>NW_028273625.1:1200000-2400000 GCF_024610735.1 Ursus americanus
GACCAGTTATATTCTTCTGCATTTAGTGTCCAGTTTGCCTGTTACCGCTCACTGAAGAGACAGTCCTTCCCTCATGGCATATCTTCTGCTGCTGTGTCGTAAGTTAGGATCATCTACGTGTGGGTAAGTTTCTGAGCTTTCTGTTCTGTTCCACTGACCTGGTGTCTGTGTTTCTGCCAGTACCATCCTGTTTTGATGACAACAGCTTTGTAATCTAGCTTGAAATCCAGGAGTGTGTTGACTGCACCTTTCTTTCTCCAGGTTGCTTTGGGTATTTGGGGTCTTTTGTGATTCCATACAAGTTTGTGGACTGTTTTCTATTTGCTCGAATAATGCCGCTGGAATTCAGATAGGGATTTCATCATATCTGTCGATTGCTTTGGGTACGATGGACATGTTCACATAATTAACTCTCCCAGTTAAGGAGCATGGCGTAAGCTTCCATTTGTTTGTGTTGCCTTCCAAATCTTTGACCCATACATCCTGCCCCCCTCGACACACATGTTTTTCATTTCTTTTCTGCCATGTGTTGAGTGTACTATGTCTTTCTCATTTTTGGTTACTTTTATTCCTAGATTTTTTTTTGATGCAATTATAAATGGCATTGCTTTTTGAATTTCTCTTTGCAAAAGTGCGTCATCAGTATGCAGAAATGCAAGAAGTTGGGTCACCTGGGTGGCCCCATAGGTGAAGCTTCTGCCTTCATCTCAGGTCATGAACTCAGAGTTCTGACATTGAGCCCTGTGTTGGGCTCCCCGTTTAGCGAGGGTCTGCTTCTCCCTCTTTCGGACACTCCCCCTGCCCTTGCTTTTTCTCTTCCTCTCAAATAAATAAATAAAACATGAAAAAAAAAGAGAACAGGTCTCTGTATATTGACTTTATATCCTGCAGCTTTCTAGAATTTGTTTATTCTAACAGTTTTTTTTTTTTGTGTGTGTGTGTGTGGAATCTTTCGGGATTTCATGTCATTTGCAAATAGTGACAGTTTTCCTGTATGAATTTCATATCCTTCTATTTTTTTAAAATGATGTTAATCACCCTACAGTACTTCATTTGTTTTTGATGAAGTGTTCCATGATTCATTGTTTGCATATAACACCTAGTGCTCATTATGACACGTGCCCTTCTTCTTTTTAAAAAGAATTTATTTATTTATTCGACAGATAGAGACAGCCAGAGAGAGAGGGAACTCAAGCAGGGGGAGTGGGAGAGGAAGAAGCAGGCTCACAGCGGAGGAGCCTGTTGTGGAGTTCGATCCCCTAATGCCGGGATCACGCCCTGAGCCGAAGGCAGATGCTTAACCGCTGTGCCACCCAGGTGCCCCAACACGTGCCCTCCTTAATACCCATCACCAGGATAACCCATTCCCCTACCCTCCCTTTCTGCAACCTTCAGTTTGTTTCCCAGTGTCAGTAGTCTCTCATGTTTCATTTCCCCTCTCATTACCTCACTTCACTTTTCCCTTCCTTCTTCTAATGTCCTCCATGCTATTCCTTCCATTCCACATAGGAGTGAAACCATATGATAATTGTCTTTCTCTGCTTGCTTTAATTTCACTTAGCATAATCCCCTCCTGGTCCATGCACGTTTGTGCAAGTGGTGGGTATTCATCCTTCTGACGACTGAGTAATATTCCATTGTATAGATGAACCACATCTTCTTTGTCCATTCATCTGCTGAAGGACATCTTGGCTCCTTCCACAGTTTGGCTATATGGACATTGCAGCTATGAACATTGGGATACAGGTGCCGCTTCTTTTCATTACTCTGTGTCTATGGGGTAAATACCCAGTAGTGCAATTGGTGGGTCGTAGGATATCTCTGTGGTTAACGTCGTGAGGAACATCCATATTGTTTTCAAAAGTGGCTGTACCAGCTTGAATTCTCACGAGTAGTGTAAGAGGGCTCCCCTTTCTCCACATCCTCTCTGACATTTTTTTATTTCTGTCTTGTTAATTTTTTTTTCAAGATTTTATTTATTTATTCCACAGAGATAGAGACAGCCAGCGAGAGAGGGAACACAAGCAGGGGGAGTGGGAGAGGAAGAAGCAGCATCATAACGGAGGAGCCTGATGTGGGGCTCGATCCCAAAATGCCAGGATCATGCCATGAGCCGAAGTCAGACGCTTTACTTCTGTGCCACCCAGGTGCCCCCTGCCTGGTTAATTTTAACCATTCTAACTGGTGTAAGGTGGTATCTCATTGTCGTTTTGATTTGTATTTGCCTGATGGCAAGTGATGTGGAGCATTTTTTCATGTGTCTGTTGGCCATTTGTATGTCTTCTCTGGAGAAGTATCTCTTTGTGTCTTCTGCCCATTTTTTGGGTGTCGAGTTTGAGGAGTTCTTTATAGATCTTGGAAACCAGCCCTTTATCTGTAATATCATTTGCAGATATCTTCTTCGATTCCATAGGTTGCCTTTTTGTTTTTTGATCATTTGCTTTGCCAAGCAGAAGCTTTTTATCCTGATGAAGTGCCAATAGTTCATTTTTGCTTTTATTTCCTTTGCCTTTAGAGACGTGGCTTGCAAGAAGTTGTTGTGTCCAAGGTTGAAGAGTTCTTTTGATTTTGATATGAGACAGGAATCCATTATCTTATTTTCCTGATTGTATTCGAGTCCTCTGTCTTTCTTGGTGAGTCTAGCTAAGTTTGTCAGTTTTGTTTATCTTTCCAAAAAAGGCCGCTCTCATTTTCATTGTTTTTTTTTTGTCTTTTTAGTATCCATTGTATTTATTTATGCATTCCTTTTTGTTATTTCCTTATTTCTACTAATTTGGGGCTTCGTTTGTTTTTTTTTCTACTTCTTTACCACATAAATCAGGTTGTTTATTGGAGACCATTCTCATGGAATGATGAAGACTTGAATTGCTATGAGTGTCCCCCATTAAGCTACTTCTGCTGCTTAAAACTCATTGTCAGTATTCAGAGTTTTTCAATGCTGATCTTCTCCTGTATAAGTTACCAAAAACCTAAAATATGTATGAACTTTAAAAAACGCTATATTGAAAATGACAGCAGGGAAGTTCCATTTTGTGAATATTGTGTCAATGGATCTCTATTTTGACATCAGTGTTCATTAGAAATGATGACATTTCATGTGAGTATAAATATCAATGTGAAAAAGAAAAGGTAGGAAGAACCTTGAATGTTTAAGTAATTGGTGAAATGACAGCTGTGTGTGTGTGTGTGTGTGTGTGTGTGTGTGTGTGTGTGTGTGTTTAATTGATTTTCAGTGAATGGTTCAGCTTCTTGTAGGGCCTCCGAGAGAGCCCAGGTGAACCTTTCAATGAGTTGGTATCTGTTTTCAGAACATGGGAATCTCTTAGTCCAATAGTCAATCCGGCAAGCTTTGAGGTCTTGAAGAGTTTCAGTCCTCAGCGATGGTGTTGCAGACCCTTGTGAGCAAACCCTAGGGTATGCTTAGAGCCCTCATTAGCTGGTACCAAGGTGTGACAATTTCAGACAGCATTTTCCAAAGAAGTACCTCTTGAGTCTCTGTCCTTGTCAGTTCCCTACACTTCCTTACACTAGTTATGTGATCACTGTGTTTCAGGATAATCCCCACATGTGATTTTTGCTATTTCCTACTAGTCCTATCTGTTTCTCATCTTCTTCTTTTATGGTAGGGGTTGGGAAGCAACCTGTGTGGTGTAGGAAGGGGTGTGGTTGTTGTCTGCCTTCAGAGGACCGAATGATGCCTAGAAATTGTACTGTAGTTTGAGGTCAATTGTACATCCTCTGAGTGTCAGGAATTCCATCACTCTACTTTGATGCTAGTCTGTTCTTCAAGCTGTCCTCAGAAATAAGGATGTCATCCATCTAGGGAATACTGGTTTGTGTGTATGTTTTCATTTTAGGAAAAGCCTTGCTGTTCCTGAAAATAATACTGTAGAGCACCCTTTCCTGTTCTTATTGGCCATGAGTCAATCTTTTGTGAAGTATTCATTTATAAATAGACTTTCTATGGTTGATGAGCAGGAATTCTTTATTGACAAGTCTTTGTCAGTGTGTGTATTGCACATCTTTACTTCCCAGCCTGCGGTTCACTTTTTCATTTTCTTATGGTCATAAGATAAGGAGAAATGTCACATTTTTATGAAGTCCCACTGAATTCTTTTAAATGGTTAGTGCACCCTATGTCCTACCCCAAGATTGACAGGTTCTACGTTTTCTTTCAGAAATTGTCCAATGGGAAGCACAATCCATCTCAAATTTATAAATTGCATTTTTAATTCTAATAGGGTATTTATAGACTGTTTAGGATTTTCTATGTACACAATCGTATTATCTGTGAATAGTCACAATTATCCCCTCAATTCTTATACTTTTTGTTTCTCTTGCCTTCTAACACTGGTAGATTCTCTGATGCAACGTTGAATAGAGCAGCATTGTTTGAAGATTTTAATATACCTTTCTCAATATCTGAAAGAAAAAGCAGACAAAACATTGGTAACAAATGTGACCTAATTGACATATAGGGAACATTCCATAATAAGTGCAGAATACATTATTTTCAAGTGGTCATAGACTCTTTACCCAAATAGATGATAGGTGGGGCCACGAATCAAGTCTACAAATGTTAAACCCTGAAATTAACTAGATTCTATTCTTAGACCACAGGGGAATTGAGCCACAGTCATAGCGAAAAGAAAACCAGGAAGTCCTTCAATGTTTAAAAATTAAATGGAACTTTGCTACATATCCTAAAGGTCAGAGAAGGAATCTCAATGGAAATACTGAACCTTTTCTACATGAGGGCTCACACACAATGGCACTTTCTTTGTGAAGAGCATTATAATAACCTAGACAGGAGTTGAGCCTTAAGTCAGAGTTCTGCCTGCCCCAGCCACACCTGGCAGCCTTGGCCTGTGGTCCCCCTCAGCTGTCCTATCTGGTGGCCCTGAGCTAAGGGGGTCAACATGGCCATATGGAAATGGGAAGCTCCCCACTCATAGTGATGGCAGTGCCCCCTCCCTAGCTGCCCTTTCTGGTTGCTCTGAGCTAAGGGGGTCAACATGGCCATATGGAAATTAGAAGCTCCCCACTCTTAGTGATGACGTCGCTATCGTATCATCCTCACCAGTCCAACAACATGATTTCTGAGTGAAATATGACACAAGAGCGACTTCTTGGCCTTCCTTCAGGTTTGAAAAACATCTGGTGAGTCATCGATTAGGAATATGGATTCAACATGTGTTCTTTCTTCTGGAAAAGAAATAGACCCAATAGCAATTATGGCTTCCTGAGCACCTGTTCCTGAGAGACATCATACTGGCTCTTTGTAGCATTCTGCCTCTTAAACTTCTCAACTAGGGTGTAGATATTTTTAGGCACATGTTCAGGTGGTTAGACAGGGACTCAGATGATATGAGTCACAGAGGATTTTAGTGTCAGAAACCTAAGTGGGATCCCCAAATTGACTCCAAATCCCTTGTTGTTCCATACAGGGTACTATTTCCCTCTTATCTCTGGTCTTCTCGATCTGGAAACCTATCAAGTATCAGGATTTTCTTGTCATGTGGACAACTGGAACAAATTCAGTGGGCCTTTTCACCTCTGCCAATGGTGATCATTAAGATCATTATCTCAGTGGAGGACCTCTGGGTAAGATACTCAAAGATCCTTAGGAATACAGACAGTGTAATATTTTCCTGGTATTAAAGTTACTGAAACCAACTATCTTTTTTAGTCGATTCAGGCTCTGGTATGTTCAGAGGGTGCTGTAAAACAGGTCTGAAATAGTATTTAAAAACACTCAGCTCAGCCTCTTCTACAACGTGAGCCAATGCTTATAAACATGGCTAAAATATTCCCTTACCTACGATGACTTCCCAGCCATCGTAGTGTTTATATGTTATGACTGTGACTTACATTAGTCAACATTTGCAGAGAAAGAACTTAGTGCATCCAGGGAGCACTTCATGTTGAAATTAGTTTGTGACAATGAGCTACTGTGTTTTATTCTGCAGTCCAAGGGAATGGTGCCAGACATCTCTAAGGTGTCTAGCAGTTCTACAATTCTGATTTTCAGTGGTCTGTGTGCTTCAGAGATTTGGGCAGGAGAAGGGCAGGAGTTCAGAGACTGTGAACACTTCTGTCAACTGTGCTGACCATGGAGCAGGCCGCCTTCTGTGGACATCATTTTGATTTCTTGGTACTCTTGGGAAAGTGCTTTTGTCTCACATTCCTCCATTTAGGAGTAATTATAATGATAAAAGTAATTTTTATTTTATATCATCTTTGGGCCCTGATCCTGGGCTCCCAGGGAAGCTATCCTTTAACATTGTACCTGGCTCAAAATGACTGGGCAAAACCTCAGTGCATGGGCCCTATTTCTGCCCCAAGCACATGTTGTACATCTGCTTCGAGAAGAAAACAATAACCAAAAATGCCAACATAAAGATAAGAAAAAATAAAGACCCTCTTTGGCTCCCATAAGATTAAAGTCATACTGACATATACATACTGAAAATGCATGAAAACATTGCATTTCCTAAAGCCCAAGTCTTGGAGGGTCTGAGAGTCACTGACCTTGCCCAGAACCAGGGACACCCCAGCAGGGAGGGCTGGTGCAGAAAGGGAAGGGGCAGGTCTTTGAGGGTGGTCTGCAGCTACGGGGTCCCTGGAAGGGGCCAGGTGTGTGTGGGGGCCCCAGCCCACGAGCCCACCCATGCCTGTGCCTGGTGTTGAGTAGAGGAGGCTCCTCTTGGGCCCCCTGTACTTTCAGGGTTCCAGGGGCTTGAGGGCAGGTTGCCTAGCATTCAAGGAGTTCAGGCACCACCCTCCCAGACCATTCACCACTTGGGGGTGTAGCTCCATCACTGTGGGCGGTCCCAGATTTGCAGTGGGTTGCAGTCCTGGGGCAGAAGAAGGGGCACTGAGAGAGAGAGAGTTGCCCTGTGGAGATCCCTGCTGGTGAGTGAGCAGCTTGCACTGGGGTGATGGTCCGGGGGTAGGGTGCGCCCCAGGTGGGAGGCAGGGTTCTGGAAGGGCACGAGGAGAGGGTTCATTGTGGGGACTCAGATGAGTTTTCTTTTTCCCTTTAAAGTCTGTTCTGTCCCATGTCCTCAACTGGCCTTATTCTCCATACCCGTGAACTCCAGGGCGCCCGCTCCCCTGAGCTTTGGTGGGATTGGTTGCAGAATTTCAGGGTTTCCCCTGTTCCCCTGGAAGAGTGCGGGAAAGGACCTCACATAATCCCCACCTTCAGTTCTCTGACACAGCGCAGGTGATGCCTCTTGAGCAGTACCCCGAGTTCAGCAGGGTGTGCCCTGGTCCCCCAGGCACAGGTGTGGCAGTAGCAAGCCCCAGAGCCATCCCCCAACTTCAGCATTATGCCCCCTGTGCCCCCGGGTTAGTGGTAATTGGCTATTAGAATCATGCAGGAAAATCCTCCAGGTGGGGGCCTGGAGGCGTGCGTAAACCAGACCCCACTCTAGTTGCATTGGGAATAGACGAATTGACGGTTTCTTTAGAAGAGTAAGTCTGCTTTAGAGAAAAGGTAAGGTCATTGGTCTGTTGAGAATGAAGATAATTACTGAGAAACAACAAGTATGTGTTGCCCCTTGCCCAGAAACCGAAGCAGGTGTGCAGGCTTTAGGTCAGAGGTGCCTTCTTCTCCCCAGCTGACAGCACTTCTCTGCTCTGGCTCCAAGACACCCGAGGTTTTGAACGTTAGCATCGGAGTCAGTGAGGCAGCTTGTCACAGGACGCCAGTGTTCAGAGAAAGCACAGGTATGTTTGGCAAAATGTCCTATCTATGTCAGGGCTGGAGGTAAAACCTCTCATTATCCCAAAACCTCCTGGGCTTTTCTCTTTTCTCTAGTTGAGCCACAAAGTAAAATTGAAGTAGCTGTCAGCATTCTGGGTTTGGTGCAAGAATTACTTAGTTTCCCTGCAGGTAGAACTTTGCAGGGGATCACAATTTCTCTGTCCATTTATTGCTTACAGATGTATTTTGACCATCTGTTTCCTAGGAACCCTCTTTTATTAGAAAGGGAAGGTGAGATTCACTCTGTGCCTGTTTGTAACATCTAATTTGTTCCTTCATCTAACACTGTTTATTCAATTATGCCTTAGATATGGTTGAGTGGCCAGCATCTAGAGTTATGTGGCTTTTTTTCAGCTGATACAGACTTGGATGATGTCATTTGACAAAGGTGATGTTTCATCATTGATTAGTTTATTCATCAGAAGAGTTAAAATTAGGGTGGAGGGAAAATTCAAAATTATCCAAAGCGGCCTGTTCCTGTTTAAAAGTTGAGCTTGACTTTCTAGTTTTACTAAATGTATTATCTCGATATTTTGAGGTGCCATATTCTCTCTGTAGTTTCTTTGGTGGTGGAGTCAGAAGGAGAGTCTGGGAATTCTTTTGGATAGTGGCATGCTGGTGGCTTCAAGGGGCTTGGCGTCAGGAGCCTTAGGGTGAAGTCTGCAACTGCTTGCCTGACCCTGGGTGCATCTCACAGAGGTTTTGTTTCCTCTTATGAAATTGCCAGCAGATAATGTTCTGATTAAAGGGGAACCCTCCCATCCTGTTGGTGGCAATGCAAAGTGGTGCAGCCAGTCTAGGAAACAGTGTGGGGATTCCTTAAAAAGTTAAACATTGAACAACCCCATGATCCAGCAATTGCTCTCCTAGGTATTTACCCAAAGGATTAAAAAATGCGGATTCAAAGGGGGTCCATGCACCATGATGTTTATAGCAGCAATGTCCACAGTAGCCAAACTATGGAGAGAATCCCAAAGTCCATGCACTGATGAATGGATAAAGCAGATGTGCGATACCTATATATAATGGAATATGACCCAGCTTCAAAAAGAATGAAATCTTACCATTTGCAAGGATGTGGATGGACCTAGAGTGTATTAAGCTAAGCAAAATCAGTGAGGAAAGACAAATATCCTATCCTCTCACGCTTGTGGAATTTCAGAAAGAAAACAGATGAACAGAGTTGAGGGGTGATGAGAAAGGCAAACAAGTAAATAGACTCAACTGAGGAGAAAAAACTGAGTGTTGCTGCAGGACAGGGGCGTGGGGGGAAGAGTTAAACGGGTGAGGGGTATTAAGGAGGGTACTTGTGATGAGCACCGGGTACTGTATGCAGGTGAGGAATCACTAAATCCTACCCCTGAAGTGAATATTCCATGGCATGTGAACTAACTGGAATTTAAGTAAAAGAAGAAAGGAAAAAGTGTTTTGCTTCATGAAGAGTGAGGTAAAATTGTAGTGATTTGGGCTCTACTATTCTATAGATGAGAGTTGTAAAACACCCTGTTGTAAGATACACTAGTTTCTTATCACATAAAGAGTCCTCAGAAAACTGCAATGAAAGATTCAGGTCTCAGAGCATGTTCATGTTCCACTGATATGTTACAGTTTGCACAGGTAGGAAAGAAGGTGGAGAGAGAGGCAACAGAAGGGGAAAGTAGGTATGAACCTTTCATTAGTTAGCGTTATAGCTTTCTCATGAAAGCCTTGCGCCAGTGTGATTTTGAAAGAAGAGGGGGAATCCGGGAGCTTTGCAGGAGACGGGGGAGTTCCAGGACTGGGTAAAGCTGACAGGGGTCCCACAGGAGAGCTGAATGCATTCTGCAGCAGGGTGTGGACAGGGTGGGCTCCAAGGGTGGCTGTGGGTCTCCTGGGTGAGAGTTGTGACAGGTGAGGGCTGTGTGCAAGTTCCTGGCTGAGGACAAGTGAGGCACAGGCGGAGAGCTGGCAGAGAACCTTCTTTTGGGCTACCAGCCTCACCCAACACACAGAGCCTCATCATCTGTCCCTGTCACGCCAATTCAGACTTCTCAGAAGGTGAGTGAGAACACATCAAGAGCATTCAAAACAGAAGGGAAAGCATGTGCAATGGCTCTGGGGCAGGAGAATTCCAGGTATGTCCAGGAACAGCAAGAAGGCCCTGTGGCCACAGGAGACAGCTTAGGACATGACCTCAGAGAGGTGAAAGAAAGCCATTCCAGGGCTATAACCCCATGAAACCCTGTATCACTGGGCCATCCTGGCTACAGTGTTGAGAACAGATGACAGAGGGTTGAAGACGGTAAGGCACGTCAATGACGAAGCTTTTCCAGGAACTCAGGCACTGTGGACCAGACAGGTGGCCTTGGATGGAGTGGTTAGACCTATTCTGGGTCCATTTTGAAGATGGAGCTCACGGGATTTGCTGATGGGTTAGCTAGTAGGAGCAGGAGAACGGAGGAGTTGGGGTAACTCCCAGCTGTTGTGGGTTGTCCTGATCGAGGTGAAGGAGAGGGTTTCTCGTGGGGTAGGAGGTAGTCCGTGTTCCGCATGCTGAGGAAGGTGCCTTTCCCGGTGGATATGCTGGATTTGTGTCTGGGAGAAACTTTCACATCTCCTCCCTCAGAAATGCTCAAGTAAAAGTATCCCCCACTTTTTGAACGTTCACAGTAAGACACTGGGCTTTCTTGAAAGAACTATATTATTACGCATCTTCAGTAAGAGGAAGAGACCTGAAGAGGGTTTCCCTCTTATGAAAAAAGGTGAACAGTGAGAATCGCGTTCAGCATCTGTTTTGGGAAGAAGCACAACAGAGGCAGCGTGCACCCCAACCAGCTCCTTCCTCTGGGAACTGCTCTCCGCATCCAGCCAAGAGCACTTTGAATGGTGTCTGTGAGCCTCTGCTGTGCTTTATCTTCATTTATGCTGGGCCTCCCTTAGAAACTTGTGTGCTGAGGCCTAAGAAAAGCCAAAGAGAAGGAATTTTGGAGTCTGAGGACACTGTCTAATTATTCCGTGTAAATTAATGGCCATTCCTTCTTGACACCATTTCTGCTGTGCAAGGTTTCTCAGAAGCCCTGTACTTTCAAAGGGCAGGGAAAACTATACCGCATGCTGCAGCGTTAGTTTTAGTCTCCATGCTGGACAGAACATTTCATGACTGTCGGATTTTCTCACTCAAACATTGAGACTTTGACCACCTTCAACCGTTTCTACCACCCCATCCCCAAATCTGGCACCTACCAATCTGCTCTCAGTTTCTATGCGTTCAGTATTTGTTTATTCCTCGTGGAATGTACACGAGAGCATCTGGTATTGGTCTTTCTGTGTCTGAGTTACTTGGCATAAGGCCCCCAAGGTCTGTGTTTCCATGTCTGTTTCTTTTGAATAAATCTGCAGTGACCGTGGGAGTGCATCTGTCTTTTTGAGGCAGTATTTTTGTGTTCTCCGAATCAATACTCAGTAGAGCCATTACTGGGTCATGTTGTAGTCGCTTTTATTTTTTCAGGAACCTCCATACCATTTGTCACAGTGGCTGCACCAATTTCCATTCCCACCAACAGTGCACAGAGTCTCCTCGTCTGCACACCCTTGACCCCACCTGGTGTCTGTCTCTGGGACAATAGGTGTTCCAACAGTTGTGGGGGAATAGCCAATTGTGGGTTTGACTGATGTTTCCCTGACGATATTTAGTGATGTGGAACAACTTTTTCTGTCTGTTGGCACCTGTGTGCCATCTTTGGAAAGTATCTATTCACATATTCCCCACATTTTTTATACAGTTTTTTTTTTTGGTTTTGATTTGTATGAGTGTTGTGTGTATTTTGGATATTAGCCTCTTCTCACACATATGATTCGCAGATATTTTTTTTCTTATTGGGTCTGTGGCCTTGTAAGTTTTTGCTGGTTACTTTTTCCATGTGGAAGATTTCAGTTTGAAGTTGTTCCACTTGTTTATTTTTGCTTTTGTTGCCTTTGCATTTGGTGTCCGATCTGAAGACACTTTGCCAAAACTAATGTCGAGAGACTTAGTACCTGTGTCTTCTTGGAGGTTTATGGGTTCAGTTCTTACGTTCATATCATTCATCCAGTAAAAATTTTGTGTGTGGTGTAAGAAAGTGACCCAGTTATATTCTTCTGCATTTAGTGTCCAGTTTGCCTGTTACCGCTCACTGAAGAGACAGTCCTTCCCTCATGGCATATCTTCTGCTGCTGTGTCGTAAGTTAGGATCATCTACGTGTGGGTAAGTTTCTGAGCTTTCTGTTCTGTTCCACTGACCTGGTGTCTGTGTTTCTGCCAGTACCATCCTGTTTTGATGACAACAGCTTTGTAATCTAGCTTGAAATCCAGGAGTGTGTTGACTGCACCTTTCTTTCTCCAGGTTGCTTTGGGTATTTGGGGTCTTTTGTGATTCCATACAAGTTTGAGGACTGTTTTCTATTTGCTCGAATAATGCCACTGGAATTCAGATAGGCATTTCATCACATCTGTCAATTGCTTTGGGTACGATGGACATGTTCACATAATTAACTCTTCCATTTAAGGAGCATGGCATAAGCTTCCATTTGTTTGTGTTGCCTTCCAAATCTTTGACCCATACATCCTGCCCCCCTCGACACACATGCTTTTCATTTCTTTTCTGCCATGTGTTGAGTGTACTATGTCTTTCTCATTCTTGGTTAGTTTCATTCCTAGATTTTTTTGATGCAATTGTAAATGGCATTGCTTTTTTAATTTCTCTTTGCGAAAGTGTGTCATCAGTATACAGAAATGCAAGAAGTTGGGTCATCTGGGTGGCCCCATAGGTGAAGCGTCTGCCTTCAGCTCAGGTCATGATCCCAGAGTTCTGGGATCGAGCCCCGTGTTTGGCTCCCTGCTTAGCAAGAGTCTGCTTCTCCCTCTTTCTCATACTCCCCCTGCTCGTGCTTTTTCTCTTCCTGTCAAATAAATAAATAAAATTTGAAAATAAATAAAGACAACAGGTCTCTGTATATTGACTTTATATCCTGCAGCTTTCTTGAATTTGTTTATTCTAACAGTTGTGTTTTTTTTTTGTGGTTGTTGTTGTGGTGGTTTTTTGTGTTTTTTTTTTTTTTTTTGTGGAATCATTTGGGATTTCATGTCATTTGCAAATAGTGACAGTTTTCCAGTACGGATTTCATATCTTTCTTTTTTTAAAATGATGTCACCCTACAGTACTTCATTTGTTTTTGATGTACTGTTCCATGATTCATTGTTTGCATATAACACCTAGTGCTCATTATGACACGTGCCCTCCTTTTTTTAAAAAAAGAATTTATTTATTTATTCGACAGATATAGAGACTGCCAGCGAGAGAGGGAACACAAGCAGGGGGAGTGGGAGAGGAAGAAGCAGGCTGACAGCGGAGGAGCCTGTGGTGGGTTCGATCCCATAACACCGGGATCACGCCCTGAGCCGAAGGCAGATGCTTAACCTCTGTGCCACCCAGGCGCCCCAACACGTGCCCTCCTTAATACCCATCACCAGCATAACCCATTCCCCTTCCCCTCCCTTTCTGCAACCTTCAGTTTGTTTCCCAGTGTCAGTAGTCTCTCACGGTTCATCTTCCCCTCTCATTCCCCCCCTTCACTTTTCTCTTCCTTCTTCTAATGTCCTCCATGCTATTCCTTCCATTCCACATAGGAGTGAAACCATATGATAATTGTCTTTCTCTGCTTGACTTAATTTCACTTAGCATAATCCCCTCCTGGTCCATCCACGTTGGTGCAAATGGGGGGTATTCATCCTTTCTGATGACTGAGTAATATTCCATTGTATAGATGAACCACATCTTCTTTGTCCATTCATCTGCTGAAGGACATCTTGGCTCCTTCCACAGTTTGGCTATTATGGACATTGCTGCTATGAACATTGGGATACAGGTGCCCCTTCTTTTCATTACTCTGTGTCGATGGGGTAAATACCCAGCAGTACAATTGGTGGGTCGTAGGATAGCTCTGTGTTTAATGTCTTGAGGATCCTCCATATTGTTTTCAAAAGTGGCTGTACCAGCTTGAATTCTCACGAGTAGTGTAAGAGGGCTCCCCTTTCTTCACATCCTCTCTGACTTTTTTTTTATTTCTGTCTTGTTAATTTTTTTCGAGATTTTATTATTTCATTCAACAGAGATAGAGACATCCAGCGAGAGAGGGAACAGAAGCAGGGGAGTGGGAGAGGAAGAAGCAGGCTCATAACGGAGGAGCCTGATGTGGGGTTCGATCCCATAATGCCAGGATCACACCCTTAGCCGAAGGCAGATGCTTAACCAGGTCAGCAACCAGGATGTATGGTATTGTGGGGGATCAGAACCAGGCTTTCTGTGGGAAGTGACAGAAATAGGGTATGGTGAGCCCCATGACCATACTTGAGGTCCCAGGTGACCCACTGGGTGTTGGGTTCTGTGGATCTGTCTCATCAGGTGCTGTGCAATTCAGGGACACCCTCCTGTCTGTGGATTTGTGTGGAGACAGGTAGACATCACTGTCTGGCCAGGAACGAGGGTCGCACTGGACCACCACCAGAGGTGCAGCGTGCGGGGGAGCCACTGCTTGGTTTCCACGAAAGCTGACCAGGGTCTGTGAACGTGATTCCTAGCAGCTGCAAGGGGAGAGGAGGCCGGAGGTGGTACACACTTCCTAGACTTGTGGTCAGGACTAGTCTGGAGCCCACTGAAGTCAGCCACACCGGGCACAGAAGGCACCCAGTCAGTGTAGCTGTGGGCACTGCTCCCAATGCACTTTTGGGCCGGCTCCATGCTGCCACCTCCTGCTTTTCATCATCATCTTCAAGGTCATGTGCCTCTGCTCTTGCCCCATGGCCTCCGGGGTATTGTCCATCCTCCATCTGGCCCTCGTCCCTGGTGCCCTGTGCAGTCCGATGCCAGGGTAGCCTTCTCGAGACAAACATCTGGTCCTGATGGAACACTTTCATGGATCTCATGTGATTGAGGATGATGCCCTGCCCTGGAAGGGGGCTACAGGTCCCCAATCAGGAGAACCATGACTCCCTTTTCAGCATGGCCTGCCCTCCCCTCAGTCTTCTTCAGGGAAGCTCTCCCCACTTCCTGAGCTGACAGCTCTGAACTTAAAAATGAATGTTATTTTACATATCTCTATGCCTTAGTTCATCCATGGCATGTCTTTCAACCCCGTTAGTGGGTTTTTTTTTTTAGCAGTTCTGAAGAGCTGTCTGCTCAAGGAGGGGATGACCTTGGTGGGGCAGCTTTCCCTCTCATCTCCCTCAGCATGTCTCTGAGCCCTGGGACCAGCTATCCCACTGAGGATTGAAGGATCTGAGCCAGCCCATCCTGAGCCCAGGCTGTGTCAGCTGTGAAGACGGATGCGTGTCGGAGTGGTGGGCAGCTGGCATGGGCCAGGGGCAGGCAGTGTCTCCTTCTCATTCCTTCCCTCCCTTCCTCCCAGAGGTAGCTCAGAGCAGCCTTCAACCCCTGCATCTCCAGATCCCTTGACCTATGCCTCCTGTGTTCAGCTGGTGACCTTGGAGTTTCGCATGGATTCTACCTCCCGTACCCTCTCCTGTAGCAGTTCCTGTATCAGGGGAGGGGTCGAACCCTTGTCTACTTTTGGTCTTCTTCCTGTCCCACACCAAGCCCACCCACCTTTGCATCTTCTATATATGTGCTTGGGAGCAAGCCCAACCACAGGGAACCTATTAGCCAAATGGATCCAGGCAATGAACATTGAAGTAGAGATCCAGGATCCATAGTATACCTGCTCTGAAACCTGTCCCAAAGTCTGTGACTCTCTCACACTGAAACAGAAACAATAATAGCTTTCTGGACTGTGAAGTGACATGTGTCTCTACTTCCAATCTTGAATGCATAGGTGCTGAGCCTGGACAGAAAAGGACCATGGCTCCCGTGGCCTGGGATCCATGGTAAGAACTCAGTGAAATCTGAATTCGAGGCATAGAATGAATAATTATTGTAGAGTGAATCCTCCCAAGTAGGGCTTATGCACATTGCACACGAAAAGCTTTTTCAAAGTGGTTCCTGAAAGAAAATTCTTTTTTAAAAATTTATTTTAATTCCAGTAGAGCTAACATACAGTGTTACATTCTTTTCAGGTGTACAAGAGAGTGATTCAGTAATTCTATATATTACTCAGTGGTCATCTAGAAAATTGTCCTCTTAATCTGCTTCATCTATTTCACTCATCCCTCTATTCACCTCCTCTCTGGTAACCATCCGTTTGTTCTCTCTTGTTAAGAGTTTGTATTTTGGTGTGTGTCCTTTTTCTCTCTATTTATTTTTGTTTGTTTCTTCAATTCCCCATAAGAGTGACATCGTATGGGATTTGTCTTTCTCTGACTGACTGATTTCAGTTAGCATAATACTCTCCAGCTCCATCTATGTGTCTGCAAATGGCAAGGTTTCATTCTTTTTCAAGCCGAGTAATACTCCATTGTGTGTGTGTGTGTGTTTGTGAATACACACATCTGTCATCTCATTTGTCAATTTTTCTACAGACACTTGGGTTGCTTCCATATTGTGATATTCTAAATAATGGTGCAAGAAACATAGGGGTGCACATATCCTTATAAGTTACTGTTTTCCTAGCCTTTGGGGAAATACCAGTAGAGTGATTGTTGGATCGTAGAGTAGTTCTATATTTAATTTTTTGAGGAACCTTCATACTGTTTTCCACGGTGGCCACCACAGTTTGCATTCCCACCCACAGTTTGCGAGGATTCCCCTTTATCCACATCCTCCCAACACCTGCTCTTTGTTGTGCTTTTGATGTTAGCCATTCTGACAGGTTTGATGTAATACCTCATTGTCCTTTGGATTTAAATTTTCCTGATGATGCGTGATGGTGAATATCTTTCACGGGACTGTTGGCCATTTGTATCTTTTCCTTGGGGAAATGTCTGTCCATGTCTTCCGCCTATTTTTTAACTGGATTATATGTTTTTTTGGGTTCAGGTAGTATCAGTTCTATACGTTTTGGACACTATCCCTTTATTGCATATGATCATTGCAAATATCTTTTCCCTTTGAGTAGGTTGTCTTATTATTTTTACGTTTTCATTGTTCTTCTGCCATGTGGAAACTTTTTATTTTGCTGTATTCCCAATAGTTTATTTTTGTTTTCATTTCCTTTGCCTCAGGAGACAGTCCAGAAAAACGTTGGTATGGTCCATGTCAAGAAGTTACTGTCTTCCCTCCTGTAGGATTTTTACGGATTCAGGTCTCATATTGAGGTCTTGAAACTGTTTTGTGTTTGTCTGTATTGTGTAAGAAAGCAGTCTAATTTCATTCTTTTGTGCGTAGCTGTCTAGTTTTCCCAACACCGTTTGTTGTAGATAATGACCTTTTCCCTTTTGATATCGTTGCTTGCTTTGTGGAAGATTCATGGACCACATAATTGTGGGTTTCTGTCTGAACTTGTATCCTGTTCCTTTGGTCGCTGTGTCTATTTTTGTGCCGTACTGTCTTGTTAGGATGACTGCAGCTTTGTAGTATAACCTGAAATCTGCAATTGTGAGTCCTCCAGCTTTGTTTTTCTTTTCCACATTGCACTGGCTGTTCGGAATCTTTAGTGGTTCCATACAAATGTTTAGGATTGTTTATTCGAGGTCTTTTATTCTTTAATTTAAATTCAATTAGCCAACTTACAGTACACCATTAGTTTCAGATGTAGTCTTCAATAAATTTTCAGTCGTGTGTAACACCCAGTGCTCATTGTATCGTGTGACCTCCTTAATGCCACTCACCCAGTTACCCCCCCCAACTTCTCCTCCAGCATTCATCATTTTATTTGCGATAGTTAAGAGTCTATCATGGGTTTTCTCCCTCTCTGATGACTTCCCATTCTATTTTCCCTCCCTTCCCCTATGGTCTTCTTCCCTTTTTCTGATATTCCACATAGGAGTGAAAGCATATGATCATTGTCTTTCTTTCATTGGCTTATTCCACTCAGCATAATACCCTCCAGCTCCACCCAGGTCGGTGTGATGGTAAGTGTTCATGCTTTCTGATGGCTGAGTAATATTCCAGTATATATATGATCCACATCTTCTTTATCCATTCATCTGTCGATGGTCATCTGCATTCTTTCCACAGTTTGTCTATTATGGATATTGCTGCTATGAACACTGGGGTGCATGTGTCCCGTCTTCACTACCTCTGTCTCTTTGGGGTAAATACCCAGTAGTGCAATTGCTGGGACATAGGGTAGCTTTATTTATAACTTCTTGAGGAAACGCCGTACCATTTTCAAGAGTGGCTGTAATGGACTGCATTCGTACAGGGGTGTAATAGGGTTCCCGTTTCTCCACATCCTCTCCAACATGTATAGTTTCATGTCTTCTTATTTTTATATATTCAGCCTCGTGTGATATGGCATCTATAGGGGTTTAGATTTGCATTTCCCTGAAGCCAAATGATATGAAGCATTTATGCATGTATCTTTTGGTCACCAGTACGTCATCATCAGTGAAATAACTTCCCATTTTAATCCATCTCAAGACCTAAAGCTGGGTAAGGCACTGAAGCTGGATGATGCCATCGGTTGGAAGTGTGGAGAATTTCAAAAGATCTCCGTGGAGAGCAAGTTTAAAGGTCAGTGTGAAGCTACTAATTGGATCTGGGGAGATCTCTGAAAGTGGGGGTTCCCTGGAATGGGCTGAGGGGGGCCCTCCGATTTTCCTATGAATCCTTGCTACAGCCCCAAATGGACAGTTTCCTGCTGTGGGGCTGGCTGAGTCCTCTAGTCGTGCAGAGGTGAGCCCAATGCCTGGTGCCTTGGAGGCAGGCAAATGGGGAGGGGACCCTCAGCAGAAGACCCAGGGTTAGGTTAGGCCTCAAAAGACAGCATTTCTGAACTGCCCAGTGCTCAGAGAACTCCCAGGCCGAGTGAGATGAGGGCACAAGGGCGGGTGAATATGAGCCTTGGGGTTTCATCCAGAAGGGCCCACAAATGTCGGAGTTCACCAGCAGGGGCTCTCAGGGGGTGCCCCAATTCTCTTGCCCTGAATGCTCTGTTGTGCCCCAAAATGGTACAGTTTCCTGTGGGCTGCAGGCTGAGTCCTATGGTGGGGCTGGGGTGTCCCCAATCCCCCAGATTGCGGTGCCAGGACCCTGGGGAAGGGCCCCTCTGTGGCCAACCTAGGGTAAGGGTTAGGGTCCAGGAGACCGGCAGCGCTAATCCGCAGGCTGTGCGGTGAGCTCCGTGGAGGGCTGAGATGAGGTCATGGGGGAGAGTGAGCATGGGCCTCAGGGTTGGGGCATGGGGGCTGCCAAAGCTGAGGACAGGCTCCGGGGGCCTCCCCAAGTTCTCGAGCCCTGTATGCTCCATAGAGCCCCAAGAGGCACAGTTTCCTGCGGGGTGGCAGGCTTTGTCCTGCAGTGGGGCTCAGGTGTACCCAGTCCCCGGGGCTACGGCCTGGGCCCCGGGGGAGGGCCCTCCCCAGCCGACCTAGGGTCAGGGCTACGCCCCAGGAACCCGACAGGCCTGATCTTCCGGCTTTGCGACAAGCTCGGTGGCAGGCTGAAGGGAAGGCGTGGGGCGGGATGAGCGTTGGCATCAGGGTTGGGGTGTAGGGGGCCGCCGAGGATCGCTGGGGGCTCAGGTGGGCCCTACCAGTTCTCCTGCACGGGATGCTCTGTGGCGCCCCAAAGGGCATGGTTTCCTGTGGGGTGGCAGGCTGAGTCCTGTGGTGGGGTTCAGATGTACCCAATCCCCAGGGTTAGGGTACAGATTAGGGTACGGGTTAGGGTATGGGTTACTGTTAGTGTACGGGTGAGGGTAGGGGTTAGGGTTAGGGTAAGGTGAGGGTACGGGTTGGGGTTGGCTTTAGGGGTTACAGGTTAGGGGTTATGGGTTAGGGTACGGATTAAGGTTTAGGGTACGGGTTAGGGATTAGGGTTTGGGTTTAGGTTTAGGATTAGGGTTGGAGTTCGGGTTAGTGTTAGGGTATGGGTTAGGGTTAGTGTATGGGTTAGGGTAGACATTAGGTAAGGTTTAGGGTACGGGTTAGGGTACGGTTTAGGGTACGGGTTAGCGTACGGGTTAGGGTACAGTTTAGGGTACGGTTTAGGGTTAGGGTACGGGTTAGGGTTATGGTACGGGTTTGGTTATGGTTTAGGGTTAGAGTTAGGATACGAGTTAGGGAACAGGTTAGGGATAGGGTACGGTTTAGGGTTAGGGTATGGGTTAGGGTACATGTTAGGGTTAGGTACGGGTTAGGGTATGGGTTACGGTCCGGGTTAGGGATAGGGTACGGGTTAGTGTATGGGTTAGGGTACGGGTTAGGGTACGGTTTAGGGTACGGTTTAGGGTTAAGGTATGGGTTAGGGTTATGGTACGGGTTTGGTTACGGTTTAGGGTTAAAGTTAGGATACGAGTTAGGGAACAGGTTAGGGATAGGGTACGGTTTAGGGTTAGAGTACAGGTTAGGGTACATGTTAGGGTTAGGTACGGGTTAGGGTATGGGTTAGAGTTCGGGTTAGGGATAGGGTACGGGTTAGCATATGGGTTAGAGTACGGGTTAGGGGTAGGGTTAGCTGAAGGTGTAGGGTTGGGGGTAGGGTTGGGGGTAGGGTAGGAGTTGGGGTAGGTTTAGGGTTTAGGGTTAGGGTTTGGGGTTTGGGGTTAGCGGTTAGGGTTAGGGTTTAGAATTTAGGCTTTTGGGTTTAGGGTTAGGGATTAAGGTTTAGGGATTAGTGTTAGCGTTAGGGTTTAGGGCTTAAGGTTTAGGGTTTAGGGTTAGGGTTAGGTTTAGGGTAAGGGTTAGGGTTTAGGGTTAGGGTTAGGGTTAGGGGTTAGGGTTTAGGGCTTAGGGTTAGGGGTTAGGGGTTAGGGTTAGAGTTAGACCCCAGTAGGCCAGCAGGCCCGATCCACCTGCTGTACCACGAGCGGATGGTCGTGCCGAGGTGAGGGCGATGGTGAGCGGGAGTGTGGGCTCCTGAGTTTTGGCGTGGGGGAGCTTTGAAGGTCGCCGGGGGCTCAGAGGGACCTGCCCATACTCCCGCCCTGAATGACCAGCGGCGCCCTTAGCAGACCGGGTGGCGCATGTCAGCAGCGTGAGGTGCTGGGGCTCGGTGTCCCCAATTCCTGGCATTGCTGCGCCAGGCCCCTTGTGAGAGGCCCCTCAGGGGCCCACCTAGTGTTAGGGTTAGCCCCCAGGATGCCGGCAGGCCCAATCCGCCAGCTCTGCAGCGAGTGGAGGGGTTGGCCGAGATTAAGGCGCTGGGGAGCAGGCGCATGCGAGCCAGAGTTTTTGGGCGGGGGGGCCTTTGAAGGTCCCAGGGGGATCGGAGGGCCCTGCCCGTTCTCCCTTCCTGAATGACTGGCAACGCCCCTAGCACCCTGGGTGATTGCCCGGTGGCAGAGTGAGTCCAGCACTGGGGCTCAGGGGTCCCAAATCTCCGGCATTGCGGTGCCAGGCTCTTTGGGAGGGGCCACGCGGGGGCCGACCTAGGGTAAGTGTTAGCCCGCAGGAGTCCAGCAGGCCCGTTCCGCCAGCTCTGAGGCAGGTGGAGGGGCAACCCAAGGTGAGGGCACTGGCGAGAGGGAGTGTGGGCCCAAGCGTTTTGGCGCGGGGGGGCCTTCGAAGGTCGCCGGGGGCTTGGAGGGCCCTGCCCGTTCTCTCGCCCTGAAAGACTGGCGGCGCCCCTAGCAGCCGGCATTGCTGCGGGGCGGCAGGGTGACTCCGACGCTGGGCTCAGGGATCCCCAATCCCCGGCGCTGTGGTGCCAGGCCCCTTGGGAGGGGCCCCTCGGGGGCCCACATAGGGTTAGTGTTAGTCCCCAGGAGGCTGGCAAACCCGGTGCTAAGTGGTTCTGGCAATGTAACAAAAATGCCATAAACTTATCTGTAAGAAATAACAGTGTACAGGAACCCTGTTAGCCCTAATATCATCATTTGTGAATATGGAAGCCAGCCCCAAGTGGTCGTGGAAGTCTGACGAAAGGGCTAAGCACTTTTCTCTGAGTCACCACACTATACAGGGAAAGACCAATGTACATCATCTTTCACGAGTAGGAAGCATTAATGAAATGGTTCTTGAATTTCGAGGATTCTGACCCATCCTTATTGGTAATAAACCACCCTGTACAGGAAAACACCTTCAACTCTCATCAGCCTCCTCAATCCTGATTCCGAATCAACTTTGGGTGTGTAGGACTAGGGAAATGTCCACATCTTATTGCTAAGAAAGAATGATGTCAGGGTAATGCCCGACAAGTCACATCAGCCTTCCTGAAGACGGAAGCAGGAATCAAGCTGGTTATGTTACCATGAGGTAAGGAAGATGAGCATATAAGTGAGAAACAACAGTGGGCAGGACCTCTCTTCCAAGGAACATTATCTTTGCTTAATGTTGAATCCCTATGATAAGTGGTTGTGGCCAATTGTGAGGTGAAAATCTTGAGTGTTTTGTAAAATCTCTTGGTCATTCACAGTTGAGACTAAGGTAGTTGGGGACTCCTAGGCAGTGATTTGTCCACTGTCAAAAATATGAAAAGATAAAAGAGACAGATGAGGTCACCTCAGGCATTGTCCTTTATCCTCATCCTCCGTGAGGATGGCCATCTCTGGACAGCTCAGTGGCAGGGTCTCATTCACAGTGGGGGCATCTGTTCCTCACAGACATCAGGCAGGGAAATGGATTTGGTTCTCTGTGCCAACCCAGCCACAGCTGAGTGTCACAGCACCCTCTCGTGGGCTCATAAGAGTTTCACTATCACCAGGCAGGTCATTGTATTTGATAAACCACTGTAGGAGTTTGCAATTGCCTTCATCTGCAACCTCCTAGAGGCAAATGCAGATCTCTGGTACCATGTGAAGTCATGTGAAGGCATTGTGAGAAAGTGTCCTTTTGCTTAAGAAAAACATGGCTGGGGCTCCTGGCTGGCTCAGCCAGTTAAGCATGTGCCTTTGGCTCAGGTTATGATCTCAGGGTTCTGGGATCGAGCCCGGGCTCCCTGCTCAGCAGGAAAGGAGGTAGGGAAATAGCTTAGAACCCACAGAGAATGTGAATAAAGGGGAGAGAAATGGAACTTGGTCTGTGTTTGGCTTTAGGGATTGGAAGTTAGTTTTTTCTCAATTGTGATTGTTCTTGAAACAGAACAGCTGTATTGTTTTTTTTTACCTTTAATTTTTTTCTAGTAACAATTTTTTATTATTATATGTTAGTCACTATACAGTATTTCCTTAGTTTTTGATGTAGTGTTCCGTGATTCATTATTTGCATATAACACCCAGTGCTCCATGCAATATGTACCTTCCTTAATACCCATCACTGGCCCATCCCAACCCCCCCACCCCTCTCCCCTCTGAAGCCCTCAGTTTGTTTCCCAGAGTCCATAGTCTCTCTGGTATATTCCCCCTTTTGTTTAGGGTCCATTGTCTAAAGGGACAGACAGTGGAAGTTCACCAAATATAAGATCGAAATTTCATTGTTCATTATACATGCCACCAAGTAGTTCCCAGACATTTCATTCTACTGTAGTAATTCATTATACCTGTGCAAGTGCACGTGGAAGACAATTGCTGCATGTATAGTGGTAATAAAACATACCCCTCAGTAGTAGAATAATAGAGGATGCATATGTGTAAAATTATTCAACTACAGCTTCTATGCTTTCCCTTTGGTTCCTTATTATCTATGAAATTGGACAATTTTTGTTCTCTAGGCTTAAAACTCATTGTCAGTATTCAGAGTTTTTCAATGCTGATCTTCTCCTGTATAAGTTACCAAAAACCTAAAATATGTATGAACTTTAAAAAACGCTATATTGAAAATGACAGCAGGGAAGTTCCATTTTGTGAATATTGTGTCAATGGATCTCTATTTTGACATCAGTGTTCATTAGAAATGATGACATTTCATGTGAGTATAAATATCAATGTGAAAAAGAAAAGGTAGGAAGAACCTTGAATGTTTAAGTAATTGGTGAAATGAAAGGTGTGTGTGTGTGTGTGTGTGTGTGTGTAATTGATTTTCAATGAATGGTTCAGCTACTTGTAGGGCCTCCGTGAGAGCCCAGGAGAACCTTTCAGTGAGTTGGTATCTGTTTTCAGAACATGGGAATCTCTTAGTCCAATAGTCAATCAGGCAAGCTTTGAGGTCTTGAAGAGTTTCAGTCCTCAGCGATGGTGTTGCAGACCCTTGTGAGCAAACCCTAGGATATGCTCAGAGCCCTCATTAGCTGGTACCAACGTGTGACGATGTCAGACAACATTTCCCAAAGAAGTACCTCTTGAGTCTCTGTCCTTCTCAGTTCCTTACACTTCCTTACACTAGTTATGTGATCAGTGTGTTTCAGGATAATCCCCACATGTGATTTTTACTATTTCCTACTAGTCCTATCTGTTTCTCATCTTCTTCGTTTATGGTAGGGGTTGGGAAGCAACCTGTGTGGTGGAGGAAGGGGTGTGGTAGTTGTCTGCCTTCAGAGGACCGAATGATGCCTAGAAATTGTACTGTAGTTTGAGGTCAATTATCCATCCTCTGAGTGTCAGGAATTCCATCACTTTACTTTGATGCTAGTGTGTTCTTGTTCTTCAAGCTGTCCTCAGAAATAAGGACATCATCCATCTAGGGAATACTGGTTTGTGTGTATGTTTTCATTTTAGGAAAGGCCTTGCTGTTCCTGAAAATAATACTGTAGAGCACCCTTTCCTGTTCTTATTGGCCATCAGTCAATCTTTTGTGAAGTATTCATTTGTACATAGACTTTTTATGGTTGATGAGCAGGAATTCATTATTGACAAGTCTTTGTCAGTGTGTGTATTGCAAATCTTTACTTCCCAGCCTGCGGTTCACTTTTTCATTTTCTTATGGTCATAAGATGAGGAGAAATGTCACATTTTTATGAAGTCCCACTGAATTCTTCTCAATGGTTATTGCACACTATGTCTTACCCCAAGATTGACAGGTTCTACGTTTTCTTTCAGAAACTGTCCAATGGGAAGCTACAATCCATCTCAAATTTATAAATTACATTTTTAATTCTAATAGGGTATTTATAGACTGTTTTGGATTTTCTATGTACACAATCGTATTATCTGTGAATAGTCACAATTATCCCCTCAATTCTTATACTTTTTGTTTCTCTTGCCTTCTAACACTGGTAGATTCTTCGATGCCACGTTGAATAGAGCAGCATTGTTTGAAGATTTTAATATACCTTTCTCAATATCTGAAAGAAAAAGCAGACAAAACATTGGTAACAAATGTGACCTAATTGACATATAGGGAACATTCCATAATAAGTGCAGAATACATTATTTTCAAGTGGTCATAGACTCTTTAGCCAAATAGATGATAGGTGGGGCCATGAATCAAGGCTACAAATGTTAAACCCTGAAATTAACTAGGTTCTATTCCTAGACCACAGGGGAATTGAGCCACAGT
The DNA here is from genome assembly GCF_024610735.1 of Ursus americanus. Taxonomy (NCBI): domain Eukaryota; kingdom Metazoa; phylum Chordata; class Mammalia; order Carnivora; family Ursidae; genus Ursus; species Ursus americanus. The sequence goes on from NW_028273625.1 coordinate 1,225,155, forward strand.
CATAGCGAAAAGAAAACCAGGAAGTCCTTCAATGTTTAAAAATTAAATGGAACTTTGCTACATATCCTAAAGGTCAGAGAGGGAATCTTAATGGAAATTCTGAACCTTTTCTACATGAGGGCTCACACACAATGGCACTTTCTTTGTGAAGAGCATTATAATAACCTAGACAGGAGTTGAGCCTTCAGTCAGAGTTCTGCCTGCCCCAGCCACACCTGGCAGGCTTGGCCTGTGGTCCCCCTCAGCTGTCCTTTCTGGTGGCCCTGAGCTAAGGGGGTCATCATGGCCATATGGAAATGGGAAGCTCCCCACTCATAGTGATGGCGGTGCCCCCTCCCCAGCTGCCCTTTCTGGTGGCTCTGAGCTAAGGGGGTCAACATGGCCGTATGGAAATTAGAAGCTCCCCACTCTTAGTGATAACGTTGCTATCGTATCGTCCTCACCAGTCCAACAATATGATTTCTGAGTGAAATATGACACAAGAGCGACTTCTTGGCCTTCCTTCAGGTTTGAAAATCATCTGGTGAGTCATCTATTAGGAATATGGATTCAACATGTGTTCTTTCTTCTGGAAAAGAAATAGACCCAATAGCAATTAGGGCTTCCTGAGCACCTGTTCCTGAGAGACATCATACTGCCTCTTAATACCATTTTGCCTCTTAAACTTGAATCTAGGGTGTAGATATTTTTAGGCACATTTTCAGACGGTTAGAAAGGGACTCAGATGATATGAGTCACAGAGGATTTTAGTGTCAGAAACCTAAGTCGCATCCCCAAATTGACTACAAGTCCCTTGTTGTTCCATACAGGGTACTATTTCCCTCTTATCTCTGGTCTTCTCGATCTGGAAACCTATCAAGTATCAGGATTTTCTTGTCATGTGGACAACTGGAATGAATTCAGCGGGCCTTTTCACATCTACCCATGGTGATCATTAAGATCATTATCTCAGTGGAGGACCTCTGGGTAAGATACTCAAAGATCCTAAGGAATACAGACAGTATAATATTTTTCTGGTATTAAAGTAACTGAAACCAACTATCTTTTTCAGTCCATTCAGGCTCTGGTATGTTCAGAGGGTGCTGTAAAACAGGTCTGAAATAGTATTTAAAAACACTCAGCTCAGCCTCTTCTACAAAGTGAGCCAATGCTTATAAACATGGCTAAAATATTCCCTTACCTACAATTACTTCCCAGCCATCGTAGTGTTTATATGGTATGACTGTGACTTATATTAGTCAACATTTGCAGAGAAAGAACTTACTGCATCCAGGGGGCACTTCATGTTGAAATTAGTTTGTGACAACGAGCTACTGTGTTTTATTCTGCAGTCCAAGGGAATGGTGCCAGACATCTCTAAGGTGTCTAGCAGTTCTACAATTCTGATTTTAAGTGGTCTGTGTGCTTCAGTGATTTGGGCAGGAGAAGGGCAGTAGTCCAGAGACTGTTAACACTTCTGTTACCTGTGCTGACCATGGAGCAGTAAGCCTTCCGTGGGCATCATTTTGATTTCTTGGTACTGTTGGGAAAGGTGCTTTTGTCTCAAATTCCTCCATTTAGGAGTAATTATAATGATAAAAGGAATTTTTATCTTATATCATCTGTGGGCCCTGATCCTCGGCTCCCAGGGAAGCTATCCTTTAACATTTTAACTGGCTCAAAATGACTGGGCAACACCTGAAAGCATGGGCCCTATTTCTGCCCCAAGCACATGTTGTACATCTGCTTCGAGAAGAAAACAATAACCAAAAATGCCAACATAAATATAAGAAAAAATAAAGAACCTCTTTGGCTGTCATAAGACTAAAGTCATACTGACATGTACATACTGAAAACATAAGAAAGAATCTGTCACTTTCTGGAATCTAAGAAGATCCTCATTGTGGTTTGTAACTCTGTACCTGAAACAAAACAGAAAAAAATATATAAGCCTGCCCCAAATGTTCTTTCCCCGGAGCACTCCCTTCTTGGTGAAGATTGTGTCTCCCAGGCAGCTGTCCTGACTTGTGTTTGAATAAAGGTCTCTTCCTTTTTCTCTAAAATGTTTTTAACAGTTCATTCACGTAGTGTCGACAATAACAGTGTTTTCTATTTAAGTGAGAAATAAACGTTCCACTCTAGTTGCATTGGGAATAGACGAATTGAGGGTTTCTTTAGAATAGTAAGTCTGCTATCCAGAAAAGGCAAGGTCATTGGTCTATTGAGAATGAAGATAATTACTGCTAAACAACAAGTACGTGTTGCCCCTTAGCCCAGAAACCAAAGCAGGTGTGCAGGCTTTAGGTCAGAGGTGCCTTCTTCTCCCCAGCTGACGGCACTTCTCTACTCTGGCTACAAGACACCAGAGGTTTTGAACGTCAGCATTGCAGTCAGCGTGGCAGCTTGTCACAGGACGCCAGTGTTCAGAGAAAGCACAGGTATGTTTAGCAAAATGTCCTATCTATGTCAGGGATGGAGGTAAATCTGTCATTATCCCAAAATCTCCTGGGCTTTTCCCTTTTCTCTAGTTGGGCCACAAAGTAAAATTGAAGTAGCTGCCAGCATTCTGGGTTTGGTGCAAGAATTACTTAGTTTCCCTGCAGGTAGAACTTTGCAGGGGATCACAATTTCTCTGTCCATTTATTGCTTACAAATGTATTTTGACCATCTGTTTCCTAGGCACCCTCTTTTATTAGAAAAGGAAGGTGAGATTCACTCTGTGCCTGTTTGTAACATCTAATTTGTTCCTTCATCTAACAGTGTTTATTCAATTGGGCCTAAGATATGGTTGAGTGGCCAGCATCTAGAGTTAGGTGGCTTTTTTTTTCATCTGATACAGACTTGGATGATGTCATTTGACAAAGGTGATGTTTCATCATTGCTTAGTTTATTCATCAGAAGAGTTAAAATTAGGGTGGAGGGGAAATTCAAAATTATCCAAATGGGCCTGTTCCTGTTTAAAAGTTGAGCTTGACTTTCTAGTTTTACTAAAAGTATTATCTCGATATTTTGAGGTGCCATATTCTCTCTGTAGTTTCTTTGGTGGTGGAGTCAGAAGGAGAGTCTGGGAATTCTTTCGGATAGTGGCATGCTGGTGGCTTCAAGGGGCTTGGCGTCAGGAGCCTTGGGGTGAAGTCTGCAACTGCTTGCCTGACCCTGGGTGCATCTCCCAGAGGTTTTGTTTCCTCTTATGAAATTGCCGGCAGATAATGTTCTGCTTAAAGGGGAACCCTCCCATCCTGTTTGTGGGAATGCAAAGTGGTGCAGCCAGTCTGGAAAACAGTGTGGGAGTTCCTGAAAAAATTAAACATTGAAAAACCACATGATCCAGCAATTGCTCTCCTATGTAATTACCCAAAGGATACAGAAATGCAGATTCGAAGGGGGTCCATGCACAATGATGTTTATGGCAGTAATGTCCACAGTAGCCAAACTATGGAGAGAATCCCAAAGTCCATGCACTGATGAATGGATAAAGCAGATGTGGGATACATATATATAATGGAATATGACCCAGCTTCAAAAAGAATGAAATCTTACCATTTGCAAGGATGTGGATGGATCTAGAGTGTATTAAGCTAAGCAAAATCAGTGAGGAATGACAAATATCCTATACTCTAATGCTTCTGGAAATTCAGAAAAAAAAAAGGTGAACAGAGTGGAGGGGTGATGAGAGAGGCAAACAAGGAAATAGACTCAACCTTGGAGAACAAACTGAGTGTTGCTGCAGGACAAGGGTGTGGGGGGAAGTGTCAAATGGGTGAGGGGTATTAAGGAGGGCACTTGTGTTGAGCACCGGGTACTGTATGCAGGTGAGGAATCACTAAATCCTACCCCTGGAGCAAATATTCCATGGCATGTGAACTAACTGGAATTTAAGTAAAAGAAGAAAGGAAAAAGTGTTCTGCTTCATGAAGAGTGAGGTAAAATTGTAGTGATTTGGGCTGTACTATTCTATAGAGGATAGATGTAAAACAACCTGTTGTAGGATACAATAGAGTCTTATCACATAAGGAGTCCTCAGAAAGCTCCAATGAAAGATTCAGATCTCAGAGCAGTTTCGTGTTCCACTGATATCTTACAGTTTGCACAGGTAGGAAAGAAGGTGGAGAGAAAGGCAACAGAAAGGGAAAGTAGGTGTGAACCTTTCATTAGTTAGCATTATAGCTTTCTCATGAAATACTTGCACCAGTGTGATTTTGGAAGCAGAGGGGTAATATGGGAGCTTTGCAGGAGACGGGGGAGTTCCAGGACTGGGTAAAGCTGACAGGGGTCCCAGAGGAGAGCTGAATGTATTCTGCAGAAGGGTGTGTTCAGGGTGGGCTCCAGGGGTGGCTGTGGGTCTCCTGGGTGAGAGTTGTGACAGGTGAGGGCTGTGTGCAAGTTCCTGGCTGAGGACAATTGAGGCACAGGCGGAGAGCTGGCAGAGAATCTTCTTCTGAGCCACCAGCCTCACCCAACACACACAGCCTCATATTCTGTCTCTGTCACTCCAATTCAGACTTCTCAGAAGGTGAGTGAGAACACATCAAGAGCATTCTGAACAGAAGGGAACGCATGTGCAAAGTCTCTGGGGCAGGAGAATTCCAGGTATGTCCAGGAGCAGCAAGAAGGCCCTGTGGCCACAGGAGACAGCTTAGGACATTACCTCAGAGAGGTGACAGAGGGTGACAGAAAGCCATTCCAGGGCTATAACCCCATGAGACCCTGTATCACTGGGCCATCCTGGCTACAGTGTTGAGAACAGATGACAGTGGGTTGAAGATGGCAAGGCAGGTCAATGACGAAGCTTTTCCAGGAACTCAGGCACTGTGGACCAGACAGGTGGTCTTGGATGGAGTGGTTAGACCTCTTGTGGGTCCATTTTGAAGATGGAGCTCACAGGATTTGCTGATGGGTTAGCTATTAGGAGCAGGAGAAGGGAGGAATTGGGGTAACTCCCAGCTGTTGTGGGTTGTCCTGATCAAGGGGAAGGAGGGGGTTTCTCGTGGGGTAGGAGGTAGTCTGTGTTCTGCATGCTGAGGAAGGTGCCTTTCCCAGTGGATCTGCTGAGATTTGTGTCTGGGAGGACCTTTCACATCTCCTCCCTCAGCAATGCTCAGGTACAAGTATCCCCCACTTTTTAAACGTTCACAGTAAGACACTGGGCTTTCTTGAAAGAACTACATTATTACCCTGCTTCAGTAAGAGGAACATACCTGAAGAGGATTTCCCTCTTATGAAAAAAGGTGAACAGTGAGAATCGCGTTCAGCATCTGTTTTGGGGAGAAGCATGAAAGAGTCGGCGTGCACCCCAACCAGCTCCTTTCTCTGGGAACCACTCTCCGCATCCAGCCACCAGCACTTTGAATGGTGTCTGTGGGCTTCTGCTGTGCTTTATCTTCATTTATGTTGGGCCTCTGTTAGAAACTTGTGTCCTGAGGCCTAAGAAAATCCAAAGAGAAGGAATTTTGGAGTCTGAGCACACTGTCTAATTGTTCGTGTAAATTAATGGCCATTCCTTCTTGACACCATTTCTGCTGTGCAAGGTTTCTCAGAAGCCCTGTACTTTCAAAGAGCAGGGAAACCTATACCCCATGCTGCGGGGTTAGTTTTAGTCTCCATGCTGGACAGAATATTTCATGACTGTCGGATTTTCTCACTCAAACATTGAGACTTTGACCACCTTTACCCGTTTCTTCCACCCCATCCCCGTATCTGGCACCTACCAATCTGCTCTCAGGATCTATGCGTTTAGTATTTTTTTATTCCACGTGGAATGTACATGAGAGCATCTGGTATTGGTCTTTCTGTGTCTGAGTTACTTAGCATAAGGCCCCCAAGGTCTGTGTTTCCATGTCTAGTTCTTGTGAATAATGCTGCAGTGAACGTGGGAGTGCATCTGTCTTTTTGAGGCAGCATTTTTGTGTTCTTCAAATCAATACTCAGTAGAGCCATTACTGGGTCATGGGGTAGTTTATTTATTTTTTCAGGAACCTCCATACCGTTTGTCACAGTGGCTGCACCAATTTCCATTTCCACCAACAGTGCACAGTGTCTCCTCATCTGCACACCCTTGACCCCACCTGGTGTCTGTCTCTGGGACAATTGCTGTTCCAACACTTGTGAGCGGATAGCCGATTGTGGGTTTGACTGATGTTTCCCTGACGATATTTAGTGATGTCGAACAACTTTTTCTGTCTGTTGGCACCTGTGTGCCATCTTTGGAAAGTATCTATTCACATATTCCTCCCATTTTTTTATATAGTTTTTTTTTTTGTTTTGATATGTAGGAGTGTTGTGTGTATTTTGGATATTAGCCTTTTCTCACACATATGATTTGCAGATATTTTTTTCTTATTGGGTCAGTGGCCTTTTAAGTTTTTGCTGGTGTCTTTTGCCGTGTGGAAGATTTCAGTTTGATGTTGTTCCACTTGTTTATTTTTGCTTTTGTTGCCTTTGCATTTGGTGTCTGATCTGAAGACTCTTTGCCAAAACCAATGTCGAGAGACTTAGTACCTGTGTCTTCTTGGAGGTTTATGGATTCAGGTCTTATGTTCAAATCATTCATCCATTAAAAATTTTGTGTGTGGTGTAAGAAAGTGACCCGGTTATATTCTTCTGCATTTAGTGTCCAGTTTGCCTGTTACCTCTCACTGAAGACACAGTCCTTCCCTCATGGCATATCTTCTGCTGCTGTGTCGTAAGTTAGGATCATCTACGTGTGGGTAAGTTTCTGAGCTTTCTGTTCTGTTCCACTGACCTGGTGTCTGTGTTTATGCCAGTACCATCCTGTTTTGATGACAACAGCTTTGTAATCTAGCTTGAAATCCAGGAGTGTGTTGACTGCACCTCTTTCTCCAGGTTGCTTTGGGTATTTGGGGTCTTTTGTGATTCCATACAACTTTGAGGACTGTTTTCTATTTCCTCGAATAATGCCACTGGAATTCAGATAGGCATTTAATCACATCTGTCGATTGCTTTGGTTATGATGGACATGTTCACATAATTAACTCTTCCAGTTAAGTTGCATGGTGTATGCTTCCATTTTTTTGTGTTGCCTTCCAAATCTTTGACCCATACATTCTGCCCCCCTCGACACATATTTTTCATTTCTTTTCTGCCATGTGTTGAGTGTACTATGTCTTTCTCATTCTTGGTTACTTTTATTTCAAGATTTTTTTATGCAATTTTAAATGGCGTTGCTTTTTTAATTTCTCTGTGCGAAAGTGTGTCATCAGTATACAGAAATGCAAGAAGTTGGGTCATCTGGGTGGCTCCATAAGTGAAGCATCTACCTTTAGCTCAGGTCATGATCCCAGAGTTCTGGGATTGAGCCCCGTGTTGGGCTGCCCGCTTAGCGAGGGTCTGCTTTTCCCTCTTTCTGGCACTCCCCCTGCTCGTGCTTTTTCTCTTCCTGTCAAATAAATAAATAAAATCTGAAAAAAATAAAGACAAGAGGTCTCTGTATATTGACATTATATCCTGCAGCTTTCTTGAATTTTTTTATTCTAACAGGTTTTTTTTTTTGTGTGTGGAATCTTTCGGGATTTCATGACATTTGCAAATTGTGCCAGTTTTCATGTATGGATTTCATATCTTCTCTTTTTTTAAAATTGTTATTCACCCTACAGTACTTCATTTGTTTTTGATGTAGGGCTCCATGATTCATTGTTTGCATATAACACCTAGTGCTCATTATGACACGTGCCCTCCTTTTCTTTAAAAAAAGAATTTATTTATTTATTCGACAGAGATAGACACAGCCAGCAGGAGAGGGAACACAAGCAGGGGGCGTGGGAGAGGAAGAAGCAGGGTCACAGCGGAGGAGCCTGTTGTGGGGCTCGATCCCATAACGCCGGGATCACGCCCTGAGCCGAAGGCAGACGCTTAACTGCTGTGCCACCCAGGCACCCCAACACGTGCCCTCCTTAATACCCATCACCAGGATAACCCATTCCTCATCCCCTCCCATTCTGCAACCTTCAGTTTGTTTCCCAGTGTCAGTAGTCTCTCATGGTTCATCTCCCCCTCTCATTCCGCCCCTTCACTTTTCCCTTCCTACTTCTAATGTCCTCTATGCTATTCCTTCCATTCCACATAGAAGTGAAACCATATGATAATTGTCTTTCTCTGCTTGACTTAATTTCACTTAGCATAATCCCCTCCTGGTCCATCCACGTTGGTGCAAATGGTGGGTATTCATCCTTTCTGATGACTGAGTAATATTCCATTATATAGATGAACCACATCTTCTTTGTCCATTCATCTGCTGAAGGACATCTTGTCTCCTTCCACAGTTTGGCTATTATGGACATTGCTGCTATGAACATTGGGATACAGGTGCCCTTCTTTTCATTACTCTGTGTCGATGGGGTAAATACCCAGTAGTGCAATTGTTGGGTGATAGGATAGCTCTGTGTTTAACGTCTTGAGGATCCTCCATATTGTTTTCAAAAGTGGCTGTACCAGCTTGAATTCTCACGAGTAGTGTAAGAGGGCTCCACTTTCTCCACATCCTCTCTGACTTTTTTTTATTTCCTGTGTTGCTAATTTTTTTTCAAGATTTTATTTATTTATGCCACAGAGATAGAGACAGCCAGCGAGAGAGGGAACACAAGCAGGGGGAGTGGGAGAGGAAGAAGCAGGCTCATAACGGAGGAGCCTGATGTGGGGCTCGATCCCATAATGTCAGAATCACGCCCTGAGGCGAAGGCAGATGCTTACCCACTGTGCCACCCAGGTGCCCCCTGTCTTGTTAATTTTAACCATTCTAACTGGTGTACGGTGGTATCTCATTGTCGTTTTGATTTGTATTTGCCTGATGGCAAGTGATGTGGAGCATTTCTTCATGTGTCTTTTGGACATGTGTATGTCTTCTCTGGAGAAGTATCTGTGTCTTCTGCCCATTTTTCGGTGTCGAGTTTGAGGAGTTCTTTATAGATCTTGGATACCAGCCCTTTATCTGTAATATTATTTGCAGATATCTTCTTCGATTCCATAGGTTGCCTTCTTGTTTTGTTGATCTTTTACTTTGCCGAGCAGAAGCTTTTTATCCTGATGAAGTGCCAATAGTTCATTTTTGCTTTTATTTCGTTTGCCTTTAGAGACCTATCTTGCAAGAAGTTGTTGTGTCTAAGTTTGAAGAGTTCTTTTGATTTTGATATGAGACAGGAATCCATTATCTTTCCTTCCTGATTATATTCGAGTCCTCTTTCTTGGTGAGTCTGGCTAAGTTTGTCAGTTTTGTTTATCTTTCCAAAAAAGGCAGCTCTCATTTTCATTGTTTTTTTTTTCTTTTTTTGGTCTTTTTAGTCTCCGTTGGATTTATTTATGCATTCCATTTTGTTATTTCCTTATTTCTACTAATTTGGGGCTTTGTTGGTTGTTTTATTTTCTACTTCTTTACCACATAAATCAGGTTGTTTATTGGAGATTATTCTCATGGATTGATGAAGATTTGAATTTCTATGAATGTCCCCCATAAAGCTACTTTTGCTGCATCCCATAAGTTTTTGTAGGTTGTCTTTTTCATCAGTGTCGAGGTACTTCTAAATTTTTTTTGATTTCTTCTTTGACTGTTGGTTGTTCAGTAGCATGTTGTTAAATCTCCACATATTTTTTTAAGATTATTTATGTATCTGACAGAGAGTTAGACAGTGAGAGATGAACGCAAACATGGGGGTGGGAGAGGGTGAAGCGGGCTTCCCACTGAGCAAGGAGCCTGATTCGGGGCTAGACCCCAGGATCCTGGGATCACGACCTGAGCTGAAAGCAGATCCTTAACGACTGAGCCACCAAGGCCCCAAAAATCTCCACCTATTTTTGACTGTCCCATTTTTTTCTTGAGACTGATTTCTAATTTCCTATCATTGTGGTTGGACAAGATTCGAAGCAGAAGTGAAGAGAGCATTCAGATGAAAGGTTTGTTTCCTGGAGGGTTTTCTGAGGGCAGACCATGAGTTCAGTGGGGATGGAGGAAGGTTTTGTGAGACGGGGGGTAGGGTTAACCCTTGCTAGAATTACTGACTACTACCATGCAGGCTGTGTGCTACCATTCACACCGTAGTCCTGATGGACATGTACTTCATTAGGAATATTTTCTAGGAGGTGTAGGCATAGCTTTCACTTAAAGAAAGGTGCCATGTGGGTTCATGGCATGACCCCAGGTCAGCAACCAGGATGTATGGTATTGTGGGGGATGAGAAACAGGCTTTCTGTGGGAAGTGACAGAAATAAGGTATGGTGAGCTCCATGACCATAGGTGAGGTCCCGAGTGACCCACTGGGTGTTGGGTTCTGTGGATCTGTCTCATCAGGTGCTGTGCAATTCAGGGACACCCTCCTCTCTGTTAATTTGTGTGGAGACAGGTAGACATCAGTGTCTGGCCAGGCACGAGGGTCGCACTGGACCACCACCAGAGGTGCAGCGTGTGGGGGAGCCACTGCTTGGTTTCCACGAAAGCTGACCAGGGTCTTTGACCTTGATTCCTAGCAGTTGCAAGGGGAGAGGAGGCCGGGGGTGGTGCACACTTCCGAGAGGTGTTCAGGACCAGTCTGGAGCCCACTGAAGTCAGCGACACCGGGCACAGAAGTCACCCAGTCAGTGTTGCTGTGGGCACTGCTCCCATGGTACTTTTGGGCCGGCTCCATGCTGCCACCTCCTGCTTTTCATCATCATCTTCAAGGTCATGTGCCTCTGCTCTTGCCCCATAGCCTCCAGGTTATTGTCTGTCCTCCATCTGGCCCTCGTCCCTGGTGCCCTGTGCAGTCCGATGCCAGGGTAGCCTTCTTGAGACAAACATCTGGCCCTGATGGAACACTTTCATGGATCTTGTAGGTTGCGAGGATGATGCCCTGCCCTGGAAGGGGGCTACAGGTCCCCAATCAGGAGAGCCATGTCTCCTTTTTCAGCATGGCCTGCCCTCCCCTCAGTCTTCTTCAGGGAAGCTCTCCCCACTTCCTGAGATGACAGCTCTGAACTTAAAACTGAATGTTATTTTACATATCTCTATGCCTTAGTTCATCCATGGCATGTCTTTCAACCCCGTTAGTGGGTTTTTTTTAGCAGTTCTGAAGGGCTGTCTGCTCAAGGAGGGGATGACCTGGGTGGGGCAGCTTTCCCTCTCATCTCCCTCAGCATGTCTCTGAGCCCTGGGACCAGCTCTCCCACTGAGGATTGAGGGACATGAGCCAGCCCATCCTGAGCCCAGGCTGTGTCAGCTGTGTAGACGGATGCGTGTCGGAGTGGTGGGCAGCTGGCATGGGCCAGGGGCAGGCAGTGTCTCCTTCTCATTCCTTCCCTCCCTTCCTCCCAGAGGTAGCTCAGAGCAGCCTTCAACCCCTGCATCTCCAGATCCCTTGACCTATGCCTCCTGTGTTCAGCTGGTGACCTTGGAGTTTCTCATGGATTCTACCTCCTGTACCCTCTCCCGTAGCAGTTCCTGGATAAGAGGAGGGATCGGACTCTTGTCTGCATTTGGTCTTCTTCCTGTCCCGCACCAATCCTATCCGCCTTTGCATCTTCCATGTATGTGCTTGGAAGCAAGCCCATCCACAGGGAACCTATTAGCCAAATGGATCCAGGCAATGAACATTGAAGTAGAGATCCAGGATCCATAATATACCTGCTCTGAAACCTGTCCCAAAGTCTGTGACTCTCTCACACTGAAACAGAAACAATAATAGCTTTCTGGACTGTGAAGTGACATGTGTCTCTACTTCCAATCTTGAATGCATAGGTGCTGAGCCTGGACAGAAAAGGACCATGGCTCCCGTGGCCTGGGATCCACAGTAAGAACTCAGTGAAATCTGAATTCAAGGCATAGAGTGAATAATTATTGTAGAGTGAATCCTCCCAAGTAGGGCTTATGCACAGTGCACAGGAAAAGCTTTTTCAAAGAGGTTCCTGAAAGAAAAATCTTTTTTAAAAATTTATTTTAATTCCAGTAGAGCTAACATACTGTGTTACATTCTTTTCAGGTGTCCAATAGAGTGATTCAGTAATTCTATATATTACTCATTGGTCATCAAGAAAAGCATCCTATTAATCCCCTTCATCTATTTCACTCATCCCTCTATCCACCTCCTCTCTGGTAACCATCCGTTTGTTCTCTATTGTTAAGAGTTTGTATTTTGGTGTGTCTCCTTTTTCTCTTTTAGTTATTTATTTTTGTTTGTTTTTTAAATTCCCCATTAGAGTGACATCGTATGGGATTTGTCTTTCTCTGACTGACTGATTTTAGTTAGGATAATACTCTCTAGCTCCATCCATGTGTCTGCAAATGGCAAGGTTTCATTCTTTTTCAAGCCGAGTAATACTCCATTGTATGTGTGTATGTGTGTGTGTGTGTGTGTGTGTGTGAATACACACATCTATCATCTCATTTGTCAATTTTTCTACAGACACTTGGGTTGCTTCCATATGGTGATATTGTAAATAATGGTGCAAGAAACATAGGGGTGCACGTATCCTTTTACGTTACTGTTTTCCTATTCTTTGGGTAAATACAAGTAGTGTGATTGTTGGATCGTAGGGTAGTTATATATTTAATTTTTTGAGGAACCTTCATACTGTTTTCCACGGTGGCCACCACAGTTTGCATTCCCACCCACAGTTCACGAGGATTCCCCTTTATCCACATCCTCCCAACACCTGCTATTTGTTGTGCTTTTGATGTTAGCCATTCTGACAGGTTTGAGGTATTACCGCATTGTCCTTTGGATTTACATTTTCCTGATGATGGGTGATGGTGAACATCTTTTCACGGGACTGTTGGCCATTTGTATTTTTTCTTTGGAGAAATGTCTGTCCATGTCTTCTGCCTATTTTTTAACTGGATTATTTGTTTTGGGGGTCGAGTAGTATCAGTTGTATATGTTTTGGACACTATCCCTTTATTGCCTATGATCTTTGCAAAATATCTTCTCCCTTTGAGTAGGTTGTCTTATTATTTTTACGTTTTCATTGTTCTTCTGCCATGTGGAAACTTTTTATTTTGCTGTATTCCCAATAGTTTATTTTTGCTTTCATTTCCTTTGCCTCAGGAGACAGTCTAGAAAAACGTTGGTATGGTCCATGTCAAGAAGTTACTGTCTTCCCTCCTGTAGGATTTTTATGGATTCAGGTCTCATATTGAGGTCTTGAAACTGTTTTGCGTTTGTCTTTGTTGTGTAAGAAAAGAGTCTAATTGCATTCTTCTGTACGTAGCTGTCTAGTTTTCCCAACACCATTTGTTGTAGAGACTGTCCTTTTCCCTTTTGATATCGTTGCTTGCTTTGTGGAAGATTCATGGACCACATAATTGTGGGTTTCTGTCTAAACTTGTATCCTGTTCCTTTGGTCACTGTGTCTATTTTTGTGCTGTACTGTCTTGTTAGGATGACTGCAGCTTTGTAGTATAACCTGAAATCTGCAATTGTGAGTCCTCCAGCTTTGTTTTTCTTTTCCACATTGCACTGGCTGTTTGGAATCTTTAGTGGTTCCATACAAATGTTTAGGATTGTTTATTCGAGGTCTTTTGTTCTTTAATTTAAATTCAATTAGCCAACTTACAGTACATCATTAGTTTCAGATGTAGTCTTCAATAAATTTTCAGTCGTGTGTAACACCCAGTGCTCATTGTATCGCGTGACCTCCTTAATGCTACTCACCCAGTTACCCCCCCAACTTCTCCTCCAACAATCATCAGTTTCTTGCGGTAGTTAAGAGTCCATCATGGGTTTTCTCCCTCTCTGATGACTTCCCATTCTATTTTCCCTTCCTTGCCCTATGGTCTTCTTCCTTGTTTCTGATATTCCACATAGGAGTGAAAGCATATGATCATTGTCTTTCTTTCATTGACTTATTCCACTCAGCATAATACCCTCCAGCTCCACCCAGGTCGGTGTGATGGTAAGTATTCATCCTTTCTGATGGCTGAGTAATATTCCATTATATATATATATATATATATATATATATATATATATATATATATATATATATATATATATATATATTCCACATCTTCTTTATCCATTCATCTGTCGATGGTCATCTGCATTCTTTCCACAGTTTGTCTATTATGGATATTGCTGCTATGAACACTGGGGTGCATGTGTCCCGACTTCGCTACCTCTGTCTCTTTGGGGTAAATACCCAGTAGTGCAATTGCTGGGACATAGGGTAGCTTTATTTATAACTTCTTGAGGAAACTCCGTACCATTTTCAAGAGTGGCTGTACCGGACTGCATTCGTACAGGTGTGTAAGAGGGTTCCCGTTTCACCACATCCTCTCCAACATGTATAGTTTTATGTCTTCTTATTTTTAGATATTCACCCTCGTGTGATATGGCATCTATAGGGGTTTAGATTTGCATTTCCCTTAAGCCAAGTGATATGAAGCATTTATGCATGTATCTTTTGGTCACCAGTACGTCATCATCAGTGAAATAACTTCCCATTTTAATCCATCTCAAGACCTAAAGCTGGGTAAGGCACTGAAGCTGGATGATGCCATCGGTTGGAATTGTGGAGAATTTCAAAAGATCTCCGTGGAGAGCAAGTTTAAAGGTCAGTGTGAAGCTACTAATTAGTTCTGGGGAGATCTCTCAAAGTGGGGGTTGCCTGGGATAGGCTGAGGGTGGCCCTCCGATTTTCCTATGAATCCTTGCTGCAGCCCCAAATGGACAGTTTCCTGCTGTGGGGCAGGCTGAGTCCTCTAGTCGTGCAGAGGTGAGCCCAATGCCTGCTGCCTTGGAGGCAGGCAAACAGGGAGGGACCCTCAGCAGAAGACCCAGTGTTAGGTTAGGCCTCAAGAGACAGCAGGTCCGAACTGCCCAGTGCTCAGAGAACTCCCAGGCCGAGTGAGATGAGGGCACAAGGGCGGGTGAGTGTGAGCCTTTGGGTTTCATCCGGAAGGGCCCACAAAGGTCGGGGTTCACCAGAAGGGGCTCTCAGGGGTGCCCCAATTCTCTTGCCCTGAATGCTGTGTTGTGCCCCAAAATGGTACAGTTTACTGTGGGCTGCAGGCTGAGTCCTACGGTGGGGCTTGGGTGTCCCAAATCCCCTAGAGTGGGGTGCCAGGACCCTGGGGAGGGACCCTTCTGTCACCAACCTAGGGTAAGGGTTAGGGTCCAGAAGCCTGCCAGGGACAATCTGCAGGCTGTGCAGCGAGCTCTGTGGAGGGCTGAGAGGAGGCCATGGGGGAAGGTGAGCGTGGGACTCAGGGTTGGGGCACGGGGGGCTGCCAAATGTGGGGATGGGCTCTGGGGGCCTCCCCAAGTTCTCGTGTCCTGTAGGCTCCGTAGAGTCCCAAGGGGCACGGTTTCCTGTCAGGTGACAAGCTGAGTCCTGCGGTGGGGCCAGGTAACCCAATTCCCCGGGGCTGCTGTGTAAGGCTCCTGGGGAGGCCCCCACACCCGCGGCCGACCTAGGGCTAGGGTTAGGCCCCAGGAGCCCCGCAGGCCCAATCTGCTGGCTGTATGGCGAGCTACACGGGCTGAGGTGAGGGTGTGGGGAGGGTGAGCGTGGGCCTCAGGGTTGGGGTGCGGGAGGCCGCCGAAGTTCGCTGGTGGCTCAGGATGCTCCTCCTTGTTCTCCCGCCCTGAATGCTCTATGGCCTCCCAAGGTGCACGGTTTCCTGCAGGGTGGCAGACTGAGTCTTGCTGTGGGGCTCAGGTGTCCCGAATCCCCGCAGCTGTGGCTCCAGGCTCCTGGGGAGGGGGCCCTCCACAGATGAACTAGGGTTAGGGTTGGGGCCCAGGTACCCCGCAGGCCAGATCTGCCCACTATGTGGTGAGCTCCACTGCGGGCTGAGGTGAGGGTGTGGGGTGGGGTGAGCATGGGCTTCAAGCTTGGGTTTAGGGATCGCCGAAGTTCGCTGGGGGCTCTGGGGGCCCTCCAGATTCTCCCGCGCTGAATGCTCTATAGCCTCCCAAGGGGCACGGTTTCCTGCAGGCTGGCAGGCTTTGTCCTGCAGTGGGGCTCAGGTGTCCCCAGTCCCTGGGGCTGCGGCACCGGGCCCCAGGGGATGGTCCCTACCCAGCCGACCTAGGGTCAGGTCTAGGCCCCAGGAACCCGGCAGGCCTGATCTGCCGGCTCTGCGACGAGCTCGGTGGCAAGCTGAAGGGAAGGCGTGGGGCGGGATGAGCGTGGGCCTCAGGGTTGGGGTGTAGGGGGCCGCCCAGGATCACTGGGGGCTCAGGGGGGCCCTACCAGTTCTCCTGCACGGTATGCTCTGTGGCGCCCCAAGGGGCATGGTTTCCTGAGTGGTGGCAGGCTGAGTCCCGTGGTGGGGCTCATGTGTACCCAATCCCCGGGGTTAGGTTACGGATTAGGTTACGGGTTAAGGTTAGGGTATGGGTTACGGTTAGGGTATGGGTGAGTGTAGGGGTTAAGGTTAGGGTAAGGAGAGGGTACAGGGTAGGGTTGGGTTTAGGGGTTACAGGTTAGAGGTTATGGGTTAGGGTACAGATTAGGGTTTAGGGTACGGGTTAGGGTTTAGGGTTTGGGTTTAGGGTTAGGGTTAGGGTTGGAGTACGGGTTAGGGTTAGGGTAGGGGTTAGGGTTAGGTTATGGGTTAGGGTATGCATTAGGGTACGGTTTAGGGTACGGGCTAGGGTACAGTTTAGGGTAAGTGTTGGCGTACGGAAATGGGTACGGTTTAGGGTACAGGTTAGGGTTAGTGTACGGGTTAGGGTTAGGGTACAGTTTACGGTTATGGTACAGGTTAGGTTACGGTTTAGGGTTAGGGTGAGGGTACGGGTTAGGGATCAGGTTAGGGATAGGTATAGGGTAAGGTTTAGGGTTAGGGTATGGGTTAGGGTACTGGTTAGGGTACAGGTTAGTTTTAGGTATGGGTTAGGATATGGGTTAGGGTCCGGGTTAGGGATAGGGTACGGGTTAGGGTATGGGTTAAGGTTAAGGTAAGGGTAGTGGTTAGGGGTAGGGTACGGGTTACAGTTTAGCGTTTAGGGTTACGGTTAGGGTACGGATTAGGGTTAGGATACAGGTAGGGTTAGGTTACGGGTTATGGTATGAGTTATGGTATGGGTTAGGGTCAGGGTTTAGGGTTTAGGGTTAAGGTTATAGTACGGGTTAGGGTACTTGTTAGGGCTACGGTTAGGTTTAGGGTACGGTTTAAGTTACGGGTTAAGGTACAGTTTATGGTTAGGGTTATGGTACGGGTTAGGGTACGGGTTAGAGTACATGTTAGGGTTTCGGCTAGGGTTAGGGTACATGTTAGGGTTAGGGTTAGGGTACGGGTTAGAGTTACGGTTAGAGTACGGGTTAGCTTATGGGTTAGGGTTAGGTTTAGGGATAGGTTACGGGTTAGGGATAGGGTTAGCTGAAGGGGTAGGGTTAGGGGTAGGATTAGTGGTATGGTAGGGGTCCGGGTAGGGTTAGGGTTTAGGGTTAGTGTTTGGGGTTTGGGGTTAGTGGTTAAGGTTAGGGTTTAGTGTTTAGGGTTTCGGGATTAGGGTTAGGGGTTAGGGTTTAGGGTTTAGTGTTAATGTTAGGGTTTAGTTTTAAGGATTAGGGTTTAGGGTTAGGTTTAGTGTAGGGTTAGGGTTAGGGTTAGGGTTAGGGTTAGGGTTAGGGTTAGGGTTAGGATTAGGGGTTAAGGTTTAGGGTTTAAGGTTAGGGGTTAGGGTTAGGGTTAGACCCCAGTATGCCAGCAGGACTGATGCGCCGGCTGTGCGGCGAACGGACGAGGGGGCCGAGGTGAGTGCGCTGGCGAGCGGGATTATGGTATCCAGCGTTTTGGCGCATGGGGCCTTTGAATGTCGCTAGAGCCTTGGAGGGCCCTGTCCGTTCTCCTGCCCTGAATGACCAGCGGCACCCCGAGCGGTCCGCGTGGTGGCGAGTTGGCAGTGTGAGTCTGGCACTGCGGTTTGGGGGTCTCCAATGCTATGCGTTGCAGTGCAAGGCCCCTTGGGAGGGGCCCCTCTGGGGCCGTCCTAGGGTTAGTGTTAGCACCCAGGAGCCTGGCAGGCATGATCCACCAGCTGTGCGGTAGAGGAGGGCCAGGCCAAGGTGAGGGCGCCACCGAGCTGGAGCGTGGGCCCAAGCATTATGTCACGAGGGGCCTTGGAAGGTCGCTGGGGTTTGGAGGGCCCTGCAGGTTCTCCCTCCCTGAATGGCCAGCGGCGCCCGTAGTGGCCTTGTGGGTGGCGGGGTGGCATGGTGAGTTCGGCGCGGGGGCTCGTGGGTCCCCAATCCCTGGCGTTGCTGCACCAGGCCCCTTGGGATGTTCCCCTCGGGGGCCAACCTAGGGTTAGGGTTGGCCCCCAGGAGGCTGGCAGGCCCGATCTGCTGGCTGTGTGAGGAGCGGTGTTGCGGGCTGAGTTTTGGGCGATGGCGAGTGGGAGCTTGGTCCCCAGCACTTTGGCGCCCTTGGCCTTCGAATGTTGCCATGGCTCATAGTGCCCTGCCCATTCTCCTGCCCTGAATAAGCAGCTGCGACCCTAGCATATCCGTTGGTGGTGGGGCGGCAGGGTGAGTCCCGCACTGTGGCTCCGGGATCCCCAATCCCCAGTGTTGCGGAGCCAGGCCCCTTGGAAGGGGCTCCTCCTGGGCTGACCTAGGGTTAGAGTTAGCCCCCAGGAGGCCAGCAGGCCCAATCCTCTGGCTGGGCAGCGAGAGGTGGGAAGGCCGAGGTAAAGGCGCTGGGAAGCAGGAGCGTGGGCCCCTGCATTTTGGTGCAGGAGGCTTCAAATGTGGCAGGTTTCTCCAGGGCCCTGACCTTTCTACCACCCTGAATGACCGGCAGCGCCCCTAGCGCCCTGGGTGGCGACAGTGTGGCAGGGTGAGTCCGGCTCTGGGGCTCTGAGTCACCAATCTGAAGCGTTGCAGAGCCAGGCCCCTTGGGTTTCGGTTAGCCCCCAGGAGCCTGGCAGGCACTATCCACTGGCTCCAGCAAGCAGAGGGGCGGGCCGAGGTGAGGGCGCTGGGGAGCAGGAGCTTGGGAGCTTGGGAGCCAACTCTTTTGAGTGGGGGGCCTTCGAAGGTCACAGGGGAAATGGAAGGCCTTGCCAGTTCTCCCAACTGAATGACCTGTGGCGCCCCTAGCGGCCTGGGTAGCGGCAGGGCGGCAGGTGAGTCCGGCGCTGGGGCTCAGGGGTCTCCAATCCACCGAGTTGCTGCACCAGGCCCCTTGGCAGGGTGCCCTCGGGGGCTGACCTAGGGTTAGGGTCAGACCCCAGGACGCCAGAAGGCTCAATCCGCCAGCTGTGCGGAGAAAGGTGTAGTGTGTCGAGGTGAGGTCTCTGTGGAGCGGGAGCGTGGGCCCAAGCGTTTTGGCGCGGGGGGCCTTCGAATGTCTTCGGGGACTCGGTGGGCCCTACCCATTCTCCTCCCTGAATGACCGGCGGCGCACCTAGCTGCCCTGGTGGCGGCGGGGTGCAGGGTGAGTCAGGCGCTTTGGCTCTGGTATCTCCAATCCCCAGCGTTGCGGTGCCAGGCCCCTTGGGAGCGGCCCCTCGGGTGCCAACCTAGGGTTAGGTTTAGCCCCTAGGAGGCAGGCAGGCCCTATTCACCAGCTGTGTGGATAGCGGAGTGGCGGACTGAGTTGAGGGCGCTGGTGAGTGGGAGCGTGGGCCCGGGCGTTTTGACGCCGGGGGCCTTTGAAGGTCACCGTGTCTCTGAGGGCCCTGCCCTTTCTCCCTCCCTGAATAATGGCAGCACCCCAAGACCCTGGGTGGCAGCTCGGCGGCAAGGTGAGTCCGGCGCTGGGGCTCAGGGGTCCCCAATCCCCGACGTTGTGTCGCCAGGCCCATTGGGAAGGGCCGCTCGGAGGCCATTCTAGGGTTGCGTTTAGCCCCCAGAAGGCCAGTGGACCCGATCAGCGGCTGTGCAACAAGCGGAGGGTTGCCCCGAGTTGAGGGCGCTGGCGAGCCTGAGCATGACCCCAAGCATTTTAGTGCGGGAGGCCTTTGAAGGTCAGCGGGGGCTCGGAGGGCCCTGCCATTTCTCCTTCCCTGAATGAATGGCGGCGCCCCTAGCGGCCCATGTGGGGCGGGGCGGCAGGGTGCATCTGGCGCTTGGGCTTGGGGGTCCCCAATCCCCGGCGTTGCAGCGCCAGGCCCCTTAGGAAGGGAACCTCAGGGGCTGTCCTAGGGTTAGGGTTAGCGCCCAGGAGGCCGGCAGGCCCGATCCGCCGGCTGTGCAAGGAGCGGAGGTATGGGCCGAGTTGAGGGCGATGGCGAGCGAGAGCTTGAGCCCCAGCGTTTTGGCGCACTGGGTCCCGGAATGTTGCCATGGCTTGGAGTGCCTTGCCCCTTCTCCTGCCCTAAATAAACAGCGGTGCCCTAGCGGCTCTGTTGGCGGTGGGGGGGGAGGGTGAGTCCCATGCTGCGGCTCGGGGTCCCCATCCCCAGTGTTGTGACGCCAGGCCCCTGGGATGGACCCCTCGGGGGTCAACCTAGCCTTCGATTTAGCCCCCAGGAGGCTGGCAGGCCCTATTCGTAACCTGTGTGGAGAGTGAAGTGGCAGACCGAGGTGAGGGAGCTGGTGATTGGGAGCATGGGCCTGGGCGTTTTGGCACGGGGGGCCTTCGAAGGTCACTGTATCTTGGAGGGCCCTGCCCGTTCTCCTGCCCTGAATGAACAGCAGCACCCCAAGCCCCCGGGTGGCGGCTGGGCATCAGGATGAGTCGGGTGTGGGGCGGGGCGGCAGCGTGCATCCTGCGCTGGGGCTTGGGGGTCCGCAATCCCCGGCATTGCAGCGCCAGGCCCCTTGGGAAGGGATCCTCAGGGGCCGTCCTAGGGTTAGGGTTAGCGCCCAGGAGGCCGGCAGGCCCAAGTCGCCGGCTGTGCGAGGAGCGGAGGTGCAGACCAAGTTGAGGGTGCTGGTGAACGTGAGCGTAGGCCCAAGCGTTTTGATTCGGGGGACCTTCGAGCATAGGCGGGGGTTCGGAGTGCCCTGCCCCTTCTCCCACCCTGAATGAACAGCGGCGTCCCTAGCGGCCGAGTGGGGAGGGGTGAAAGGGTGCATCCAGCGCTGGGGCTTGGGGGTCCCCAATCCCCGGCGATGCGGCGCCAGGCCCCTTGGGAGAGGCCCCTCGGGAGCAACCTAGGGTTAGGTTTAGCCCCCAGGAGGCTGGCAAGCCCTATTCGCCAGCTGTGTGGAGAGTGGAGTGGCGGACGGAGGTGAGGGCGCTGGTGAGTGGGAGGGTGGGTCTGCCGTTTTTGTGCGGGGGGCCTTCGAAGGTCACTGTGTCTGGGAGGGCCCTGCCTGTTCTCCCGCCCTGAATGATCGACAACACCCCAAGCCCCTCGGTGGTGGCTGGGCGGCAGCGTGAGTCAGGTGCTGAGGTTCGGGGTCCCCAATCCCCGGCGTTGCTGCGCCAAGCCCCTTGGGAGTGGACCTTTGGGGATCGATCTAGGGTTATGCTTAGCCCCCAGGTGGCCGGTGGACCCGATCAGCGGCTGTGCGGCACGTGGAGGGTTGGGACGAGGTGAGGGCACTGGCGAGACTGAACATGAGCCCAAGCTTTTTATTGCGGGGGGCCTTCGAAGGTCAGCGGGGGTTTGGAAGGCCATGGCAGTTCTCCCACCCTGAATGAATGGCGGCGCCCCTAGCGCCCCGTGTGAGGCGGGGCGCCAGGGTGCATCCGGCACTGGATCTTGGGGGTCCCCAATCCCCGGCGTTGTGACGACAGGCACCTTGGGTAGGGCCCCCCAGGGGCTGATGTATGGTTAGGGTTAGCTCCCAGGAGGCCGGCAGGCCCTGGGCCTTCGAATGTTGCCATGGCTCGAAGGGCCCTGCCCGTTCTCCTGCCCTGAATAACTAGCGGCGCCCTTAGCGGCTCCGTTGGAGGTGGGGCGGCAGGGGGAGTCCCACGCTGCGGCTCGGGGATCCCCAATCCCCGGCGTTGCGGGGCCAGGCCCCTTGGGAGGGGCTCGTAGGGGGCCGACCTAGGGTTAGAGTTAGCACCCAGGAGGCGGCAGGCCCAATCCTCTGGCTGGGCAGCGAGAGGTGCGCGGGCCGAGGTAAAGGCTCTGGCGAGGGGGAGCGTGGGCCCCTGCATTTTGGCGGGAGGCTTCAAATGTCGCCGGTTTCTCCAGGGCCTTGTCCCTACATTCGCCCTGAATGAACGGCGGCGCCCCAGGCGGCCTGGGCGGCGACAGTGCGGCAGGGGAGTCCGGTTCTGGGGCTCTGAGTCACCAATCCCCAGCGTTGCAGAGCCAGGCCCCTTGGGATGTGCCCCACGGGGCGGACCTAGGGTTTTGGTTAGCCCCAGGAGCTTGGCAGGCCCTATCCACCGGCTCTGAATCAAGTGGAGGGGCGGGCCGAGGTGAGGGCACTGGGAGCAAGAGCATGGGAGCCAACGTTTTTGCGGGGGGGGCCTTCGAAGGTCAGCTGGGGCTCGGAGGTCCCTGCCCGTTCTCCTGTCCTGATTGACCGGTGGTCCCCTAGCGGCTTGGGTGGCTGAAGGGCAGCAGGGTGAGTCTGGCACTTGGGCACGGGGTCCCCATCCCCAGCGTTGCGTCACCAGGTCCCTTGGGAAGGGCCCCTCGGGGGCCGACCTATGGTTAGGGTTAGTCCCCAGGAGCCACGCAGGCCCGATACACCACCTGTGCATCGAGAGGACAGTTGGGCCGAGGTGAGGGTGCTGGTGAACGTGAGCCAGGGCCCAAGGGTTTTGGTTCGGGGCGCCTTCGAAAGTCGACGTGGGTTCTGAGGGCCCTGCCAGTTCTCCCACCCTGAATGAATGGTGGCGCCCCTAGCGGCCCGTGTGGGGCGGGGCGGCGGCGTGCATCCGGCGCTGGGGCTTGGGGGTCCGCAATCTCCGGCATTGCCGCGCTGGGCCCCTTAGGAAGGGATCCTCAGGGGCCGTCCTAGGGTTAGGGTCAGCGCCCAGGAGGCCAGCAGGCCCGAGTCGCCGGCTCTGCAAGGAGCGGAGGTGAGGGCCGAGTTGAGGGTGCTGGTGAACGTGAGCGTGGGCCCAAGCATTTTGATTCCGGGCTCCTTCGAGCATAGGCGGGGGTTCGGAGGGCCCTGCCCGTTCTCCCACCCTGAATGAACGGCGGCGCCCCTAGCAGCCCGGGTAGGGAGGGGCGACAGGGTGCATCCTGTGCTGGGGCTTGGGGGTCCCCAATCCCCGGTGATGGGGCACCAGGCCCCTTGGGAGAGGCCCCTCGGGGGCAACCTAGTGTTAGGTTTAGCCCTCAGGAGGCCGGCAGGCCCTATTCGCCAGCTGTGTGGAGAGTGGGGTGGCGGACGGAGGTGAGGGCGCTGGTGAGTGGGAGGGTGGGTCTGCCGTTTTTGCGCAGGGGGGCTTCAAAGGTCACCGTGTCTCGGAGGTCCCTGCCCGTTCTCCTGTCCTGATGGACCGGTGGTCCCCTAGAGACTTGGGTGGCTGAACGGCAGCAGGGTCAGTCTGGCACTTGGGCACGGGGTCCCCATCCCCAGCGTTGTGTCACCAGGACCCTTGGGAAGGGCCCCTCGTGGGCCGTCCTAGGGTTAGGGTTAGCGCCCAGGAGGCCGGCAGGCCCGAGTCGCGGGCTGTGCGAGGAGCGGAGGTGCGGGCCGAGTTGAGGGTGCTGGTGAACATGAGCGTGGGCCCAAGTGTTTTGATTCCAGGCGCCTTCGAGCATAGGCGGGGGTTCGGAGGGCCCTGCCCGTTCTCCCACCCTGAATGAATGGCGGCGCCCCTAGCGGCCTGTGAGGGGAAGGGCGACAGGGTGCATCAGGCACTGGGGCTTGGGGGTCCCCAATCCCCGGCGATGCGGCGCCAGGCCCCTTGGGAGAGGACGCTCGGGGGCAACCTAGGGTTAGGTTTAGGCTCCAGGAGGCCGGCAGGCCCTATTCGCCAGCTGTGTGGAGAGTGCAGTGGCGGATGGAGGTGAGGGCGCTGGTGAGTGGGAGGGTGGGTCTGCCGTTTTTGCACGGGGGGCCTTCGAAGGTCGCCATGTCTGGGAGGGCCCTGCCTGTTCTCCCGCCCTGAATGATTGGCAACACCCCAAGCCCCCGGGTGGCGGCTGGGCGGCAGGGTGAGTCAGGTGCTGAGGTTCGGGGTCCCCAATCCCCGGCGTTGCTGCGCCAAGCCCCTTGGGAGTGGACCTTTGGGGATCGATCTAGGTTTATGGATAGCACCCAGGAGGCCGGTGGACCCTACCAGCAGCTGTGCGGCACGCAGAGGGTTGGGACGAGGTGAGGGCACTGGCGAGACTGAGCATGAGCCCAAGCTTTTTAGTGCGGGGGGCATTCGAAGGTCGGCGGGGCCTCGGAGGGACCTGCCCGTTCTCCCGCTCTGAATGATCGGCGGGGCCCCTAGCGGCTCGGGTGGCTGAAGGGCAGCAGGGTGAGTCCGGTACTTGGGCTCGGGGTCCCCATCCCCAGCGTTGAGTCGCCAGGGCCCTTGGGAAGGGCCCCTCGAGGGCCGACCTAGGGTTAGGGATAGCCCCCAGGAGGCCGGCAGTCCCGATACACCACCTGTGCGTCGAGCGGCGAGTTGGGCCGAGGTGAGGGTGCTGGTGAACATAAGCCTGGGCCCAAGCGTTTTGGTTCGGGGCACCTTCGAAGGTCGGCGTGGGTTCAGAGGGCCCTGGCAGTTCTCCCACCCTGAATGAATGGCGGCGCCCCTAGCGGCCTGTGTGAGTCGGGGTGGCAGGGTGCATCCGGCGCTGGGGCTTGGGGGTCCCCAATCCCCGGCTTTGCAACTCCAGGCCCCTTGCGAGTGGCCCTTCGAGGGCCGACCTACGGTTAGGGATAGCCCCCAGGAGGCCGGCACGCCCTATCAGCCGACTGTGAGGCGAGCGGAGGAGTGGGCCGACGTGAAGGCGCTGGTGAGCGGGAGCATTGGCCCAAGCATTTTGCTGTGGGGGGGCCTTCGATAGTCGCCCGGGGCTTGGAGTGCCATGCCCATTCTCTCGCTCTGAATGACCGGCGGGACCCTAGCGGCTCGGGTGGCTGAAGGGCAGCAGGGTGAGTCCGGCACTATTCCTCAGTGTCCCTATCCCCAGCGTTGTGGTGCCAGGCCACTCGGGAAGGGCCTCTCGGGGTCCGACCTACAGTTAGGGTTAGTCCCCAGGAGGACAGCAGGCTTGATACACCACATGTGCAGCGAGCGGAGTGGTGGGCCGAGGTGAGGGTGCTGGTGAACATGTGTCTGGGCCGAAGCGTTTTGGTTCGGGGCACCTTCAAAGGTCAGAGGGAGTTAGGAGGGCCCTGCCAGTTCTCCAACACTGAATGAATGGTGGCGACCCTAGCGGCATGTGTGTTGCGGGGCGGTAGGGTGCATCCGGAGCTGGGTCTCAGGGGTCCCCAATGCCCGGCTTTGCGGCGCCAGGCCCCTTAGGAAGGGACCCTCAGGGGCCGTCCTAGGGTTAGGGTTGGCACCCAGGAGGCCGGCAGGCCCGATCTGCCGCCTGTGCGATGGGCGGAGGGGCGGTCCGAGGTGAGGGCGCTGGGGAGCGGGAGCATGGGCACCAGTGGTTTGGCGTGGGGGGCCTTTGAAGGTCACAGGGGGCTCGGGAGGCCCTGCCACTTCTTTCACTCTGAATCACCGGCGGCACCCGCAGCGACCTGGGTGGTGACAGTGCAGCAGGGTGAGTCTGGCTCTGGGGTTCTGAGTCTCCAATCCCAAGCATTGCAGAGCCAGGCCCCTTGGGATCTGCCCCACGGGGCCGACCTAGGGTTTCGGTTAGCCCCCAGGAGCCCGGGAGGCACTATCCACCAGCTCTGAATAAAGCAGAGGAGCAGGCCAAGGTGAGGACCCTGGCTAGCAGGAGCATGGGAGCCAACATTTTGCGCGGGGGGCCTTCGAAGGCCGCAGGGGAAATGGAGGGCCCTGCCAGTTCTCCCACCCTGAATGAACTGAAGCACCCCTAGCGGCCTGAGTGATGGAGGGGCGGTAGGTGAATCTGGCGCTGGGCTCGGGGTCCCCAGTCCACCTCATTGCGCCGCCAGGCCCCTTGGGAGGGGCCCGTCGGGGGCTGACCTATGGTTAGGGTTAGCCCCCAGGACCCCGGCAGGTTCAATCTGCCAGCTGTGCGGCGAATGGAGTGGTGGGTCGAGGTGAGGCCTCTGTTGAGCGGGAGCATGGGCCCAAGCGTTTTGGCGCCAGAGGCCTTCGAATGTCTCCGGGGACTCGCCGTGCCGTGCCCAATCTCCTCCCTGAGTGACTGGCAGCGCCCCCAGCAGCCCAGGTGGTGGCGGGGTGGCAGGGTCAGTCAGGCACTGTGGCTTGGGTATCCCCAATCCCCAGTGTTGCGGCGCCAGGCCCCTTGGGAGGGCCCCTCGGGGCCAACCTAGGGTTAGGTTTAGCCCCTAGGAGGCCCGCAGGCCCTATTCCCCAGCTGTGTGGAGACTGGAGTGGCAGACCGAGGTGAGGGCGCTGGTGAGCAGGAGCATGGGCCCCGTTGTTTTGGCCTGGGGAGCCTTTGAAGGTCTCCGTGTCTTGGATGGCCCTGCCCATTCTCCGGCCCTGAATGAACGGCACCACCCCAAGCCCCCGCGTGGCAGCTGGGCGGCAGGATGAGTCCAGTGCTGAGGCTTGGCCATCCCCAATCCCCGGTGTTGCGGCGCCAGGCCCCTTGGGAGGGGCTGCTCGGGGTCGATCTAGCGTTTCAGTTAGCCCCCAGGCCAGTGGACCCGATCAGCGGCTGTACAACACGCGGAGGGTTGGGCCGAGGTGAGGATGCTGGCTAGCCTGAGCATGAGCCTAAGCGTTTTAGCGCGGGGGGCCTATGAACGTCAGCAGATGCTCGGAGGGCCCTAACCATTCTCCTACACTGATTGACCGGTGGGCCCCTAGTGGCTCGGGTGGCTGAAGGACAGCAGGGTGAGTCCGGCACTTGGGCTCGGTGTCCCCATCCCCAGCGTTGCGACGCCAGGCCCCTTGGGAAGGGACCCTTGGGGGCCGACCTATGGTTAAGGTTAGTCCCCAGGAGACCTGCAGGCCCGATACACCACCTGTGCATCGAGCGGAAAGTTGGGCCGAGTTGAGGGTGCTTGTGAACATGAGCCTGGGTCCAAGCGTTTTGGTTCGGGGCGCCTTCGAAGGTCGGAGGGGTTTGGAGTGCTCTGCCCGTTCCCCCAGCCTGAATGAACGGCTACCCCCCTAGCAGTCTGGGTGCAGAGGGGCGGCAGGGTGCACCCGGCGCTGGGGCTTGGGGGTCCCCAATCCCCGGTGTTGTGACACCAGGCCCCTTGGGAAGGGCTCCTCCTGGGCCGGCCTAGGGTTAGAGTTAGCCCCCAGGATGCCAGCAGGCTCAATCCGCCAGCTGTGTGGCTAATGGAAGGGTGGGTCGATGTGAGGTCTCTGTCGAGCGTGCGCGGGCCGAAGCGTTTTGGCGCCAGGGTCCTTCGAATGTCTCTGGGGACTTGGCGGGCCCTAGCCATTTACCTCCCTGAATGACCGGCGGTGCCTGTAGCGGCCTGGGTGGCAGTGTTGTGGCAGGGTGAGTCTGGCTCTGGGGCTTGGGGTCCCCGATCCCCGGCGTAGCGGCACCAGGACCCTTGGGAGGGGCCCCTGGGGGGCCGACCTAGGGTTAGGGTTAGCCCCCAGGAGGCCGGCAGGCCCTTTTCGCAACCTGTGTGGAGAGCGAACTGGCGGACCGAGGTGCGGGCGGTGGTGATTGGGAGCGTGGGCCTGGGCGTTTTGGTGTGGGGGGCCTTCGAAGGTCGGTGGGGGTTTGGAGGGCCGTGCCCGTTCTCCCACCCTGAATGACTGGTGGCGCCCCCAGCCGCCCTGGTGGCGGCAGGGTGGCAGCGTGAGTCAGGCGCTGCAGCTCGGGTATCTCCAATCCCCAGCGTTGTGGCACCAGGCCCCTTGGGAGCGGCCCCTCGGGTGCCAACCTACGGTTAGGTTTAGCCCCTAGGAGGCTGGCAGGCCCTATTCATCAGCTGTGTGGATAGCAGAGTGGTGGACCGAGGTGAGGGCACTGGTAAGCGGGAGCGTGGGCCCGGGCGTTTTGGTGCGGGGGGCCTTTGAAGGTCACCGTGCCTCGGAGGGCCCTGCCCATTTTCCCTCCCTGAATAATGGCAGCACCCCAAGCCCACGGGTGGAGGCTGGGCCTGGCTCTGGGGCTTGGGATCCCCGATCCCCAGCGAAGCGGCACCAGGACCCTTGGGAGGGGCCCCTGGGCGGCCGACCTAGGGTTAGGGTTAGCACCCAGGAGGCCTGCAGGCGGGATCCGCCCGCTGTGAGGGGAGCGGAGGGGCAGGCCGAGGTGAGGGCGCTGGAGAGCAAGAGCGTGGGCCCAAGCGTTTTGCCACCTGGGGCCTTCGAATGTCTCCGGGGACTCAGATGGCCTTGCCCATTCTCCTCCCTGAATGACCGGCGGCGTACCTAGCAGCCCAGGTGGCGGCAGGGCAGCATGTGAGTCCGGCGCTGGGGCTCGGGGATCCCCAATCTACCGCGTTGCGGCATCAGGCTCCTTGGTGGGGGCCCCTCGGGGGCTGACCTAGGGTTAGGGTTAGCCTCCAGGACGCTGGCAGGCTCAGTCCGCCAGCTGTGTGGCGAATGGAGGGGTGGGTCGAGGTGAGATCTCTGTTGAGTGGGAGCGTGGGGCCAAGCGTTTTGGCACCGGGGTCCTTCGAATGTCTCAGGGGACTCAGCGGGCCCTGACCGTTCTCCTCCCTGAATGACCGGCGGTGCCCCTAGCAGCATAGGTGGCAGCGGGGAGGCAGGGTGAGTCAGGCGCTTTGGCTCGGGTATCCCCAATACCCAGTGTTGAGGCGCCAGGCTCCTTGGGAGTGGCCCCTCAGGGGCTAACCTAGGGTTAGGTTTAGCCCTTAGGAGGCCATCAGGCCCTATTCACCAGCTGTGTGGAGAGCGGAGTGGCCGACCGAGGTGAGGGCGCTGGTGAGCGGGATGGTGGGCCTGGCGTTTTGGCGTGGGGGGCCTTTGAATGTCACTGTGTCTCGGAGGGCCCTACCCGTTCTCCCGCCCTGAATGAATGGCACCACCCCAAGTCCCCGGGTGGCGCCTGGGTGGCAGGGTGAGTCCAGTGCTGAGGCTCTGGTGTTCCCAATCCCCAGCGTTGTGGGGGCAGGCCCCATGGGAGGGGCTCCTCGTGGGCCTACCTAGGGTTAGAGTTAGCCCCCAGGAGGCTGGCAGGCCCAATCCTCAGGCTGGGCAGGGATAGGTGGGCAGGCCGAAGTAAAGGTGCTGGGGAGCGGGAGCTTGGTCCCTTGCATTTTGGTGCAGGAGGCTTCAAATGTTGCAGGTTTCTCCAAGGCCCTGTCCCTTCTCCAGCCCTGAATGACCGGTGGCGCCCCTAGCGGCCTGGGTGGCAGCGTTGCGGCAGGGTGAGTCTGGCTCTGGGCCTTGGGGTCCCCGATCCCCAGCGTAGTGGTACCAGGACCCTTGGGAGTGGCCCCTGGGGGGCCGACCTAGGGTTAGGGTTAGCCCCCAGGAGGCCGGAAGGCCCCATCTGCCCACTGTGCGGGGAGCGGAGGGGTGGGCCAAGGTGAGGGTGCTGGGGAGCGGGAGCATGTGCTGGGGCATTTTGGTGCAGGGGGCCTTTGAAGGTAACCTGGGGCTCCGAAGGCCCTGCCCCTTCTCTCTCCCTGAATCACCAGCGGCGCCCCTAGCGGCCTGGGTGGCGACAGTGCATCAGGGTGAGTTCGACTCTGGGGCTCTGAGTCACCAATCCCCAGCGTTGCAGAGCCAGGCCCCTTGGGATGTGCCCCACGGGGCCGACCTAGGGTTTCGGTTAGCCCCCAGGAGCCCGGCAGGCCCTATCCACCGGCTACGAACCAAGAGGAGGGGCGGGCCGAGGTGAGGGCGCTGGTGAGCAGGAGCATGGGAGCCAAGGTTTTTGCGCGGGGGGCCTTCGAAGGTCAGCGGGGTCTCGGAGGGCCCTGTGGGTTCTCCTGCCCTAATTGAGCGGGGGGCCCCTAGCGGCTCGGGTGGCTGAAGGGAAGCAGGGTGAGTCCAGCACTTGGGCTCGGGGTCCCCATCCCCAGCGTTGCGACGCAAGGCCCCCTGGGAAGTCCCCTCGGTGGCCAACCTATGGTTAGGGTTAGCCCACAAGAGGCCGGCAGGCCAGATACACCACCTGTGCATCGAGTGGAGAGTTGGGCCGAGGTGAGGGTGCTGGTGAACATGAGCCTGGGTCCAAGCGTTTTGGTTCGGGGTGCCTTCGAAGGTTGGCGGGGGTTCGGAAGGCCCTGCCCGTTCTCCCACCCTGAATGAACGGCGGCGCCCTAGCGGCCCGGGTGGGGCGGGGTGGCAGGGTGCATCCGGCGCTGGGGCTTGGGGGTCCCCAATCCCCGGCGTTGCAGCGCCAGGCCCCTTGGGAGGGGCCCCAAGGGGGCCAACCTAGGTTTAGGTTTAGCCCCGAGGAGGCTGGCAGGCCCTATTCACCAGCTTTTTGGAGACTGGAGTGGCGGACCGAGGTGAGGGCGCTGGTGAGTGGGAGCGTGGGCCTGGGTGTTTTGTCTCGGGGAGGCTTTGAACGTTTCCGTGTCTCGGAGGACCCTGCCCGTTCTCCCGCCCTGAATGAACGGCAGCACCCCAAGACCCGGGTGGCGGCTGGCTGGCAGGGTGAATCCAGTGCTGAGGTCCCCAATCCCCGGCGTTGCGGCGTCAGACCCCTTGGGAGGGGCCCTTCGGGGGTCGATCTAGGGTTACGGTTACCTCCAGAAGGCCTGTGGACCCGATCAACGTCTGTGCAACACGCAGAGGGTTGGGCCGAGGTGAGGGTGCTGCCGAGCCTGAGCATGAGCCCAAGTGTTTTATCGTGGGGGGCTTTTGAAGTTTGGTGGGGGCTCGGAGGGTCCTGCCCGTTCTCCTTCCCTGATTGACCGGTTGGCCCCTAGCGGCTCGGGTGGCTGAAGGGCAGCAGGGTGAGTCCGCCACTTGGGCTCAGGGTCCCCATTGCCAGCGTTGCGACGCCAGGTCCCTTGGGAAGGGCCCATCGGGGGCTGACCTGTAGTTAGGGTTATCCCCCAGGAGGCCAGAAGGCCCGATACACCACCTGCGCGTCGAGCGGAGGGGTGGGCCGAGGTGGGGGCGCTGGGGAGCAGGAGTGTGGGCCCAAGCGTTTTGGTGTGGGGGGCCTTCAAAAGTCGGCGGGGGCTTGGAGGGCCCTGCCCATTCTCCTGCCCTGAATAACCGGCGGCGCCCCTAGTGCCCCGGGTTACCGTGGGGCGGCCGTATGAGTCTGGCGCTGGGGCTCAGGGGTCCCCAATCCCAGGCCTTGCAGCTCCAGGCTCGTTGGGAGGGGCCCATCGGGGGCCAACCTAGGTTTAGGGTTAGCCCCCAGGAAGCTGGCAGGCCTGATCCGCTGGCTGTGTAGTGAGCAGAGGGGCAGGCCGAGGTGAGGGCGCTGTTGAGCGGGAGCGTGGGCCCAAGCATTTTGGCGTGGGGGCATTCGAAAATCACCGGGGGTTAAGAGCGCACTTCCCGTTCTACCTTGCTGAAAGCCGGACGGCATACCTAGCGGCTCAGGTTGCGGAGGGGCGGCAGGGTGAGTACAGTGCTGGGGCTCAGGGATCCCTAATCACCGGCATTGCAGCACCAGACCCCTTGGGAGGGGCCCCTCGGGGTCTGACATAGGGTTTGGGTTAGCCTCCAGGAGGCCGGCAGGCCCGATCCACCAGTTGTGCAGCGAATGGAGGGTCAGGCGGAGGTGAGGCCACTGGCGAGTGGGAGCATGGGCCCAGGCGTTTTGGCATGGGGGTCCTTCAAAAGTCGCCTGAGGCTCAGAGGGCTCTGCACATTCTTCTGCCCTGAATGACCGGCGGCTACCCTAGCGGCCCGGGTAGAGGATGGGCGGTATGGTGAGTCAGGGGCTGGGGCTTGGGGTCCCCAATCCTTGGCGTTGGAGCTCCAGGCCCCTTCAGAAGGGGTCTAGGGGCCGACCGAGCATTACTGTTAGCCCCCAGGAGGCCGGAAGACCCGATCTGCCAGCTGTATGGTGAGCAGAGGGGCGGGCCAAGGTGAGGGCGCTGTTGAGCGGAATCCTGGGCCCAAGAGTTTTGGCGTGGGGGGCATTCAAAAGTTTCCGGGGGCTCAGAGCACCCTTCCCGTTCTACCGCACTCGGGGGTCAATCTAGGGTTACGGTTAGCCCCCAGAAGACCGGTGGACCCGATCAGCGGCTGTGCAACACGTGGAGGGTTGCCCCGAGGTGAGGGCGCTGGCGAGACTGAGCATGAGCCCAAGCGTTTTAGGGTGGGGGTCCTTTGAAGGTCAGCAGGAGCTCGGAGGGCCCTAACCTTTCTCCTGCACTGATTGACCAGTGGGCCCCTAGCGGCTCGGGTGGCTGAAGGGCAGCAGGGTGAGTCCGGCACTTGGGCTCGGTGTCACCATCCAGCGTTGCGACACCAGGCACCTTGGGAAGGGACCCTGGGGGGCCGACCTATGGTTAGGGTTAGCCCTCAGGAGTCCGGCAGGCCCGATACACCACCTGTGTGTCGAGCGGAGAGTTGGGCCGAGGTGAGGGTGCTGGTGAACATGAGCCTGAGCCCAAGCGTTTTGGTTCGGGGCAACTTCGAAGGTCGGCGGGGGTTCGGAGGGCCCTGCCAGTTCTCCCACCCTGAATGAATGGCAGCGCCCCTAGCAGCCCGTGTGGGGCGGGGTGGCAGGGTGCATCAGGCACTGGGGCTTGGGGGTCCCCAATCCCTGGCATTGTGGCGCCAGGCCCCTTAGGAAGGGACCCTCAGGGGCCGTCCTAGTGTTAAGGTTAGCGCCCAGGAGGCCAGCAGGCCCAAGTAGCCGGCTCTGCGAGGAGCGGAAGTGTGGGCCGGTTTGAGGGCGATGGCGAGTGGGAGCGTGGTCCCCAGGGTTTTGGCGCCCTGGGCCTTCGAATGTTGTCATGGCTCAGAGGGTCCTGCCCGATCTCCTGCCCTGAGTAACCAGTGGCGCTCCTAGCGGCTCCGTTGGCAGTGGGGCGGCAGGGTGAGTCCTGCACTTTGGGTCGGGGATCCCCAATCCCCGGCGCTGCTGTGCCAGGCTCCTTGGGAGGGGCTCCTCGTGGGCGACCTAGGGTTAGAGTTAGCCCCCAGGAGGCTGGCAAGCCCAATCCTCTGGCTGGGCGGCGAGAGGTGGGCGGGCAGAGGTAAAAGCCCTGCCCAGCGGAAGCGTGGGCCCCTGCATTTTGGCGTGGGAGGCTTCAAATTTCGCTGATTTCTCCAGGGCCCTGTCCCTTCTCCCACCCTGAATGACCAGTGGCGCCCCTAGCGGCCCGGTTGGTGGCAGGGCGGCAGGTGAGTCCGGCGCTGGGGCTCAGAGGTTCCCAATACACCGAGTTGCGGCGCCAGGCCCCTTGTGAGGGGCCCCTTGGGGGATGACCTAGGGTTAGGCTTAGCCCCCAGGACGCTGGCAGGCTCAATCCGCCAGCTGTGCGGAGAATTGAGGGGTGGGTCGAGGTGAGATCTCTGTCGAGCGGGAGCTTGGGCTCAAGGATTTTGGCGCCAGGGGCTTTCGAATGTTTCTGGGGACTCGACGGGCCCTGCCCATTCTCCTCCCTGAGTGAATGGCAGCGCCCCTAGCAGCCTAGGTGGTGGCGGGGCGGCAGGGTGAGTCAGGCACTGTGACTTGGGTATCCCCAATCCCCAGCATTGTGGCGCCAGGCCTCTTGGGAGGGGCCCTTGGGGGCGACCTAGGGATAAGGTTAGTCCCCAGGAAGCCAGCAGGCCCGATCCGCCAGCTCTGCAGTGAGCGGAGGGGTGGGCCGAGGTTAGGGAGCAGGCGAGCAGGTGCTTGGGAGCCAGAGTTTTTGCGCGGGGGTCCTTCGAAGGTCGCAGGGGGATCGGAGGGCCCTGCCCGTTCTCCCTTCCGGAATGACTGGCAACGCCCCTAGCGCCCTGGGTGCTTGCTGGGTGGCAGAGTGAGTTCAGCACTGGGGCTCGGGGGTCCCAAATCCCCAGCATTGCGGTGCCAGGCTCCTTGGGAGGGGCCCCTCGGGGGCCGACCTAGGGTAAGTGTTAGCCCCCAGGAGTCCAGCAGGCCCCTTCCACCAGCTCTGCAGCAAGCAGAGGGGCAGGCCGAGGTGAGGGCAATGGCGAAAGGGAGTGTGGGCCCAAGCGTTTTGGTGCAGGGGGCCTTCAAAAGTCCCGGGGGCTTGGAGGGCCCTGCCCGTTCTCTCACCCTGAAAGACTGGCGGCGCCCCTAGCAGCCCGGGTTGCTGGGGGCAGCAGGGTGACTCCGGCGCTGGCCTCGGGGGTCCCCAATCCCCGGCACTGTGGCACCAGGCCCCTTGGGAGGGGCCCCTCGGGGGCCGACCTAGGGTTAGGGTTTGTCCCCAGGAGGCCGGCAAGCCCGCGCTAAGTGGTTCTGGCAATGTAACAAAAATGCCATACACTTATCTGTAAGAAATAACAGTGTACAGGAACCCTCTTAGCCCTAACATCATCCTTTGTGAATATGGAAGCCAGCCCCAAAGTGGTTGTGGAAGTCTGACGAACGCGCTAAGCACTTTTCTCTGAGTCACCACACTATACAGGGAAAGACCAATGTACATCATCTTTCACGAGTAGGAAGCATTAATGAAAAGGTTCTGAAATTTCGAGGACTCTGACCCATCCTTATTGGTAATAAACCACCGTGTACAGGAAAACACCTTCAACTCTCATCAGCCTCCTCAATCCTGATTCTGATTCAACTTTGGGGGTGTAGGACTAGGGAAATGTCCACACCTTATTGCTAAGAAAGATCGATGTCAGGGTAATGCCCTTCAAGTCACATCAGCCTTCCTGAAGACGGCAGCAGGAATCAAGCTGGTTATGTTACCATGAGGTAAGGAAGATGAGCATATAAGTGAGAAACAACAGTGGGCAGGACCTCTCTTCCAACGAACATTATCTTTGCTTAATGTTAAATCCCTATGGTAAGTGGTTGTGGGCATTTGTGAGGTCAAAATCTTGAGTGTTTTGTAAAACCTCTTGGCCATACACATATGAGACTAAGGTAGTTGGGGACTCCTAGGAAGTGATTTGTCCACTGTCAAAAATATGAAAAGATAAGAGACAGATGAGGTCTCCTCAGGCATTGTCCTTTATCCTCATCCTCCGTGAGGATGGTCATCTCTGGACAGCTCAGTGACAGGGTCTCATTCACAGTGGGGGCATCTGTTCCTCACAGACATCAGGCAGGGAAATGGATTTGGTTCTCTGTGCCAGCCCAGCCACAGCTGAGTGTCACAGCACCCTCTCGTGGGCTCATAAGAGTTTCACTGTCACCAGGCAGGTCATTGTATTTGATAAACCACTGTGAGAGTTTGCAATTGCCTTCATCTGCAACCTCCTAGAGGCAAATGCAGGTCTCTGATACCATGTGAAGTCATGTGAAGGCATTGTGAGAAAGTGTCCTTTTGCTAAAGAAAAACATGGCTGGGGCTCCTGGCTGGCTCAGCCAGTTAAGCATGTGCCTTTGGCTCAGGTTATGATCCCAGGGTTCTGGGATCGAGCCGAGGCTCCCTGCTCAGCAGGAAAGGAGGTAGGGAAATAGCTTAGAACCCACAGAGAATGTGAATAAAGGGGAGTGAAATGGAACTTGGTCTGTGTTTTGCTTTAGGGATTGGAAGTTAGTTTTTTCTCAATTGTGATTGTTCTTGAAACAGAAAACCTGTATTTTTTTTCCTTTAATTTTTTTCTAATAATATTTTTTTATTATGATATGTTAGTCACTATACAGTATTTCCTTAGATTTTGATGTAGTGTTCCGTGATTCATTATTTGCATATAACACCCAGTGCTCCATGCAATATGTACCTTCCTTAATACCCATCACTGGCCCATCCCAATCCCCCACCCCTCTCCCCTCTGAAGCCCTCAGTTTGTTTCCCAGAGTCCATAGTCTCTCGTGGTTCATTCCCCCTTCTGTTTAGGGTCCATTGTCTAAAGGGACAGACAGTGGAAGTTCACCAAATATAAGATCGAAATTTCATTGTTCATTATAGATACCACCACGTAGTTCCCCGACATTTCATTCTACTGTAGTAATTCATTATACCTGTGCAGGTGCACGTGGAAGACAATTGATGCATGCAGAGTGGTAATAAAACACGCCCCTCAGCAGTAGAATAATAGAGGATGCACATGTGTAAAATTATTCGACTACAGCTTCCGTGCTTTCCCTTTCGTTCCTTATTATCTATGAAACTGGACAATTTTTGTTCTCTAGGCTTAAAACTCATTGTCAGTATTTAGAGTTTTTCAATGCTGATCTTCTCCTGTATAAGTTACCAAAAACCTAAAATATGTATGAACTTTAAAAAACGCTATTTTGAAAATTACAGCAGGGAAGTTCCATTTTGTGAATATTGTGTCAATGGATCTCTATTTTGACATCAGTGTTCATTAGAAATGATGACATTTCATGTGAGTATAAATATCAATGTGAAAAAGAAAAGGTAGGAAGAACCTTGAATGTTTAAGTAATTGGGGAAATGACAGGTGTGTGTGTGTGTGTGTGTGTGTGTGTGTGTGTGTGTGTGTAATTGATTTTCAATGAATGGTTCAGCTTCTTGTAGGACCTCCGAGAGAGCCCAGGTGAACCTTTCAATGAGTTGGTATCTGTTTTCAGAACATGGGAATCTCTTAGTCCAATAGTCAATCAGGCAACCTTTGAGGTCTTGAAGAGTTTCAGTCCTCAGCGATGGTGTTGCAGACCCTTGTGAGTAAACCCTAGGGTATGTTCAGAGCCCTCATTAGCTGGTACCAATGTGTGACAATTTCAGACAGCATTTCCCAAAGAAGTACCTCTTGAGTCTCTGTCCTTGTCAGTTCCCTACACTTCCTTACACTAGTTATGTGATCAGTGTTTCAGGATAATCCCCACATGTGATTTTTGCTATTTCCCACTAGTCCTATCTGTTTCTCATCTTCTTTTATGGTAGGGGTTGGGAAGCAACCTGTGTGGCGTAGGAAGGGATGTGGTAGTTGTCTGCCTTCAGAGGACCGAATGATGCCTAGAAATTGTACTGTAGTTTGAGGTCAATTGTCCATCCTCTGAGTGTCAGGAATTCCATCACTTTACTTTGATGCTAGTCTGCTCTTCAAGCAGTCCTCAGAAATAAGGACGCCATCCATCTAGGGAATACTGGTTTGCGTGTATGTTTTCATTTTAGGAAAGGCCTTGATGTTCCTGAAAATAATACTGCAGAGCACCCTTTCCTGTACTTATTGGCCATCAGTCAATCTTTTGTGAAGTATTTGTTTATAAATAGACTTTTTATGGTTGATGAGCAGGAATTCTTTATTGACAAGTCTTTGTCAGTGTGTGTATTGCAAATCTTTACTTTCCAGCCTGCGGTTCACTTTTTCACTTTCTTATGGTCATAAGATAAGGAGAAATGTCACATTTTTATGAAGTCCCACTGAATTCTTTTAAATGGTTAGTGCACCCTATGTCCTACCCCAAGATTGACAGGTTCTACGTTTTCTTTCAGAAACTGTCCAATGGGAAACACAATTCATCTCAAATTTATAAATTACATTTTTAATTCTAATAGGGTATTTATAGACTGTTTTGGATTTTCTATGTACACAATCGTATTATCTGTGAATAGTCAAATTATCCCCTCAATTCTTATACTTTTTGTTTTTCTTGCCTTCTAACACTGGTAGATTCTCTGATGCCACGTTGAATAGAGCAGCATTGTTTGAAGATTTTAATATACCTTTCTCAATATCTGACAGAAAAAGCAGACAAAACATTGGTAACAAATGTGACCTAATTGACATATAGGGAACATTCCATAATAAGTGCAGAATACATTATTTTCAAGTGGTCATAGACTCTTTACCCAAATAGATGATAGGTGGGGCCACGAATCAAGGCTACAAATGTTAAACCCTGATATTAACTAGATTCTGTTCTTAGACCACAGGGGAATTGAGCCACAGTCATAGCGAAAAGAAAACCAGGAAGTCCTTTAATGTTTAAAAATTAAATGGAAGTTTGCTACATATCCTAAAGGTCAGAGAGGGAATCTCAATGGAAATTCTGAACCTTTTCTATGAGGGCTTACACACAATGGTACTTTATTTGTGAAGAGCATTATAATATCCTAGACAGGTGTTGAGCCTTAAGTCAGAGTTCTGCCTGCCCCAGCCACACCTGGCAGGCTTGGCCTGTGGTCCCCCTCAGCTGTCCTTTCTGGTGGTCCTGAGCTAAGGGGGTCATCATGGCCATATGGAAATGGGAAGCTCCCCACTCATAGTGATGGCAGTGCCCCCTCCCCAGCTGCCCTTTCTGGTGGCTCTGAGCTAAGGGGGTCAACATGGCCATATGGAAATTAGAAGCTCCCCACTCTTAGTGATGACGTTGCTATCGTATCATCCTCACCAGTCCAACAACATGATTTTTGAGTGAAATATGACACAAGAGCGACTTCTTGGCCTTCCTTCAGGTTTGAAAATCATCTGGTGAGTCATCTATTAGGAATATGGATTCAACATGTGTTCTTTCTTCTGGAAAAGAAATAGACCCAATAGCAATTATGGCTTCCTGAGCACCTGTTCTTGAGAGACATCATACTGGCTCTTTGTAGCATTCTCCCTTAAACTTCTCAACTAGGGTGTAGATATTTTTAGGCACATGTTCAGGTGGTTAGACAGGGACTTAGATGATATGAGTCACAGAGGATTTTAGTGTCAGAAACCTAAGTGGGATCCCCAAATTGACTCCAAATCCCCTGTTGTTCCATACAGGGTACTATTTCCCTCTTATCTCTGGTCTTCTCGATCTGGAAACCTATCAAGTATCAGGATTTTCTTGTCATGTGGACAACTGGAACGAATTCAGCGGGCCTTTTCACCTCTGCCAATGGTGATCATTAAGATCATTATCTCAGTGGAGGACCTCTGGGTAAGATACTCAAAGATCCTTAGGAATACAGACAGTATAATATTTTCCTGGTATTAAAGTTACTGAAACCAACTATCTCTTTTAGTCGATTCAGGCTCTGGTATGTTCAGAGGGTGCTGTAAAACAGGTCTGAAATAGTATTTATTAACACTCAGCTCAGCCTCTTCTACAACGTGAGCCAATGCTTATAAACATGGCTAAAATATTCCCTTACCTACGATGACTTCCCAGCCATCGTAGTGTTTATATGGTATGACTGTGACTTACATTAGTCAACATTTGCAGAGAAAGAACTTAGTGCATCCAGGGGGCACTTCATGTTGAAATTAGTTTGTGACAATGAGCTACTGTGTTTTATTCTGCAGTCCAAGGGAATGGTGCCAGACATCTCTAAGGTGTCTAGCAGTTCTACAATTCTGATTTTAAGTGGTCTGTATGCTTCAGAGATTTGGGCAGGAGAAGGGCAGGAGTTCAGAGACTGTGAACACTTCTGTTACCTGTGCTGACCATGGAGCAGGCCGCCTTCTGTGGACATCATTTTGATTTCTTGGTACTCTTGGGAAAGGTGCTTTTGTCTCACATTCCTCCATTTAGGAGTAATTATAATGATGAAAGTAATTTTTATCTTATATCATCTGTGGGCCCTGATCCTGGGCTCCCAGGTAAGCTATCCTTTAACATTTTACCCAGCTCAAAATGACTGGGCAAAACCTGAAAGCATGATACCTATTTCTGCCCCAAGCACATGTTGTACATCTGCTTCGAGAAGAAAACAATAACCAAAAATGCCAACATAAAGATAAGAGAAAATAAAGAACCTCTTTGGCTCCCATAAGATTAAAGTCATACTGACATGTGCATACTGAAAATGCATGAAATCATTGCATTTCCTAAAGCCCAAGTCTTGGAGGGTCTGATAGTCACTGACTATGCCCAGAACCAGGCACACCCCAGCAGGGAGGGCTGGTGCAGAAAGGGAAGGGGCAGGACTCTGAGGGTGGTCTACAGCTAGAGAGGTCCCTAGAAGGGGCCAGGTTGTGTGGGGGACCCAGCCCACGAGCCCACCCATGCCTGTGCCTGGTGTTGGGTAGAGGAGGCTCCTCTTGTGCCCCCTGCACTTTCAGGGTTCCAGGGGCTTGAGGACTGGTTGCGCAGCATCCAAGGAGCTCAGGCACCACCCTCCCAGACCATTCACCACTTGGGGGTGGAGCTACATCACTGTGGGCTGGCCCAGATTTGCAGTGGGTTGCAGACTTGGGGCAGAAGAAGGGGCACTGAGAGAGAGAGAGTTGCCCTGTGGAGATCCCTGCTGGTGAGTGAGCAGCATGCACTGGGGTGGGGGTCCGGGGGTAGGGTGCGCCTCAGGTGGGAGGCAGGGTTCTGGAAGGGCACATGGAGAGGGTTCATTGTGGGGACTCAGGTGAGTTTTCTTTTTCCCTTTAAAGTCTCTTCTGCCCCATGTCCTCAACTGGCCTTATCTCCATACCCGTGAACTCCAGGGCGCCCGCTCCCCTGAGCTTTGGTGGGATTGGTTGCAGAATTTCAGGGTTTCCCCTGTTCCCCTGGAAGAGTGCGGGAAAGGACCTCACACAATCCCCACATTTAGTTCTCTGACACAGTCCAGGTGATGCCTCTTGAGCAGTACCCCGAGTTCAGCAGGGTGTGCCCTGGTCCCCCAGGCACAGGTGTGGCAGTATCAAGCCCCAGAGCCATCCCCCAACTTCAGCATTATGCCCCCTGTGCCCCCGGGTTAGTGGTAATTGGCTATTAGAATCATGCCGGAAAATCCTCCAGGTGGGGGCCTGGAGGCGTGCGTAAACCAGACCCCACTCTAGTTGCATTGGGAATAGATGAATTGAGGGTTTCTTTAGAAGAGTAAGTCTGCTTTCCAGAAAAGGCAAGGTCATTGGTCTGTTGAGAATGAAGATAATTACTGACAAACAACAAGTATGTGTTGCCCCTTCACCCAGAAACCGAAGCAGGTGTGCAGGCTTTAGGTCAGAGGTGCCTTCTTGTCCCCAGCTGACAACACTTCTCTGCTCTGGCTCCAAGACACCCGAGGTTTTGAACGTTAGCATCGGAGTCAGTGAGGCAGCTTGTCACAGGACGCCAGTGTTCAGAGAAAGCACAGGTATGTTTGGCAAAATGTCCTATCTATGTCAGGGCTGGAGGTAAAACCTCTCATTATCCCAAAACCCCCTGGGCTTTTCTCTTTTCTCTAGTTGAGCCACAAAGTAAAATTGAAGTAGCTGTCAGGATTCTGGGTTTGGTGCAAGAATTACTTAGTTTCCCTGCAGGTAGAACTTTGCAGGGGATCACAATTTCTCTGTCCATTTATTGCTTACAAATGTATTTTGACCCTCTGTTTCCTAGGAACCCTCTTTTATTAGAAAGGGAAGGTGAGATTCACTCTGTGCCTGTTTGTAACATCTAAATTGTTCCTTCATCTAACAGTGTTTATTCAATTGGGCCTAAGATATGGTTGAGTGGCCAGCATCTAGAGTTAGGTGGCTTTTTTTTTCATCTGATACAGACTTGGATGATGTCATTTGACAAAGGTGATGTTTCATCATTGATTAGTTTATTCGTCAGAAGAGTTAAAATTAGGGTGGAGGGAAAATTGAAAATTATCCAAAGCAGCCTGCTCCTGTTTAAAAGTTGAGCTTGACTTTCTAGTTTTACTAAATGTATTATCTCGATATTTTGAGGTGCCATATTCTCTCTGTAGTTTCTTTGGTGGTGGAGTCAGAAGGAGAGTCTGGGAATTCTTTTGGATAGTGGCATGCTGGTGGCTTCAAGGGGCTTGGCGTCAGGAGCCTTGGGGTGAAGTCTGCAACTGCTTGCCTGACCCTTGGTGCATCTCACAGAGGTTTTGTTTCCTCTTATGAAATTGCTGGCAGATAATATTCTGCTTAAAGGGGAACCCTCCCATCCTGTTGGTGGCAATGCAAAGTGGTTCAGCCAGTCTGGGAAACAGTGTGGGGGTTCCTCAAAAAGTTAAACATTGAAAAACCCCATGATTCAGCAATTGCTCTCCTATGTAATTACCCAAAGGATACAGAAATGCAGATTCGAAGGGGGTCCATGCACAATGATGTTTATGGCAGTAATGTCCACAGTAGCCAAACTATGGAGAGAATCCCAAAGTCCATGCACTGATGAATGGATAAAGCAGATGTGGGATACCTATATATAATGGAATATGACCCAGCTTCAAAAAGAATGAAATCTTACCATTTGCAAGGATGTGCATGGACCTAGAGTGTATTAAGCTAAGCAGAATCAGTGAGGAAAGACAAATATCCTATGCTCTCACACTTGTGGAATTTCAGAAAAAAAAAAAAACAGATGAACAGAGTGGAGGGGTGATGAGAGAGGCAAACAAGGAAATAGACTCAACCTTGGAGAACAAACTGAGTGTTGCTGCAGGACAGGGGCGTGGGGGGAAGAGTTAAATGGGTGAGGGGTATTAAGGATGGTACTTGTGATGAGCACCGGGTACTGTATGCAGGTGAGGAATCACTAAATCCTACCCCTGAAGCGAATATTCCATGGCATGTGAACTAACTGGAATTTAAGTAAGAGAAGAAAGGAAAAAGTGTTCTGCTTCATGAAGAGTGAGGTAAAATTGTAGTGATTTGGGCTGTACTATTCTATAGATGAGAGTTGTAAAACACCCTGTTGTAAGATACACTAGTTTCTTATCACATAAGGAGTCCTCAGAAAGCTGCAATGAAAGATTCAGGTCTCAGAGCATGTTCATGTTCCACTGATATGTTACAATTTGCACAGGTAGGAAAGAAGGTGGAGAGAAAGGCAACAGAAGGGGAAAGTAGGTGTGAACCTTTCATTAGTTAGCATTATATCTTTCTCATGAAAGCCTTGCGCCAGTGTGATTTTGGAAGAAGAGGGGGAATCCAGGAGCATTGCAAGAGATGGGGGAGTTCCAGGTCTGGGTAAAGCTGACAGGGTTCCCAGATGAGAGCTGAATGCATTCTGCAGCAGGGTATGGGCAGGGTGGGCTCCAAGGGTGGCTGTGGGTCTCCTGGGTGAGAGTTGTGACAGGTGAGGGCTCTGTGCAAGTTCCTGGCTGAGGACAAGTGAGGCACAGGCGAGAGCTGGCAGAGAACCCTCTTCTGGGCCACCAGCCTCACCCAACACACACAGGCTCATCTTCTGTCCCTGTCACTCCAATTCAGACTTCTCCGAAGGTGAGTGAGAACACATCAAGAGCATTCTTAACAGAAGGGAAAGCATGTGCAAAGGCTCTGGGGAAGGAGAATTCCAGGTATGTCCAGGAGCAGCAAGAAGGCCCTGTGGCCACAGGAGACAGCTTAGGACATTACCTCAGAGAGGTGAAAGAAAGGCATTCCAGGGCTATAACCCCATGAGACCCTGTTTCACTGGGCCATCCTGGCTACAGTGTTGAGAACAGATGACAGAGTGTTGAAGACGGAAAGGCACGTCAATGACGAAGCTTTTCCAGGAACTCAGGCACTGTGGACCAGACAGGTGGCCTTGGATGGAGTGGTTAGACCTATTCGGGGTCCATTTTGAAGATGGAGCTCACAGGATTTGCTGATCGGTTAGCTATTAGGAGCAGGAGAACGGAGGAGTTGGGGTAACTCCCAGCTGGTGTGGGTTGTCCTGATCGAGGGGAAGGAGAGGGTTTCTGGGGGTAGGATGTAGTCCATGTTCCGCATGCTGAGGAAGGTGCCTTTCCCGGTGGATCTGCTGAGATTTGTGTCTAGGAGAACCTTTCACATCTCCTCCCTCAGTAATGCTCAAGTACAAGTGTCCCCCACTTTTTAAACGTTCACAGTAAGACATTGGGCTTTCTTGAAAAACTATGTTATTACCCAGCTTCAGTAAGAGGAAGAGACCTGAAGAGGATTTCCCTCTTATGAAAAAAGGTGAACAGTGAGAATCACGTTCAGCATCTGTTTTGGGGAGAAGCACAACAGAGGCGGCGTGCACCCCAACCAGCTCCTTCCGCAGGGAACCGCTCTCCGCATCCAGCCACCAGCACTTTGAATGGTGTCTGTGAGCCTCTGCTGTGCTTTATCTTCATTTATGCTGGGCCTCCCTTAGAAACTTGTGTGCTGAGGCCTAAGAAAAGCCAAAGAGAAGGAATTTTGGTGTTTGAGCGCACTGTCTAATTGTTCCGTGTAAATTAATGGCCATTCCTTCTTGACACCATTTCTGCTGTGCAAGGTTTCTCAGAAGCCCTGTACTTTCAAAGAGCAGGGAAACCTATACCTCATACTGCGGGGTTAGTTTTAGTCTCCATGCTGGACAGAACATTTCATGACTGTCGGATTTTCTCACTCAAACATTGAGACTTTGACCACCTTTACCCGTTTCTACCACCCCAACCCTGAATCTGGCACCTACCAATCTGCTCTCAGTGTCTATGCGTTCAGTATTTGTTTATTCCTCGTGGAATGTACATGAGAGCATCTGGTATTGGTCTTTCTGTGTCTGAGTTACTTGGCATAAGGCCCCCAAGGTCTGTGTTTCCATGTCTGGTTCTTGTGAATAATGCTGCAGTGAACGTGGGAGTGCATCTGTCTTTTTGAGGCAGTATTTTTGTGTTCTCCGAATCAATACTCAGTAGAGCCATTATTGGGTCATGTCGTAGTTGCTTTTATGTTTTCAGGAACCTCCATACCGTTTGTCACAGTGGCTGCACCAATTTCCATTCCCACCAACAGTGCACAGAGTCTCCTCTTCTGCACACCCTTGACCCCACCTGGTGTCTGTCTCTGGGACAATAGGTGTTCCAACAGTTGTGACGTTTCCCTGACGATATTTAGTGATGTGGAACAACTTTTTCTGTCTGTTGGCACCTGTGTGCCATCTTTGGAAAGTATCTATTCACATATTCCCCACATTTTTTATACCGTTTTTTTGTTTGTTTGTTTGTTTGTTTTGATTTGTATGAGTGTTGTGTATATTTTGGATATTAGCGTCTTCTCACACATATGATTCACAGATATTTTTTTTCTTATTGGGTCTGTGGCCTTGTAAGTTTTTGCTGGTTTCTTTTTCCGCGTGGAAGATTTCACTTTGAAGTTGTTCCACTTGTTT
Source organism: Ursus americanus (assembly GCF_024610735.1). Taxonomy (NCBI): domain Eukaryota; kingdom Metazoa; phylum Chordata; class Mammalia; order Carnivora; family Ursidae; genus Ursus; species Ursus americanus. The sequence goes on from NW_028273625.1 coordinate 1,269,953, forward strand.
ATTTTTGCTTTTGTTGCCTTTGCATTTGGTGTCCGATCTGAAGACACTTTGTCAAAACCAATGTCGAGAGACTTAGTACCTGTGTCTTCTTGGAGGTTTATGGATTCAGGTCTTACATTCATATCATTCATCCATTAAAAATTTTGTGTGTGGTGTAAGAAAGTGACCCAGTTATATTCTTCTGCATTTAGTGTCCAGTTTGCCTGTTACCGCTCACTGAAGAGACAGTCCTTCCCTCATGGCATATCTTCTGCTGCTGTGTCATAAGTTAGGATCATCTACGTGTGGGTAAGTTTCTGAGCTTTCTGTTCTGTTCCACTGACCTGGTGTCTGTGTTTATGCCAGTACCATCCTGTTTTGATGACAACAGCTTTGTAATCTAGCTTGAAATACAGGTGTGTGTTGACTGCACCTTTCTTTCTCCAGGTTCCTTTGGGTATTTGGGGTGTTTTGTGATTCCATACAAGTTTGAGGACTGTTTTCTACTTGCTGGAATAATGCCGCTGGAATTCAGATAGGGATTTCATCACATCTGTCGATTGCTTTGGGTACGATGGACATGTTCACATAATTAACTCTTCCAGTTAAGGAGCATGGCGTATGCTTCCATTTGTTTGTGTTGCCTTCCAAATCTTTGACCCATTCATCCTGCCCCCCTCGACACACATGCTTTTCATTTCTTTTCTGCCATGTGTTGAGTGTACTATGTCTTTCTCATTCTTGGTTACTTTTATTCCTAGATTTTTTTTATGCAATTGTAAATGGCATTGCTTTTTTAATTTCTCTTTACGACAGTGTGTCATCAGTATACAGAAATGAAAGAAGTTGGGTCATCTGGGTGGCCCCATAGGTGAAGCGTCTGCCTTCAGCTCAGGTCATGAACCCAGAGTTCTGGGATCGAGCCCCGTGTTGTGCTCCCCGCTTAGCGAGGGTCTGCTTCTCCCTCTTTCTGACACTCCCACTGCTTGTGCTTTTTCTCTTCCTGTCAAATAAATACATAAAATTTGAAAATAAATAAAGACAACAGGTCTCTGTATATTGACTTTATATCCTGCAGCTTTCTTGAATTTGTTTATTCTTACAGTTTTTTTTTTTTTTTTTTGTGGAATCTTTCGGGATTTCATGTCATTTGCAAATAGTGACAGTTTTCCTGTATGGATTTCATATCTTTCTTTTTTTAAAATGATGTCACCCTACAGTACTTCATTTGTTTTTGATGTAGTGTTCCATGATTCATTGTTTGCATATAACACCTAGTGCTCATTATGACACGTGCCCTCCTTTTTTTTTAAAAGAATTTATTTATTTATTCGACAGATATGGAGACTGCCAGCGAGAGAGGGAACACAAGCAGGGGGAGTGGGAGAGGAAGAAGCAGGCTCACAGCGGAGGAGCCTGTTGTGGGGCTCAATCCCATAACGCCGGGATCACGCCCTGAACCGAAGGCAGACGCTTAACCGCTGTGCCACCCAGGCGCCCCAACACGTGCCCTCCTTAATACCCATCACCAGGATAACTCATTCCTCTTCCCCTCCCTTTCTGCAACCTTCAGTTTGTTTCCCAGTGTCAGTAGTCTCTCATGGTTCATCTTCCCCTCTCATTCCCACCCCTTCAGTTTTCCCTTCCTTCTTCTAATGTCCTCCATGCTATTCCTTCCGTTCCACATAGGAGTGAAACCATATGATAATTGTCTTTCTCTGCTTGACTTAATTTCACTTAGCATAATCCCCTCCTGGTCCATCCACGTTGGTGCAAATGGTGGGTATTCATCCTTTCTGATGACTGAGTAATATTCCATTGTATAGATGAACCACATCTTCTTTGTCCATTCATCTGCTGAAGGACATCTTGGCTCCTTCCACAGTTTGGCTATTATGGACATTGCTGCTATGAACATTGGGATACAGGTGCCCCTTCTTTTCATTACTCTGTGTCTATGGGGTAAATACCCAGTAGTGCAATTGGTGGGTCATAGGATAGCTCTGTGTTTAACGTCTTGAGGAACCTCCATATTGTTTTCAAAAGTGGCTGTTCCAGCTTGAATTCTCACGAGTAGTGTAAGAGGGCTCCCCTTTCTTCACATCCTCTCTGACTTTTTTTTTATTTCTGTCTTGTTAATTTTTTTTCAAGATTTTATGTATTCATTCCACAGAGATAGAGACAGCCAGCGAGAGAGGGAACACAAGCAGGGGGAGTGGGAGAGGAATAAGCAGGCTCATAAAGGAGGAGCCTGATGTGGGGTTCGATCCCATAATGCCAGGATCACGCCCTTAGCCGAAGGCAGATGCTTAACCTCTGTGCCACCCAGGTGCCCCCTGCCTTGTTAATTTTAACCATTCTAACTGGTGTAAGGTGGTATCTCATTGTCATTTTGATTTGTATTTGCCTGGTGGCAAGTGATGTGGAGCATTTTTTCATGTGTCTGTTGGCCATTTGTATGTCTTCTCTGGAGATGTATCTCTTTTTGTCTTCTGCCCATTTTTTGGGTGTCGAGTTTGAAGAGTTCTTTATAGATCTTGGATACCAACCCTTTATCTGTAATATCATTTGCAGATATCTTCTTCAATTCCATAGGTTGCCTTTTTGTTTTTTGATCATTTGCTTTGCCGAGCAGAAGCTTTTTATCCTGATGAAGTGCCAATAGTTCATTTTTTGCTTTTATATTCCTTTGCCTTTAGAGACGTGGCTTACAAGATGTTGTTGTGTCCAAGGTTGAAGGGTTCTTTTGATTTTGATATGAGACAGGAATCCATTATCTTTCTTTCCTGATTGTATTCGAGTCCTCTGTCTTTCTTGGTGAGTCTAGCTAAGTTTGTCAGTTTTGTTTATCTTTCCAAAAAAGGCTGCTCTCATTTTCATTTTTTTTTCTTTTTAGTCTCTGCTGGATTTATTTATGTATTCGTTTTTGTTATTTCCTTATTTCTACTAATTTGGGGCTTTGTTATTTTTTTTCTACTTCTTTACCACATAAATCCGGTTGTTTATTGGAGAGCATTTTCATGGATTGATGAAGATCTGAATTTCTATGAATGTCCCCCATAAAGCTACTTTTGCTGCATCCCATAAGTTTTTGTAGGTTGTCTTTTTCATCAATGTCAAGGTACTTCTAAAATTTTTTTGATTTCTTCTTTGACTGTTGGTTGTTCAGTAGCATGTTGTTAAATCTCCACATATTTTTTAAGATTATTTAAGTATCTGACAGAGAGTGAGACAGCGAGAGAGGGAACGCAAGCAGGGGGGTGGGAGAGGGAGAAGCGGGCTTCCCACTGAGCAAGGACCTGATTTGGGGCTAGATCCCAGGATCCGGGGTCAAGACCTGAGCTGAAAGCACATCCTTAACGACAGAGCCACCCAGGCCCCAAAAATCTCCACCTATTTTTGACTGTCCCATTTTTTTCTTGAGACTGATTTCTAATTTCCTATCATTGTGGTTGGACAAGATTTGAAGCAGAAGGTGAAGAGAGCACTCAGATGAAAGGTTTGTTTCCTGGAGGGTTTTCTGAGGGTAGACCATGAGTTCAGTGGGGATGGAGGAAGGCTTTGTGAGACGGGGGGTGGGGTTAACACTTGTTAGAATTACTGACTACTACCATGCAGGCTGTGTGCTACTGTTCACACCATAGTCCTGTTGGACTTGTACTTCATTAAATATTTTCTAGGAGATATAGGCATAGCCTTCACTTAAAGAAAGGTGTCATGTGGGTTCATGGCATGACCCCAGGTCAGCAACCAGAATGTACGGTATTTTGGGGTATCAGAACCAGGCTTTCTGTGGGAAGTGACAGAAATAAGGTATGGTGAGCTCCATGACCATAGGTGAGGTCCCGAGTGACCCACTGGGTGTTGGGTTCTGTGGATCTGTCTCATCAGGTGCTGTGGAATTCAGGGACACCCTCCTGTCTGTGGATTTGTGTGGAGACAGGTAGACATCACTGTCTGGCCAGGCACGAGGGTCGCACTGGACCACGACCAGAGGTGCAGCGTGCGGGGGAGCCACTGCTTGGTTTCCATGAAAGCTGACCATGGTCTGTGACCGTGATTCCTAGCAGTTGCAAGGGGAGAGGAGGCCGGGGGTGGTGCACACTTCCTAGACTTGTGGTCAGGACTAGTCTGGACCCCACTGAAGTTAGCCACACCGGGCACAGAAGGCACCCAGTCAGTGTAGCTCTGGGCACTGCTCCCATGGCACTTTTGGGCCAGGTCCATGCTGCCACCTCCTGCTTTTCATCATCATCTTCAAGGTCATGTGCCTCTGCTCTTGCCCCATGGCCTCCGGGGTATTGTCCGTCCTCCATCTGGCCCTCGTCCCTGGTGCCCTGTGCAGTCCAATGCCAGGGTAGCCTTCTCGAGACAAACATCTGGCCCTGATGGAACACTTCCATGGATCTCGGGTGATGCGAGGATGATGACCTGCCCTGGAAGGGGGCTGCAGGTCCCCAATCAGGACAGCCATGTCTCCCTTTTCAGCATGGCCTGCCCTCCCCTCAGTCTTCTTCAGGGAAGCTCTCCCCACTTCCTGAGATGACAGCTCTGAACTTAAAAATGAATGTTATTTTACATATCTCTATGCCTTAGTTCATCCATGGAATGTCTTTCAACCCCGTTAGTGGGGTTTTTTTAGCAGTTCTGAAGGGCTGTCTGCTCATGGAGGGGATGACCTGGGTGGGGCAGCTTTCCCTCTCATCTCCCTCAGCATGTCTCTGAGCCCTGGGGCCAGCTGTCCTACTGAGGATTGAGGGACTCAAGCCAGCCCATCCTGAGCCCAGGCTGTGTCAGCTCATAGACTGATGCGTGTCGGAGTGGTGGGCAGATGGCATGGGCCAGGGGCAGGCAGTGTCTCCTTCTCATTCCTTCCCTCCCTTCCTCCCAGAGGTAGCTCAGAGCAGCCTTCAACCCCTGCATCTCCAGATCCCTTGACCTGTGCCTCCTGTGTTCAGCTGGTGACCTTGGAATTTCACATGGATTCTACCTCCCGTACCCTCTCCCATAGCAGTTCCTGGATCAGGGAGGGATCGGACCCTTGTCTGCTTTTGGTCTTCTTCCTGTCCCGCACCAAGCCCACCCACCTTTGCATCTTCCATGTATGTGCTTGGAAGCAAGCCCATCCACAGGAAACCTATTAGCCAAATGGATCCAGGCAATGAACATTGAAGTAGAGATCCAGGATCCATAATAAACCTGCTCTGAAACCTGTCCCAAAGTCTGTGACTCTCTCACACTGAAACAGAAACAATAATAGCTATCTGGACTGTGAAGTGATATGTGTCTCTACTTCCAATCTTGAATGCATAGGTGCTGAGCCTGGACTGAAAAGGACCATGGCTCCCGTGGGCTGGGATCCATGGTAAGAACTCAGTGAAATCTGAATTTTAGGCATTAAGTGAATAATTATAGTAGAGTGAATCCTCCCAAGTAGGGCTTTTGCACATTGCACAGGAAAAGCTTTTTCAAAGAGGTTTCTGAAAGAAAAATCTTTTTTTAAAATTTATTTTAATTCCATTAAAGCTAACATACAGTGTTACATTAGTTTCAGGTGTACAGTAGAGTGATTCAGTATTTCTATATATTACTCAGTGGTCATCAAGAAGTGTCCTCTTAATCCCCTTCATCTATTCCACTCATCCCTCTATCCACCTCCTCTCTGGTAACCATCCGTTTGTTCTCTATTGTTAAGAGTTTGTATTTTGGTGTGTCTCCTTTTTCTCTTTTAGTTATTTATTTTTGTTTGTTTTTTAAATTCCCCATTAGAGTGACATCATATGGGATTTGTCTTTCTCTGACTGACTGATTTTAGTTTGGATAATACTCTCTAGCTCCATCCATGTGTCTGCAAATGGCAAGGTTTCAATCTTTTGCAATCCGAGTAATACTCCATTGTGTGTGTGTATGTGTGTGTGTGTGTGTGTGTCTGTGTCTGTGTGTGTGTGTGTGTGTGTGAATACTCACATCTATCATCTCATTTGTCAATTTTTCTACAGACACTTGGGTTGCTTACATATTGTGACATTGTAAATAATGGTGCAAGAAACATAGAGGTGCACGTATCCTTTTTACTTACTGTTTTCCTATTCTTTGGCTTGGAGGGTCCTGCCCATTCCCCCACCCTGAATGACCGGCGGCGCCCCAAGTGGCCCGGGTGGCAGCGGAGGGGCATTTTGAGTACATCGCTGGGGCTTGGGGGTCCCCAATGTCCGGCATCGCGGTGCCAGGCCCTTTGGGAGTGCCCTTCGGGGGCCGACCTAGGGTTAGGGTTAGCCTCCAGGAGGCCTGCAGTCCCAATACGATGGCTGTGGGGCGAGCAGAGGGGTGGGCCGAGGTGAGGGCGCTGGGGAGCAGGATTGTGGGCCCCTGCATTTTGGCGCTGGAGGCTTCAAATATCTCCGGTTTCTCCAGGGCCTTGTCCCTTCTCCCGCCCTGAATGACCGGCGGTGCCCCTAGCGGCCTGGGTGGCAGCGTTGTGGGAGGGTGAGTCTGGCTCTGGGGCTTGGAGTCCCAGATCCCGGGCGTAGTGGCACCAGGACCCTTGGGAGGGGCCCCTGGGAGGCCAACCTAGGGTTAGGATTAGCCCCAAGGAGACCTTCAGGCCTAATCCGCACACTGTGCGGCGAGCGGAGGTGTGGGCCGAGGAGAGGGCAATGGGGAGCGGGAGCGTGGGCACCAGCGTTATGGTGTGGGGAGCCTGTGAAGGTCACCTGTGGCTCAGAAGGCCCTGCCCTTCTCTCGCTCTCTATGACCGACAGCTCCCCTAGTGACCCGGGTGGGTACAGTGCGGCAGGGTGACTCTGGCTCTGGGGCTCTGAGACACCAATCCCCAGAATTGCAGAGCCAGGCCCCTTGGGATGTCCCCACAGGGCCGACCTAGGGTTTTGATTAGCTGCCAGGAGCCCAGCAGGCCCTATCCACCGGCTCTGAAGCAAGCGGTGGGGTGGGCCTAGGTGAGGGCGCTGGTGAGCAGGATCCTGGGAGCCAACGTTTTTGCGCGGGGAGCCTTCAAAGGTCAGCGTGGGCTCAGAGGGCCCTGCCCAATCTCCTGCCCTGATTGACCAGCGGGGCCTCTAGTGGCTCGGGTGGCTGAAGGGCAGCAGGGTGAGTCAGGCACATGGGCTCGGGATCCCCATCCCCAGAGTTGCGACGCCAGGCCCCTTGGGAAGGGCTCCTCGGGGGCTGATGTATGGTTAGGGTTAGTCTCCAGGAGCACCGCAGGCCCGATACACCACCTGTGCGTCGAGGGGAGAGTTGGGGCGAGGTGAGGGTGCTGGTGAACATGAGCCTGGGCCCAAGCGTTTTGGTTTGGTGTGCCTTCGAATGTCTGTAGGGGTTCGGAGGGCCCTCCACTTCTCCTACCCTGAATGAATGGCGGCGCCCCTAGCGGCCCGTGTGGGGTGGGGCGGCAGCGTGCAACTGGCGCTGGGGCCTGGGGGTCCCCAATCCCCGGCGTTGCGGCTCCAGACCCCTTAGGAAGGGAGCTTCAGGGGCTGTCCTAGGGTTAGGGTTAGCGCCCAGGAGGCCGGCAGGCCCCAGTCGCAGGCTGTGCGAGGAGCGGAGGTGCGGGCCAGGTTGAGGGCGATGCCCAGCAGGAGCGTGGTCCCCAGCATTTTGGCGCCCTGGGCCTTCGAATGTTGCCATGGCTCGGAGGGCCCTGCCCTGTCTCCTGCCCTGAATAACGAGCGACGCCCCTAGGGGCTCGGTTGGCAGTGGGGCGGCAGGGTGAGTCCTGCTCTGCGGTTCAGGGATCCCCAATCCCCAGCGTTGCGGGGCCAGGCCCCTTGGGAAGGGCTCCTCGTGGGCCGACCTAGGGTTAGAGTTAGCCCCCATGAGGCCGGCAGGCCCAATCCTCTGGCTGGGAGGGGAGAGGTGGGTGGGAGGAGGTAAAGGCGCTGGCGAGCGGGAGCCTGGGCCTCTGCATTTTGGCACGGGAGGCTTCAAATATCTCCGATTTCTCCAGGGCCCTGTCCCTTCTCCCGCCCTGAATGACTGGCGGTGCCCCTAGCGGCCTGGGTGGCAGGGTTGCGGCAGGGTGAGTCTGGCTCTGGGGCTTGGGGTCCCCGATCCCTGGCGTAGCGGCACCAGGACCCTTGGGAGGGGCCCCTGGGGGGCCGACCTAGGGTTAGGGTTAGCCCCCAGGAGGCCGGCAGGCCCTATCTGCCCGCTGTGCGGCGAGTAGAAGGGTGGGCCAAGGTGAGGGCGCTGGGGAGTGTGAGTGTGGGCACCAGCGTTTTGGTGCGGGGAGCCTTTGAAGGTCACCGTGGGCTCAGAAGTCCCTGCCCCTTTTCTCCCCCGAATGACCGGCGGCGCCCCTAGTGGCCCAGGTGGCGATAGTGCAGCAGGGTGAGTCTGGCTCTGGGGCTCTGAGTCACCAATCCCCAGTGTTGCAGAGCCAGGCCACTTGGGATGTGCCCCATGGGGCAGACCTAGGGTTTTGGTTAGCTCCCCGGAGCCCAGCAGGCCCTATCCACTGGCTCTGAATCAAGCGGAGGGGCGGGCCGAGGTGAGGGCTCTAGGAGCAGGAGCATGGGAGCCAACGATTTTGCGCACGGGGCCTTCGAAGGTCAGCATGGGCTCGGAGGTCCCTGCTCGTTCTCCTGTCCTGATTGACCCGTGGTCCCCTAGCGGCTTGGGTGGCTGAAGGGCAGCAGGGTGCGTCCGGCACATGGGCTCGGGGTCCCCATCCCCAGCGTTGTGACGCCAGGCCCCTTTGGAAGGGCCCCTCGGGGGCCGACCTATGGTTAGGGTTAGCCTCCAGGAGCCCCGCAGGCCCGATACACCACCTGTGCGTCGAGGGGAGAGTTGGGGCGAGGTGAGGGTGCTGGTGAACATGAGCCTGGGCCCAAGCGTTTTGGTTCGGGGCGCCTTCGAAAGTTGGCGGGGATTCGGAGGGCCCTGTCTATCCTCCCACCCTGAATGAATGGCGGTGCCCCTAGCGGCCTGGATGGGGAGTGGCGACAGGGTGCATCCGGCGCTGGGGCTTGGGGGTCCCCAATCTCCGGCATTGTGGCACCAGGCCCCTTGGGAGGGGCCCTTCGGGGGCCAACCTAGGGATAGGTTTAGCCCCTAGGAGGCCAGCAGGCCCTATTCGCCAGCTGTGTGGAGAGCAGAGTGGCAGACCTAGGTGAGGGCACTGGTGAGTGGGAGGGTGGACCTAGGTGTTTTGGTGCAGGGAGACCCTGAAGGTCACTGGGGACTCTGAAGGACCTGCCACTTCTCTCGCCCTGAATGACCAGCGGCGCCCCTAGCTGCCTGGGTGGCGACAGTGTGGTAGGGTGAGTCTGGCTCTTGGGCTCTGAGTCACCAATCCCAAGCATTGCAGAGCCAGACCCCTTGGGATGTGCCCCACGGGGCCGACCTAGGGTTTTAGTTAGCCCCCAGGAGCATGGCAGGCACTATCCACTGGCTCTGCAGCAAACGGAGGGGCGGGCCGAGGTGAGGGCGCTGGGGAGCGGGAGCATGGGCACCAGTGTTCTGGCGCGGGGAACCTTTGAAGGTCACTGGGGACTCAGAAGGCCCTGCCCTTCTCTCACCATGCATGACCGGTGGCGCCCCTAGAGGCCCAGGTGGCGATAGTGCGGCAGGGTGAGTCCGGCTCTGGGGCTCTGAGTCACCAATCCCCAGCGTTGCGGAGCCAGGCCCCTTGGGATGTGCCCCACGGGGCCGACCTAGGGTTTTCCTTAGAACCAAGAGCCCGGCAGGCCCTTTCCAACGGGTCTGAATGAAGCAGAGAGTTGGGCCGAGGTGAGGGTGGTGGTGAACATGAGCCTGGGCCCAAGCGTTTTGGTTCAGAACGCCTTCAAAGGTCGGCGGGGGTTCGAAGTGCCCTGCAGGTTCTCCCACCCTGAATGAATGGCGGCGCCCCTAGCGGCCCAGGTGGTAAGGGGTGGCAGGGTGAGTTAGGCCCTGCAGCTCGGGTATCTCCAATCCCCAGGGATGCGGTGCCAGGCCCTTTGGGTGGGGCCCCTCGGATGACAACTTAGGGTTAGGTTTAGCCCCTAAGAACTCGGCAGGTCCTATTCGCCAGCTGCGTGGAGAGTGGAGCGGCGGACCGAGGTGAGGGCGCTGGTGTTTGGGTGCGAGGGCCCGGGCGTTTTGGCGTGGGGGGGACTCGAAAGTCACCGTGTCTCAGAGGGCCCTGCCCGTTCTCCCGCCCTGAATGAACGGCAGCACCCCAAGCCCCTGGGTGGCGGCTGGGTGGCAGGGTGAGTCAGGTGCTGAGGCTCAGGGTCCCCAATCCCCGGCATTGCGGCGCCAGGCCCCTTGGTAGGGGCCCCTCGGGGGTCGATCTAGGGTTACAGTTAGCCCCCCGGAGGCTGGTGGACCCGATCAGCATCTGAGTGGCACGCAGCAGGGTGGGCCGAGGTGAGGGCACTGGCGAGCCTGAGCATGAGCCCAAGCGTTTTAGCGTGGGGGGTCTTCGAAGGTCAGTGGGGGCTCGGAGGGACCTGCCCATTCTCCCACTCTGAATGACCGGCGGGGCCCCTAGTGGCTCAGGTGGCTGAAGGGCAGCAGGGTGAGTCCGGCACTTGGGCTCGGTTGCCCCATCCCTGGCGTTGGGGCACCAGGCCACTTGGGAAGGGCCCCTCGGGGGCCGACCTACAGTTAGGGTTAGCTCCCAGGAGGCTGGCAGGCCCTATACACCACCTGTGCGTGGAGCGGAGAGTTGGGCCGAGGTGAGGTTTCTGGTGAACATGAGCCTGGGCACAAGCATTTTGGTTCTGGGCGCCACTGGGGGTTCGGAGGACTCTGCCAGTTCTCCCACCCAGAATGAATGGCGGCGCCCCTAGCGGCCTGTGTGGGGCGGGGCGGCAGGGTGTACTGGGCGCTGGGGCTTGGGGGTTGCCAATCCCCAGAGTTCCGCCGCAAGGCTCCTTAGGATGGGACCCTCAGGGGCCATCCTAGGGTTAGGGTTAGCGCCCAGGAGGCCGGCAGGCCCGATCCGCCAGCTGTGCGAGGAGTGGAGGTGTGGGCCGAGTTGAGGGGGATGCCGAGCGGGAGTGGGGGCCCCAGCGTTTTGGCGTCCTGGGCCTTCGAATGTTGCCATGTCTCGGAGGGCCCTGCCCATTCTCCTGCCCTGAATAACCAGCGGCACCCCTAGCAGCTCCGTTGGCGGTGGGCCTGCAGGGTGTGTTTGGAGCTGGGGCTCGGGGGTCCCCAATCTCTGTCGTTGCGGTGCCAGGCCCCTTGGGAGGGGCCCCTCGAACGCCGACCTAGATTTAGGGTTATTTCCCAGGGCACCGGCAGGCCCGATCCGCCAGTGTGTGGCAACGGTGGGGTGGGCTGAGGTGAGGGCGCTGGTGAGCGGGAGCGTGGGCCCAAGCGTTTTGGCGTGGGGGGCCTTCAAAAGTTGCCAGGGGACTGGAGGGCCCTGCCCGTTCTCCCGCCCTGAATAACCAGCGGCGCCCCTGGTGCCGCGGGTTGTGGTGGGGTGGCTGGGTGAGTCCGGTGCTGGGGCTCGGAGGCCCCCAATCCCAGGCCTTGCAGCTCCAGGCTCCGTGGGAGGGGCCCACTGGGGGCCAACCTAGGTTTAGGGTTAGCCCCCATGAAGCTGGCAGGCCTCATCCACTGGCTGTGCTGTGAGCAGAGCAGCGCGCTGAGGTGAGGGCGCTGGCATACGGAGGCGTGGGCCCAGCCTTTTGGCGTGCGGGGCCTTCGAAAGTCGCTGGGGGCTCGGAAAGCCCTGCCCGTTCTCCCGACCTGAAAGACCGGTGGTGCCCCTAGTGGCCCGGGTTGCGGTGGGGCAGCACGGTAAGTCCGGAGCTGGGGCATGGGGGTCCCCAATACTCTGCGTTGGGGCGCCAGGCCCCTTGGGAAGGGCCCTCGGGGTCCTAACCAGCGTTAGTATTAGCCCCCAGGAAGCCGGCAGGCCGATCCGCTAGCTGTGTAGAGAGCAGTGGGGCAGGCCAAGGTGAGGGCACTGTAGAGCGGGAGCATGGGCCCAAGCGTTTTGGCGTGGGGGCATTCAAAAGTTGCCAGGGGTTCAGAGCGCACTTCCGGTTCTACTGCGCTGAAAGCCCGACGGTGCACCTAGCGGCTCGGGTTGCAGAGGGGCGGCAGAGTGAGTCTGGTGCTGGGGCTCGGGGTCCCCAATCCCCGGTGTTGCAGCGCCAGGCCCCTTGGGAGGGGCCCCTCGGGTGCGACCTAGTGTTAGGGTTAGCCCCCAGGAGGCCCACAGGCCTGATCCGCCAGCTCTGCGGCGAGCGGAGTGGTTGGCCGAGGTGAGGGCGCTCGCGATCGGGAGCGTGGGCCCAAGCGTTTTGGCACGGAGGGCCTTCGAAGGTCGCTGGTGGCTCTGAGGTCCCCGCACGTTCTCCCGCCCTGAATGAGGACAGCGCTCCTAGCGGGCCGGGTCCTGGCGAGGTGACAGGGTGTCTTGCACTGGTGCTCGGGGGTCGCCAAGCCCCGGCTTAGCGGTGCCAGGCCCATTGGGAGGGGCCCCTCTTGGGCCGACGTATGGTTTGGGTTAGCTCCCAGGAGGCCTTCAGGCCCAATCAGCCAGCTGTGCGGTGAGCGGAGGGGCGGGCCGAGGTGAGGCTGCTGGCGAGCGGGAGCACGGGCCCAAGGATTTTGGTGCTGGGAGCCTTCAAAGGTCTCTGGGTGCTCTGAGGGCCCTGCCCGTTCTCCTGCCCTGAATGACCAGCGGCGCCCCTATCGGCCAGAGTGGAGGCGGGGCAACACATTGAGTCTGGCGCAGGGTCTCAGGGGTCCCCAATCCCCACGTGCCGCACCAAGCCCCTTGGGAGGGGCCCTCGTGGGCCGAACTATGGTTAGGGTTAACCCCCAGGAGGCCAGCAGGCCCGATCCGCCGGCTGTGCTGCGAGGGGAGGCGTGGGCCGAGGTGAGGGCGCTGGCGAGAAGGAGCATGGGCCTAAGCGTTTTGGGATGGAGGGCCTTCGAATGTCACAGGGGGCTTGGAGGGCCCTACACATTCTCCCGCCCTAAATGACCGGTGGCGCCCCTAGCGGCCCGGCCGCCGGCAGAGCGGTAAGGTTAGTCTGGTGCTGGGGTTTGGGGCTCCCCAATCCCCGCATTGCGATGCCAGGCCCCTTGGGAAGGGCCCCTCGGTGGTCGACCTAGGGTTAGGGTTAGCCCCCAGGAGCCACGCAGGCCCGATACACCACCTGTGCATCGAGAGGACAGTTGGGCCGAAGTGAGTGTGCTGGTGAACATGAGCCTGGGTCCAAGCGTTTTGGTTCGGTGCGCCTTCGAAGGTCGGCGGGGGTTCGGAGGGCCCTGCCAGTACTCCCACCCTGAATGAATGGCGGCGCCCCTAGCGGCCCGTGTGGGGTGGGGCGGCAGCGTGCATCCGGCGCCGGGGATTGGGGGTACCCAATCCCCGGCGTTGCGGTGCCAGGCCCCGTAGGAAGGGACCCTCAGGGGCCGTCCTAGGGTTCTAGTTAACGCCCAAGAGGCCGGCAGGCCCGAGTCGCCGGCTGTGCAAGGAGCGGAGGTGCGGGCCGAGTTGAGGGTGCTGGTGAACATGAGCCTGGGCCCAAGCGTTTTGATTCGGGGCACCTTCAAATGTAGGTGGGGGCTTGGAGGGCCCTACCCGTTCTCCCGCCCTGAATGACCGGCTACACTCCTAGCGGCCTGTGTGGCGGCAGGGCGGCAGGGTGAGTCTGGCGCTGGGGCACAGGGGTCCACAATTCCCGGTGTTGCGGTGCCAGGGCCCTTGGGAGGGGCCCTTGGGGGTCGATCTAGGGTTACGGTTAGCCCCCAGCAAGCTGGTGGACCCGATCAGCGGCTGTGCAGCACGCGGAGGGTTGGGCCAAGGTGAGGGCGCTGGCGAGACTGAGCATGATCCCAAGTGTTTTAGTGCGGGGGGTCTTCGAAGGTCGGTGCGGGTCAGAAGGACCTGCCCGTTCTCCCGCTCTGAATGACCGGCGGGGCCCCTAGAGGCTCCGGGGCCTGAAAGGCAGCAGGTTGAGACCGGCACTTGGGTTGGGGTCCCCATTCCCGGCATTGTGGCGCCAGGCCACTTGGGAAGGGCCCCTCCGTGGCCGACCTACAGTTAGGGTTAGCCCTCAGGAGGCCAGCAGGCCCGATACACCGCCTGTGCATAGAGAGGACAGTTGGGCCTAAGTGAGGGTGCTGGTGAACATGAGCCTGGGCCCAAGCGTTTTGGTTCTGGGCGCCTTCGAAGGTCGGCGGGGTTTCGGAGGGCCCTGCCAGTTCTCCCACCACGAATGAATGGCGGCGCCCCTAGCGGCCCGTGTGGGGCGGGGCGGCAGCGTGCGTCCGGCGCTGGGGCTTGCTGGTCGCCAATCTCCGGCGTTGCACTGCAAGGCTCCTTAGGAAGGGACCCTCAGGGGCCGTCCTAGGGTTAAGGTTAGCGCCCAGGAGGCTGGCAGGCCCGAGTCGCCGGCTGTGCGAGGAGTGGAGGTGTGGGCCGAGTTGGGGGGGATGCGGAGAGGGAGCGTGGGCCTCAGCATTTTGGCGTCCTGGGCCTTTGAATGTTGCCATGTCTCGGAGGGCCCTGCCCATTCTCCTGCCCTGAATAACCAGCGGCGCCCTTAGCGGCTCCATTGCGGTGGGGTTGCAGGGTGAGTCCTGAGCTGCGGCTCAGGGATCCCCAATCCCCAGCATTGTGGGGCCAGGCCCTTTGGGAGGGGCTCCTCCTGGGCCGACCTAGGGTTAGAGTTAGCACCCAGGAGGCCAGCAGGCCCAATCCTCTGGCTGGTTGGCAAGAGGTGGGTGGGCGGAGGTAAAGGCCCTGGGGAGCGGGAGCGTGGGCCCCTGCATTTTGGCGCGGGAGGCTTCAAATGTCGCCAGTTTCTCCAGGGCCCTGTCCCTTCTCCCGCCCTGAATGAGTGGTGGCGCCCCTAGTGGCCTGGGTGGCGGCGTTGCGGCAGCGTGAGTCTGGTTCTGGGTCTTGGAGTCCCCGATCCCCGGCGCATAGGCACAAGAATCCTTGGGAGGGACCCTGGAGGGCCGACCTACAGTTAGGGTTAGCCCCCACAAGGCCGGCAGGGTGGATCCACCCTCTGTGCAGGGAGCGGAGGGGCGGGCCGAGGTGAGGGCGCTGGGGAGCGGGAGCGTGGGCACCAGGGTTTTGGCACGGGGAGCCTTCGAAGGTCGCCAGTGGCTTGGAGGACCCTGTCCGTTCTTGCGCCCTGAATGACCGGCGGCGCCCCTAGTGGCCTGAGTGGCAGCAGGGAGGCAGGGTGAGTCTGGCGATGGGGCCTGTGGTCCTAGTCCCAGGCTTGGTGGCCACAGGCCCCTTGGGAGGGGCCCCTCTGGGGCCTGACTAGCTTTAGGGTTACCCCCAGGAGTCCAGCAGCCTGATCCGCTGGCTGTGCGTCGAGCGGAGGGGCGGGCCGAAGTGAATGCGCTGGCGAGCCGGAGCGTGGGCCCAAGTGTTTTGGCGTGGGGGGCCTTCAAAGGTCACCAGGGGCTCAGAGGGCCCTGCCTGTTCTCTCGACCTGTGATGACGTTGCCCCTAGCATGCCGGGTCACGGCGGGGTGGCAGGGTGAGTCTGGAGCTAGGGCTCCTGGGTCCCCAATCCCCAGTGTGGCGGCGCCAGGCACTTGGGAGTGGTCCCTCGGGGGCCTACCTAGGGTTAGGGTTAGCCCAAAGGAGGCCGGCAGGCCCGTTCTGCCGGCTGTGCGGTGAGAGGAGTGGTGGTCCAAGGTGAGGGCACTGGCGAGCGGGAGCGTGGGCCCAAGGGTTTTGGCGCGGGACTCCTTCAAAAGTCGCCGGGGGCTCAGAGATCCATGCCCCTTCTCCCGCCCTGAATGACTGGCGGCGCCCCTAGCAGCCCGGGTGGCGGCGGGGAGGCTGGGTGAGTCTGGCGCTCATGCTCGTGGGTCCCCAATATCTGGCCTTGCAGAGCCAGTACCCTTGGGAAGGGCCCCTCGGGGGCCGACCTAGGTTTAGGGTTAGCCCCCAGGAGCCCGGCAGGCCCGATCCGCCAACTGTGTTGCGAGCGGAGTGGAGGGCTGAGGTGAGCGCGCTGGCGAGCAGGAGCGTGGGCCCAAGCGTTTTGGCGCAGTGGCCTTCGAAGGTCACCGGGGGCTCAGAGGGCCCTGCCCCTTCCTCTGCCCTGAAGGACCGGCGGCGCCCCTAGCAGCCCGGGTGGCGGCGGGGGTAGCAGTGAAAGTCTGGCGCTGGGGCTCGATTGTCCCCAATCCCCAGAGTGATGGCGCCAGTCCCCTTGGGAGGGGCTCCTCAGGGGCTGAATTAGGGTTAGGGTTAGCCTCCAGGAGGCTGGCAGGCCCGATCCGATCCACTGGCTGTGTGGTGAGCGGAGGGTGGGGCCCAGGTGAGGGCAATGGTGAACAGGAGCGGGGGCCCAAGCGTTTTGGCGCACGTTGCCTTTGAAGGTCTCAGGGGGCACGGAGGGCCCTGCAAGTTCTCCCACTCTGAATGAGGACGGCGACCCTAGCAAGCCAGGTCTTCGCAGGGCACCAGGGTGAGTCCGGCACTGGTGCTCGGGGGTTCCCAATCCCCGGCGTGGTGGTGCCAGACCCCTTGGGAGGGGCCCCTCGACAGCCAACCTAGGGTTAGGGTTAGACCCCAGGAGGCCGCCAGGCCCTATCCGCTGGTTGTGCAGCTTGCGGAGGGGCTGGCCAAGGTGAGGGCATTGGTGAGCAGAAGCGTGGGCCAAAGCATTTTGGCGCGGGGGGCCTTCGAATGTCACCGGGGGCTTGGAGGGCCCTGCCCGTTCTCCAACCTAGACGACCGGTGGCGCCCCTAGCGGCCTGGGTGTCGGTGGGGTGGCAGGGTGTGTCTGGTGGTTTGGCTCGGGGGTCCCCAATCACCAGCGTGGCAGCGCCAGGCCCCTTGGAAGGGGCCTCTGGTGAGCTGACCTAGGGAAGGTTTAGCCCCCAGGAGGCCAGCAGACCCGATCTGCCGGCTGTGCGGCGAGCGAGGGGTGGGCTGAGGTGAGCACGTTGGCGACCGGGAGCGTGGGCCCAAGCATTTTGGCACAGGGGGCCTTCGAATGTCACCGGGGGCTCGGAAGGCCCTGCCCGTTCTCCCGCCTTGAAAGACCGGTGGCTCCCCTAACGGCCGGTGTGGTGGTGGGCCAGCAGCGTGAGTCTGGAGCTGGGGCTCGGGGGTCCCCAATCCCCGGCGTGGCAGCGCCGGGCACTTGGGAGTGGTCCCTTGGGTGCCGACCTAGCGTTAGGGTTAGCTCAATGGAGGCCAGCAAGCCCCATCCACCGGCTGTGCGGATTATGGAGTGGCAGGCCAAGGTGAGGGCTCTGGCTAGCGGGAGCATGGGCCCAAGTGTTTTTGCACGGGGGGCCTTCCAAGGTCGCCGGGGGCTCAGAGGTCCCTGCCTGTTCTCCTGCCCTGAATGAGTGTCGGCGCCCCTAGCAGCCCGGGTGGCTGCAGGGCGGCAGGGTGAGTTCGGCGCTGGTGCTTGGGGGTCCCCAAGCAGGGGCATGGCGGTTCCACGCCCCTTGGGAGGGGCACCTCGGGGGCTGACATAGGGTTTGTGTTAGCCCCCAGGAGGCCGGCAGGCCCGATCTGCCAGCTGTGCGGCGTGCAGAGGGGCAGGCTGAGGTAAAGGTGCTGGAGAGCAGGAGCGTGGGCCCAGGCGTTTTGGCGTGGGGGCCTTCGAAGATCGAGGGTGGCTCGGAAGGCTCTGCACGTTCTCCAGCCGGGAATGACCGGCGGCGCCCCTAGCGGCCCTGGTGGCGGCGGGGCGGCAGGGTGCGTCTGGTGTTGCGGCTCAGGTGTCCCCAATCCCTGGCGTGGCAGTGCCAGGCCCCTTGGGACGGGCCCCTCTGGGGCCGACCTAGGGTTAGGGTTAGCCCCCAGGAGGATTGCAGGCCCGATCCGCCAGCTGTTCAGAGAGTGGAAGGGCTGGCCGACGTGAGGGCGCTGGTGAGTGGTAGCTTGGCCCAAGCGTTTTGGTGCGGGAGGCCTTGGATGTTCGCCAGGGGCTCGGAGGGCCTTGCCAGTTCTCCCACCCTGAATGACCGGCGGCGCCTCTAGCGGCCATGGTGGCAGCAGGGTGAGTCTGGAGCTGGGGCACAGGGGTTCCCAATCCCCGGTGTGGCGGCTCCAGGCACTTGGGGGGGAACCTCAGGGGCTGACCTAGGGTTAGGGTTAGCTCAAAGGAGGCCATCAGGCCCGATACACCAGCTGTGCAGTGAGGGGAGTGGCGGGCCGAGGTCAGGGCGCTGGCAAGCAGGAGCGTGGGCCCAAGCGTTTTGGCGAGGGGGCCTTCGAAGTTCGCCGGGGGCTCGGAAGGACCCTGCCCGTTCTCCCGCCCTGAATGACCTGCGGCGCCCCTAGCGGGCCGGGTGACGGCGGGGCTGCAGGGTGTGTTCAGAGTTGGGGCTCGGGGGTCCCCAATCTCTGTCGTTGTGGTGCCAGGCCCCTTGGGAGGGGCCCCTCGGGCGCCGACCTAGAGTTAGGGTTATCCCCCAGGGCACTGGCAGGCCCGATCCGCCGGCTGTGTGGCGACGGTGGTGCGGGCTGAGGTGAGGGCGCTGGTGAGTGGGAGCATGGGCCCAAGCGTTTTGGCGTGGGGGGCCTTCAAAAGTTGCCGGGGGCTCGGAGGGCCCTGCCCATTCTACCGCCCTGAGTAACCAGCTGCGCCCCTGGTGCCCTGGGTTGTGGTGGGGTGGCCGGGTGAGTCCGGTGCTGGGACTCGGGGGTCCCCAATCCCAGGCCTTGCAGCTCCAGGCTCCTTGGGAGGGGCCCATCGGGGGCCAACCTAGGTTTAGGGTTAGCCCCCAGGAAGCTGGCAGGCCTCATCCGCTGGCTGTGCTGTGAGCAGAGCGGCGCACCGAGGTGAGGGCGCTGGCGTACGGGGGCGTGGGCCCAGCCTTTTGGCGCGGGGGGCCTTCGAAAGTCCCTGGGGGCTCGGAAGGCCTTGCCCGTTCTCCCGACCTGAATGACCGGCGATGCCCCTAGTGGCCCGGGTTGCGGTGGGGCGGCATGGTAAGTCCGGCGCTGGGGCGCGGGGGTCCCCAATACTCGGCGTTGGGGCGCCAGGCCCCTTGGGAAGGGCCCTCGGGGTCCGAACCAGCGTTAGTGTTAGCCCCCAAGAGGACGGCAGACCTGATCCGCCAGCTGTGTAGCGAGCAGTGGGGCAGGCCGAGGTGAGGGCACTGTAGAGCGGGAGCGTGGGCCCAAGCGTTTTGGCGTGGGGGCATTCGAAAGTCACCGGGGGTTCAGAGTGCACTTCGGGTTCTACTGCGCTGAAAGCCCGATGGCGCACCTAGCGGCTCGGGTTGCAGAGGGGCGGCAGGGTGAGTCCAGTGCTGGGGCTCGGGAATCCCCAATCCCTGGCGTTTCGGCACCAGACCCCTTGGGAGGTGTCCCTCGGGCCTGACTTAGGGTTTGGGTTAGCCTCCAGGAGGCCAGCAGGCCGGATCTGCCAGCTGTGCAGCGAGTGGATGGTCGGGCAGAGGTGAGGTTGCTGGCGAGCGGGAGCATGGGCCCAAGCGTTTTTGCGTGGGGGGGGTTCAAAGGTCGCCGGGGACTCGGAGGGCCCTGCCCGATCTCCCGCCCTGAATGAGGACGTTGCCCCTAGCGGGCCGGGTCACAGTGAGGCGGTACGGTGAGTCCGGCACTGGGGCTCGGGAGTCCCCAATCCCTGGCATGGCGGTGCCAGGCCCCTTGGGAGGGGCCCCTTGGGTGCCGACCTAGGCTTAGAGTTATCCCCCCGGAGGCCAGCAGCCCCGATCTGCCCGCTGTACGGCGAGTGATGTGGCGGGCTGGAGTGAGGGTTCTGGCGAGCGGGAGCGTGGGCCCGAGTGTTTTCGCACGGGGGCCTTCGAAGGTCGCCGTTGGCTCGGAGGGCCCTGCCTGTTCTCCCGCCCTTAATGACCGGCGGGGACCCTGGTGGCCCGGGTGCAGTGGGGCGGGAGGGTGAGTCTGGCAATGGGGCTCGGGGGACACGAAACCCCGGCGTTGTGGCGCCAGGCACCTTGGGAGAGGCCCCTCGGGGGCTGACTTAGGTTTAGGGTTAGCCCCCAGGAGGCCGGCAGGCCCGATCTGCTGGCTGTGCGGCGAGTGGAGGGGCGGGCCGAGTTGAGGGTGTTGGCGAGCGGGAGCATGGGCCCAAGTATTTTGGCAAGGGTGGCCTTCGAAGGTCGCCGGGGGCTTGGAGGGCCCTGCCCGTTCTCCCGCCCTGAATGACTGGCAGCACCCCTAACGGCCCGGGTGGAGGCGGGGCGGTAGGGTGGCTCCAGAGCTGGGGATCTGGGGTCCCCAATCCCCGGCGTGGCGGCGCCAGGCCCATTGGGAGGGGCCCCTCAGGGGCTGATGTAGGGTTTGGGTTAGCCCCCAGGAAGCTGGCAGGCCCGATCCGCCACATGTGCGGTGTGCGGAGGGGCTGGCCTAGGTGAGGGCGCTGGCGAGCTGGACCGTGGGCCCAAGCGTTTTGGCGCGGGGGTCTTCGAATGTCGCCCGGGGCTCTGAGGGCCCTGCCCGTTCTCCCACCTGAATGAGGACAGCGCCCCAAGTGTGCCAGGTCACGGCGCGGTGGCAGGGTGAGACTGCCGCGGGGGCTCGGGGGTCCCTGAGCCCCGGCATGGCAGAGCCAGGCCCCTTGGGAGGGGCCCCTCGGGCACCGACGTAGGGTTTGTGTTAGCTCCAGGAGGCCGGCAGGACCTATCCGTAGGCTGTACTGCGAGCCGAAGGACAGGTCGACGTGAATGCACTGGCAAGTGGGAGTGTGGGCCCAAGCGTTTTGGCGAGAGGGTTTCAAAGATTGCAGGGGGCTCGGAGAGCCCTGCCCGTTCTAACGCCCTGAATGAACGGCGGCGCCCCTAGCGGCCCGGGGTGGCGGCGGGGCGGCAGGGTGAGTCAGGCGAGGGGGCTTGGGGGACCCCAATCCCAGGCGTGGTGGTGCCAGGCACCTTGGGAGGGGCCCCTTGGGGGCCAACCTAGGTTTAGGGTTAGCCCCCAGGAGGCCGGCAGGCCCTTTCCGCCAGCTGTGTGACGAGCGGAGGATGGACCGAGGTGAGGGCACTGGCGAACAGGAGCTTGGGCCCAATAGTTTTGGCGCGGGGGGCCTTCGAAGGTTGCCAGGGGCTCGTAGGGCCCTGCCCGATCTCCCGCCCTGAATGAGGAAGGTGCCCCTAGCGGGCCGGGTCGCAGCGGGGCGGCAGGGTGAGTTCAGCCCTGGTGCTCGGGGGTCCCCAATCCCTGGCGTGGCAGCGCCAGGCCCCTTGGGAGGGGCCCCTCGTGAGCCGACCTGGGGTTAGGGTTAGCCCAAAGGAGGCCGGCAGGCCCCATCCACCGGCTGAGCGGATTACGGAGTGGTGGGCCAAGGTGAGGGCTCTGGCGAGCGGGAGCATGGTCCCAGGTGTTTTGGCACAGGGGCCTTCGAAGTTCGAGGGTGGCTCGGAAGGCTCTGCATGTTCTCCAGCCCCGAATGACCGGTGGCGCCCCTAGCGGCCCGGGTGGCGGCGGAGTGGCAGGGTGCATCTGGTGTTGTGGCTCGGGGGTCCCCAATCCCCGGCGTGGCAGTGCCAGACCCCTTGGGACGGTCCCCTCTGAGACCGACCTAGGGTTAGGGTTAGCCCCCAGGAGAATGGCAGGCCCGATCCACCAGCTGTGCAGAGAGTGGAGGGACGGTCCGAAGTGAGGGCGCTGGTGAGTGGTAGCGTTGGCCCAAGCGTTTTGGTGCAGGAGGCCTTGGACATTCGCCGGGGGCTCGGAGGGCCCTGCCCATTTTCACGCCCCATGAGGACATTGCTCCTAGCAGGCTGGGTCGTGGAGGGGCAGCAGAGTGAGCCCGCAACAAGTGCTCGCGGGTCCCCAAACCCCGGCATGGCAGCGCCAGGCGCTTGGGAGTGGTCTCTCGGGGGCCGACCTAGGGTAGGGTTAGCCTAAAGGATGCCAGCAGGCCCGATCTGCCGTATGTGCGGTGAGCGGAGGGGCTAGCCGAGGTGACGGCGGTGGCGAACAGGAGCGTGGGCCCAAGCGTTTTGGCGCAGATGGCCTTTGAAGGTCGCCGGGGGCTCGGAGGGCCCTGCCCATTCTCCCGCCCTGAATGACCGGCGCCGCCCCAAGCAGCCCGGGTGGCGGAGGGGCAGTAGGTTGAGTTGGGCCCTGGGGCTCGGGGGTCCCCAATCCCCGACATTGAGGCGCCAAGCCCCGTGGGAGGGGCCCCTCGGGTCCGACCTAGGGTTAGGGTTAGCCCCCAGGAGGCTGGCAGGCACAATCCGCCAGCTGTGTGGCAAGCGGAGGGGCGGGCCGAGGGGCAGGCGCTGGAGAGCGGGAGCATAGTCCTAAGCGTTTTGGCGCGGGGGGCCTTCGAAGTTCGCCAGGGGCTCGGAGGGCCCTACCCGTTCTCCCGCTCTGAATGACCTGTGGCACCCCTAGCGGCCCGGATGACGGCGGGGCAGCAGCGTGAGTTTGGCTCTGGGGCTCGGTGTCCCCAATCCCTGTATTGTGGCACCAGGCCCCTTGGGAGGGGCCCATCGGGGGCCGACCAAGGGTTAGGGTTAGCACCCAGGAGGCAGGCAGGCCCGATCCACCAGCTGTGTGACGAGTGGAGGGGCGGGCCGAGGTGAGGGCGCTGGCGAGCGGGAGCGTGGACCCAAGCATTTTTGTGCGGGGGTCCTTCGAAGGTCGCAGGTGGCTCGGAAGGGCTTGCCCGTTCTGCCACCCTGAATGACCAGCGGCACCCCTAGCAGCCCGGTGGCATCGCGGCGGCCGTGTGAGTCCGGCGCTGGGGCTTGGGGGTCCCAATCCCTGGCGTTGGGCAGCCAGGCCCCTTGGGAGATTCCCTCGGGGGCCGACCTAGGGTTAGGGTTATCCCCCAAGAGCCTGTTAGGCCCAATCTGCCAGCTGTGCAGCGAGCGGAGGGGTGGGCTTAGGTGAGGGCATTGGTGAGCGGGAGCGTGGACCCAAGCATTTTGGCGCAGGTTGCCTTCGAAGATCGCCAGGGGATCGGAGGGCCCTGCCCGTTCTCACTCCCTGAATGACCGGCGGCGCCCCTAGCGGCCCGGGTGGCGGCGGGGTGACACGGTGAGTCCGGCGGTGGGGCTCGGGGGTCCCCAATCCCAGGCATTGCGGTGCCAGGCCCGTTCGGACAGGCCCCTCAGGGGCCCACCTAGGGCATATGGGTAGTCACCAGGAGGAGGGCAGGCTTCATCTGCCAGCTCTCCGGCAAGCGGAGGGTCAGGCCGAGGTGAGGGCGCTGAGGGGCGGGAGCGTGGGCTCAAGCGTTTTGGATGGGGAGGCCTTCGAATGTCGCCGCGGGCTCGGAGGGCCCTGTCCGTTCTCCCACCCTGAATGACCAGTGGCACCCCTAGCGGACTGGGTGTCAGTGGGGCGGCAGGGTGAGTCCGGCGCTGGGGCTCGGGGGTCCCCACTCCCCGGCATTGCGGCACCAGGCCCTTTGGGAGGGGCAGCTCCGGGCCCGTCCTAGGGTAAGGGTGAGCCCCCAGGAGGCCGGCAGTTCCGATCCAGCAGCTGTGAGGTGAGCGGAGGGGCGGGCCGAGGTAAGGGTGCTGGCGAGCGGGAGCGTGGGCCAAAGGGTTTTGGCGTGGGGTGCATTCGAAAGTCGCTGGGGACTTGGAGGGCCCTGCCCGTTCTCCCGCCCTGAATGACCGGCGGAGCCCCTAGCGGCTTGGGTGGCAGTTGAGCCGCAGGGTGAGTCCGGTGCTGGGGCTCGGGGGTCCGAATCCCTGATGTTGTGGGCCAGGCCCCTTGGGAAGGGCCCCTCAGGGGCCGACCTAGTGTTAGGGTTAGTCCCAAATATGCTGGCAGGCCTGATCCCCCGGCTGCGTGGCGATCGGAGGGGCGGGCCGAGGTGAAGCGTTGGCGAGCGGGAGCGTGGGCCCAAGCGTTTTGGCGCGGGGAGACTTTGAAGTTCGCCAGGGGCTTGGAGGGACCTACCCATTCTCCCGCCCTGAATGACCGGCGGCGCCCCTAGCAGGCCGGGTGGCGGTGGGGCGGCATGGTGTGTTCTGAGCTCGGGTTCGGGGGTTCGCAATCCCTGCGTTGCAAGGCCAGGCCCCTTGGGAGGGGCTCCTTGGGGGCCAACCTAGGGTTAGGGTTAGCCCCCTGGAGGCCAGCAGCCCAGATCCTCCATCTGTGCAGCGAGTGGAGGGGCAGGCCGAGCTGAGGGCACAGGCAAGCGTGATCGTGGGCCCAAGCGTTTTGGCGCGGGGTGCCTTCGAAGGCCATCCGGGGCTTAGAAGGCCCTGCCTGTTCTCACACCCTGAATGATCAGTGGCGCCGCTAGTGGCCTGGGTGTTGGCGGGGCGGCAAGGTGAGTCTGGCGCTGCGGCTCGGGGGTCAGCAATCAGACACGTTGTGGCGCCAGGCCCCATCGTACGAGCCCCTCCGGGGCCAACCTAGGGTTAGGGTTAGCCCCCAGGAGGCCGGCAGGCCCGATCTGCCGGCTGTGGGGCGAGGGGAGGGGCGGGCCGAAGTGAGGGCACTGGCGAATGGGACCGTGGGCCCAAGCATTTTGGCACGGGGCTCCTTCGAATGTCGTCGTGGGCTAGGAGAGCCCCGCTTGTTCTCCCGCTCTGAATGACCGGCGGTGCCCCTAGCGGTCCAGGTGGCAGCGGGACAGCAAGGTGAGTCCTGGCTGGGGCTCGGGGGTCCCAATCTCTGGCTTTGCCATGCCAGACCCCTTGGGAGGGGCCCCTCGGGAGCCGACCTAGGGTTAGTGTCAGCCCCCAGGAGGCCATCAGGCCCGATCCGCCAGTTGTGCGGCGAGCGGAGGGGCGCGGAGGTGAAGGCGCTGGCGAGCCGGAGCGTGGGCCCAAGCGTTTTGGCTTGGTGGGCCTTCGAAGGACGACAGGGACTCCGAGGGCCCTGTCCCTTCTCCCGCACTGAATATCCTGCGGCGCCCCTAGCAGCCGGGTGGCGGCGGGGCGGCAGGATGAGTCCGGCGCTGGGGCTCGGGGGTTCGCAATCCCCGGTGTTGCGCTGCCAGGCTCCTTGGAATGGACCACTCGGGGGCCGACCAAGGGTTAGGGTTAGCCCCCAGGAAGCCGGCAGGCCCGATCTGCCAGCTGTGCGGCGAGCAGAGG
Organism: Ursus americanus; assembly: GCF_024610735.1. NCBI lineage: Eukaryota > Metazoa > Chordata > Mammalia > Carnivora > Ursidae > Ursus > Ursus americanus. The sequence continues at coordinate 1,294,904 of NW_028273625.1, forward strand.
GGCGGGCCGAAGTGAGGGCACTGACTAGCGGGAGTGTGGGCCCAAGTGTTTTGGCGCGGGGGGCCTTCGAAGGTCTCCGGTGGCTCTGAGGGCCCTTCACATTCCTCCGCCCTGAATGACCGGCAGCGCCCCTACTGGCCCGGGTGGCGGCGGGGTGGCAGGTTGAGTCCAACACTGGGGCTCTGGGGTCCCCAATCCCCGGTGTTGTGGCGCCAGGCCCCTTGGGAGGTGCCCCTCGGGGGCCGACCTAGGCTTAGGGTTAACCCCCAGGAGGCCGGTAGGCCCGATCCGCTGGCTGTGTGGCGAACGGAGGGATGGGCCGATGTGAGGGCACTGGAGAGAGTGAGCCCGGGCCCAAGCGTTTTGGTGCGGGTGACCTTCGAAAGTCGCCAGGGGCTCGGAGGGCCCTGCCTGTTCTCCCGCCCTGAGTGACCAGTGGCGCCCATAGTGGCCCGGGTGGCGGCGGTCCGGCAGGGTGAGTCTGACACTGGGGCTCAGGGGTCCCCAATCCCCGGCGTTGCGGCTCTAGGCCCCTTGGGAGGGGCTCCTCGGGGGCTGACCTAGGATTAGGATTAGCCCCCAGGAGGCCGGCAGGCCCGATCTGCCAGTTGTGTGGCGAGTGGAGGGACGGGCCGAGGTGAGGGCGCTGGCGAGCGGGAGTGTGGGCTGAAGCATTTTGGCGGAGGTACCTTTGAAGGTCGTCTGGGGCTTGGAGGGCCCTGCCCGTTCTCACGCCCTGAATGACCGGCGGCGCCGCTAGCGGCCCGGGTGTCGGTGGGGCAGCACAGTGAGTCTGGCGCTGCAGCTCGGGGTTCAGCAATCAGAGACGTGGTGCCAGGCCCCATCGGATGAGCCCCTCGAGGGCCGACCTAGGTTTAGGGTTAGCCCCCAGGGGGCCAGAGGCCCGATCCGCCGGCTGTGCAGCGAGCGGAGGGGCAGGCCGAGGTGTGGGCGCTGGAGAGCGGGAGCGTGTGCCCAAGCGTTTTGGCGTGGGGGGCCTTCAAAGGTGGCCGGGGGCTCGAAAGGCCCTTCCCATTCTTCCGCCCTGAATGACCGGCGGTGCCCCTAGCGGCCCGGGTAGTGGCAGGGCGGCAGGTTGAGTCTAACGCTGGGGCTCTGTGGTCCCAAATCCCCGGCTTTGCGGTGCCAGGCCCCTTGGGAGGGGCCCCTCGGGGGCCGCCCTAGTGATCGTGTTAGCCCACAGGAGGCCGGCAGGCCTGATCAGCCGGCTGTCAGGCGAGCGGAGGGGCAGGCCGAGATGAGGGCGCTGGTGAGAAGGAGTGTGGGCCCAAGCGTTTTGGCATGGGGGGCTTCAAAGGTCACAGAAGGCTCGGAGGGCCCTGCCCATTCTCCTGCCCTGAATGACGCACGGCGCCCCTAGCAAACTGGGTGGCCGGGTGGTGGCAAGTTGAGTCCGGTGCAGGGGCTCGGGGGCACCCCATCCCTGGCGTTGCGGTACCCGGCCTCTTTGGCGCCGCCCTAGGGTTAGGGTTAGCGCACAGGAGGCTGGCAGGCTTGCTCCACCAGCTGTGGGGCGAGTGGAGGGGCAGGCCGAGGTGAGGGCACTGGCGAGCGGGAGCGTGGGCCAGAGCATTTTGGCTTTGGCTCGGGGTGCCTTCGAAGGTCACAGGTGACTCGGAGGGTCCTGCCCGTTCTGTTGCCCTGAAGGACTGGCGAAGCCCCTAGTGCCCCACGTGGTGGTGGGGCGGCAGGGTGCGTCCGGCACTGGGAGTTGGGGGTCCCCAATCCCTGGCATGCGGCGCCAGGCCACTTGGGAGGGGCCATTTGAGGGCGACCAAGGGATAGGGTTAGCCCCCAGGAAGCCAGCAGGCCTGATCCGCCAGCTCTGCAGCGAGCTTAGGGGTGGGCCGAGGTTAGGGTGCTGGCGAGCAGGAGAGTGGGAGCCAGAGTTTTTGCATGGGGGGCCTTTGAAGGTCGCAGGCAGATCAGAGGGCCCTGCCCGTTCTCCCTTCCTGAATGACTGGCAACGACCCTAGCGCCCTGGGAGCTTGGGGGTGGCAGAGTGAGTCCAGCACTGGGGCTCGGGGTTCCCAAATCCCCGGCATTGAGGTGCCAGGCTCCTTGGGAGGGGCACCTCAGGGACCGACCTAGGGTAAGTGTTAGCCCCCAGGAGTGCAGCAGGCCCGTTCCCCCAGCTCTGCGGCAGGCGTAGGGGCAGGCCGAGGTGAGGGCACTGGCGAGAGGGAATGTGGACCAAAGCATTTTGGCACGGGGGGACTTCAAAAGTCGCTGGGGGCTTGGAGGGCCCTGCCCGTTCTCTCGCCCTGAAAGACTGGCGGCCCCCCTAGCAACCCGGGTTCCTGTGGGGTGGCAGGGTGACTCCGGCGCTGGGCTCGGGGATCCCCAATCCCTGGCGTTGTGGTGCCAGGCCCCTTGGGAGAGGCCCCTCGGGGGCCGACCTACGGTTAGGGTTCGTCCCCAGGAGGCCGGCAAGCCCGCGCTAAGTGGTTCTGGCAATGTAACAAAAATGCCATACACTTATCTGTAAGAAATAACAGTGTACAGGAACGCTCTTAGCCCTAACATCATCCTTTCTGAATATGGAAGCCAGCCCCAAGGTGGTCGTGGAAGTCTGACGAAAGGGCTAAGCACTTTTCTCTGAGTCACCACACTATACAGGGAAAGACCAATGTACATCATCTTTCACAAGTAGGAAGCATTAATGAAAAGGTTCTGGAATTTCGAGGACTCTGACCCATCCTTATTGGTAATAAACCACCGTGTACAGGAAAACACCTTCAACTCTCATCAGCCTCCTCAATCCTGATTCCGATTCAACTTTGGGTGTGTAGGACTAGGGAAATGTCCACATCTTATTGCTAAGAAAGAACGATGTCAGAGTAATGCCCGACAAGTCACATCAGCCTTCCTGAAGACGGCAGCAGGAATCAAGGTGGTTATGTTACCATGAGGTAAGGAAGATGTGCATAGAAGTGAGAAACAACAGTGGGCAGGACCTCTCTTCCAACGAACAGTATCTTTGCTTAATGTTGAATCCCTATGGTAAGTGGTTGTAGGCATTTGTGAGGTCAAAACCTTAAGTGTTTTGTAAAACCTCTTGGTCATTCACAGATGATACTAAGGTAGTTGGGGACTCCTAGGCAGTGATTTGTCCACTGTCGAAAATATGAAAAGATAAAAGAGACAGATGAGGTCTCCTCAGGCATTGTCCTTTATCCTCATCCTCCGTGAGGATGGCCATCTCTGGACAGCTCAGTGGCAGGGTCTCATTCACAGTGGGGGCATCTGTTCCTCACAGACATCAGGCAGGGAAATGGATTTGGTTCTCTGTGCCAGCCCAGCCACAGCTGAGTGTCACAGCACCCTCTCGTGGGCTCATAAGGGTTTCACTGTCACCAGGCAGGTCACTGTATTTGATAAACCACTGTAAGAGTTTGCAATTGCCTTCATCTGCAACCTCCTAGAAGCAAATGCAGGTCTCTGGTACCATGTGAAGTCATGTGAAGGCATTGTGAGAAAGTGTCCTTTTGCTTAAGAAAAACATGGAGCTGGGGCTCCTGGCTTGCTCAGCCAGTTAAGCATGTGCCTTTGGCTCAGGTTATGATCCCAGGGTTCTGGGATCGAGCCGAGGCTCCCTGCTCAGCAGGAAAGGAGGTAGGGAAATAGCTTAGAACCCACAGAGAATGTGAATAAAGGGGAGTGAAATGGAACTTGGTCTGTGTTTTGCTTTAGGGATTGGAAGTTAGTTTTTTCTCAATTGTGATTGTTCTTGAAACAGAAAAGCTGTATTGGTTTTTTTTTTACCTTTAATTTTTTTCTAATAATAATTTTTTTATTATGATATGTTAGTCACTATACAGTATTTCCTTAGATTTTGATGTAGTTTTCCGTGATTCATTATTTGCATATAACACCCAGTGCTCCATGCAATATGTACCTTCCTTAATACCCATCACTGGACCATCCCAATCCCCCACCCCTCTCCCCTCTGAAGCCCTCAGTTTGTTTCCCAGAGTCCATAGTCGCTCGTGGTTCATTCCCCCTTCTGTTTAGGGTCCATTGTCTAAAGGGACAGACAGTGGAAGTTCACCAAATATAAGATCAAAATTTCATTGTTCATTATAGATGCCGCCAAGTAGTTCCCAGACATTTCATTCTACTCTAGTAATTCATTATACCTGTGCAGGTGCACGTGGAAGACAATTGATGCATGTATAGTGGTAATAAAACACGCCCCTCAGTAGTAGAATAAGAGAGGATACATATGTGTAAAATTATTCGACTACAGCTTCCATGCTTTCCCTTTGGTTCCTTATTATCTATGAAATTGGACAATTTTTGTTCTCTAGGCTTAAAACTCATTGTCAAGTATTCAGAGTTTTTCAATGCTGATCTTCTCCTGTAAAAGTTACCAAAAATCTAAAATATGTATGATCTTGAAAAAATGCTATATTGAAAATTACAGCAGGGAAGTTTCATTTTGTGAATATTGTGTCAATGGATCTCTATTTTGACATCAGTGTTCATTAGAAATGATGACATTTCATGTGAGTATAAATATCAATGTGTAAAAGAAAAGGTAGGAAGAACCTTGTATGTTTAAGTAATTGGTGAAATGACAGGTGTGTGTGTGTGTGTGTGTGTGTGTGTGTGTGTGTGTGTGTGTGTGTAATTGATTTTCAGTGAATGGTTCAGCTTCTTGTAGGGCCTTCGAGAGAGCCCAGGTGAACATTTCAATGAGTTGTTATCTGTTTTCAGAACATGGGAATCTCTTAGTCCAATAGTCAATCCGGCAAGCTTTGAGGTCTTGAAGTCCTCAGGGATAGTGTTGCAGACCCTTGTGAGCAAACCCTAGTGTATGGTCAGAGCCCTCATTAGCTGGTACCAAGGTGTGACGATTTCAGACAGCATTTCCCAAAGAAGTACCTCTTGAGTCTCTGTCCTTGTCAGTTCCCTACACTTCCTTACACTAGTTATGTGATCAGTGTGTTTCAGGATAATCCCCACATGTGATTTTTGCTATTTCCTACTAGTCCTATCTGTTTCTCATCTTCTTCTTTTATGGTAGGTGTTGGGAAGCAACCTGTGTGGTGGAGGAAGGGGTGTGGTAGTTGTCTGCCTTCAGAGGACTGAATGATGCCTAGAAATTGTACTGTAGTTTGAGGTCAATTGTCCATCCTCTGAGTGTCAGGAATTCCATCACTTTACTTTGATGCTAGTCTGTTCTTCAAGCTGTCCTCAGAAATAAGGACGTCATCCATCTAGGGAATACCAGTTTGTGTGTATGTTTTCATTTTAGGAAAGGCCTTGCTCTTCCTTAAAATAATACTGTAGAGCACCCTTTCCTGTTGTTATTGGCCATCAGTCAATCTTTTGTGAAGTATTCGTTTATAAATAGACTTTCTATGGTTGATGAGCAGGAATTCTTTATTGACAAGTCTTTGTTAGTGTGTGTATTGCAAATCTTTACTTCCCAGCCTGCGGTTCACTATTTCATTTTCTTATGGTCATAAGTTAAGGAGAAATGTCACATTTTTATGAAGTCCCACTGAATTCTTTTAAATGGTTAAAGCACCCTATGTCCTACCCCAAGATTGACAGGTTCTACATTTTCTTTCAGAAACTGTCCAATGGGAAGCTACAATCCATCTCAAATTTATAAATTGCATTTTTAATTCTAATAGGGTATTTATAGACTGTTTTGGATTTTCTATGTACACAATTGTATTATCTGTGAATAGTCACATTTATCCCCTCAATTCTTATACTTTTTGTTTCTCTTGCCTTCTAACACTGGTAGATTCTCCGATGCAACGTTGAATAGAGCAGCATTGTTTGAAGATTTTAATATACCTTTCTCAATATCTGAAAGAAAAAGCAGACAAAACATTGGTAACAAATGTGACCTAATTGACATATAGGGAACATTCCATAATAAGTGCAGAATACATTATTTTCAAGTGGTCATAGACTCTTTACCCAAATAGATGATAGGTGGGGCCACGAATGAAGTCTACAAATGTTAAACCCTGAAATTAACTAGATTCTATTCTTAGACCACAGGGGAATTGAGCCACAGTCATAGCGAAAAGAAAATCAAGAAGTCCTTCAATGTTTAAAATTAAATGGAACTTTGCTACATATCCTAAAGGTCAGAGAGGGAATCTCAATGGAAATTCTGAACCTTTTCTACATGAGGGCTCACACACAATGGCACTTTCTTTGTGAAGAGCATTATAATAACCTAGACAGGAGTTGAGCCTTAAGTCTGAGTTCTTCCTGCCCCAGCCACACCTGGCAGCCTTGGCCTGTGGTGCCCCTCAGCTCTCCTTTCTGGCGGCCCTGAGCTAAGGGGGTCAACATGGCCATATGGAAATGGGAAGCTCCCCACTCATAGTGATGATGGTGCCCCCTCCCCAGCTGCCCATTCAGGTGGCTCTGAGCTAAGGGGGTCAACATGGCCGTATGGAAATTAGAAGCTTCCCACTCTTAGTGATGACGTTGCTATCGTATCATCCTCACCAGTCCAACAACATGATTTCTGAGTGAACTATGACACAAGAGTGACTTCTTGGCCTTCCTTCAGGTTTGAAAATCATCTGGTGAGTCATCTATTCGAAATATGGATTCAACATGTGTTCTTTCTTCTGAAAAGAAATAGACCCAATAGCAATTATGGCTTCCTGAGCACCTGTTCTTGAGACACATCATACTGGCTCTTTGTAGCATTCTGCCTCTTAAACTTCTCAACTAGGGTGTAGATATTTTTAGGCACATTTTCAGGTGGTTAGACAGGGACTCGGATGATATGAGTCACAGAGGATTTTAGTGTCAGAAACATAAGTGGGATTCCCAAATTGATTCCAAATCCCTTGTTGTTCCATACAGGGTACTATCTTCCTCTTAACTCTGGTCTTCTCGATCTGGAAACCTATCAAGTATCAGGATTTTCTTGTCATGTGGACAACTGGAACGAATTCAGCGGGCCTTTTCACCTCTGCCCATGGTGATCATTAAGATCATTATCTCAGTGGAGGACCTCTGGGTAAGATACTCAAAGATCCTTAGGAATAGAGACAGTATAATATATTTCTGGTATTAAAGTTACTGAAACCAACTATCTTTTTTAGTCCATTCTGGCTCTGGTATGTTCAGAGGGTGCTGTAAAACAGGTCTGAAATAGTGTTTAAAAACACTCAGCTCAGCCTCTTCTACAAAGTGAGCCAATGCTTATAAACATGGCTAAAATATTGCCTTACCTATGATGACTTCCCAGCCATCGTAGTGTTTATATGGTATGACTGTGACTTATATTAGTCAACATTTGCAGAGAAAGAACTTACTGCATCCAGGGGGCACTTCATGTTGAAATTAGTTTGTGACAACGAGCTACTGTGTTTTATTCTGCAGTCCAAGGGAATGGTGCCAGACATCTCTAAGTTGTCTAGCAGTTCTACAATTCTAATTTTAAGTGGTCTGTGTGCTTCAGAGATTTGGGCAGGAAAAGGGCAGGAGTCCAGAGACTGTGAACACTTCTGTTACCTGTGCTGACCATGGAGCAGGCAGCCTTTCGTGGGTATCATTTTGATTTCTTGGTACTCTTGTGAAAGGTGCTTTTGTCTCAAATTCCTCCATTTAGGAGTAATTATAATGATGAAAGTAATTTTTATCTTATATCATCTGTGGGCCCTGATCCTGGGCTTCCAGGGAAGCTATCCTTTAACATTTTACCCAGCTCAAAATGACTGGGCAAAAACCTAAAAGCATGGGCCCTATTTCTGCCCCAAGCACATGTTGTACATCTGCTTCGAGGAGAAAACAATAACCAAAAATGCCAACATAAAGATAAGAAAAAATAAAGAACATCTTTGGCTCCCATAAGATTAAGGTCATACTGACATGTACATACTGAAAACATAAGAAAGAATCTGTCACTTTCTGGATCTAAGAAGATCCTCACTGTAGTGTGTAACTCTGTATGTAAAACAAAACAGAAAAAAATATATAAGCCTGCCCCAAATGTTCCTTCCCCGGAGCACTCCCTTCTTGGTGAAGATTGTGTCTCTCAGACGGTTGTCCTGACTTGGGTTTGAATAAAGGTTTCTTCCTTTCTCTCTAAAATGTTTTTAAAAGTTCATTCATGCAGTGTCGACAATAACAGTGTTTTCTATTTAAGTGAGAAATAAATGTTCCACTCTAGTTGCATTGGGAATAAACGAATTTAGGGTTTCTTTAGAAGAGTAAGTCTGCTATCCAGAAAAGGCAAGGTCATTGGTCTATTGAGAATGAAGATAATTACTGGTAAACAACAAGTATGTGTTGCCTCTTTGCCCAGAAACCAAAGCAGGTGTGCAGGCTTTAGGTCAGAGGTGCCTTCTTCTCCCCAGCTGACAGCACTTCTTTGCTCTGGCTCCAAGACACCCGAGGTTTGAACGTCAGCATCGGAGTCAGCGAGGCAGCTTGTCACAGGACGCAGTGTTCAGAGAAAGCACAGGAATGTTTGGCAAAATGTCCTAACTATGTCAGGGCTGGAGGTAAAACCTCTCATTATCCCAAAACCTCCTGGGCTTCTCTCTTTTCTCTAGTTGAGCCACAAAGTAAAATTGAAGTAGCTGTCAGCATTCTGCGTTTGGTGCAAGAATTACTTAGTTTCCCTGCTGGTAGAACTTTGCAGGGGATCACAATTTCTCTGTCCATTTATTGCTTACACATGTATTTTGACCATCTGTTTCCTAGGAACCCTCTTTTATTAGAAAGGGAAGGTGAGATTCACTCTGTGCCTGTTTGTAACATCTAATTTGTTCCTTCGTCTAACAGTGTTTATTCAATCGGGTCTAAGATATGGTTGGGTGGCCAGCATCTAGAGTTAGGTGGCTTTTTTTCATCTGATACAGACTTGGATGATGTCATTTGACAAAGGTGATGTTTCATCATTGATTAGTTTATTCATCAGAAGAGATAAAATTAGTGTGGAGGGAAAATTCAAAATTATCCAAAGCAGCCTGCTCCTGTTTAAAAGTTGAGCTTGACTTTCTAGTTTTACTAAATGTATTATCTCGATATTTTGAGGTGCCATATTCTCTCTGTAGTTTCTTTGGTGGTGGAGTCAGAAGGAGAGTCTGGAAATTCTTTTGGATAGTGGCATGCTGGTGGCTTCAAGGGGCTTGGCGTCAGGAGCCTTGGGGTGAAGTCTGCAACTGCTTGCCTGACCCTGGGTGCATCTCCCAGAGGGTTTGTTTCCTCTTATTAAATTGCCCGCAGATAATGTTCTGCTTAAAGGGGAACCCTCCCATCCTATTGGTGGGAATGCAAAGTGGTGCAGCCAGTCTGGGAAAAGTCTGGGGGTTCCTCAAAAAGTTAAACATTGAACAACCACATGATCCAGCAATTGCTCTCCTAGGTATTTACCCAAAGGATACAGAAATGCAGATTCGAAGGGGGTCCATGCACCATGATGTTCATGGCAGTAATGTCCGCAGTAGCCAAACTATGGAGAGAATCCCAAAGTCCATGCACTGATGAATGGATAAAGCAGATGTGGGATACATATAAATAATGGAATATGACCCAGCTTCAAAAAGAATGAAATCTTACAATTTGCAAGGATGTGGATGGATCTAGAGTGTATTAAGCTAAGCAAAATCAGTGAGGAAAGACAAATATCCTATACTCTCACGCTTCTGGAATTTCAGAAAAAAAACAGATGAACAGAGTGGAGGGGTGATGAGAGAGGCAAACAAGGAAATAGACTCAACCGTGGAGAACAAACTGAGTGTTGCTGCAGGGCAAGGGTGTGGGGGGAAGTGTTAAATGGGTGAGGGGTATTAAGGAGGGCACTTGTGATGAGCACCGGGTACTGTATGCAGGTGAGGAATCACTAAATCCTACTCCTGAAGCAAATATTCCATGGCATGTGAACTAACTGGAATTTAAGTAAAAGAAGAATGGAAAAAGTGTTCTGCTTCATGAAGAGTGAGGTAAAATTGTAGTGATTTGGGCTGTACTATTCTATAGAGGATAGATGTAAAACACCCTGTTGTAGGATACAATAGAGTCTTATCACATAAGGAGTCCTCAGAAAGCTGCAATGAAAGATTCAGATCTCAGCATGTTCGTGTTCCACTGATATGTTACAGTTTGCACAGGTAGGAAAGAAGGTGGAGAGAAAAGAAACAGAAGGAGAAAGTAGGTGTGAACCTTTCATTAGTTAGCGTTATAGCTCTCTCATGAAAAACTTGCACCAGTGTGATTTTGGAAGCAGCGGGGGAATCGGGAGCTTTGCAGGAGACAGGGGGGAGTTCCAGGTCTGGGTAAAGCTGACAGGGGTCCCAGAGGAGAGCTGAATGCATTCTGCAGCAGGGTGTGTTCAGGGTGGGCTCCAGGGGTGGCTGTGAGTCTCCTGGGTGAGAGTTGTGACAGGTGAGGGCTGTGTGCAAGTTCCTGGCTGAGGACAAGTGAGGCACAGGCGGAGAGCTGGCAGAGAACCTTCTTCTGGGCCACCAGCTTCACCCAACACACACAGCCTCATCTTCTGTCCCTGTCACTCCAATTCAGACTTCTCCGAAGGTGAGTGAGAACACATCAAGAGCATTCTGAACAGAAGGGAAAGCATGTGCAAAGGCTCTGGGGCAGGAGAATTCCAGGTATGTCCAGGAGCAGCAAGAAGGCACTGTGGCCACAGGAGACAGCTTAGGACATGAGCTCAGAGAGGTGACAGAGGGTGACAGAAAGCTATTCCAGGGCTATAACCCCATGAGACGCTGTTTCACTGGGCCATCCTGGCTACAGTGTTGAGAACAGATGACAGAGGGTTGAAGATGGCAAGGCAGGTCAAGGACGAAGCTTTTCCAGGAACTCAGACACTATGGACCAGACAGGTGGCCTTGGATGGAGTGGTTAGACCTATTCTGGGTCCATTTTGAAGATGGAGCTCACAGGATTTGCTGATGGGTTAGCTATTAGGAGCAGGAGAACAGAGGAATTGGGGTAACTCCCAGCTGTTGTGTGTTGTCCTGATGAAGGGGAAGGAGAGGGTTTCTCGGGGGGTAGGAGGTAGTCCGTGTTCTGCATGCTGAGGAAGGTGCCTTTCCGGTGGATCTGCTGAGGGTTGTGTCTGGGAGGACCTTTCACATCTACTCCCTCAGCAATGCTGAAGTACAAGTATCCCCCACTTTTTAAACGTTCACAAAGACACTGGGCTTTCTTGAAAGAACTACATTATTACCCAGGTTCAGTAAGAGGAAGAGACCTGAAGAGGATTTCCCTCTTATGAAAAAAGGTGAACAGTGAGAATCGCGTTCAGCATCTGTTTTGGGAAGAAGCACAACAGAGGCAGCGTGCACCCCAACCAGCTCCTTCCTCTGGGAACCGCTCTCCGCATCCAGCCACCAGCACTTTGAATTGTGTCTGTGAGCCTTTGCTGTGCTTTATCTTCATTTATGCTGGGCCTCCATTGGAAACTTGTGTGCTGAGGCCTAAGAAAAGCCAAAGAGAAGGAATTTTGGAGTCTGAGCACACTGTCTAATTGTTCGTGTAAATTAATGGTCATTCCTTCTTGACACCATTTCTGGTGTGCATGGTTTCTCAGAAGCCCTGTACTTTCAAAGAGCAGGGAAACCTATACCCCATGCTGCATGGTTAGTTTAGTCTCCATGCTGGACAGAACATTTCATGACTGTCGGATTTTCTCACTCAAACATTGAGACTTTGACCGCCTTCACCCGTTTCTACCACCCCATCCCCGAATCTGGCACCTACCAATCTGCTCTCATTATCTATGCGTTCAGTATTTATTTATTCCACGTGGAATGTACATGAGAGCATCTGGTATTGGTCTTTCTGTGTCTGAGTTACTTGGCATAAGGCCCCCAAGGTCTGTGTTTCCATGTCTGGTTCTTGTGAATAATGCTGCAGTGAACGTGGGAGTTCATCTGTCTTTTTGAGGCAGCATTTTTGTGTTCTTCAAATCAATTCTCAGTAGAGCCACTACTGGGTCATGGGGTAGTTGCATTAAATTTTTCAGGAACCTCCATACCATTTGTCACAGAGGCTGCACCAATTTCCATTCCCACCAACAGTGCACAGTGTCTCCTCGTCTGTACACCCTTGACCCCACCTGGTGTCTGTCTCTGGCACAATTGCTGTTCCAACAGTTGAGAGAGGATAGCCGATTGTGGGTTTGACTGATGTTTCCCTGACGATGATTAGTGATGTCGAACAACTCCTTCTGTCTGTTGGCACCTGTGTGCCATCTTTGGAAAGTATCTATTCACATATTCCTCCCATTTTTTTTAATAGTTTTTTTGTTTTGATTTGTATGAGTGTTGTGTGTATTTTGGATATTAGCCTCTTCTCACACATATGATTCACAGATAATTTTTTCTTATTGGGTCAGTGGCCTTTTAAGCTTTTGATGGTTTCTTTTGCTGTGTGGAAGATTTCAGTTTGATGTTGTTCCACTTGTTTATTTGTGCTTTTGTTGCCTTTGCATTTGGTGTCTGATCTGAAGACTCTTTGCCAAAACCAATGTCGAGAGACTTAGTACCTGTGTCTTCTTGGAAGTTTATGGATTCAGGTCTTATGTTCAAATCATTCATCATTAAAAATTTTGTGTGTGGTGTAAGAAAGTGACCCAGTTATATTCTTCTGCATTTAGTGTCCAGTTTGCCTGTTACCGCTCACTGAAGACACAGTCCTTCCCTCATGTCATATCTTCTGCTGCTGTGTCGTAAGTTAGGATCATCTACGTGTGGGTAAGTTTCTGAGCTTTCTCTACTGTTCCACTGACCTGGTGTCTGTGTTTATGCCAGTACCATCCTGTTTTGATGACAACAGCTTTGTAATGTAGCTTGAAATCCAGGAGTGTGTTGACTGCACCTTTCTTTCTTCACGTTGCTTTGGGTATTTGGGGTCTTTTGTGATTCCATACAAGTTTGAGGACTGTTTTCTATTTCCTCGAGTAATGCCACTGGAATTCAGACAGACATTTCATCACATCTGTCGATTGCTTTGGGTACGATGGACATGTTCACATAATTAACTCTTCCAGTTAAGGAGCATGGCGTATGCTACCATTTGTTTGTGTTGCCTTCCAAATCTTTGACCCATACATTCTGCCCCCCTGGACACACATATTTTTCATTTCTTTTCTGCCATGTGTTGAGTGTACTATGTCTTTCTCATTCTTGGTTACTTTTATTTCTAGATTTTTTGATGCAATTGTAAATGGCATTGTTTTTTTAATTTCTCTTGGCGAAAGTGTGTCATCAGTATACAGAAATGCAAGAAGTTGGGTCATCTGGGTGGCTCCATATGTGAAGCGTCTGCCTTCAGCTCAGGTCATGATCCCAGAGTTCTGGGATTGAGCCCCGTGTTGTGCTCCCCACTTAGTGAGGGTCTGCTTCTCCCTCTTTCTGACACTCCCCCTGCTCATGCTTTTTCTCTTCCTGTCAAATAAATAAATAAAATCTGAAATAAATAAAGACAACAGATCTTTGTATATTGACTTTATATCCTGCAGCTTTCTTGAATTTGTTTATTCTAACAGGTTTTTTTTTTTTTTTGAGGAATCTTTCCGGATTTCCTGTCATTTGCAAATTGTGACAGTTTCCTTATGGATTTCATATCTTTCCCTTTTTTAAAAATTGTTATTCACCCTACAGTACTTCATTTGTTTTTGATGTAGTGTTCCATGATTCATTGTTTGCATATAACACCTAGTGCTCATTATGACACGTGCCCTCCTTTTTTCTTTTAAAGAATTTATTTATTTATTCGACAGAGATAGAGACAGCCAGCAAGAGAAGGAACACAAGCAGGGGAGTTGGAGAGGTAGAAGCAGGCTCATAACGGAGGAGCCTGATGTGGGGCTCAATCCCATAATGCCAGGATCACGCCCTGAGTCGAAGGCAGACGCTTAACCACGGTGCCACCCAGGTGCCCCCTGCCTTGTTAAATTTAACCATTCTAACTGGTGTAAGGTGGTATCTCATTGTCGTTTTGATTTGTATTTGCCTGATGGCAAGTGATGTGGAGCATTTTTTCATGTGTCTGTTGGCCATTTGTATCTCTTTGTGTCTTCTGCCCATTTTTTGGGTGTTGAGTTTGAGGACTTCTTTATAGATCTTGGATACCAGCCCTTTATCTGTAATATCATTTGCAGATATCTTCTTCGATTTCATAGGTTGCCTTTTTGTTTTGTTGATCATTTGCTTTGCCGAGCAGAATATTTTTATCCTGATGAAGTTCCAATACTTCATTTTTGCTTTTATTTCCTTTGCCTTTAGAGACGTGGCTTGCAAGAAGTTGTTGTGTCCAAGGTTGAAGAGTTCTTTTGATTTTGATATGAGACAGGAATCCATTATATTTCTTTCCTGATTGTATTCGAGCCCTCTGTCTTTCTTGGTGAGTCTACCTAAGTGTCAGTTTTGTTTCTCTTTCCAAAAAAGGCAGCTCTCATTTTCATTGTTTGTTTGTTTGTTTTTTTTTTGTCTTTTTAGTCTCCGTTGGATTTATTTATGCATCCTTTTTGTTATTTCCTTATTTCTACTAATTTGGGGCTTTGTTTGTTGTTTTATTTTCTACTTCTTTACCAAATAAATCAGGTTGTTTTTTGGAGAGCATCATATGGATTGATGAAGACTTGAGTTTCTATGAATGTCCCCCATAAAGCTACTTTTGCTGCATCCCATAAGTTTTGTAGGTTGTCTTTTTCATCAGGGTCAAGGTACTTCTAAAATTTTTTTGATTTCTTCTTTGACTGTTGGTTGTTCTGTAGCATGTTGTTAAATCTCCACATATTTATTTAAGATTCTTTAAGTATCTGACAGAGAGTGAGACAGCAAGAGAGGGAACGCAAGCACGGGGGTGGGAGAGGGAGAAGCGGGCTTCCCACTGAGCAAGGATCCTGGGATCACGACCTGAGCTGAAAGCAGATCCTTAACGACTGAGCCACCCAGGCCCCAAAAATCTCCACCTATTTTTGACTGTCTCATTTTTTTCTTGAGACTGATTTCTATTTTCATATCATTGTGGTTGGACAAGATTTGAAGCAGAAGGTGAAGAGAATATTCAGATGAAAGGTTTGTTTCCTGGAGGGTTTTCTGCGGGCAGACCATGAGTTCCGTGGGACGGAGGAAGGTTTTGTGAGACGGGGGTGGGGTTAACCCTTGTTAGAATTACTGACTAGTACCATGCAGGCTGTATGCCAATGTTCACACCATAGTCCTGATGGACTTGTACTTCATTAGAAATATTTTCTAGGAGGTGTAGGCATAGCCTTCACTTAAAGAAAGGTGCCATGTGGGTTCATGGCATGACCCCAGGTCAGCAACAAGGATGTATGGTATTGTGGGTGATCAGAAACAGGCTTTCTGTGGGAAGTGACAGAAATAAGGTATGGTGAGCTCCATGACCATAGGTGAGGTCCCGAGTGACCCACTGGGTGTTGGGTTCTGTGGATCTGTCTCATCATGTGCTGTGGAATTCAGGGACACCCTCCTCTCTGTGGATTTGTGTGGAGACAGGTAGACATCAGTGTCTGGCCAGGCACGAGGGTTGCACTGGACCACCACCAGAGGTGCAGCGTGCAGGGGAGCCACTGCTTGGTTTCCACGAAAGCTGACCAGGGTCTGTGACCATGATTCCTAGCAGCTGCAAGGGGAGAGGAGGCCGGGGGTAGTGCACACTTCCTAGACTTGTGTTCAGGACTAGTCTGGAGCACACTGAAGTCAACCACACCGAGCACAGAAGGCATCCAGTCAGTGTAGCTGTGGGCACTGCTCCCATGGTACTTTCGGGCCGGATCCATGCTGCCACCTCCTGCATTTCATCATCATCTTCAAGGTCATGTGCCTCTGCTCTTGCCCCATGGCCTCCGCGGTATTGTCCGTCCTCTATCTGTCCCTCTTCCCCGGTGCCCTGTGCAGTCCGATGCCAGGGTAGCCTTCTTGAGACAAACATCTGGCCCTGATGGAACACTTCCATGGATCTCGTGTGATGCTAGGATGATGCCCTTCCCTAAAAGGGGGCTGCAGATCCCCATCAGGAGAGCCATGTATCCCTTTTCAGCATGGCCTGCCCACCCCTCAGTCTTGTTCAGGGAAGCTCTCCCCACTTCCTGAGATGACAGCTCTGAACTTAAAAATGAATGTTATTTTACATAAATCTATGCCTTAGTTCATCCATGGCATGTCTTTCAACCCCGTTAGTGGGGTTTTTTTTTAGCAGTTCTGAAGGGCTGTCTGCTCAAGGAGGGGATGACCTGGGCAGGGCAGCTTTCCCTCTCATCTCCCTCAGCATGTCTCTGAGCCCTGGGGCCAGCTGTCCCACTGAGGATTGAGGGACCCGAACCAGCCCATCCTGAGCCCAAGCTGTGTCAGCTCATAGACAGATGTGTGTTGGAGCGGTGGGCAGCTGGCATGGGCCAGGGACAGGCAGTGTCTCCTTCTCATTCCTTCCCTCCCTTCCTCCCAGAGGTAGCTCAGAGCAGCCTTCAACCCCTACATCTCCAGATCCCTTGACCTGTGCTTCCTGTGTTCAGCTGGTGACCTTGGAGTTTCCCATGGATTCTACCTCCTGTACCCTCTCCTGTAGCAGTTCGTGGATCAGAGGAGGGGTCGGACCCTCTCTGTTTTAGGTCTTCTTCCTGTCCCGCACCAAGCCCACCCACCTTTGCATCTTTCATGTATGTGCTTGGAAGCAAGCCCATCCACAGGGAACCTATTAGCCAAATGGATCCAGGCAATGAACATTGAAGTAGAGATCCAGGATCCATAATAAACCTGCTCTGAAACCTGTCCCAAAGTCTGTGACTCTCTCACACTGAAACAGAAACAATAATAGCTTTCTGGACTGTAAAGTGACATGTGTCTCTACTTCCAATCTTGAATGCATAGGTGCTGAGCCTGGACAGAAAAGGACCATGGCTCCCGTGGGCTGGGATCCATGGTAAGAACTCAGTGAAATCTGAATTCAAGGCATAGAGTGAATAATTATTGTAGAGTGAATCCTCCGAAGTACGGCTTATGCACAGTGCACAGGGAAAGCTTTTTCAAAGAGGTTCCTGAAAGAAAAATCTTTTGTTAAAATTTATTTTAATTCCAGTAGAGCTAACATACAGTGTTACATTCGTTTCAGGTGTCCAATAGTGATTCAGTAATTCCATATATTACTCAGTGGTCGTCAAGAAAAGCGTCCTCTTAATCCCCTTCATCTATTTCACTCATTCCTCTATTCACCTCCTCTCTGGTAACCATCCGTTTGTTCTCTGTTGTTAAGAGTTTGTATTTTGGTGTGTCTCCTTTTTCTCTTTTAGTTATTTATTTTTGTTTGTTTCTTAAATTCCCTATTAGAGTGACATCGTATGGGATTTGTCTTTCTCTGACTGACTGACTTTAGTTAGGATAATACTCTCTAGCTCCATCCATGTGGCTGCAAATGGCAAGGTTTCATTCTTTTTCAAGCCGAGTAATACTTCATTGTGTGTGTATGTGTGTGTGTCTCTGTGTGTGTGTGTGTGTGTGTGTGTGTGTGAATACACACATCTATCATCTCATTTGTAAATTTTTCTACAGACACTTGGGTTGCTTCCATATTGTGATATTGTAAATAATGGTGCAAGACACATAGGGGTGCACGTATCCTTTTAAGTTACTGTTTTCCTATTCTTTGGGTAAATATGTGTAGTGTGATTGTTGGATCATAGGGTAGTTCTATTTTTAATTTTTTGAGGAACCATCATACTGTTTTCCACGGTGGCCACCACAGTTTGCATTCCCACCCACAGTTTGCGAGGATTCCCCTTTATCCACATCCTCCCAACACCTGCTCTTTGTTGTGCTTTTGATGTTAGCCATTCTGACAGGTTTGAGGTATTACCTCATTGTCCTTTGGAATTACATTTTCCTGATGATGGGTGATGGTGAACATCTTTTCACGGGACTGTTGGCCATTTGTATTTCTTCTTTGGAGAAATGTCTGTCCATGTCTTCTGCCTATTTTTTAACTGAATTATTTGTTTTTTGGGGGTCGAGTAGTATCAGTTCTATATGTTTTGGACACTATCCCTTTATTGCATATGATGTTTGCAAATATCTTCTCCCTTTGAGTAGGTTGTCTTATGATTTTTACGTTTTCATTGTTCTTCTGCCATGTGGAAACTATTTATTTTGCTGTATTCCCAATAGTTTATTTTTGCTTTCATTTCCTTTGCCTCAGGACACAGTCTAGAAAAACGTTGGTATGGTCCATGTCAAGAAGTTACTGTCTTCCCTCCTGTAGGATTTTAATGGATTCAGGTCTTATATTGAGGTCTTGAAACTGTTTTGTGTTTGTCTGTATTGTGTAAGAAAGCAGTCTAATTTCATCCTTTTGTGCGTAGCTGTCTAGTTTTCCCAACACCATTTGTTGTAGTGACTGTCCATTTCCCTTTTGATATCGTTGCTTGCTTTGTGGAAGATTCATGGACCACATAATTATGGGTTTCTGTCTGAACTTGTGTCCTGTTCCTTTGGTCGCTGTGTCCAGTTTTGTGCCGTACTGTCTTGTTAGGATGACTGCAGCTTTGTAGTATAACCTGAAATCTGAAATTGTGAGTCCTCCAGCTTTGTTTTTCTTTTCCACATTGCACTGGCTGTTTGGAATCTTTAGTGGTTCCATACAAATGTTTAGGATTGTTTATTCGAGGTCTTTTGTTCTTTAATTTAAATTCAATTAGCCAACTTACAGTACATCATTAGTTTCAGATGTAGTCTTCAATAAATTTTCAGTCGTGTGTAACACCCAGTGCTCATTGTACCGTGTGACCTCCTTAATGCTAGTCACCCAGTTACCCCTCCCAACTTCTCTTCCAGCAATCATCAGTTTCTTGCGATAGTTAAGAGTCCATCATGGGTTTTCTCCCTCTCTGATGACTTCCCATTCTATTTTCCCTTCCTTCCCCTATGGTCATCTTCCTTGTTTCTGATATTCCACATAGGAGTGAAAGCATATGATCATTGCCTTTCTTTCATTGACTTATTCCACTCAGCATAATACCCTCCAGCTCCACCCAGGTCGGTGTGATGGTAAGTACTCATCCTTTCTGATATCTGAGTAATATTCTATTATATATATGATCCACATCTTCTTTATCCATTCATCTGTCCATGATCATCTGCACTCCTTCCACAGTTTGTCTATGATGGATATTGCTGCTATGAATACTGGGGTGCATGTGTCCCGTCTTCACTACCTCTGTCTCTTTGGGGTCGATACCCAGTAGGGCAATTGCTGGGACATAGGGTAGCTTTATTTATAACTTCTTGAGGAAACTCCGTACCATTTTCAAGAGTGGCTGTACCGGACTGCATTCGCACAGGGGTGTAAGAGGGTTCCCGTTTCTCCACATCCTCTCCAAGATGTGTAGTTTCATTTCTTCTTATTTTTAGATATTCGGCCTCGTGTGATATGGCATCTATAGTGGTTTAGATTTGCATTTCCCTGAAGCCAAGTGATATGAAGCATTTATGCATGTATCTTTTGGTCACCGCTACCTCATCATTAGTGAAGTGACTTCTCATTTTAATCCATCTCAAGACCTAAAGCTGGGTAAGTCTCTGAAGCTGGATGATGCCATCGGTTGGAAGTGTGGAGAATTTCAAAAGATCTCCATGGAGAGCAAGTTTAAAGGTCAGTGTGAAGCTACTAATTGGACCTGGGGAGATCTCTGAAAGTGGGGATTGCCTGGGATGGGCTGAGGGGGGCCCTCCGATTTTCCTATGAATCCTTGCTGCAGCCCCAAATGGACAGTTTCCTGCTGTGGGGCAGGCTGAGTCCTCTAGTCGTGCAGAGGTGAGCCCAATGCCTGGTGCCTTGGAGGCAGGCAAACGGGGAGTGACCCTCAGCAGAAGACCCAGGGTTAGGTTAGGCCTCAAGGACAGCAGGTCTGAACTGCCCAGTGCTCAGAGAGCTCCCAGGCCGAGTGAGATGAGGGCACGAGGGCGGGTGAGTGTGAGCCTTGGGGTTTCATCCGGAAGGGCCCACAAAGGTCGGGGTTCACCAGAAGGGGCTCTCAGGGGTTGCCCCAATTCTTGCCCTGAATGCTCTGTTCCCCAAAATGGTGCAGTTAACTGTGGGCTGCAGGCTGAGTCCTACGGTGGGGCTTGGGTGTCCCCAATCCCCCAGAGTGGGGTGCCAGGACCCTGGGGAGGGACCCCTCTGTGGCCAACCTAGGGTAAGGGTTAGGGTCCAGGAGCCCGGCAGGGACATACTGCAGGCTGTGAGGCGAGCTCTGTGGAGGGCTGAGAGGAGGCCATGGGGGAGGGTGAGCATGGGCCTCAGGGTTGGGGCACGGGGGACTGCCAAAAGTGGGGACGGGCTCCGGGGGCCTCCCCAAATTCTCGTGCCCTGTAGGCTCCGTAGAGCCCCCAGGGGCACGGTTTCCTGTCGGGTGGCAAGCTGAGTCCTGCGGTGGGGCACAGGTATCCCAATTCCCCAGGGCTGCAGTGTAAGCCTCCTGGGGAGGCCCCCACACCCACGGCCGAGCTAGGGCTAGGGTTAGGCCCCAGGAACCCCGCAGGCCTGATCTGCTGGCTGTATGGCTAGTTACCCGGGCTGAGGTGAGGGTGTGGGGAGGGTGAGCGTGGGCCTCAGGGTTGGGGTGCGGGAGGCCGCCGTTGTTCGCTGGTGGCTCAGGAGGGCCCTCCTGGTTCTCCCACCCTGAATGCTCTATGGCCTCCCAAGGTGCACGGTTTCCTGCGTGGTGGCAGACTGATTCCTGCTGTGGGGCTCAGGTGTCCCGAATCCCCGCGGCTGCGACTTCAGGCTCCTGGGGAGGGGCCCCTCCACAAATGAACTAGGGTTAGGGTTGGGGCCCAGGAACCCCGCAGGCCAGATCCGCCCGCTATGTTGCGAGCTCCACCGCGGTCTGAGGTGAGGGTGCGGGGTGGGGTGAGCATGGGCTTCAAGGTTGGGTTTAGGAATCGCCGAAGTTCGCCTGGGGCTCTGGGAGCCCTCCTGGTTCTCCCGCCCTGAATGCTCTACAGCCTCCCAAGGGGCACTGTTTCCTGTGAGCTGGCACGCTTTATCCTGCAGTGGGGCTCAGGTGTCCCCAGTCCCTGGGGCTGTGGCACCGGGCCCCAGGGGAGGGGCCCTACCCAGCCGACATAAGGACAGGTCTAGGCCCCAGGAACCCGACAGGCCTGATCTGCCAGCTCTGCGACGAGCTCGGTGGCAAGCTGAAGGGAAGGCGTGGGGCGGGATGAGCGTGGGCCTCAGGGTTGGGGTGTAGGGGGCCACCGAGGATCGCTTGGGTCTCAGGGGGGCCCTACCAGTTCTCTTGCACGGGATGCTCTGTGGCGCCCCAAGGGGCATGGTTTCCTGAGGGGTGGCAGGCTGAGTCCCGTGGTGGGGCTCAGGTGTACCCAATCCCCGGGGTTAGGGTACGGATCAGGGTATGGATTAAGGTTAGGGTATGGGTTACGGTTAGAGTACGGGTGAGGGTAGGGGTTAGGGTTAGGGTAAGGAGAGGGTACGGGTTAAGGTTGAGTTTAGGGGTTACAGGTTAGAGGTTATGGGTTAGGGTACAGATTAGGGTTTAGGGTATGGGTTAGGGTTTAGGGTTTGGGTTTAGGGTTAGGGTTAGGGTTGGAGTACGGGTTAGGTTTAGGGTACAGGTTAGGGTTAGGGTACGGGTTAGGGTACGCATTAGGGTACAGTTTAGGGTACGGGTTAGTGTATGATTTAGGGTAAGTGTTGACATACGGATTTGGGTATGGTTTAGGGTACGGGTTAGGGTTACGGTACGGGTTAGGGTTAGGGTATAGTTTAGGGTTATGGTACAGGTTAGGTTACGGTTTAGGGTTGGGGTTAGGGTACGCGTTAGGGAACGGGTTAGGGATAGGGATAGGGTATGGTTTATAGTTAGTGTATGGGTTAGGGTTCGGGCTAGGGTACAGGTTAGGGTTAGGTATGGGTTAGGGTCCGGGTTAGGGATAGGGCACGGGTTAGGGTATGGGTTTGGGTACGGGTTAGGGTATGGGTTAAGGTTAAGGTAAGGGTACTGGTTAGGGTTAAGGTACGGGTTACAGTTTAGGGTTTAGGGTTACGGTTAGGGTACAGGTTAGGGTTAGGGTACGGGTAGGGTTAGGGTACGGTTTATGGTACGAGTTAGGGTATGGGTTAGAGTCCGGGTTTGGGGTTTAGGGTTAAGGTTAGGGTACAGGTTAAGGTACTTGTTAGGGTTACGGTTAAGGTTAGGGTACGGTTTAAGTTATGGGTTAGGGTACAGTTTAGGGTTAAAGTTAGGGTACGGGTTAAGGTATGGGTTAGAGTACGTGTTACGGTTACGGTTAGAGTTAGGGTACAGGTTAGGGTTAGGGTTAGGGTACGGGTGAGGGTACGGGTTAGGGTTAGGTTTAGGGTTAGGTTACGGGTTAGGGGTAGGGTTAGCTGAAGGGGTAGGGTGAGGGGTAGTGTTAGGGGTATGGTAGGGGTCGGGGTAGGGTTAGGGTTTAGGGTTAGTGTTTGGGGTTTGGGGTTAGTGGTTAGGGTTAGGGTTTCATGTTTAGGGTTTCGGGATTAGGGTTAGGGCTTAGGGTTTAGGGTTTAGTGTTAATGTTAGGGTTTAAGGTTTAAGGATTAAGGTTTAGGGTTAGGTTTAGGGTAGGGTTAGGGTTAGGGTAAGGGTTAGGGGTTAGAGTTACGGTTAGGATTAGGGTTTAAGGTTCAGGGTTTAAGGTTATGGGTTAGGGTTTAGGGTTAGTGTTAGACCCCAGTAGGCCAGCAGGACTGATGCGCCAGCTGTGCGGCGAGCGGAGGTGTGGGCCGAGGTGAGGGCGCTGGCGAGCGAGGGAATAGTATGCAGTGTTTTGGCGCGAGGGGCCTTTTACGTCACTAGAGGCTCGGAGGGCCCTGCCCGTTCTCCCGCCCTGAATGACCGGAGGCGCCCCTAGCGACCCGTGTGGTGGCGGGGTGGCAGTGTGAGTCTGGCAATGCGGTTTAGGTGTCCCCAATGCTGTGCGTTGCAGCTCAAGGCCCCTTGGGAGGGGCCCCTCTAGGGCCGTCCTAGGGTTAGTGTTAGCACCCAGGAGTCCGGCAGGCATGATCCGCCAGCTGTGCGGTAGCAGAAGGCCAGGCCGAGGTGAAGATGCCAGCGAGCTGGAGCGTGGGCCCAAGCATTTTGGCACGGGGGGGCCTTGGAAGGTCGCCGGGGGATTGGAGGGCCCTGCCGGTTCTCCCGCCCTGAATGGCCAGAGGCGCCCTTAGCGGCCCGGGTGGTGGCAGGGCGGCACGGTGAGTATAGCACTGGGGCTCGGGGGTCCCCAATCCCTGGCGTTGCTGTGCCAGGCCCCTTGTGAGGTTCCGCTCGGGGGCCAACCTAGGGTTAGGGTTAGCCCCCAGGAGGCTGGCAGGCCCGATCCGCTGGCTGTGCGTGAGCAGAGGGGCGGGCCGAGGTCAGGGCGCTGGTGAGCAGGAGCATGGGCCCAAGCATTTTGGCGCATGGGGGCTTAGAAGTTCACTGGGACTCGGAGGGCCCTGCCCGTTCTCCCGCCCTGAAAGACCGGCAGCACGCCTAGTGGCCTGGTTTGCAGCGGGACGGCAAAGTGAGTCCTGGCTTGGGCTCGGGGGTCACCAATCCCTGGCACTGAGGCACCAGGCCCCTTCGAAAGGGCCCCTCATAGGCCACCCTAGGGGTAGTGTTAGCCCCCAGGAGGCGGGCAGGCCTGATGTGCCGGCTGTGCAGCGACCGGAGGGGCGGGCCAAGGTGAGGGCGCTGGGGAGTGGGAGCGTGGGCCCAAGCGTTCTGGCGCAGGCGGCCTTTGAAGGTCGCCGGGGGCTCGGAGGGCCCTGCCCGTTCTCCCACCCTGAAAGACCGGCAGCACGCCTAGTGGCCCGGGTTGCGGCAGGGCAGCAGGGTAGAGTCTGGCGCTGGGGCTTTGGGGTCCCCAATCCCAGGTGTTGCGGCGATAGGCGACTTGGGATGGGCCCCTCAGTGGCCGACCTAGGGTTAGAGTTTGCACCGAGGAGGCTGGAAGTCCGGATCCACCCGCTCTGCAAGGAGCGGAGGGGTGGGCTGAGATGAGGGCGCTGGCGAGCAGGAGCGTGGACCCAAGCGTTTTGGTGCTGGGGCCTTCAAAGGTCGCCGGGGGCTCGGAGGGCCCTGCACGTTCTTCTGCCCTGAATGCCCGACGGCGCACCTAGCGGCCCGGGTTGCAGAGGGGCAGCAGTGTGAGTCCGGTGCTAGGGCTCAGGGGTCTCCAATCCCCGGTGTTGCAGCGCCAGGCCCCTTGGGAGGGGCCCCTCGGGTGCGACCTAGTGTTAGGGTTAGCCCCCAGGAGGCCCTCAGGCCCGATTCGCCAGCTGTGTGGCGAGCGGAGGGTCGGGCGGAGGTGAGGCCGCTGGCGAGCAGGAGCATGGGCCCAGGAGTTTTCGAGGGGGGGTCCTTCGAAGGTCGCCAGGTGCTCAGAGGGCCGTTCACGTTCTTCCGCCCTGAATGACAGGCGACTACCCTGGCGGCCCGGTTAGAGGAGGGGCGGTAGGGTGAGTCTAGCGCTGGGGCTCGGGGTCCCCAGTCCTCGGCGTTGGGGTGCCAGGCCCCTTCGGAAGGGCTCTAGGGGGCTGACCAAGCATTACTGTTAGCCCCCAGGAGGCTGGCAGACCCGATCTGCCGGCTGTGTGTTGAGCAGAGGGGCAGGCCTAGGTGAGGGCGCTGTCGAGCGGGAGTGTGGGCCCAAGCGTTTTGGCACGGGGGGCCTTCGAATGTTGCCAGGGGCTTGGAGGGATCTGCCCGTTCTCCCTCCCTAAATGACCGACAGTGCTCCTAGTGGCCTGGGTGGTGGCAGGGCGACACGGTGAGTCCGGCGCTGGGGCTCGGGTGTCCCCAATCTCAGGCATTGTGGTGTCAGGCCCCTTCAGAGGGGCCCCTCAGGGGCCAACCTAGGGTTATGGGTAGCCTCCAGGAGGAGGGCAGGCCTCATCCACCGGCTCTGCAGCGAGTGGAGGGGTGGGCCAAGGTGAGGGCACTGAGGAGCAGGAGCATGGGCTCAAGCGTTTTGGATGGGGGGGGCCGTTGAGTGTCGCCATGGACTCGGAGGGCCCTGCCCATTCTCCCGCCCTGAATGACCAGCGGCACCCCTAGCGGCCCGGGTGGCAGCGGGGCGGCAGGGTGAGTCCGGCGCTGGGGCTCGGGGGTCCCTAATACCCAGCGTTGCGGCGCCAGGCCCCTTGGGCGGGCCCCTCGGGGGCCGACCTAGGGTTAGGGTTAGCCCGCAGGAGGCTGGCAGGCTCGTTCCACCATGTGCGGTGAATGGAGGTGTGGGTTGAGGTGAGGTAGCTGGTGAGTGGGAGTGTGGGCCAGAGCATTTTGGCTTTGGCTTGGGGTGCCTTCGAAGGTCCCAGGTGGCTCGGAGGGTGCTGCCCGTTCTGTCGCCCTCAAGGACTGGCGACGCCCCTAGTTCCCCATGTGGCGGTGGGGTGGCAGGGAGCTTCCGGCGCTGGGACTTGGGGGTTCCCAATCCCTGGCATGCGGCGCCAGGCCACATGGGAGGGGCCCCTTGGGGGCGACCTAGGGATAGGGTTAGCCCCCAGGAAGCCAGCAGGCCCGATCCGCCAGCTCTGCAGCGAGTGGAGGGGTGGGCCGAGGTTAGGGCGCTGGCGGGCAGGAGTGTGGGAGCCAGAGTTTTTGCGTGGGGGGCCTTCGAATGTCGCAGGGTGATCGGAGGGCCCTGCCCGTTCTCCCTTCCTGAATGGCAACGACCCTAGTGCCCTCGGTGCCTATGGGGTGGCAGAGTGAGTACAGCACTGGGGCTCGGGGGTCCCAAATCCACGGCATTGCGGTGCCAGGATCCTTGGGAGGGGCCCCTCGGGGGTGACCTAGGGTAAGTGCTAGCCCCCAGGAGTCTAGGAGGCCCGTTCCGCCAGCTCTGCAGCAGGCGGAGGGGCAGGCCGAGGTGAGGGCGCTGGCGAGAGGAAGTGTGGGCCCAAGCATTTTGGCACAGGGGCCTTCGAAGGTCGCCGGGGGCTTGGAGGGCCCTGCCCGTTCTCTTGCCCTGAAAGACTGGCGGTGCCCCTAGCAGCCCGGGTTGCCGCGGGGCAGCAGGCTGACTCCGGTGCTGGGCTCGGGGGCCCCAATCCCCGGCGTTGTGGCACAAGGCCCCTTGGGAGGGGCCCCTCGGGGGCCGAGCTAGGGTTAGGGTTCGTCCCCAGGAGACCGGCAAGCCCGGCGCTAAGTGGTTCAGGCAAGGTGACAAAAATGCCATACACTTATCTGTAAGAAATAACAGTGTACAGGAACCCTCTTAGCCCTAACATCATCCTTTCTGAATATGGAAGCCAGCCCCAAAGTGGTCGTGGAAGTCTGATGAAAGGGCTAAGCACTTTTCTCTGAGTCACCACACTATACAGGGAAAGACCAATGTACATCTTCTTTCACGAGTAGGAAGCATTAATGAAAAGGTTCTGGAATTTCGAGGACTCTGACCCATCCTTATTGGTAATAAACCACCCTGTACAGGAAAACACCTTCAAATCTCATCAGTCTCCTCAATCCTGACTCCCATTCAACTTTGGATGTGTAGGACTAGGGAAATGTCCACATCTTATTGCTAAGAAAGAACGATGTCAGGGTAATGCCCTTCAAGTCACATCAGCCTTCCTGAAGACGGAAGCAGGAATCAAGGTGGTTATATTACCATGAGGTAAGGAAGATGTGCATAGAAGTGAGAAACAACAGTGGGCAGGACCTCTCTTCCAAGGAACAGTATCTTTGCTTAATGTTCAATCCCTATGGTAAGTGGTTGTGGGCATTTGTGAGGTCAAAATCTTGAGTGTTTTGTAAAACCTCTTGGCCATTCACAGATGAGACTAAGGTAGTTGGGGACTCCTAGGCAGTGATTTGTCCACTGTCAAAAATATGAAAAGATAAAAGAGACAGATGAGGTCTCCTCAGGCATTGTCCTTTATCCTCATCCTCCGTGAGGATGGCCATCTCTGGACAGCTCAGTGGCAGGGTCTCATTCACAGTGGGGGCATCTGTTCCTCACAGACATCAGGCAGGGAAATGGATTTGGTTCTCTGTGCCAGCCCAGCCACAGCTGAGTGTCACAGCACCCTCTCGTGGGCTCATAAGAGTTTCACTGTCACCAGGCAGGTCATTGTATTTGATAAACCACTGTGAGAGTTTGCAATCGCCTTCATCTGCAACCTCCTAGAGGCAAATGCAGGTGTCTGGTACCATGTGAAGTCATGTGAAGGCATTGTGAGAAATTGTCCTTTTGCTTAAGAAAAACATGGCTGGGGCTCCTGGCTGGCTCAGCCAGTTAAGCATGTGCCTTTGGCTCAGGTTATGTTCTCAGGGTTCTGGGATCGAGCCCGGGTTCCCTGTTCAGCAGGAAAGGAGTTAGGGAAATAGCTTAGAACCCACAGAGAATGTGAATAAAGGGGAGTGAAATGGAATTTGGTCTGTGTTTTGCTTTAGGGATTGGAAGTTAGTTTTTTCTCAATTGTGATTGTTCTTGAAACAGAGAAGCTGTATTGGATTTTTTTTACCTTTATTTTTTTTCTAATAATAATTTTTTATTATGATATGTTAGTCACTATACAGTATTTCCTTAGTTTTTGATGTAGTGTTCCGTGATTCATTATTTGCATATAACACCCAGTGCTCCATGCAATATGTACCTTCCTTAATACCCATCACTGGCCCATCCCAATCCCCCACCCCTCTCCCCTCTGAAGCCCTCAGTTTGTTTCCCAGAGTCCATAGTCTCTCGTGGTTCATTCCCCCTTCTGTTTAGGGTCCATTGTCTAAAGGGACAGACAGTGGAAGTTCACCAAATATAAGATCGAAATTGAATTGTTCATTATAGATGCCGCTAAGTAGTTCCCAGACATTTCATTTTACTGTAGTAATTCATTATACCTGTGCAGGTGCACATGGAAGACAATTGATGCATGCAGAGTGGTAATAAAACACGCCCCTCAGTAGTAGAATAATAGGGGATGCATATGTGTAAAATTATTCGACTACAGCTTCCATGCTTTCCCTTTGGTTCCTTATTATCTATGAAATTGGACCATTCTTGTTCTCTAGGCTTAAACCTCATTGTCAGTATTTAGAGTTTTTCAATGCTGATCTTCTCCTGTATAAGTTACCAAAACCTAAAATATGTATGAATTTTAAAAAACGCTATATTGAAAATGACAGCAGGGAAGTTCCATTTTGTGAATATTGTGTCAATGGATCTCTATTTTGACATCAGTGTTCATTAGAAATGATGACATTTCATGTGAGTATAAATATCAATGTGAAAAAGAAAAGGTAGGAAGAACCTTGAATGTTTAAGTAATTGGTGAAATGACAGGTGTGTGTGTGTGTGTGTGTGTGTGTGTGTGTGTGTGTGTGTGTGTGTAATTGATTTTCAGTGAGTGGTTCAGCTTCTTGTAGGGCCTCCGAGAGAGCCCAGGTGAACCTTTCAATGAGTTGGTATCTGTTTTCAGAACATGGGAATCTCTTAGTCCAATAGTCAATCAGGCAAGCTTTGAGGTCTTGAAGAGTTTCAGTCCTCAGCGATGGTGTTGCAGACCCTTGTGAGCAAACCCTAGGTATGCTCAGAGCCCTCATTAGCTGGTACCAACGTGTGACGATTTCAGACAGCATTTCCCAAAGAAGTACCTCTTGAGTCTCTGTCCTTGTCAGTTCCCTACACTTCCTTACACTAGTTATGTGATCAGTGTGTTTCAGGATAATCCCCACATGTGATTTTTGCTATTTCCTACTAGTCCTATCTGTTTCTCATGTTCTTCTTTTATGGTAGGTGTTGGGAAGCAACCGGTGTGGTGGAGGAAGGGGTGTGGTAGTTGTCTGCCTTCAGAGGACCGAATGATGCCTAGAAATTGTACTGTAGGTTGAGGTCAATTGTCCATCCTCTGAGTGTCAGGAATTCCATCACTTTACTTTGATGCTAGTCTGTTCTTCAAGCTGTCCTCAGAAGTAAGGACGTCATCCATCTAGGGAATACTGGTTTGTGTGTATGTTTTCATTTTAGGAAAGGCCTTTCTGTTCCTGAAAATAATACTGTAGAGTACCCTTTCTGGGTTTTATTGGACATCAGTCAATATTTTGTGAAGTATTCCTTTATAAATAGACTTTTTATGGTTGATGAGCAGGAATTCTTTATTGACAAGTCTTTGTCAGTGTGTGTATTGCAAATCTTTACTTCCCAGACTGTGGTTCACTTTTTCATTTTCTTATGGTCATAAGATAAGGAGAAATGTCACATTTTTATGAAGTCCCACTGAATTCTTTTAAATGGTTAGTGCACCATATGTCCTACCCCAAGATTGACAGGTTCTGCATTTTCTTTCAGAAACTGTCCAATGGGAAGCTACAATCCATCTCAAATTTATAAATTGCATTTTTAATTCTAATAGGGTATTTACTTCCCAGACTGTGGTTCACTTTTTCATTTTCTTATGGTCATAAGATAAGGAGAAATGTCACATTTTTATGAAGTCCCACTGAATTCTTTTAAATGGTTAGTGCACCATATGTCCTACCCCAAGATTGACAGGTTCTGCATTTTCTTTCAGAAACTGTCCAATGGGAAGCTACAATCCATCTCAAATTTATAAATTGCATTTTTAATTCTAATAGGGTATTTATAGACTGGTTTGTATTTTCTATGTACACAATCATATTATCTGTGAATAGTTACAATTATCCCCTCAATTCTTATACTTTTTGTTTCCCTTGCCTTCTAACAGTGGTAGATTCTCCGATGCCATGTTGAATAGAGCAACATTGTTTGAAGATTTTAATATACCTTTCTCAATATCTGACAGAAAAAGCAGACAAAACATTGGTAAAAATGTGACCTAATTGACATATAGGGAACATTCCATCATAAGTGCAGAATACATTATTTGCAAGTGGTCATAGACTCTTTATCCAAATAAATGACAGATGGGGCCACGAATCAATGCTACAAATGTTAAACCGTGAAATTAACTAGATTCTATTCTTAGACCACAGGCGAATTGAGCCACAGTCATAGCGAAAAGAAAACCAGGAAGTCCTTCAATGTTTAAAATTAAATGGAACTTTGCTACATATCCTAAAGGTGAGAGAGGGAATCTCAATGGAAATTCTGAACCTTTTCTACATGAGGGCTCACACACAATGGCACTTTCTTTGTGAAGAGCATTATAATAACCTAGACAGGAGTTGAGCCTTAAGTCAGAATTCTGCCTGCCCCAGCCACACCTGGCAGCCTTGGCCTGTGGTCCCCCTCAGCTGTCCTTTCTGGTGGCCCTGAGCTAAGGGGGTGAACATGGCCGTATGGAAATTAGAAGCTCCCCACTCTTAGTGATGACGTTGCTATCGTATTGTCCTCACCAGTCCAACAACATGATTTCTGAGTGAAACATGACACAAGAGCGACTTCTTGGCCTTCCTTCAGGTTTGAAAATCATCTGGTGAGTCATCTATTAGAAATATGGATTCAACATGTGTTATTTCTTCTAGAAAAGAAATAGACCCAATAGCAATTATGTGTTCCTTAGCACCTGTTCCTGAGAGACATCATACTGGCTCTTTGTAGCATTCTGCCTCTTAAACTTCTCAACTAGGGTGTAGATATTTTTAGGCACATTTTCAGACGGTTAGAAAGGGACTCAGATGATATGAGTCACAGAGGATTTTAGTGTCAGAAACCTAAGTGGGATCCCCAAATTGACTCCAAATCCCTTGTTGTTCCATACAGGGTACTATTTCCCTCTTATCTCTGGTCTTCTCAATCTGGAAACCTATCAAGTATCAGGATTTTCTTGTCATGTGGACAAATGGAACGAATTCAGCGGGCCTTTTCACCTCTGCCCATGGTGATCATTAAGATCATTATCTTAGTGGAGGACCTCTGGGTAAGATACTCAAAGATCCTTAGGAATACAGACAGTATAATATTTTTCTGGTATTAAAGTTACTGAAACCAACTATCTTTTTTTTGTCCATTCAGGCTCTGGTATGTTCAGAGGGTGCTGTAAAACTGGTCTGAAATAGTATTGAAAAACACTCAGCTCAGCCTCTTCTACAAAGTGAGCCAATGCTTATAAACATGGCTAAAATATTGCCTTACCTACGATGACTCCCCAGCCATCGTAGTGTTTATATGGTATGACTGTGACTTACATTAGTCAACATTTGCAGAGAAAGAACTTAGTGCATCCAGGGGGCACTTCATGTTGAAATTAGTTTGTGACAACGAGCTACTGTGTTTTATTCTGCAGTCCAAGGGAATGGTGCCAGACATCTCTAAGGAGTTCTAGCAGTTCTACAATTCTGATTTTAAGTGGTCTGTGTGCTTCAGAGATTTGGTCAGGAGAAGGGCAGGAGTCCAGAGACTGTGAACACTTCTGTTACATGTGCTGACCATGGAGCAGGTAGCTTTCTGTGGGCATCATTTTGATTTCTTGGTACTCTTGTGAAGGTGCTTTTGTCTCAAATTCCTCCATTTAGGAGTAATTATAATGATGAAAGTAATTTTTATCTTATATCATCTGTGGGCCCTGATCCTGGGATCCCAGGGAAGCTATCCTTTAACATTTTACCCGGTTCAAAATGATTGGGCAAAACCTCAAAGCATGGGCCCTATTTCTGCCCCAAGCACATGTTGTACATCTGCTTCAAGAAGAAAACAATAACCAAAAATGCCAACATGAAGATAAGAAAAAATAAAGAACCTCTTTGGCTCCCATAAGATTAAAGTCATACTGACATGTACATACTGAACATGCATGAAATCATTGCATTTCCTAAAGCCCAAGCCTTGGAGGGTCTGAGAGCCACTGATCTTGCCCAGAACCAGGCACACCCCAGCAGGGAGGTCTGGTGCAGAAAGGGAAGGGGCAGGACTCTGAGGGTGGTCTGCAGCTAGAGGGGTCCCTGGAATGGGCCAGGTGTGTGTGGGGAGCCCAGCCCAGGACCCCACCTATGCCTATGCTGGGTGTTGGGTAGAGGAGGCACCTCTTGGACCCCCTGCACTTTCAGGGTTCCAGGGGCTTGAGGGCGGCTTGCCTGGCTTCCCAGGGGCTGGGGCACCACCCTCCCTGACAAATCACCTCTTGGGAGTGGAGCTACGTCTCTGTGGGCTGTTCCAGAGTTGCAGTGGGGTGCAAACCTGGGACAGAAGAAGGGGAACTGGGAGAGAGAGAGTTGCCCTGCGGAGGTCCCGGCAGGTTAGAGAGCAGCGTGCACCGTGGGTGGGGGGGTCTGGGGGTAGGGTGCGCCCCAGGTGGGAGGCAGGGTTCTGGAAGGGCACCTGGAGAGGGTTCATTGTGGGAACTCAGGTGAGTTTTCTTTTTCCTTTTAAAGTCTCTTCTGCCCCATGTTCTCAACTGGCCTTATTCCCCATACCTGTGAACTCCAGGGCGCCCACTCACCTGAGCTTTTGTGGGATTGGTTGCAGAATTTCAGGGTTTCCCCTGTTCCCCGGGAAGAGTGCGGGTAAGGACCTCACAGAGTCCCCACCTTCAGTGATGTGTCCCACGGTTCTCTGACACTGTGCAGGTGATGCATCTTGAGAAGTACCTCAAGTTCAGCAGGGTGTGCCCTGGTCCCCCAGGCACAGGTGTGGCCATAGCAAGCCCCAGAGCCGTCCCCCAACTTCAGCATTATGCCCCGTGTGCCCCCAGGTTAGTGGTAATTGGCTGTTAGAATCATGCAGGAAAATCCTCCAGGTGGGGGCCTGAAGGAGGGCGTAAACCAGACCCCACTCTAATTGCATTGGGAATAGACGAATTGAGGGTTTCTTTAGAAGAGTAAGTCTGCTTTCCAGAAAAGGCAAGGTCATTGGTCTATTGAGAATGAAGATAATTACTGATATACAACAAGTATGTGTTGCCCCTGCACCCAGAAACCGAAGCAGGTGTGCAGGCTATAGGTCAGAGGTGCCTTCTTCTCCCCAGCTGACAGCACTTCTCTGCTCTGGCTACAAGACACCCGAGGTTTTGAACGTCAGCATCGGAGTCAGTGAGGCAGCTTGTCACAGGACGCCAGTGTTCAGAGAAAGCACAGGTATGTTTGGCAAAATGTCCTATCTATGTCAGGGCTGGAGGTAAAACCTCTCATTATCCCAAAACCTCCTGGGCTTTTCTCTTTTCTCTAGTTGAGCCACAAAGTAAAATTGAAGTAGCTGTCAGCATTCTGGGTTTGGTGCAAGAATTACTTAGTTTCCCTGGAGGTAGAACTTTGCAGGGGATCACAATTTCTGTCCATTTATTGCTTACAAATGTATTTTGACCATCTGTTTCCTAGGAACCCTCTTTTATTAGAAAGGGAAGGTGAGATTCACTCTGTGCCTGTTTGTAACATCTAATTTGTTCCTTCATCTAACAGTGTTTATTCAATTGGGCCTAAGATATGGTTTAGTGGCCAGTATCTAGAGTTAGGTGGCTTTTTTCATCTGATACAGACTTGGATGATGTCATTTGACAAAGGTGATGTTTCATCATTGATTAGTTTATTCACCAGAAGAGTTAAAATTAGGGTGGAGGGAAAATTCAAAATTATCCAAACCGGCCTGTTCCTGTTTAAAAGTTGAGCTTGACTTTCTAGTTTTACTAAATGTATTATCTCGATATTTTGAGGTGCCATATTCTCTCTGTAGTTTCTTTGGTGGTGGAGTCAGAAGGAGAGTCTGGGAATTCTTTTGGATAGTGGCATGCTGGTGGCTTCAAGGGGCTTGGCGTCAGGAGCCTTGGGGTGAAGTCTGCAACTGCTTGTCTGACCCTGGGTGCATCTCCCAGAGGTTTTGTTGCCTCCTATGAAATTGCCGGCAGATAATGTTCTGCTTAAAGGGGAACCCTCCCATCCTGTTGGTGGGAATGCAAAGTGGTGCAGCCAGTCTGGGAACCAGTGTGGGGGTTCCTCAAAAAGTTAAACATTGAACAACCCCATGATCCAGCAATTGCTGTCCTACGTATTTACCCAAAGGATACAGAAATGCAGATTCGAAGGGGGTCCATGCACCATAATGTTTATAGCAGCAATGTCCACAGTAGCCAAACTATGGAGAGAATCCCAAAGTCCATGCACTGATGAATGGATAAAGCAGATGTGGGATACATATATATAATGGAATATGACCCAGCTTCAAAAAGAATGAAATCTTACCATTTGCAAGGATGTGGATGGATCTAGAGTGTATTAAGCTAAGCAAAATCAGTGAGGAAAGACAAATATCCTATGCTCTCACGCTTGTGGAATTTCAGAAAAAAAAACAGATGAACAGAGTTGAGGGGTGATGGAGAGGCAAACAAGGAAATAGACTCAACCTTGGAGAACAAACTGAGTGTTGCTGCAGGACATGGGCATGGGTGTAAGAGTTAAATGGGTGAGGGGTATTAAGGAGGAATCTTGTGATGAGCACCGGGTACTGTATGCAGGTGAGGAATCACTAAATCTTACCCCTGAAGTGAATATTCCATGGCATGTGAACTAACTGGAATTTAAGTAAAAGAAGAAAGGAAAAAGTGTTCTGCATCATGAAGAGCGAGGTAAAGTTGTAGTGATTTGGGCTGTACTCTTCTATAGATGAGAGTTGTAGAACACCCTGTTGTAGGATACACTAGTTTCTTATCACATAAGGAGTCCTCAGAAAGCTGCAATGAAAGATTCAGATCTCAGAGCATGTTCATGTTCCACTGATATGTTACAATTTGCACAGGTAGGAAAGAAGGTGGAGAGAAAGGCAACAGAAGGGGAAAGTAGGTGTGAACCTTTCATTAGTTAGTGTTATAGCTTTCTCATGAAAGCCTTGCGCCAGTGTGATTTTGGAAGAAACGGTGGAATCCGGGAGCTTTGCAGGAGATAGGGGAGTTCCAGGTCTGGGTAAACTGACAGGGGTCCCAGAGGAGTGTTGAATGCATTCTGCAGCAGGGTGTGGGCAGGGTGGGCTCCAGGGGTGGCTGTGGTCTCCTGGGTGAGAGTTGTGACAGGTGAGGGCTGTGTGCAAGTTCCTGGCTGAGGACAAGTGAGGCACAGGCAGAGAGCTGGCAGAGAACCTTCTTCTGGGCCACCAGCCTCACCCAACACACACAGCCTCATCTTCTGTCCCTGTCACTCCAATTCTGACTTCTCCGAAGGTGAGTGAGAATACATCAAGAGCATTCTTAACAGAAGGGAAAGCATGTGCAAAAGCTCTGGGGCAGGAGAATTCCAGTTATTTCCAGGAGCAGCAAGAAGGACCTGTGGCCACAGGAGACAGCTTAGGACATGAGCTTAGAGAGGTGAAAGAGGGTGACAGAAAGCTATTCCAGGGCTATAACCCCATGAGAAGCTGTTTCACTGGGCCATACTGGCTACAGTGTTGAGAACAGATTACAGAGGGTTGAAGATGGCAAAGCAGGTCAATTATGAAGCTTTTCCAGGAACTCAGGCACCGTGGAACGGACAGGTGGCTTTGGATGGAGTGGTTAGACCTCTTCTGGGTCCATTTTGAAGATGGAGCTCACAGGATTTGCTGATGGGTTAGCTATTAGGAGCAGGAGAACAGAGGAATTGGGGTAACTCTCAGGTGTTGTGGGTTGTCCTGATCGAGAGGAAGGAGAGGGTTTCTCAGGGGGTAGGAGGTAGTCGGTGTTCAGCATGCTGAGGAAGGTGCCTTTCCCAGTGGATCTGCTGAGGTTTGTGTCTGGGAGGACCTTTCACATCTCTTCCCTCAGCAATGCTCAAGTACAAGTATCCCCCACTTTTTAAACGTTCACAGTAAGACACTGGGCTTTCTTGAAAGAACTACGTTATTACCCAGCTTCAGTAAAAGGAAGACACCTGAAGAGGATTTCAATCTTATGAAAAAAGGTGAACAGTGAGAATCGCGTTCAGCATCTGTTCTGGGGAGAAGCACGACCGAGGCGGCATGCACCCCAACCAGCTCCTTCCTCTGTCAACCGCTCTCCGCTTCCAGCCACCAGCACTTTGAATTGTGTCTGTGAGCCTCTGCTGTGCTTCATCTTCATTTATGCTGGGCCTCCGTTAGAAACTTGTGTGCTGAGGCCTAAGAAAAGCCAAAGAGAAGGAATTTTGGAGTCTGAGCACACTGTCTAATTGTTCGTGTAAATTAATGGTCATTCCTTCTTGACACCATTTCTTCTGTGCAAGGTTTCTCAGAAGCCCTGTACTTTCAAAGAGCAGGGAAACCTATACCCCATGCTGCGGGGTTAGTTTTAGTCTCCATGCCTGACAGACCATTTCATGACTAGGATTTTCTCACTCAAACATTGAGACTTTGACCATCTTCACCCTTTTCTACCACCGCATCCCCGAATCTGGCACCTACCAACCTGCTCTCAGTATCTATGCGTTCAGTATTTGTTTATTCCACGTTGAATGTACATGAGAGCATCTGGTATTGGTCTTTCTGTGTCTGAGTTACTTGGCATAAGGCCCCCAAGGTCTGTGTTTCCATGTCTGGTTCTTGTGAATAATGCTGCAGTGAACGTGGGAGTGCATCTGTCTTTTTGAGGCAGCATTTTTGTGTTCTTAAATCAATACTCAGTAGAGCCATTACTGGGTCATGGGGTAGTTGTATTTATTTTTTCAGGAACCTCCATACCATTTGTCACAGTGGCTGCACCAATTTCCATTCCCACCAACAGTGCACAGTGTTTCCTCGTCTGCACACCCAGACCCCACCTGGTGTCTGTCTCTGGGACAATTGCTATTCCAACAGTTGTGAGAGGATAGCCGATTGTGGGTTTGACTGATGTTTCCCTAACGATGATTAGTGATGTCGAACAACTTTTTCTGTCTGTTGGCACCTGTGTGCCATCTTTGGAAAGTATCTATTCACATATTCCTCCCATTTTTTATATAGTTTTTTTTTTATTTGTATGAGTGTTGTGTGTATTTTGGATATTAGCCTCTTCTCACACATATGATTCGCAGATATGTTTTTCTTATTGGGTCAGAGGCCTTTTAAGTTTTTGATGGTTTCTTTTGCCGTGTGGAAGATTTCAGTTTGATGTTGTTCCACTTGTTTATTTTTGCTTTTGTTGCCTTTGCATTTGGTGTCCGATCTGAAGACTCTTTGCCAAAACTAATGTCAATAGACTTAGTACCTGTGTCTTCTTGGAGGTTTATGGATTCAGGTCTTATGTTCAAATCATTCATCCATTAAAAATTTTGTGTGTGGTGTAAGAAAGTGACCCAGTTATATTCTTCTGCATTTAGTGTCCCCTTTGCCTGTTACCGCTCACTGAAGAGACAGTCCTTCCCTCATGGCATATCTTCTGCTGCTGTGTCGTAAGTGAGGATCATCTACGTGTGGGTAAGTTTCTGAGCTTTCTGTACTGTTCCACTGACCTGGTGTCTTTGTTTATGCCAGTACCATCCTGTTTTGATGACATCAGCTTTATAATCCAGCTTGAAATCCAGGAGTGTGTTGACTGCACCTCTTTCTCCAGGTTGCTTTGCGGATTTGGTGTCTTTTGTGATTCCATACAAGTTTGAGGACTGTTTTCTATTTCCTCGAATAATGACACAGGAATTCAGATAGGGATTTCATCACATCTGTCGATTGCTTTGGGTACGATGGACATGTTCACATAATTAACTCTTCCAGTTAAGGAGCATGGCGTATGCTACCATTTGTTTGTGTTCCCTTCCAAATCTTTGACCCATACATTCTGCCCCCCTGGACACACATATTTTTCATTTCTTTTCTGCCATGTGTTGAGTGTACTATGTCTTTCTCATTCTTGGTTACTTTTATTCCTAGATTTTTTTTGATGCAATTTTAAATGGCGTTGCTTTTTTAATTTCTCTTTGCGAAAGTGTGTCATAAGTATACAGAAATGCAAGAAGTTGGGTCATCTGGGTGGCTCCATAAGTGAAGCGTCTACCTTCAGCTCAGGTCATGATCCCAGAGTTCTGGGATCGAGCCCCGTGTTGGGCTCCCTGATTAGCGAGGGTCTGCTTTTCCCTCTTTCTGACACTCCCACTGCTCGTGCTTTTTCTCTTCCTGTCAAATAAATAAATAATATTTGAAAAATAATGACAACAGGTCTCTGCATATTGACTTTATATCCTGCAGCTTGTTTGAATTTTTTTATTCTAACAGTTTTTTTTTTTTTTTGTGGAATCTTTCGGGATTTTATGTCATTTGCAAATTGTGCCAGTTTTCCTGTATGGATTTAATATCTTCTCTTTTTTTAAAAATTGTTATTCACCCTACAGTACTTCATTTGTTTTCGATGTAGTGTTCCATGATTCATTGTTTGCATATAACACCTAGTGCTCATTATGACAAGTGCCCTCCTTTTTTTTTAAAGAATTTATTTATTTATTCAACAGAGATAGAGACAGCCAGCGAGAGAGGGAACACTAGCAGGGGGAGTGGGAGAGGAAGAAGCAGGCTCACAGCGGAGGAGCCTGTTGTGGGGCTCGATCCCATAATGCCAGGATCACGCCCTGAGCCGAAGGCAGATGCTTAACCACTGTGCCACCCAGGTGCCCCCTGTCTTGTTAATTTTAACCATTCTAACTGGTGTAAGGTGGTATTTCATTGTCGTTTTGATTTGTATTTGCCTGATGGCAAGTGATGTGGAGCATTTTTTCATGTGTCTGTCGGCCATTTGTATGTCTTCTCTGGAGAAGTATCTCTTTGTGTCTTCTGCCCATTTTTTGGGTGTCGAGTTTGAGGAGTTCTTTATAGATCTTGGATACCAGCCCTTTATCTGTAATATCATTTGCAGATATCTTCTTCAATTCCATAGGTTGCCTTTTGTTTTGTTGATTGTTTGCTTTGCCGAGCAGAAGCTTTTTATCCTGATGAAGTGCCAATAGTTCATTTTTGCTTTTATTTCCTTTGCCTTTAGAGACGTGGCTTGCAAGAATTGTTGTGTCCAAAGTTGAAGAGTTCTTTTGATTTTGATATGAGACAGGAATCCATTATCTTTCTTTCCTGATTGTATTTGAGTCCTCTGTCTTTCTTGGTGAGTCTAGCTAAGTTTGTCAGTTTGTTTATCTTTCCAAAAAAGGCAGCTCTCATTTTCATTGGGTTTTTTTTTGTCTTTTTAGTCTTTGTTGGATTTATTTATGCCTTCCTTTTTGTTATTTCCTTATTTCTACTAATTTGGGGCTTTGTTGGTTGTTTTTTTTTTTCCAATTCTTTACCACATAAATCAGGTTGTTTATTGGAGAGCATTCTCATGGATTGATGAACACTTGAATTTCTATGAATGTCCTCCATAAAGCCACTTTTGCTGCATCCCATAAGTTTTTGTAGGTTGTCTTTTTCATCAGCGTCAAGGTACTTCTAAAATTTTTTTGATTTCTTCTTTGACTGTTGGTTGTTCAGTAGCATGATGTTAAATCTCCACATATTTTTTAAGATTCTTTAAGTATCTGACAGAGAGTGAGACAGCGAGAGAGGGAATGCAAGCAGCGGGGTGGGAGAGGGTGAAGCGGGCTTCCCACTGAGCAAGGAGCCTGATTCGGGGCTAGATCCCAGGATCCTGGGATCACGACCTGAGCTGAAAGCAGATCCTTAACGACTGAGCCACCCAGGCCCCAAAAATCTCCACCT
Source organism: Ursus americanus (assembly GCF_024610735.1). Classification (NCBI taxonomy): domain Eukaryota; kingdom Metazoa; phylum Chordata; class Mammalia; order Carnivora; family Ursidae; genus Ursus; species Ursus americanus. The sequence goes on from NW_028273625.1 coordinate 1,334,446, forward strand.
ATTTTTGACAGTCCCATTTTTTTCTTGAGACTGATTTCTAGTTTCATATCATTGTGGTTGGATAAGATTTGAAGCAGAAGGTGAAGAGAGCATTCAGATGAAAGGTTTGTTTCCTGGAGGGTTTTCTGTGGGCAGACCACGAGTTCAGTGGGCAGGAGGAAGGTTTTATGAGATGGGGGGTGGGGATAACCCTTGTTAGAATTACTGACTACTACCATGCAGGCTGTGTGCTACCGTTCACATCATAGTCCTGATGGACTTGTACTTCATTAGAAATATTTTCTAGGAGGTGTAGGCATAGTCTTCACTTAAAGAAAGGTGCCATGTGGGTTCAGCAACCAGGATGTATGGTACTGTGGGGGATCAGAAACAGGCTTTCTGTGGGAAGTGACAGAAATAAGATATGGTGAGCTCCATGACCATAGGTGAGGTCCCGAGTGACCCACTGGGTGTTGGGTTCTGTGGATCTGTCTCATCAGGTGCTGTGGAATTCAGGGACACCCTCCTGTCTGTGGATTTGTGTGGATACAGGTAGACATCAGTGTCTGGCCAGGCACGAAGGTCGCACTAGACCACCACCAGAAATACAGCGTGCGGTGGAGCCACTGCTTGGTTTCCCCGAAAGCTGACCAGGGTCTGTGACTGTGATTCCTAGCAGCTGCAAGGGGAGAGGAGGCCGGGGGTGGTGCACACTTCCTAGAGTTGTGGTCAGGACTAGTCTGGAGCCCACTGAAGTCAGCCACACAAGGAACAGAAGGCACCAAGTCAGTGTAGCTGTGGGCACTGCTCCCTTGGTACTTTCGGGCCAGCTCCATGCTGCCACCTCCTGCTTTTCATCATCATCTTCAAGGTCATGTGCCTCTGCTCTTGCCCCATGGCCTCCGGGGTATTGTCCGTCCTCCATCTGGCCCTCGTCCCTGGTGCCCTGTGCAGTCCGATGCCAGGGTAGCCTTCTTGAGACAAATATCTGGCCCTGATGGAACACTTCCATGGATCTCCTGTGATGCGAGGATGATGCCCTGCCCTGGAAGGGGCCTGCAGGTCCCCAATCAGGACAGCCATGTCTCCCTTTTCAGCATGGCCTGCCCTCCCCTCAGTCTTCTTCAGGGAAGCTCTCCCCACTTCCTGAGCTGACAGCTCTGAACTTAAAAATGAATGTTATTTTACATATCTCTATGCCTTAGTTCATCCATGGCATGTCTTTCAACCCCGTTAGTGGGTTTTTTTCTTTTTTAGCAGTTCTGAAGGGCTGTCTGATCAAGGAGGGGATGACGTGGGTGGGGTAGCTTTCCCTCTCATCTCCCTCAGCATGTCTCTGAGCCCTGGGGCCACCTATTCCAGTGAGGATTGAGGAACCCGAGCCAACCCATCCTGAGCACAGGCTGTGTCAGCTCATAGACTGATGCGTGTTGGTGGGCAGCTGGCATGGGCCAGGGGCAGGCAGTGTCTCCTTCTCATTCCTTCCCTCCCTTCCTCCCAGAGGTAGCTCAGAGAAGCCTTCAACCCCTGCATCTCCAGATCCCTTGACCTATGCCTCCTGTGTTCAGCTGGTGACCTTGGAGTTTCGCATCGATTCTACCTCCCGTACCCTCTCCCGTATCGGTTCCTGCATCAGGGGAGGGGTCGGACCCTTGTCTGTTTTTGGTCTTCTTCCTGTCCCGCACCAAGCCCACCCACCTTTGCATCTTCTATGTATGTGCTTGGAAGCAAGCCCATCCACAGGGAACCTATTAGCCAAATGGATCCTGGCAATGAACATTGAAGTAGAGATCCAGGATCCATAATAAACCTGCTCTGAAACCTGTCCCAAAGTCTGTGACTCTCTCACACTGAAACAGAAACAATAGTAGCTTTCTGGACTGTGAAGTGTCATGTGTCTCTACTTACAATCTTGAATGCATAGGTGCTGAGCCTGGACTGAAAAGGACCATGTCTTCCGTGGCCTGGAATCCACGGCAAAAACTCAGTGAAATCTGAATTTGAGGCATGGAGTGAATAATTATTGTAGAGTGAATCCTCCCAAGTAGGGCTTATGCACATTGCACAGGAAAAGCTTTTTCAAAGAGCTTCCTGAAAGAAAAATCTTTTTTAAAATTTATTTTAATTCCAGTAAAACTAACATACAGTGTTACATTCGTTTCAGGTGTACAATAGAGTGATTCAGTAATTCTATATATTACTCAGTAGTCATCAAGAAAAGCGTCCTCTTAATCCCCTTCATCTATTTCACTCATCCCTCTATCCACCTCCTCTCTGGTAACCATCCGTTTGTTCTCTATTGTTAAGAGTTTGTATTTTGGTGTGTCTCCTTTTTCTCTTTTAGTTATTTATTTTTGTTTGTTTTTTAAATTCCCCATTAGATTGACATCGTATGGGATTTGTCTTTCTCTGACTGACTGATTTTAGTTAGGATAATACTCTCTAGCTCCATCCATGTGTCTGCAAATGGCAAGGTTTCATTCTTTTTCAAGCCGAGTAATACTCCATTGTGTGTGTGTGTGTGTGTGTGTGTGTGTGTGTGTGTGTGTGAATACACACATCTATCATCTCATTTGTCAATTTTTCTACAGACACTTGGGTTGCTTCCATATTGTGATATTGTGAATAATGGTGCAAGAAACATAGGGGTGCACATATCCTTTTAAGTTACTGTTTTCCTATTCTTTGGGTAAATACGAGTAGTGTGATTGTTGGATCGTAGGGTAGTTCTATATTTAATTTTTTGAGGAACCTTCATACTGTTTTCCACGGTGGCCACCACAGTTTGCATTCCCACCCACAGTTCGTGAGGATTCCCCTTTATCCACATCCTCCCAACACCTGCTCTTTGTTGTGCTTTTGATGTTAGCCATTCTGACAGGTTTGAGGTATTACCTCACTGTCCTTTGGGTTTACATTTTCCTGATGATGGATGATGGTGAACATCTTTTCACGGGACTGTTGGCCATTTGTATTTCTTCTTTGGAGAAATGTCTGTCCATGTCTTCTGCCTATTTTTTAACTGGATTATTTGTTTTTGGGGGGTTGAGTAGAATCACTTGTATATGTTTTGGACACTATCCCTTTATTGCATATGATCTTTGCAAATATCTTCTCCCTTTGAGTAGGTTGTCTTATTATTTTTACGTTTTCATTGTTCTTCTGCCGTGTGGAAACTTTTTATTTTGCTGTATTCCCAATAGTTTATTTTTGTTTTCATTTCCTTTGCCTCAGGAGACAGTCTAGAAAAACGTTGGTATGGTCCATATCAAGAAGTTACTGTCTTCCCTCCTGTAGGATTTTTATGGATTCAGGTCTCATATTGAGGTCTTGAAACTGTTTTGTGTTTGTCTTTATTGTGTAAGAAAGCAGTCTAATTTCATTCTTTTGTGCATAGCTGTCTAGTTTTCCCAATACCATTTGTTGTAGAGACTGTCCTTTTCCCTTTTGATATCGTTGCTTGCTTTGTGGAAGATTCATGGACCACATAATTGTGGGTTTCTGTCTGAACTTGTATCCTGTTCCTTTGGTGGCTGTGTCTATTTTTGTGCCGTACTGTCTTGTTAGGATGACTGCAGCTTTGTAGTATAACCTGAAATCTGAAATTGTCAGTCCTCCAGCTTTGTTTTTCTTTTCCACATTGCACTGGCTGTTCAGTATCTTTAGTGGTTCCATACAAATGTGTAGTATTGTTTATTCGAGGTCTTTTGTTCTTTAATTTAAATTCAATTAGCCAACTTACAGTACATCATTCGTTTCAGATGTAGTCTTCAATAAATTTTCAGTCATGTGTAACACCCAGTGCTCATTGTATCGTGTGACCTCCTTAATGCTACTCACCCAGTTACCCCCCCCCAACTTCTCCTCCAACAATCATCAGTTTCTTGCGATAGTTAAGCGTCCATTATGGGTTTTCTCCCTCTCTGATGACTTCCCATTCTATTTTCCCTTCCTTCCCCTATGGTCTTCTTCCTTGTTTCTGATATTCCACATAGGAGTGAAAGCATATGATCATTGTCTTTCTTTCATTGACTTATTCCACTCAGCATAATACCCTCCAGCTCCACCCAGGTCGGTGTGATGGTAAGTATTCATCCTTTCTGATGGCTGAGTAATATTCCATTATATATATGATCTACATCTTCTTTATCCATTCATCTATCCATGGTCATCTGCACTCCTTCCACAGTTTGTCTATTATGGATATTGCTGCTATGAACACTGGTGTGCATGTGTCCCGTCTTCACTACCTCTGTCTCTGGGGGTAAATACCCAGTAGTGCAATTGCTGGGACATCGGTAGCTTTATTTATAATTTCTTGAGGATACTCCGTACCATTTTCAAGAGTGGCTGTACCGGACTGCATTCGTACAGGGGTGTAAGAGGGTTCCCATTTCTCCACATCCTCTCCAACATGTATAGTTTCATGTCTTCTTATTTTTATATATTCGGCCTCGTGTAATATGGCATTTATAGGGGTTTAGATTTGCATTTCCCTGAAGCCAAGTGATATGAAGCATTTATGCATGTATCTTTTGGTCACCAGTACGTCGTCATAAGTGAAGTGACTTCCCATTTTAATCCATCTCAAGACCTAAAGCTGGGTAAGTCTCTGAAGCTGGATGATGCCATCGGTTGGAAGTGTGGAGAATTTCAAAAGTTCTCCATGGAGAGCAAGTTTAAAGGTCAGTGTGAAGCTACTAATTGGATCCGGGGAGATCTCTGAAAGTGGGGGTTGCCTGGGATGGGCTGAGGGGGGCCCTCCGATTTTCCTATGAATTCTTGCTGCAGCCCCAAATGGACAGTTTCCTGCTGTGGGGCAGGCTGAGTCCTCTGTCGTGCAGAGGTGAGCCCAATGCCTGGTGCCTTGGAGGCAGGCAAATGGGGAGGGACACTCAGCAGAGGACCCAGGGTTAGGTTAGGCCTCAAGAGACAGCAGGTCCGAACTGCCCAGTGCTCAGAGAACTCCCAGGCCGAGTGAGATGAGGGCACAAGGGTGGGTGAGTGTGAGCCTTGGGGTTCCATCCGGAAGCGCCCACAAAGGTCGGGGTTCACCAGAAGGGGCTCTCAGGGTGTGCCCCAATTCTCTTGCCCTGAATGCTCTCTTGTTCCCCAAAATGGTGCAGTTTACTGTGGGCTGCAGGCTGAGTCCTACGGTGGGGCTTGGGTTTCCCCAATCCCCCGGAGTGTGGTGCCAGGAATCTAGGGAGGGACCTCTCTGTGGCCAACCTAGGGTAAGGGTTAGGGTCCAGGAGCCCGGCAGGGACAATCTTTAGGCTGTGGGGCGAGCTCTGTGGATGGCTGAGAGGAGGCCATGGGGGAGGGTGAGAATGGGCCTCAGGGTTGGGGAACGGGGGGCTGCCAATGATGGGGATGGGCTCCAGGGGCCTCCCCAAGTTCTCATGCCCTGTAGACTCCGTAGAACCCCAAGGGGCATGGTTTCCTGTCGGGTGGCAAGCTGAGTCCTGCGGTGGGGCACAGATATCCCAATTCCCCGGGTCTGCGATATAAGGCTCCTGGGGAGACCCCCAAACCCGCAGCCGGCTTAGGGCTAGCGTAAGGCCCCAGGAGCCCCGCAGGCTGGATCTGCTGGCTGTATGGCGAGCTACACGGGCTGAGGTGAGGGTGTGGGGAGGGTGAGCGTGGGCCTCAGGGTTGGGGTGCGGGTGGCCGTTGAAGTTCGCTGGTGGCTCAGGAGGGCCCTCCTGGTTCTCCCGCCCTGAATGCTCTATGGCCTCCCAAGGCACACGGTTTCCTGCGGGGGTGGCAGACTGAGTCCTGCTGTGGGGCTCAGGTGTCCCGAATCCCCGCAGCTGTGGCTCCAGGCTCCTGGGGAGGGGCCCCTCCACAGATGAACTAGGGTTAGGGTTGGGGCCCAGGAACCCCGCAGGCCATGTCTGCCCACTATGTGGCGAGCTCCGCCGCGGGCTGAGGTGAGGGTGCAGGGTGGGGTGAGCATGGGCTTCAAGGTTGGGTTTAGGGATCGCCGAAGTTCACCGGGGTTCTGGGGGCCCTCCTGGTTCTCCCACCCTGAATGCTCTACAGCCTCCCAAGGGGCACGGTTTCCTGCAGGCTGGCAGGCTTTGTCCTGCAGTGGAGGTCAGGTGTCCCCAGTCCCTGGGGCTTTGGCACCGGGCCCCAGGGGAGGGGCCCTAACCAGCCGACCTAGGGTCAGGGCTAGGCCCCAGGAACCCGGCAGGCCTGATCTGCCGGCTCTGCCATGAGCTCAGTGGCAAGCTGAAGGGAAGGCATGGGGCGGGATGAGCGTGGGCCTCAGGGTTGGGGTGTAGGGGGTCGCCGAGGATTGCTGGGGGCTCAGGGGGGCCCTACCAGTTCTCCTGCAGGGGATGCTCTGCAGCGCCGCAAGGGGCATGGTTTCCTGAGGGGTGGCAGGCTGAGTCCCGTGGTGGGGCTCAGGTGTACCCAATCCCCGGGGTTAGGGTACGGATTAGGGTACGGGTTAAGGTTAGGGTATGGGTTACGGTTAGGATATGGGTTAGGGATAGGGTAAGGAGAGGGTACGGGTTAGGGTTGGGTTTAGGGGTTACAGGTTGGAGGTTATGGGTTAGGGTACAGATTAGGGTTTAGGGTACGGGTTAGGGTTTAGGGTTTAGGGTTAGGGTTGGAGTACGGGTTAGGTTTAGGGTACGGGTTAGGGTTAGGGTACGGGTTAGGGTACGCATTAGGGTACGGTTTAGGGTACGGGTTAGGGTACAGTTTAGGGTAAGTATTGGCCTACCGATTTGGGTACGGTTTAGGGTACGGGTTAGGGTTAGGGTACCGGTTAGGGTTAGGGTACAGTTTAGGGTTATGGTACAGGTTAGGTTACGGTTTAGGTTTAGGCTTAGGGTACGGGTTAGGGAACGGGTTAGGGATAGGGATAGGGTACGATTTAGGGTTAGGTTATGGGTTAGGGTACGGGTTAGGGTACAGGTTAGGGTTAGGTATGGGTTAGGGTCCGGGTTAGGGATAGGGCACGAGTTAGGGTATGGGTTAAGGTTAAGGTAAAGGTACTGGTTAGGGTTAGGGTACGGGTTACGGTTTAGGGTTTAGGGTTACAGTTAGGGTACGGGTTAGGGTTAGGGTACGGGTAGGGTTTGGGTACGGGTTATGGTACGAGTTATGGTATGGGTTAAGGTCAGGGTTTAGGGTTAAGGTTAGGGTATGGGTTAGGGTACTTGTTAGGGTTATGGTTAGGTTTAGGGTATGGTTTAAATTACGGGTTAGGATACAGTTTACGGTTAAGGTTAGGGTATGGGTTAGGGTATGGGTTAGAGTACGTGTTAGGGTTACGGTTAGGGTTAGGGTACAGGTTAGGGTTAGGTTTAGGGTACGCGTTAGAGTTAGGGTTAGAGTACGGGTTAGGGTACGGGTTAGGGTTAGGTTTAGGGTTAGGTTATGGGTTAGGGGTAGGGTTAGCTGAAGGGGTAGGGTTAGGGGTAGGGTTAGGGGTATGGTAGGTGTCTGGGTAGGGTTAGGGTTTAGGGTTAGGGTTTGGGGTTTGGGGTTAGTGGTTAAGGTTAGGGTTTCATGTTTAGGGTTTCCGGATTAAGGTTAGGGGTTAGGGTTTAGGGTTTAGTGTTAATGTCAGGGTTTAGGGTTTAAGGATTAGGGTTTAGGGTTAGGTTTAGGGTAGGGTTAGGTTTAGGGTAAGGGTTAGGGGTTAGCGTTAGGTTTAGGATTAGCGGTTAAGGTTTGGGTTTAAGGTTAGGCATTAGGGTTTAGGGTTAGGGTTAGACCCCAGTAGGCCAGCAGGACCTATGCCCCGGCTGTGCGGCAAGTGGAGGAGTGGGCCAAGGTGAGGGCGATGGCGAGCGGGAGTATGGTATCCAGCGTTTTGTCGCTGGGGGCCTTTGAAAGTCGCTAGAGGCTTGGAGGGCCCTGCCCGTTATCCCGCCCTTAATGACCAGCGGTGCCCCTAGCGGCCCGGGTGGTGGCAGTGTGGCAATGTGAGTCTGGCACTACGGTTTGGGGGTCCCCAATGCCGTGTGTTGCAGCGCCAGGCCCCTTGGGAGGGGCACCTCTGGGGCCCTCCTAGGGTTAGTGTTAGCTCCCAGGAGTCCAACAGGCATGATCCGCCAGCTGTGTGGTAGCATAGGACCGGGCCAAGGTGAAGGCGCCGGCAAGCTGGAGCGTGGGCCCAAGCATTTTGGCGCGGGGGGCCTTGGAAGGTCGCCGGGGGATTCAAGGGCCCTGCCGGTCCTCCCGCCCTGAATGGCCAGAGGCGCCCTTAGCCGCCCAGGTGGTGGCGGCATGGCATGGTGAGTACGGCGCTGGGGCTCGGGGGTCCCCAATCCCCGGTGTGGCAGCACCAGGCCCCTTGGGAGGGGCCCCTCGGGTGCGACCTAGTGTTAGGGTTAGCCCCCAGGGGGCCGACAGGCCCAATCCCATGGCTGTGTGGAGAGCGGATGGGCGCGCTGAGGTGAGGGGGCTGGCAAGTGGGAGCATGGGCCCAAACGTTTTGGTGCGGGGGGCCTTCGAATGTCGCCGGGGTCTCGGAGGGCCCTGTCCATTCTCCTGCCCTGAAGACTGGCGACGCCTCTAGCGTCGCGCATGGCGGCGGGGCATCCGGGTGATTCCGGCGCTGGGACTCGGGGTTCCCAAATCCCCGGTGTTGCGGCTCCAGGTCCCTTGGGCGGGTACCTCGGGGGCCGATCTATGGTTAGGGTTAGACCCCAGGAGGCCGGCAGGCCAGATCTGGCAGCTATGCGGCGAGTGGAGGGGCGGGCGGAGGTGAGGCCGCTGGCGAGCGGGAGTATGGGCCCAGGCGTTTTGGCGCGGAGGTCCTTCGGATGTCACCAGGGGCTTGGAGTGCCCTGCCCGTTCTCCCGCCCTGAATGACTGTCAGCTCTCCTAGCGGCCCCGGTGGTGGCAGGTCGGCATGTTGAGTCCAGCCTTGGGGCTCGGGGGTCCCTAATCCCTGGGGTTGCTGCGCCAGGCCCCTTGGGAGGGGCTCCTTGGGTGCCGCCCTAGGGTTAGGGTTAACCCCCAGGACACCAGCAGGCCCTATCTGCTGGCTGTCCAGCGAGCAGAGGGGTGGACCGAGGTGAGCGCCCTGGTGAGTGGGATCGTGGGCCCAAGCGTTTTGGCATGGGGGCCTTCAAAGGTCGCCGGGGGCTTGGAGGGCCCTGCCAGTTCTGCCCCCCTGAATGACCGGGGGCACCCCTAGCAGCCCGGGTGGTGGCATGGGGGCAGGGTGAGACCGCAGTCGGGGCTCGGCTTCCCCAATCCCCGGCATTGCGGTGCCAGTCCCCTTGGGAGGGGTCCCTCTGGGGCCCAACTTGGGTTAGGGTTAGCCCCCAGGAGGGCGGCAGGCCCGATCCGCCAGCTCTGTGCCAATTGAAGTGGCGTGCTGAGTTGAGGGTGCTGGCGACCAGGAGCGTCGGCCCAAGCATTTTGGCGCGGATGGCCTTCGTAGTCGCCATAGGCTCGGAGGGCGCTGCTCGTTCTCCTGCCCTGAATGACCGGCAACGCCCGTAGCGGCCCGGTTGGTGACGGGGCGTCAAGGTGAGTCCGGCACTGGGGAGGGGTCCCCAATCCCCGGTGTGGTGGCGCCAGGCACTTGGGTGTGGTCCCTCGGGGGCCGATCTAGGGTAGGGTTAGCCCAAAGGAGGCCGGTAGGCCCAATTCGCCAGCTGTGCTGCAAGCGGAGTGGTGGGCCAAGGTGAGGGCACTGGCCATCGGGAACGTGGGCACAAGCGTTTTGTTACGGGGGGGCTTCGAAAGTCGCTGGTGGCTCGGAGGCCCCTGCCTGTTCTCCCGCCCTGAATGAGGACGGCGCTAATAGCGGGCAGGGTCACGGCGAGGAGGCAGGGTGAGTCTTGCACTGGTGCTCGGGGGTCCCCAAGCCCCGGCGTGGTGGTGCCAGGCCCCTTGGGAGGGGCCCCTCAAGGGGCGACGTATGGTTTGGGTTAGCTCCCAGGAGGCCGTCAGGCCCGATCAGCCAGGTGTGCGTCGAGCGGAGGGGCGGGCCGAGGTGAGGCTGCTGGCGAGTGGGAGCATGGGCCCAAGCATTTTGGCGTGGGGAGCCTTCGAAGGTCTCCGGGTGCTCTGAGGGCCTTGTCCGTTCTCCCGCCCTGAATGACCGGCAGTGCTCCTATAGGCCAGGGTGGAGGAGGGGCGGCACGTTGAGTCTTGCACAGGGGCTCGGTGGTCCCCAATCCCCACTTTGCAGCGCCAAGCCCCTTTGGAGGGGCCCTCGTGGGCCAACATACGGTTAGGTTTAACCCCCAGGAGGCCAGCAGGCCTGATCCACCAGCTGTGCCGCGAGCAGAGGCACGGGCAGAGGTGAGGGCGCTGGCGAGAAGGAGCATGGGCCTAAGCGTTTTGGGGTGGGGGGCCTTTGAATGTTGCAGGGGGCTCAGAGGGCCCTGCCCGTTCTCCCACCCTGAATGACCGGCGGCGCCCCTATCGGCCCAGGTGGAGGCGGGGCGGCAGGGTGAGTCTGGCGCTGGGGCTCGGGGGTCCAAAATCACGGGCGTTCCGGCACGAGGCCTGTTGGGAGAGGCCCCTCTGCGGCCAACTAGGGTTAGTGTTAGCCCCCAGGAGGCCTGCAGGTCTGATCCGCTGGCTGTGAGGTGAATGGAGGGGTGAGCCGAGATGAGGTCGCTGGCGAGCGAGAGCGTGCACCCAAGCGTATTGGCTTGGGGGGCCTTCGAGGTCGCCAGGGGCTCGGAGGGCCCTGCCCGTCCTTCCGTCCTGAAAGACCGACGGCGCCCATAGCGGCCCAGGTGGCGATGGGGAGGCGTGGTGAGTCCGACACTGGGTTTCATGGGTTCTCAATCCCCGGCGTTGCGGTGCAAGGCCACTTAAGAGGGGCCCCTCAGGGGTCGACCTAGGTTTAGGGTTAGCACCCAGGATGCCAGAAGGCCCGATCCGCCTGCTGTGCGGCGAGTGGAAGGGTGGCCCGAGGTGAGGGCGCTTCGAGCGGGAGCGTGGGCCCAAGCATTTTGGCATGGGGGGCCTTCAAAGGTCGCCGAAGACTCAGAGTGCCCTGCCCGTTCTCCCGCCCTGAATGACCGGTGGCGCCCCAAGCAGCCTGGGTGGTGGTGGGGCGCAGGGTGAGTCCGGCACTGGGGCTCGGGGTCCCCAACCCGGCGTTGCGGTCCCAGGCCCCTTGGGAGGGTCCCCTCGTGGGCCGACCTAGGGTTAGTGTTAGTCCCCAGGAGGCTGGCAGGCCCGATCCGCCGACTGTGTGGAGAGCGGAAGCGCTGGCCGAGGTGAGGCCGCTAGTGAGCGGGAGCGTGGGCCCTAGCGTTCTGGCGCGTGCGGCGTTCGAAATTTCCCGGGGGCTCTGAGGGCCCTGCCGGTTCTCTCGCCCTGCATGATCCTCGGTTATCCTAGGGGCCTGGGTGGAAGGGGGGGGCAGGGTGAGTCTGGTGCTTGGGCTTGGGGGTCCCAAATCCCCAGCGTCGTGGCACCAGCACCTTGGGAGGGGCCCCTCCGGGGCCGACCTAGGGTTAGTGTAAGTCCCCAGGAAGCCGGCAGGCCCGACCCGCCGGCTGTGTGGCGTCCAGAGGGGCAGGCTGAGGTGAGGGCGCTGGCGAGCGGGAGTGTGGGCCCAGGCATTTTGGCACGGGTGCCTTCGAAGGTCACCAGTGGCTCGGAGGGCCCTGCCCGTTCTCTTGCCCTGAATGACCGGCGGCGACCCTAGCAGCTCGGGTGGCCTGGGGGCGGCAAGTTGAGTCCAGCGCTGGGGCTCGTGGGTACCCAATCCCCGGCGTTGCGGTGCCAGGCCTCTTGGGAACTGACCTAGGGTTAGGGTTAGCCCCCAGGAGGCTCTCAGGCCGGATCCGCCGGCTGTGTGGAGAGCGGAAGTGTTGGCCGAGTGGAGGCCGCTGGTGAGCCGGAGCGTGGACCCAAGTGTTCTGGCGCAGGCAGCCTTCGAAGGTCGCCAGGGGCTCGGAGGGCCCTGCCCGTTCTCCCTGAATGAATGTCCGGCAGCACGCCTAGCGGCCCGGGTTGTGGCAGGGCAGCAGGGTAGAGTCTGGCGCTGGGGCTCGGGGGTCCCCAATCCCAGGCGTTGCGGCGATAAGCACCTTGGGATGGCCCCCTCGGTGGCCGACCTAGGGTTAGAGTTTGCCCCCAGGAGGCCAGCAGTCCTGATCCGCCCACTCCGCAAGGAGCAGAGGGGTGGTCCGAGATGAGGGTGCTGGCGAGCAGGTGCTTGAGTCAAGCGTTTTGGTGCCGGGGGCCTTCAGAGGTCGCCGGGGGCTCAGAGGGCCCTGCACGTTCTTCCGCCCTGAATGACTGGTGGCTACCCTAGCAGCCCGGGTAGAGGACGGACAGTAGGATGAGTCAGGCGCTGGGGTTCAGGGTCCCCAATCCTCGGCGTTGGGGCACCAGGCCCCTTCGGAAGGGCTCTAGGGGACCGACCAAGCATTACTGTTAGCCCCCAGAAGGCCGGCAGACCTCATCTGCCGGCTGTGTGGCGAGCAGAGGGGCAGGCTGAGGTGAGGGCGCTGTCGAGCGGAAGCATGGGCACAAGCGTTTTGGCGTGGGGGGGAATTCGAAAGTAGTCGGGGGCTCAGAGCGTCCTTCCCCTTTCTACCACACTGAATGCCCGACGGCACACCTAGCGGCCCGGGTTGCAGAGGGGCAGCAGTGTGAGTCCGGCGCTAGGGCTCGGGGGTCCCCAATCCCCGTTGTTGCAGCGCCAGGCCCCTTGGGAGGGGCCCCTTGGGTGCGACCTAGTGTTAGGGTTAGCACCCAGGAGGCCGGCAGGCCCGATTCGCCAGCTGTACGGGGAGCGGAGTGTCGGGCGGAGGTGAGGCCACTGGCAAGCAGGAGCCCGGGCCCAGGAGTTTTCGCGGGGGGGTCCTTCGAAGGTTGCCGAGTGCTCGAAGTGCCGTACACGTTCTTCCGCCCTGAATGACAGGCGGCTACCCTAGCGGCCCAGTTAGAGGAGGGGTGGTAGGGTGAGTCTGGCGCTGGGGCTCGGGGTCCCCAGTCCTCGGCGTTGGGGTGCCAGTCCCCTTCGGAAGGGCTCTAGGGGGCCGACCAAGCATTACTGTTAGCCCACAGGAGGCCGGCAGACCCAATCCACCGGCTGTGCGGCGAGCGGAGGGGCGGACCGAGGTGAGGGCACTGGGGAACGGAAGTGTTGGGTGAAGCGTTTTGCCTGGGGGGGCTTTCGAAGGTCGCTGGGGACTTGGAGGGCCCTGCCTGTTCTCCCGCCCTAAATGACCATAGGGGCCCCTAGCGGCCCCGGTGGCAGTGGAGCAGCAAAGTGAGTCCGGCGCTGCTGCTCGGGGGTCACCAATTCCCAGCATTGCAGCCCCAGGCCTCTTGGGAGGGCCCCCTCAGGTGCCGACCTAGGGTTAGGGTTACCCCCAGGAGGCCGGGAAGCCCGGTCTGCCGGCTGTGTGGCGAGCGGAGGGGCAGGTTGAGATGAGGGCGTTGGCGAGTGGGAATGTGGGACCAAAGTTTTAGAGGGAGGGTCCTAGAAGGTCGCCAGGGGCTCAGAGGGTCCTGCCCGTTCTCCCTCCCTGAATGACCGACGGTGCCCCTCGCAGTACTGGTGGCAGCGGGGCAGCAGGGTGAGTCTGGCACTGGGTCTCGGGGGTCCCCAATGCCCGGCGTTGTGTCGCCAGGACCTTGGGAAGGGCCATTTGGGGGTCGACCTTGGGTTAAGTTAGCCCCCAGGAGGCCCACAGGCCTGATCCGCCAGCTATGCGGCGAGCGGAGGGGTGGTCCGAGGTATGGGCACAGGCGAGCAGGAGCTTGGGCCCAATCGTTTTGGCACGGGGGTCTTCGAAGGTCACCAGGGCCTTGGAGGGCCCTGCCTGTTTTCCCGCCCTGAATGACTGATGGTGCTCCTAGCAACCGGGGGTGGCGGCGGGGTGCCACGGTTAGTCCCGCGCTGGGGCTCGGGGTCAGCAATCCCAGCCGTTGTGGCGCCAGGCCCCATCAGAGGGGCCCCTCGGGGGCTGACCTAGGGTTAGGTTTAGCCACCAGAAGGCCGGCGGGCCTGATCCACTGGCTATCCGGTGAGCTGAGGGGCAGGACAAAGTGAGGGCGCTGGCATGCGGGAGCCTGGGTTCAAGCGTTTTGGCGCGGGGTATCTTTGAAGTTCGCCGGGGGCTCAAAGGGCCCTGCCCGTTTTCCAGCCTTGAATATCCAGCGGCAACCCTAGCGGCCCGGGTGGCGGCGGGGCGGCAGGGTGAGTCCGGCGCTGGGGCACGGGGTTCCCCAATCCCCGGCGTTATGGCGCCAGGCCCCTTGGGAGGGGCCCTTTGAGGACAGAACTAGGGTTAGGGTTAGCCCCCGGTAGGCCAGCAGGCCCTATCCGCCAGCTGTGCGTTGAGCGGAGGGGTGGGCCGAGGTGAGGGCTCTGGAGAGCGGGAGCGAGGGCCCAAGTGTTTTGGCGTGGGGGGACTTCGATGGTTGCTGGGGGCTCGGAGGGCCTTGCCCATTCTGTCGCCGTGAATGACCGGCGGCGCCCCTACCAGCCCGGGTGGCAGCGGGGCAGTAGGGTGAGTCTGGCGCTGGGGATCGGGGGTTCCCGATCCCCAGCATTGCTGCGCCAGGCCCCTTGGGAAGGGCCCCTAGTGGGCCAAGCTAGGAATAGGGATAGTCCCCAGGAGGCCGGCAGGCCCGATCCGCTGGCTGTGAGTCTAGCGGAGGGACGGGCCAAGGTGAGGGCGCTGGCGCATGGGAGCATGGGCCCAAGCGTTTTGGCGCGGGGGGCCTTCGAAAGTTGCCTGGGGCTCAGAGGGCCCTGCCCCTTCTCCCGCCCTGAATGACCAATGGCACCCCTAGCGGACCGTGTGGCAACGGGGCAGCAGGGTGACTCTGGCGCTGGGGCTTGGGGGTCCACAATCCCTGGCGTTGCGGCGCCAGGTGCCTTGGGAGGGGCCCCTCGTGGGCTGACCTATGGTTAGGGTTAGCCCCCAGGAAGCCAGCAGGCCCGATCGGCCAGCTTTGCGGTGAGCGGAGGGGCAGGCCGAGGTGAGGGCGCTGACAAGTGGGAGTGTGGGCACAAGCGTTTTGTTTAGGGGGGCCTTCGAAGGTCGCCCGTGGCTCGGAGGGCCCTTCCTGTTCTCACGCCCTGAATGACCAATGGTGCCGCTAGCGGCCCGTGTGGCGGGGGGGCGGCATGGTGAGTCTGGCTCTGTGGCTCAGGGTTCAGCAATCCCAGGCGTTGTCGTGCCAGGCCCCATTGGACTGGCCCCTCGGGGGACGACCTAGGGTTAGGGTTAGCCCCCAGGAGGCCGGCAGGTCCCATCCGCCAGCTGTGCGGCGAGTGGAGGGGTGGGCCGAGTGAGGGCGCTGGCGAGCGGGAGCGTGGGCCGAAGCATTTTGTCACGGGGGGCCTTCAAAGGTCTCCAGGGGCTCAGAGGGCCCTATCTGTTCTCCCGCCCTGAATGACAATTGGCTCCCCTAGTGGCCCGGGTGTGGCGGGGCAGCAGGGTGAGTCCGGCGCTGGGGCTCAGGAGTCCTCAATCCCTGGCGTTGCGGCGCCATGCCCCTTGGGATGGGCCCCTAGGGGGCCTACCTAGGGTTAGGGTTATCCACCAGGAGTCTGGGAGGCCCGATCCGTCAGCTGTGCGGCGAGCGGAGTGGCGGACTGAGGTAAGGGCACAGGTGAGCGGGAGCGTGGGCCCAAAGCGTTTTAGTGCGGGGGGCCTTCAAAAGTCGCCGGTGGCTCGGAGGGCCCTGCCCGTTCTCCCTCCCTGAATGACTGGCGGTGCCCCTAGCGGCCCAGGGAGCGGTAGGGCGGGAGGGTGAGTCTGGCGCTGGGGCTCGGGAGTCCCCTATCCCCGGTATTGTGGCAATAGGAACCTGGGATGGGCCCCTCGGGGGCCCACCAAAGTTAGGGTAACACCCAGGAGGCTGGCAGTCCCGATCCACAAGCTGTGCAGCGAGCGGAGGGGCGGACCGAGGTAAGGGCACAGGGAGTGGGAGCATGGGCCCAAGCGTTTTGGCGTGGGGGGGCCTTCGAAGGTCGCCAGGGGCTCGGAGGGATCTGCCCGTACTCCCTCCCTGAATGACCGACAGTGCTCCTAGCGGCCCGGGTGGCGGCAGGGCAACACAGTGAGTCCAGCGCTGGGGTTCGGGGGTCCCCAATACCCGGGGTTGCGGCGCCAGGCCCCTTGGGACGGGCCCCTGGAGGGCCGACCTAGGGTTAGGCTTAGGCCCCAGGAGGTCGGCAGTCCCTATCAGCCGGGTGTGCAGCGAAGGGGTGGGCCGAGGTGAGGGCGCTGGCGAGTGGGAGCGTGGGCCGAAGCGTTTTGTCATGGGGAGCCTTCAAAGGTCTCCGGGGGCTCAGAGGGCCCTACCGGTTCTCCCGCACTGAATGACCGGCGGCTCCCCTAGCAGCCCGGGTGGTGGCTGAGCTGCAGGGTGAGTCCGGCGCTGGGGCTCAGTAGTCCCAAATCCCGGCGTTGCTGCGCCAGGCCCCTTGGGATGGGCCCCTGGGGGGCCTACCTAGGGTTAGGGTTAGCCCCCAGGAGGCTGGGAGGCCTGATCCGTGGGCTGTACGGCGAGAGGAGGGTCAGGCCGAGGTAAGGGCTATGGCGAATGGGAGCGTGTTCCCAAGCGCTTTGAGGCAGGGGGCTTTCGAAAGTCGCTGGGGGCTCGGAGGGCCCTGCCGTTCTCCCGCCCTGAATGACTGGTGGTGCCCCTTGTGGCCCGGGTGGTGGTGGGAGGCATGGTGAGTCCGGCGCTGGGGCTCAGAAGTCCCCAATCCTCCTCATTGCGGCGCCAGGCCCCTTGGGAGGGGCCACTAGGGAGTCGACCTAGGGTTCGGGTTAGCCCCCAGAAGGCCCACAGGCCCGATCCGCCATCTGTGTGGCGAGCTGAGGGGATGGCCGAGGTAAGGGCGCTGGCGAGCAGGAGCGTGGGCCCTAGCGTTTTGGTGCGGGGGGCCTTCGAAGGTCGCTGGAGTCTTGGAGGGCCCTGCCCCTTCTCCCTCCCTGAATGACCGGCGGTGCCCCTAGCAGTCCAGGTGGCGGTAGGGCAGGAGGGTGAGTCGGGCGCTGGGGCTCGGGATTCCCAAATTCCCGGTGTTGGGGCAATAGGAACCTGGGATGGGCCCCTCGGGGGCCCACCAAAGGTTAGGGTAACACCCAGGAGGATGGCAGTCCCAATCCACTGGCTGTGCTGCGAATGGAGGGGCAGACCGAGGTGAGGGCATAGGCGAGCGGGAGCATGGGCCCAAGCGTTTTGGCGCGGGGGGCCTTCGAATGTCACCAGGGGCTTGGAGGGATCTGCCTGTGCTCCCTCCATGAATGACCGACAGTGCTCCTAGCGGTCCAGGTGGCGGCGGGGCAACATGATGAGTCCGGCACTGGGACTCGGGGGTCCCCAATCCCAGGCATTGCGGTGCCAAGCCCCTATGGAGGGGCCCCTCAGGGGCAAACCTAGGGTTATGGATAGCCTCCAGGAGGAGGGCAGGCCTCATCCACCAGCTCTGCACCGTGCGGGGGGTGGGCCGAGGTGAGGGCGCTGGCAAGCAGGAGCGTGGGAGCCAGAGTTTTTGCGCAGGGGGCCTTCGAAGGTTGCAGGGGGATAGGAGGGCCCTGCCCGTTCTCACTTCCTGAATGACTGGCAACGCCCCTAGCGCCCTGGGTGCTTGTGGGGTGGCAGAGTGAGTCCAGCACTGGGGCTCGGGGTTCCCAAATCCCCGGCATTGCGGTGCCAGGCTCCTTGGGAGGGGCCTCTCGGGGGCCGACCTAGGGTAAGTGTTAGCCCCCAGGAGTCCAGCAGGCCCGTTCCCCCAGCTCTACAGCAGGCGGAGGGGCAGGCCGAGGTGAAGGTGCTGGCGAGAGGGAGTGTGGGCCCAAGCGTTTTGGCGCGGGGGGCCTTCGAATGTCACCGGGGCTTGGAGGGCCCTGCCCATTCTCTCGCCCTGAATGACTGGCGGCGCCCTTAGCAGCCCGGGTTGCTGTGGGGCGGCAGGGAGACTCAGGCGCTGGCCTCGGCGGTCCCCAATACCCGGTGTTGTGGTGCCAGGCCCCTTGGGAGGGGCCCCTTGGGGGCTGACTAGGGTTAGGGTTTGTCCCCAGGAGGACGGCAAGCCCAGCGCTAAGTGGTTCTGGCAATGTAACAAAAATGCCATACACTTATCTGTAAGAAATAACAGTGTACAGGAACCCTCTTAGCCCTAACATCATCCTTTCTGAATATGGAAGCCAGCCCCAAGGTGGTCCTGGAAGTCTGACGAAAGGGCTAAGCAC
This sequence comes from Ursus americanus, assembly GCF_024610735.1. Taxonomy (NCBI): domain Eukaryota; kingdom Metazoa; phylum Chordata; class Mammalia; order Carnivora; family Ursidae; genus Ursus; species Ursus americanus. Next base: position 1,352,604 of record NW_028273625.1, read on the forward strand.
TTTTCTCTGAGTCTCCACACTATACAGGGAAAGACCAAAGTACATCATCTTTCACGAGTAGGAAGCATTAATGAAAAGGTTCTGGAATTTCGAGGACTCTGACCCATCCTTATTGGTAATAAACCACCCTGTACAGGAAAACACCTTCAACTCTCATCAGCCTCCTCAATCCTGATTCCGATTCAACTTTGGGTGTGTAGGACTAGGGAAATGTCCACATCTTATTGCTAAGAAAGAACGATGTCAGGGTAATGCCCTTCAAGTCACCTCAGCCTTCCTGAAGATGGAAGCAGGAATCAAGGTGGTTATGTTACCATGAGGTAAGGAAGATGAGCATATAAGTGAGAAACAACAGTGGGCAGGACCTCTCTTCCAACGAACAGTATCTTTGCTTAATGTTGAATCCCTATGGTAAGTGGTTGTGGCCATTTGTGAGGTGAAAATCTTAAGTGTTTTGTAAAACCTCTTGGTCATTCACAGATGAGACTAAGGTAGTTGGGGACTCCTAGGCAGTGATTTGTCCACTGTCAAAAATATAAAAAGATAAGAGACAGATGAGGTCTACTCAGGCATTGTCCTTTATCCTCATCCTCCGTGAGGATGGTCATCTCTGGACAGCTCAGTGACAGGGTCTCATTCACAGTGGGGGCATCTGTTCCTCACAGACATCAGGCAGGGAAATGGATTTGGTTCTCTGTGCCAGCCCAGCCACAGCTGAGTGTCACAGCACCCTCTCGTGGGCTCATAAGGGTTTCACTGTCACCAGGCAGGTCATTGTATTTGATAAACCAGTGTGAGAGTTTGCAATTGCCTTCATCTGCAACCTCCTAGAAGCAAATGCAGGTGTCTGGTACCATGTGAAGTCATGTGAAGGCATTGTGAGAAAGTGTCCTTTTGCTTAAGAAAAACATGGAGCTGGGGCTCCTGGCTGGCTCAGCCAGTTAAGCATGTGCCTTTGGCTCAGGTTATGATCCCAGGGTTCTGGGATCGAGCCCGGGCTCCCTGCTGAGCAGGAAAGGAGTTAGGGAAATAGCTTAGAACCCACAGAGAATGTGAATAAAGGGGAGTGAAATGGAACTTGGTCTGTGTTTTGCTTTAGGGATTTAAGTTAGTTTTTTCTCAATTGTGATTGTTCTTGAAACAGAAAAGCTGTATTGGTTTTTTTTACCTTTAATTTTTTTCTACTAATAATTTGTTATTATGATATGTTAGTCACTATACAGTATTTCCTTAGTTTTTGATGTAGTGTTCCGTGATTCATTATTTGCATATAACACCCAGTGCTCCATGCAATATGTACCTTCCTTAATACCCATCACTGGCCCATCCCAATCCCCCACCCCTCTCCCCTCTGAAGCCCTCAGTTTGTTTCCCAGAGTCCATAGTCTCTCGTGGTTCATTCCCCCTTCTGTTTAGGGTCCATTGTCTAAAGGGACAGACAGTGGAAGTTCACCAAATATAAGATAGAAATTTCATTGTTCATTATAGATGCCGCCAAGTAGTTCCCAGACATTTCATTCTACTGTAGTAATTCATTATACCTGTGAAGGTGCACGTGGAAGACAATTGATGCATTCATAGTGGTAATAAAACACGCCCCTCAGTAGTAGAATAAGAGAGGATGCATATGTGTAAAATTATTCGACTACAGCTTCCATGCTTTCCCTTTGGTTCCTTATTATCTATGAAATTGGACAATTTTTGTTCTCTAGGCTTAAAACTCATTGTCAAGTATTCAGAGTTTTTCAATGCTGATCTTCTCCTGTATAAGTTACCAAAAACCTAAAATATGTATGAACTTTAAAAAGCGCTATATTGAAAATGACAGCAGGGAAGTTCCATTTTGTAAATATTGTGTCAATGGATCTCTATTTTGACATCAGTGTTCATTAGAAATGATGACATTTCATGTGAGTATAAATATCAATGTGAAAAAGAAAAGGTAGGAAGAACCTTGAATGTTTAAGTAATTGGTGAAATGACAGGTGTGTGTGTGTGTGTGTGTGTGTGTGTGTGTGTGTGTGTGTGTAATTGATTTTCAGTGAATGGTTCAGCTCCTTGTAGGGCTTCCGAGAGAGCCCAGGTGAACCTTTCAATGAGTTGGTATCTGTTTTCAGAACATGGGAATCTCTTAGTCCAATAGTCAATCAGGCAAGCTTTGAGGTCTTGAAGAGTTTCAGTCCTCAGCAATGGTGTTGCAGAACCTTGTGAGCAAACCCTAGGGTATGGTCAGAGCCCTCATTAGCTGGTACCAAGGTGTGACGATTTCAGACAGCATTTCCCAAAGAAGTACCTCTTGAGTCTCTGTCCTTGTCAGTTCCCTACACTTCCTTACACTAGTTATGTGATCAGTGTGTTTCAGGATAATCCCCACATGTGATTTTTGCTATTTCCTACTAGTCCTATCTGTTTCTCATCTTCTTCTTTTATGGTAGGGGTTGGGAAGCAACCTGTGTGGTGGAGGAAGGGGTGTGCTAGTTGTCTGCCTTCAGAGGAACAAATGATGCCTAGAAATTGTACTGTAGTTTGAGGTTAATTGTCCATCCTCTGAGTGTCAGGAATTCCATCACTTTACTTTGATGCTAGTCTGTTCTTCAAGCTGTCCTCAGAAATAAGGACGTCATACATCTAGGGAATACTGGTTTGTTTGTATGTTTTCATTTTAGGAAAGGCTTTGCTGTTCCTGAAAATAATACTGTAGAGCACCCTTTCCTGTTCTTATTGGCCATCAGTCAATCTTTTGTGAAGTATTCGTTTATAAATAGACTCTATGGTTGATGAGTAGGAATTATTTATTGACAAGTTTTTGTCAGTGTGTGTATTGCAAATCTTTACTTCCCAGCCTGCGGTTCACTTTTTCATTTTCTTATGGTCATAAGATAAGGAGAAATGTCACATTTTTATGAAGTCCCACTGAATTCTTTTAAATGGTTAGTGCACCCTATGTCCTACCCCAAGATTGACAGGTTCTACGTTTTCTTTCAGAAACTGTCCAATGGGAAGCTACAATCCATTTTCTCTGTCCATTTATTGCTTACAAATGTCACATTTTTATGAAGTCCCACTGAATTCTTTTAAATGGTTAGTGCACCCTATGTCATACCCCAAGATTGACAGGTTCTACGTTTTCTTCAGAAACTGTCCAATGGGAAGCTACAATCCAATTTCTCTGCCCATTTATTGCTTACAAATGTATTTTGACCATCTGTTTCCCAGGAAACCTCTTTTATTATTATTATTATTATTATTATTATTATTATTATTATTATTATTATTTTAAATTGCATTTTTAATTCTAATATGATATTTAAACACTGTTTTTGATTTTCTATGTACACAATCGTATTATCTGTGAATAGTCACAATTATCCCCTCAATTCTTATCCTTTTTGTTTCTCTTGCCTTAAAACACTGGTAGATTCTCCGATGTCACAATAAATAGAGCATCATTGTTTGAAGATTTTAATATACCTTTCTCAATATCTGAAAGAAAAAGCAGACAAAACATTGGTAACAAATGTGACCTAATTGACATATAGGGAACATTCCATAATAAGTGCAGAATACATTATTTTCAAGTGGTCATAGACTCTTTACCCAAATAGATGATAGGTGGGGCCAAGAATCAAGTCTACAAATGTTAAACCCTGAAATTAACTAGATTCTATTCTTAGACCACAGGGGAATTGAGCCACAGTCATAGCGAAAAGAAAATCAAGAAGTCCTTCAATGTTTAAAATTAAATGGAACTTTGCTACATATCCTAAAGGTCAGAGAGGGAATCTCAATGGAAATTCTGAAACTTTTCTACATGAGGGCTCACACACAATGGCACTTTCTTTGTGAAGAGCATTATAATAACCTAGACAGGAGTTGAGCCTTAAGTCAGAGTTCTGCCTACCCCAGCCACACCTGGCAGGCTTGGCCTGTGGTCTCCCTCAGCTGTCCTTTCTGGTGGTCCTGAGCTAAGGGGGTCAACATGGCCATATGGAAATGGGAAGCTGCCCACTCATAATGATGACGGTGCCCACTACCCAGCTGCCCTCTCTGGTGGCTTTGAGCTAAGGGGGTCAACATGGCCGTATGGAAATTAGAAGCTCCCCACTCTTAGTGATGACGTTGCTATCGTATCATCCTCACCAGTCCAACAACATGATTTCTGAGTGAAATATGACACAAGAGTGACTTCTTGGAATTCCTTCAGGTTTGAAAATCATCTGATGTGTCATCTATTCGAAATATGGATTCAACATGTGTACTTTATTCTGGAAAAGCAATAGACCCAATAGCAATTATGGCTTCCTGAGATCTTGTTCTTGAGAGACATCATACTGGCTCTTTGTAGCATTCTGCCTCTTAAACTTCCCAACTAGGGTGTAGATATTTTTAGGCACATTTTCAGACGGTTAGAAAGGGACTCGGATGATATGAGTCACAGAGGATTTTAGTGTCAGAAACCTAAGTGGGATCCCCAAACTGACTCCAAATCGCTTGTTGTTCCATACAGGGTACTATTTCCCTCTTATCTCTGGTCTTCTCAATCTGGAAACCTATCAAGTATCAGGATTTTCTTGTCATGTGGACAACTGGAATGAATTCAGCGGGCCTTTTCACGTCTGCCCATGGTGATCATTAAGATCATTATCTCAGTGGAGGACCTCTGGGTAAGATACTCAAAGATCCTTAGGAATAGAGACAGTATAATATTTTTCTGGTATTAAAGTTACTGAAACCAACTATCTTTTTTAGTCCATTCAGGCTCTGGTATGTTCAGAAGGTGCTGTAAAACAGGTCTGAAATAGTATTTAAAAACACTCAGCTCAGCCTCTTCTACAAAGTGAGCCAATGCTTATAAATATGGCTAAAATATTCCCTTACCTACGATTACTTCCCAGCCATCATAGTGTTTATATGGTATGACTGTGACTTACATTAGTCAACATTTGCAGAGAAAGAACTTAGTGCATCCAGGGGGCACTTCATGTTGAAATTAGTTTGTGACAACGAGCTATTGTGTTTTATTCTGCAGTCCAAGGGAATGGTGCCAGACATCTCTAAGGTGTCTAGCAGTTCTACAATTCTGATTTTAAGTGGTCTGTGTGCTTCATAGATTTGGGCAGGAGAAGGGCAGGAGTCCAGAGACTGTGAACACTTCTGTTACCTGTGCTGACCATGGAGCAGGTAGCCTTCTGTGGGATTCATTTTGAATTCTTGGTACTCTTGGGAAAGGTGCTTTTGTCTCAAATTCCTCCATTTAGGAGTAATTATAATGATGAAAGTAATTTTTATCTTATATCATCTGTGGACCCTGATCCTGGGCTCCCAGGGAAGCTATCCTTTAACATTTTACCCGGCTCAAATTGATTGGGCAAAACCTGAAAGCATGGGCCCTATTTCTGCCCCAAGCACATGTTGTACATCTGCTTCGAGAAGAAAACAATAACCAAAAATGCCAACATAAAGATAAGAAAAAATAAAGAACCTCTTTGGCTCCCATAAGATTAAAGTCATACTGACATGTACATACTGAAAACATAAGAAAGAGTCTGTCACTTTCTAGAATCTAAGAATATCCTCATTGTGGTGTGTAACTCTGTACTTAAAAGAAAACAGAAAAAAATATATAAGCCTGCCCCAAATGTTCCTTCCCCGGAGCACTCCCTTCTTGGTGAAGATTGTGTCTCCCAGGAAGCTGTCCTGACTTGGGTTTGAATAAAGGTCTCTTCCTTTCTCTCTAAAATGTTTTTAAAAGTTCATTCACGCAATGTCGATAATAACAGTGTTTTCTATTTAAGTGAGAAATAAATGTTCCACTCTAGTTTTATTGGGAATAGACGAATTTAGGGTTTCTTTAGAAGAGTAAGTCTGCCTTCCAGAAAAGGCAAGGTCATTGGTCTATTGAGAATGAAGATAATTACTGCTAAACAACAAGTATGTGTTACCCCTTCGCCCAGAAACCGAAGCAGGTGTGCAGGCTTTAGGTCAGAGGTGACTTCTTGTCCCCAGGTGACAACACTTCTCTGGTCTGGCTCCAAGACACCCGAGGTTTTGAACGTCAGCATCGGAGTCAGCGAGGCATCTTGTCACAGGACGCCAGTGTTCAGAGAAAGCACAGGTATGTTTGGCAAAATGTCCTATCTATGTCAGGGCTGGAGGTAAAACCTCTCATTATCCCAAAACCTCCTGGGCTTTTCTCTTTTCTCTAGTTGAGCCACAAAGTAAAATTGAAGTAGCTGTCAGCATTCTGCGTTTGGTGCAAGAATTACTTAGTTTCCCTGCAGGTAGAACTTTGCAGGGGATCACAATTTGTCTGTCCATTTATTGCTTACAAATGTATTTTGACCATCTGTTTCCTAGGAACCATCTTTTATTAGAAAGGGGAGGTGAGATTCACTCTGTGCCTGTTTGTAACATCTAATTTGTTCCTTCATCTAACAGTGTTTATTCAATTGGGCCTAAGATATGGTTGAGTGGCAAGCATCAAGAGTTAGGTGGCTTTTTTTCATCTGATACAGACTTGGATGATGTCATTTGACAAAGGTGATGTTTCATCATTGATTAGTTTATTCATCAGAAGAGTTAAAATTAGGGTGGAGGGAAAATTCAAAATTATCCAAAGCGGACTGTTCCTGTTTAAAAGTTGAGCTTGACTTTCTAGTTTTACTAAATGTATTATCTCGATATTTTGAGGTGCCATATTCTCTCTGTAGTTTCTTTGGTGGTGGAGTCAGAAGGAGAGTCTGGGAATTCTTTTGGATAGTGGCATGCTGGTGGCTTCAAGGGGCTTGGCGTCAGGAGCCTTGGGGTGAAGTCTGCAACTGCTTGCCTGACCCTGGGTGCATCTCACAGAGGTTTTGCTTCATCTTATGAAATTGCCAGCAGATAATGTTCTGCTTAAAGGGGAACACTCCCATCCTGTTGGTGGCAATGCAAAGTGGTGCAGCCAGTCTAGGAAACAGTGTGGGGGTTCCTCAAAAAGTTAAACATTGAACAACCCCATGATTCAGCAATTGCTCTCCTAGGTATTTACCCAAAGGATACAAAAATGCAGATTCAAAGGGGGTACATGCACCATGATGTTTATAGCAGCAATGTCCACAGTAGCCAAACTATGGAGAGAATCCCAAAGTCTATGCACTGATGAATGGATAAAGCAGAAGTGGGATACATATATATAATGAAATATGACCCAGCTTCAAAAAGAATGAAATCTTACCCTTTGCAAGGATGTGGATGGACCTAGAGTGTATCAAGCTAAGCAAAATATTTGAGGAAAGAGAAATATCCTATGCTCCCACGCTTGTGGAATTTCAGAAAGAAAACAGATGAACAGAGTGGAGGGGTGATGAGAGAGGCAAACAAGGAAATAGACTCAAACTTGGAGAACAAACTGAGTGTTGCTGCAGGACAGGGGCATGGGGGGAAGAGTTAAATGGGTGAGGGGTATTAAGGAGGGCACTTGTGATGAGCACCGGGTACTGTATGCAGGTGAGGAATCACTAAATCCTACCCCTGAAGCGAATATTCCATGGCATGTGAACTACCTGGAATTTAAGTAAAAGAAGAAAGGAAAAAGTGTTCTGCTTCATGAAGAGTGAGGTAAAATTGTAGTGATTTGGGCTGTACTATTCTATAGATGAGAGATGTGAAACACCCTGTTGTAGGATACACTAGTTTCTTATCACATAAGGAGTCCTCAGAAAGCTGCAATGAAAGATTCAGGTCTCAGAGCATGTTAATGTTCCAATGATATTTTACAGTTTGCACAGGTAGGAAAGAAGGTGGAGAGAGAGGCAACAGAAGGGGAAAGCAGGTGTGAACCTTTCATTTGTTAGCATTATAGCTTTCTCATGAAAGCTTTATGTCAGTGTGATTTTGGAAGCAGAGGGGGAATCCGGGAGCTTTGCAGGAGACAGGGGGGAGTTCCAGGTCTGGGTAAAGCTGACAGGGGTCCCAGAGGAGAGCTGAATGCATTCTGCAGCAGGGTGTGTTCAGGGTGGGCTCCAGGGGTGGCTGTGGGTCTCCTGGGTGAGAGTTGTGACAGGTGAGGGCTGTGTGCAAGTTCCTGGCTGAGGACAAGTGAGGCACTGGCTGAGAGCTGGCGGAGAACCTTCTTCTGGGCCGCCATCCTCACCCAACACACAGCCTCATCTTCTGTTCCTGTCACTCCAATTCAGACTTCTCCAAAGTTGAGTGAGAACACATCAAGAGCATTCTTAACAGAAGGGAAAGCATGTGCAAAGGCTCTGGGGCAGGAGAATTTCAGGTATGTCCAGGAGCAGCAAGAAGGACCTGTAGCCACAGGAGACAGCTTAGGACATGACCTCAGAGAGGTGTCAGAAAGCCATTCCAGGGCTATAACCCCATGAGACCCTGTTTCACTGGGCCATCCTGGCTGCAGTGTTGAGAACAGATGACAGAGGGTTGAAGATGGCAAGGGAGTTCAATGACGAATCTTTTCCAGGATCTCAGGCACTGTGGACCAGACAGGCGCCCTTGGATGGAGTGGTTAGACCTATTCTGGGTCCATTTTGAAGATGGAGCTCGCAGGATTTGCTGATGGGTTAGCTATTAGGAGCTGGAGAACGGAGGAATTGGGGTAAATCCCATCTGTTGTGGGTTTTCCTGATCGAGGGGAAGGAGAGGTTTTCTCAGGGGGTAGGAGGTAGTCCGTGTTCCGCATGCTGAGGAAAGTGCCTTTCCCGGTGGATCTGCTGAGGTTTGTGTCTGGGAGTACCTTTCACATCTCCTCCCTCAGCAATGCTCACGTACAAGTATCCCCCACTTTTTAAACGTTCACAGTAAGACACTGGGCTTTCTTGAAAGAACTATGTTATTACCCAGCTTCAGTAAGAGGAAGAGACCTGAAGAGGATTTCCCTCTTATGAAAAAAGGTGAACAGTGAGAATCGCGTTCAGCATCTGTTTTGGGGAGAAGCACGACAGAGGCGGCGTGCACCCCAACCAGGTCCTTCCGCTGGGATCCGCTCTCCGCATCCAGCCACCAGCATTTTGAATGGTGTCTGTGAGCCTCTGCTTCTGCTTTATCTTCATTTATGCTGGGCCTCCGTTAGAAACTTGTGTCCTGAGGCCTAAGAAAAGCCAAAGAGAGGAATTTTGGAGTCTGAGCACACTGTCTAATTATTCCGTGTAAATTAATGGTCATTCCTTCTTGACACCATTTCTGCTGTGCAAGGTTTCTCAGAAGCCCTGTACTTTCAAAGAGCAGGGAAACCTATACCCCATGCTGCAGGGTTAGTTTTAGTCTCCATGCTGGACAGAACATTTCATGACTGTCGGATTTTCTCACTCAAACATTGAGACTTTGACCACCTTCACCCGTTTCTAGCACCCCATCTCCGAATCTGGCACCTACCAATCTGCTCTCAGTATCTATGCGTTCAGTATTTGTTTATTCCTCGTGGAATGTACATGAGAGCATCTGGTATTGGTCTTTCTGTGTCTGAGTTACTTGGCATAAGGCCCCCAAGGTCTGTGTTTCCATGTCTGGTTCTTGTGAATAATGCTGCAGTGAACGTGGGAGTGCATCTGTCTTTTTGAGGCAGTATTTTTGTGTTCTCCAAATCAATACTCTGTAGAGCCATTACTGGGTCATGTGGTAGTTGTATTTATTTTTTCAGGAACCTCCATACCATTTGTCACAATGGCTGCACCAATTTCCATTCCCACCAACAGTGCACAGTGTCTCCTTGTCTGCACACCCTTGACCCCACCTGGTGTCTGTCTCTGGGAAAATTGCTGTTCCAACAATTGTGAGGGGATAGCCGATTGTGGGTTTGATGATGTTTCCCTGTCGATATTAAGTGATGTCGAATAACTTTCTCTGTCTGTTGGCACCTGTGTGCCATCTTTGGAAAGTATCTATTCACATATTCTCCCATTTTTTAATACAGATTTTTTTTTGTTTTGATTTGTACGAGTGTTGTGTGTATTTTGGATATTAGCCTCTTCTCACACATATGATTCGCAGATATTTTTTCTTATTGGGTCAGTGGCCTTTTAAGTTTTTGCTGGTTTCTTTTGCCAAGTGGAAGATTTCAGTTTGAAGTTGTTCCACTTGTTTATTTTTGCTTTTGTTTCTTTGCGTTTGGTGTCGGATCTGAAGACTCTTTGCCAAAACCTATGTCGAGAGACTTAGTACCTGTGTCTTCTTGGAGGTTTATGGATTCAGGTCTTATGTTCAAATCATTCATCCATTAAAAATTTTGGTGGTGTAAGAAATTGACCCAGTTATATTCTTCTGCCTTTAGTGTCCAGTTTGCCTGTTACCGCTCACTGTAGACACAGTCCTTCTGTCATGGCATATCTTCTGCTGCTGTGTCATAAGTTAGGATCATCTACGTGTGGGTAAGTTTCTGAGCTTTCTGTTCTGTTCCACTGACCTTGGGTCTGTGTTTATGCCAGTACCATCCTGTTTTGATGACAACATCTTTGTAATCTAGCTTGAAATCCAGGAGTGTGTTGACTGCACCTTTCTTTCTTCAGGTTGCTTTGCGTTTTTGGGGCCTTTTGTGATTCCATACAAATTTGAGGACTGTTATCTATATCCTTGAATAATGCCACTGGAATTCAGATAGGGATTTCATCACATCTGTCGATTGCTTTGGGTACGATGGACATGTTCACATAATTAACTCTTCCAGTTAAGGAGCATGGCGTATGCTTCCATTTGTTTGTGTTGCCTTCCAAATCTTTGAACCACACATTCTGCCCCCCTCGACACACATGTTTTTCATTTCTTTTCTGCCATGTGTTGAGTGTACTATGTCTTTCACATTTTTGGTTACTTTTATTCCTAGATTTTTTTTGATGCAATTGTAAATGGCATTGCTTTTTTAATTTCTCTTTGCGAAAGTGTGTCATCAGTATATAGAAATGCAAGAAGTTGGGTCATCTGGGTGGCCCCATAGGTGACGTGTCTGCCTTCAGCTCAGGTCATGATCCCAGAGTTCTGGGATTGAGCCCCGTGTAGGGCTCCCCGCTTATCGAGGGTCTGCTTCTCCCTCTTTCTGACACTACCCCTGCATGTGCTTTTTCTCTTCCTCTCAAATAAATAAATAAAATCTGAAAAAAAGTAAAGACAACAGGTCTCTGTATATTGACTTTATATCCTGCAGCTTTCTTGAATTTGTTTAAATTAACAGGTTTTTTTTTTTTTTTTTCGGAATCTTTCGGGATTTCATGTCATTTGCAAATAGTGACAGTTTTCCTGTATGGATTTCATATCTTTCTCCTTTTTTAAAATGATGTTAGTCACCCTACAGTACTTCATTTGTTTTTGATGAAGTGTTCCATGATTCATTGCTTGCATATAACCCCTAGTGCTCATTATGACACGTGCCCTCCTTAATACCCATCACCAGGATTACCCATTCCCCTACCCTCCCTTTCTGCAACCTTCAGTTTGTTTCCCAGTGTCAATAGTCTCTCATGGTTCATCTCCCCCTCTCATTCCCCCCCTTCACTTTTCCCTTCCTTCTTCTAATGTTAGATGCTATTCCTTCCATTCCACATCGGAGTCAAACCTTATGATAATTGTCTTTCTCTGCTTGATTTAATTTCACTTAGCATAATCCCCTCCTGGTCCATCCACCTTGGTGCAAATGGTGGGTATTCATCCTTTCTGATGACTGAGTAATATTCCATTGTATAGATGAACCACATCTTCTTCGTCCATTCATTTGCTGAAGGACATCTTGGCTCCTTCCACAGTTTGGCTATTATGGACATTGTTGCTATGAACTTTGGGATACAGGTGTCCCTTCTTTTCATTACTCTGTGTCTATAGGGTAAATACCCAGTAGTGCAATTGGTGGGTCATAGGATAGCTCTGTGTTTAATGTCTTGAGGAACCCCCATATTGTTCAAAAGTGCCTATACCAGCTTGAATTCTCACGAGTAGTGTAAGAGGGCTCCCCTTTCTCCATATCCTCTCTGACTTTTTGTAATTTCCTGTCTTGTTAATTTGTTTTTCAAGATTTTATTTATTTATTCCACAGAGATAGAGATGGCCAGCGAGAGAGGGAACACAAGCAGGGGGAGTGGGAGAGGAAGAAGCAGGCTCATAGCGGAGGAGCCTGATGTGGGGCTTGATCCCGTAATGCCAGGAATACGCCCTTAGCCGAAGACAGACGCTTAACCTCTGTACTACCCAGGTGCCCCCTGTGTTGTTAATTTTAACCATTCTAACTGGTATAAGGTGGTATCTCATTGTCGTTTTGATTTGTATTTGCCTGATGGCAAGTGATGTGGAGCATTTTTTCATGTGTCTGTTGGCCATTGTATGTCTTCTTTGGAGAAGTATCCCTTTGTGTCTTCTGCCCATTTTTTGGGTGTCGAGTTTGAGGAGTTCTTTATAGATCTTGGATACTAGCCCTTTATCTGTAATATCATTTGCAGATATCTTCTTCGATTCCATAGGTTGACTTTTTGTTTTGTTGATCATTTGCTTTGCCCTGCAGAAGCTTTTTATCTTGGTGAAGTGCCAATAGTTCCTTTTTTGCTTTTATTTCCTTTGCCTTTAGAGATGTGGCTTGCAAGAAGTTGTTGTGTCCAAGTTTGAAGAGTTCTTTTGATTTTGATATGAGACAGGAATCCATTATCTTTCTTTCCTGATTGTATTCGAGTCCTCTGTCTTTCTTGGTGAGTCTAGCTAAGTTTGTCAGTTTTGTTTATCTTTCCAAAAAAGGCAGCTTTCATTTTCATTGTTTTTTTTTTTTGTCTTTTAGTCTCCGTTGGATTTATTTATGCATTCCTTTTTGTTATTTCCTTATTTCTACTAATTTGGGGCTTTGTTTGTTGTTTTATTTTCTACTTCTTTACCACATAAATCAAGTTGTTTGTTGGAGACCATTCTCATGGATTGATGAAGACTTGAGTTTCTATGAATGTCCCCCATAAAGCTACTTTTGCTGCATCCCTTATGTTTTTGTAAGTTGTCTTTTTCATCAGTGTCAAGGTACTTCTAAAATCTTTTTTGATTTCTTCTTTGACTGTTGGTTGTTCAGTAGCTTGTTGTTAAATCTCCACGTATTTTTTTAAGATTATTTAGGTATCTGACAGAGAGTGAGACAGTGAAAGAGGGAATGGAAGCAGGGGGGTGGGAGAGGGAGAAGCGGGCTTCCCGCTGAGCAAGGAGCCTGATTCCAGGCTAAATCCCAGGATCCTGGGATCAGGACCTGAGCTGAAGGCAGATCCTTAACAACTGATCCACGCAGGCCCCCCAATCTCCACCTATTTTTGACTGTCCCATTTTTTTCTTGAGACTGATTTCTAGTTTCATATCTTTGTGGTTGGACAAGATTTGAAGCAGAAGGTGAAGAGAACATTCAGATAAAGGTTTGTTTCCTGAATTGTTTTCTGAGGGCAGAGCATGAGTTCCGTGGGGACGGAGGAAGGTTTTGTGAGACGGGGGTGGGGTTAACCCTTGTTAGAATTACTGACTACTACCATGCAGGCTGTGTGCTACTGTTCACACCGTAGTCCTGATGGACTTGTACTTCATTAGAAATATTTTCTAGGAGGTGTAGGCATAGCCTTCTCTTAAAGAAAGGTGCCATGTGGGTTCATGGCATGACCCCAGGTCACCAACCAGGATGTATGGTATTGTGGGTGATCAGAAACAGGCTTTCTGTGGGAAGTGACAGAAATAAGGTATGGTGAGCTCCATGACCATAGGTGAGGTCCCGAGTGACGCACTGGGTGTTGGTTTCTGTGGATCTGTCTCATCAGGTGCTGTGGAATTCAGGGACACCCTCCTCTCTGTGGATTTGTGTGGAGACAGGTAGACATCAGTGTCTGGCCAGGCATGAGGGTCGCACTGGCCCACCACCAGAGGTGCAGCGTGCAGGGGAGCCACTGCTTGTTTTCCACGAAAGCTGCCCAGCGTCTGTGACTGTGATTCCTAGCAGCTGCAAGGGGAGAGGAGGCCGGGGGTGGTGCACACTTCCTAGACTTGTGGTCAGGTCTAGTCTGGAGCCCACTGAAGTCAGCCACACCTGGCCAGGAGGCACCCAGTCAGTGTAGCTTTGGGCACTGCTCCCATGGTACTTCGTGCCAGCTCCATGCTGCCACCTCCTGCTTTTCATCATCATCTTCAAGGTCATGTGACTCTGCTCTTGCCCCATGGCCTCCGGGGTATTGTCCGTCCTCCATCTGGCCCTCGTCCCTGGTGCCCTGTGCAGTCTGATGCCAGGGTAGCCTTCTCGAGACAAACATCTGGCCCTGATGGAACACTTCCATGGATCTCGTGTGATGCGAGGATGATGCCCTGCCCTGGAAGGGGGCTGCAGGTCCCCAATTAGGAGAGCCATGTCTCCCTTTTCAGCATGGCCTGCCCTCCCCTCAGTCTTCTTCAGGGAATCTCTCCCCACTTTCTGAGCGGACAGCTCTGAACTTAAAAATGAATATTATTTTACATATCTCTATGCCTTAGTTCATCCATGGCATGTCTTTCAGCCCCGTTAGTGGGGTTTTTTTTTAGCAGTTCTGAAGGGCTGTCTGCTCATGGAGGGGATGACCTGGGTGGGACAGCTTTCCCTCTCATCTCCCTCAGCATGTCTCTGAGCCCTGAGGCCAGCTGTCCCACTGAGGATTGAGGGACCCGAGCCAGCCCATCCTGAACCCAGGCTGTGTCAGTTGTGTAGACTGATGTGTTTTGGAGCGGTGGGCAGCCGGCATGGGCCAGGGGCAGGCAGTGTCTCCTTCTCATTCCTTCCCTCCCTTCCTCCCAGAGGTAGCTCAGAGCAGCCTTCAACCCCTGCATCTCCAGATCCCTTGACTTATGCCTTCTGTGTTCAGCTGGTGACCTTGGAGTTTCGCATGGATTCTACCTCCCGTACCCTCTCCTGTAGCAGTTCCTGGATCAGGGGAGGGGTTGGACCCTTGTCTGTTTTTGATCTTCTTCCTGTCCCGCACCAAGCCCACCCACCGTTGCATCTTCCATGTATGTGCTTGGAAGCAAGCCCATCCACAGGCAACCTATTAGCCAAATGGATCCAGGCAATGAACATTGAAGTAGAGATCCAGGATCCATAATAAACCTGCTCTGAAACCTGTCCCAAAGTCTGTGACTCTCTCACACTGAAACAGAAACAATAATAGCTTTCTGGACTGTGAAGTGACATGTCTCTCTAATTCCAATCTTGAATGCATAGGTGCTAAACCTGGACAGAAAAGGACCATGGCTCCCGTGGGCTGGGATCCATAGTAAGAACTCAGTGAAATCTGAATTCGAGGCATAGAGTAAATAATTATTGTAGAGCGAATCCTCCCAAGTAGGGCTTATGCACAGTGCACAGGAAAAGCTTTTTTAAAGAGGTTCCTGAAAGAAAAATCTTTTTTAAAAATTTATTTTAATTCCAGTAGAGCTAACATACAGTGTTACATTCGTTTCAGGTGTACAATAGAGTGATTCAGTAATTCTATATATTACTCAGTGGTCATCAAGAAAAGTGTCCTCTTAATCCGCTTCATCTATTTCACTCATCCCTCTATCCACCTCCTCTCTGGTAACCATCCATTTGTTCTCTATTGTTAAGAGTTTGTATTTTCCCATGCCCATACTCAGGCAACCCTGTTTGGGTAGAGTTTCCGTGTCCCCTGCAAGGGTGAATGGGGGTGGGCATGCTCTGGGCCAGTATTTCCAGGCTTTTGTTCCCTGGCGGCTTTCTCTGGTGATCTGCTGTGCCTTTTCTGAGAGTCAGAGCAGCAGAGGCTGAATTGTCACAGAACAGAGGGAATGCGGCCCGTTCTCCACCCTTGTTCTGGCCACTTTAACTCCATTACTGTTGGTGCTGCTCAACCCTGTAGCATCCTGGGATGTGCACCCCACACCTGGTGTCCCTGGCCTCAATTCCGGGGCTAGTGCATCTCTGTCCTTTGTGTTTCTAATGCTGCCAGCCACCAGAAGACCTGATCTCTCTCTGGAAGCTCCTGGTCTCAGTCTGGATCCCCTGAGCACACCGGGATTCCAGAGTTCCATGAGAAGCCTGGTGGCTCTGGCACCTGGTTCAGGGTCTCAGTCTGCTGTTTCGCAGGTGCCTACCGCAAGTCCACCAGATCCCCTGTGCAGGTGGCCTGCCAGCCGCCAGCCGCCCAGTGGGCTCCCGGGTCTCCTGGTCTCAGTCTATGCCTGGTGAGCACACCGGGATTCCGGTGTTCCAGGAGAAGCCTGGTGGTGCACGCTCTGGGCTCACCGGTCTCAGTCCACTCTCTCCGGTGTGCCATCCATGAGTCCGCCCGCTCCCTGGTGCAGGTGGTTGCTGCTTCCGGACGCCAGAACATGGCGGCTCCCCCCCTTCCGTTTATCTTCTGATATCTGTGCCCGGTTTCAAGGCTCCCCGCTTCATACCTCAATACTCAGCGCTGGAGATGTTCATTTGTAGAGATCCAGATGTATCTTCCTGCCTCTCAGGCTGATTCCGTGGTTGTTTAGGCTGGTCTGGTACCTATCCAGCTCAACTCAGGGGACCTGCTGAAAAAGGGGTCTCCTACTCCTCCGCCATCTTAACTCCTCTCTTGTACCTGAAATAGTATTTAAAAACACTCAGCTCAGCCTCTTCTACAAAGTGAGCCAATGCTTATAAACATGGCTAAAATATTCCCTTACCTACGATGACTTCCCAGCCATCGTAGTTTTTAAATGGTATGACTGTGACTTACATTAGTCAACATTTGCAGAGAAAGAACTTAGTGCATCCAGGGGGCACTTCATGTTGAAATTAGTTTGTGACAACGAGCTACTGTGTTTTCTTCTGCAGTCCAAGGGAATGGTGCCAGACATCTCTAAGGTGTCTAGCAGTTCTACAATTCTGATTTTAAGTGGTCTGTGTGCTTTAGAGATTTGGGCAAGAGAAGGGCAGGAGTCCAGAGACTGTGAACACTTCTGTTACCTGTGCTGACCATGGAGCAGGTAGCCTTCTGTGGGCATCATTTTGATTTCTTGGTACTCTTGTGAAGGTGCTTTTGTCTCAAATTCCTCCATTTAGGAGTAATTATAATGATGAAAGTAATTTTTATCTTATATCATCTGTGGACCCTGATCCTGGGCTCCCAGGGAAGCTATCCTTTAACATTTTACCCGGCTCAAAATGACTGGGCAAAACCTGAAAGCATGGGCCCTATTTCTGCCCCAAGCACATGTTGTACATCTGCTTCGAGAAGAAAACAATAACCAAAAATGCCAACATAAAGATAAGAAAAAATAAAGAACCTCTTTGGCTCCCATAAGATTAAAGTCATACTGACATGTACATACTGAAAATGCATAAAAACATTGCATTTCCTAAAGCCCAAGCCTTGGAGGGTCTGAGAGACTTGCCCAAAACCAGGCACACCCCAGCAGGGAGGGCTGGTGCAGAAAGGGAAGGGGCAGGACTCTGAGGGTGGTCTGCAGCTAGAGGGGTCCCTGGAAGGGGCCAGGTGTGTGGGGGGACCGCGGCCCACGACCCCACCCATGCCTGTGCTGGGTGTTGGGTCGAGCAGGCGCTTCTTGGGCCCCCTGCACTTTCAGGGTTCCAGGGGCTTGAGGGCGGGTTGCCCAGCATCCAAGGGGCTCAGGCACCACCCTCACCAACCATTCACCGCTTGGGGGTGGAGCTATGTCTCTGTGGGCAGTCCCAGACTTGCAGTGGGTTGCAGACTTGGGGCAAAGAAGGGGCACTGAGAGAGAGAGAGAGTTGCCCTGTGGAGATCCCTGCTGGTGAGTGAGCAGCGTGCACTGGGGTGGGGGTCCGGGGGTAGGGTGCGCCCCAGGTGGGAGACAGGGTTCTGGAAGGGCATGTGGAGAGGGTTCCTTGTGGGGACTCAGGTGAGTTTTCTTTTTCCCTTTAAAGTCTCTTCTGCCCCATGTCCTCAACTGACTTTATTCCCCATACCCGTGAACTCCAAGACACCCACTCACCTGAGCTTTTGTGGGATGGGTTGCAGAATTTCAAGGTTTCCCCTGTTCCCCTGGAAGAGTGCGGGTAAGGACTTCACACAATCCCCACCTTCAGTTCTCTGACACAGTGCAGGTGATGCATCTTGAGCAGTACCCTGAGTTCAGCAGGGTGTGCCATGGTCCCCAGGCACAGGTGTGGCAGTAGCATGCCCCAGAGCCGTCCCCCAACTTCAGCATTATGCCCCGTGTGCCCCCGGGTTAGTGGTAATTGGCTATTAGAATCATGCAGGAAAATCCTCCAGGTGGGGGCCTGGAGGCGGGCATAAACCAGACCCCACTCTAGTTGCATTGGGAATAGACGAATTGAGGGTTTCTTTAGAAGAGTAAGTCTGCTTTCCAGAAAAGACAAGGTCATTGGTCTATTGAGAATGAAGATAATTACTGATAAACAACAAGTATGTGTTGCCCCTTCGCCCAGAAACCGAAGCAGGTGTGCAGGCTTTAGGTCAGAGGTGCCTTCTTCTCCCCAGCTGACGGCACTTCTCTGCTCTGGCTCCAAGACACACGAGGTTTTGAACGTCAGCATCGGAGTCAGCGAGGCAGCTTGTCACAGGACACCAGTGCTCAGAGAAAGCACAGGTATGTTTGGCAAAATGTCCTATCTATGTCAGGGCTGGAGGTAAAACCTCTCTTTATCCCAAAACCTCCTGGGCTTTTCTCTTTTCTCTAGTTGAGCCACAAAGTAAAATTGAAGTAGCTGTCAGCATTCTGGGTTTGGTACAAGAATTACTTAGTTTCCCTGCAGGTAGAACTTTGCAGGGGATCACAATTTCTCTGTCCATTTATTGCTTACAAATGTATTTTGCCCATCTGTTTCCTAGGAACCCTCTTTTATTAGAAAGGGAAGGTGAGATTCACTCTGTGCCTGTTTGTAACATCTAATTTGTTCCTTCATCTAACAGTGTTTATTCAATTGGGCCTAAGATATGGTTGAGTGGCCAGCATCTAGAGTTAGGTGGCTTATTTTCATCTGATACAGACTTGGATGATGTCATTTGGCAAAGGTGATGTTTCATCATTGATTAGTTTATTCATCAGAAGCGTTAAAATTAGGGTGGAGGGAAAATTAAAAATTATCCAAAGCGGCCTGTTCCTGTTTAAAAGTTGAGCTTGACTTTCTAGTTTTACTAAATGTATTATCTCGATATTTTGAGGTGCCATATTCTCTCTGTAGTTTCTTTGGTGGTGGAGTCAGAAGGAGAGTCTGGGAATTCTTTTGGATAGTGGCATGCTGGTGGCTTCAAGGGGCTTGGCGTCAGGAGCCTTGGGGTGAATTCTGCAACTGCTTGCCTGACCCTGGGTGCATCTCCCAGAGGTTTTGTTTCCTCTTATGAAATTGCCAGCAGATAATGTTCTGATTAAAGGGGAACCCTCCCATCCTGTTGGTGGCAATGCAAAGTGGTGCAGCCAGTCTGGGAAACAGTGTGGGGGTTCCTCAAAAAGTTAAACATTGAACAACCCCATGATCCAGCAATTGCTCTCCTAGGTATTTACCCAAAGGATACAAAAATGCAGATTCAAAGGGGGTACATGCACCATGATGTTTATAGCAGCAATGTCCACAGTAGCCAAACTATGGAGAGAATCCCAAAGTCCATGCACTGATGAATGGATAAAGCAGATGTGGGATACATATATATAATGTAATATGACCCAGCTTCAAAAAGAATGAAATCTTACCATTTGCAAGGATGTGGATGGATCTAGAGTGTATTGAGCTAAGCAAAATCATTGAGGAAAGAGAAATATCCTATGCTCTCATGCTTGTGGAATTTCAGAAAGAAAACAGATGAACAGAGTGGAGGGGTGATGAGAGAGGCAAACAAGGAAATAGACTCAAACTTGGAGAACAAACTGAGTGTTGCTGCAGGACAGGGGCGTGGGGGGAAGAGTTAAATGGGTGAGGGGTATTAAGGAGGGCACTTGTGATGAGCACCGGGTACTGTATGCAGGTGAGGAATCACTAAATCCTACCCCTGAAGCGAATATTCCATGGCATGTGAACTACCTGGAATTTAAGTAAAAGAAGAAAGGAAAAAGTGTTCTGCTTCATGAAGAGTGAGGTAAAATTGTAGTGATTTGGGCTGTACTATTCTATAGATGAGAGATGTGAAACACCCTGTTGTAGGATACACTAGTTTCTTATCACATAAGGAGTCCTCAGAAAGCTGCAATGAAAGATTCAGGTCTCAGAGCATGTTCATGTTCCACTGATATGTTACAGTTTGCACAGGTAGGAAAGAAGGTGGAGAGAGAGGCAACAGAAGGGGAAAGCAGGTGTGAACCTTTCATTTGTTAGCATTATAGCTTTCTCATGAAAGCTTTGCGCCAGTGTGATTTTGGAAGCAGAGGGGGAATCCGGGAGCTTTGCAGGAGACAGGGGAGTTCCAGGACTGGGTAAAGCTGACAGGGGTCCCAGAGGAGAGCTGAATGCATTCTGCAGCAGGGTGTGGGAAGGGGTGGCTGTGGGTCTCCTGGGTGAGAGTTGTGACAGGTGAGGGCTGTGTGCAAGTTCCTGGCTGAGGGCAAGGGAGGCACAGGCGGCGAGCTGGCAGAGAACCTTCTTCTGTGCCACCAGCCTCACCCAACACACAGCCTCATCTTCTGTTCCTGTCACTCCAATTCAGACTTCTCCGAAGGTGAGTGAGAACACATCAAGAGCATTCTTAACAGAAGGGAAAGCATGTGCAAAGGCTCTGGGGCAGGAGAATTTCAGGTATGTCCAGGAGCAGCAAGAAGGCCCTGTGGCCACAGGAGACACCTTAGGACATGACCTCAGAGAGGTGACAGAAAAAACCATTCCAGGGCTATAACCCCATGAGACCCTGTTTCACTGGGCCATCCTGGCTACAGTGTTGAGAACAGATGACAGAGGGTTGAAGATGGCAAGGCAGGTCAATGACAAAGCTTTTCCATGAACTCAGGCACTGTGGACCAGACAGGTGGCCTTGGATGGAGTGGTTAGACCTATTCTGGGTCCATTTTGAAGATGGAGCTCACAGGATTTGCTGATGGGTTAGCTATTAGGAGCAGGAGAACGGAGGAGTTGGGGTAACTCCCAGCTGTTGTGGGTTGTCCTGATCGAGGGGAAAGAGAGGGTTTCTGGGGGTAGGAAGTAGTCCGTGTTCTGAATGCTGAGGAATGTGCCTTTCCTGGTGGATCTCCTGAGGTTTGTGTCTGGGAGAACCTTTCACATCTCCTCCCTCAGCAATGCTCAAGTACAAGTATTCCCCACTTTTTAAACGTTCACAGTAAGACATTGGGCTTTCTTGAAAGAACTACGTTATTACCCAGCTTCAGTAAGAGGAAGAGACCTGAAGAGGATTTCCCTCTTATGAAAAAAGGTGAACAGTGAGAATCGCGGTCAGCATCTGTTTTGGGGAGAAGCATGACAGAGGCGGCGTGCACCCCAACCAGCTCCTTCCGCTGGGAACCGCTCTCTGCATCCAGCCACCAGCACTTTGAATTGTGTCTGTGAGCCTCAGCTGTGCTTTATCTTCATTTATGCTGGGCCTCCGTTAGAAACTTGTTTCCTGAGGCCTAAGAAAAGCCAAAGAGAAGGAATTTTGGAGTCTGAGGACACTATCTAATTGTTCCGTGTAAATTAATGGCCATTCCTTCTTGACACCATTTCTGCTGTGCAACGTTTCTCAGAAGCCCTGTACTTTCAAAGAGCAGGGAAACCTATACCCCATGCTGCGGGGTTAGTTTTAGTCTCCATGCTGGACAGAACATTCCATGACTGTCGGATTTTCTCACTCAAACATTGAGACTTTGACCACCTTCACCCGTTTCTAGCACCCCATCTCCGAATCTGGCACCTACCAATCTGCTCTCAGTATCTATGCGTTCAGTATTTGTTTATTCCACGTGGAATGTACATGAGAGCATCTGGTATTGGTCTTTCTGTGTCTGAGTTACTTGGCATAAGGCCCCCAAGGTCTGTGTTTCCATGTCTGGTTCTTGTGAATAATGCTGCAGTGAACGTGGGAGTGCATCTGTCTTTTTGAGGCAGTATTTTTGTGTTCTCCAAATCAATACTCAGTAGAGCCATTACTTGTCCATGTGGTAGTTGCATTTATTTTTTCAGGAACCTCCATACCGTTTGTCACAGTGGCTGCACCAATTTCCATTCCCACCAACAGTGCACAGAGTCTCCTCATCTGCACACCCTTGACCCCACCTGGTGTCTGTCTCTGGGACAATTGCTGTTCCAACAGTTGTGAGGGGATAGCCGATTGTGGGTTTGATGATGTTTCCCTGACCATATTAAGTGATGTCGAACAACTTTCTCTGTCTGTTGGCACATGTGTGCCATCTTTGGAAAGTATCTATTCACATATTCCCCCCATTTTTTATACATTTTTTTTTGTTTTGATTTGTATGAGTGTTGTGTGTATTTTGGATATTAGCCTCTTCTCACACATATGATTCGCAGATATTTTTTTTCTTATTGGGTCAGTGGCCATTTTAGTTTTTGCTGGTTTCTTTTGCCATGTGGAAGATTTCAGTTTGAAGTTGTTCCACTTGTTTATTTTTGCTTTTGTTGCCTTTGCATTTGGTGTCCGATCTGAAGACTCTTTGCCAAAACTAATGTCGAGAGACTTAGTACCTGTGTCTTCTTGGAGGTTTATGGATTCAGGTCTTATGTTCAAATCGTTTATCCATTAAAAATTTTGTGTGTGGTGTAAGAAAGTGACCCAGTTATATTCTTCTGCATTTAGTGTCCAGTTTGCCTGTTACCGCTCACTGAAGATACAGTCCTTCCCTCATGGTGTATCTTCTGCTGCTGTGTCGTAAGTTAGGATCATCTACGTGTGGGTAAGTTTGTGAGCTTTCTGTTCTGTTTCACTGACCTGGTGTCTGTGTTTATGCCAGTTCCATCCTGTTTTGAAGACAACAGCTTTGTAATCTAGCTTGAAATCCAGGAGTGTGTTGACTGCACCTTTCTTTCTCCATGTTACTTTGGGTATTTGGGGTCTTTTGTGATTCCATACAAGTTTGAGGACTGTTATCTATTTCCTCGAATAGTGCCGCTAGAATTCAGATAGGGATTTCATCACATCTGTCGATTGCTTTGGGTACGATGTACATGTTCACATAATTAACTCTTCCAGTTAAGGAGCATGGCGTAAGTTTCCATTTGTTTGTGTTGCCTTCCAAATCTTTGACCCATACATCCTGCGCCCCTTGACACACGTGTTTTTCATTTCCTTTCTGCCATGTGTTGAGTGTACTGTCTTTCTCATTTTTGGTTACTTTTATTCCTAGATTTTTTTTGATGCAATTGTAAATGGCATTGCTTTTTTAACTTCTCTTTGCGAAAGTGTGTCATCAGTATACAGAAATGCAAGAAGTTGGGTCATCTGGGTGGCCCCATAGGTGAAGCGTCTGCCTTCAGCTCAGGTCATGAACCCAGAGATCTGGGATCGAGCCCCCTGTTGGGCTCCCCGCTTATCGAGGGTCTGCTTCTCCCTCTTTCTGTCACTCCCCCTGCTCGTACTTTTTCTCTTCCTATCAAATAAATAAATAAAATCTGAAAAAAAGTAAAGACAACAGGTCTCTGTATATTGACTTTATATCCTGCAGCTTTCTTGAATTTGTTTATTCTAACAGATTTTTTTTGTGTGTGTGGAATCTTTCGGGATTTCATGTCCTTTGCAAATATTGATAGTATTCCTGTAAGGATTTCATATCTTTCTCTTTTTTTAAAATGATGTTAGTCACCCTACAGTACTTCATTTGTTTTTGATGTAGTGTTCCATGATTCATTGTTTGCATATAACACCTAGTGCTCATTATGACACGTGCCCTCCTTTTTTTTTAAAGAATTTACTTATTTATTCGACAGATATAGAGACAGCCAGCGAGAGAGGGAACACAAGCAGGGGGAGTGGGAGAGGAAGAAGCAGGCTCATGACGGAGGAGCCTGTTGTGGGGCTCGATCCCATAACGCCGGGATCACGCCCTGAGCCGAAGGCAGACGCTTTACCGCTGTGCCACCCAGGCGCCCCAACACGTGCCCTCCTTAATACCCATCACCAGGATTACCCATTCCCCTTCCTCTCCCTTTCTGCAACCTTCAGTTTGTTTCCCAGTGTTAGTAGTCTCTCATGGTTCATCTCCCCCTCTCATTCCCCCCTTCACTTTTCCCTTCCTTCTCCTAATGTCCTCCATGCTATTCCTTCCATTCCACATAGGAGTCAAACCATATGATAATTGTCTTTCTCTGCTTGACTTAATTTCACTTAGCATAATCCCCTCCTGATCCATCCACGTTGGTGCAAATGGTGGGTATTCATCCTTTCTGATGACTGAGTAATAGTCCATTGTATAGATGAACCACATCATCTTTGTCCATTCATCTGCTGAAGGACATCTTGGCTCCTTCCACAGTTTGGATATTATGGACACTGCTGCTATGAACATTGGGATACAAGTGCCCCTTCTTTTCATTACTCTGTGTCTATGGGGTAAATACCCAGTAGTGCAATTGGTGGGTCGTAGGATAGCTCTGTGTTTAACGTATTGAGGAACCTCCATATTGGTTTCAAAAGTGGCTGTACCAGCTTGAATTCTCACGAGTAGTGTAAGAGGGCTCCCCTTTCTTCACATCCTCTCTGACTTTTTTTTTTATTTCTGTCTTATTAATTTTTTTTCAAGATTTTATTGATTTATTCTACAGAGATAGAGACAGCCAGCGAGAGAGGGAACACAAGCAGGGGGAGTGGGAGAGGAAGAAGCAGGCTCATGATGGAGGAGCCTGATGTGGGGCTCGATCCCATAAGGCCAGGATCACGCCCTGAGCCGAAGGCAGACGCTTAACCAATGTGACACCCAGGTGCCCCCTGCCTTGTTAATTTTAACCATTCTAACTGGTGTAAGGTGGTATCTCATTGTAGTTTTGATTTGTATTTGCCTGATGGCAATTGATGTGGAGCATTTTTTCATGTGTCGGCCATTTGTATGTCTTCTCTGGAGAAGTATCTCTTTGTGTCTTCTGCCCATTTTTTGGGTGTCGAGTTTGAGGAGTTCTTTATAGATCTTGGATACCAGCCCTTTATCTGTAAAATCATTTGCAGATATCTTCTTCAATTCCATAGGTTGCCTTTTTGTTTTTTGATCATTTGCTTTGCCAAGCAGAAGCTTTTTATCCTGATGAAGTGCCCATAGTTCATTTTTGCTTTTATTTCTTTGCCTTTAGAGACGTGGCTTGCAAGAAGTTGTTGTGTTCAAAGTTGAAGAGTTCTTTTGATTTTGATATGAGACAGGAATCCATTATCTTATTTTCCTGATTGTATTCGAGTCCTCTGTCTTTCTTGGTGAGTCTAGCTAAGTTTGTCAGTTTTGTTTATCGTTCCATAAAAGGCCGCTCTCATTTTCATTGTTTTTTTTTTTGTCTTTTTAGTCTCCGTTGGATTTATTTATGCATTCCTTTTTGTTATTTCCTTATTTCTACTAATTTGGGGCTTTGTTTGTTGTTTTATTTTCTACTTCTTTACCACATAAATCAGGTTGTTTATTGGAGAGCATTCTCATGGATTGATGAAGACTTGAATTTCTATGAATGTCCCCCATAAAGTTACTTTTGCTGCATCCCATAAGTTTTTGTAGGTTGTCTTTTTATCAGTGTCAAGGTACTTCTAAAAAAATTTTGATTTCTTCTTTGACTATTGGTTGTTCAGTAGCTTGTTGTTAAATCTCCACATATTTTTTTAAGATTATTTAGGTATCTGACAGAGAGTGAGACAGCAAGAGAGGGAACGCAAGCTGGGTGGTGGGAGAGGGAGAAGCAGGCTTCTGAATGAGCAACGAGCCTGATTTGGAGCTAGATCCCAGAATCCTGGGATCAAGACCCGAGCTGAAAGGAGATCCTTAATGACTGAGCCACCCAGGCCTCAAAAATCTCCACCTATTTTTGACTGTCCCATTTTTTTCTTGAGACTGATTTCTAGTTTCATATCATTGTGGATGGACAAGATTTGAAGCAGAAGGTGAAGAGAGCATTCAGATGAAAGGTTTGTTTCCTGGAGGGTTTTCTGAGGGCAGACCATGAGTTCAGTGGGGACGGAGGAAGGTTTTGTGAGACGGGGGTGGGGTTAACCCTTGTTAGAATTACTGACTACTACCATGCAGGCTGTGTGCTACCGTTCACACCGTAGTCCTGATGGACGTGTACTTCATTAGAAATATTTTCTAGGAGGTGTAGGCATAGCCTTCACTTAAAGAAAGATGGCATGTGGGTTCATGGCATGACCCCAGGTCACCAACCAGGATGTATGGTATTGTGGGTGATCAGAAACAGGCTTTCTGTAGGAAGTGACAGAAATAAGGTATGGTGAGCTCCATGACCATAGGTGAGGTCCCGAGTGACGCACTGGGTGTTGGGTTCTGTGGATCTGTCTCATCATGTTCTGTGGAAATCAGGGACACCCTCCTGTCTGTGGATTTGTGTGGAGACAGGTAGACATCAGTGTCTGGCCAGGCACGAGGGTCGCACTGGCCCACCACCAGAGGTGCAGCGTGCGGGGGAGCCACTGCTTGGTTTCCACGAAAGCTGACCAGGGTCTGTGACCGTGATTCCTAGCAGCCGCAAGGGGAGAGGAGGCCGGGGGTGGTGCACACTTCCTAGACTTGTGGTCAGGACTAGTCTGGATCCCACTGAAGTCAGCCACACCGGGCACAGAAGGTACCCAGTCAGTGTAGCTGTGGGCACTGCTCCCATGGTACTTTTGGGCCGGCTCAATGCTGCCACCTCCTGCTTTTCATCATCATCTTCAAAGTCATGTGCCTCTGCTCTTGCCCCATGGCCTCCAGGGTATTGTCCGTCCTCCATCTGGCCCTCGTCCCTGGTGCCCTGTGCAGTCCGATGCCAGGGTAGCCTTCTCGAGACAAACATCCGGCCCTGATGGAACACTTCCATGGATCTCGGGTGATGCGAGGATGATGCCCTGCCCTGGAAGGGGGCTGCAGGTCCCCAATCAGGACAGCCATGTCTCCCTTTTCAGCATGGCCTGCCCTCCCCTCAGTCTTCTTCAGGGAAGCTCTCCCCACTTCCTGAGATGACAGCTCAGAACTTAAAAATGAATGTTATTTTACATATCTCTATGCCTTAGTTCATCCATGGCATGTCTTTCAACCCCGTTAGTGGGGTTTTTTAGCAGTTCTGAAGGGCTGTCTGCTCAAGGAGGGGACGACCTGGGTGGGGCAGCTTTCCCTCTCATCTCCCTCAGCATGTCTCTGAGCCCTGAGGCCAGCTGTCCCACTGAAGATTGAGGGACTAGAGCCAGCCCATCCTGAGCTCAGGCTGTGTCAGCTCATAGACTGATGCGTGTCGGAGCGGTGGGCAGCTGGCATGGGTCAGGGGCAGGCCGTGTCTCCTTCTCATTCCTTCCCTCCCTTCCTCCCAGAGGTAGCTCAGAGCAGCCTTCAACCCCTGCATCTCCAGATCCCTTGACCTGTGCCTCCTGTGTTCAGCTGGTGACCTTGGAGTTTCGCATGGATTCTACCTCCCGTACCCTCTCCCATAGCAGTTCCTGGATCAGGGGAGGGTCGGACCCTTGTCTGTTTTTGGTCTTCTTCCTTTCCCACACCAAGCCCACCCACCTTTGCATCTTCCATGTATGTGCTTGGAAGCAAGCCCATCCACAGGGAACCTATTAGCCAAATGGATCCAGGCAATGAACATTGAAGTAGAGATCCAGGATCCATAATAAACCTGCTCTGAAACCTGTCCCAAAGTCTGTGACTCTCTCACACTGAAACAGAAACAATAATAGCTTTCTGGACTGTGAAGTGATATGTCTTTCTACTTCCAATCTTGAATGCAAAGGTGCTGAGCCTGGACTGAAAAGGACCATGGCTCGCGTGGGCTGGGATCCACGGGAAGAACTCAGTGAAATCTGAATTTGAGGCATGGAGTGAATAATTATTGTAGAGTGAATCCTCCCAAGTAGGGCTTATGCACATTGCACAGGAAAAGCTTTTTCAAAGAGCTTCCTGAAAGAAAAATCTTTTTTGAAAATTTATTTTAATTCCACTAGAGCTAACATACAATGTTACATTAGTTTCAGGTATACAATAGAGTGATTCAGTAATTCTACATATTACTCAGTGGTCATCAAGAAAAGTGTCCTCTTAATCCCCTTCATCTATTTCACTCATCCCTCTATCCACCTCCTCTCTGGAACCTTCCGTTTGTTCTCTATTGTTAAGAGTTTGTATTTTGGTGTGTCTCCTTTTTCTCTTTTAGTTATTTATTTTTGTTTGTTTCTTAAATTCCCCATTAGAGTGACATCGTATGGGATTTGTCTTTCTCTGACTGACTGATTTTAGTTAGGATAATACTCTCTAGCTCCATCCATATGGCTGCAAATGGCAAGGTTTCATTCTTTTTCAAGCCGAGTAATACTCCATTGTGTGTGTGTGTGTGTGTGTGTGTGTGTGTGTGTGTGTGTGAATACACACATCTATCATCTCATTTGTCAATTTTTCTACAGACACTTGGGTTGCTTCCATATTGTGATATTGTAAATAATGGTGCAAGAAACATAGGGGTGCACGTATCCTTTTACGTTTCTGTTTTCCTATTCTTTGAGTAAATATGAGTAGTGTGAATGTTGGATCATAGGGTAGTTCTATATATAATTTTTTGAGGAACCTTCATACTGTTTTCCACGGTGGCCACCACAGTTTGCATTCCCACCCACAGTTCAGGAGGATTCCCCTTTATCCACATCCTCCCAACACCTGCTCTTTGTTGTGCTTTTGATGTTAGCCATTCTGACAGGTTTGAGGTATTACCTCATTGTCCTTTGGATTTACATTTTCCTGATGATGGGTGATGTTGAACATCTTTTCACGGGACTGTTGGCCATTTGTATTTCTTCTTTGGAGAAATGTCTGTCCATGTCTTCTGCCTATTTTTTAACTGGATTATTTGTTTTTTGGGGGTTGAGTAGTATCAGTTGTATATGTTTTGGACACTATCCCTTTATTGCATATGATCTTTGCAAATATCTTCTCCCTTTGAGTAGGTTGTCTTATTATTTTTATGTTTTCATTGTTCTTCTGCCGTGTGGAAACTTTTTATTTTGCTGTATTCCCAATAGTTTATTTTTGCTTTCATTTCCTTTGCCTCAGGACACAGTCTAGAAAAACGTTGGTATGGTCCATGTCAAGAAGTTACTGTCTTCCCTCCTGTAGGATTTTTATGGATTCAGATCTCATATTGAGGTCTTGAAACTGTTTTGTGTTTGTCTTTATTGTGTAAGAAAGCAGTCTAATTTCATTCTTTTGTGTGTAGCTGTCTAGTTTTCCCAACACCATTTGTTGTAGAGACTGTCCTTTTCCCTTTTGATATCGTTGCTTGCTTTGTGGAAGATTCATGGACCACATAATTGTGGGTTTCTGTCTGAACTTGTATCCTGTTCCTTTGGTCGCTGTGTCTATTTTTGTGCCGTACTGTCTTGTTAGGATGACTGCAGCTTTGTAGTATAACCTGAAATCTGAAATTGTGAGTCCTCCACCTTTGTTTTTCTTTTCCACATTGCACTGGCTGTTCGGAATCTTTAGTGGTTCCATACAAATGTTTAGGATTGTTTATTCGAGGTCTTTTGTTCTTTAATTTAAATTCAATTAGCCAACTTACAGTACATCATTCGTTTCAGATGTAGTCTTCAATAAATTTTCAGTCTTGTGTATCACCCAGTGCTCATTGTATCGTGTGACCTCCTTAATGCTACTCACCCAGTTACCCCCCCCCCCCCAACTTCTCCTCCAACAATCATCAGTTTCTTGCGATAGTTAAGAGTCCATCATGGGTTTTCTCCCTCTCTGATGACTTCCCATTCTATTTTCCCTTCCTTCCCCTATGGTCTTCTTCCTTGTTTCTGAGATTCCACATAGGAGTGAAAGCATATGATCATTGTCTTTCTTTCATTGACTTATTCCACTCAGCATAATACCCTCCAGCTCCACCCAGGTCGGTGTGATGGTAAGTATTCATCCTATCTGATGGCTGAGTAATATCCCATTATATATATGATCCACATCTTCTTTATCCATTCATCTATCCATGGTCATCTGCACTCTTTCCGCAGCTTGTCTATTATGGATATTGTTGCTATGAACACTGGTGTGCATGTGTCCTGTCTTCAATACCTCTGTCTCTGGGGGTAAATACCCAGTAGTGCAATTGCTGGGACATAGGGTAGCTTTATTTATAACTTCTTGAGGAAATTCTGTACCATTTTCAAGAGTGGCTGTACCGGACTGCATTCGTACAGGGGTGTAAGAGGGTTCCCGTTTCTCCATATCCTCTCCAACATATATAGTTTCATGTCTTCTTATTTTTAGATATTCAGCCTCGTGTGATATGGCATCTATAGGGGTTTACATTTGTATTTCCCTGAAGCCAAGTGATATGAAGCATTTATGCATGTATCTTTTGATCACCAGTACGTCGTTATCAGTGAAATGACTTCCCATTTTAATCTATCTCAAGACCTAAAGCTGGGGAAGGCACTGAAGCTGGATGATGCCATTGGTTGGAAGTGTGGAGAATTTCAAAAGATCTCCGTGGAGAGCAAGTTTAAAGGTCAGTGTGAAGCTACTAATTGGATCCGGGGAGATCTCTGAAAGTGGGGGTTGCCTGGGATGGGCTGAGGGGGGCCCTCCGATTTTCCTATGAATCCTTGCTGCAGCCCCAAATGGACAGTTTCCTGCTGTGGGGCAGGCTGAGTCCTCTACTCGTGCAGAGGTGAGCCCAATGCCTGGTGCCTTGGAGGCAGGCAAACGGGGAGGGACCCTCAGCAGAAGACCCAGGGTTAGGTTAGGCCTCAAGAGACAGCAGGTCCGAACTGCCCAGTGCTCAGAGAACTCCCAGGCTGAGTGAGATGAGGGCACAAGGGCGGGTGAGTGTGAGCCTTGGGGTTTCATCTGGAAGGGCCCACAAAAGTCGGGGTTCACCAGAAGGGGCTCTCAGGGGGTGCCCCAATTCTCTTGCCCTGAATGCTCTGTTGTGCCCCCAAACGGTACAGTTTCCTGTGGGCTGCAGGCTGAGTCCTACAGTGGGGCTTCGGTGTCCCCAATCCCCCGGAGTGGGGTGCCAGGGCCCTGGGGAGGGGCCCCTCTGTGGCCAACCTAGGGTAAGGGTTAGGGTCCAGGAGCCTGGCAGGGACTATCTGCAAGCTGTGTGGCGAGCTCTGTGGAGGGCTGAGAGGAGGCCATGGGGGAGGGTGAGAATGGGCCTCAGGGTTGGGGCATGGGAGGCTGCCAAGGATGGGGATGGGCTCCGGGGGCCTCCCCAAGTTCTCGTGCCCTGTAGGCTCCGTAGAGCCCCAAGGGGCACGGTTTCCTGTCAGGTGGCAAGCTGAGTCCTGCAGTGGGGCACAGGTATCCCAATTCCCCCGGGCTGCGGTGTAAGGCTCCTGGGGAGGCCCCCACACCCACAGCCGACCTAGGGCTAGGTTTAGGCCCAGGAGCCCCGCAGGCCCGATCTGCTGGCTGTATGGCTAGTTACAGGGGCTGAGGTGAGGGTGTGGGGGAGGGTGAGCGTGGGCCTCAGGGTTGGGGTGCGGGAGGCCACCGAAGTTCGCTGGTGTCTCAGGAAGGCCCTACTGGTTCTCCTGCCCTGAATGCTCTATGGCCTCCCAGGGTGCACGGTTTCCTGCGGGGTGGCAGACTGAGTCCTGCTGTGGGGCTCAGGTGTCCCGAATCCCCGCGGCTGCAGCTCCAGGCTCCTGGGGAGGGGCCCCTCCACAGATGAACTAGGGTTAGGGTTGGGGCCCAGGAACCCCGCAGGCCAGATCTGCCCAGTATGTGGCGAGCTCCGCCGCGGCCTGAGGTGAGGGTGCGGGATGGGGTGAGCATGGGCTTCAATGGTGGGTTTAGGGATCGCCGAAGTTCGCCGGGGGCTCTGGGGGCCCTCCTGGTTCTCCCGCCCTGAATGCTCTACAGCCTCCCAAGTGGCACGGTTTCCTGCGGGCTGGCAGGCTTTGTCCTGCAGTGGGGCTCAGGTGTCCCCAGGCCCTGGTGCTGCGGCACTGGGCCCCAGGGGAGGGGCCCTACCCAGCGGACCTAGGGTCAGGTCTAGGCCTCAGGAACCTGGCAGGCCTGATCTGCCGGCTCTGCGTCGAGGTCGGTGGCAAGCTGAAGGGAAGGCGTGGGGCAGGATGAGCATGGGCCTCAGGGTTGGGGTGTAGGGGGCTGCCGAGGATCGCTGGTGGCTCAGGGGGGCCCTACCAGTTCTTCTGCACAGGATGCTCTGCGGCGCCCCAAGGGGCATGGTTTCCTGAGGGGTGGCAGGCTTAGTCCCGTGGTTGGGCTCAGGTGTACCCAATCCCCAGGGTTAGGGTACGGATTAGGGTATGGGTTAAGGTTAGGGTATGGGTTACGGTTAGGGCATGGGTGAGGGTAGGGGTTAGGGTTAGGGTAAGGAGAGGGTACGGGTTAGGGTTGGGTTTAGGGGTTACAGGTTAGAGGTTATGAGTTAGGGTACAGATTAGGGTTTAGGGTACGGGTTAGGGTTTAGGGTTTGGGTTTAGGGTTAGGGTTTGGGTTGGAGTACGGGTTAGGTTTAGGGTACGGGTCAGGGTTAGGGTATGGGTTAGTGTACGCATTAGGGTACGGTTTAGGGTACGGGTTAGGGTACGGTTTAGGGTAAGTGTTTGCGTACGGATTTGGGTACGGCTTAGGGTACGGGTTATGGTTAGGGTACGGGTTAGGGAACAGGTTAGGGATAGGGATTGGGTACGGTTTAGGGTTAGGGTATGGGTTAGGGTACGGGTTAGGGTACAGGTTAGGGTTAGGTATGGGTTAGGCTATGGGTTAGGGTCCGGGTTAGAGATAGGGTACGGGTTAGGGTATGGGTTAGGGTACGGGTTAGGGTATGGGTTAACGTTAAGGTAAGGGTATGGGTTCAGGTTAAGGTAAGGGTACTGGTTAGGGTTAGGGTACAGGTAGGGTTAGGGTACGGGTCATGGTACGAGTTAGGATATGGGTTAGGGTCAGGGTTTAGGGTTTAGTGTTAAAGTAAGGGTATGGGTTAGGGTACTTGTTAGGGTTACGGTTAGGTTTAGGGTATGGTTTAAATTACGGGTTAGGATATAGTTTAGGGTTAGGGTTAGGGTACGGGTTAGAGTACGTGTTAGGGTTTCGGTTAGGGTTAGGGTATAGGTTAGGGTTAGGGTTAGGGTACGGGTTAGGGTTAGGTTTAGGTTTAGGTTACGGTTTAGGGGTAGGGTTAGCTGAAGGGGTAGGGTTAGGGTAGGGTTAGGGGTATGGTAGGTGTCGGGGTTGGGTTAGGGTTTAGGGTTAGGTTTTGGGGTTAGTGGTTAAGGTTAGGGTTTAGTGTTTAGGGTTTCGGGATTAGGGTTAGGGGTTAGGGTTTAGGGTTTAGTGTTAATGTTAGGGTTTAGGGTTTAAGGATTAGGGTTTAGGGTTAGGTTTAGGGTAGGGTTAGGGTTAGGGTAAGTGTTAGGGGTTAGGGTTAGGATTAGGGGTTAAGGTTTAGGGTTTAAGGTTAGGGCTTAGGGTTTATTTAGGGTTAGGGTTAGACCCCAGTAGGCCAGCAGGACCGATGCGCCGGCTGTGCGGCGAGTGGAGGAGTGGGACGATTGAGGGTGCTGGCGAGCTGGAGTATGGTATCCCGCGTTTTGGCACAGGGGACCTTTGAACACCACTCCTGGCTCGGAGGGCCCTGCCCATTCTCCCGCCCTGAATGACCGGCGGCGCCTCTAGCGGCCTGGGTCGTGGCGGGATGGCAGTGTGAGTCTGGCACTGCGGTTTGGGGGTCCCCAATGCCATGCGTTGCAGCGCAAGGGCCCTTGGGAGGGGCCCCTGGGGCCGTCCTAGGGTTACTGTTAGCACCCAGGAGTCCGGTAGACATGATCCGCCAGCTGTGCAGTAGCGGAGGGCCAGGCCAAGGTGAGGGCGCTGGCGAGCTGGGGCGTGGGCCCATGCAGTTTGGCGCGGGGGCCTTGGAAGGTCGCCTGGGGATTGGATGGCCCTGCCGGTTCTCCCGCCCTGAATGGCCAGAGGCGCCCCTAGCGACCCGGGTCGTGGCGGGGCAGCACGGTGAGTATGGCGCTGGGGCTCGGGGGTCCCCAATCCCTGGCGTTGCTGCGCCAGGCCCCTTGGGAGGTTCCCCTTGGGGGCCAACCTAAGGTTAGGGTTAGCCCCCAGGGGGCTGGAGGCCCGATCCGCTGGCTGTTTGGTGAGCAGAGGGGCGGGTCG
The DNA here is from genome assembly GCF_024610735.1 of Ursus americanus. Taxonomy (NCBI): domain Eukaryota; kingdom Metazoa; phylum Chordata; class Mammalia; order Carnivora; family Ursidae; genus Ursus; species Ursus americanus. The sequence continues at coordinate 1,386,801 of NW_028273625.1, forward strand.
AGGTGAGGGCGCTGGTGAGCGGGAGCATCAGCCCAAGCATTTTGGTGCGTGGGCCCTTAGATGTTCACCGGGACTCGGAGGGCCCTGCCCATTCTCCCGACCTGAATGACCGGTGGCGCTCCTAGTGGCCTGCGTGCCAGCGGGGTGGCAGGGTGAGTCCGGCGCTGGGGCTTGGGGGTCATCAATCCCCGGTGTTGCGGGACAGGCCCCTTGGGAGGGGCCCCTCAGGGGCCAACCTAGGGTTAGGGTTAGCCCCCAGGAGGCCGGCAGGCCCAATACGCCAGCTGTGCAGCGAGTGGAGGGGCGGGCCGAGGTGAGTGCCCTGGCGAGCTGGAAGGTGGTACCCAAAGTTTTGGCACCAGGGGCCCTCGAATGTCGCCGGGGACTCGGAGGGCCCTGCCCGTTCTCCCGCCCTGAATGAGTGGCGGCTCCCCTAGCAACCCGAGTGGTGGCGGGGCTGCAGGGTGGGTCTGGTGCTGAGGCTCGGGGGTCCCCAATGCCAGGCGTTGCGGCACCAGGCCCCTTGGGCGGGGCCCCTTGGGGGCCGAACTAGGGTAAAGGTTAGCTCCTGGAGGCCGGCAGGCACGATCCACAGTCTGGGGCGAATGGAGGTGTGGTCGAAGATCAGGGCACTGGCGAGCAAGAGAGTGGGCCCCAGCGTTTTGGCGCTGGGGGCCTTCGAAGGTCACCGGGGCAGGGAGGGCCCTACCCGTTCTCCCGCCCTGAATGACTGGCGGTACCCTAGCGGCCCGGGTGTGGTCGGGGCGGAACGGTGAGTCCAGCGTTGCGACTCGGGGGTCTCCAATCCCTGGCGTTCGGCGGCAGTCCCTTTGGGAGGGGCACCTTGGGGGCCGACCTAGGGTTAGGGTTATCCCCCAGGAGGCCGGCAGGCTCAATCCACCGGCTCTGTGGTGAATGGGGGGGTGGACCAAGGTGAGGTCGCTGGCGAACGGAAGCGTGGGCCCCAACATTTTGGCTCGGTGGGCTTTCAAATGTCGCAGGGGGCTCGGAGGGCCCTGCTCCTTCTCCCGCCATGAAGGACCGGCGACGCCCCTAGCTCCCCGGGTGGCAGCGGGGTGGCACGGTTAGTCCTGCACTGGTGCTTGGGTTTCCCAATCCCCAGCGTTGCGGCGCCCGGCCCCTTGGGAGGGGCCCCTCTGGGACTGTCCTAGGGTTAGGTTAACCCCCAGGAGGCCAGCAGTCCGGATCCGCAGGCTGTGCAGTGAGCGGAGGAGGGATTGACCGTGGTAGGGCGCAGTTGAGCAGTAGCGTGGTACCCAGTGTTTTGGCGTGGGGGGCCTTCTTATTTCACCGGAGGCTCGGAGGGCCCTGCCGGTTATCCCGCCCTGAATGCCCGGAGTCGCTCCTAGAGGCCCGCGTGGCGGCAGGGCGGCAGGGTGGCCCGGCGCTGGGCCTTGCGGGTCCCCAATCCCTGCCGTTGTGGCACCAAGCCTATTGGGAGGGGCCACTCTGGGGCCCATCTAGGGTTACAATTAGCCCTGAGGAGCCCGGGAGGCCAGATCCACCAGCTGTGTGGCTAGAGCAGGGGTGGGTTGAGGTGAGAGCGCTGTAGAGCGGGAGCATGGGCTTCAGCGTTTTGGCGCAGGGGACCTATAAATGTCGCTGGGGGCTCGGAGGGCCCTGCACGTTCCCCCACCCTGAATGACCAGTGGCGCCCCAAGTGGCCCGGGTGGCGGCGGAGGGGCAGGTTGAGTACATCATTGGGGCTTGGGGGTCCTCAATCTCCAGCATCGTGGCGCCAGGCCCTTTGGGAGTGCCCTTCGGGGGCCGACCTGGGGTAAGGGTTAGCCCCCAGGAGGCCGGCAGGCCCAATAAGATGGCTGTGGGGCGAGCGGAGGAGTAGGCTGAGGTGAGGGCGATGGGGAGCAAGATTGTGGGCCCCTGCATTTTGGCACTGGAGGCTTCAAATATCTCCGGTTCCTCCAGGGCCCTGTCCCTTCTCCCGCCCTGAATGACCGGCGGCGACCCTAGCGGCCCGGGTGGCAGCGTTGTGGGAGGGTGAGTCTGGCTTTGGGGCTTGGGGTTCCAGATCCCTGGCGTAGTGGCACCAAAACCCTTGGGAGGGGCCCCTGGGGGGCCGACCTAGGGTTAGGGTTAACCCCCAGGAGACCGTCAGGCCCAACCGCACACTGTGCGGCGAGCTGAGGTGCGGCCCGAGGTGAAGGCGCTGGGGAGCGGGAGCGTGGGCACCAGCATTTTGGCACGGGGAGCCTTTGAAGGTCACCGGGGACTCAGAAGGCCCTGCCCTTCTCTCGCCCTCTATGACCCGCGGCGCCCCTAGCGGCCCAGGTGGGGACAGTGCAGCAGGGTGAGTCCGGCTCTGGGGCTCTGAGTCACCAATCCCCAGCATTGCAGAGCCAGGCCGCTTGGGATGTCCCCTCAGGGCCGACCTAGGGTTTTGGTTAGCTGCCAGGAGCCCGGCAGGCCCTATCCACCGGCTCTCAAGCAAGCGGTGGGCTGGGCCTAGGTGAGGGCGCTGGCGAGCAGGATCCTGGGAGCCAACGTTTTTGCGTGGGGAGCCTTCAAAGGTCAGCGTGGGCTCGGAGGGCCCTGCCCGATCTCTTGCCCTGATTGACCGGCGGGGCCTCTAGCGGCTCGGGTGGCTGAAGGGCAGCAGGGTGAGTGCGGCACATGAGCTCGGGGTCCCCATCCCCAGCGTTGCGACGCCAGGCCCCTTGGGAAGTGCCCCTCGGTGGCCGACCTATGCTTTGGGTTAGCCTCCAGGAGCCCCGCAGGCCCGATACACCACCTGTGCGTCGAGCGGAGAGTTGGGCCGAGGTGAGGGTGCTGGTGAACATGAGCCTGGGCCCAAGCGTTTTGGTTCGGTGCGCCTTCGAAGGTCGGCAGGGGTTCGGAGGGCCCTGCCAGTTCTCCCACCCTGAATGAATGGCGGCGCCCCTAGCGGCCTGTGTGGGTTGGGGTGGCAGCGTGCATCCGGCGCTGGGGCTTGGGGGCCCCCAATCCCTGGCGTTGCGACGCCAGGCCCCTTAGGAAGGGACCTTCAGGGGCTGTCCTAGGGTTAGGGTGAGCTCCCAGGAGGCCGGCAGGCCCGAGTCGCTGGCTCTGCGAAGAGCGGAGGTGCGGGCCGAGTTGAGGGTGATGCAGAGCGGGAGCGTGGTCCCCAGCGTTTTGGCGCCCTGGGCCTTCGACTGTTGCCATGGCTCAAAGGGCCCTGCCCGTTCTCCTGCCCTGAAGAACCAGAGGCGCCCTTAGCAGCTTCCTTGGCGGCAGAGCGGCAGGGTGAGTCCATGCTGCGGCTCGGGGATCCCCAATCCCCAGCGTTGTGGGGCCAGGCTTCTTGGGAGGGGCTCCTCTTGGGCGGACCTAGGTTTAGAGTTAGCACCCAGGAGGCCAGCAGGCCCAATCCTCTGGCTGGGCGGCGAGAGGTGGGCGGCCCGAGGTAAAGGCGCTGGCGATCGGGAGCATGGGCCCCTGCATTTTGGCGCAGGAGGCTTCAAATATCGCCGGTTTCTCCAGGGCCCTGTCCCTTCTCCCGCCCTGAATGACGGGCGGCGCCACTAGCATCCCGGGTGGCGACGTGGCGGTACGGTGAGTCTGGCTCTGGGTCTTGGGGTCCCTGATCCCCAGTGTAGCGGCACCAGGACCCTTGGGAGGGGCCCCTGGGTGGCTGACCTAGGGTTAGGGTTAGCCCCCAGGAGGCCGGCAGGTGGGATCAGGCCACTGTCCAGGGAGCGGAGGGCGGGGCCGAGGTGAGGGCGTTGGGGAGCGGGAGCGTGGGCACCAGCGTTTTGGCACGGGGAGCCTTTGAAGGCCACCGGGGGCTCGGAAGGCCCTGCCCCTTCTCTCGCCCTGAATGACCCGCAGTGCTCCTAGCGGCCCGGGTGGCGGCGTTGCGGTAGGGTGAGTGTGGCTCTGGGGCTTGAGGTCCCCGATCCCCGGCGAAGCGGCACCAGGACCCTTGGGAGGGGCCCTTGGGTGGCCGACCTAGGGTTAGGGTTAGCACCCGGGAGGCCGGCAGGCGGGATCCGCCCGCTGTGCGTGGAGCGGAGGGGCGGGCCGAGGTGAGGGCGCTGGCAAGCAAGAGCCTGGGCCCAAGCGTTTTGGCACCGGGGGCCTTCGAATGTCTCCGGGGACTCGGCGGGCCCTGCCCATTCTCCTCCCTGAATGACCGGCGGCGCCCCTAGCAGCCCAGGTGGCGGCGGGGCGGCATGTAAGTCCGGGCATAGGGCTCGGGGGTCCCCAGTCCACCGCGTTGCGGCGCCAGGCCCCTTGGGAGGGGCCCCTCGGAGGCTGACCTAGGGTGAGGTTTAGCCCCTAGGATGCCGGCAGGCCCTATTCGCCAGCCGTGTGGAGACTGGAGTGGCGGACCGAGGTGAGGGCACTGGTGAGCGGGAGCGTGGGCCCGGGTGTTTTGGCGCGGGGGGCCTTTGAAGGTCGCCGTGTCTTGGAGGGCCCTGCCCGTGCTCCCGCCCTGAATGAACGGCACCACCCCAAGCCCCCGGGTGGCGGCTGGGTGGCAGGGTGAGTCCAGTGCTGAGGCTCGGGGGTCCCCAATCCCCAGCGTTGCGGCGCCAGATCCCTTGGGAGGGGCCCCTCGGGGGTCGATCTAGGGTTGCGGTTAGCCCCCAGGAGGCCGGTGGACCCGATCAGCGGCTGTGCGGCACGCGGAGGGTTGGGCCGAGGTGAGGGCGCTGGCGAGACTGAGCATGAGCCCAAGCGTTTTAGTGCGGGGGGCCTTCGAAGGTCAGTGGGGGCTCGGAGGGACCTGCCCGTTCTCCCGCTCTGAATGACCGGCGGGGCCCCTAGAGGCTCCGGTGCCTGAAGGGCAGCAGGGTGAGACCGGCACTTGGGTTGGGGTCCCCATTCCCGGCGTTGTGGCGCCAGGCCACTTGGGAAGGGCCCCTCCGTGGCCGACCTACAGTTAGGGTTAGCCCCCAGGAGGCCAGCAGGCCCGATACACCGCCTGTGCGTCGAGCGGAGAGTTGGGCCGAGGTGAGGGTGCTGGTGAACATGAGCCCGGGCCCAAGCGTTTTGGTTCGGGGCGCCTTCGAAGGTCGGCGGGGGTTCGAAGGGCCCTGCCCGTTCTCCCACCCTGAATGAATGGCGGCGCCCCTAGCGGCACGTGTGGGGCAGGGCGGCAGGGTGCATCCAGCGCTGGGGCTTGGGGGTTCCCAATCCCCGGCGTTGCGGCGCCAGGCCCCTTAGGAAGCGACCCTCGGGGCCGTCCTAGGGTTAGGGTTAGCGCCCAGGAGGCCGGCAGGCCCGATCCGCCGGCTGTGCGAGGAGTGGAGATGCAGGCCGAGTTGAGGGCGATGGCAAGCGGGAGCTGGGCCCCAGCGATTTGGCATCCTGGGCCTTTGAATGTTGCCATGGCTCGGAGGGCCCTGCCCTTTCTCCTGCAATGAATAACCAGCAAGGCCCCTAGCGGCTCCGTTGGCAGTGGGGCGGCAGGGTGAATCCCAGGCTGCGGTTCGGGGATCCCCAATCCCCGGCGTTGTGGTGCCAGGCCCCTTGGGAGGGGCTCCTCGTGGGCCAACCCAGGGTTAGAGTTAGCCCCCATAAGGCCGGCAGGCCAGATCCTCTGGCTGGGTGGTGAGAGGTGGGCGGGCCGAGGTAAAAGCGCTGGGGTGCGGGATTGTGGGCCCCTGCATTTTGGGGTGGGAGGCTTCAAATGTCGCCGGTTTCTCCAGGGCCCTGTCAGTTCTCCCGCCCTGAATGACCGGCGGTGCCCCTCGCGGCCCGGGGGGCAGCGTTGTGGGAGGGTGAGTCTGGCTTTGGGGCTTGGGGTTCCAGATCCCTGGCGTAGTGGCACCAAAACCCTTGGGAGGGGCCCCTGGGGGGCCGACCTAGGGTTAGGGTTAGCCCCCAGGAGACCGTCAGGCCCAACCGCACACTGTGCGGCGAGCTGAGGTGCGGCCCGAGGTGAAGGCGCTGGGGAGCGGGAGCGTGGGCACCAGCGTTTTGGCACAGGGAGCCTTTGAAGGTCACCGGGGACTCAGAAGGCCCTGCCCTTCTCTTGCCCTCTATGACCCGCGGCGCCCCTAGCGGCCCAGGTGGGGACAGTGCGGCAGGGTGAGTCCGGCTCTGGGGCTCTGAGTCACCAATCCCCAGCATTGCAGAGCCAGGCCGCTTGGGATGTCCCCTCAGGGCCGACCTAGGGTTTTGGTTAGCTGCCAGGAGCCCGGCAGGCCCTATCCACCGGCTCTGAAGCAAGCGGTGGGGTGGGCCTAGGTGAGGGCGCTGGCGAGCAGGATCCTGGGAGCCAAGGTTTTTGCGCGGGGAGCCTTCAAAGGTCAGCGTGGGCTCGGAGGGCCCTGCCCGATCTCTTGCCCTGATTGACCGGCGGGGCCTCTAGCGGCTCGGGTGGCTGAAGGGCAGCAGGGTGAGTGCGGCACATGAGCTCGGGGTCCCCATCCCCAGCGTTGCGACGCCAGGCCCCTTGGGAAGTGCCCCTCGGTGGCCGACCTATGCTTTGGGTTAGCCTCCAGGAGCCCCGCAGGCCCGATACACCACCTGTGCGTCGAGCGGAGAGTTGGGCCGAGGTGAGGGTGCTGGTGAACATGAGCCTGGGCCCAAGCGTTTTGGTTCGGTGCGCCTTCGAAGGTCGGCAGGGGTTCGGAGGGCCCTGCCAGTTCTCCCACCCTGAATGAATGGCGGCGCCCCTAGCGGCCTGTGTGGGTTGGGGTGGCAGCGTGCATCCGGCGCTGGGGCTTGGGGGCCCCCAATCCCTGGCGTTGCGACGCCAGGCCCCTTAGGAAGGGACCTTCAGGGGCTGTCCTAGGGTTAGGGTGAGCTCCCAGGAGGCCGGCAGGCCCGAGTCGCTGGCTCTGCGAAGAGCGGAGGTGCGGGCCGAGTTGAGGGTGATGCAGAGCGGGAGCGTGGTCCCCAGCGTTTTGGCGCCCTGGGCCTTCGACTGTTGCCATGGCTCAAAGGGCCCTGCCCGTTCTCCTGCCCTGAAGAACCAGAGGCGCCCTTAGCAGCTTCCTTGGCGGCAGAGCGGCAGGGTGAGTCCATGCTGCGGCTCGGGGATCCCCAATCCCCAGCGTTGTGGGGCCAGGCTTCTTGGGAGGGGCTCCTCTTGGGCGGACCTAGGTTTAGAGTTAGCACCCAGGAGGCCAGCAGGCCCAATCCTCTGGCTGGGCGGCGAGAGGTGGGCGGCCCGAGGTAAAGGCGCTGGCGATCGGGAGCATGGGCCCCTGCATTTTGGCGCAGGAGGCTTCAAATATCGCCGGTTTCTCCAGGGCCCTGTCCCTTCTCCCGCCCTGAATGACGGGCGGCGCCACTAGCAGCCCGGGTGGCGACGTGGCGGTACGGTGAGTCTGGCTCTGGGTCTTGGGGTCCCTGATCCCCAGTGTAGCGGCACCAGGACCCTTGGGAGGGGCCCCTGGGTGGCTGACCTAGGGTTAGGGTTAGCCCCCAGGAGGCCGGCAGGTGGGATCAGGCCACTGTCCAGGGAGCGGAGGGCGGGGCCGAGGTGAGGGCGTTGGGGAGCGGGAGCGTGGGCACCAGCGTTTTGGCACGGGGAGCCTTTGAAGGCCACCGGGGGCTCGGAAGGCCCTGCCCCTTCTCTCGCCCTGAATGACCCGCAGTGCTCCTAGCGGCCCGGGTGGCGGCGTTGCGGTAGGGTGAGTGTGGCTCTGGGGCTTGAGGTCCCCGATCCCCGGTGAAGCGGCACCAGGACCCTTGGGAGGGGCCCTTGGGTGGCCGACCTAGGGTTAGGGTTAGCACCCGGGAGGCCGGCAGGCGGGATCCGCCCGCTGTGCGTGGAGCGGAGGGGCGGGCCGAGGTGAGGGCGCTGGCGAGCAAGAGCCTGGGCCCAAGCGTTTTGGCACCGGGGGCCTTCGAATGTCTCCGGGGACTCGGCGGGCCCTGCCCATTCTCCTCCCTGAATGACCGGCGGCGCCCCTAGCAGCCCAGGTGGCGGCGGGGCGGCATGTAAGTCCGGGCATAGGGCTCGGGGGTCCCCAGTCCACCGCGTTGCGGCGCCAGGCCCCTTGGGAGGGGCCCCTCGGAGGCTGACCTAGGGTGAGGTTTAGCCCCTAGGATGCCGGCAGGCCCTATTCGCCAGCCGTGTGGAGACTGGAGTGGCGGACCGAGGTGAGGGCACTGGTGAGCGGGAGCGTGGGCCCGGGTGTTTTGGCGCGGGGGGCCTTTGAAGGTCGCCGTGTCTTGGAGGGCCCTGCCCGTGCTCCCGCCCTGAATGAACGGCACCACCCCAAGCCCCCGGGTGGCGGCTGGGTGGCAGGGTGAGTCCAGTGCTGAGGCTCGGGGGTCCCCAATCCCCAGCGTTGCGGCGCCAGATCCCTTGGGAGGGGCCCCTCGGGGGTCGATCTAGGGTTGCGGTTAGCCCCCAGGAGGCCGGTGGACCCGATCAGCGGCTGTGCGGCACGCGGAGGGTTGGGCCGAGGTGAGGGCGCTGGTGAGACTGAGCATGAGCCCAAGCGTTTTAGTGCGGGGGGCCTTCGAAGGTCAGTGGGGGCTCGGAGGGACCTGCCCGTTCTCCCGCTCTGAATGACCGGCGGGGCCCCTAGAGGCTCCGGTGCCTGAAGGGCAGCAGGGTGAGACCGGCACTTGGGTTGGGGTCCCCATTCCCGGCGTTGTGGCGCCAGGCCACTTGGGAAGGGCCCCTCCGTGGCCGACCTACAGTTAGGGTTAGCCCCCAGGAGGCCAGCAGGCCCGATACACCGCCTGTGCGTCGAGCGGAGAGTTGGGCCGAGGTGAGGGTGCTGGTGAACATGAGCCCGGGCCCAAGCGTTTTGGTTCGGGGCGCCTTCGAAGGTCGGCGGGGGTTCGAAGGGCCCTGCCCGTTCTCCCACCCTGAATGAATGGCGGCGCCCCTAGCGGCACGTGTGGGGCAGGGCGGCAGGGTGCATCCAGCGCTGGGGCTTGGGGGTTCCCAATCCCCGGCGTTGCGGCGCCAGGCCCCTTAGGAAGCGACCCTCGGGGCCGTCCTAGGGTTAGGGTTAGCGCCCAGGAGGCCGGCAGGCCCGATCCGCCGGCTGTGCGAGGAGTGGAGATGCAGGCCGAGTTGAGGGCGATGGCGAGCGGGAGCTGGGCCCCAGCGATTTGGCATCCTGGGCCTTTGAATGTTGCCATGGCTCGGAGGGCCCTGCCCTTTCTCCTGCAATGAATAACCAGCAAGGCCCCTAGCGGCTCCGTTGGCAGTGGGGCGGCAGGGTGAATCCCAGGCTGCGGTTCGGGGATCCCCAATCCCCGGCGTTGTGGTGCCAGGCCCCTTGGGAGGGGCTCATCGTGGGCCAACCCAGGGTTAGAGTTAGCCCCCATAAGGCCGGCAGGCCAGATCCTCTGGCTGGGCAGTGAGAGGTGGGCGGGCCGAGGTAAAAGCGCTGGGGTGCGGGATTGTGGGCCCCTGCATTTTGGGGTGGGAGGCTTCAAATGTCGCCGGTTTCTCCAGGGCCCTGTCAGTTCTCCCGCCCTGAATGACCGGCGGTGCCCCTCGCGGCCCGGGGGGCAGCGTTGTGGGAGGGTGAGTCTGGCTTTGGGGCTTGGGGTTCCAGATCCCTGGCGTAGTGGCACCAAAACCCTTGGGAGGGGCCCCTGGGGGGCCGACCTAGGGTTAGGGTTAGCCCCCAGGAGACCGTCAGGCCCAACCGCACACTGTGCGGCGAGCTGAGGTGCGGCCCGAGGTGAAGGCGCTGGGGAGCGGGAGCGTGGGCACCAGCGTTTTGGCACAGGGAGCCTTTGAAGGTCACCGGGGACTCAGAAGGCCCTGCCCTTCTCTTGCCCTCTATGACCCGCGGCGCCCCTAGCGGCCCAGGTGGGGACAGTGCGGCAGGGTGAGTCCGGCTCTGGGGCTCTGAGTCACCAATCCCCAGCATTGCAGAGCCAGGCCGCTTGGGATGTCCCCTCAGGGCCGACCTAGGGTTTTGGTTAGCTGCCAGGAGCCCGGCAGGCCCTATCCACTGGCTCTCAAGCAAGCGGTGGGGTGGGCTTGGGTGAGGGCGCTGGCGAGCAGGATCCTGGGAGCCAAGGTTTTTGCGCGGGGAGCCTTCAAAGGTCAGCGTGGGCTCGGAGGGCCCTGCCCGATCTCTTGCCCTGATTGACCGGCGGGGCCTCTAGCGGCTCGGGTGGCTGAAGGGCAGCAGGGTGAGTGCGGCACATGAGCTCGGGGTCCCCATCCCCAGCGTTGCGACGCCAGGCCCCTTGGGAAGTGCCCCTCGGTGGCCGACCTATGCTTTGGGTTAGCCTCCAGGAGCCCCGCAGGCCCGATACACCACCTGTGCGTCGAGCGGAGAGTTGGGCCGAGGTGAGGGTGCTGGTGAACATGAGCCTGGGCCCAAGCGTTTTGGTTCGGTGCGCCTTCGAAGGTCGGCAGGGGTTCGGAGGGCCCTGCCAGTTCTCCCACCCTGAATGAATGGCGGCGCCCCTAGCGGCCTGTGTGGGTTGGGGTGGCAGCGTGCATCCGGCGCTGGGGCTTGGGGGCCCCCAATCCCTGGCGTTGCGACGCCAGGCCCCTTAGGAAGGGACCTTCAGGGGCTGTCCTAGGGTTAGGGTGAGCTCCCAGGAGGCCGGCAGGCCCGAGTCGCTGGCTCTGCGAAGAGCGGAGGTGCGGGCCGAGTTGAGGGTGATGCAGAGCGGGAGCGTGGTCCCCAGCGTTTTGGCGCCCTGGGCCTTCGACTGTTGCCATGGCTCAAAGGGCCCTGCCCGTTCTCCTGCCCTGAAGAACCAGAGGCGCCCTTAGCAGCTCCCTTGGCGGCGGAGCGGCAGGGTGAGTCCATGCTGCGGCTCGGGGATCCCCAATCCCCAGCGTTGTGGGGCCAGGCTTCTTGGGAGGGGCTCCTCTTGGGCGGACCTAGGTTTAGAGTTAGCACCCAGGAGGCCAGCAGGCCCAATCCTCTGGCTGGGCGGCGAGAGGTGGGCGGCCCGAGGTAAAGGCGCTGGCGATCGGGAGCATGGGCCCCTGCATTTTGGCGCAGGAGGCTTCAAATATAGCCGGTTTCTCCAGGGCCCTGTCCCTTCTCCCGCCCTGAATGACGGGCGGCGCCACTAGCAGCCCGGGTGGCGACGTGGCGGTACGGTGAGTCTGGCTCTGGGTCTTGGGGTCCCTGATCCCCAGTGTAGCGGCACCAGGACCCTTGGGAGGGGCCCCTGGGTGGCTGACCTAGGGTTAGGGTTAGCCCCCAGGAGGCCGGCAGGTGGGATCAGGCCACTGTCCAGGGAGCGGAGGGCGGGGCCGAGGTGAGGGCGTTGGGGAGCGGGAGCGTGGGCACCAGCGTTTTGGCACGGGGAGCCTTTGAAGGCCACCGGGGGCTCGGAAGGCCCTGCCCCTTCTCTCGCCCTGAATGACCCGCAGTGCTCCTAGCGGCCCGGGTGGCGGCGTTGCGGTAGGGTGAGTGTGGCTCTGGGGCTTGAGGTTCCCGATCCCCGGCGAAGCGGCACCAGGACCCTTGGGAGGGGCCCCTGGGTGGCCGACCTAGGGTTAGGGTTAGCACCCGGGAGGCCGGCAGGCGGGATCCGCCCGCTGTGCGTGGAGCGGAGGGGCGGGCCGAGGTGAGGGCGCTGGCGAGCAAGAGCCTGGGCCCAAGCGTTTTGGCACCGGGGGCCTTCGAATGTCTCCGGGGACTCGGCGGGCCCTGCCCATTCTCCTCCCTGAATGACCGGCGGCGCCCCTAGCAGCCCAGGTGGCGGCGGGGCGGCATGTAAGTCCGGGCATAGGGCTCGGGGGTCCCCAGTCCACCGCGTTGCGGCGCCAGGCCCCTTGGGAGGGGCCCCTCGGAGGCTGACCTAGGGTGAGGTTTAGCCCCTAGGATGCCGGCAGGCCCTATTCGCCAGCCGTGTGGAGACTGGAGTGGCGGACCGAGGTGAGGGCACTGGTGAGCGGGAGCGTGGGCCCGGGTGTTTTGGCGCGGGGGGCCTTTGAAGGTCGCCGTGTCTTGGAGGGCCCTGCCCGTGCTCCCGCCCTGAATGAACGGCACCACCCCAAGCCCCCGGGTGGCGGCTGGGTGGCAGGGTGAGTCCAGTGCTGAGGCTCGGGGGTCCCCAATCCCCAGCGTTGCGGCGCCAGATCCCTTGGGAGGGGCCCCTCGGGGGTCGATCTAGGGTTGCGGTTAGCCCCCAGGAGGCCGGTGGACCCGATCTGCGGCTGTGCGGCACGCGGAGGGTTGGGCCGAGGTGAGGGCGCTGGCGAGACTGAGCATGAGCCCAAGCGTTTTAGTGCGGGGGGCCTTCGAAGGTCAGTGGGGGCTCGGAGGGACCTGCCCGTTCTCCCGCTCTGAATGACCGGCGGGGCCCCTAGAGGCTCCGGTGCCTGAAGGGCAGCAGGGTGAGACCGGCACTTGGGTTGGGGTCCCCATTCCCGGCGTTGTGGCGCCAGGCCACTTGGGAAGGGCCCCTCCGTGGCCGACCTACAGTTAGGGTTAGCCCCCAGGAGGCCAGCAGGCCCGATACACCGCCTGTGCGTCGAGCGGAGAGTTGGGCCGAGGTGAGGGTGCTGGTGAACATGAGCCCGGGCCCAAGCGTTTTGGTTCGGGGCGCCTTCGAAGGTCGGCGGGGGTTCGAAGGGCCCTGCCCGTTCTCCCACCCTGAATGAATGGCGGCGCCCCTAGCGGCACGTGTGGGGCAGGGCGGCAGGGTGCATCCAGCGCTGGGGCTTGGGGGTTCCCAATCCCCGGCGTTGCGGCGCCAGGCCCCTTAGGAAGCGACCCTCGGGGCCGTCCTAGGGTTAGGGTTAGCGCCCAGGAGGCCGGCAGGCCCGATCCGCCGGCTGTGCGAGGAGTGGAGATGCAGGCCGAGTTGAGGGCGATGGCGAGCGGGAGCTGGGCCCCAGCGATTTGGCATCCTGGGCCTTTGAATGTTGCCATGGCTCGGAGGGCCCTGCCCTTTCTCCTGCAATGAATAACCAGCAAGGCCCCTAGCGGCTCCGTTGGCAGTGGGGCGGCAGGGTGAATCCCAGGCTGCGGTTCGGGGATCCCCAATCCCCGGCGTTGTGGTGCCAGGCCCCTTGGGAGGGGCTCCTCGTGGGCCAACCCAGGGTTAGAGTTAGCCCCCATAAGGCCGGCAGGCCAGATCCTCTGGCTGGGCGTTGAGAGGTGGGCGGGCCGAGGTAAAAGCGCTGGGGTGCGGGATTGTGGGCCCCTGCATTTTGGGGTGGGAGGCTTCAAATGTCGCCGGTTTCTCCAGGGCCCTGTCAGTTCTCCCGCCCTGAATGACCGGCGGTGCCCCTCGCGGCCCGGGGGGCAGCGTTGTGGGAGGGTGAGTCTGGCTTTGGGGCTTGGGGTTCCAGATCCCTGGCGTAGTGGCACCAAAACCCTTGGGAGGGGCCCCTGGGGGGCCGACCTAGGGTTAGGGTTAGCCCCCAGGAGACCGTCAGGCCCAACCGCACACTGTGCGGCGAGCTGAGGTGCGGCCCGAGGTGAAGGCGCTGGGGAGCTGGAGCGTGGGCACCAGCGTTTTGGCACAGGGAGCCTTTGAAGGTCACCGGGGACTCAGAAGGCCCTGCCCTTCTCTCGCCCTCTATGACCCGCGGCGCCCCTAGCGGCCCAGGTGGGGACAGTGCGGCAGGGTGAGTCCGGCTCTGGGGCTCTGAGTCACCAATCCCCAGCATTGCAGAGCCAGGCCGCTTGGGATGTCCCCTCAGGGCCGACCTAGGGTTTTGGTTAGCTGCCAGGAGCCCGGCAGGCCCTATCCACCGGCTCTCAAGCAAGCGGTGGTGTTGGCCTAGGTGAGGGCGCTGGCGAGCAGGATCCTGGGAGCCAAGGTTTTTGCGCGGGGAGCCTTCAAAGGTCAGCGTGGGCTCGGAGGGCCCTGCCCGATCTCTTGCCCTGATTGACCGGCGGGGCCTCTAGCGGCTCGGGTGGCTGAAGGGCAGCAGGGTGAGTGCGGCACATGAGCTCGGGGTCCCCATCCCCAGCGTTGCGACGCCAGGCCCCTTGGGAAGTGCCCCTCGGTGGCCGACCTATGCTTTGGGTTAGCCTCCAGGAGCCCCGCAGGCCCGATACACCACCTGTGCGTCGAGCGGAGAGTTGGGCCGAGGTGAGGGTGCTGGTGAACATGAGCCTGGGCCCAAGCGTTTTGGTTCGGTGCGCCTTCGAAGGTCGGCAGGGGTTCGGAGGGCCCTGCCAGTTCTCCCACCCTGAATGAATGGCGGCGCCCCTAGCGGCCTGTGTGGGTTGGGGTGGCAGCGTGCATCCGGCGCTGGGGCTTGGGGGCCCCCAATCCCTGGCGTTGCGACGCCAGGCCCCTTAGGAAGGGACCTTCAGGGGCTGTCCTAGGGTTAGGGTGAGCTCCCAGGAGGCCGGCAGGCCCGAGTCGCTGGCTCTGCGAAGAGCGGAGGTGCGGGCCGAGTTGAGGGTGATGCAGAGCGGGAGCGTGGTCCCCAGCGTTTTGGCGCCCTGGGCCTTCGACTGTTGCCATGGCTCAAAGGGCCCTGCCCGTTCTCCTGCCCTGAAGAACCAGAGGCGCCCTTAGCAGCTCCCTTGGCGGCGGAGCGGCAGGGTGAGTCCATGCTGCGGCTCGGGGATCCCCAATCCCCAGCGTTGTGGGGCCAGGCTTCTTGGGAGGGGCTCCTCTTGGGCGGACCTAGGTTTAGAGTTAGCACCCAGGAGGCCAGCAGGCCCAATCCTCTGGCTGGGCGGCGAGAGGTGGGCGGCCCGAGGTAAAGGCGCTGGCGATCGGGAGCATGGGCCCCTGCATTTTGGCGCAGGAGGCTTCAAATATCGCCGGTTTCTCCAGGGCCCTGTCCCTTCTCCCGCCCTGAATGACGGGCGGCGCCACTAGCAGCCCGGGTGGCGACGTGGCGGTACGGTGAGTCTGGCTCTGGGTCTTGGGGTCCCTGATCCCCAGTGTAGCGGCACCAGGACCCTTGGGAGGGGCCCCTGGGTGGCTGACCTAGGGTTAGGGTTAGCCCCCAGGAGGCCGGCAGGTGGGATCAGGCCACTGTCCAGGGAGCGGAGGGCGGGGGCCGAGGTGAGGGCGTTGGGGAGCGGGAGCGTGGGCACCAGCGTTTTGGCACGGGGAGCCTTTGAAGGCCACCGGGGGCTCGGAAGGCCCTGCCCCTTCTCTCGCCCTGAATGACCCGCAGTGCTCCTAGCGGCCCGGGTGGCGGCGTTGCGGTAGGGTGAGTGTGGCTCTGGGGCTTGAGGTTCCCGATCCCCGGCGAAGCGGCACCAGGACCCTTGGGAGGGGCCCCTGGGTGGCCGACCTAGGGTTAGGGTTAGCACCCGGGAGGCCGGCAGGCGGGATCCGCCCGCTGTGCGTGGAGCGGAGGGGCGGGCCGAGGTGAGGGCGCTGGCGAGCAAGAGCCTGGGCCCAAGCGTTTTGGCACCGGGGGCCTTCGAATGTCTCCGGGGACTCGGCGGGCCCTGCCCATTCTCCTCCCTGAATGACCGGCGGCGCCCCTAGCAGCCCAGGTGGCGGCGGGGCGGCATGTAAGTCCGGGCATAGGGCTCGGGGGTCCCCAGTCCACCGCGTTGCGGCGCCAGGCCCCTTGGGAGGGGCCCCTCGGAGGCTGACCTAGGGTGAGGTTTAGCCCCTAGGATGCCGGCAGGCCCTATTCGCCAGCCGTGTGGAGACTGGAGTGGCGGACCGAGGTGAGGGCACTGGTGAGCGGGAGCGTGGGCCCGGGTGTTTTGGCGCGGGGGGCCTTTGAAGGTCGCCGTGTCTTGGAGGGCCCTGCCCGTGCTCCCGCCCTGAATGAACGGCACCACCCCAAGCCCCCGGGTGGCGGCTGGGTGGCAGGGTGAGTCCAGTGCTGAGGCTCGGGGGTCCCCAATCCCCAGCGTTGCGGCGCCAGATCCCTTGGGAGGGGCCCCTCGGGGGTCGATCTAGGGTTGCGGTTAGCCCCCAGGAGGCCGGTGGACCCGATCTGCGGCTGTGCGGCACGCGGAGGGTTGGGCCGAGGTGAGGGCGCTGGCGAGACTGAGCATGAGCCCAAGCGTTTTAGTGCGGGGGGCCTTCGAAGGTCAGTGGGGGCTCGGAGGGACCTGCCCGTTCTCCCGCTCTGAATGACCGGCGGGGCCCCTAGAGGCTCCGGTGCCTGAAGGGCAGCAGGGTGAGACCGGCACTTGGGTTGGGGTCCCCATTCCCGGCGTTGTGGCGCCAGGCCACTTGGGAAGGGCCCCTCCGTGGCCGACCTACAGTTAGGGTTAGCCCCCAGGAGGCCAGCAGGCCCGATACACCGCCTGTGCGTCGAGCGGAGAGTTGGGCCGAGGTGAGGGTGCTGGTGAACATGAGCCCGGGCCCAAGCGTTTTGGTTCGGGGCGCCTTCGAAGGTCGGCGGGGGTTCGAAGGGCCCTGCCCGTTCTCCCACCCTGAATGAATGGCGGCGCCCCTAGCGGCACGTGTGGGGCAGGGCGGCAGGGTGCATCCAGCGCTGGGGCTTGGGGGTTCCCAATCCCCGGCGTTGCGGCGCCAGGCCCCTTAGGAAGCGACCCTCGGGGCCGTCCTAGGGTTAGGGTTAGCGCCCAGGAGGCCGGCAGGCCCGATCCGCCGGCTGTGCGAGGAGTGGAGATGCAGGCCGAGTTGAGGGCGATGGCGAGCGGGAGCTGGGCCCCAGCGATTTGGCATCCTGGGCCTTTGAATGTTGCCATGGCTCGGAGGGCCCTGCCCTTTCTCCTGCAATGAATAACCAGCAAGGCCCCTAGCGGCTCCGTTGGCAGTGGGGCGGCAGGGTGAATCCCAGGCTGCGGTTCGGGGATCCCCAATCCCCGGCGTTGTGGTGCCAGGCCCCTTGGGAGGGGCTCCTCGTGGGCCAACCCAGGGTTAGAGTTAGCCCCCATAAGGCCGGCAGGCCAGATCCTCTGGCTGGGCGGTGAGAGGTGGGCGGGCCGAGGTAAAAGCGCTGGGGTGCGGGATTGTGGGCCCCTGCATTTTGGGGTGGGAGGCTTCAAATGTCGCCGGTTTCTCCAGGGCCCTGTCAGTTCTCCCGCCCTGAATGACCGGCGGTGCCCCTCGCGGCCCGGGGGGCAGCGTTGTGGGAGGGTGAGTCTGGCTTTGGGGCTTGGGGTTCCAGATCCCTGGCGTAGTGGCACCAAAACCCTTGGGAGGGGCCCCTGGGGGGCCGACCTAGGGTTAGGGTTAGCCCCCAGGAGACCGTCAGGCCCAACCGCACACTGTGCGGCGAGCTGAGGTGCGGCCCGAGGTGAAGGCGCTGGGGAGCGGGAGCGTGGGCACCAGCGTTTTGGCACAGGGAGCCTTTGAAGGTCACCGGGGACTCAGAAGGCCCTGCCCTTCTCTCGCCCTCTATGACCCGCGGCGCCCCTAGCGGCCCAGGTGGGGACAGTGCGGCAGGGTGAGTCCGGCTCTGGGGCTCTGAGTCACCAATCCCCAGCATTGCAGAGCCAGGCCGCTTGGGATGTCCCCTCAGGGCCGACCTAGGGTTTTGGTTAGCTGCCAGGAGCCCGGCAGGCCCTATCCACCGGCTCTCAAGCAAGCGGTGGTGTTGGCCTAGGTGAGGGCGCTGGCGAGCAGGATCCTGGGAGCCAAGGTTTTTGCGCGGGGAGCCTTCAAAGGTCAGCGTGGGCTCGGAGGGCCCTGCCCGATCTCTTGCCCTGATTGACCGGCGGGGCCTCTAGCGGCTCGGGTGGCTGAAGGGCAGCAGGGTGAGTGCGGCACATGAGCTCGGGGTCCCCATCCCCAGCGTTGCGACGCCAGGCCCCTTGGGAAGTGCCCCTCGGTGGCCGACCTATGCTTTGGGTTAGCCTCCAGGAGCCCCGCAGGCCCGATACACCACCTGTGCGTCGAGCGGAGAGTTGGGCCGAGGTGAGGGTGCTGGTGAACATGAGCCTGGGCCCAAGCGTTTTGGTTCGGTGCGCCTTCGAAGGTCGGCAGGGGTTCGGAGGGCCCTGCCAGTTCTCCCACCCTGAATGAATGGCGGCGCCCCTAGCGGCCTGTGTGGGTTGGGGTGGCAGCGTGCATCCGGCGCTGGGGCTTGGGGGCCCCCAATCCCTGGCGTTGCGACGCCAGGCCCCTTAGGAAGGGACCTTCAGGGGCTGTCCTAGGGTTAGGGTGAGCTCCCAGGAGGCCGGCAGGCCCGAGTCGCTGGCTCTGCGAAGAGCGGAGGTGCGGGCCGAGTTGAGGGTGATGCAGAGCGGGAGCGTGGTCCCCAGCGTTTTGGCGCCCTGGGCCTTCGACTGTTGCCATGGCTCAAAGGGCCCTGCCCGTTCTCCTGCCCTGAAGAACCAGAGGCGCCCTTAGCAGCTCCCTTGGCGGCGGAGCGGCAGGGTGAGTCCATGCTGCGGCTCGGGGATCCCCAATCCCCAGCGTTGTGGGGCCAGGCTTCTTGGGAGGGGCTCCTCTTGGGCGGACCTAGGTTTAGAGTTAGCACCCAGGAGGCCAGCAGGCCCAATCCTCTGGCTGGGCGGCGAGAGGTGGGCGGCCCGAGGTAAAGGCGCTGGCGATCGGGAGCATGGGCCCCTGCATTTTGGCGCAGGAGGCTTCAAATATCGCCGGTTTCTCCAGGGCCCTGTCCCTTCTCCCGCCCTGAATGACGGGCGGCGCCACTAGCAGCCCGGGTGGCGACGTGGCGGTACGGTGAGTCTGGCTCTGGGTCTTGGGGTCCCTGATCCCCAGTGTAGCGGCACCAGGACCCTTGGGAGGGGCCCCTGGGTGGCTGACCTAGGGTTAGGGTTAGCCCCCAGGAGGCCGGCAGGTGGGATCAGGCCACTGTCCAGGGAGCGGAGGGCGGGGCCGAGGTGAGGGCGTTGGGGAGCGGGAGCGTGGGCACCAGCGTTTTGGCACGGGGAGCCTTTGAAGGCCACCGGGGGCTCGGAAGGCCCTGCCCCTTCTCTCGCCCTGAATGACCCGCAGTGCTCCTAGCGGCCCGGGTGGCGGCGTTGCGGTAGGGGTGAGTGTGGCTCTGGGGCTTGAGGTTCCCGATCCCCGGCGAAGCGGCACCAGGACCCTTGGGAGGGGCCCCTGGGTGGCCGACCTAGGGTTAGGGTTAGCACCCGGGAGGCCGGCAGGCGGGATCCGCCCGCTGTGCGTGGAGCGGAGGGGCGGGCCGAGGTGAGGGCGCTGGCGAGCAAGAGCCTGGGCCCAAGCGTTTTGGCACCGGGGGCCTTCGAATGTCTCCGGGGACTCGGCGGGCCCTGCCCATTCTCCTCCCTGAATGACCGGCGGCGCCCCTAGCAGCCCAGGTGGCGGCGGGGCGGCATGTAAGTCCGGGCATAGGGCTCGGGGGTCCCCAGTCCACCGCGTTGCGGCGCCAGGGCCCCTTGGGAGGGGCCCCTCGGAGGCTGACCTAGGGTGAGGTTTAGCCCCTAGGATGCCGGCAGGCCCTATTCGCCAGCCGTGTGGAGACTGGAGTGGCGGACCGAGGTGAGGGCACTGGTGAGCGGGAGCGTGGGCCCGGGTGTTTTGGCGCGGGGGGCCTTTGAAGGTCGCCGTGTCTTGGAGGGCCCTGCCCGTGCTCCCGCCCTGAATGAACGGCACCACCCCAAGCCCCCGGGTGGCGGCTGGGTGGCAGGGTGAGTCCAGTGCTGAGGCTCGGGGGTCCCCAATCCCCAGCGTTGCGGCGCCAGATCCCTTGGGAGGGGCCCCTCGGGGGTCGATCTAGGGTTGCGGTTAGCCCCCAGGAGGCCGGTGGACCCGATCTGCGGCTGTGCGGCACGCGGAGGGTTGGGCCGAGGTGAGGGCGCTGGCGAGACTGAGCATGAGCCCAAGCGTTTTAGTGCGGGGGGCCTTCGAAGGTCAGTGGGGGCTCGGAGGGACCTGCCCGTTCTCCCGCTCTGAATGACCGGCGGGGCCCCTAGAGGCTCCGGTGCCTGAAGGGCAGCAGGGTGAGACCGGCACTTGGGTTGGGGTCCCCATTCCCGGCGTTGTGGCGCCAGGCCACTTGGGAAGGGCCCCTCCGTGGCCGACCTACAGTTAGGGTTAGCCCCCAGGAGGCCAGCAGGCCCGATACACCGCCTGTGCGTCGAGCGGAGAGTTGGGCCGAGGTGAGGGTGCTGGTGAACATGAGCCCGGGCCCAAGCGTTTTGGTTCGGGGCGCCTTCGAAGGTCGGCGGGGGTTCGAAGGGCCCTGCCCGTTCTCCCACCCTGAATGAATGGCGGCGCCCCTAGCGGCACGTGTGGGGCAGGGCGGCAGGGTGCATCCAGCGCTGGGGCTTGGGGGTTCCCAATCCCCGGCGTTGCGGCGCCAGGCCCCTTAGGAAGCGACCCTCGGGGCCGTCCTAGGGTTAGGGTTAGCGCCCAGGAGGCCGGCAGGCCCGATCCGCCGGCTGTGCGAGGAGTGGAGATGCAGGCCGAGTTGAGGGCGATGGCGAGCGGGAGCTGGGCCCCAGCGATTTGGCATCCTGGGCCTTTGAATGTTGCCATGGCTCGGAGGGCCCTGCCCTTTCTCCTGCAATGAATAACCAGCAAGGCCCCTAGCGGCTCCGTTGGCAGTGGGGCGGCAGGGTGAATCCCAGGCTGCGGTTCGGGGATCCCCAATCCCCGGCGTTGTGGTGCCAGGCCCCTTGGGAGGGGCTCCTCGTGGGCCAACCCAGGGTTAGAGTTAGCCCCCATAAGGCCGGCAGGCCAGATCCTCTGGCTGGGCGGTGAGAGGTGGGCGGGCCGAGGTAAAAGCGCTGGGGTGCGGGATTGTGGGCCCCTGCATTTTGGGGTGGGAGGCTTCAAATGTCGCCGGTTTCTCCAGGGCCCTGTCAGTTCTCCCGCCCTGAATGACCGGCGGTGCCCCTCGCGGCCCGGGGGGCAGCGTTGTGGGAGGGTGAGTCTGGCTTTGGGGCTTGGGGTTCCAGATCCCTGGCGTAGTGGCACCAAAACCCTTGGGAGGGGCCCCTGGGGGGCCGACCTAGGGTTAGGGTTAGCCCCCAGGAGACCGTCAGGCCCAACCGCACACTGTGCGGCGAGCTGAGGTGCGGCCCGAGGTGAAGGCGCTGGGGAGCGGGAGCGTGGGCACCAGCGTTTTGGCACAGGGAGCCTTTGAAGGTCACCGGGGACTCAGAAGGCCCTGCCCTTCTCTCGCCCTCTATGACCCGCGGCGCCCCTAGCGGCCCAGGTGGGGACAGTGCGGCAGGGTGAGTCCGGCTCTGGGGCTCTGAGTCACCAATCCCCAGCATTGCAGAGCCAGGCCGCTTGGGATGTCCCCTCAGGGCCGACCTAGGGTTTTGGTTAGCTGCCAGGAGCCCGGCAGGCCCTATCCACCGGCTCTCAAGCAAGCGGTGGTGTTGGCCTAGGTGAGGGCGCTGGCGAGCAGGATCCTGGGAGCCAAGGTTTTTGCGCGGGGAGCCTTCAAAGGTCAGCGTGGGCTCGGAGGGCCCTGCCCGATCTCTTGCCCTGATTGACCGGCGGGGCCTCTAGCGGCTCGGGTGGCTGAAGGGCAGCAGGGTGAGTGCGGCACATGAGCTCGGGGTCCCCATCCCCAGCGTTGCGACGCCAGGCCCCTTGGGAAGTGCCCCTCGGTGGCCGACCTATGCTTTGGGTTAGCCTCCAGGAGCCCCGCAGGCCCGATACACCACCTGTGCGTCGAGCGGAGAGTTGGGCCGAGGTGAGGGTGCTGGTGAACATGAGCCTGGGCCCAAGCGTTTTGGTTCGGTGCGCCTTCGAAGGTCGGCAGGGGTTCGGAGGGCCCTGCCAGTTCTCCCACCCTGAATGAATGGCGGCGCCCCTAGCGGCCTGTGTGGGTTGGGGTGGCAGCGTGCATCCGGCGCTGGGGCTTGGGGGCCCCCAATCCCTGGCGTTGCGACGCCAGGCCCCTTAGGAAGGGACCTTCAGGGGCTGTCCTAGGGTTAGGGTGAGCTCCCAGGAGGCCGGCAGGCCCGAGTCGCTGGCTCTGCGAAGAGCGGAGGTGCGGGCCGAGTTGAGGGTGATGCAGAGCGGGAGCGTGGTCCCCAGCGTTTTGGCGCCCTGGGCCTTCGACTGTTGCCATGGCTCAAAGGGCCCTGCCCGTTCTCCTGCCCTGAAGAACCAGAGGCGCCCTTAGCAGCTCCCTTGGCGGCGGAGCGGCAGGGTGAGTCCATGCTGCGGCTCGGGGATCCCCAATCCCCAGCGTTGTGGGGCCAGGCTTCTTGGGAGGGGCTCCTCTTGGGCGGACCTAGGTTTAGAGTTAGCACCCAGGAGGCCAGCAGGCCCAATCCTCTGGCTGGGCGGCGAGAGGTGGGCGGCCCGAGGTAAAGGCGCTGGCGATCGGGAGCATGGGCCCCTGCATTTTGGCGCAGGAGGCTTCAAATATCGCCGGTTTCTCCAGGGCCCTGTCCCTTCTCCCGCCCTGAATGACGGGCGGCGCCACTAGCAGCCCGGGTGGCGACGTGGCGGTACGGTGAGTCTGGCTCTGGGTCTTGGGGTCCCTGATCCCCAGTGTAGCGGCACCAGGACCCTTGGGAGGGGCCCCTGGGTGGCTGACCTAGGGTTAGGGTTAGCCCCCAGGAGGCCGGCAGGTGGGATCAGGCCACTGTCCAGGGAGCGGAGGGCGGGGCCGAGGTGAGGGCGTTGGGGAGCGGGAGCGTGGGCACCAGCGTTTTGGCACGGGGAGCCTTTGAAGGCCACCGGGGGCTCGGAAGGCCCTGCCCCTTCTCTCGCCCTGAATGACCCGCAGTGCTCCTAGCGGCCCGGGTGGCGGCGTTGCGGTAGGGTGAGTGTGGCTCTGGGGCTTGAGGTTCCCGATCCCCGGCGAAGCGGCACCAGGACCCTTGGGAGGGGCCCCTGGGTGGCCGACCTAGGGTTAGGGTTAGCACCCGGGAGGCCGGCAGGCGGGATCCGCCCGCTGTGCGTGGAGCGGAGGGGCGGGCCGAGGTGAGGGCGCTGGCGAGCAAGAGCCTGGGCCCAAGCGTTTTGGCACCGGGGGCCTTCGAATGTCTCCGGGGACTCGGCGGGCCCTGCCCATTCTCCTCCCTGAATGACCGGCGGCGCCCCTAGCAGCCCAGGTGGCGGCGGGGCGGCATGTAAGTCCGGGCATAGGGCTCGGGGGTCCCCAGTCCACCGCGTTGCGGCGCCAGGCCCCTTGGGAGGGGCCCCTCGGAGGCTGACCTAGGGTGAGGTTTAGCCCCTAGGATGCCGGCAGGCCCTATTCGCCAGCCGTGTGGAGACTGGAGTGGCGGACCGAGGTGAGGGCACTGGTGAGCGGGAGCGTGGGCCCGGGTGTTTTGGCGCGGGGGGCCTTTGAAGGTCGCCGTGTCTTGGAGGGCCCTGCCCGTGCTCCCGCCCTGAATGAACGGCACCACCCCAAACCCCCAGGTGGCGGCTGGGTGGCAGGGTGAGTCCAGTGCTGAGGCTCGGGGGTCCCCAATCCCCAGCGTTGCGGCGCCAGATCCCTTGGGAGGGGCCCCTCGGGGGTCGATCTAGGGTTGCGGTTAGCCCCCAGGAGGCCGGTGGACCCGATCTGCGGCTGTGCGGCACGCGGAGGGTTGGGCCGAGGTGAGGGCGCTGGCGAGACTGAGCATGAGCCCAAGCGTTTTAGTGCGGGGGGCCTTCGAAGGTCAGTGGGGGCTCGGAGGGACCTGCCCGTTCTCCCGCTCTGAATGACCGGCGGGGCCCCTAGAGGCTCCGGTGCCTGAAGGGCAGCAGGGTGAGACCGGCACTTGGGTTGGGGTCCCCATTCCCGGCGTTGTGGCGCCAGGCCACTTGGGAAGGGCCCCTCCGTGGCCGACCTACAGTTAGGGTTAGCCCCCAGGAGGCCAGCAGGCCCGATACACCGCCTGTGCGTCGAGCGGAGAGTTGGGCCGAGGTGAGGGTGCTGGTGAACATGAGCCCGGGCCCAAGCGTTTTGGTTCGGGGCGCCTTCGAAGGTCGGCGGGGGTTCGAAGGGCCCTGCCCGTTCTCCCACCCTGAATGAATGGCGGCGCCCCTAGCGGCACGTGTGGGGCAGGGCGGCAGGGTGCATCCAGCGCTGGGGCTTGGGGGTTCCCAATCCCCGGCGTTGCGGCGCCAGGCCCCTTAGGAAGCGACCCTCGGGGCCGTCCTAGGGTTAGGGTTAGCGCCCAGGAGGCCGGCAGGCCCGATCCACCGGCTCTCAAGCAAGCGGTGGGCTGGGCCTAGGTGAGGGCGCTGGCGAGCAGGATCCTGGGAGCCAACGTTTTTGCGTGGGGAGCCTTCAAAGGTCAGCGTGGGCTCGGAGGGCCCTGCCCGATCTCTTGCCCTGATTGACCGGCGGGGCCTCTAGCGGCTCGGGTGGCTGAAGGGCAGCAGGGTGAGTGCGGCACATGAGCTCGGGGTCCCCATCCCCAGCGTTGCGACGCCAGGCCCCTTGGGAAGTGCCCCTCGGTGGCCGACCTATGCTTTGGGTTAGCCTCCAGGAGCCCCGCAGGCCCGATACACCACCTGTGCGTCGAGCGGAGAGTTGGGCCGAGGTGAGGGTGCTGGTGAACATGAGCCTGGGCCCAAGCGTTTTGGTTCGGTGCGCCTTCGAAGGTCGGCAGGGGTTCGGAGGGCCCTGCCAGTTCTCCCACCCTGAATGAATGGCGGCGCCCCTAGCGGCCTGTGTGGGTTGGGGTGGCAGCGTGCATCCGGCGCTGGGGCTTGGGGGCCCCCAATCCCTGGCGTTGCGACGCCAGGCCCCTTAGGAAGGGACCTTCAGGGGCTGTCCTAGGGTTAGGGTGAGCTCCCAGGAGGCCGGCAGGCCCGAGTCGCTGGCTCTGCGAAGAGCGGAGGTGCGGGCCGAGTTGAGGGTGATGCAGAGCGGGAGCGTGGTCCCCAGCGTTTTGGCGCCCTGGGCCTTCGACTGTTGCCATGGCTCAAAGGGCCCTGCCCGTTCTCCTGCCCTGAAGAACCAGAGGCGCCCTTAGCAGCTTCCTTGGCGGCAGAGCGGCAGGGTGAGTCCATGCTGCGGCTCGGGGATCCCCAATCCCCAGCGTTGTGGGGCCAGGCTTCTTGGGAGGGGCTCCTCTTGGGCGGACCTAGGTTTAGAGTTAGCACCCAGGAGGCCAGCAGGCCCAATCCTCTGGCTGGGCGGCGAGAGGTGGGCGGCCCGAGGTAAAGGCGCTGGCGATCGGGAGCATGGGCCCCTGCATTTTGGCGCAGGAGGCTTCAAATATCGCCGGTTTCTCCAGGGCCCTGTCCCTTCTCCCGCCCTGAATGACGGGCGGCGCCACTAGCAGCCCGGGTGGCGACGTGGCGGTACGGTGAGTCTGGCTCTGGGTCTTGGGGTCCCTGATCCCCAGTGTAGCGGCACCAGGACCCTTGGGAGGGGCCCCTGGGTGGCTGACCTAGGGTTAGGGTTAGCCCCCAGGAGGCCGGCAGGTGGGATCAGGCCACTGTCCAGGGAGCGGAGGGCGGGGCCGAGGTGAGGGCGTTGGGGAGCGGGAGCGTGGGCACCAGCGTTTTGGCACGGGGAGCCTTTGAAGGCCACCGGGGGCTCGGAAGGCCCTGCCCCTTCTCTCGCCCTGAATGACCCGCAGTGCTCCTAGCGGCCCGGGTGGCGGCGTTGCGGTAGGGTGAGTGTGGCTCTGGGGCTTGAGGTCCCCGATCCCCGGTGAAGCGGCACCAGGACCCTTGGGAGGGGCCCTTGGGTGGCCGACCTAGGGTTAGGGTTAGCACCCGGGAGGCCGGCAGGCGGGATCCGCCCGCTGTGCGTGGAGCGGAGGGGCGGGCCGAGGTGAGGGCGCTGGCGAGCAAGAGCCTGGGCCCAAGCGTTTTGGCACCGGGGGCCTTCGAATGTCTCCGGGGACTCGGCGGGCCCTGCCCATTCTCCTCCCTGAATGACCGGCGGCGCCCCTAGCAGCCCAGGTGGCGGCGGGGCGGCATGTAAGTCCGGGCATAGGGCTCGGGGGTCCCCAGTCCACCGCGTTGCGGCGCCAGGCCCCTTGGGAGGGGCCCCTCGGAGGCTGACCTAGGGTGAGGTTTAGCCCCTAGGATGCCGGCAGGCCCTATTCGCCAGCCGTGTGGAGACTGGAGTGGCGGACCGAGGTGAGGGCACTGGTGAGCGGGAGCGTGGGCCCGGGTGTTTTGGCGCGGGGGGCCTTTGAAGGTCGCCGTGTCTTGGAGGGCCCTGCCCGTGCTCCCGCCCTGAATGAACGGCACCACCCCAAGCCCCCGGGTGGCGGCTGGGTGGCAGGGTGAGTCCAGTGCTGAGGCTCGGGGGTCCCCAATCCCCAGCGTTGCGGCGCCAGATCCCTTGGGAGGGGCCCCTCGGGGGTCGATCTAGGGTTGCGGTTAGCCCCCAGGAGGCCGGTGGACCCGATCAGCGGCTGTGCGGCACGCGGAGGGTTGGGCCGAGGTGAGGGCGCTGGCGAGACTGAGCATGAGCCCAAGCGTTTTAGTGCGGGGGGCCTTCGAAGGTCAGTGGGGGCTCGGAGGGACCTGCCCGTTCTCCCGCTCTGAATGACCGGCGGGGCCCCTAGAGGCTCCGGTGCCTGAAGGGCAGCAGGGTGAGACCGGCACTTGGGTTGGGGTCCCCATTCCCGGCGTTGTGGCGCCAGGCCACTTGGGAAGGGCCCCTCCGTGGCCGACCTACAGTTAGGGTTAGCCCCCAGGAGGCCAGCAGGCCCGATACACCGCCTGTGCGTCGAGCGGAGAGTTGGGCCGAGGTGAGGGTGCTGGTGAACATGAGCCCGGGCCCAAGCGTTTTGGTTCGGGGCGCCTTCGAAGGTCGGCGGGGGTTCGAAGGGCCCTGCCCGTTCTCCCACCCTGAATGAATGGCGGCGCCCCTAGCGGCACGTGTGGGGCAGGGCGGCAGGGTGCATCCAGCGCTGGGGCTTGGGGGTTCCCAATCCCCGGCGTTGCGGCGCCAGGCCCCTTAGGAAGCGACCCTCGGGGCCGTCCTAGGGTTAGGGTTAGCGCCCAGGAGGCCGGCAGGCCCGATCCCCCGGCTGTGCGAGGAGTGGAGATGCAGGCCGAGTTGAGGGCGATGGCGAGCGGGAGCTGGGCCCCAGCGATTTGGCATCCTGGGCCTTTGAATGTTGCCATGGCTCGGAGGGCCCTGCCCTTTCTCCTGCAATGAATAACCAGCAAGGCCCCTAGCGGCTCCGTTGGCAGTGGGGCGGCAGGGTGAATCCCAGGCTGCGGTTCGGGGATCCCCAATCCCCGGCGTTGTGGTGCCAGGCCCCTTGGGAGGGGCTCCTCGTGGGCCAACCCAGGGTTAGAGTTAGCCCCCATAAGGCCGGCAGGCCAGATCCTCTGGCTGGGCGGTGAGAGGTGGGCGGGCCGAGGTAAAAGCGCTGGGGTGCGGGATTGTGGGCCCCTGCATTTTGGGGTGGGAGGCTTCAAATGTCGCCGGTTTCTCCAGGGCCCTGTCAGTTCTCCCGCCCTGAATGACCGGCGGTGCCCCTCGCGGCCCGGGGGGCAGCGTTGTGGGAGGGTGAGTCTGGCTTTGGGGCTTGGGGTTCCAGATCCCTGGCGTAGTGGCACCAAAACCCTTGGGAGGGGCCCCTGGGGGGCCGACCTAGGGTTAGGGTTAGCCCCCAGGAGACCGTCAGGCCCAACCGCACACTGTGCGGCGAGCTGAGGTGCGGCCCGAGGTGAAGGCGCTGGGGAGCGGGAGCGTGGGCACCAGCGTTTTGGCACAGGGAGCCTTTGAAGGTCACCGGGGACTCAGAAGGCCCTGCCCTTCTCTCGCCCTCTATGACCCGCGGCGCCCCTAGCGGCCCAGGTGGGGACAGTGCGGCAGGGTGAGTCCGGCTCTGGGGCTCTGAGTCACCAATCCCCAGCATTGCAGAGCCAGGCCGCTTGGGATGTCCCCTCAGGGCCGACCTAGGGTTTTGGTTAGCTGCCAGGAGCCCGGCAGGCCCTATCCACCGGCTCTCAAGCAAGCGGTGGTGTTGGCCTAGGTGAGGGCGCTGGCGAGCAGGATCCTGGGAGCCAAGGTTTTTGCGCGGGGAGCCTTCAAAGGTCAGCGTGGGCTCGGAGGGCCCTGCCCGATCTCTTGCCCTGATTGACCGGCGGGGCCTCTAGCGGCTCGGGTGGCTGAAGGGCAGCAGGGTGAGTGCGGCACATGAGCTCGGGGTCCCCATCCCCAGCGTTGCGACGCCAGGCCCCTTGGGAAGTGCCCCTCGGTGGCCGACCTATGCTTTGGGTTAGCCTCCAGGAGCCCCGCAGGCCCGATACACCACCTGTGCGTCGAGCGGAGAGTTGGGCCGAGGTGAGGGTGCTGGTGAACATGAGCCTGGGCCCAAGCGTTTTGGTTCGGTGCGCCTTCGAAGGTCGGCAGGGGTTCGGAGGGCCCTGCCAGTTCTCCCACCCTGAATGAATGGCGGCGCCCCTAGCGGCCTGTGTGGGTTGGGGTGGCAGCGTGCATCCGGCGCTGGGGCTTGGGGGCCCCCAATCCCTGGCGTTGCGACGCCAGGCCCCTTAGGAAGGGACCTTCAGGGGCTGTCCTAGGGTTAGGGTGAGCTCCCAGGAGGCCGGCAGGCCCGAGTCGCTGGCTCTGCGAAGAGCGGAGGTGCGGGCCGAGTTGAGGGTGATGCAGAGCGGGAGCGTGGTCCCCAGCGTTTTGGCGCCCTGGGCCTTCGACTGTTGCCATGGCTCAAAGGGCCCTGCCCGTTCTCCTGCCCTGAAGAACCAGAGGCGCCCTTAGCAGCTCCCTTGGCGGCGGAGCGGCAGGGTGAGTCCATGCTGCGGCTCGGGGATCCCCAATCCCCAGCGTTGTGGGGCCAGGCTTCTTGGGAGGGGCTCCTCTTGGGCGGACCTAGGTTTAGAGTTAGCACCCAGGAGGCCAGCAGGCCCAATCCTCTGGCTGGGCGGCGAGAGGTGGGCGGCCCGAGGTAAAGGCGCTGGCGATCGGGAGCATGGGCCCCTGCATTTTGGCGCAGGAGGCTTCAAATATCGCCGGTTTCTCCAGGGCCCTGTCCCTTCTCCCGCCCTGAATGACGGGCGGCGCCACTAGCAGCCCGGGTGGCGACGTGGCGGTACGGTGAGTCTGGCTCTGGGTCTTGGGGTCCCTGATCCCCAGTGTAGCGGCACCAGGACCCTTGGGAGGGGCCCCTGGGTGGCTGACCTAGGGTTAGGGTTAGCCCCCAGGAGGCCGGCAGGTGGGATCAGGCCACTGTCCAGGGAGCGGAGGGCGGGGCCGAGGTGAGGGCGTTGGGGAGCGGGAGCGTGGGCACCAGCGTTTTGGCACGGGGAGCCTTTGAAGGCCACCGGGGGCTCGGAAGGCCCTGCCCCTTCTCTCGCCCTGAATGACCCGCAGTGCTCCTAGCGGCCCGGGTGGCGGCGTTGCGGTAGGGTGAGTGTGGCTCTGGGGCTTGAGGTTCCCGATCCCCGGCGAAGCGGCACCAGGACCCTTGGGAGGGGCCCCTGGGTGGCCGACCTAGGGTTAGGGTTAGCACCCGGGAGGCCGGCAGGCGGGATCCGCCCGCTGTGCGTGGAGCGGAGGGGCGGGCCGAGGTGAGGGCGCTGGCGAGCAAGAGCCTGGGCCCAAGCGTTTTGGCACCGGGGGCCTTCGAATGTCTCCGGGGACTCGGCGGGCCCTGCCCATTCTCCTCCCTGAATGACCGGCGGCGCCCCTAGCAGCCCAGGTGGCGGCGGGGCGGCATGTAAGTCCGGGCATAGGGCTCGGGGGTCCCCAGTCCACCGCGTTGCGGCGCCAGGCCCCTTGGGAGGGGCCCCTCGGAGGCTGACCTAGGGTGAGGTTTAGCCCCTAGGATGCCGGCAGGCCCTATTCGCCAGCCGTGTGGAGACTGGAGTGGCGGACCGAGGTGAGGGCACTGGTGAGCGGGAGCGTGGGCCCGGGTGTTTTGGCGCGGGGGGCCTTTGAAGGTCGCCGTGTCTTGGAGGGCCCTGCCCGTGCTCCCGCCCTGAATGAACGGCACCACCCCAAACCCCCAGGTGGCGGCTGGGTGGCAGGGTGAGTCCAGTGCTGAGGCTCGGGGGTCCCCAATCCCCAGCGTTGCGGCGCCAGATCCCTTGGGAGGGGCCCCTCGGGGGTCGATCTAGGGTTGCGGTTAGCCCCCAGGAGGCCGGTGGACCCGATCTGCGGCTGTGCGGCACGCGGAGGGTTGGGCCGAGGTGAGGGCGCTGGCGAGACTGAGCATGAGCCCAAGCGTTTTAGTGCGGGGGGCCTTCGAAGGTCAGTGGGGGCTCGGAGGGACCTGCCCGTTCTCCCGCTCTGAATGACCGGCGGGGCCCCTAGAGGCTCCGGTGCCTGAAGGGCAGCAGGGTGAGACCGGCACTTGGGTTGGGGTCCCCATTCCCGGCGTTGTGGCGCCAGGCCACTTGGGAAGGGCCCCTCCGTGGCCGACCTACAGTTAGGGTTAGCCCCCAGGAGGCCAGCAGGCCCGATACACCGCCTGTGCGTCGAGCGGAGAGTTGGGCCGAGGTGAGGGTGCTGGTGAACATGAGCCCGGGCCCAAGCGTTTTGGTTCGGGGCGCCTTCGAAGGTCGGCGGGGGTTCGAAGGGCCCTGCCCGTTCTCCCACCCTGAATGAATGGCGGCGCCCCTAGCGGCACGTGTGGGGCAGGGCGGCAGGGTGCATCCAGCGCTGGGGCTTGGGGGTTCCCAATCCCCGGCGTTGCGGCGCCAGGCCCCTTAGGAAGCGACCCTCGGGGCCGTCCTAGGGTTAGGGTTAGCGCCCAGGAGGCCGGCAGGCCCGATCCACCGGCTCTCAAGCAAGCGGTGGGCTGGGCCTAGGTGAGGGCGCTGGCGAGCAGGATCCTGGGAGCCAACGTTTTTGCGTGGGGAGCCTTCAAAGGTCAGCGTGGGCTCGGAGGGCCCTGCCCGATCTCTTGCCCTGATTGACCGGCGGGGCCTCTAGCGGCTCGGGTGGCTGAAGGGCAGCAGGGTGAGTGCGGCACATGAGCTCGGGGTCCCCATCCCCAGCGTTGCGACGCCAGGCCCCTTGGGAAGTGCCCCTCGGTGGCCGACCTATGCTTTGGGTTAGCCTCCAGGAGCCCCGCAGGCCCGATACACCACCTGTGCGTCGAGCGGAGAGTTGGGCCGAGGTGAGGGTGCTGGTGAACATGAGCCTGGGCCCAAGCGTTTTGGTTCGGTGCGCCTTCGAAGGTCGGCAGGGGTTCGGAGGGCCCTGCCAGTTCTCCCACCCTGAATGAATGGCGGCGCCCCTAGCGGCCTGTGTGGGTTGGGGTGGCAGCGTGCATCCGGCGCTGGGGCTTGGGGGCCCCCAATCCCTGGCGTTGCGACGCCAGGCCCCTTAGGAAGGGACCTTCAGGGGCTGTCCTAGGGTTAGGGTGAGCTCCCAGGAGGCCGGCAGGCCCGAGTCGCTGGCTCTGCGAAGAGCGGAGGTGCGGGCCGAGTTGAGGGTGATGCAGAGCGGGAGCGTGGTCCCCAGCGTTTTGGCGCCCTGGGCCTTCGACTGTTGCCATGGCTCAAAGGGCCCTGCCCGTTCTCCTGCCCTGAAGAACCAGAGGCGCCCTTAGCAGCTTCCTTGGCGGCAGAGCGGCAGGGTGAGTCCATGCTGCGGCTCGGGGATCCCCAATCCCCAGCGTTGTGGGGCCAGGCTTCTTGGGAGGGGCTCCTCTTGGGCGGACCTAGGTTTAGAGTTAGCACCCAGGAGGCCAGCAGGCCCAATCCTCTGGCTGGGCGGCGAGAGGTGGGCGGCCCGAGGTAAAGGCGCTGGCGATCGGGAGCATGGGCCCCTGCATTTTGGCGCAGGAGGCTTCAAATATCGCCGGTTTCTCCAGGGCCCTGTCCCTTCTCCCGCCCTGAATGACGGGCGGCGCCACTAGCAGCCCGGGTGGCGACGTGGCGGTACGGTGAGTCTGGCTCTGGGTCTTGGGGTCCCTGATCCCCAGTGTAGCGGCACCAGGACCCTTGGGAGGGGCCCCTGGGTGGCTGACCTAGGGTTAGGGTTAGCCCCCAGGAGGCCGGCAGGTGGGATCAGGCCACTGTCCAGGGAGCGGAGGGCGGGGCCGAGGTGAGGGCGTTGGGGAGCGGGAGCGTGGGCACCAGCGTTTTGGCACGGGGAGCCTTTGAAGGCCACCGGGGGCTCGGAAGGCCCTGCCCCTTCTCTCGCCCTGAATGACCCGCAGTGCTCCTAGCGGCCCGGGTGGCGGCGTTGCGGTAGGGTGAGTGTGGCTCTGGGGCTTGAGGTCCCCGATCCCCGGTGAAGCGGCACCAGGACCCTTGGGAGGGGCCCTTGGGTGGCCGACCTAGGGTTAGGGTTAGCACCCGGGAGGCCGGCAGGCGGGATCCGCCCACTGTGCGTGGAGCGGAGGGGCGGGCCGAGGTGAGGGCGCTGGCGAGCAAGAGCCTGGGCCCAAGCGTTTTGGCACCGGGGGCCTTCGAATGTCTCCGGGGACTCGGCGGGCCCTGCCCATTCTCCTCCCTGAATGACCGGCGGCGCCCCTAGCAGCCCAGGTGGCGGCGGGGCGGCATGTAAGTCCGGGCATAGGGCTCGGGGGTCCCCAGTCCACCGCGTTGCGGCGCCAGGCCCCTTGGGAGGGGCCCCTCGGAGGCTGACCTAGGGTGAGGTTTAGCCCCTAGGATGCCGGCAGGCCCTATTCGCCAGCCGTGTGGAGACTGGAGTGGCGGACCGAGGTGAGGGCACTGGTGAGCGGGAGCGTGGGCCCGGGTGTTTTGGCGCGGGGGGCCTTTGAAGGTCGCCGTGTCTTGGAGGGCCCTGCCCGTGCTCCCGCCCTGAATGAACGGCACCACCCCAAGCCCCCGGGTGGCGGCTGGGTGGCAGGGTGAGTCCAGTGCTGAGGCTCGGGGGTCCCCAATCCCCAGCGTTGCGGCGCCAGATCCCTTGGGAGGGGCCCCTCGGGGGTCGATCTAGGGTTGCGGTTAGCCCCCAGGAGGCCGGTGGACCCGATCAGCGGCTGTGCGGCACGCGGAGGGTTGGGCCGAGGTGAGGGCGCTGGTGAGACTGAGCATGAGCCCAAGCGTTTTAGTGCGGGGGGCCTTCGAAGGTCAGTGGGGGCTCGGAGGGACCTGCCCGTTCTCCCGCTCTGAATGACCGGCGGGGCCCCTAGAGGCTCCGGTGCCTGAAGGGCAGCAGGGTGAGACCGGCACTTGGGTTGGGGTCCCCATTCCCGGCGTTGTGGCGCCAGGCCACTTGGGAAGGGCCCCTCCGTGGCCGACCTACAGTTAGGGTTAGCCCCCAGGAGGCCAGCAGGCCCGATACACCGCCTGTGCGTCGAGCGGAGAGTTGGGCCGAGGTGAGGGTGCTGGTGAACATGAGCCCGGGCCCAAGCGTTTTGGTTCGGGGCGCCTTCGAAGGTCGGCGGGGGTTCGAAGGGCCCTGCCCGTTCTCCCACCCTGAATGAATGGCGGCGCCCCTAGCGGCACGTGTGGGGCAGGGCGGCAGGGTGCATCCAGCGCTGGGGCTTGGGGGTTCCCAATCCCCGGCGTTGCGGCGCCAGGCCCCTTAGGAAGTGACCCTCGGGGCCGTCCTAGGGTTAGGGTTAGCGCCCAGGAGGCCGGCAGGCCCGATCCGCCGGCTGTGCGAGGAGTGGAGATGCAGGCCGAGTTGAGGGCGATGGCGAGCGGGAGCTGGGCCCCAGCGATTTGGCATCCTGGGCCTTTGAATGTTGCCATGGCTCGGAGGGCCCTGCCCTTTCTCCTGCAATGAATAACCAGCAAGGCCCCTAGCGGCTCCGTTGGCAGTGGGGCGGCAGGGTGAATCCCAGGCTGCGGTTCGGGGATCCCCAATCCCCGGCGTTGTGGTGCCAGGCCCCTTGGGAGGGGCTCCTCGTGGGCCAACCCAGGGTTAGAGTTAGCCCCCATAAGGCCGGCAGGCCAGATCCTCTGGCTGGGCGGTGAGAGGTGGGCGGGCCGAGGTAAAAGCGCTGGGGTGCGGGATTGTGGGCCCCTGCATTTTGGGGTGGGAGGCTTCAAATGTCGCCGGTTTCTCCAGGGCCCTGTCAGTTCTCCCGCCCTGAATGACCGGCGGTGCCCCTCGCGGCCCGGGGGGCAGCGTTGTGGGAGGGTGAGTCTGGCTTTGGGGCTTGGGGTTCCAGATCCCTGGCGTAGTGGCACCAAAACCCTTGGGAGGGGCCCCTGGGGGGCCGACCTAGGGTTAGGGTTAGCCCCCAGGAGACCGTCAGGCCCAACCGCACACTGTGCGGCGAGCTGAGGTGCGGCCCGAGGTGAAGGCGCTGGGGAGCGGGAGCGTGGGCACCAGCGTTTTGGCACAGGGAGCCTTTGAAGGTCACCGGGGACTCAGAAGGCCCTGCCCTTCTCTCGCCCTCTATGACCCGCGGCGCCCCTAGCGGCCCAGGTGGGGACAGTGCGGCAGGGTGAGTCCGGCTCTGGGGCTCTGAGTCACCAATCCCCAGCATTGCAGAGCCAGGCCGCTTGGGATGTCCCCTCAGGGCCGACCTAGGGTTTTGGTTAGCTGCCAGGAGCCCGGCAGGCCCTATCCACCGGCTCTCAAGCAAGCGGTGGGGTGGGCCTAGGTGAGGGCGCTGGCGAGCAGGATCCTGGGAGCCAACGTTTTTGCGCGGGGAGCCTTCAAAGGTCAGCGTGGGCTCGGAGGGCCCTGCCCGATCTCTTGCCCTGATTGACCGGCGGGGCCTCTAGCGGCTCGGGTGGCTGAAGGGCAGCAGGGTGAGTGCGGCACATGAGCTCGGGGTCCCCATCCCCAGCGTTGCGACGCCAGGCCCCTTGGGAAGTGCCCCTCGGTGGCCGACCTATGGTTAGGGTTAGCCTCCAGGAGCCCCGCAGGCCCGATACACCACCTGTGCGTCGAGCGGAGAGTTGGGCCGAGGTGAGGGTGCTGGTGAACATGAGCCTGGGCCCAAGCGTTTTGGTTCGGTGCGCCTTCGAAGGTCGGCAGGGGTTCGGAGGGCCCTGCCAGTTCTCCCACCCTGAATGAATGGCGGCGCCCCTAGCGGCCTGTGTGGGTTGGGGTGGCAGCGTGCATCCGGCGCTGGGGCTTGGGGGCCCCCAATCCCTGGCGTTGCGACGCCAGGCCCCTTAGGAAGGGACCTTCAGGGGCTGTCCTAGGGTTAGGGTGAGCTCCCAGGAGGCCGGCAGGCCCGAGTCGCTGGCTCTGCGAAGAGCGGAGGTGCGGGCCGAGTTGAGGGTGATGCAGAGCGGGAGCGTGGTCCCCAGCGTTTTGGCGCCCTGGGCCTTCGACTGTTGCCATGGCTCAAAGGGCCCTGCCCGTTCTCCTGCCCTGAAGAACCAGAGGCGCCCTTAGCAGCTCCCTTGGCGGCGGAGCGGCAGGGTGAGTCCATGCTGCGGCTCGGGGATCCCCAATCCCCAGCGTTGTGGGGCCAGGCTTCTTGGGAGGGGCTCCTCTTGGGCGGACCTAGGTTTAGAGTTAGCACCCAGGAGGCCAGCAGGCCCAATCCTCTGGCTGGGCGGTGAGAGGTGGGCGGCCCGAGGTAAAGGCGCTGGCGATCGGCAGCATGGGCCCCTGCATTTTGGCGCAGGAGGCTTCAAATATCGCCGGTTTCTCCAGGGCCCTGTCCCTTCTCCCGCCCTGAATGACGGGCGGCGCCACCAGCAGCCCGGGTGGCGACGTGGCGGTACGGTGAGTCTGGCTCTGGGTCTTGGGGTCCCTGATCCCCAGTGTAGCGGCACCAGGACCCTTGGGAGGGGCCCCTGGGTGGCTGACCTAGGGTTAGGGTTAGCCCCCAGGAGGCCGGCAGGTGGGATCAGGCCACTGTCCAGGGAGCGGAGGGCGGGGCCGAGGTGAGGGCGTTGGGGAGCGGGAGCGTGGGCACCAGCGTTTTGGCACGGGGAGCCTTTGAAGGCCACCGGGGGCTCGGAAGGCCCTGCCCCTTCTCTCGCCCTGAATGACCCGCAGTGCTCCTAGCGGCCCGGGTGGCGGCGTTGCGGTAGGGTGAGTGTGGCTCTGGGGCTTGAGGTTCCCGATCCCCGGCGAAGCGGCACCAGGACCCTTGGGAGGGGCCCCTGGGTGGCCGACCTAGGGTTAGGGTTAGCACCCGGGAGGCCGGCAGGCGGGATCCGCCCGCTGTGCGTGGAGCGGAGGGGCGGGCCGAGGTGAGGGCGCTGGCGAGCAAGAGCCTGGGCCCAAGCGTTTTGGCACCGGGGGCCTTCGAATGTCTCCGGGGACTCGGCGGGCCCTGCCCATTCTCCTCCCTGAATGACCGGCGGCGCCCCTAGCAGCCCAGGTGGCGGCGGGGCGGCATGTAAGTCCGGGCATAGGGCTCGGGGGTCCCCAGTCCACCGCGTTGCGGCGCCAGGCCCCTTGGGAGGGGCCCCTCGGAGGCTGACCTAGGGTGAGGTTTAGCCCCTAGGATGCCGGCAGGCCCTATTCGCCAGCCGTGTGGAGACTGGAGTGGCGGACCGAGGTGAGGGCACTGGTGAGCGGGAGCGTGGGCCCGGGTGTTTTGGCGCGGGGGGCCTTTGAAGGTCGCCGTGTCTTGGAGGGCCCTGCCCGTGCTCCCGCCCTGAATGAACGGCACCACCCCAAGCCCCCGGGTGGCGGCTGGGTGGCAGGGTGAGTCCAGTGCTGAGGCTCGGGGGTCCCCAATCCCCAGCGTTGCGGCGCCAGATCCCTTGGGAGGGGCCCCTCGGGGGTCGATCTAGGGTTGCGGTTAGCCCCCAGGAGGCCGGTGGACCCGATCTGCGGCTGTGCGGCACGCGGAGGGTTGGGCCGAGGTGAGGGCGCTGGCGAGACTGAGCATGAGCCCAAGCGTTTTAGTGCGGGGGGCCTTCGAAGGTCAGTGGGGGCTCGGAGGGACCTGCCCGTTCTCCCGCTCTGAATGACCGGCGGGGCCCCTAGAGGCTCCGGTGCCTGAAGGGCAGCAGGGTGAGACCGGCACTTGGGTTGGGGTCCCCATTCCCGGCGTTGTGGCGCCAGGCCACTTGGGAAGGGCCCCTCCGTGGCCGACCTACAGTTAGGGTTAGCCCCCAGGAGGCCAGCAGGCCCGATACACCGCCTGTGCGTCGAGCGGAGAGTTGGGCCGAGGTGAGGGTGCTGGTGAACATGAGCCCGGGCCCAAGCGTTTTGGTTCGGGGCGCCTTCGAAGGTCGGCGGGGGTTCGAAGGGCCCTGCCCGTTCTCCCACCCTGAATGAATGGCGGCGCCCCTAGCGGCACGTGTGGGGCAGGGCGGCAGGGTGCATCCAGCGCTGGGGCTTGGGGGTTCCCAATCCCCGGCGTTGCGGCGCCAGGCCCCTTAGGAAGCGACCCTCGGGGCCGTCCTAGGGTTAGGGTTAGCGCCCAGGAGGCCGGCAGGCCCGATCCGCCGGCTGTGCGAGGAGTGGAGATGCAGGCCGAGTTGAGGGCGATGGCGAGCGGGAGCTGGGCCCCAGCGATTTGGCATCCTGGGCCTTTGAATGTTGCCATGGCTCGGAGGGCCCTGCCCTTTCTCCTGCAATGAATAACCAGCAAGGCCCCTAGCGGCTCCATTGGCAGTGGGGCGGCAGGGTGAATCCCAGGCTGCGGTTCGGGGATCCCCAATCCCCGGCGTTGTGGTGCCAGGCCCCTTGGGAGGGGCTCCTCGTGGGCCAACCCAGGGTTAGAGTTAGCCCCCATAAGGCCGGCAGGCCAGATCCTCTGGCTGGGCGGTGAGAGGTGGGCGGGCCGAGGTAAAAGCGCTGGGGTGCGGGATTGTGGGCCCCTGCATTTTGGGGTGGGAGGCTTCAAATGTCGCCGGTTTCTCCAGGGCCCTGTCAGTTCTCCCGCCCTGAATGACCGGCGGTGCCCCTCGCGGCCCGGGGGGCAGCGTTGTGGGAGGGTGAGTCTGGCTTTGGGGCTTGGGGTTCCAGATCCCTGGCGTAGTGGCACCAAAACCCTTGGGAGGGGCCCCTGGGGGGCCGACCTAGGGTTAGGGTTAGCCCCCAGGAGACCGTCAGGCCCAACCGCACACTGTGCGGCGAGCTGAGGTGCGGCCCGAGGTGAAGGCGCTGGGGAGCGGGAGCGTGGGCACCAGCGTTTTGGCACAGGGAGCCTTTGAAGGTCACCGGGGACTCAGAAGGCCCTGCCCTTCTCTCGCCCTCTATGACCCGCGGCGCCCCTAGCGGCCCAGGTGGGGACAGTGCGGCAGGGTGAGTCCGGCTCTGGGGCTCTGAGTCACCAATCCCCAGCATTGCAGAGCCAGGCCGCTTGGGATGTCCCCTCAGGGCCGACCTAGGGTTTTGGTTAGCTGCCAGGAGCCCGGCAGGCCCTATCCACCGGCTCTCAAGCAAGCGGTGGGGTGGGCCTAGGTGAGGGCGCTGGCGAGCAGGATCCTGGGAGCCAAGGTTTTTGCGCGGGGAGCCTTCAAAGGTCAGCGTGGGCTCGGAGGGCCCTGCCCGATCTCTTGCCCTGATTGACCGGCGGGGCCTCTAGCGGCTCGGGTGGCTGAAGGGCAGCAGGGTGAGTGCGGCACATGAGCTCGGGGTCCCCATCCCCAGCGTTGCGACGCCAGGCCCCTTGGGAAGTGCCCCTCGGTGGCCGACCTATGGTTAGGGTTAGCCTCCAGGAGCCCCGCAGGCCCGATACACCACCTGTGCGTCGAGCGGAGAGTTGGGCCGAGGTGAGGGTGCTGGTGAACATGAGCCTGGGCCCAAGCGTTTTGGTTCGGTGCGCCTTCGAAGGTCGGCAGGGGTTCGGAGGGCCCTGCCAGTTCTCCCACCCTGAATGAATGGCGGCGCCCCTAGCGGCCTGTGTGGGTTGGGGTGGCAGCGTGCATCCGGCGCTGGGGCTTGGGGGCCCCCAATCCCTGGCGTTGCGACGCCAGGCCCCTTAGGAAGGGACCTTCAGGGGCTGTCCTAGGGTTAGGGTGAGCTCCCAGGAGGCCGGCAGGCCCGAGTCGCTGGCTCTGCGAAGAGCGGAGGTGCGGGCCGAGTTGAGGGTGATGCAGAGCGGGAGCGTGGTCCCCAGCGTTTTGGCGCCCTGGGCCTTCGACTGTTGCCATGGCTCAAAGGGCCCTGCCCGTTCTCCTGCCCTGAAGAACCAGAGGCGCCCTTAGCAGCTCCCTTGGCGGCGGAGCGGCAGGGTGAGTCCATGCTGCGGCTCGGGGATCCCCAATCCCCAGCGTTGTGGGGCCAGGCTTCTTGGGAGGGGCTCCTCTTGGGCGGACCTAGGTTTAGAGTTAGCACCCAGGAGGCCAGCAGGCCCAATCCTCTGGCTGGGCGGTGAGAGGTGGGCGGCCCGAGGTAAAGGCGCTGGCGATCGGCAGCATGGGCCCCTGCATTTTGGCGCAGGAGGCTTCAAATATCGCCGGTTTCTCCAGGGCCCTGTCCCTTCTCCCGCCCTGAATGACGGGCGGCGCCACCAGCAGCCCGGGTGGCGACGTGGCGGTACGGTGAGTCTGGCTCTGGGTCTTGGGGTCCCTGATCCCCAGTGTAGCGGCACCAGGACCCTTGGGAGGGGCCCCTGGGTGGCTGACCTAGGGTTAGGGTTAGCCCCCAGGAGGCCGGCAGGTGGGATCAGGCCACTGTCCAGGGAGCGGAGGGCGGGGCCGAGGTGAGGGCGTTGGGGAGCGGGAGCGTGGGCACCAGCGTTTTGGCACGGGGAGCCTTTGAAGGCCACCGGGGGCTCGGAAGGCCCTGCCCCTTCTCTCGCCCTGAATGACCCGCAGTGCTCCTAGCGGCCCGGGTGGCGGCGTTGCGGTAGGGTGAGTGTGGCTCTGGGGCTTGAGGTTCCCGATCCCCGGCGAAGCGGCACCAGGACCCTTGGGAGGGGCCCCTGGGTGGCCGACCTAGGGTTAGGGTTAGCACCCGGGAGGCCGGCAGGCGGGATCCGCCCGCTGTGCGTGGAGCGGAGGGGCGGGCCGAGGTGAGGGCGCTGGCGAGCAAGAGCCTGGGCCCAAGCGTTTTGGCACCGGGGGCCTTCGAATGTCTCCGGGGACTCGGCGGGCCCTGCCCATTCTCCTCCCTGAATGACCGGCGGCGCCCCTAGCAGCCCAGGTGGCGGCGGGGCGGCATGTAAGTCCGGGCATAGGGCTCGGGGGTCCCCAGTCCACCGCGTTGCGGCGCCAGGCCCCTTGGGAGGGGCCCCTCGGAGGCTGACCTAGGGTGAGGTTTAGCCCCTAGGATGCCGGCAGGCCCTATTCGCCAGCCGTGTGGAGACTGGAGTGGCGGACCGAGGTGAGGGCACTGGTGAGCGGGAGCGTGGGCCCGGGTGTTTTGGCGCGGGGGGCCTTTGAAGGTCGCCGTGTCTTGGAGGGCCCTGCCCGTGCTCCCGCCCTGAATGAACGGCACCACCCCAAGCCCCCGGGTGGCGGCTGGGTGGCAGGGTGAGTCCAGTGCTGAGGCTCGGGGGTCCCCAATCCCCAGCGTTGCGGCGCCAGATCCCTTGGGAGGGGCCCCTCGGGGGTCGATCTAGGGTTGCGGTTAGCCCCCAGGAGGCCGGTGGACCCGATCTGCGGCTGTGCGGCACGCGGAGGGTTGGGCCGAGGTGAGGGCGCTGGCGAGACTGAGCATGAGCCCAAGCGTTTTAGTGCGGGGGGCCTTCGAAGGTCAGTGGGGGCTCGGAGGGACCTGCCCGTTCTCCCGCTCTGAACGACCGGCGGGGCCCCTAGAGGCTCCGGTGCCTGAAGGGCAGCAGGGTGAGACCGGCACTTGGGTTGGGGTCCCCATTCCCGGCGTTGTGGCGCCAGGCCACTTGGGAAGGGCCCCTCCGTGGCCGACCTACAGTTAGGGTTAGCCCCCAGGAGGCCAGCAGGCCCGATACACCGCCTGTGCGTCGAGCGGAGAGTTGGGCCGAGGTGAGGGTGCTGGTGAACATGAGCCCGGGCCCAAGCGTTTTGGTTCGGGGCGCCTTCGAAGGTCGGCGGGGGTTCGAAGGGCCCTGCCCGTTCTCCCACCCTGAATGAATGGCGGCGCCCCTAGCGGCACGTGTGGGGCAGGGCGGCAGGGTGCATCCAGCGCTGGGGCTTGGGGGTTCCCAATCCCCGGCGTTGCGGCGCCAGGCCCCTTAGGAAGCGACCCTCGGGGCCGTCCTAGGGTTAGGGTTAGCGCCCAGGAGGCCGGCAGGCCCGATCCGCCGGCTGTGCGAGGAGTGGAGATGCAGGCCGAGTTGAGGGCGATGGCGAGCGGGAGCTGGGCCCCAGCGATTTGGCATCCTGGGCCTTTGAATGTTGCCATGGCTCGGAGGGCCCTGCCCTTTCTCCTGCAATGAATAACCAGCAAGGCCCCTAGCGGCTCCGTTGGCAGTGGGGCGGCAGGGTGAATCCCAGGCTGCGGTTCGGGGATCCCCAATCCCCGGCGTTGTGGTGCCAGGCCCCTTGGGAGGGGCTCCTCGTGGGCCAACCCAGGGTTAGAGTTAGCCCCCATAAGGCCGGCAGGCCAGATCCTCTGGCTGGGCGGTGAGAGGTGGGCGGGCCGAGGTAAAAGCGCTGGGGTGCGGGATTGTGGGCCCCTGCATTTTGGGGTGGGAGGCTTCAAATGTCGCCGGTTTCTCCAGGGCCCTGTCAGTTCTCCCGCCCTGAATGACCGGCGGTGCCCCTCGCGGCCCGGGGGGCAGCGTTGTGGGAGGGTGAGTCTGGCTTTGGGGCTTGGGGTTCCAGATCCCTGGCGTAGTGGCACCAAAACCCTTGGGAGGGGCCCCTGGGGGGCCGACCTAGGGTTAGGGTTAGCCCCCAGGAGACCGTCAGGCCCAACCGCACACTGTGCGGCGAGCTGAGGTGCGGCCCGAGGTGAAGGCGCTGGGGAGCGGGAGCGTGGGCACCAGCGTTTTGGCACAGGGAGCCTTTGAAGGTCACCGGGGACTCAGAAGGCCCTGCCCTTCTCTCGCCCTCTATGACCCGCGGCGCCCCTAGCGGCCCAGGTGGGGACAGTGCGGCAGGGTGAGTCCGGCTCTGGGGCTCTGAGTCACCAATCCCCAGCATTGCAGAGCCAGGCCGCTTGGGATGTCCCCTCAGGGCCGACCTAGGGTTTTGGTTAGCTGCCAGGAGCCCGGCAGGCCCTATCCACCGGCTCTCAAGCAAGCGGTGGGGTGGGCCTAGGTGAGGGCGCTGGCGAGCAGGATCCTGGGAGCCAAGGTTTTTGCGCGGGGAGCCTTCAAAGGTCAGCGTGGGCTCGGAGGGCCCTGCCCGATCTCTTGCCCTGATTGACCGGCGGGGCCTCTAGCGGCTCGGGTGGCTGAAGGGCAGCAGGGTGAGTGCGGCACATGAGCTCGGGGTCCCCATCCCCAGCGTTGCGACGCCAGGCCCCTTGGGAAGTGCCCCTCGGTGGCCGACCTATGGTTAGGGTTAGCCTCCAGGAGCCCCGCAGGCCCGATACACCACCTGTGCGTCGAGCGGAGAGTTGGGCCGAGGTGAGGGTGCTGGTGAACATGAGCCTGGGCCCAAGCGTTTTGGTTCGGTGCGCCTTCGAAGGTCGGCAGGGGTTCGGAGGGCCCTGCCAGTTCTCCCACCCTGAATGAATGGCGGCGCCCCTAGCGGCCTGTGTGGGTTGGGGTGGCAGCGTGCATCCGGCGCTGGGGCTTGGGGGCCCCCAATCCCTGGCGTTGCGACGCCAGGCCCCTTAGGAAGGGACCTTCAGGGGCTGTCCTAGGGTTAGGGTGAGCTCCCAGGAGGCCGGCAGGCCCGAGTCGCTGGCTCTGCGAAGAGCGGAGGTGCGGGCCGAGTTGAGGGTGATGCAGAGCGGGAGCGTGGTCCCCAGCGTTTTGGCGCCCTGGGCCTTCGACTGTTGCCATGGCTCAAAGGGCCCTGCCCGTTCTCCTGCCCTGAAGAACCAGAGGCGCCCTTAGCAGCTCCCTTGGCGGCGGAGCGGCAGGGTGAGTCCATGCTGCGGCTCGGGGATCCCCAATCCCCAGCGTTGTGGGGCCAGGCTTCTTGGGAGGGGCTCCTCTTGGGCGGACCTAGGTTTAGAGTTAGCACCCAGGAGGCCAGCAGGCCCAATCCTCTGGCTGGGCGGTGAGAGGTGGGC
Organism: Ursus americanus; assembly: GCF_024610735.1. Lineage (NCBI taxonomy): Eukaryota > Metazoa > Chordata > Mammalia > Carnivora > Ursidae > Ursus > Ursus americanus. The sequence continues at coordinate 1,429,336 of NW_028273625.1, forward strand.
GGCCCGAGGTAAAGGCGCTGGCGATCGGCAGCATGGGCCCCTGCATTTTGGCGCAGGAGGCTTCAAATATCGCCGGTTTCTCCAGGGCCCTGTCCCTTCTCCCGCCCTGAATGACGGGCGGCGCCACCAGCAGCCCGGGTGGCGACGTGGCGGTACGGTGAGTCTGGCTCTGGGTCTTGGGGTCCCTGATCCCCAGTGTAGCGGCACCAGGACCCTTGGGAGGGGCCCCTGGGTGGCTGACCTAGGGTTAGGGTTAGCCCCCAGGAGGCCGGCAGGTGGGATCAGGCCACTGTCCAGGGAGCGGAGGGCGGGGCCGAGGTGAGGGCGTTGGGGAGCGGGAGCGTGGGCACCAGCGTTTTGGCACGGGGAGCCTTTGAAGGCCACCGGGGGCTCGGAAGGCCCTGCCCCTTCTCTCGCCCTGAATGACCCGCAGTGCTCCTAGCGGCCCGGGTGGCGGCGTTGCGGTAGGGTGAGTGTGGCTCTGGGGCTTGAGGTTCCCGATCCCCGGCGAAGCGGCACCAGGACCCTTGGGAGGGGCCCCTGGGTGGCCGACCTAGGGTTAGGGTTAGCACCCGGGAGGCCGGCAGGCGGGATCCGCCCGCTGTGCGTGGAGCGGAGGGGCGGGCCGAGGTGAGGGCGCTGGCGAGCAAGAGCCTGGGCCCAAGCGTTTTGGCACCGGGGGCCTTCGAATGTCTCCGGGGACTCGGCGGGCCCTGCCCATTCTCCTCCCTGAATGACCGGCGGCGCCCCTAGCAGCCCAGGTGGCGGCGGGGCGGCATGTAAGTCCGGGCATAGGGCTCGGGGGTCCCCAGTCCACCGCGTTGCGGCGCCAGGCCCCTTGGGAGGGGCCCCTCGGAGGCTGACCTAGGGTGAGGTTTAGCCCCTAGGATGCCGGCAGGCCCTATTCGCCAGCCGTGTGGAGACTGGAGTGGCGGACCGAGGTGAGGGCACTGGTGAGCGGGAGCGTGGGCCCGGGTGTTTTGGCGCGGGGGGCCTTTGAAGGTCGCCGTGTCTTGGAGGGCCCTGCCCGTGCTCCCGCCCTGAATGAACGGCACCACCCCAAGCCCCCGGGTGGCGGCTGGGTGGCAGGGTGAGTCCAGTGCTGAGGCTCGGGGGTCCCCAATCCCCAGCGTTGCGGCGCCAGATCCCTTGGGAGGGGCCCCTCGGGGGTCGATCTAGGGTTGCGGTTAGCCCCCAGGAGGCCGGTGGACCCGATCTGCGGCTGTGCGGCACGAGGAGGGTTGGGCCGAGGTGAGGGCGCTGGCGAGACTGAGCATGAGCCCAAGCGTTTTAGTGCGGGGGGCCTTCGAAGGTCAGTGGGGGCTCGGAGGGACCTGCCCGTTCTCCCGCTCTGAATGACCGGCGGGGCCCCTAGAGGCTCCGGTGCCTGAAGGGCAGCAGGGTGAGACCGGCACTTGGGTTGGGGTCCCCATTCCCGGCGTTGTGGCGCCAGGCCACTTGGGAAGGGCCCCTCCGTGGCCGACCTACAGTTAGGGTTAGCCCCCAGGAGGCCAGCAGGCCCGATACACCGCCTGTGCGTCGAGCGGAGAGTTGGGCCGAGGTGAGGGTGCTGGTGAACATGAGCCCGGGCCCAAGCGTTTTGGTTCGGAGCGCCTTCGAAGGTCGGCGGGGGTTCGAAGGGCCCTGCCCGTTCTCCCACCCTGAATGAATGGCGGCGCCCCTAGCGGCACGTGTGGGGCAGGGCGGCAGGGTGCATCCAGCGCTGGGGCTTGGGGGTTCCCAATCCCCGGCGTTGCGGCGCCAGGCCCCTTAGGAAGCGACCCTCGGGGCCGTCCTAGGGTTAGGGTTAGCGCCCAGGAGGCCGGCAGGCCCGATCCGCCGGCTGTGCGAGGAGTGGAGATGCAGGCCGAGTTGAGGGCGATGGCGAGTGGGACCTGGGCCCCAGCGTTTTGGCGTCCTGGGCCTTTGAATGTTGCCATGGCTCGGAGGGCCCTGCCCTTTCTCCTGCCCTGACGAACCAGCAAGGCCCCTATCGGCTCCGTTGGTGGTGGGGCGGCAGGGTGAATCCCAGGCTGCGGTTCGGGGATCCCCAATCCCCGGCGTTGTGGTGCCAGGCCCCCTGGGAGGGGCTTCTCGTGGGCCGACCCAGGGTTAGAGTTAGCCCCCATAAGGCCGGCAGGCCAGATCCTCTGGCTGGGCAGTGAGAGGTGGGCGGGCCGAGGTAAAGGCGCTGGGGTGCGGGATTGTGGGCCCCTGCATTTTGGGGTGGGAGGCTTCAAATGTCGCCGGTTTCTCCAGGGCCCTGTCAGTTCTCCCGCCCTGAATGACCGGCGGCACCCCTCGCAGCCCGGGTGGCAGCTTTGTGGGAGGGTGAGTCTGGCTTTGGGGCTTGGGGTTCCAGATCCCTGGCGTAGTGGCACCAAAACCCTTGGGAGGGGCCCCTGGGGGGCCGACCTAGGGTTAGGGTTAGCCCCCAGGAGACCGTCAGGCCCAACCGCACACTGTGCGGCGAGCTGAGGTGCGGCCCGAGGTGAAGGCGCTGGGGAGCGGGAGCGTGGGCACCAGCGTTTTGGCATGGGGAGCCTTTGAAGGTCACCGGGGACTCAGAAGGCCCTGCCCTTCTCTCGCCCTCTATGACCCGCGGCGCCCCTAGCGGCCCAGGTGGGGACAGTGCGGCAGGGTGAGTCCGGCTCTGGGGCTCTGAGTCACCAATCCCCAGCATTGCAGAGCCAGGCCGCTTGGGTTGTCCCCTCAGGGCCGACCTAGGTTTTGGTTAGCTGCCAGGAGCCCAGCAGGCCCTATCCACTGGCTCTGAAGCAAGCGGTGGGCTGGGCCTAGGTGAGGGCGCTGGCGAGCAGGATCCTGGGAGCCAAGGTTTTTGCGCGGGGAGCCTTCAAAGGTCAGCGTGGGCTCGGAGGGCCCTGCCCGATCTCTTGCCCTGATTGACCGGCGGGGCCTCTAGCGGCTCGGGTGGCTGAAGGGCAGCAGGGTGAGTGCGGCACATGAGCTCGGGGTCCCCATCCCCAGCGTTGCGACGCCAGGCCCCTTGGGAAGTGCCCCTCGGTGGCCGACCTATGGTTAGGGTTAGCCTCCAGGAGCCCCGCAGGCCCGATACACCACCTGTGCGTCGAGCGGAGAGTTGGGCCGAGGTGAGGGTGCTGGTGAACATGAGCCTGGGCCCAAGCGTTTTGGTTCGGTTCGCCTCTGAAGGTCGGTAGGGGTTCGGAGGGCCCTGCCAGTTCTCCCACCCTGAATGAATGGCGGCGCCCCTAGCGGCCTGTGTGGGTTGGGGTGGCAGCGTGCATCCCGCGCTGGGGCTTGGGGGCCCCCAATCCCTGGCGTTGCGGCGCCAGGCCCCTTAGGAAGGGACCTTCAGGGGCTGTCCTAGGGTTAGGGTGAGCTCCCAGGAGGCCGGCAGGCCGGATCGCTGGCTCTGCGAAGAGCGGGGGTGCGGGCCGAGTTGAGGGTGATGCAGAGCGGGAGCGTGGTCCCCAGCGTTTTGACGCCCTGGGCCCTCGACTGTTGCCATGGCTCAAAGGGCCCTGCCCGTTCTCCTGCCCTGAATAACCAGCGGCACCCTTAGCAGCTCCCTTGGCGGTGGAGCAGCAGGGTGAGTCCATGCTGCGGCTCGGGGATCCCCAATCCCCAGCGTTGTGGGGCCAGGCTTCTTGGGAGGGGCTCCTCTTGGGCGGACCTAGGTTTAGAGTTAGCACCCAGGAGGCCAGCAGGCCCAATCCTCTGGCTGGGCGGCGAGAGGTGGGCGGCCCGAGGTAAAGGTGCTGGCGATCGGGAGCGTGGGCCCCTGCATTTTGGCTCGGGAGGCTTCAAATGTCACTCGTTTCTCCAAGGCCCTGTCCATTCTCCCTCCCTGAATGAGCGGCGGCGCCCCAAGCGGCCTAGGTTGCGATGGTGCTGCAGGGTGAGTCTGGCTCTGGGGCTATGAATCACCAATCCCCAGCGTTGCAGAGCCAGGCCTCTTGGGTTGTGCCCCACGATGCCTACCTAGGATTTCAGTTAGCCCCCACGACCCTTGCAGGCACTATCCACTGGCTCTGCAGCAAGCGGAGGGGCAGGCCAGGCTGAGGGCGCTGGGGAGCAGGAGGAATGGAGCCAATGTTTTTGCGCGGGGCGCCTTTGAAGGTCAGCGGGGACTCCGGGGGCCCTGCCCATTCTCCCACCCTGATTGACCAGTGGTCTCTAGCGGCTCGGGTGGCTGAAGGGCAGCAGGGTGAGACCGGCACTTGGGCTCGGGGTCCCCATCCGCAGCGTTGTCACGCCAGGCCCCTGGGAAGTGCCCCTCGGGGGCCGAACTATGGTTAGGGGTAGCCCCCAGGAGGCCGGCAGGCCCGATACACCACCTGGGCATCGAGCAGAGAGTTGGGCTGAGGTGAGGGTGCTGGTGAATATGAGCCTGGGCCCAAGTGTTTTGATTCGGGGCGCCTTCGAAAATTGGCGGGGATTCGGAGGGCCCTGTCCATCCTTCCAAGGTGAATGAACAGCGGCGCCCCTAGCGGCCCAGGTGGGGAGGGGCGGCAGGGTGCATGGGGCGCTGGGGCTTGGGGGTCCCCAATCCCTGGTGTTGCGGCACCAGGCCCCTTGGGAGGGGCCCTTCGGGGGCCAACCTAGAGTTAGGTTTAGCCCCTAAGAGGCCAGCAGGCCCTATTCGCCAGCTGTGTGGAGAGCAGAGTGGCAGACCTAGGTGAGGGCGCTGGTGAGTGGGAGGGTGGGCCTGGGCGTTTTGGCGTGCGGGGCCTTTGAAGGTCGCCATGTCTCTGAGGGCCCTGCCCCTTCTCCTGCCCTGAATGAACGGCTGCACCCCAAGCCCCCGAGTGGCGGCTGGGCGGCAGGTGAGTCAGGTGCTGAGTCTTGGGGTCCCCAATCCCCGGCATTGTGGCGTCAGGCCCCTTGGGAGGGGCCCCTCGGGTCCGACCTAGGGTTAGGGTTAGCCCCCAGGTGGCTGGCAGGCCCGATCCGCCTGCTGTGCGGGGAGCGGAGGGGCAGGCCGAGGTGAGGGCGCTGGGGAGTGGAAGCATGGGCACCAGCGTTTTGGCTCCAGGAGCCTTTGAAGGTCACCGGGAACTCGGAAGGACCTGCCACTTCTCTCACCCTGAATGACCGGCGGCGCCCCTAGCTGCCCAGGTGGCGACAGTGTGGAAGGGCGAGTCCGGCTCTGGGGCTCTGAGTCACCAATCCCAAGCATAGCAGAGCCAGACCCCTTGGGATGTGCCCCACGGGGCCGACCTAGGTTTTCAGTTAGCCCCCAGGAGCCCGGCAGGCACTATCCACTGGCTCTGCAGCAAACGGAGGGGCGGGTCAAGGTGAGGGCGCTGGGGAGCGGGAGCGTGGGCACCAGCATTTTGGCGTGGTGAGCCTTTGAAGGTCACCGGGGACTCCAAAGGCCCTGCCCTTCTCTCGCCCTGAATGACCGGCGGCGCCCCTAGAGGCCCGGTTGGCAACAGTGCGGCAGGGTGAGTCTGGCTCTGGGGTCTGAGTCACCAATCCCCAGCGTTGCAGAGCCAGGCCCCTTGGGATGTGCCCCACGGGGCCGACCTAGGGTTTTCATTAGAACCAAGAGCCCGGCAGGCCCTATCCAATGGGTCTGAATCAAGGGGAGAGTTGGGCCAAGGTGAGGATGCTGGTGATCATGAGCCTGGGCCCAAGCGTTTTGGTTCAGAACTCCTTCAAAGGTCAGCGGGGGTTCGAAGGGCTCTGCCCATTCTCCCACCCTGCAGGAACGGCGGCGCCCCTAGCGGCCCGGGTCCTGAGGGGTGGCAGGGTGAGTCAGGCCCTGCGGCTCAGGTATCTCCAATCCCCAGCGATGAGGCGCCAGGCCCCTTGGGAGGGGCCCCTTGGATGCAACTTAGGTTTTGGTTTAGCCCCTAGGAACTCGGCAGGTCCTATTCGCCAGCTGTGTGGAGAGTGGAGTGGCGGACCGAGGTGAGTTCACTGGTGTTTGGGAGCGTGGGCTCGGGCGTTTTGGCGCGGGGGGGATTCGAAAGTCACCGTGTCTCAGAGGGCCCTGCCCGTTCTCCCGCCCTGAATGAATGGCAGCACCCCAAGCCCCTGGGTGGCGGCTGGGCGGCAGGGTGAGTCAGGTGCTGAGGCTCAGGGTCCCCAATCCCTGGCGTTGCGGCGCCAGGCCCCTTGGGATGGGCCTCTCGGTGGTCGATCTAGGGTTACAGTTAGCCCCCCGGAGACCGGTGGACCAGATCAGCGTCTGTGCAGCACGCGGCAGGGTGGGCCGAGGTGCGGGCGCTGGCGAGCCTGAGCATGAGCCCAAGCGTTTTAGCGTGGGGGGCCTTCGAAGGTTGGTGGTGGCTGGAGGGACCTGCCCATTCTCCCGCTCTGAATGACCAGCGGGGCCCCTAGTGGCTCAGGTGGCTGAAGGGCAGCAGGGTGAGTCCGGCACTTGGGCTCGGTTGCCCCATCCCCGGCGTTGGGGCACCAGGCCACTTGAGAAGGGCCCCTCCGGGGCCGACCTACAGTTACGGTTAGCACCCAGGAGGCTGGCAGGCCCTATACACTGCCTGTGCGTGGAGCGGAGAGTTGGGCCGAGGTGAGGATGCTGGTGAACATGAGCCTGGGCACAAGCATTTTGGTTCTGGGCGCCATTGAAGGTGGGCGGGGGTTCGGAGGCCCCTGCCAGTTCTCCCACCCAGAATGAATGGCAGTGCCCCTAGCGGGCCGTGTGGGGCAGGGCGGCAGGGTGCACTCGGCCCTGGGGCTTGGGGGTCGCCAATCCCCGGCTTTGCGCAGCAAGGCTCCTTAGGAAGGGACCCTCAGGGGCCGTCCTAGGGTTAGGGTTAGCACCCAGGAGGCCGGCAGGCCCGATCCGCCGGCTGTGCGAGGAGTGGAGGTGTGGGCCGAGTTGAGGGGGATGCAGAGCGGGAGCGTGGGCCCCAGCGTTTTGGCACCCTGGGCCTTCGAATGTTGCCATGTCTCCAAGGGCCCTGCCCATTCTCCTGCCCTGAATAACCAGCGGCGCCCCTAGCGGCTCCGTTGGTGGTGGGGCTGCAGGGTGAGTCCTGAGCTGCGGCTCAGGGATCCCCAATCCCCAGCATTGTAGGGCCAGGCCTCTTGGGAGGGGCTCCTCGTGGGCCGACCTAGGGTTAGAGTTAGCACCCAGGAGGCCGGCAGGCCCAATCCTCTGGCTGGGCTGCGAGAGGTGGGCGGGTCGAGGTAAAGGCGCTGGTGAGCGGGAGCGTGGGCCCCTGCATTTTTGCGCGGGAGTCTTCAAATGTTGCTGGTTTCTCCAGGGCCCTGTCCGTTCTCCCGCCCTGCATGAGCGGCGGCGCCCCTAGTGGCCTGGGTGGCGGCGTTGTGGCAGCATGAGTCTGGTTCTGGGGCTTGGGGTCCCAGATCCCTGGCGTATAGGCAACAGAATTCTTGGGAGGGACCCTGGAGGGCCGACCTAAGGTTAGGGTTAGCCCACACAAGGCCGGCATGCCAGATCCGCCCTCTGTGCAGGGAGCAGAGGGGCGGGCTGAGGTGAGGGCGCTGGGGAGCGGGAGCGTGGGCACCCGGGTTTTGGCACGGAGAGCCTTCGAAGGTCGCCAGTGGCTCGGAAGACCCTGTCCATTCTTGTGCCCTGAATGACCAGCGGCGCCCCTAGTGGCCGGAGTGGCAGCAGGGAGGCAGGGTGAGTCTGGCGATGGGGCCTATGGTCCTAGTCTCAGGCTTGGTGGCGCCAGGCCCCTTGGGAGGGGCCCCTCTGGGTCCTGCCTAGCTTTAGGGTTATCCCCAGGAGTCCGGCGGCCTGATCCGCTGGCTGTGCATGGAGCGGAAGGGCGGGCTGACGTGAATGCGCTGGCGAGCGGGAGTGAGGGCCCAAGCGTTTTGGCACGGGGAGCCTTCGAAGGTCACCGGAGGCTCAGAGGGCCCTGCCTATTCTCTCGCCCTGTGAGGACGTTGCCCCTAGTGGGCCGGGTCATGGCGGGGCGGCAGGGTGAGTCTGGAGCTAGGGCTCGTGGGTCCCCAATCCCCAGCGTGGTGTCGCCAGGCACTTGGGAGTGATACCTTGGGGGCCTACCTAGGGTTAGGGTTAGCCCAAAGGAGGCCGGCAGCCCCATTCTGTCGGCTGTGCGGCGAGAGGAGTGGTGGGCAGAGGTGAGGGCGCTGGCGAGCGGGAGCGTGGGCCCAAGCGTTTTGGCGCGGGGGGCCTTCGAAAGTCACCGGGGGCTCAGAGATCCATGCCCCTTCTCCTGCCCTGAATGAGTGGCGGCGCCCCTAGAAGCCCGGGTGGCGGCGGGGCGGCTGGGTGAGTCTGGTGCTCATGCTCATGTGTCCCCAATCCCCGGCGTGGCGGAGCCAGGACCCTTGGAAAGGGCCCCTCGGGGGCCGACCTAGGTTTAGGGTTAGCCCCCAGGAGCCCAGCAGGCCCTATCCGCCAGCTGTGTGTTCGAGCGGAGGGGCGGGCTGAGGTGAGGGCAATGGTGAGCGGGAGCGTGGGCCCAAGCGTTTTGGCGCAGGGGGCCTTCGAAGGTCACGGGGGGCTTGGAGGGCCCTGCCCCTTCTCCTGCCCCGAAGGACTGGCGGTGCCCCTAGCAGCCCGGGTGGCGACCGGGTGGCAGTGAAAGTCCAGCACTGGGGCTCGATTGTCCCCAATCCCCGGCGTGATGGCGCCAGTCCCCTTGGGAGGGGCTCCTCAGGGGCTGAACCTGGGTTAGGGTTAACCCCCAGGAGGCTGGCAGGCCCGATCTGACGGCTGTGTGGCGAGCGGAGGGTGGGTCCCAGGTGAGGGCAATGGTGAGCGGGAGCGTGGGCCCTAGCGTTTTGGCGTGGGTTGCCTTCGAAGGTCGCAGGGGGCACGGAGGGCCCTGCAAGTTCTCCCACTCTGAATGAGGATGGCGACCCTAGCAGGCCGGGTCTCGGCAGGGCAGCAGGGTGAGTCCAGCGCTGGTGCTCGGGGGTCCCCAATCCCCGGCGTGTTGGTGCCAGACCCCTTTGGAGGGGCCCCTCGACAGCCAACCTAGGGTGAGGGTTAGACCCCAGTAGGCTGCCAGGCCCGATCCGCTGGTTGTGCGGCTTGCGGAGGGGCTGGCCGAGGTGTGGGCACTGGTGAGCAGAAGCGTGGGCCGAAGCATTTTGGCACGGGGGGCCTTCAAATGTCACCGGTGGCTCGGAGGGCCCTGCCCATTCTCCCGCCCTGAATGACCGGCGGTGCCCCTAGTGACCCGGGTGGCAGTGGGGGGCATGGTGAGTCCGGTGCTGGGGCTCAGGAGTCCCCTTTCCCCATCGTTGCGGCACCAGGCCCCTTGGGAGGGGCCACTAGGGGGCCGACATAGGTTTAGGGTTAGCCCCCAGAAGGCCCACAGACCCGATCCGCCAGCTGTGCGGCGAGTGGAGGGGAGGGCCGAGGTAAGGGCGCTGGCCAGCGGGAGCATGGGGCCAAGCGTTTTGGTGCGGGGGGCCTTCGAAGGTTGCAGGTTGCTCGGAGGGCCCTGCCTGTTCTCCCTCCCTGAATGAACGGCGGCGCCCCTAGCGGCCCAGGTGGCGGTAGGGCGGGAGGGTGAGTCAGGCGCTTGGGCTAGGGAGTCCCCAATCCCTCGTGTTGCGGCAATAGGAACCTGGGATGGGCCCCTCGGGGGCCCACCAATGGTTAGGGTAACACCCAGGAGGCCTGCAGTCCAGATCCACTGGCTCTACAGCGAGCGGAGGGGCGGACCGAGGTGAGGGCGCAGGCGAGCGGGAGCATGGGCCCAAGCGTTTTGGCACAGGGGGGCCTTCGAATGTCATCAGGGGCTCGGAGGAATCTGCCCGTTCTCCCTCCCTGAATGACCGACGGTGCTCCTAGCGGCCTGGGTGGCGGGGGGGCGACACGGTGAGTCCGGCGCTGGGGCTCGGGGGTCCCCAATCCCAGGCATTGCGGTGCCAGGCCCCTTCGGAGGGGCACCTCAGGGGACAACCTAGGGTTCTGCGTAGCCCCCAGGAGGAGTGCAGGCCTCATCCGCCGGCTCTGTGGCGAGCGGAGGGGGGGGCCGAGGTGAGGGCGCTGAGGAGCAGGAGCATGGGCTCAAGCATTTTGGATGGGGGGGCCTTCGAAGTTCGCCCCGGGCTCAGAGGGCCCTGCCCGTTCTACCGCCCTGAATGACCAGCGGCACCCCTAGCGGCCCGGGTGGTGATGGGGCGGCAGGGAGACTCTGGCGCTGGGGATTGGGGCTCCCTAATACCCGGCGTTGCAGCCTCAGGCCCCTTGGGACGGGCCCCTCGGTGGCAGACCTAGGGTTAGGGTTAGCCCCCAGGAGGCTGGCAGGCTCGTTCCGCCCATGTGCGGTGAATGGAGGTGTGGGTTGAGGTGAGGATGCTGGCGAGTGGGGGCGTGGGCCAGAGCATTTACGCTTTGGCTTGGGGTGCCTTCGAAGGTCACAGGAGGCTTGCAGGGTCCTGCCCGTTCTGTCGCCCTGAAGGACTGGTGACGCCCCTAGTGCCCCATGTGGCGGCAGGGCGGCACGGTGCGTCCGGCGGTGGGACTTGGGGGTCCCCAATCCCTGGCATGCAGCGTCAGGCCACTTGGGAGGGGCCCTTCGGGGGCGACATGGCATAGGGTTAGCCCCCAGGAATCCCGCAGGCCCGATCCGCCAGCTCTGCCACGAGAGGACGGGTGGGCCGAGGTTAGGGCGCTGGGAAGCAGGAGCGAGGGAGCCAGAGTTTTTGCACGGGGGGCCTTTGAAGGTCACAGGGGGATCGGAGGGCCTTGCCCGTTCTCCCTTCTTGAATGAGTGGCAACGCCCGTAGCACCCTGGGTGCTTGCGGGGTGGCAGAGTCCAGCACTGGGGCTCGGGGGTCCCAAATCCCTGGCATTGTGGTGCCAGGCTCCTTGGGAGGGGCCCCTCGGGGGCCGACCTCGGGTTAGGGTTCTTCCCCAGGAGGCTGGCAAGCCTGGCGCTAAGTGGCTCTGGCAATGTAACAAAAATGCCATACACTTATCTGAAAGAAATAACAGTGTACAGGAACCCTCTTAGCCCTAACATCATCCTTTCTGAATATGGAAGCCAGCCCCAAATTGCTCGTGGAACTCTGACGAAAGGGCTAAGCACTTTTCTCTGAGTCACCACACTGTACAGGGAAAGACCAATGTACATCATCTTTCACGAGTAGGAAGCATTAATGAAAAGGTTCTGGAATTTCGAGGACTCTGACCCATCCTTATTGGTAATAAACCATCGTGTACAGGAAAACACCTTCAACTCTCATCAGCCTCCTCAATCCTGATTCCGATTCAACTTTGGGTGTGTAGGACTAGGGAAACGTCCACATCTTATTGCTAAGAAAAACGATGTCAGGGTAATGCCCTTCAAGTCACCTCAGCCTTCCTGAAGACGGAAGCAGGAATCAAGGTGGTTATGTTACCATGAGGTAAGGAAGATGAGCATATAAGTGAGAAACAACAGTGGGCAGGACCTCTCTTCCAAGGAACAGTATCTTTGCTTAATGTTGAATCCCTATGGTAAGTGGTTGTGGGCATTTGTGAGGTCAAAATCTTAAGTGTTTTGTAAAACCTCTTGGTCATTCACAGATGAGACTAAGGTAGTTGGGGACTTCTAGGCAGTGATTTGTCCACTGTCGAAAATATGAAAAGATAAAAGAGACAGATGAGGTCTCCTCAGGCATTGTCCTTTATCCTCATCCTCCGTGAGGATGGCCATCTCTGGACAGCTCAATGGCAGGGTCTCATTCACAGTGGGGGCATCTGTTCCTCACAGACATCAGGCAGGGAAATGGATTTGGTTCTCTGTGCCAGCCCAGCCACAGCTGAGTGTCACAGCACCCTCTCGTGGGCTTATAAGAGTTCCGCTGACACCAGGCAGGTCATTGTATTTGATAAACCACTGTGAGAGTTTGCAATTGCCTTCATCTGCAACCTCCTAGAGGCAAATGCAGGTGTCTGGTACCATGTGAATTCATGTGAAGGCATTGTGAGAAAGTGTCCTTTTGCTTAAGAAAAACATGGCTGGGGCTCCTGGCTGGCTCAGCCAGTTAAGCATGTGCCTTTGGCTCAGGTTATGATCCCAGGGTTCTGGGATCGAGCCGAGGCTCCCTGCTCAGCAGGAAAGAAGGTAGGGAAATAGCTTAGAACCCACAGAGAATGTGAATGAAGGGGAGTGAAATGGAATTTGGTCTGTGTTTTGCTTTAGGGATTGGAAGTTAGTTTTTTCTCAATTCTGATTGTTCTTGAGACAGAAAAGCTGTATTGGTTTTTTTTTTACCTTTAATTTTTTTCTAATAATAATTTTTTATTATGATATGTTAGTCACTATACAGTATTTCCTTAGTTTTTGATGTAGTGTTCCGTGATTCATTATTTGCATATAATACCCAGTGCTCCATGCAATATGTACCTTCCTTAATACCCATCACTGGCCCATCCCAATCCCCCACCCCTCTCCCCTCTGAAGCCCTCAGTTTGTTTCCCAGAGTCCATAGTCTCTCCTGGTTCATTCCCCCTTCTGTTTAGGGTCCATTGTCTAAAGGGACAGACAGTGGAAGTTCACCAAATATAAGATCGAAATTTCATTGTTCATTATAGATGCCGCCAAGTAGTTCCCAGACATTTCATTCTACTGTAGTAATTCATTATACCTGTGCAGGTGCACGTGGAAGATAAATGATGAATGTATACTGGTAATAAAACACGCCCCTCAGTAGTAGAATAATAGAGGATGAACATGTGTAAAATTATTCGACTACAGTGTCCATGCTTTCCCTTTGGTTCCTTATTACTATGAATTTGGACAATTTTTGTTCTCTAGGCTTAAACCTCATTGTCAGTATTCAGAGTTTTTCAATGCTGATCTTCTCCTGTATAAATTACCAAAAACCTAAAATATGTATAAACTTTAAAAAATGCTATATTGAAAATTATAGCAGGGAAGTTCCATTTTGTGAATATTGTGTCAATGGATCTCTATTTTGACATCAGTGTTCATTAGAAATGATGACATTTCATGTGAGTATAAATATCAATGTGAAAAAGAAAAGGTAGGAAGAACCTTGAATGTTTAAGTAATTGGTGAAATGACAGGTGTGTGTGTGTGTGTGTGTGTGTGTGTGTGTGTGTGTGTGTGTGTAATTGATTTTCAGTGAATGGTTCAGCTTCTTGTAGGGCCTCCGAGAGAGCCCAGGTGAACCTTTCAATTAGTTGGTATCTGTTCTCAGAACATGGGAATCTCTTAGTCCAAACAGGCAAGCTTTGAGGTCTTGAAGAGTTTCAGTCCTCAGCGATGGTGTTGCAGACCCTTGTGTGCAAACCCTAGGGTATGCTCAGAGCCCTCATTAGCAGGTACCAACTTGTGAGGATTTCAGACAGCATTTCCCAAAGAAGTACCTCTTGAGTCTCTGTCCTTGTCAGTTCCCTACACGTCCTTACACTAGTTATGTGATCAGTGTGTTTCAGGATAATCCCCACATGTGATTTTTGCTATTTCCTACTAGTCCTATCTGTTTCTCATCTTGTTCTTTTATGGTAGGGGTTGGGAAGCAACCTGTGTGGTGTAGGAGGGGGTGTGGAAGTTGTCTGCCTTCAGAGGACCCAATGATGCCTAGAAATTGTACTGTAGTTTGAGGTCAATTATCCATCCTCTGAGTGTCAGGAATTCCATCACTTTACTTTGATGCTAGTCTGTTCTTCAAGCTGTCCTCAGAAATAAGGACGTCATCCATCTAGGGAATACTGGTTTGTGTGTATGTTTTCATTTTAGGAAAGGCCTTGCTGTTCCTGAAAATAATACTGTAGAGCACCCTTTCCTGTTCTTATTGGCCATCAGTCAATCTTTTGTGAAGTATTCGTTTGTACATAGACTTTTTATGGTTGATGAGCAGGAATTCTTTATTGACAAGTCTTTGTCAGTGTGTATATTGCAAATCTTTACTTCCCAGACTGTGGTTCACTTTTTCATTTTCTTATGGTCATAAGATAAGGAGAAATGTCACATTTTTATGAAGTCCCACTGAATTCTTTTAAATGGTTAGTGCACCATATGTCCTACCCCAAGATTGACAGGTTCTGCATTTTCTTTCAGAAACTGTCCAATGGGAAGCTACAATCCATCTCAAATTTATAAATTGCATTTTAATTCTAATAGGGTATTTATAGACAGTTTTGGATTTTCTATGTACACAATCGTATTATCTGTGAATAGTCACAATTATCCCCTCAATTCTTATACTTTTTGTTTCTCTTGCCATAAAACACTTGTAGATTCTCTGATGCCACGTTGAATAGTGCAGCATTGTTTGAAGATTTAATATACCTTTCTCAATATCTAACAGAAAAAGCAGACAAAACATTGGTAACAAATGTGACCTAATTCACATATAGGGAACATTCCATAATAAGTGCAGAATACATTATTTTCAAGTGGTCATAGACTCTTTACCCAAATAGATGATAGGTGGGGCCACGAATCAAGTCTACAAATGTTAAACCCTGAAATTAACTAGATTCTATTCTTAGACCACAGGCGAATTGAGCCACAGTCATAGCGAAAAGAAAACCAGGAAGTCCTTCAATGTTTAAAATTAAATGGAAGTTTGCTACATATCCTAAAGGTCAGAGAGGGAATCTCAATGGAAATTCTGAACCTTTTCTACATGAGGGCTCACACACAATGGCACTTTCTTTGTGAAGAGCATTATAATAACCTAGACAGGAGTTGAGCCTTAAGTCAGAGTTCTGCCTACCCCAGCCACACCTGGCAGCCTTGGCCTGTGGTACCCCTCAGCTGTCCTTTCTGGCGGCCCTGAGCTAAGGGGGTCAACATGGCCATATGTAAATGGGAAGCTCCCCACTCATAGTGATGATGGTGCCCCCTCCCCAGCTGCCCATTCTGGTGGCTCTGAGCTAAGGGGGTCAACATGGCCGTATGGAAATTAGAAGCTCCCCACTCTTAGTGATGACGTTGCTATCGTATCATCCTCACCAGTCCAACAATATGATTTCTGAGTGAAATATGACACAAGAGCGATTTCTTGGCCTTCCTTCAGGTTTGAAAATCATCTGGTGAGTCATCTATTAGAAATATGGATTCAACATGTGTTCTTTCTTCTGGAAAAGAAATAGACCCAATAGCAATTAGGGCTTCCTGAGCACCTGTTCTTGAGAGACATCATACTGGCTCTTTGTAGCATTCTGCCTCTTAAACTTCTCAACTAGGGTGTAGATATTTGTAGGCACATTTTCAGACGGTTAGAAAGGGACTCAGATGATATGAGTCTCAGAGGATTTTAGTGTCAGAAACCTAAATGGGATCCCCAAATTGACTCCAAATCGCTTGTTGTTCCATACAGGGTACTATTTCCCTCTTATCTCTGGTCTTCTCGAACTGGAAACCTATCAAGTATCAGGATTTTCTTGTCGTGTGGACAACTGGAATGAATTCAGCGGGCCTTTTCACGTCTGCCCATGGTGATCATTAAGATCATTATCTCAGTAGAGGACCTCTGGGTAAGATACTCAAAGATCCTAAGGAATACAGACAGTATAATATTTTCCTGGTATTAAAGTTACTGAAACCAACTATCTTTTTTAGTAGATTCAGGCTCTGGTATGTTCAGAGGGTACTGTAAAACAAGTCTGAAATAGTATTTAAAAACACTCAGCTCAGCCTCTTCTACAAAGTGAGCCAATGCTTATAAACATGGCTAAAATATTCCCTTACCTACGATGACTTCCCAGCCATCCTAGTGTTTATATGGTATGACTGTGACTTGCATTAGTCAACATTTGCAGAGAAAGAACTTAGTGCATCCAGGGGTCACTTCATGTTGAAATTAGTTTGTGACAATGAGCTACTGTGTTTTATTCTGCAGTCCAAGGGAATGGTGCCAGACATCTCTAAGGTGTCTAGCAGTTCCACAATTCTGATTTTAAGTGGTCTGTGTGCTTCAGAGATTTGGTCAGGAGAAGGGCAGGAGTCCAGAGACTGTGAACACTTCTGTTACATGTGCTGACCATGGAGCACGCAGGATTCCGTGGGCATCATTTTGATTTCTTGGTACTCTTGTGAAAGGTGCTTTTGTCTCAAATTCCTCTATTTAGGAGTAATTATAATGATAAAAGGAATTTTTATTGTATATCATCTGTGGGCCCTGATCCTGAGCTCCCAGGGAAGCTATCCTTTAACAATTACCCAGCTCAAAATGACTGGGCAAAACCTCAAAGCATGGGCCTTGTTTCTTCCCCAAGCACATGTTGTACATCTGCTTCGAGAAGAAAACAATAACCAAAAAATGCCAACATAAATATAAGAAAAAAAAAAGAACCTCTTTGGCTCCCATAAGATTAAAGACATACTGACATGTACACACTGAAAACATAAGAAAGAGTCTGTCACTTTCTGGAATCTAAGAAGATCCTCATTGTGGTGTGTAACTCGGTACGTAAAACAAAACAGAAAAAAATATATAAGCCTGCCCCAAATGTTCCTTCTCCGGAGCACTCACTTCTTGGTGAAGATTGTGTCTCTGAGGCAGCTGTCCTGACTTGGGTTTGAATAAAGGTCCCTTCCTTTCTCTCTAAAATGTTTTTAAAAGTTCAGTCACGCAGTGTCGACAATAACAGTGTTTTCTATTTAAGTGAGAAATAAATGTTCCACTCTATTTGCATTGGGAATAGACGAATTGAGGGTTTCTTTAGAAGAGTAAGTCTGCTTTCCAGAAAAGGCAAGGACATTGGTCTATTGAGAATGAAGATAATTACTGCTAAACAATAAGTATGTGTTGCCCCTTTGCCCAGAAACCGAAGCAGGTGTGCAGGCTTTAGGTCAGAGGTGCCTTCTTCTCCCCAGCTGACGGCACTTCTCTGCTCTGGCTCCAAGACACACGAGGTTTTGAACGTCAGCATCGGAGTCAGCGAGGCAGCTTGTCACAGGACGCCAGTGTTCAGAGAAAGCACAGGTATGTTTGGCAAAATGTCCTATCTATGTCAGGGCTGGAGGTAAAACCTCTCATTATCCCAAAACCTCCTGGGCTTTTCTCTTTTCTCTAGTTGAGCCACAAAGTAAAATTGAAGTAGCTGTCAGCATTCTGGGTTTGGTGCAAGAATTACTTAGTTTCCCTGCAGGTAGAACTTTGCAGGGGATCACAATTTGTCTGTCCATTTATTGCTTACAAATGTATTTTGACCATCTGTTTCCTAGGAACCCTCTTTAATTAGAAAGGGAAGGTGAGATTCACTCTGTGCCTGTTTGTAACATCTAATTTGTTCCTTCATCTAACAGTGTTTATTCAATTGGGCCTAAGATATGGTTGAGTGGCCAGCATCTAGATTTAGGTGGTTTTTTTTCATCTGATACAGACTTGGATGATGTCATTTGACAAAGGTGATGTTTCATCATTGATTAGTTTATTCATCAGAAGAGTTAAAATTAGGGTGGAGGGGAAATTGAAAATTATCCAAAGCGGCCTGTTCCTGTTTAAAAGTTGAGCTTGACTTTCTAGTTTTACTAAATGTATTATCTCAATATTTTGAGGTGCCATATTCTCTCTGTAGTTTCTTTGGTGGTGGAGTCAGAAGGAGAGTCTGGGAATTCTTTTGGATAGTGGCATGCTGGTGGCTTCAAGGGGCTTGGCGTCAGGAGCCTTGGGGTGAAGTCTGCAACTGCTTGCCTGACCCTGGGTGCATCTCCCAAAGTTTTTATTTCCTCTTATTAAATTGCCCGCAGATAATGTTCTGCTTAAAGGGGAACCCTCCCATCCTATTGGTGGGAATGCAAAGTGGTGCAGCCAGTCTGGGAAAAGTCTGGGGGTTCCTCAAAAAGTTAAACATTGAACAACCACATGATTCAGCAATTGCTCTCCTAGGTATTTACCCAAAGGATACAGAAATGCAGATTCGAAGGGGGTCCATGCACCATAATGTTCATGGCTGTAATGTCCGCAGTAGCCAAACTATGGAGAGAATCCCAATGTCCATGCACTGATGAATGGATAAAGCAGATGTGGTCTACATATAAATAATGGAATATGACCCAGCTTCAAAAAGAATGAAATCTTACAATTTGCAAGGATGTGGATGGATCTAGAGTGTATTAAGCTAAGCAAAATCAGTGAGGAAAGACAAATATCCTATACTCTCACGGTTCTGGAATTTCAGAAAAAAAACAGATGAACAGAGTGGAGGGGTGATGAGAGAGGCAAACAAGGAAATAGACTCAACCGTAGAGAACAAACTGAGTGTTGCTGCAGGGCAAGGGTGTGGGGGGAAGTGTTAAATGGGTGAGGGGTATTAAGGAGGGCACTTGTGATGAGCACCGGGTACTGTATGCAGGTGAGGAATCACTAAATCCTACTCCTGAAGCAAATATTCCATGGCATGTGAACTAACTGGAATTTAAGTAAAAGAAGAAAGGAAAAAGTGTTCTGCTTCATGAAGAGTGAGGTAAAATTGTAGTGATTTGGGCTGTACTATTCTATAGAGGATAGATGTAAAACACCCTGTTGTAGGATACAATAGAGTCTTATCACATAAGGAGTCCTCAGAAAGCTGCAATGAAAGATTCAGATCTCAGAGCATGTTCGTGTTCCACTGATATGTTACAGTTTGCACAGGTAGGAAAGAAGGTGGAGAGAAAAGAAACAGAAGGGGAAAGTAGGTATGAACCTTTCATTAATTAGCGTTATAGCTCTCTCATGAAAAACTTGCACCAGTGTGATTTTGGAAGCAGCGGGGGAATCGGGAGCTTTGCAGGAGACAGGGGGGAGTTCCAGGTCTGGGTAAAGCTGACAGGGGTCCCAGAGGAGAGCTGAATGCATTCTGCAGCAGGGTGTGTTCAGGGTGGGCTCCAGGGGTGGCTGTGGGTCTCCTGGGTGAGAGTTGTGACAGGTGAGGGCTGTGTGCAAGTTCCTGGCTGAGGACAAGTGAGGCACAGGTGGAGAGCTGGCAGAGAACCTTCTTCTGAGCCACCAGCTTCACCCAACACACACAGCCTCATCTTCTGTCCCTGTCACTCCAATTCAGACTTCTCCGAAGGTGAGTGAGAACAAATCAAGAGCATTCTGAACAGAAGGGAAAGCATGTGCAAAGGCTCTGGGGCAGGAGAATTCCAGGTATGTCCAGGAGCAGCAAGAAGGCCCTGTGGCCACAGGAGACAGCTTAGGACATGAGCTCAGAGAGGTGACAGAGGGTGACAGAAAGCTATTCCAGGGCTATAACCCCATGAGACGCTGTTTCACTGGGCCATCCTGGCTACAGTGTTGAGAACAGATGACAGAGGGTTGAAGATGGCAAGGCAGGTCAATGACGAAGCTTTTCCAGGAACTCAGACACTATGGACCAAACAGGTGGCCTTGGATGGAGTGGTTAGACCTATTCTGGGTCCATTTTGAAGATGGAGCTCACAGGATTTGCTGATGGGTTAGCTATTAGGAGCAGGAGAACAGAGGAATTGGGGTAACTCCCAGCTGTTGTGTGTCGTCCTGATGAAGGGGAAGGAGAAGGTTTCTCAGGGGGTAGGAGGTAGTCCGTGTTCTGCATGCTGAGGAAGGTGCCTTTCCGGTGGATCTGCTGAGGGTTGTGTCTGGGAGGACCTTTCACATCTACTCTCTCAGCAATGCTGAAGTACAAGTATCCCCCACTTTTTAAACGTTCACAAAGACACTGGGCTTTCTTGAAAGAACTACATTATTACCCAGGATCAGTAAGAGGAAGAGACATGAAGAGGATTTCCCTCTTATGAAAAAAGGTGAACAGTGAGAATCGCGTTCAGCATCTGTTTTGGGAAGAAGCACAACAGAGGCAGCGTGCACCCCAACCAGCTCCTTCGTCTGGGAACCGCTCTCCGCATCCAGCCACCAGCACTTTGAATTGTGTCTGTGAGCCTCTGCTGTGCTTTATCTTCATTTATGCTGGGCCTCCATTGGAAACTTGTGTGCTGAGGCCTAAGAAAAGCCAAAGAGAAGGAATTTTGGAGTCTGAGCACACTGTCTAATTGTTCGTGTAAATTAATGGTCATTCCTTCTTGACACCATTTCTGGTGTGCATGGTTTCTCAGAAGCCCTGTACTTTCAAAGAGCAGGGAAACCTATACCCCATGCTGCATGGTTAGTTTAGTTTCCATGCTGGACAGAACATTTCATGACTGTCGGATTTTCTCACTCAAACATTGAGACTTTGACCGCCTTCACCCGTTTCTACCACCCCATCCCCGAAACTGGCACCTACCAATCTGCTCTCATTATCTATGCGTTCAGTATTTATTTATTCCACGTGGAACGTACATGAGAGCATCTGGTATTGGTCTTTCTGTGTCTGAGTTACTTGGCATAAGGCCCCCAAGGTCTGTGTTTCCATGTCTGGTTCTTGTGAATAATGCTGCAGTGAACGTGGGAGTGCATCTGTCTTTTTGAGGCAGCATTTTTGTGTTCTTCAAATCAATTCTCAGTAGAGCCACTACTGGGTCATGGGGTAGTTGCATTAAATTTTTCAGGAACCTCCATACCATTTGTCACAGAGGCTGCACCAATTTCCATTCCCACCAACAGTGCACAGTGTCTCCTCGTCTGTACACCCTTGACCCCACCTGGTGTCTGTCTCTGGCACAATTGCTGTTCCAACAGTTGAGAGAGGATAGCCGATTGTGGGTTTGACTGATGTTTCCCTGACGATGATTAGTGATGTCGAACAACTCCTTCTGTCTGTTGGCACCTGTGTGCCATCTTTGGAAAGTATCTATTCACATATTCCTCCCATTTTTTTAATAGTTTTTTTGTTTTGATTTGTATGAGTGTTGTGTGTATTTTGGATATTAGCCTCTTCTCACACATATGATTCACAGATAATTTTTTCTTATTGGGTCAGTGGCCTTTTAAGCTTTTGATGGTTTCTTTTGCTGTGTGGAAGATTTCAGTTTGATGTTGTTCCACTTGTTTATTTGTGCTTTTGTTGCCTTTGCATTTGGTGTCCGATCTGAAGACTCTTTGCCAAAACCAATGTCGAGAGACTTAGTACCTGTGTCTTCTTGGAAGTTTATGGATTCAGGTCTTATGTTCAAATCATTCATCATTAAAAATTTTGTGTGTGGTGTAAGAAAGTGACCCAGTTATATTCTTCTGCATTTAGTGTCCAGTTTGCCTGTTACCGCTCACTGAAGACACAGTCCTTCCCTCATGTCATATCTTCTGCTGCTGTGTCGTAAGTTAGGATCATCTACGTGTGGGTAAGTTTCTGAGCTTTCTGTTCTGTTCCACTGACCTGGTGTCTGTGTTTCTGCCAGTACCATCCTGTTTTGATGACAACAGCTTTGTAATCTACCTTGAAATCCAGGAGTGTGTTGACTGCACCTTTCTTTCTTCACATTGCTTTGGGTATTTGGGGTCTTTTGTGATTCCATACAAGTTTGAGGACTGTTTTCTATTTCCTCGAGTAATGCCACTGGAATTCAGACAGGCATTTCATCACATCTGTCGATTGCTTTGGGTACGATGGACATGTTCACATAATTAACTCTTCCAGTTAAGGAGCATGGCGTATGCTACCATTTGTTTGTGTTGCCTTCCAAATCTTTGACCCATACATTCTGCCCCCCTGGACACACATATTTTTCATTTCTTTTCTGCCATGTGTTGAGTGTACTATGTCTTTCTCATTCTTGGTTACTTTTATTTCTAGATTTTTTGTTGCAATTGTAAATGGCATTGTTTTTTTAATTTCTCTTGGCGAAAGTGTGTCATCAGTATACAGAAATGCAAGAAGTTGGGTCATCTGGGTGGCTCTATATGTGAAGCGTCTGCCTTCAGCTCAGGTCATGATCCCAGAGTTCTGGGATTGAGCCCCGTGTTGTGCTCCCCGCTTAGTGAGGGTCTGCTTCTCCCTCTTTCTGACACTCCCCCTGCTCGTGCTTTTTCTCTTCCTGTCAAATAAATAAATAAAATCTGAAATAAATAAAGACAACAGATCTTTGTATATTGACTTTATATCCTGCAGCTTTCTTGAATTTGTTTATTCTAACAGGTTTTTTTTTTTTTGAGGAATCTTTCCGGATTTCCTGTCATTTGCAAATTGTGACAGTTTCCTTATGGATTTCATATCTTTCCCTTTTTTAAAAATTGTTATTCACCCTACAGTACTTCATTTGTTTTTGATGTAGTGTTCCATGATTCATTGTTTGCATATAACACCTAGTGCTCATTATGACACGTGCCCTCCTTTTTTCTTTTAAAGAATTTATTTATTTATTCGACAGAGATAGAGACAGCCAGCAAGAGAAGGAACACAAGCAGGGGAGTGGGAGAGGTAGAAGCAGGCTCATAACGGAGGAGCCTGATGTGGGGCTCAATCCCATAATGCCAGGATCACGCCCTGAGTCAAAGGCAGACGCTTAACCACGGTGCCACCCAGGTGCCCCCTGCCTTGTTAAATTTAACCATTCTAACTGGTGTAAGGTGGTATCTCATTGTCGTTTTGATTTGTATTTGCCTGATGGCAAGTGATGTGGAGCATTTTTTCATATGTCTGTTGGCCATTTGTATCTCTTTGTGTCTTCTGCCCATTTTTTGGGTGTTGAGTTTGAGGAGTTCTTTATAGATCTTGGATACCTGCCCTTTATCTGTAATATGATTTGCAGATATCTTCTTCGATTTCATAGGTTGCCTTTTTGTTTTGTTAATCATTTGCTTTGCCGAGCAGAATCTTTTTATCCTGATGAAGTTCCAATACTTCATTTTTGCTCTTATTTCCTTTGCCTTTAGAGACGTGGCTTGCAAGAAGTTGTTGTGTCCAAGGTTCAAGAGTTCTTTTGATTTTGATATGAGACAGGAATCCATTATATTTCTTTCCTGATTGTATTCGAGCCCTCTGTCTTTCTTGGTGAGTCTACCTAAGTGTCAGTTTTGTTTCTCTTTCCAAAAAAGGCAGCTCTCATTTTCATTGTTTGTTTTTGTTTTGTCTTTTTAGTCTCCGTTGGATTTATTTATGCATCCTTTTTGTTATTTCCTTATTTCTACTAATTTGGGGCTTTGTTTGTTGTTTTATTTTCTACTTCTTTACCAAATAAATCAGGTTGTTTTTTGGAGAGCATCATATGGATTGATGAAGACTTGAGTTTCTATGAATGTCCCCCATAAAGCTACTTTTGCTGCATCCCATAAGTTTTGTAGGTTGTCTTTTTCATCAGTGTCAAGGTACTTCTAAAATTTTTTGATTTCTTCTTTGACTGTTGGTTGTTCTGTAGCATGTTGTTAAATCTCCACATATTTATTTAAGATTCTTTAAGTATCTGACAGAGAGTGAGACAGCAAGAGAGGGAACGCAAGCATGGGGGTGGGAGAGGGAGAAGCGGGCTTCCCACTGAGCAAGGATCCTGGGATCACGACCTGAGCTGAAAGCAGATCCTTAACGACTGAGCCACCCAGGCCCCAAAAATCTCCACCTATTTTTGACTGTCTCATTTTTTTCTTGAGACTGATTTCTATTTTCATATCATTGTGGTTGGACAAGATTTGAAGCAGAAGGTGAAGAGAGCATTCAGATGAAAGGTTTGTTTCCTGGAGGGTTTTCTGCGGGCAGACCATGAGTTCCGTGGGACGGAGGAAGGTTTTGTGAGACGGGGGTGGGGTTAACCCTTGTTAGAATTACTGACTAGTACCATGCAGGCTGCATGCCAATGTTCACACCATAGTCCTGATGGACTTGTACTTCATTAGAAATATTTTCTAGGAGGTGTAGGCATAGCCTTCACTTAAAGAAAGGTGCCATGTGGGTTCATGGCATGACCCCAGGTCAGCAACAAGGATGTATGGTATTGTGGGTGATCAGAAACAGGCTTTCTGTGGGAAGTGACAGAAATAAGGTATGGTGAGCTCCATGACCATAGGTGAGGTCCCGAGTGACCCACTGGGTGTTGGGTTCTGTGGATCTGTCTCATCATGTGCTGTGGAATTCAGGGACACCCTCCTCTCTGTGGATTTGTGTGGAGACAGGTAGACATCAGTGTCTGGCCAGGCACGAGGGTTGCACTGGACCACCACCAGAGGTGTAGCGTGCAGGGGAGCCACTGCTTGGTTTCCACGAAAGCTGACCAGGGTCTGTGACCATGATTCCTAGCACCTGCAAGGGGCGAGGAGGCCGGGGGTAGTGCACACTTCCTAGACTTGTGTTCAGGACTAGTCTGGAGCACACTGAAGTCAACCACACCGAGCACAGAAGGCATCCAGTCAGTGTAGCTGTGGGCACTGCTCCCATGGTACTTTCGGGCCGGATCCATGCTGCCACCTCCTGCATTTCATCATCATCTTCAAGGTCATGTGCCTCTGCTCTTGCCCCATGGCCTCCGCGGTATTGTCCGTCCTCTATCTGTCCCTCGTCCCCGGTGCCCTGTGCAGTCCGATGCCAGGGTAGCCTTCTTGAGACAAACATCTGGCCCTGATGGAACACTTCCATGGATCTCGTGTGATGCGAGGATGATGCCCTTCCCTAAAAGGGGGCTGCAGATCCCCATCAGGAGAGCCATGTCTCCCTTTTCAGCATGGCCTGCCCTCCCCTCAGTCTTGTTCAGGGAAGCTCTCCCCACTTCCTGAGATGACAGCTCTGAACTTAAAAATGAATGTTATTTTACATAAATCTATGCCTTAGTTCATCCATGGCATGTCTTTCAACCCCATTAGTGGTTTTTTTTTTTTTTAGCAGTTCTGAAGGGCTGTCTGCTCAAGGAGGGGATGACCTGGGCAGGGCAGCTTTCCCTCTCATCTCCCTCAGCATGTCTCTGAGCCCTGGGGCCAGCTGTCCCACTGAGGATTGAGGGACCCGAACCAGCCCATCCTGAGCCCAAGCTGTGTCAGCTCATAGACGGATGTGTGTTGGAGCGGTGGGCAGCTGGCATGGGCCAGGGACAGGCAGTGTCTCCTTCTCATTCCTTCCCTCCCTTCCTCCCAGAGGTAGCTCAGAGCAGCCTTCAACCCCTACATCTCCAGATCCCTTGACCTGTGCTTCCTGTGTTCAGCTGGTGACCTTGGAGTTTCCCATGGATTCTACCTCCTGTACCCTCTCCTGTAGCAGTTCGTGGATCAGAGGAGGGGTCGGACCCTCTCTGTTTTAGGTCTTCTTCCTGTCCCGCACCAAGCCCACCCACCTTTGCATCTTTCATGTATGTGCTTGGAAGCAAGCCCATCCACAGGGAACCTATTAGCCAAATGGATCCAGGCAATGAACATTGAAGTAGAGATCCAGGATCCATAATAAACCTGCTCTGAAACCTGTCCCAAAGTCTGTGACTCTCTCACACTGAAACAGAAACAATAATAGCTTTCTGGACTGTAAAGTGACATGTGTCTCTACTTCCAATCTTGAATGCATAGGTGCTGAGCCTGGACAGAAAAGGACCATGGCTCCCGTGGGCTGTGATCCATGGTAAGAACTCAGTGAAATCTGAATTCAAGGCATAGAGTGAATAATTATTGTAGAGTGAATCCTCCGAAGTACGGCTTATGCACAGTGCACAGGGAAAGCTTTTTCAAAGAGGTTCCTGAAAGAAAAATCTTTTGTTAAAATTTATTTTAATTCCAGTAGAGCTAACATACAGTGTTACATTCGTTTCAGGTGTCCAATAGTGATTCAGTAATTCCATATATTACTCAGTGGTCGTCAAGAAAAGCGTCCTCTTAATTCCCTTCATCTATTTCACTCATCCCTCTATTCACCTCCTCTCTGGTAACCATCCGTTTGTTCTCTGTTGTTAAGAGTTTGTATTTTGGTGTGTCTCCTTTTTCTCTTTTAGTTATTTATTTTTGTTTGTTTCTTAAATTCCCTATTAGAGTGACATCGTATGGGATTTGTCTTTCTCTGACTGACTGACTTTAGTTAGGATAATACTCTCTAGCTCCATCCATGTGGCTGCAAATGGCAAGGTTTCATTCTTTTTCAAGCCAAGTAATACTCCATTGTGTGTGTATGTGTGTGTGTCTCTGTGTGTGTGTGTGTGTGTGTGAATACACACATCTATCATCTCATTTGTAAATTTTTCTACAGACACTTGGGTTGCTTCCATATTGTGATATTGTAAATAATGGTGCAAGACACATAGGGGTGCACGTATCCTTTTAAGTTACTGTTTTCCTATTCTTTGGGTAAATATGTGTAGTGTGATTGTTGGATCATAGGGTAGTTCTATATTTAATTTTTTGAGGAACCTTCGTACTGTTTTCCACGGTGGCCACCACAGTTTGCATTCCCACCCACAGTTCAGGAGGATTCCCCTTTATCCACATCCTCCCAACACCTGCTCTTTGTTGTGCTTTTGATGTTAGCCATTCTGACAGGTTTGAGGTATTACCTCATTGTCCTTTGGAATTACATTTTCCTGATGATGGGTGATGGTGAACATCTTTTCACGGGACTGTTGGCCATTTGTATTTCTTCTTTGGAGAAATGTCTGTCCATGTCTTCTGCCTATTTTTTAACTGAATTATTTGTTTTTTGGGGGTCGAGTAGTATCAGTTCTATATGTTTTGGACACTATCCCTTTATTGCATATGATGTTTGCAAATATCTTCTCCCTTTGAGTAGGTTTTCTTATGATTTTTACGTTTTCATTGTTCTTCTGCCATGTGGAAAACTATTTATTTTGCTGTATTCCCAATAGTTTATTTTTGCTTTCATTTCCTTTGCCTCAGGACACAGTCTAGAAAAACGTTGGTATGGTCCATGTCAAGAAGTTACTGTCTTCCCTCCTGTAGGATTTTAATGGATTCAGGTCTTATATTGAGGTCTTGAAACTGTTTTGTGTTTGTCTGTATTGTGTAAGAAAGCAGTCTAATTTCATCCTTTTGTGCATAGCTGTCTAATTTTCCCAACACCATTTGTTGTAGTGACTGTCCATTTCCCTTTTGACATCGTTGCTTGCTTTGTGGAAGATTCATGGACCACATAATTATGGGTTTCTGTCTGAACTTGTGTCCTGTTCCTTTGGTCGCTGTGTCCAGTTTTGTGCCGTACTGTCTTGTTAGGATGACTGCAGCTTTGTAGTATAACCTGAAATCTGAAATTGTGAGTCCTCCAGCTTTGTTTTTCTTTTCCACATTGCACTGGCTGTTTGGAATCTTTAGTGGTTCCATACAAATGTTTAGGATTGTTTATTCGAGGTCTTTTGTTCTTTAATTTAAATTCAATTAGCCAACTTACAGTACATCATTAGTTTCAGATGTAGTCTTCAATAAATTTTCAGTCGTGTGTAACACCCAGTGCTCATTGTACCGTGTGACCTCCTTAATGCTACTCACCCAGTTACCCCTCCCAACTTCTCTTCCAGCAATCATCAGTTTCTTGCGATAGTTAAGAGTCCATCATGGGTTTTCTCCCTCTCTGATGACTTCCCATTCTATTTTCCCTTCCTTGCCCTATGGTCATCTTCCTTGTTTCTGATATTCCACATAGAAGTGAAAGCATATGATCATTGCCTTTCTTTCATTGACTTATTCCACTCAGCATAATACCCTCCAGCTCCACCCAGGTCGGTGTGATGGTAAGTACTCATCCTTTCTGATATCTGAGTAATATTCTATTATATATATGATCCACATCTTCTTTATCCATTCATCTGTCCATGATCATCTGCACTCCTTCCACAGTTTGTCTATGATGGATATTGCTTCTATGAATACTGGGGTGCATGTGTCCCGTCTTCACTACCTCTGTCTCTTTGGGGTCGATACCCAGTAGGGCAATTGCTGGGACATAGGGTAGCTTTATTTATAACTTCTTGAGGAAACTCCGTACCATTTTCAAGAGTGGCTGTACCGGACTGCATTCGCACAGGGGTGTAAGAGGGTTCCCGTTTCTCCACATCCTCTCCAAGATGTGTAGTTTCATTTCTTCTTATTTTTAGATATTCGGCCTCGTGTGATATGGCATCTATAGTGGTTTAGATTTGCATTTCCCTGAAGCCAAGTGATATGAAGCATTTATGCATGTATCTTTTGGTCACCGCTACCTCATCATTAGTGAAGTGACTTCTCATTTTAATCCATCTCAAGACCTAAAGCTGGGTAAGTCTCTGAAGCTGGATGATGCCATTGGTTGGAAGTGTGGAGAATTTCAAAAGATCTCCATGGAGAGCAAGTTTAAAGGTCAGTGTGAAGCTACTAATTGGACCCGGGGAGATCTCTGAAAGTGGGGATTGCCTGGGATGGGCTGAGGGGGGCCCTCCGATTTTCCTATGAATCCTTGCTGCAGCCCCAAATGGACAGTTTCCTGCTGTGGGGCAGGCTGAGTCCTCTAGTCGTGCAGAGGTGAGCCCAATGCCTGGTGCCTTGGAGGCAGGCAAACGGGGAGGGACCCTCAGCAGAAGACCCAGGGTTAGGTTAGGCCTCAAGGACAGCAGGTCTGAACTGCCCAGTGCTCAGAGAGCTCCCAGGCCGAGTGAGATGAGGGCACAAGGGCGGGTGAGTGTGAGCCTTGGGGTTTCATCCGGAAGGGCCCACAAAGGTCGGGGTTCACCAGAAGGGGCTCTCAGGGTTTGCCCCAATTCTTGCCCTGAATGCTCTGTTCCCCAAAATGGTGCAGTTAACTGTGGGCTGCAGGCTGAGTCCTACGGTGGGGCTTGGGTGTCCCCAATCCCCCAGAGTGGGGTGCCAGGACCCTGGGGAGGGACCCCTCTGTGGCCAACCTAGGGTAAGGGTTAGGGCCCAGGAGCCTGGCAGGGACATACTGCAGGCTGTGCGGCGAGCTCTGTGGAGGGCTGAGAGGAGGCCATGGGGGAGGGTGAGCATGGGCCTCAGGGTTGGGGCACGGGGGACTGCCAAAAGTGGATACGGGCTCCGGGGGCCTCCCCAAATTCTCGTGCCCTGTAGGCTCCGTAGAGCCCCCAGGGGCACGGTTTCCTGTCGGGTGGCAAGCTGAGTCCTGCGGTGGGGCACAGGTATCCCAATTCCCCAGGGCTGCAGTGTAAGCCTCCTGGGGAGGCCCCCACACCCTCGGCCGAGCTAGGGCTAGGGTTAGGCCCCAGGAACCCCGCAGGCCTGATCTGCTGGCTGTATGGCTAGTTACCCGGGCTGAGGTGAGGGTGTGGGGAGGGTGAGCGTGGGCCTCAGGGTTGGGGTGCGGGAGGCCGCCGTTGTTCGCTGGTGGCTCAGGAGGGCCCTCCTGGTTCTCCCACCCTGAATGCTCTATGGCCTCCCAAGGTGCACGGTTTCCTGCGTGGTGGCAGACTGATTCCTGCTGTGGGGCTCAGGTGTCCCGAATCCCCGCGGCTGCGACTTCAGGCTCCTGGGGAGGGGCCCCTCCACAAATGAACTAGGGTTAGGGTTGGGGCCCAGGAACCCCGCAGGCCAGATCCGCCCGCTATGTGGCGAGCTCCGCCGCGGTCTGAGGTGAGGGTGCGGGGTGGGGTGAGCATGGGCTTCAAGGTTGGGTTTAGGAATCGCCGAAGTTCGCCTGGGGCTCTGGGAGCCCTCCTGGTTCTCCCGCCCTGAATGCTCTACAGCCTCCCAAGGGGCACTGTTTCCTGTGAGCTGGCATGCTTTATCCTGCAGTGGGGCTCAGGTGTCCCCAGTCCCTGGGGCTGTGGCACCGGGCCCCAGGGGAGGGGCCCTACCCAGCCGACATAAGGACAGGTCTAGGCCCCAGGAACCCGACAGGCCTGATCTGCCAGCTCTGCGACGAGCTCGGTGGCAAGCTGAAGGGAAGGCGTGGGGCGGGATGAGCGTGGGCCTCAGGGTTGGGGTGTAGGGGGCCACCGAGGATCGCTTGGGTCTCAGGGGGGCCCTACCAGTTCTCTTGCACGGGATGCTCTGTGGCGCCCCAAGGGGCATGGTTTCCTGAGGGGTGGCAGGCTGAGTCCCGTGGTGGGGCTCAGGTGTACCCAATCCCCGGGGTTAGGGTACGGATCAGGGTATGGATTAAGGTTAGGGTATGGGTTACGGTTAGAGTACGGGTGAGTGTAGGGGTTAGGGTTAGGGTAAGGAGAGGGTACGGGTTAGGGTTGAGTTTAGGGGTTACAGGTTAGAGGTTATGGGTTAGGGTACAGATTAGGGTTTAGGGTATGGGTTAGGGTTTAGGGTTTGGGTTTAGGGTTAGGGTTAGGGTTGGAGTACGGGTTAGGTTTAGGGTACAGGTTAGGGTTAGGGTACGGGTTAGGGTACGCATTAGGGTACAGTTTAGGGTAAGGGTTAGTGTACGATTTAGGGTAAGTGTTGACATACGGATTTGGGTATGGTTTAGGGTACGGGTTAGGGTTACGGTACGGGTTAGGGTTAGGGTATAGTTTAGGGTTATGGTACAGGTTAGGTTACGGTTTAGGGTTGGGGTTAGGGTACACGTTAGGGAACGGGTTAGGGATAGGGATAGGGTATGGTTTATAGTTAGTGTATGGGTTAGGGTTCGGGCTAGGGTACAGGTTAGGGTTAGGTATGGGTTAGGGTCCGGGTTAGGGATAGGGCACGGGTTAGGGTATGGGTTTGTGTACGGGTTAGGGTATGGGTTAAGGTTAAGGTAAGGGTACTGGTTAGGGTTAAGGTACGGGTTACAGTTTAGGGTTTAGGATTACGGTTAGGGTACAGGTTAGGGTTAGGGTACGGGTAGGGTTAGGGTACGGTTTATGGTACGAGTTAGGGTATGGGTTAGAGTCCGGGTTTGGGGTTTAGGGTTAAGGTTAGGGTACAGGTTAAGGTACTTGTTAGGGTTACGGTTAAGGTTAGGGTACGGTTTAAGTTATGGGTTAGGGTACAGTTTAGGGTTAAAGTTAGGGTACGGGTTAAGGTATGGGTTAGAGTACATGTTACGGTTACGGTTAGAGTTAGGGTACAGGTTAGGGTTAGGGTTAGGGTACGGGTGAGGGTACGGGTTAGGGTTAGGTTTAGGGTTAGGTTACGGGTTAGGGGTAGGGTTAGCTGAAGGGGTAGGGTGAGGGGTAGTGTTAGGGGTATGGTAGGGGTCGGGGTAGGGTTAGGGTTTAGGGTTAGTGTTTGGGGTTTGGGGTTAGTGGTTAGGGTTAGGGTTTCATGTTTAGGGTTTCGGGATTAGGGTTAGGGCTTAGGGTTTAGGGTTTAGTGTTAATGTTAGGGTTTAAGGTTTAAGGATTAAGGTTTAGGGTTAGGTTTAGGGTAGGGTTAGGCTTAGGGTAAGGGTTAGGGGTTAGAGTTACGGTTAGGATTAGGGTTTAAGGTTCAGGGTTTAAGGTTATGGGTTAGGGTTTAGGGTTAGTGTTAGACCCCAGTAGGCCAGCAGGACTGATGCGCCGGCTGTGCGGCGAGCGGAGGTGTGGGCCGAGGTGAGGGCGCTGGCGAGCGAGGGAATAGTATGCAGTGTTTTGGCGCGAGGGGCCTTTTACGTCACTAGAGGCTCGGAGGGCCCTGCCCGTTCTCCCGCCCTGAATGACCGGAGGCTCCCCTAGCGACCCGTGTGGTGGCGGGGTGGCAGTGTGAGTCTGGCAATGCGGTTTAGGTGTCCCCAATGCTGTGCGTTGCAGCTCAAGGCCCCTTGGGAGGGGCCCCTCTAGGGCCGTCCTAGGGTTAGTGTTAGCACCCAGGAGTCCGGCAGGCATGATCCGCCAGCTGTGTGGTAGCAGAAGGCCAGGCCGAGGTGAAGATGCCAGCGAGCTGGAGCGTGGGCCCAAGCATTTTGGCACGGGGGGGCCTTGGAAGGTCGCCGGGGGATTGGAGGGCCCTGCCGGTTCTCCCGCCCTGAATGGCCAGAGGCGCCCTTAGCAGCCCGGGTGGTGGCAGGGCGGCACGGTGAGTATAGCGCTGGGGCTCGGGGGACCCCAATCCCTGGCGTTGCTGTGCCAGGCCCCTTGTGAGGTTCCGCTCGGGGGCCAACCTAGGGTTAGGGTTAGCCCCCAGGAGGCTGGCAGGCCCGATCCGCTGGCTGTGCGTGAGCAGAGGGGCGGGCCGAGGTCAGGGCGCTGGTGAGCAGGAGCATGGGCCCAAGCATTTTGGCGCATGGGGGCTTAGAAGTTCACTGGGACTCGGAGGGCCCTGCCCGTTCTCCCGCCCTGAAAGACCGGCAGCACGCCTAGTGGCCTGGTTTGCAGCGGGATGGCAAAGTGAGTCCTGGCTTGGGCTCGGGGGTCACCAATCCCTGGCACTGAGGCACCAGGCCCCTTCGAAAGGGCCCCTCATAGGCCACCCTAGGGGTAGTGTTAGCCCCCAGGAGGCGGGCAGGCCTGATGTGCCGGCTGTGCAGCGACCGGAGGGGCGGGCCAAGGTGAGGGCGCTGGGGAGCGGGAGCGTGGGCCCAAGCGTTCTGGCGCAGGCGGCCTTTGAAGGTCGCCGGGGGCTCGGAGGGCCCTGCCCGTTCTCCCACCCTGAAAGACCGGCAGCACGCCTAGTGGCCCGGGTTGCGGCAGGGCAGCAGGGTAGAGTCTGGCGCTGGGGCTTTGGGGTCCCCAATCCCAGGTGTTGCGGCGATAGGCGACTTGGGATGGGCCCCTCAGTGGCCGACCTAGGGTTAGAGTTTGCACCGAGGAGGCCGGAAGTCCGGATCCACCCGCTCTGCAAGGAGCGGAGGGGTGGGCTGAGATGAGGGCGCTGGCGAGCAGGAGCGTGGACCCAAGCGTTTTGGTGCTGGGGCCTTCAAAGGTCGCCGGGGGCTCGGAGGGCCCTGCACGTTCTTCCGCCCTGAATGCCCGACGGCGCACCTAGCGGCCCGGGTTGCAGAGGGGCAGCAGTGTGAGTCCGGTGCTAGGGCTCAGGGGTCTCCAATCCCCGGTGTTGCAGCGCCAGGCCCCTTGGGAGGGGCCCATCGGGTGCGACCTAGTATTAGGGTTAGCCCCCAGGAGGCCCTCAGGCCCGATTCGCCAGCTGTGTGGTGAGTGGAGGGTCGGGCGGAGGTGAGGCCGCTGGCGAGCAGGAGCAAGGGCCCAGGAGTTTTCGAGGGGGGGTCCTTCGAAGGTCGCCAGGTGCTCAGAGGGCCGTTCACGTTCTTCCGCCCTGAATGACAGGCGACTACCCTGGCGGCCCGGTTAGAGGAGGGGCGGTAGGGTGAGTCTAGCGCTGGGGCTCGGGGTCCCCAGTCCTCGGCGTTGGGGTGCCAGGCCCCTTCGGAAGGGCTCTAGGGGGCTGACCAAGCATTACTGTTAACCCCCAGGAGGCTGGCAGACCCGATCTGCCGGCTGTGTGTCGAGCAGAGGGGCAGGCCTAGGTGAGGGCGCTGTCGAGCAGGAGTGTGGGCCCAAGAGTTTTGGCACGGGGGGCCTTCGAATGTTGCCAGGGGCTTGGAGGGATCTGCCCGTTCTCCCTCCCTAAATGACCGACAGTGCTCCTAGTGGCCTGGGTGGTGGCAGGGCGACACGGTGAGTCCGGCGCTGGGGCTCGGGTGTCCCCAATCTCAGGCATTGTGGTGTCAGGCCCCTTCAGAGGGGCCCCTCAGGGGCCAACCTAGGGTTATGGGTAGCCTCCAGGAGGAGGGCAGGCCTCATCCACCGGCTCTGCAGCGAGTGGAGGGGCGGGCCAAGGTGAGGGCACTGAGGAGCAGGAGCATGGGCTCAAGCGTTTTGGATGGGGGGGCCGTTGAGTGTCGCCATGGACTCGGAGGGCCCTGCCCATTCTCCCGCCCTGAATGACCAGCGGCACCCCTAGCGGCCCGGGTGGCAGCGGGGCGGCAGGGTGAGTCCGGCGCTGGGGCTCGGAGGTCCCTAATACCCAGCGTTGCGGCGCCAGGCCCCTTGGGCGGGCCCCTCGGGGGCCGACCTAGGGTTAGGGTTAGCCCGCAGGAGGCTGGCAGGCTCGTTCCACCATGTGCGGTGAATGGAGGTGTGGGTCGAGGTGAGGTAGCTGGTGAGTGGGAGTGTGGGCCAGAGCATTTTGGCTTTGGCTTGGGGTGCCTTCGAAGGTCCCAGGTGGCTCGGAGGGTGCTGCCCGTTCTGTCGCCCTCAAGGACTGGCGACACCCCTAGTTCCCCATGTGGCGGTGGGGTGGCAGGGAGCTTCCGGCGCTGGGACTTGGGGGTTCCCAATCCCTGGCATGCGGCGCCAGGCCACATGGGAGGGGCCCCTTGGGGGCGACCTAGGGATAGGGTTAGCCCCCAGGAAGCCAGCAGGCCCGATCCGCCAGCTCTGCAGCGAGTGGAGGGGTGGGCCGAGGTTAGGGCGCTGGCGGGCAGGAGTGTGGGAGCCAGAGTTTTTGCGTGGGGGGCCTTCGAATGTCGCAGGGTGATCGGAGGGCCCTGCCCGTTCTCCCTTCCTGAATGGCAACGACCCTAGTGCCCTCGGTGCCTATGGGGTGGCAGAGTGAGTACAGCACTGGGGCTCGGGGGTCCCAAATCCACGGCATTGCGGTGCCAGGATCCTTGGGAGGGGCCCCTCGGGGGTGACCTAGGGTAAGTGCTAGCCCTCAGGAGTCTAGGAGGCCCATTCCGCCAGCTCTGCAGCAGGCGGAGGGGCAGGCCGAGGTGAGGGCGCTGGCGAGAGGGAGTGTGGGCCCAAGCATTTTGGCACAGGGGCCTTCGAAGGTCGCCGGGGGCTTGGAGGGCCCTGCCCGTTCTCTTGCCCTGAAAGACTGGCGGTGCCCCTAGCAGCCCGGGTTGCCACGGGGCAGCAGGCTGACTCCGGTGCTGGGCTCGGGGGCCCCAATCCCCGGCGTTGTGGCACAAGGCCCCTTGGGAGGGGCCCCTCGGGGGCCGAGCTAGGGTTAGGGTTCGTCCCCAGGAGACCGGCAAGCCCGGCGCTAAGTGGTTCAGGCAAGGTAACAAAAATGCCATACACTTATCTGTAAGAAATAACAGTGTACAGGAACACTCTTAGCCCTAACATCATCCTTTCTGAATATGGAAGCCAGCCCCAAAGTGGTCGTGGAAGTCTGACGAACGCGCTAAGCACTTTTCTCTGAGTCACCACACTATACAGGGAAAGACCAATGTACATCTTCTTTCACGAGTAGGAAGCATTAATGAAAAGGTTCTGGAATTTCAAGGACTCTGACCCATCCTTATTGGTAATAAACCACCGTGTACAGGAAAACACCTTCAACTCTCATCAGTCTCCTCAATCCTGACTCCCATTCAACTTTGGATGTGTAGGACTAGGGAAATGTCCACATCTTATTGCTAAGAAAGAACGATGTCAGGGTAATGCCCTTCAAGTCACATCAGCCTTCCTGAAGACGGAAGCAGGAATCAAGGTGGTTATATTACCATGAGGTAAGGAAGATGTGCATAGAAGTGAGAAACAACAGTGGGCAGGACCTCTCTTCCAAGGAACAGTATCTTTGCTTAATGTTCAATCCCTATGGTAAGTGGTTGTGGGCATTTGTGAGGTCAAAATCTTGAGTGTTTTGTAAAACCTCTTGGCCATTCACAGATGAGACTAAGGTAGTTGGGGACTCCTAGGCAGTGATTTGTCCACTGTCAAAAATATGAAAAGATAAAAGAGACAGATGAGGTCTCCTCAGGCATTGTCCTTTATCCTCATCCTCCGTGAGGATGGCCATCTCTGGACAGCTCAGTGGCAGGGTCTCATTCACAGTGGGGGCATCTGTTCCTCACAGACATCAGGCAGGGAAATGGATTTGGTTCTCTGTGCCAGCCCAGCCACAGCTGAGTGTCACAGCACCCTCTCGTGGGCTCATAAGAGTTTCACTGTCACCAGGCAGGTCATTGTATTTGATAAACCACTGTGAGAGTTTGCAATCGCCTTCATCTGCAACCTCCTAGAGGCAAATGCAGGTGTCTGGTACCATGTGAAGTCATGTGAAGGCATTGTGAGAAATTGTCCTTTTGCTTAAGAAAAACATGGCTGGGGCTCCTGGCTGGCTCAGCCAGTTAAGCATGTGCCTTTGGCTCAGGTTATGTTTTCAGGGTTCTGGGATCGAGCCCGGGTTCCCTGTTCAGCAGGAAAGGAGTTAGGGAAATAGCTTAGAACCCACAGAGAATGTGAATAAAGGGGAGTGAAATGGAATTTGGTCTGTGTTTTGCTTTAGGGATTGGAAGTTAGTTTTTTCTCAATTGTGATTGTTCTTGAAACAGAGAAGCTGTAATGTTTTTTTTTTCCTTTAATTTTTTTCTAATAATAATTTTTTATTATGATATGTTAGTCACTATACAGTATTTCCTTAGTTTTTGATGTAGTGTTCCGTGATTCATTATTTGCATATAACACCCAGTGCTCCATGCAATATGTACCTTCCTTAATACCCATCACTGGCCCATCCCAATCCCCCACCCCTCTCCCCTCTGAAGCCCTCAGTTTGTTTCCCAGAGTCCATAGTCTCTCGTGGTTCATTCCCCCTTCTGTTTAGGGTCCATTGTCTAAAGGGACAGACAGTGGAAGTTCACCAAATATAAGATCGAAATTTCATTGTTCATTATAGATGCCACCACGTAGTTCCCAGACATTTCATTCTACTGTAGTAATTCATTATACCTGTGCAGGTGCACGTGGAAGACAATTGATGCATGCAGAGTGGTAATAAAACACGCCCCTCAGTAGTAGAATAATAGGGGATGCATATGTGTAAAATTATTCGACTACAGCTTCCATGCTTTCCCTTTGGTTCCTTATTATCTATGAGATTGGACAATTCTTGTTCTCTAGGCTTAAACCTCATTGTCAGTATTTAGAGTTTTTCAATGCTGATCTTCTCCTGTATAAGTTACCAAAAACCTAAAATATGTATGAACTTTAAAAAACGCTATATTGAAAATGACAGCAGGGAAGTTCCATTCTGTGAATATTGTGTCAATGGATCTCTATTTTGACATCAGTGTTCATTAGAAATGATGACATTTCATGTGAGTATAAATATCAATGTGAAAAAGAAAAGGTAGGAAGAACCTTGAATGTTTAAGTAATTGCTGAAATGACAGGTGTGTGTGTGTGTGTGTGTGTGTGTGTGTGTGTGTGTGTGTGTGTAATTGATTTTCAGTGAGTGGTTCAGCTTCTTGTAGGGCCTCCGAGAGAGCCCAGGTGAACCTTTCAATGAGTTGGTATCTGTTTTCAGAACATGGGAATCTCTTAGTCCAATAGTCAATCAGGCAAGCTTTGAGGTCTTGAAGAGTTTCAGTCCTCAGCGATGGTGTTGCAGACCCTTGTGAGCAAACCCTAGGGTATGCTCAGAGCCCTCATTAGCTGGTACCAACGTGTGACGATTTCAGACAGCATTTCCCAAAGAAGTACCTCTTGAGTCTCTGTCCTTGTCAGTTCCCTACACTTCCTTACACTAGTTAAGTGATCAGTGTGTTTCAGGATAATCCCCACATGTGATTTTTGCTATTTCCTACTAGTCCTATCTGTTTCTCATGTTCTTCTTTTATGGTAGGTGTTGGGAAGCAACCTGTGTGGTGTAGGAAGGGGTGTGGTAGTTGTCTGCCTTCAGAGGACCGAATGATGCCTAGAAATTGTACTGTAGGTTGAGGTCAATTGTCCATCCTCTGAGTGTCAGGAATTCCATCACTTTACTTTGATGCTAGTCTGTTCTTCAAGCTGTCCTCAGAAGTAAGGACGTCATCCATCTAGGGAATACTGGTTTGTGTGTATGTTTTCATTTTAGGAAAGGCCTTTCTGTTCCTGAAAATAATACTGTAGAGTACCCTTTCTGGGTTTTATTGGACATCAGTCAATCTTTTGTGAAGTATTCCTTTATAAATAGACTTTTTATGGTTGATGAGCAGGAATTCTTTATTGACAAGTCTTTGTCAGTGTGTGTATTGCAAATCTTTACTTCCCAGACTGTGGTTCACTTTTTCATTTTCTTATGGTCATAAGATAAGGAGAAATGTCACATTTTTATGAAGTCCCACTGAATTCTTTTAAATGGTTAGTGCACCATATGTCCTACCCCAAGATTGACAGGTTCTGCATTTTCTTTCAGAAACTGTCCAATGGGAAGCTACAATCCATCTCAAATTTATAAATTGCATTTTTAATTCTAATAGGGTATTTATAGACTGGTTTGTATTTTCTATGTACACAATCATATTATCTGTGAATAGTTACAATTATCCCCTCAATTCTTATACTTTTTGTTTCCCTTGCCTTCTAACAGTGGTAGATTCTCCGATGCCATGTTGAATAGAGCAACATTGTTTGAAGATTTTAATATACCTTTCTCAATATCTGACAGAAAAAGCAGACAAAACATTGGTAAAAATGTGACCTAATTGACATATAGGGAACATTCCATAATAAGTGCAGAATACATTATTTGCAAGTGGTCATAGACTCTTTACCCAAATAGATGATAGATGGGGCCACGAATCAATGCTACAAATGTTAAACCCTGAAATTAACTAGATTCTATTCTTAGACCACAGGCGAATTGAGCCACAGTCATAGCGAAAAGAAAACCAGGAAGTCCTTCAATGTTTACAATTAAATGGAACTTTGCTACATATCCTAAAGGTGAGAGAGGGAATCTCAATGGAAATTCTGAACCTTTTCTACATGAGGGCTCACACACAATGGCACTTTCTTTGTGAAGAGCATTATAATAACCTAGACAGGAGTTGAGCCTTAAGTCAGAATTCTGCCTGCCCCAGCCACACCTGGCAGCCTTGGCCTGTGGTCCCCCTCAGCTGTCCTTTCTGGTGGCCCTGAGCTAAGGGGGTGAACATGGCCGTATGGAAATTAGAAGCTCCCCACTCTTAGTGATGACGTTGCTATCGTATTGTCCTCACCAGTCCAACAACATGATTTCTGAGTGAAACATGACACAAGAGCGACTTCTTGGCCTTCCTTCAGGTTTGAAAATCATCTGGTGAGTCATCTATTAGGAATATGGATTCAACATGTGTTCTTTCTTCTGGAAAAGAAATAGACCCAATAGCAATTATGTGTTCCTTAGCACCTGTTCCTGAGAGACATCATACTGGCTCTTTGTAGCATTCTGCCTCTTAAACTTCTCAACTAGGGTGTAGATATTTGTAGGCACATTTTCAGACGGTTAGAAAGGGACTCAGATGATATGAGTCACAGAGGATTTTAGTGTCAGAAACCTAAGTGGGATCCCCAAATTGACTCCAAATCCCTTGTTGTTCCATACAGGGTACTATTTCCCTCTTATCTCTGGTCTTCTCAATCTGGAAACCTATCAAGTATCAGGATTTTCTTGTCATGTGGACAAATGGAACGAATTCAGCGGGCCTTTTCACCTCTGCCCATGGTGATCATTAAGATCATTATCTTAGTGGAGGACCTCTGGGTAAGATACTCAAAGATCCTTAGGAATAGAGACAGTATAATATTTTTCTGGTATTAAAGTTACTGAAACCATCTATCTTTTTTTGTCCATTCAGGCTCTGGTATGTTCAGAGGGTGCTGTAAAACAGGTCTGAAATAGTATTTAAAAACACTCAGCTCAGCCTCTTCTACAAAGTGAGCCAATGCTTATAAACATGGCTAAAATATTCCCTTACCTACAATGACTCCCCAGCCATCGTAGTGTTTATATGGTATGACTGTGACTTACATTAGTCAACATTTGCAGAGAAAGAACTTAGTGCATCCAGGGGTCACTTCATGTTGAAATTAGTTTGTGACAACGAGCTACTGTGTTTTATTCTGCAGTCCAAGGGAATGGTGCCAGACATCTCTAAGGAGTTCTAGCAGTTCTACAATTCTGATTTTAAGTGGTCTGTGTGCTTCAGAGATTTGGTCAGGAGAAGGGCAGGGGTCCAGAGACTGTGAACACTTCTGTTACATGTGCTGACCATGGAGCAGGTAGCTTTCTGTGGGCATCATTTTGATTTCTTGGTACTCTTGTGAAGGTGCTTTTGTCTCAAATTCCTCCATTTAGGAGTAATTATAATGATGAAAGTAATTTTTATCTTATATCATCTGTGGGCCCTGATCCTGGGATCCCAGGGAAGCTATCCTTTAACATTTTACCCGGTTCAAAATGGTTGGGCAAAACCTCAAAGCATGGGCCCTATTTCTGCCCCAAGCACATGTTGTACATCTGCTTCAAGAAGAAAACAATAACCAAAAATGCCAACATGAAGATAAGAAAAAATAAAGAACCTCTTTGGCTCCCATAAGATTAAAGTCATACTGACATGTACATACTGAACATGCATGAAATCATTGCATTTCCTAAAGCCCAAGCCTTGGAGGGTCTGAGAGCCACTGATCTTGCCCAGAACCAGGCACACCCCAGCAGGGAGGTCTGGTGCAGAAAGGGAAGGGGCAGGACTCTGAGGGTGGTCTGCAGCTAGAGGGGTCCCTGGAATGGGCCAGGTGTGTGTGGGGAGCCCAGCCCAGGACCCCACCTATGCCTATGCTGGGTGTTGGGTAGAGGAGGCACCTCTTGGACCCCCTGCACTTTCAGGGTTCCAGGGGCTTGAGGGCGGCTTGCCTGGCTTCCCAGGGGCTGGGGCACCACCCTCCCTGACAAATCACCTCTTGGGAGTGGAGCTACGTCTCTGTGGGCTGTTCCAGAGTTGCAGTGGGGTGCAAACCTGGGACAGAAGAAGGGGAACTGGGAGAGAGAGTTGCCCTGCGGAGGTCCCGGCAGGTTAGAGAGCAGCGTGCACCGTGGGTGGGGGGGTCTGGGGTAGGGTGCGCCCCAGGTGGGAGGCAGGGTTCTGGAAGGGCACCTGGAGAGGGTTCATTGTGGGAACTCAGGTGAGTTTTCTTTTTCCTTTTAAAGTCTCTTCTGCCCCATGTTCTCAACTGGCCTTATTCCCCATACCTGTGAACTCCAGGGCGCCCACTCACCTGAGCTTTTGTGGGATTGGTTGCAGAATTTCAGGGTTTCCTCTGTTCCCCGGGAAGAGTGCGGGTAAGGACCTCACAGAGTCCCCACCTTCAGTGATGTGTCCCACGGTTCTCTGACACAGTGCAGGTGATGCATCTTGAGAAGTACCCCAAGTTCAGCAGGGTGTGCCCTGGTCCCCCAGGCACAGGTGTGGCCGTAGCAAGCCCCAGAGCCGTCCCCCAACTTCAGCATTATGCCCCGTGTGCCCCCAGGTTAGTGGTAATTGGCTGTTAGAATCATGCAGGAAAATCCTCCAGGTGGGGGCCTGAAGGAGGGCGTAAACCAGACCCCACTCTAATTGCATTGGGAATACACGAATTGAGGGTTTCTTTAGAAGAGTAAGTCTGCTTTCCAGAAAAGGCAAGGTCATTGGTCTATTGAGAATGAAGATAATTACTGATATACAACAAGTATGTGTTGCCCCTGCACCCAGAAACCGAAGCAGGTGTGCAGGCTATAGGTCAGAGGGGCCTTCTTCTCCCCAGCTGACAGCACTTCTCTGCTCTGGCTCCAAGACACCCGAGGTTTTGAACGTCAGCATCGGAGTCAGCGAGGCAGCTTGTCACAGGACGCCAGTGTTCAGAGAAAGCACAGGTATGTTTGGCAAAATGTCCTATCTATGTCAGGGCTGGAAGTAAAACCTCTCATTATCGCAAAACCTCCTGGGCTTTTCTCTTTTCTCTAGTTGAGCCACAAAGTAAAATTGAAGTAGCTGTCAGGATTCTGGGTTTGGTGCAAGAATTACTTAGTTTCCCTGGAGGTAGAACTTTGCAGGGGATCACAATTTCTGTCCATTTATTGCTGACAAATGTATTTTGACCATCTGTTTCCTAGGAACCCTCTTTTATTAGAAAGGGAAGGTGAGATTCACTCTGTGCCTGTTTGTAACATCTAATTTGTTCCTTCATCTAACACTGTTTATTCAATTGGGCCTAAGATATGGTTTAGTGGCCAGTATCTAGAGTTAGGTGGCTTTTTTCATCTGATACAGACTTGGATGATGTCATTTGACAAAGGTGATGTTTCATCATTGATTAGTTTATTCATCAGAAGAGTTAAAATTAGGGTGGAGGGAAAATTCAAAATTATCCAAACCGGCCTGTTCCTGTTTAAAAGTTGAGCTTGACTTTCTAGTTTTACTAAATGTAT
This sequence comes from Ursus americanus, assembly GCF_024610735.1. NCBI lineage: Eukaryota > Metazoa > Chordata > Mammalia > Carnivora > Ursidae > Ursus > Ursus americanus. Next base: position 1,471,057 of record NW_028273625.1, read on the forward strand.
TATCTCGATATTTTGAGGTGCCATATTCCCTCTGTAGTTTCTTTGGTGGTGGAGTCAGAAGGAGAGTCTGGGAATTCTTTTGGATAGTGGCATGCTGGTGGCTTCAAGGGGCTTGGCGTCAGGAGCCTTGGGGTGAAGTCTGCAACTGCTTGCCTGACCCTGGGTGCATCTCCCAGAGGTTTTGTTGCCTCTTATGAAATTGCCGGCAGATAATGTTCTGCTTAAAGGGGAACCCTCCCATCCTGTTGGTGGGAATGCAAAGTGGTGCAGCCAGTCTGGGAACCAGTGTGGGGGTTCCTCAAAAAGTTAAACATTGAACAACCACATGATCCAGCAATTGCTGTCCTACGTATTTACCCAAAGGATAAAAAAATGCAGATTCGAAGGGAGTCCATGCACCATAATGTTTATAGCAGCAATGTCCACAGTAGCCAAACTATGGAGAGAATCCCAAAGTCCATGCACTGATGAATGGATAAAGCAGATGTGGGATACATATATATAATGGAATATGACCCGGCTTCAAAAAGAATGAAATCTTACCATTTGCAAGGATGTGGATGGATCTAGAGTGTATTAAGCTAAGCAAAATCAGTGAGGAAAGACAAATATCCTATGCTCTCACGCTTGTGGAATTTCAGAAAAAAAACAGATGAACAGAGTTGAGGGGTGATGAGAGAGGCAAACAAGGAAATAGACTCAACCTTGGAGAACAAACTGAGTGTTGCTGCAGGACATGGGCGTGGGGGTAAGAGATAAATGGGTGAGGGGTATTAAGGAGGAATCTTGTGATGAGCACCGGGTACTGTATGCAGGTGAGGAATCACTAAATCTTACCCCTGAAGCGAATATTCCATGGCATGTGAACTAACTGGAATTTAAGTAAAAGAAGAAAGGAAAAAGTGTTCTGCTTCATGAAGAGTGAGGTAAAGTTGTAGTGATTTGGGCTGTACTCTTCTATAGATGAGAGTTGTAGAACACCCTGTTGTAGGATACACTAGTTTCTTATCACATAAGGATTCCTCAAAAAGCTGCAATGAAAGATTCAGGTCTCAGAGCATGTTCATGTTCCACTGATATGTTACAGTTTGCACAGGTAGGAAAGAAGGTGGAGAGAAAGGCAACAGAAGGGGAAAGTAGGTGTGAACCTTTCATTAGTTAGCGTTATAGCTTTCTCATGAAAGTCTTGCGCCAGTGTGATTTTGGAAGCAGAGTGGGAATCCGGGAGCTTTGCAGGAGATGGGGGAGTTCCAGGTCTGGGTAAAGCTGACAGGGGGCCCAGAGGAGAGCTGAATGCATTCTGCAGCAGGATGTGGGCAGGGTGGGCTCCAGGTGTGGCTATGGGTCTCCTGGGTGAGAGTTGTGACAGGTGAGGGCTGTGTGCAAGTTCCTGGCTGAGGACAAGGGAGGCACAGGCGGAGAGCTGGCAGAGAACCTTCTTCTGGGCCACCAGTCTCACCCAACACACACAGTCTCATCTTCTGTCCCTGACACTCCAATTCAGACTTCTCCGAAGGTGAGTGAGAACACATCAAGAGCATTCGAAACAGAAGGGAAAGCATGTGCAATGGCTCTGGGGCAGGAGAATTCCAGGTATGTCCACGAGCAGCAGGAAGGCCCTGTGGCCACAGGAGACAGCTTAGGACATGAGCTCAGAGAGGTGACAGAGGGTGACAGAAAGCCATTCCAGGGCTATATCCCCATGAGACCCTGTTTCACTGGGCCATCCTGGCTACAATGTTGAGAACAGATGACAGAGGGTTGAAGATGGCAAGGCAGGTCAATGACGAAGCTTTTCCAGGAACTCAGGCACTGTGGACCAGACAGGTGGCCTTGGATGGAGTTGTTAGACCTATTCTGGGTCCATTTTGAAGATACAGCTCACAGGATTTGCTGATGGGTTAGCTATTAGGAGCAGGAGAACGGAGGAATTAGGGTAACTCCCAGCTTTTGTGGGTTGTCGTGATCGAGGGGAAGGAGAGGGTTTCTCGGGAGGTAGGAGGTAGTCCGTGTTCCGCATGCTGAGGAAGGTGCCTTTCCCGGTGGGTCTGCTGAGGTTTGTGTCTGGGAGAACCTTTCACATCTCGTCCCTCAGCAATGCTCAAGTACAAGTATCCCCCGTTTTTAACGTTCACAGTAAGACACTGGGATTTCTTGAAAAACTATGTTATTACCCAGCTTCAGTAAGAGGAAGAGACCTGAAGAGGATTTCCCTCTTATGCAAAAAGGTGAACAGTGAGAATCGCATTCAGCATCTGTTTTGGGGAGAAGCACGACAAAGGCAGTGTGCTCCCCAACCAGCTCCTTCTGCTGGGAACTGCTCTCCGCATCCAGCCACCAGCACTTTGAATTGTGTTTGTGAGCCTCTGCTGTGCTTTATCTTCATTTATGCTGGGCCTCCATTGGAAACTTGTGTGCTGAGGCCTAAGAAAAGCCAAAGAGAAGGAATTTTGGAGTCTGAGCACACTGTCTAATTGTTCCGTGTAAATTAATGGCCATTCCTTCTTGACACCATTTCTGCTGTGCAAGGTTTCTCAGAAGCTCTGTACTTTCAAAGAGCAGGGAAACCTATACCCCATGCTGTGGGGTTAGTTTTAGTCTCCATGCTGGACAGAACATTTCATGACTGTCGGATTTTCTCACTCAAACATTGAGACTTTGACCGCCTTCACCCGTTTCTACCACCCCATCCCCGAATCTGGCACCTACCAATCTGCTCTCAGTATCTATGTGTTCAGTATTTGTTTATTCCACGTGGAATGTACATGAGAGCATCTGGTATTGGTCTTTCTGTGTATGAGTTACTTGGCATAAGGCCCCCAAGGTCTGTGTTTCCATGTCTGGTTCTTGTGAATAATGCTTTAGTGAATGTGGGAGTGCATCTGTCTTTTTGAGGCAGTATTTTTGTGTTCTCCGAATCAATACTCAGTAGAGCCATTACTGGGTCATGCCGTAGTTGCTTTTATTTTTTCAGGAACCTCCATACCGTTTGTCACAGTGGCTGCACCAATTTCCATTCCCACCAACAGTGCACAGTGTCTCCTCGTCTGCACACCCTTGACCCCACTTGGTGTCTGTCTCTGGGACAATTGCTGTTCCAACAGTTGTGAGAGGATAGCCGATTGTGGGTTTGACTGATGTTTCCCTGACGATGATTAGTGATGTTGAACAACTCCTTCTGTCTGTTGGCACCTGTGTGCCATCTTTGGAAGGTATCTATTCACATATTCCCCACATTTTTTATACTTTTTTTTGTTTTGATTTGTATGTGTGTTGTGTGTATTTTGGATATTAGCCTCTTCTCACACATATGATTCACAGATATTTTTTTCTTATTGGGTCAGTGGCCTTTTAAGTTTTTGATGGTTTCTTTTGCCGTGTGGAAGATTTCAGTTTGATGTTGTTCCACTTGTTTATTTTTGCTTTTGTTGCCTTTGCATTTGGTGTCCGATCTGAAGACTCTTTGCCAAAACCAATGTCAAGAGACTTAGTACCTGTGTCTTCTTGGAGGTTTATGGATTCAGGTCTTATGTTCAAATCATTCATCCATTAAAAATTTTGTGTGTGGTGTAAGAAAGTGACCCAGTTATATTCTTCTGCATTTAGTGTCCAGTTTGCCTCTTACCGCTCACTGAAGACACAGTCCTTCCCTCATGGCATATCTTCTGCTGCTGTGTCGTAAGTTAGGATCATTTACGTGTGGGTAAGTTTCTGAGCTTTCTGTTCTGTTCCACTGACCTGGTGTCTGTGTTTATGCCAGTACCATCCTGTTTTGATGACAACAGCTTTGTAATCTAGCTTGAAATACAGGTGTGTGTTGACTGCACCTTTCTTTCTCCAGGTTGCTTTGGGTATTTGGGGTCTTTTGTGATTCCATACAAGTTTGAGGACTGTTTTCTATTTCCTCGAATAATGCCACTGGAATTCAGATAAGGATTTCATCACATCTGTCGATTGCTTTGGGTACGATGGACATGTTCACATAATTAACTTTTCCAGTTAAGGAGCATGGCGTAAGCTTCCATTTGTTTGTGTTGCCTTCCAAATCTTTGACCCATACATTCTGCCCCCCTCGACACACGTGTTTTTCATTTCTTTTCTGCCATGTGTTGAGTGTACTATGTCTTTCTCATTCTTGGTTACTTTTATTCCTAGATTTTTTTTTCATGCAATTGTAAATGGCATTGCTTTTTTATTTCTCTTTGCGAAAGTATGTCATCAGTATACAGAAATGCAACAAGTTGGGTCATCTGTGTGGCTCCATAGGTGAAGCGTCTGCCTTTAGCTCAGGTCATGATCCCAGAGTTCTGGGATCGAGCCCCATGTTGGGCTCCCTGCTTAGCGAGGGTCTGCTTCTCCCTCTTTCTGACACTCCCCCTGCTCCTGCTTTTTCTCTTCCTGTCAAATAAATAAATAAATAAATAAATAAATAAATAAATAAAATCTGAAAAAAATAAAGACAACAGGTCTCTGTATATCGACTTTATATCCTGCAGCTTTCTTGAATTTGTTTATTCTAACAGTTTTTTTGTGTGGAATCTTTCGGGATTTCATGTCATTTGCAAATAGTGACAGTTTTCCTGTATGGATTTCATATCTTTCTCATTTTTAAAATGATGTTAGTCACCCTAGAGTACTTCATTTGTTTTTGATGTAGTGTTCCATGATTCATTGTTTGCATATAACACCTAGTGCTCATTATGACACGTGCCCTCCTTTTTTTTAAAAAAAAGAATTTATTTATTTATTCGACAGAGATAGAGACAGCCAGCGAGAGACGGAACACAAGCAGGGGGAGTGGGAGAGGAAGAAGCAGGCTCACAGCGGAGGAGCCTGATGTGGGGCTCGATCCCATAACCCTGAGCCGAAGGCAGACGCTTTACCGCTGTGCCACCCAGGTGCCCCAATATGTACCCTCCTTAATACCCATCACCAGGATAACCCCTTCCCCTTCCCCTCCCTTTCTGCAGCCTTCCGTTTGTTTCCCAGTTTCAGTAGTCTCTCATGATTCATCTCCCCCTCTCATTCCCCCCTTCACTTTTCCCTTCCTTCTTCTAATGTCCTCCATGCTATTCCTTCCGTTCCACATAGGAGTGAAACCATATGATAATTGTCTTTCTCTGCTTGACTTAATTTCACTTAGCATAATCCCCTCCTGGTCCATCCACGTTGGTGCAAATGGGGGGTATTCATCCTTTCTGATGACTGAGTAATATTCCATTGTGTAGATGAACCACATCTTCTTTGTCCATTCATCTGCTGAAGGACACCTTGGCTCCTTCATCAGTTTGGCTATTATGTACATTGCTGCTATGAACATTGGGATACAGGTGCCCCTTCTTTTCATTACTCTGTGTCTATGCGGTAGATACCCAGTAGTGCAATTGGTGGGTCATAGGATAGCTCTGTGTTTAACGTCGTGAGGAACCTCCATATTGTTTTCAAAAGTGGCTATACCAGCTTGAATCCTCACGAGTAGTGTAAGATGGTTACGCTTTCTCCACATCCTCTCTGACTTTTTTTTATTTCAAGTCTTGTTAATTTTTTTTCAAGATTTTATTGATTTATTCCACAGAGATAGAGATAGACAGCGAGAGAGGGAACACAAGCAGGGGGAGTGGGAGAGGAAGAAGCAGGCTCATAACGGAGGAGCCTGATGTGGGGCTCGATCGCATAATGCCAGGATCACGCCCTTAGCCGAAGACAGACGCTTAACCACTGTGCCACCCAGGTGCTGCATGCCTTGTTAATTTTAACCATTCTAACTGGTGTATGGTGGTATCTCATTGTCGTTTTGATTTGTATTTGCCTGATGGCAAGTGATGTGGAGCATTTTTTCATGTGTCTGTTGGCCATTTGTATGTCTTCTCTGGAGAAGTATCTCTTTGTGTCTTCTGCCCATTTTTTGGGTGTCGAGTTTGAGGCGTTCTTTATAGATCTTGGATACCAGCCCTTTATCTGTAATATTATTTGCAGATATCTTCTTCGATTCCATAGGATGCCTTTTTGTTTTTTTGATCATTTGCTTTGCCGAGCAGAAGCTTTTTATCCTGATGAAGTGCCAATAGTTCATTTTTGCTTTTATTTCCTTTGCCTTTAGAGACATGGCTTGCAAGAAGTTGTTGTGTCCAAGGTTGAAGAGTTCTTTTGATTTTGATATGAGACAGGAATCCATTATCTTTCTTTCTTAATTTTCTTGGAGTCCTCTGTCTTTCTTGGTGAGTCTAGCTAAGTTTGTCAGTTTTGTTTATCTTTCCAAAAAAGGCAGCTCTCATTTTCTTTTTTTTTTGTCCTTTTAGTCTCCATTGGATTTATTAATGCATTCCTTTTTGTTATTTCCTTATTTCTACTAATTTGTGGCTTTGTTTGTTCTTTTTTTTTTTCTAATTCTTTACCACATAAATCAGGTTGTTTATTGGAGAGCATTCTCATGGATTGATGAAGACTTGAATTTCTATGAATGTCCCCCATAAAGCTACTTTTGCTGCATCCCATAAGTTTTTGTAAGTTGTCTTTTTCATCAGTGTCAAGGTACTTCTAAAATTTTTTTGATTTCTTCTTTGACTGTTGGTTGTTCAGTAGCATGTTGTTAAATCTCCACACATTTATTTAAGATTATTTAAGTATCTGACAGAGAGTGAGACAGCGAGAGAGGGAACGCAAGCAGGGTGGTGGGAGAGGGAGAAGTGGGCTTCCCACTGAGTAAGGAGCCTGATTCGGGGCTAGATCCCAGGATCCTGGAATCACGACCTGAGCTGAAAGCAGATCCTTAACAACTGAGCCACCCAGGCCCCCCAATCTCCACCTATTTTTGACTGTCCCATTTTTTTCTTGAGACTGATTTCTAGTTTCATATCATTGTGGTTGGACAAGATTTGAAGCAGAAGGTGAAAAGAGCATTCAGATGAAAGGTTTGTTTCCTGGAGGGTTTTCTGAGGGCAGACCATGAGTTCAGTGGGGATGGAGGAAGGTTTTGTGAGACGGGGGGTGGGGTTAACCCTCGTTAGAATTACTGACTACTACCATGCAGGCTGTGTGCTACCGTTCACACCGTAGTCCTGATGGACTGGTACTTCATTAGAAATATTTTCTAGGAGGTGTAGGCATAGTCTTCACTTAAAGAAAGGTGCCATGTGGGTTCATGGCATGACCCCAGGTCAGCAACCAGGATGTTTGGTATTGTGGGGGATCAGAACCAGGCTTTCTGTGGGAAGTGACAGAAATAGGGTATGGTGAGCTCCATGACCATAGGTGAGGTCCCTAGTGACCCACTGGGTGTTGGGTTCTGTGGATCTGTCTCATCAGGTGCTGTGGAATTCAGGGACACCCTCCTGTCTGTGGATTTGTGTGGAGACAGGTAGACATCAGTGTCTGGCCAGGCACGAGGGTCACACTGGACCACCACCAGAGGTGCAGCGTGCGTGGGAGCCACTGCTTGGTTTCCACGAAAGCTGACCAGGGTCTGTGACCGTGATTCCTAGCAGCTGCAAGGGGAGAGGAGGCCGGGGGTGGTGCACACTTCCTAGAGTTGTGGTCAGGACTAGTCTGGAGCCCACTGAAGTCAGCCACACTGGGCACAGAAGGCACCCAGTCAGTGTAGCTGTGGGCACTGCTCCCATGGCACTTTCAGGCCGGCTCCATGCTGCCACCTCCTGCATTTCATCATCATCTTCAAGGTCATGTGCCTCTGCTCTTGCCCCATGGCCTCCGGGGTATTGTCCGTCCTCCATCTGGCCCTCGTCCCTGGTGCCCTGTGCAGTCCAATGCCAGGGTACCCGTCTTGAGACAAATATCTGGCCCTGATGGAACACTTCCATGGATCTCGTGTAATGTGAGGGTGATGCCCTGCACTGGAAGGGGGCTACAGGTCCCCAATCAGGAGAGCCATGTCTCCCTTTTCAGCATGGCCTGCCCGCCCCTCAGTCTTCTTAGGGAAGCTCTCCCCACTTCCTGAGATGACAGCCCTGAACTTAAAAATGAATGTCATTTTACATATCTCTATGCCTTAGTTCATCCATGGCATGTCTTTCAACCCCGTCAGTGGGTTTTTTTTAGAAGTTCTGAAGGGCTGTCTGCTCAAGGAGGGGATGACCTGGGTGGGGCAGCTTTCCCTCTCATCTCCCTCAGCATGTCTCTGAGCCCTGGGGCCAGCTGTCCCACTGAGGATTGAGGGACACGAGCCAGCCCTTCCTGAGCCCAGGCTGTGTCAGCTCATAGACTGATGCGTGTCAGAGTGGTGGGTAGCTGGCATGGGCCAGAGGCAGGCAGTGTCTCCTTCTCATTCCTTCCCTCCCTTCCTCCCAGAGGTAGCTCAGAGCAGCCTTCAACCTCTGCATCTCCAGATCCCTTGACCTGTGCCTCCTGTGTTCAGCTGGTGACCTTGGAGTTTCGCATGGATTCTACCACACGTACCCTCTCCCGTAGCAATTCCTGGATCAGGGGAGGGGTCGGACCCTTGTCTGCTTTTGGTCTTCTTCCTGTCCAGCACCAAGCCCACCCACCTTTGCATCTTCCATGTATGTGCTTGGAAGCAAGCCCATCCACAGGGAACCTATTAGCCAAATGGATCCAGGCAATGAACACTGAAGTAGAGATCCGGGATCCATAATAAACCTGCTCTGAAACCTGTCCCAAAGTCTGTGAGTCTCTCACACTGAAACAAAAACAATAATAGCTTTCTGGACTGTGAAGTGACATGTGTCTCTACTTCCAATCTTGAATGCATTGGTGCTGAGCCTGGACTGAAAAGGACCATGGCTCCCGTGGGCTGGGATCCACGGTAAGAACTCAGTGAAATCTGAATTTGATTCATGGAGTGAATAATTATTGTAGAGCGAATCCTCCCAAGTAGGGCTTATGCACAGTGCACAGGAAAAGCTTTTTCAAAGAGGTTCCTGAAAGAAAAAATCTTTTTTAGAAATTTATTTTAATTCCAGTAGAGCTAACATACAGTGTTACATTCGTTTCAGGTGTACAATAGAGTGATTCAGTAATTCTATAAATTACTCAGTGGTCATCAAGAAAAGTGTCCTCTTAATCCCCTTCACCTATTCCACTCAACCCTCTATCCACCTCCTCTTGTAACCATCCGTTTGTTCTCTATTGTTAAGAGTTTGTATTTTGGTGTGTCTCCTTTTTCTCTTTTAGTTATTTATTTTTGTTTGTTGCTTAAATTCCCTATTAGAGTGACATCTTATGGGATTTGTCTTTCTCTGAATGCCTGATTTTAGTTAGGATAATACTCTCTAGCTCCATTCATGTGGCTGCAAATGGAAGGTTTCATTCTTTTTCAAGCCGAGTAATACTCCATTGTGTGTGTGTATGTGTGTGTGTGTGTGTGTGTGTGTGTGTGCACGTGCGTGTGTGTGAATACAGATCTATCATCTCATTTGTCAATTTTTCTACAGACACTTGGGTTGCTTCCATATTGTGATATTCTAAATAATGGTGCAAGGAACATAGGGGTGCACGAATCCTTTTACGTTACTGTTTTCCTATTCTTTGGGTAAATACGAGTAGTGTGATTGTTGGATCGTAGGGTAGTTTTATATTTAATTTTTTCAATAACCTTCATACTGTTTTCCACGGTGGCCACCACAATTTGCATTCCCACCCACAGTTCACGAGGATTCCCCTTTATCCACATCCTCTCAACACCTGTTCTTTGTTGTGCTTTTGATGTTAGCCATTCTGACATGTTGGAGGTATTACCTCATTGTCCTTTGGATTCACATTTTCCTGATGATGGGTGATGGTGAACATCTTTTCACGGGACTGTTGGCCATTTGTATTTCTTCTTTGGAGAAATGTCTGTCCATGTCTTCTGCCTATTTTTTAACTGGATTATTTGTTTTTTGGGGGTCGAGTAGTATCAGTTCTATATGTTTTGGACACTATCCCTTTATTGCATATGATCTTTGCAAATATCATCTCCCTTTGAGTAAGTTGTCTTACTATTTTTACGTTTTCATTGTTCTTCTGCCATGTGGAAACTTTATTTTGCTGTATTCCCAATAGTTTATTTTTGATTTCATTTCCTTTGCCTCAGGACACAGTCTAGAAAAACGTTAATATGGTCCATGTCAAGAAGTTACTGTCTTCCCTCCTGCAGGATTTTAATGGATTCAGGTCTTATATTGAGGTCTTGAAACTGTTTTGTGTTTGTCTGTATTGTGTAAGAAAGCAGTCTAATTTCATTCTTTTGTGCGTAGCTGTCTAGTTTTCCCAACAAAATTTGTTGTAGAGACTGTCCTTTTCCCTTTTGATATCGTTGCTTGCTTTGTGGAAGATTCATGGACCACATAATTATGGGTTTCTGTTTGAACTTGTATCCTGTTCCTTTGGTCGCTGTGTCTATTTTTGTGCCATACTCTCTTGTTAGGATGACTGCAGCTTTGTAGTATAACCTGAAATCTGAAATTGTGAGTCCTCCAGCTTTGTTTTTCTTTTCCACATTGCACTGGCTGTTCGGAATCTTTAGTGGTTCCATACAAATGTTTAGGATTGTTTATTCAAGGTCTTTTGTTCTTTAATTTAAATTCAATTAGCCAACTTACAGTACATCATTAGTTTCAGATGTAGTCTTCAATCAATTTTCAGTTGTGTGTAACACCCAGTGCTCATTGTATCGTGTGACCTCCTTAATGCTACTCACCCAGTTACCCCCCCAAACTACTCCTCCAGCAATCATCAGTTTCTTGTGATAGTTAAGAGTCCATCATGGGTTTTCTCCCTCTCTGATGACTTCCCATTCTATTTTCCCTTCCTTCCCCTATGGTCACCTTCCTTGTTTCTGATATTCCACATAGGAGTGAAAGCATATGATCATTGTCTTTCTTTCATTGACTTATTCCACTCATCATAATACCCTCCAGCTCCACCCAGGTAGTTGTGATGGTAAGTATTCATCCTTTCTGATGGCTGAGTAATATTCCACTATAGATATGATCCACATCTTCTTTATCCATTCATCTATCCATGGTCATCTGCACTCCTTCTGCAGCTTGTCTATTATGGATATTGCTGCTATGAACACTGTGGTGCATGTGTCCCATCTTCACTACCTCTGTATCTTTGGGGTACATACCCAGTAGTGCAATTGCTGGGACATAGGGTAGCTTTATTATAACTTCTTGAAGAAACTCTGTACCATTTTCAAGAGTGGCTGTACTGGACTGCATTTGTACAGGGGTGTAAGAGTGTTCCCATTTCTCCACATCCTCTCCAACATGTATAGTTTCATGTCTTCTTATTTTTAGATATTCGGCCTCGTGTGATATGGCATCTATAGGGGTTTAGATTTGCATTTCCCTGAAGCCAAGTGATATGAAGCATTTATGCATGTATCTTTTGGTCACCAGTACGTCGTCATCAGTGAAGTGACTTCCCATTTTAATCCATCTCAAGACCTAAAGCTGGGTAAGGCACTGAAGCTGGATGGTGCCATCGGTTGGAAGTGTGGAGAATTTCAAAAGATCTCCTTGGAGAGCAAGTTTAAAGGTCAGTTTGAAGCTACTAATTGGATCCGGGGAGATCTCTGAAAGTGGGGGTTGCCTGCGATGGGCTGAGGAGGGCCCTCCGATTTTCCTATGAATCCTTGCTGCAGCCCCAAATGACAGTTTCCTGCTGTGGGGCAGGCTGAGTCCTCTAGTCGTGCAGAGGTGAGCCCAATGCCTGCTGCCTTGGAGGCAGGCAAACGGGGAGGGACCCTCAGCAGAAGACCCAGGGTTAGGTTAGGCCTCAAGAGACAGCAGGTCCAAACTGCCCAGTGCTCAGAGAACTCCCAGGCCGACTGAGATGAGGGCACAAGCGTGGGTGAGTGTGAGCCTTGGGGTTTCATCCGGAATGGCCCACAAATGTCGGGGTTCACCAGAAGGGGCTCTCAGGGGGTGCCCCAATTCTCTTGCACTGAATGCTCTGTTGTGCCCCAAAACGGTACAGTTTCCTGTGGGCTGCAGGCTGAGTCCTACAGTGGGGCTTGTGTGTCCCCAATCCCCCGGAGTAGGGTGCCAGGACCCTGGGGAGGGGCCCCTCTGTGGCTAACCTAGTGTAAGGTTTAGGGTCCAGGAGCCCGGCAAGGACAATCTGCAGGCTGTGCAGCGAGCTCTGTGGAGGGCTGAGAGGAGGCCATGGCGGATGGTGAACATAGGCCTCAGGGTTGGGGCACGGGGGGCTGCCAAAAGTGGGGACAGGCCCTGGGGGCCTCCCCATGTTCTCATGCCCTGTAGGCTCCGTAGAGCCCCAAGGGGCACAGTTTCCTTTCTGGTGGCAAGCTGAGTCCTGCGGTGTGGTACAGGTACCCCAATTCCCTGGGGCTGTGGTGTAAGGCTCCTGGGAGTCCCCCACACCCGCGGCCGACCTAGGGCTAGGGTTAGGCCCCAGGAGCCCCGCAGGCCCGATCTGCTGGCTGTATGGCGAGCTACATGGGCTGAGGTGAGGGTGCAGGGAGGGTGAGCTTGGGCTTCAGGGTTGGGTTGCGGGAGGCCACCGACGTTCGCTGGTGGCTCAGGAGGGCCCTCCTGGTTCTCCCACCCTGAACGCTCTATGGCCTCCCAAGGCGCACGGTTTCCTGCGGGGTGGCAGACTGAGTCCTGCTGTGGGGCTCAGGTGTCCCAAATCCCCGTGGCTCTGGCTCCAGGCTCCTGGGGAGGGGCCCCTCCACAGATGAACTAGGGTTAGGGTTGGGGCCCAGGAACCCCGCAGGCCAGATCTGCCCGCTATGTGGCGAGCACTGCCGCGGGCTGAGGTGAGGGTGTGGGGTGGGGTGAGCATGGGCTTCAAGCTTGGGTTTAGGGATCGCTGAAGTTCGCTGGGGACTCTGGGGGCCCTCCTGGTTCTCCCGCCCTGAATGCTCTACAGCCTCCCAAGGAGCACGGTTTCCTGTGGGCTGGCAGGCTTTATCCTGCAGTGGGGCTCAGGTGTCCCCAGTACCTGGGGCTGTGGCACCGGGACCCAGGGGAGGGGCCCTACCCAGCCAAACTAGGGTCAGGTCTAGGCCCCAGGAACCCGGCAGGCCTGATCTGCCGGCTCTGCGACGCGCTTGGTGGCAAGCTGAAGGGAAGGCGTGGGGCGGGATGAGCGTGGGCCTCAGGGTTGGGGTGTAGGGGGCCGCCGAGGATCGCTGGGGTCTCAGAGGGGCCCTACCAGTTCTCCTGAACGGGATGCTCTGCGGCGCCCCAAGGGGCATGGTTTCCTGAGGGGTGGCAGGCTGAGTCCCGTGGTGTGTTCCAGGGGTACCCAATCCCCAGGGTTAGGGTACGGATTAGGGTACGGGTTAAGGTTAGAGTATGGATTATGGTTAGGGTATGGGAGAGGGTAGGGTTTAGGGTTAGGGTAAGGAGAGGGTATGGGTTAGGTTTGGGTTTAGGGGTTACAAGTTAGACGTTATGGGTTAGGGTACAGATTAGGGTTCAGGGTACGGGTTAGGGTTTAGGGTTTGGGTTTAGGGTTAGGGTTAGGGTTGGAGTAGGGGTTAGGTTTAGGGTACGGATTAGGGTTAGGGTACTGGTTAGGGTACGCATTAGGGTACGGTTATGGTTAGTGTTGGCATTCGGATTAGGGTACGGTTTAGGGTACGGGTTAGGGTACGGGTTAGGGTTAGGGTACAGTTTAGGGTTATGGTACAGGCCAGGTTACGGTTTAGGGTTAGGGTTAGGGTACGGGTTAGGGAATGGGTTAGGGATAGGGATAGGGTACGGTTTAGGGTTAGGGTATGGGTGTGGGTACGGGTTAGGGTACAGGTTAGGGTTAGGTATGGGTTAGGGTATGGGTTAGGGTCCGGGTTAGGGATAGGGTACAGGTTAGGGTATGGGTTAAGGTTAAGGTAAGGGTACTGGTTAGGGTTAGGGTACGGGTTACGGTTTAGGGTTTAGGTTTATGGTTAGGGTATGGGTTAGGTTTAGGGTACGGGTACGGTTAGGGTACGGGTATGGTACGAGTTAGGGTATGGGTTATGGTCAGGGTTCAGGGTTAAGGTTAGGGTATGGGTTAGGGTACTTGTTAGGGTTAAGGTTAAGTTTAGGGTACGGTTTAAGTTATGGGTTAGGGTACAGTTTAGGGTTAGGGTTAGGGTACAGGTTTGGGTACGCGTTAGAGTACGTGTTAGGGTTAGGGTACAGGTTAGGGTTCGGGTTAGGGTATGGGTTAAAGTTAGGGTTAGAGTATGGGTTAGGGTAAGGGTTAGGGTTAGGTTACTGGTTAGGGGTAGGGTTAGCTGAAGGGGTAGGGTTAGGGGTAGGGTTAGGGTTATGATAGGGGTCGGGGTATGGTTAGGGTTTAGGGTTAGGGTTTGGGGTTTGGCTTAGTGGTTAAGGTAAGGGTTTAGTGTTTAGGGTTTCGGGTTTAGGGTTAGGGGTTAGGATTTAGGGTTTAGTGTTAATGTAGGGTTTAGGGTTTAAGGATTAGGGTTTAGGGTTAGGTTTAGGTTAGGGTCAGGGTTAGGGTAAGGGTTAGGGGTTAGTGTTAGGGTTAGGGTGAGGGTTAGGGGTTAAGGTTTAGGGTTTAAGGTTAGGGGTTAAGGTTTAGGGTTAGACCCCAGTAGGCCAGCAGGACCGATGCAACGGCTGTGCGGCGATCGGAGGAGTGGGCCAATGTGAAGGCGCTGGTGAGCGGCAGCATGGGCCCAACCATTTTGGTGCAGGAGGGCCTTCGAAAGTCGCCGGGGCCTCGGAGTGCCTTGCCCGTTCTCCCGCTCTGAATGACTAGCGGGGCCCCTAGCGGCTCGGGTGGCTGAAGGGCAACAGGGTGAGTCCGGCACATGGGCTTGTGGTCCCCATCCTCGGCGTTGCGGAGCCACGCCACTCGGGAAGTGCCTCTCGGGGGCTGACCTACACTTAGGGTTAGTCCCCAGGAGGCCGGCAGGCCCGATACACCACATGTGCGGTGATTGGAGCGGTGGGCCGAGGTGAGGGTGCTGGTGAACATGAGCCTGGGCCGAAGCGTTTTGGTTCCGGGCACCTTCGAAGGTTGGAGGGAGTTCGGAGGGCCCTGCCAGTTCTCCAACACTGAATGAATGGTGGTGCCCCTAGCGGCACGTTTAGGAAGGGACCCTCAGGGGCCGTCCTAGGGTGTAGGGTTAGCGCCCAGTAGGCCGGCAGGCCAGATCTGCCAGCTGTGCGAAGGGCAGAGGTGTGGGCCGAGTTGAGGGCGATGGCGAGCGGGAGCATGGGCCCCAGGGTTTTGGCGCCCTGGGCCTTGCAATGTTGCCATGGCTCGGAGGGCCCTGCCCTTTCTCCTGCCCTGAATAACCAGCGGCGCCCCTAGTGGCTCCGTTGGCGGTGGGGCAGCAGGGTGAGTCCTGCACTGTGGCTTGGGGATCCCCAATCCCCGGCGTTGCGGGGGCAGGCCCCTTGGGAGGAGCTCCTCGTGGGCTGACCTAGGGTTAGAGTTAGCCCCCAGGAGGCTGGCAGGCCCAATCCTCTGGCTGGGCGGCGAGAGGTGGGCGGGCAGAGGTAAAGGCGCTGCCGAGCGGGAGCGAGGGCCCCTGCATTTTGGCGTGGGAGGCTTCAAATGTCGCTGGTTTCTCCAGGGCCCTGTCGTTCTCCCGCCCTGAATGACCGGCGGCACCCCTAGCGGCCCGGGTGGCGGCATTGAGGCAGGGTGATTCTGGCTCTGGGGCTTGGGGTTCCCGATCCCCAGTGTAGCAGCAGCAGGACCCTTGGGAGGGGCCCCTGAGGGGCCGACCTAGGATTAGGGTTAAGACCCAGGAGGCCGGCAGGCCCAATCCGCCCGCTGGGCTGAGAGCTGAGGGGCAAGCCAAGGTGAGGGCGTGGGGAGTGGGAGCGTGGGCACCAGCGTTTTGGACCAGGGAGCCCTTGAAAGTCACCGGGGGCTCGGAAGGCCCTGCCCCTTCTCTCGCCCTGAATGACCTGCGGCGTCCCTAGCGGCCCGGGTGGCGACAGTGCGGCAGGGTGAGTCTGGATCTGGGGCTCTGAGTCACCAAACCCCAGCGTTACAGAACCAGGCCCCTTGGGATGTCCCCCATGGGGCCGACCTAGGGTTTTGGTTAGCCCCCAGGAGCCCGGCAGGCCTTATCCACCAGCTCTGCAGCAACCAGAGGGGCGGGCCAAGGGGAGGGCGCTGGTGAGCAGGAGCGTGGGAGCCACCTTTTTGCGCAAGGGTGCTTTGAAGGTCGCAGGGGAAACGGAGCACCCTGCCACTTCTCCCACACTGAATGACCCGTGGCTCCCCTAGCGGCCTGGGTGGTGGCGCGGCAGCAGGTGAGTCCGGCGCTGGGTCTCAGGGGTCCCCAATCCACTGTGTTGCGGCGCCAGGCCCCTTGGGAGGGGCCCCTCGGGGGCTGACCTAGGTTAGGGTCAGCCCCCAGGACGCCAGCAGGCTCAATCCGCCAGCTGTGCGGCGAATGGAGTGGTGGGTCGAGGTGAGGTCTCTGTCGAGAGGGAGCTTGGGCCCAAGCATTTTGGCTCCGGGGGCCTTTTAATGTTTCCGGGGACTCGGCGGGCCATGCCCATTCTCCTCCCTGAGTGACTGGCAGTGCCCCTAGCTGCCCAGGTGGCAGCGGGGCGGCAGGGTGAGTCAGGCGCTGCGGCTCGGGTATCCCCAATCCCCGGTGTTGCGGCGCCAGGCCCCTTGGGAGGGGCCCCTCGGGGGCCAACCTAGGGTTAGGTTTAGCCCCTAGGAGGCCGGCAGGCCCTATTCGCCAGCTGTGTGGAGACTGGAGTGTCGGACCGAGGTGAGGGCGCTGGTGAGCGGGAGCGTGGGCTCGGGTGTTTTGGCGCGGGGGGCTTTTGAAGGTCGCCGTGTCTCGGAGGGCCCTGCCTGTTCTCCCGCCCTGAATGAACGGCAGCACCCCAAGCCCCCGGGTGGCAGCTGGGTGGCAGGGTGAGTCAGGGGCTGAGGCTCAGGATCCCCAATCTCCAGCGTTGGAGCGCCAGGCCCCTTGGGATGGGCCCCTCGGTGGTCAATCTAGGGTTACGGTTAGCCCCCAGAAGGCCAGTGGTCCCGATCAGCGGCTGTGCAACACGCGAAGGGTTGGGCCGAGGTGAGGGCGCTGGCGAGCCTTAGCATGAGCCCAAGCCAAGCACGGGGGGCCTTTGAATGTCAGCGGGTGCTCGGAGGGCCCTAACCATTTTCTTGCTCTGATTGAACGGTGGGCCCCTAGCGGCTCGGGTGGCTGAAGGGAAGCAGGGTGAGTCTGGCACTTGGGCTCGGTGTCCCCATCCCCAGCGTTGCGATGCCAGGCCCCTTGGGAAGGGCCCCAGGGGTGCCGACCTATGGTTAGGGTTAGCCCCCAGGAGTCCGGCAGGTCCGATACACCACCTGTGCGTCGAGCGGCGAGTTGGGCCGAGGTGAGGGTGCTGGTGAACATGAGCCTGAGCCCAAGTGTTTTCGTTTGGGGCGCCTTCGAAGATCGGCAGTTTTCGGAGGGCCCAGCCCGTTCTCCCACCCTGAATGAACGGTGGCATCCCTAGCGGTCCGGGTGGGGCGGGGCGGCAGGGTGTAACTGACGATGGGGTTGGGGGTCCCCAATCCCCAGCATTGGGCCGCCAGGCCCCTTAGGAGGGGCCCTTCAGGGGCCAACCTAGAGTTAGGGTTAGCCCCTAGGTGGCCAGCAGGCCCTATTCGCCAGCTGTGTGGAGAGCGGAGTGGCGGACCGAGGTGAGGGCGCTGGTGAGCGGGAGCGTGGGACCTAGCATTTTGGTGCGGGTTGCCTTTGAAGGTCGCAGGGGACTGGAGGGCCCTGCCCATTCTACCACTCTGAATGAGGACGGCGCCCCTAGCGGGCCGGGTCGCGGCAGGGCGGCAGGGTGAGTCTGGCGCTGGTGCTCGGGGGTCCCCAATCCCTGTCGTGGTGGCGCCAGACCCCTGGGAGGGGCCCCTCGACATCCAACCTACTGTTAGTCCCCAGGAGGCCGGCAGGCCCGATCCGGCGGTTGTGCGGCTTGTGGAGGGGCTGGCCGAGGTGAGGGCGCTGGTGAGCGGGAGCGTGGGCCAAAGCATTTTGGCGTGGGAGGACTTCAAATGTCACCGGAGGCTCGGAGGGCCCTGCCCATTCTCCAACCCAGATGACCGGCGGCGCCTCTAGCGGCCCGGGTGGTGGCGGGGCATCAGGGTGCGTCCGGCAGGTTGCTTTGGGGGTGCCCAATCCCCCGCATGGTGGCGCCAGGCCCCTTGGGATGGGCCCCTCAGGAGCCAAGCTAGGATTATGGTTAGCTCCAGGCGGCCGGCAGGCCTGATCCACCGGCTGTGCGGCGAGCGGAGGGGCGGGCCAAGGTGGGGGCGCTGGGGAGTGGGAGCGTGGGCCCAAGCGTTTTAGTGTGGGGGGCCTTCAAAAGTCGGCGGGGGCTTGGAGGGCCCTGCCCGTTCTCCTGCCCTGAATAACCGGCGGCGCCCCTAGCACCCCAGGTTGCAGTGGGGCGGCCGTATGAGTCCGGCGCTGGGGCTCGGGGGTCCCCAATCCCAGGCCTTGCAGCTCCAGGCTCCTTGGGAGGGGCCCATCGGGGGCCGACCTAGGTTTAGGGTTAGCCCCCAGGAAGCTGGCAGGCCTGATCCGCCAGCTGTGTAGCCAGCAGAGGGGCAGGCCGAGGTGAGGGCGCTGTCGAGTGGGAGCCCGGGCCCAAGCATTTTGGCGTGGGGGCATTCGAAAGTCACTGGGGTTAAGAGCGCACTTCCCGTTCTACCTCGCTGAAAGCCCAACGGCGTACCTAGCGGCTCGGGTTGCGGAGGGGCGGCAGGGTGAGTACGGTGCTGGGGCTCGGGGATCCCTAATCCCCGGCATTGCAGCACCAGACCCCTTGGGAGGGGCCCCTCGGGGGCTGACATAGGGTTTGGGTTAGCCTCCAGGAGGCCGGCAGGCCCAATCCACCAGTTGTGCGGCGAACGGAGGGTCAGGCGGAGGTGAGGCCACTGGCGAGCGGGAGCATGGGCCCAGGTGTTTTGGCGTGGGGGTCCTTCAAAGGTCGCCGGAGGCTCAGAGGGCCCTGCACGTTCTTCCACCCTGAATGACCGGCGGCTACCCTAGCGGCCCGGGTAGAGGACGGGCGGTATGGTGAGTCAGGCGCTGGGGCTCGGTGTCCCCAACCCTCGGCGTTGGGGCGCCAGGCCACTTCGGAAGGGCTCTAGGGGGCCGACCGAGCATTACTGTTAGCCCCCAGGAGGCCGGCAGACCCGATCTCCCAGCTGTGTGGCGAGCAGAGGGGCGGGCCATGGTGAGGGCGCTGTTGAGTGGAATCATGGGCCCAAGAGTTTTGGCGTGGGGGGCATTCAAAAGTCGCTGGGGGCTCAGAGTGCCCTTCCCGTTGTACCGCGCTGAATGCCCGACAGCGCACCTAGCGGTGCGGGTTGCACAGGGGCGGCAGGGTGAGTCCAGTGCTGGGGCTCAGGGGTCCCCAATCCCAGGCGTTGCGGATCCAGGGCCCTTGGGATGGGCCACTCTGGGGCCAACCAAGGGTTATTGTTAGCCCCCAGGAGGCCAGTAGGCCCAATCCGCCGGCTGTGCGGCAAGTGGAGGCATGGGCCCAGGTGAGGGCGGTTGAGAGCAAGAGCGTGGGCTCAAGCGTTTTGGCACGGGGGGCCTTTGAAATCATCGGGGGTTCAGCGGGCCCTTCCTGTTCTCCCACCCTGAATGACCAGCGGCACCCCTAGCGGCCTGGGTGGTGGCGTGGCGGCAGGATGAGACTGGCAATGGGGCTCGGGGGTCCCCATTCCCTGGCATTGCGGCGCCAGGCCGCTTGGAGCGGCCCCTTGGGTGCCGAGCTTGGGTTAGGGTTAGCCCCCAGGAGGCTGGCAGGCCTGATCGGCCAGGTGTGCGGCGAGTGAAGTGGCGTGCAGAGGTGATGGCACTGGCGAGCGGGAGCGTGGGCCTAAGCGTTTTGGCGCTGGGGGCATTTGAAAGTCGCCGGGGGCCCAGAGCGCCCTACAGGTTCTCCCACCCTGAATGACCGGTGGCGCCCCTAGGGGCCGGTAGGGGAGGGGCAGTAGAGTGAGTCCAGCGCTAGGGCTCGGGGGTCCCCAATCCCCGGCATTGTGGCGCCAGGCCTTTGGAAGGGACCCCTCGGGGTCCGACCTAGGGTTAGGGTTAGCCCCCAGGAAGCAGGCCGGCCCGATCCGCTAGCTTTCGGCAAGTGGAAGGGCGGCCTGAGAAGAGGGCGCTGACAAACAGGAGCGTGACCCCAAGCGTTTTGGTGCGGGGGGCCTTCGAATGTCGCCGGGGGCTCGGAAGCCCCTGCCCGTTCTCCCGCCCTGAATGACCGTGGTGCCCCTAGCGGTCCGGGTGGCGGCGGGAAGGCAGGGTGAGTCCCACGCAGGGGCTTGGGTGTCCTCAATCCCCGGCGTTGTGGCGCTAGGCCCCTTGAAAGGGGCCCCTCGGGGGGGACCTGGGTGTAGGGTTAGCCCCAGGAGGCCGGCAGGCCCAATCCGCAGGCTGTGTGGCATACGGTGGGGCGGGCCGAGGTGAGGCCGCTGGCGAGTGGGAGCATGGCTCCAAGCATTTTGCAAAGTGGGCCTTCGAAGGTCGTCGAAGTCTCGGAGGGCCCTGCCCGTTCTACTGCCCTGTATAACCGGGGGCACCCCTAGCACCCTGGGTGGCGGTGGGGCAGCCGGGTGAGTCCAGTGCTGGAGCTTGGGGGTCCCCAATCCCAGGCGTTGCTGCTCCAGGCCCCTTGGGATGGGCCCCTCGAGGACCGACCTAGGGTTATGGTTAGTCCCAGGTGGCCGGCAGGCCCGATCCGCCGGCTGTGTGGCGAGCGGAGGGGCGGGCCAAGTTGAGGGCACTGGCGAGCTGGAGCGAGAGCCCAAGCGTTTTGGCGCGGTGGGCCTTCGAAGGTCGCCGGGGGCTCGGAGGGCCATTCCCGTTCTCCCATCCTGAATGAGGACGGCGCCCCTATCGGGCCGGGTCGTGGCGGGGCAGCAGGGTGAATCAGGCGCTGGTGCTCGGGGGTCCCCAATCCCCAGCGTGGCGGTGCCAGGCCCCTTGGGAGAGGCCCCTTGGGCGCCAAAGTAGGGTTTGGGTTAGCCCCAGGAGGCCGGCAGGCGTACGGAGGTGCTGGCCGAGGTGAGGACGCTGATGAGGGGGAGCGTGGGCCCAAGAGTTTTCGCTCGTGGGCCTTCGATGTTCGCTGGGGGCTCGGAGGGCACTGCACGTTCTCCCGCACTGAATGACCGGCGGCACCCCTAGCGGCCAGGGTGGCGGTGGGGCTGCAGGGTGATTCCAGCGCTGGGGTCGGGGGTCCCCAAACCCCGGCGTGTTTTGCGCCAGGCACCTTGGGAGGGGCCTTCGTGGGCCGACCTAGTGTTAGGGTTAGACCAAAGGAGGTCGGCAGGCCCGATCTGCCAGGTGTGCAGTGAGTGGAGTGGCGGGCCGAGGTGAGGGCGCTGGCGACAGGGTTCGTGGGCCCAAGTGTTTTGGCTCTGGGGGCCTTCGAAGGTCACCAGGAGCTCTGAGGCCCTGCCCGCTCTACCGCCCTGAATGACCGGCGGCGTCCCTAGCGGCCCGGGTGGCGGCAGGGCGGCAGGGTGCGTCCGGCGCTGGGGCTCGAGAGTCCCCAATCCCTGGCGTGGCAACGCCAGGCCCCTTTGGAGGGGCCCTCAGGGACCGAACTAGGGTTAGGGTTAGCCCCCAGGAGGCCGGCAGGCCCGATCTCCCAACTGTGTGGGGAGTGGAGAGGTGGGCCGAGGTGAGGGTGCAGGGGAGCGGGTATGTGGGCCCAAGCATTTTGGGGCTAGGGCCTTCGATGGTCGCCGGGGGCTCGGAGGGCCCTGCACATTCTCCCGCCATGAAGGACCAGCGACGCCCCTAGCTCCCTGGGTGGCAGCGGGGTGGCAGGGTCAGTCCGGCACTCGTGCTTGGGTTTCCCCAATCCCCAGCGTTGCGGTGCCAGGCCCCTTGGGAGGGGCCCCTCGGGGACTGTCCTAGGGTTAGGTTAACCCCCAGGAGGCCAGCAGTCCCGATCCGCCGACTGTGCAGTGAGCAGAGGGATTGACTGTGGTAGGGCGCAGTCGAGCGGTAGCGTGGTACCTAGCGTTTTGGTGTGGGGGGCCTTCTTATTTCACCGGAGGCTCGGAGGGCCCTGCCGGTTATCCCGCCCTGAATGCCCGGCGGCGCCCCTAGCGGCCCATGTGGTGGCGGGGCAGCAGGGTAAGTCCAGCGCTGCTCCTCGGGGGTTTCCAACACCCAGCATTGCGGCGCCAGGTCACTTGGGATGGGGCCCTAGGAGACCTACCTAGGGTTAGTGTTAGCCCCCAGGAGGCTGGGAGGCCCGATCTGCTGGCTGTGCAGCGTGCGGAAGGGCGGGCCGAGGTGAGGGCACTGGAGAGTGGAAGCGTGGGCCCAAGCGTTTTGGCGAGGGAACCCTTCGAAAGTTGCCGCGGCTCGGAGGGCACTGCCCATTCTCCCGCTCTGAATGACCGGCAGCACCCCTAGCAGCCCTGGAGGCAGCGTAGCGGCAGTGTGAGTCTGGTGCTGGGGCTCCGGGGTCCCAAATCCCCGTCGTTGCGGAGCCAGGCCCCTTGGGATGGGCCCCTAGCAGGCCTACCTAGGGTTAGTGTTAGCCCCCAGGAGGCTGGGAGGCTTGATCCGCAGGCTGTGCAGCAAGTGGAGGGGTGGGCCGAGGTGAGGGCACTGGTTAACGGAAGTGTTGGCCCAAGCGTTTTGCCTGGGGGGGCTTTCGAAGGTTGCCGGGGGCTCGGAGGGCCCTGCCCGTTCTCCCGCCTTAAATGACCATAGGGGCCCCTTGTTGCCCCGGTGGCAGTGGAGCAGCAAAGTGAGTCTGGCGCTGCGGCTCGGGGGTCACCAATCCCCAGCGTTGCGGCCCCAGGCCCCTTGAGAGGGCCCCCTCGGTTGCCGACCTAGGGTTAGGGTTACCCCCAGGAGGCCAGTAGGCCCAATCTGCTGGCTGTGCGGTGAGCGGAGGGGCAGGTTGAGATGAGGGCGTTGGCGTGCGGGAACGTGGGCCCAAAATTTTGGAGCGAGGGGCCTTCGAAGGTCACCAGGGGCTCAGAGGGTCCTGCCCGTTCTCCCGCCCTGAATGACCGGGGGTGCCCCTTGTGGCCCGGGTGGCAGTGGGGGGCATGGTGAGTCCGGCGCTGGGGCTCAGGAGTCCCCAATCCCCATCGTTGTGGCGCCAGGCCCCTAGGGAGGGGGCAATAGGGGGCTGACCTAGGGTTTGGCTTAGCCCCCAGAAGGCCCGCAGGCCCGATCCACCAGCTGTGTGCAGAGCGGAGGCGAGGGCCGAGGTAAGGGCGCTGGCCAGCGGGAGCGTTGGCCCAAGCGTTTTGGTGCGGGGGGCCTTCGAAGGTGGCCGGTGACTTGGAGGGCCCTTGCCATTCTCCCTCCCTGAATGAATGGCGGCACCCCTAGGTGCCCAGGTGGCTGTAGGGCGGGAGGGTGATTTGGGCGCTGGAGCTCGGGAGTCCCGAATCCCCGGTGTTGCGGCAATAGGAACCTGGGATGGGCCCCTCCGGCGCCCACCAAAGGTTAGGGTAACACCCAGGAGGCTGGCAGTCCAGATCCACAGGCTGTGCAGCGAGCGGAGGGGCGGACCGAGGTGAGGGCGCAGGCGAGCGGGAGCATGGGACCAAGCGTTTTGGCGCGGGGGGCCTTCGAAGGTCGCCAGGGGATCGGAGGGATCTGCCAGTTCTCCCTCCCAGAATGACCAACGGTGTTCCTAGTGGCCCGGGTGGTGGCGGGGCAACACAGTGAGTCCGGCGCTGGGGCTCGGGGGTCCCAAATCCCAGGCATTGCGGTGCCAGGCCCCTTCGGAGGGGCCCCTCAGGGACCAACTTAGGGTTATGGGTAGCCCCAGGAGGAGGGCAGGCCTCATCCACTGGCTCTGCAGCGAGTGGAGGAGCGAGCCAAGGTGAGGGCGCTGAGGAGCGGGAGCGTGGGCTCAAGCGTTTTTCATGGGGGGGCCTTCGAAGGTCGCCGTGGGCTCGGAGGGCCCTGCCCGTTCTCCCGCACTGAATGACCAGGGGCACCCCAAGCATCCCGGGTGGCGGCGGGGCAGCAGGGTGAGTCCGGCGCTGGGGCTCGGGGGTCCCTAATACCTGGCGTTGTGGCGCCAGGCCCCTTGGGACGTGCCCCTCGGGGGCTGACCTAGGGTTTGGGTTAGCCCCCAGGAGACTGGCACGCTCATTCCGCCCATGTGCAGTGAATGGAGGTTTGGGTCGAGGTGAGGTAGCTGGCGATCGGGAGCGTGGGCCAGAGCATTTGGCTTTGGATCGGGGTGCCTTCGAAGGTCGCACGTGGCTCGGAGGGTCCTGCCCGTTCTGTAGCAAAAAGGACTGGCGACACCCCTAGCTCCCCATGTGGCAGCGGGGCAGCAGGGTGTGTCCGGCGCTGGGACTTGGGGGTCCCCAATCCCTGGCATGTGGTGCCAGGCCACTTGGGAGGGGCCCCTTGGGGGTGACCTAGGGATAGGGTTAGCCCCCAGGAAGCCAGCAGGCCGGATCCGCCAACTCTGCAGCGAGCGGAGGGGTGGGCCGAGATTAGGGAGCAGGCGAGCAGGAGCGTGGGAGCCAGAGTTTTGCGCGGGGGGCCTTCGAAGGTCGCAGGGGGATCAGAGGGCCCTGCCCGTTCTCTCTTCCTGAATGACTGGCAACGCCCCTAGCGCCCTGGGTGCTTGCGGGGTGGCAGAGTGAGTCCAGCCCTGGGGCTCGGGGGTCCCAAATCCCCAGCATTGCGGTGCCAGGCTCCTTGGGAGGGGCCCCTTGGGGGCCGACCTAGGGTAAGTGTTAGCCCCCAGGACTCCAGCAGGCCCTTTCCGCCAGCTCTGCAGCAGGCGGAGGGGCAGGCCGAGGTGAGGGCACTGGCGAGAGGGAGTGTGGGCCCAAGCGTTTTGGCGTGGGGGGCCTTCAAAAGTCGCCGGGGGCTTGGAGGGCCCTGCCCGTTCTCTCGCCCTGAAAGACTGTCGGTGCCCCTAGCAGCCCGGGTTGCTGTGGGGCGGCAGGGTGACTCCGGCGCTGGGCTCGGGGGCCCCAATCCCCGGCGTTGTGGCACCAGGCCCCTTGGGAAGGGCCCCTCGGGGGCCGACCTAGGCTTAGGGTTCATCCCCAGGAGGCTGGCAAGCACTGCGATAAGTGGCTCTGGCAATGTAACAAAAATGCCATACACTTATCTGTAAGAAATAACAGTGTACAGGAACCCTCTTAGCCCTAACATCATCCTTTGTGAATATGGAAGCCAGCCCCAAAGTGGTCGTGGAAGTCTGTCGAAAGGGCTAAGCACTTTTCTCTGAGTCACCACACTATACAGGGAAAGACCAATGTACATCATCTTTCACGAGTAGGAAGCATTAATGAAAAGGTTCTGGAATTTCGAGGACTCTGACCCATCCTTATTGGTAATAAACCGCCGTGTACAGGAAAACACCTTCAACTCTCATCACCTCCTCAATCCTGATTCCGATTCAACTTTGGGTGTGTAGGACTAGGGAAATGTCCACATCTTATTAAGCTAAGAAAGAACGATGTCAGGGTAATGCCCGACAAGTCACATCAGCCTCCCTGAAGACGGAAGCAGGAATCAAGGTGGTTATGTTACCATGAGGTAAGGAAGATGAGCATATAAGTGAGAAACAACAGTGGGCAGGACCTCTCTTCCAACGAAGAGTATCTTTGCTTAATGTTGAATCCCTATGGTAAGTGGTTGTGGGCATTTGTGAGGTCAAAATCTTAAGTGTTTTGTAAAACCTCTTGGCCATTCACAGATGAGACTAAGGTAGTTGGGGACTCCTAGGCAGTGATTTGTCCACTGTCAAAAATATGAAAAGATAAAAGAGACAGATGAGGTCTCCTCAGGCATTGTCCTTTATCCTCATCCTCCGTGAGGATGGCCATCTCTGGACAGCTCAGTGGCAGGGTCTCATTCACAGTGGGGGCATCTGTTCCTCACAGACATCAGGCAGGGAAATGGATTTGGTTCTCTGTGCCAGCCCAGCCACAGCTGAGTGTCACAGCACCCTCTCGTGGGCTCATAAGAGTTTCACTGTCACCAGGCAGGTCATTGTATTTGATAAACCACTGTGAGAGTTTGCAGTCGCCTTCATCTGCAACCTCCTAGAGGCAAATGCAGGTGTCTGGTACCATGTGAAGTCATGTGAAGGCATTGTGAGAAAGTGTCCTTTTGCTTAAGAAAAACATGGCTGGGGCTCCTGGCTGGCTCAGCCAGTTAAGCATGTGCCTTTGGCTCAGGTTATGATCCCAGGGTTCTGGGATCGAGGCGAGGCTCCCTGTTCAGCAGGAAAGGAGTTAGGGAAATAGCTAGAACCCACAGAGAATGTGAATAAAGGGGAGTGAAATGGAATTTGGTCTGTGTTTTGCTTTAGGGATTGGAAGTTAGTTTTTTCTCAATTGTGATGGTTCTTGAAACAGAGAAGCTGTATTGGTTTTTTTTTACCTTTAATTTTTTTCTAATAATAATTTTTTATTATGATATGGTAGGCACTATACAGTATTTCCTTAGTTTTTGATGTAGTGTTCCATGATTCATTATTTGCATATAACACCCAGTGCTCCATGCAATATGTACCTTCCTTAATACCCATCACTGGCCCATCCCAATCCCCCACCCCTCTCCCCTCTGAAGCCCTCAGTTTGTTTCCCAGAGTCCATAGTCTCTCGTGGTTCATTCCCCCTTCTGTTTAGGGTCCATTGTCTAAAGGGACAGACAGTGGAAGTTCACCGAATATAAGATCGAAATTTCGTTGTTCATTATAGATGCCGCTAAGTAGTTCCCAGTCATTTCATTCTACTGTAGTAATTCATTATACCTGTGCAGGTGCACGTGGAAGACAATTGATGCATGTTTAGTGGTAATAAAACACGCCCCTCAGTAGTAGAATAATAGAGGATGCACATGTGTAAAATTATTCGACTGCAGCTTCCATGCTTTCCCTTTGGTTCCTTATTATCTCTGAAATTGGACAATTTTTGTTCTCTAGGCTTAAAACTCATTGTCAGTATTCAGAGTTTTTCAATGCTGATCTTCTCCTGTATAAGTTACCAAAAACCTAAAATATGTATGAAATTTAAAAAACGCTATATTGAAAATGACAGCAGGGAAGTTCCATTTTGTGAATATTGTGTCAATGGATCTCTATTTTGACATCAGTGTTCATTAGAAATGATGACATTTCATGTGAGTATAAATATCAATGTGAAAAAGAAAAGGTAGGAAGAACCTTGAATGTTTAAGTAATTGCTGAAATGACAGGTGTGTGTGTGTGTGTGTGTGTGTGTGTGTGTGTGTGTGTAATTGATTTTCAGTGAGTGGTTCAGCTTCTTGTAGGGCCTCCGAGAGAGCCCAGGTGAACCTTTCAATGAGTTGGTATCTGTTTTCAGAACATGGGAATCTCTTAGTCCAATAGTCAATCAGGCAAGCTTTGAGGTCTTGAAGAGTTTCAGTCCTCAGCGATGGTGTTGCAGACCCTTGTGAGCAAACCCTAGGGTATGCTCAGAGCCCTCATTTGCTGGTAGCAAGGTGTGACGATTTCAGACGGCATTTCCCAAAGAAGTACCTCTTGAGTCTCTGTCCTTATTAGTTCCCTACACTTCCTTACACTAGTTATGTGTTCAATGTGTTTCAGGATAATCCCCACATGTGATTTTTGCTATTTCCTACTAGTCCTATCTGTTTCTCATGTTCTTCTTTTATGGTAGGTGTTGGGAAGCAACCTGTGCAGTGTAGGAAGGGGTGTGGTAGTTGTCTGCCTTCAGAGGACCGAATGATGCCTAGAAATTGTACTGTAGTTTGAGGTCAATTGTCCATCCTCTGAGTGTCAGGAATTCCATCACTTTACATTGATGCTAGTCTGTTCTTCAAGCTGTCCTCAGAAATAAGGACGTCATCCATCTAGGGAATACTGGTTTGTGTGTATGTTTTCATTTTAGGAAAGGCCTTGCTGCTCCTGAAAATAATACTGTAGAGCACCCTTTCCTGTTCTTATTGGCCATCAGTCAATCTTTTGTGAAGTATTCCTTTATAAATAGACTTTTTATGGTTGATGAGCAGGAATTCTTATTGACAAGTCTTTGTCAGTGTGTGTATTGCAAATCTTACTTCCCAGCCTGTGGTTCACTTTTTCATTTTCTTATGGTCATAAGATAAGGAGAAATGTCACATTTTTATGAAGTCCCACTGAATTCTTTTAAATGGTTAGTGCACCCTATGTCCTGCCCCAAGATTGACAGGTTCTACGTTTTCTTTCAGAAACTGTCCAATGGGAAACACAATCCATCTCAAATTTATAAATTGCATTTTTAATTATAATAGGGTATTTATACACTGTTTTGGATTTTCTATGTACACAATCGTATTATCTTTGAATAGTCACAATTATCCCCTCAATTCTTATACTTTTTGTTTCTCTTGCCTTCTAACACTGGTAAATTCTCCAATGTAACGTTGAGTAGAGCAGCATTGTTTGAAGATTTTAATATACCTTTCTCAATATCTGACAGAAAAAGCAGACAAAACATTGGTAAAATGTGACCTAATGGACATATAGGGAACATTCCATAATAAGTGCAGAATACATTATTTTCAAGTGGTCATAGTCTCTTTACCCAAATAGATGATAGGTGGGGCCACGAATCAAGTCTACAAATGTTAAACCCTGAAATTAACTAGATTCTATTCTTAGACCACAGGGGAATTGAGCCACAGTCATAGGAAAAAGAAAACCAGGAAGTCCTTCAATGTTTAAAAATTAAATGGAACTTTGCTACATATCCTAAAGGTGAGAGAGGGAATCTCAATGGAAATTCTGAACCTTTTCTACATGATGGCTCACACACAATGGCACTTTCTTTGTGAAGAGCATTATAATAACCTAGACAGGAGTTGAGCCTTAAGTCAGAGTTCTGCCTGCCCCAGCCACACCTGGCAGCCTTGGCCTGTGGTCCCCCTCAGCTGTCCTTTCTGGTGGCCCTGAGCTAAGGGGTCAACATGGCCATATGGAAATGGGAAGCTCCCCACTCATAGTGATGGCGGTGCCCCCTCCCCAGCTGCCCTTTCTGGT
This sequence comes from Ursus americanus, assembly GCF_024610735.1. Classification (NCBI taxonomy): domain Eukaryota; kingdom Metazoa; phylum Chordata; class Mammalia; order Carnivora; family Ursidae; genus Ursus; species Ursus americanus. Next base: position 1,500,030 of record NW_028273625.1, read on the forward strand.
GGCTCTGAGCTAAGGGGGTCAACATGGCCGTATGGAAATTAGAAGCTCCCTACTCTTAGTGATGACGTTGCTATCGTATCATCCTCACCAGTCCAACAACATGATTTCTGAGTGAACTATGACACAAGAGCGACTTCTTGGCCTTCCTTCAGGTTTGAAAATCATCTGGTGAGTCATCTATTAGGAATATGGATTCAACATGTGTTCTTTCTTCTGGAAAAGAAATAGACCCAATAGCAATTATGGCTTCCTGAGCACCTGTTCCTGAGAGACATCATACTGGCTCTTTGTAGCATTCTGCCTCTTAAAATTCTCAACTAGGGTGTAGATATTTTTAGGCACATTTTCAGGTGGTTAGACAGGGACTCAGATGATATGAGTCACAGCGGATTTTAGTGTCAGAAACCTAAGTGGGATCCCCAAATTGACTCCAAATCCCTTGTTGTTCCATACAGGGTACTATTTCCCTCTTATCTCTGGTCTTCTCAATCTGGAAACCTATCAAGTATCAGGATTTTCTTGTCATGTGGAAAACTGGAACGAATTCAGCGGGCCTTTTCACGTCTGCCCATGGTGATCATTAAGATCATTATCTCAGTGGAGGACCTCTGGGTAAGATACTCAAAGATCCTTAGGAATACAGACAGTATAATATTTTCCTGGTATTAAAGTTACAGAAACCAACTATCATTTTTAGTCGATTCAGGCTCTGGTATGTTCAAACCGTGCTGTAAAACCGGTCTGAAATAGTATTTAAAAACCCTCAGCTCAGCCTCTTCTACAAAGTGAGCCAATGCTTATAAACATGGCTAAAATATTCCCTTACCTACGATGACTTCCCAGCCATCGTAGTGTTTATATGGTATGACTGTGACTTATATTAGTCACCATTTGCAGAGAAAGAACTTAGGGCATCCAGGGGGCACATCATGTTGAAATTAGTTTGTGACAATGAGCTACTGTGTTTTATTCTGCAGTCCAAGGGAATGGTGCCAGACATCTCTAAGGTGTCTAGCAGTTCTACAATTCTGATTTTAAGTGGTCTGTGTGCTTCAGAGATTTGGGCAGGAGAAGGGCAGGAGTCCAGAGACTGTGAACACTCTGTCACCTGTGCTGACCATGGAGCAGGCAGCCTTCTGTGGACAACATTTTGATTTCTTGGTACTGTTGTGAAAGGTGCTTTTGTCTCACATTCCTCCATTTAGGAGTAATTATAATGATGAAAGTAATTTTTATCTTATATCATCTGTGGGCCCTGATCCTGGGCTCCCAGGGAAGCTATCCTTTAACATTTTACTCGGCTCAAAATGACTGGGCAACACCTCAAAGCATGGGCCCTATTTCTGCCCCAAGCACATGTTGTACATCTGCTTCGAGAAGAAAACAATAACCAAAAATGCCAACATAAAGATAAGACAAAATAAAGAACCTCTTTGGCTCCCATAATATTAAAGTCATACTGACATGTATATACTGAAAATGCATGAAATCATTGCATTTCCTAAAGCCCAAGTCTTGGAGGGTCTGAGAGTCACTGACCTTGCCCAGAACCAGGCACACCCCAGCAGGGAGGGCTGGTGAAGAAAGGGAAGGGGCAGGACTCTGAGGGTGGTCTGCAGCTAGAGGGGTCCCTGGAAGGGGCCAGGTGTGTGTGGAGGCCCCAGCCCACGAGCCCACCCATGCCTGTGCCTGGTGTTGGGTAGAGGAGGCTCCTCTTGGGCCCCCTGCACTTTCAGGGTTCCAGGGGCTTGAGGGCGGGTTGCCCAGCATCCAAGGAGCTCAGGCACAGCCCTCCCAGACAATTCACCACTTGGGGGTGGAGCTACATCACTGTGGGCGGTCCCTGATTTGCAGTGGGTTGCAGACCTGGGGCAGAATGGGCACTGAGAGAGAGAGAGTTGCCCTGTGGAGATCCCTGCTGGTGAGTGAGCAGCATGCACTGGGGTGGGGGTCCGGGTCAGGGTGCGCCCCAGGTGGGAGGCAGGGTTCTGGAAGGGAACGTGGAGAGGGTTCATTGTGTGGACTCAGGTGAGTTTTCCTTTTCCATTTAAAGTCTCTTCTGCCCCATGTCCTCAACTGGCCTTATTCTCCATCCCTGTGAACTATAGGGCGCCCGCTCACCTGAGCTTTTGTGGGATGGGTTGCAGAATTTCAGGGTTCCCCTGTTCCCCTGGAAGAGTGCGGGAAAGGACCTCACACAATCCCCACCTTCAGTTCTCTGACACAGTGCAGGTGATGCCTCTTGGGCATTAACCCGAATTCAGCAGGGTGTGCCCTGGTCCCCCAGGCACAGGTGTGGCAGTAGCAAGCCCCAGAGCCGTCCCCCAACTTAGCATTATGCCCCCTGTGCCCCCAGGTTAGTGGTAATTGGCTATTAGAAGCATGCAGGAAAATCCTCCAGGTGGGGGCCTGGAGGCGGGCGTAAACCAGACCCCACTCTAGTTGCATTGGGAATAGACGAATTGAGGGTTTCTTTAGAAGAGTAAGTCTGCTTTCCAGAAAAGGCAAGGTCATTGGTCTGTTGAGAATGAAGATAATTACTGCTAAACAACAAGTATGTGTTGCCCCTTCGCCCAGAAACCGAAGCAGGTGTGCAGGCTTTAGGTCAGAGGTGCCTTCTTCTCCACAGCTGAGAACACTTCTCTGCTCTGGCTCCTAGACACCCGAGGTTTTGAACGTCAGCATCAGAGTCAGCGAGGCAGATTGTCACAGGACGCCAGTGTTCAGAGAAAGCACAGGTATGTTTGGCAAAATGTCCTATCTATGTCAGGGCTGGAGGTAAAACCTCTCATTATCCCAAAACCTCCTGGGCTTTTCTCTTTTCTCTAGTTGAGCCACAAAGTAAAATTGAAGTAGCTGTCAGCATTCTGGGTTTGGTGCAAGAATTACTTAGTTTCCCTGCAGGTAGAACTTTGCACGGGATCACAATTTCTCTGTCCATTTATTGCTTACAAATGTATTTTGACCATCTGTTTCCTAGGAACCCTCTTTTATTAGAAAGGGAAGGTGAGATTCACTCTCTGCCTGTTTGTAACATCTAATTTGTTCCTTCATCTAACAATGTTTATCCAGTTGGGCCTAAGATATGGTTGAGTGGCCAGCATCTAGAGTTAGATGGCTTTTTTTCATCTGATACAGACTTGGATGATGTCTTTTGACAAAGGTGATATTTCATCATTGATTAGTTTATTCATCAGAAGAGTTAAAATTAGGGTGGAGGGAAAATTCAAAATTATCCAAAGCGGCCTGTTCCTGTTTAAAAGTTGAGCTTGACTTTCTAGTTTTACTAAAAGTATTATCTCGATATTTTGAGGTGCCATATTCTCTCTGTAGTTTCTTTGGTGGTGGAGTCAGAAGGAGAGTCTGGGAATTCTTTCGGAGAGTGGCATGCTGGTGGCTTCAAGGGGCTTGGCGTCAGGAGCCTTGGGGTGAATTCTGCAACTGCTTGTCTGACCCTGGGTGCATCTCCCAGAGGTTTTGTTTCCTCTTATGAAATTGCCGGCAGATAATGTTCTGCTTGAAGGGGAACCCTCCCATCCTGTTGGTGGGAATGCAAAGTGGTGCAGCCAGTCTAGGAAACAGTGTGGGGGTTCCTCAAAAAGTTAAACATTGAACAACCCCATGATCCAGCTATTGCTCTCCTAGGTATTTACCCAAAGGATACAAAAATGTGGATTCAAAGGGGGTCCATGCACCATGATGTTTAGAGCAGCAATGTCCACAGTAGCCAAATTATGGAGAGAATCCCAAAGTCCATGCACTGATGAATGGATCAAGCAGATGTGGGATACCTATATATAATGGAATATGACCCAGCTTCAAAAAGAATGAAATCTTACCACTTGCAAGGATTTGGATGGATCTAGAGTGTATTAAGCTAAGCAAAATCAGTGAGGAAAGACTAATATCCTATCCTCTCACGCTTGTGGAATTTCAGAAAGAAAACAGATGCACAGAGTGTTGGGGTGATGAGAGAGGCAAACAAGGAAATAGACTCAACCTTGGAGAACAAACTGAGTGTTGCTGCAGGACAGGGGTGTGGGGGGAAGAGTTAAATGGGTGAGGGGTATTAAGGAGGGTACTTGTGATGAGCACCAGGTACTGTATGCAGGTGAGGAATCACTAAATCCTACCCCTGAAGCGAATATTCCATGGCATGTGAACTAAGTGGAATTTAAGTAAAAGAAGAAAGGAAAAAGTGTTCTGCTTCATGAAGAGTGAGGTAAAATTGTAGTGATTTGGGCTGTACTATTCTATAGAGGATAGATGTAAAACACCCTGTTGTAGGATACACTAGTTTCTTATCACATAAGGAATACTCAGAGAGCTGCAATGAAAGATTCAGGTCTCAGAGCATGTTCATGTTCCACTGATATGTTACAGTTTGCACAGGTAGGAAAGAAGGTGGAGAGAAAGGCAACAGAAGGGGAAAGTAGGTGTGAACCTTTCATTAGTTAGCATTATATCTTTCTCATGAAAGCCTTGCGCCAGTGTGATTTTGGAAGAAGAGGCGGAATCCGGGAGCATTGGAGGAGACAGGGGAGTTCCAGGTCTCGTTAAAGCTGACAGGGGTCCCAGATGAGAGCTGAATGCATTCTGCAGCAGGGTGTGGGCAGGGTGGTCTCCAGGGGTGGCTGTGGGTCTCCTGGGTGAGAGTTGTGACAGGTGAGGGCTGTGTGCAAGTTCCTGGCTGAGGACAAGTGAGGCACAGGCGGAGAGCTGGCAGAGAACCTTCTTCTGGGCCACCAGCCTCACCCAACACACACAGCCTCATCTTCTGTCCCTGTCACTCCAATTCAGACTTCTCCGAAGGTGAGTGAGAACACATCAAGAGCATTCTGAACAAAAGGGAAAGCATGTGCAATGGCTCTGGGGCAGGAGATTTCCAGGTATGTCCAGGAGCAGCAAGAAGGCCCTGTGGCCACAGGAGACAGCTTAGGACATGAGCTCAGAGAGGTGACAGAAAGCCATTCCAGGGCTATAACCCCATGAGACCCTGTTTCACTGGGCCATCCTGGCTACAGTGTTGAGAACAGATTACAGAGGGTTGAAGACGGCAAGGCAGGTCAATGACGAGGCTTTTCCAGGAACTCAGGCACTGTGGACCAGACAGGTGGCCTTGGATGGAGTGGTTAGACCTATTCTGGGTCCATTTTGAAGATGGAGCTCACAGGATTTGCTGATGGGTTAGCTATTAGGAGCAGCAGAACGGAGGCGTTGGGGTAACTCCCAGCTGTTGTGGGTTGTCCTGATCGAGGGGAAGGAGAGTGTTTCTGGGGATAGGAGGTAGTCTGTGTTCCGCATCCTGAGGAAGGTGCCTTTCCCGGTGGGTCTGCTGAGATTTGTGTCTGGGAGAACCTTTCACATCTCCTCCCTCAGCAATGCTCAAGTACAAGTATCCCCCACTTTTTAAGCGTTCACAGTAAGACACTGGGATTTCTTGAAAGAACTATGTTATTACCCAGCTTCAGTAAGAGGAAGAGACCTGAAGAGGCTTTCCCTCTTATGCAAAAAGGTGAACAGTGAGAATCGCGTTCAGCATCTGTTTTGGGAAGAAGCACAACAGAGGCAGCGTGCACCCCAACCAGCTCCTTCCCCTGGGAACAGCTATCCACATCCAGCCACCAGCACTTTGAATGGTGTCTGTGAGCCTCTGCTGTGCTTTATCTTCATTTATGCTGGGCCTCCCTTAAAAACTTGTGTCCTGAGGCCTAAGAAAAGCCAAAGAGAAGGAATTTTGGAGTCTGAGCACACTGTCTAATTGTTCCGTGTAAATTAATGGCCATTCCTTCTTGACACCATTTCTGCTGTGCAAGGTTTCTCAGAAGCCCTGTACTTTCAAAGAGCAGGGAAACCTATACCCGATGCTTCAGGGTTAGTTTTAGACTCCATGCTGGACAGAACATTTCATGACTGTCGGATTTTCTCACTTCAACATTGAGACTTTGACCACCTTCACCCGTTTCTACCATCCCATCCCCGAATCTGGCACCTACCAATCTGCTCTCAGTGTCTATGTGTTCAGTATTTGTTTATTCCTCGTGGAATGTACATGAGAGCATCTGGTATTGGTCTTTCTGTGTCTGAGTTACTTGGCATAAGGCCCCCAAGGTCTGTGTTTCCATGTCTGGTTCTTGTGAATAATGCTGCAGTGAACGTGGGAGTGCATCTGTCTTTTTGAGGCAGTATTTTTGTGTTCTCCGAATCAATACTCAGTAGAGCCATTACTGGGTCATGGGGTAGTTGCATTAATTTTTTCAGGAACCTCCATACCGTTTGTCACAGTGGCTGCACCAATTTCCATTTCCACCAACAATGCTCAGAGTCCTCTTGTCTGCACACCCTTGACCCCACCTGGTGTCTGTCTCTGGGACAATAGGTGTTCCAACACTTGTGAGGGAATAGCCAGTTGTGGGTTTGACTGATGTTTCCCTGACGATATTTAGTGATGTCGAACAACTTTTTCTGTCTGTTGGCACCTGTGAGCTGTCTTTGGAAAGTATCTATTCACATATTCCCCACATTTTTTATACACTTTTTTTTTGTTTGTTTGTTTTGATTTGTATGAGTGTTGTGTGTATTTTGGATGTTAGCCTCTTCTCACACATATGATTCACAGATATTTTTTTTCTTATTGGGTCTGTGGCCTTGTAAGTTTTTGCTGGTTTCTTTTTCCGTGTGGAAGATTTCAGTTGAAGTTGTTCCACCTGTTTATTTTTGCTTTTGTTGCCTTTGCATTTGGTGTCCAATCTGAAGACTCTTTGCCAAAACCAATGTCGAGAGACTTAGTACCTGTGTCTTCTTGGAGGTTTATGGATTCAGGTCTTACGTTCATATCATTCATCCATTAAAAATTTTGTGTGTGGTGTAAGAAAGTGACCCAGTTATATTCTTCTGCATTTAGTGTCCAGTTTGCCTGTTACCGCTCACTGAAGAGACAGTCCTTCCCTCATGGCATATCTTCTGCTGCTGTGTCGTAAGTTAGGATCATCTACGTGTGGGTAAGTTTCTGAGCTTTCTGTTCTGTTCCACTGACCTGGTGTCTGTGTTTATGCCAGTACCATCCTGTTTTGATGACAACAGCTTTGTAATCTAGCTTGAAATCCAGGAGTGTGTTGACTGCACCTTTCTTTCTCCAGGTTTCTTTGGGTATTTGGGGTGTTTTATGATTACATACAAGTTTGAGGACTGTTTTCTATTTGCTCGAATAATGCCACTGGAATTCAGATAGGGATTTCATCACATGTGTCAATTGCTTTGGGTACGATGGACATGTTCACATAATTAACTCTTCCAGTTAAGGAGCATGGCGTATGCTTCCATTTGTTTGTGTTGCCTTCCAAATCTTTGACCCATACATCCTGCCCCCCTCGACACACATGTTTTTCATTTCTTTTCTGCCATGTGTTGAGTGTACTATGTCTTTCTCATTCTTGGTTGCTTTTATTCCTAAATTTTTTTTGATGCAATTGTAAATGGCATTGCTTTTTTAATTTCTCTTTGCGAAAGTGTGTCATCAGTATACAGAAATGCAAGAAGTTGGGTCATCTGGGTGGCCCCATAGGTGAAGCGTCTGCCTTCAGCTCAGGTCATGAACCCAGAGTTCTGGGTTCGAGCCCCATGTTGGGCTCCCCGCTTACAGAGGGTCTGTTTCTCCCTCTTTCTCACACTCCCCCTGCTCGTGCTTTTTCTCTTCCTGTCAAATAAATAAATAAAATTTGAAAATACATAAAGACAACAGGTCTCTGTATATTGACTTTATATCCTGCAGCTTTCTTGAATTTGTTTATTCTAACAGTTTTTTTTTTTTTTTGTGGAATCATTCGGGATTTCATGTCATTTGCAAATAGTGACAGTTTTCCTGTATGGATTTCATATCTTTCTTTTTTTAAAATGATGTCACCCTACAGTACTTCATTTGTTTTTGATGTAGTGTTCCATGATTCATTGTTTGCATATAACACCAAGTGCTCATTATGACACATGCCCTCCTTTTTTAAAAAAAGAATTTATTTATTTATTCAACAGATATAGAGACTGCCAGCGAGAGAGGGAACACAAGCAGGGGGAGTGGGAGAGGAAGAAGCAGGCTCACAGCGGAGGAGCCTGTTGTGGGGCTCGATCCCATAATGCCGGGATCACGCCCTGAGCCAAAGTCAGACGCTTAACCGCTGTGCCACCCAGGGGCCCCAACAGGTGCCCTCCTTAATACCCATCACCAGGTTAACCCATTACCCTACCCCTCCCTTTCTGCAATCTTCAGTTTGTTTCCCAGTGTCAATAGTCTCTCATGGTTCATCTCCCCCTCTCATTCCCCCCCTTCACTTTTCCCTTCCTTCTTCTAATGTCCTCCATGCTACTCCTTCCGTTCCACATAGGAGTGAAACCATATGATAATTGTCTTTCTCTGCTTGACTTAATTTCACTTAGCATAATCCCCTCCTGGTCCATCCACGTTGGTGCAAATGGGGGGTATTCATCCTTTCTGATGACTGAGTAATATTCCATTGTATAGATGAACCACATCTTCTTTGTCCAATCATCTACTGAAGGACATCTTGGCTCCTTCCACAGTTAGGCTATTATGGACATTGCTGCTATGTACATTGGGATACAGGTGCCCCTTCTTTTCATTACTCTGTGTCTATGGGGTAAATACCCAGTAGTTCAATTGGTGGGTCTTAGGATAGCTCTGTTTTTAACGTCTTGAGGAACCTCCATATTGTTTTCAAAAGTGGCTGTACCAGCTTGAATTCTCACGAGTAGTGTAAGAGGGCTCCCCTTTCTTCACATACTCTCTGACTTTTTTTTATTTCTGTCTTGTTAATTTTTTTTCAAGATTTTATTTATTCATTCCACAGAGATAGAGACATCCAGCGAGAGAGGGAACACAAACAGGGGAGTGGGAGAGGAAGAAGCAGGCTCATAACGGAGGAGCCTGATGTGGGGCTCGATCCCATAATGCCAGGATCACGCCCTTAGCCGAAGGCAGAGGCTTAACCTCTGTGCCACCCAGGTGCCCCCTGCCTTGTTAATTTTAACATTTCTAACTGGTGTAAGGTGGTATCTCATTGTCATTTTGATTTGTATTTGCCTGATGGCAAGTGATGTGGAGCATTTTTTCATGTGTCTGTTGGCCATTTGTATGTCTTCTCTGGAGAAGTATCTCTTTGTGTCTTCTGCCCATTTTTTTGATGTCGAGTTTGAGGAGTTCTTTATAGATCTTGGATACCAACCCTTTATCTGTAATATCATTTGCAGATATCTTCTTCAATTCCATAGGTTGCCTTTTTGTTTTTTGATCATTTGCTTTGCCAAGCAGAAGCCTTTTATCCTGATGAAGTGCCAATAGTTCATTTTTTGCTTTTATTTCCTGTGCCTTTAGAGACGTGGCTTGCAAGAAGTTGTTGTGTCCAAGGTTGAAGAGTTCTTTTGATTTTGATATGAGACAGGAATCCATTATCTTATTTTCCTGATTGTATTCGAGTCCTCTGTCTTTCTTGGTGAGTCTAGCTAAGTTTGTCAGTTTTGTTTATCTTTCCAAAAAAGGCTGCTCTCATTTTCATTGGTTTTTTTTTTTGTCTTTTTAGTCTCCGTTGGATTTATTAATGCATTCCTTTTTGTTATTTCCTTATTTCTACTAATTTGGGGCTTTGTTTGTTGTTTTTTTTTTTTCTACTTATTTACCACATAAAGTAGGTTGTTTATTGGAGAGCATTTTCATGGATTGATGAAGACTTTAATTTCTATGAATATCCCCCATAAAGCTACTTTTGCTGCATCCCATAAGTTTTTGTAGGTTGTCTTTTTCATCAGTGACCAGGTACTTCTAAAAGTTTTTTGATTTCTTCTTTGACTGTTGGATGTTCAGTAGCATGTTGTTAAATCTCCACATATTTTTTAAGATTATTTTAGTATCTGACAGAGAGTGAGACAGCGAGAGAGGGAACGCAAGCAGGGGGGTGGGAGAGGGAGAAGCAGGCTTCCCACTGAGCAAGGAGCCTGATTTGGCGCTAGATCCCAGGATCCGGGGTCAAGACCTGAGCTGAAAGCACATCCTTAACGACTGAGGCACCCAGGCCCCAAAAATCTCCACCTATTTTTGACTGTCCCATTTTTTTCTTGAGACTGATTTCTAATTTCATATCATTGTGGTTGGACAAGATTTGAAGCAGAAGGTGAAAAGAGCATTCAGATGAAAGGTTTGTTTCCTGGAGGGTTTTCTGAGGGCAGACCATGAGTTCAGTGGGGATGGAGGAAGGTTTTGTGAGACGGGGGGTGGGGGTAACCCTCGTTAGAATTACTGACTACTACCATGCAGGCTGTGTGCTACCGTTCACACCATAGTCCTGATGGACTTGTACTTCATTAAATATTTTCTAGGAGGTGTAGGCATAGCCTTTACTTAAAGAAAGGTGCCATGTGGGTTCATGGCATTACCCCAGGTCAGCAACCAGGATGTATGGTATTGTGGGGGATCAGAAGCAGGCTTTCTGTGGGAAGCGACAGAAATAGTGTATGGTGAGCTCCATGACCATAGGTGAGGTCCCTAGTGACCCACTGGGTGTTGGGTTCTGTGGATCTGTCTCATCAGGTGCTGTGGAATTCAGGGACACCCTCCTGTCTGTGGATTTGTGTGGAGACAGGTAGACATCAGTGTCTGGCCAGGCACGAGGGTCGCAATGGACCACCACCAGAGGTGCAGCGTGCGGGGGAGCCACTGCTTAGTTTCCCCGAAAGCTGACCAGGGTCTGTGACCGTGATTCCTAGCATCTGCAAGGGAAGAGGAGGCCGGGGTGGTGCACACTCCCTAGACTTGTGCTCAGGACTAGTCTGGAGCCCACTGAAGTCAGCCACACCTGGCACAAAAGGCACCCAGTCAGTGTAGCTGTGGGCACTGCTCCCATGGCACTTTTGGGCCGGCTCCATGCTGCCACCTCCTCTTTTCATCATCATCTTCAAGGTCATGTGCCTCTGCTCTTGCCCCATGGCCTCCGGGGTATTGTCCGTCCTCCATCTGGCCCTCGTCCCTGGTGCCCTGTGCAGTCCGATGACAGGGTAGCCTTCTCGAGACAAACATCTGGCCCCGATGGAAAACTTCCATGGATCTCTTGTGATGCGAGGATGATGCCCTGCCCTGGAAGGGGGCTGCAGTTCCAAAATCAGGAGAGCCATGTCTCCCTTTTCAGCATGGCCTGCACTCCCCTCAGTCTTCTTCAGGGAAGCTCTCGCCACTTCCTGAGCTGACAGCTCTGAACTTAAAAATGAATGTTATTTTACATATCTCTATGCTTTAGTTCATCCATGGCATGTCTTTCAACCCCGTTAGTGGGTTTTTTTTTTTTTAGCAGTTCTGAAGGGCTGTCTGCTCAAGGAGGGGATGACCTGGGCAGGGCAGCTTTCCCTCTCATCTCCCTCAGCATGTCTCTGAGCCCTGAGGCCAGCTGTCCCACTGAGGATTGAGGGACCTGAGCCAGCCCATTCTGAGCCCAGGCTGTGTCAGCTCATAGACTGATGCGTGTCGGAGTGGTGGGCAGCTGGCATGGGCCAGGGGCAGGCAGTGTCTCCTTCTCATTCCTTCCCTCCCTTCCTCCCAGAAGTAGCTCAGAGCAGCCTTCAACCCCTGCATCTCCAGATCCCTTGACCTGTGCCTCCTGTGTTCAGCTGGTGACCTTGGAGTTTCGCATGTATTCTAGCTCCCGTACCCTCTCCCATAGCAGTTCCTGGATCAGGGGAGGGGTCGGACCCTTGTCTGTTTTTGATCTTCTTCCTGTCCCGCACCGAGCCCACCGACCGTTTCATCTTCCATGTATGTGCTTGGAAGCAAGCCCATCCACAGGAAACCTATTAGCCAAGTGGATCCAGGCAATGAACATTGAAGTAGAGATCCAGAATCCATAATAAACCTGCTCTGAAACCTGTCCCAAAGTCTGTGACTCTCTCACACTGAAACAGAAACAATAATAGCTTTCTGGACTGTGAAGTGATATGTGTCTCTACTTCCAATCTTGAATGCATAGGTGCTGAACCTGGACAGAAAGGGACCATGGCTCCCGTGGGCTGGGATCCACAGTAAGAACGCAGTGAAATCTGAATTTTAGGCATTAAGTGAATAATTATTGTAGAGTGAATCCCAAGTAGGGCTTTTGCACATTGCACAGGAAAAGCTTTTTCAAAGAGGTTTCTGAAAGAAAAATCTTTTTTTAAAATTTATTTTAATTCCATTAGAGCTAACATACAGTGTTACATTCGTTTCAGGTGTACAGTAGAGTGATTCAGTAATTCTATATATTACAAAGTGGTCATCAAGAAAAGTGTCCTCTTAATCCCCTTCATCTATTTCACTCATCCCTCTATCCACCTCCTCTCTGGTAACCATCCGTTTGTTCTCTATTGAAAAGAGTTTGTATTTTGGTGTGTCTCCTTTTTCTCTTTTAGTTATTTATTTTTGTTTGTTTTTTAAATTCCCCATTAGAGTGACATCATATGGGATTTGTCTTTCTCTGACTGACTGATTTTAGTTTGGATAATACTCTCTAGCTCCATCCATGTGGCTGCAAATGGCAAGGTTTCATTCTTTTTCAAGCCGAGTAATACTCCATTGTGTGTGTGTGTGTGTGTGTGTGTGTGTGTGTGTGTGTGAATACACACATCTATCATCTCATTTGTCAATTTTTCTACAGACACTTGGGTTGCTTCCATATTGTGATATTGTAAATAATAGTGCAAGAAACATAGGGGTGCACGTATCCTTTTTACTTACTGTTTTCCTATTCTTTGGGTAAATACGAGTAGTGTGATTGTTGGATCGTAGGGTAGTTCTATATTTAATTTTTTGAAGAAACTTCATACTGTTTTCCACGGTGGCCACCACAGTTTGCATTCCCGCCCACAGTTCACGAGGATTCCCCTTCATCCACATCCTCCCAACACCTGCTCTTTGTTGTGCTTTTGATGTTAGCCATTCTGACAGGTTTGATGTAATACCTCATTGTCCTTTGGATTTACATTTTCCTGATGATGGGTGATGGTGAACATCTTTTCACGGGACTCTTGGCCATTTGTATTTCTTCTTTGGAGAAATGTCCATGTCTTCTGCCTATTTTTTAACTGGATTATTTGTTTTTTGGGGGGTCGAGTAGTATCAGTTCTATATGTTTTGGACACTATTCCTTTATTGCATATGATCTTTGCAAATATCTTCTCCCTTTGAGTAGGTTGTCTTATTACTTTTACGTTTTCATTGTTCTTCTGCCGTGTGGAAACTTTTTATTTTGCTGTATTCCCAATAGTTTATTTTTGCTTTCATTTCCTTTGCCTCAGGACACAGTCTAGAAAAACGTTGGTATGGTCCATGTCAAGAAGTTACTGTCTTCCCTCCTGTAGGATTTTTATGGATTCAGTTCTCATATTGAGGTCTTGAAACTGTTTTGTGTTTGTCTTTATTGTGTAAGAAAGCAGTCTAATTTCATTCTTTTGTGCGTAGCTGTCTAGTTTTCCCAACACCATTTGCTGTAGAGACTGTCCTTTTCCCTTTTGATATCGTTGCTTGCTTTGTGGAAGATTCATGGACCACATAATTATGGGTTTCTGTCTGAACTTGTATCCTGTTCCTTTGGTCGCTGTTTCTATTTTTGTGCCGTACTCTCTTGTTAGGATGACTGCAGCTTTGTAGTATAACCTGAAATCTGAAATTGTGAGTCCTCCAGCTTTGTTTTTCTTTTCCACATTGCACTGGCTGTTCGGAATCTTTAGTGGATCCATACAAATGTTTAGGATTGTTTATTCGAGGTCTTTTGTTCTTTAATTTAAATTCAATTAGCCAACTTACAGTACACCATTAGTTTCAGATGTAGTCTTAAATAAATTTTCAGTCGTGTGTAACACCCAGTGCTCATTGTATCATGTGGCCTCCTTAATGCTACTCACCCAGTTACCCCCCCCCCAACTTCTCCAACAATCATCAGTTTCTTGCGATAGTTAAGAGTCCATCATGGGTTTTCTCCCTCTCTGATGACTTCCCATTCTATTTTCCCTTCCTTCCCCTATGGTCTTCTTCCTTGTTTCTGATATTCCACATAGGAGTGAAAGCATATGATCATTGTCTTTCTTTCATTGACTTATTCCACTCAGCATAATACCCTCCAGCTCCACCCATGTCGGTGTGATGGTAAGTATTCATCCTTTCTGATGGCTGAGTAATATTCCATTATATATATATATGATCCACAACTTCTTTATCCATTCATCTGTCCATGATCATCTGCACTCCTTCCACAGTTTGTCTATGATGGACATTGCTGCTATGAACACTGGGGTGCATGTGTCCCGTCTTCACTACATCTGTCTCTTTGGGGTCGATACCCCGTAGTGCAATTGCTGGGACATAGGGTAGCTTTATTTATAACTTCTTGAGGAAACTCTGTACCATTTTCAAGAGTGGCTGTACCGCACTGCATTCTTACAGGGGTGTAAGAGGGTTCCCATTTCTCCACATCCTCTCCAAGATGTGTAGTTTCATGTCTTCTTATTTTTAGATATTCGGCCTCGTGTGGTAGGGCATCTATAGGGGTTAAGATTTCCATTTCCCTGAAGCCAAGTGATATGAAGCATTTATGCATGTGTCTTTTGGTCACCAGTATGTCGTCATCATTGAAATGACTTCCCATTTTAATCCATCTCAAGACCTAAAGCTGGGTAAGGCACTGAAGCTGGATGATGCCATCGGTTGGAAGTGTGGAGAATTTCAAAAGATCTCCGTGGAGAGCAAGTTTAAAGGTCAGTGTGAAGCTACTAATTGGATCCGGGGAGATCTCTGAAAGTGGGGGTTGCCTGGGATGGGCTGAGGGGGGCCCTCCGATTTTCCTATGAATCCTTGCTGCAGCCCCAAATGGACAGTTTCCTGATGTGGGGCAGGCTGAGTCCTCTAGTCGTGCAGAGGTGAGCCCAATGCCTGGTGCCTTGGAGGCAGGCAAACGGGGAGGGACCCTCAGCAGAAGACCCAGGGTTAGGTTAGGCCTCAAGAGACAGCAGGTCCGAACTGCCCAGTGCTCAGAGAACTCCCAGGCCGAGTGAGATGAGGGCACAAGGGCGGGTGAGTGTGAGCCTGAGGTTCCATCCGGAAGGGCCCACAAAGGTCGGGGTTCAGCAGAAGGAGCTCTCAGGGGGTGCCCCAATTCTCTTGCCCTGAATGCTCTGTTGTGCCCCAAAATGGTACAGTTTACTGTGGGTTGCAGGCTGAGTCCTACGGTGGGTCTTGGGTGTCCCCAATCCGCTGGAGTGGGGTGCCAGGACCCCGGGGAGGGGCCCCTCTGTGGCCAACCTTGGGTAAGGGTTAGTGTTCAGGAGCCCGGCAGGGACAATCTGCAGGCTGTGCGGCGAGCTCTGTGGAGGGCTGAGAGGAGGCCATTGGGGAGGGTGAGCATTGGCCTCAGGGTTGGGGCACGGGGGGCTGCCAAAGGATGGGGATGGGCTCCGGGGGCCTCCCCAAGTTCTCGTGCCCTGTAGGCTCTGTAGAGCCCCGAGGGGCACGGTTTCCTGTGGGGTGGCAAGCTGAGTCCTGCGGTGGGGCACAGGTATCCCAATTACCCGGGTCTGTGGTGTAAGGCTCCTGGGGAGGCCCCCAAACCCATGGCAGACCTAGGGCTAGGGATAGGCCCAGGAGCCCCGCAGGCCCGATCTGTTGGCTGTATGGCGAGCTACACGGGCTGAGGTGAGGATGTGGGGAGAGTGAGCATGGGCCTCAGGGTTGGGGTGCGGGAGGCCACCGAAGTTCGCTGGTGGCTCAGGAGGGCCCTCCTGGTTCTCCCGCCCTGAATGCTCTATGGCCTCCCAAGGCACACGGTTTCCTGCAGGGTGGCAAACTGAGTCCTGCTGTGGGGCTCAGGTGTCCCGAATCCCCGCGGCTGTGGCTCCAGGCTCCTGGGGAGGGGCCCCTCCACAGATGAACTATGGTTAGGGTTGGGGCCCAGGAATCCCGCAGGCCAGATCTGCCCACTATGTGGCAAGCTCCGCCCTGGGCTGAGTTGAAGGTGTGGGGTGGGGTGAGCATGGGCTTCACGGTTGAGTTTAGGGATCGCCGAAGTTCGCCGGGTGCTCTGGGGGCCCTCCTGGTTCTTCCGCCCTGAATGCTCTACAGCCTCCCAAGGGGCACAGTTTCCCGCGGGCTGGCAGGCTTTATCCTTCAGTGGGGCTCAGGTGTCCCCATTCCCTGGGGCTGCGGCACCGGGCCCCAGGGGAGGGGCCCTACCCAGCCGACCTAGGGTCAGGTGTAGGCCCCAGGAACCCAGCAGGCCTGATCTGCCGGCTCTGCGACGAGTTCGGTGGCAACCTGAAGGGAAGGCGTGGGGCGGGATGAGTGTGGGCCTCAGGGTTGGGGTGTAGGGGCCACCGAGGATCCCTGGGGGCTCAGGGGGGCCCTACCAGTTCTCTTGCATGGGATGTTCTGTGGCGCCCCAATGGGCATGGTTTCCTGAGGGGTGGCAGGATGAGTCCCGTGGTGGGGCTCAGGTGTACCCAATCCCTGGGGTTAGGGTACAGATTAGGGTATGGGTTGAGGTTAGGGTATGGGTTAAGGTTAGGGTATGGGTGAGGGTAGGGGTTAGGGTTAGGGTAAGGAGAGGGTACGGGTTAGGGTTGGGTTTTGGGGTTACAGGTTAGAGGTTATGGGTTAGGGTACAGATTAGGGTTTAGGGTACGGGTTAGGGTTTAGGGTTCGGGTTTAGGGTTAGGGTTAGGGTTGGAGTACGGGTTAGGTTTAGGGTATGGGTTAGGTTTAGGGTATGGGTTAGGGTACGCATTAGGGTACGGTTTAGGGTACAGGTTAGGGGACGGTTTAGAGTAAGTGTTGGCGTACGGATTTGGGTACGGCATAGGGTACGGATTAGGGTTAGGGTACGGGTTAGGAAACACGTTAGGGATTGGGATTGGGTACGGTTTAGGGTTAGGGTATGGGTTAGGGTACGGGTTAGGGTACAGATTAGGGTTAGGTATGGGTTAGGGTATGGGTTAGGGTCCAGGTTAGTGATAGGGTACGGGTTAGTTTATGGGTTAGGGTACGGGTTAGGGTATGGGTTAAAGTTAAGGTAAGGGTACTGGTTAGGGTTAGGGTAAGGGTTACAGTTTAGTGTTTAGGGTTACGGTTAGGGTATGGGTTAGGGTTAGGTTATGGGTAGGGTTAGGGTACGGGTTATGGTATGAGTTAGGACATGGGTTAGTGTCAGGTTTTAAGGTTTAGTGTTAAAGTTAGGGTATGGGTTAGGGTACTTGTTAGGGTTACGGTTAGGTTTAGGGTACGGTTTAAGTTACGGGTTAGGGTACAGTTTAGGGTTAGGGTTAGGGTATGGGTTAGAGTACGTTTTAGGGTTACGGTTAGGGTTAGGGTACAGGTTAGGATTAGGGTTAGGGTACGGGTAGGGTTAGGGTTAGGGTACGGGTTAGGGTTAGGTTTAGGGTTAGGTTACGGGTTATGGGTAGGGTTAGCTGAAGGGGTAGGGTTAGGGGTTAGGGTTAGGGGTTAAGTTTTAGGGTTTAAGGTTAGGTGTTAGGGTTTAGGCTTAGGGTTAGACCCCAGTAGGCCAGCAGGACCGATGCGCCTGCTGTGCGGGGAGCGGAGGAGTGGGACGAGGTGAGGGCGCTGGCGAGCAGGAGTATGGTATCCAGCGTTTTGGCGCAGGAGGCCTTTGAACATTGCTAGAGGCTCGGAGGGCCCTGCCCGTTCTCCCGCCCTAAATGACCAGTGACGCCCCAGCGGGCCGATGTCGACGGGGCGGCAGGGTGAGTCCGGCACTGCAGCTCGGGTGTCCCCAATCCCCGGCTTTGGTCACCAGTCCCCTTGTGAGGGCCCCCTCTGGGGCCAATCTAGTGTTAGGGTTAGCCCCCAGGAGGCCAGCAGGCCCCATACGCCAGCTGTGCGGTGAGCGGAGGGGCGGGCCATGGTGAGGGACTGGCGAGCTGGAAGGTGGTACCCAAAATTTTGGCGCCGGGGGCCCTCAAATGTCGCCGGGGACTCAGAGGGCCCTGCCCATTCTCCTGCCCTGAATGAGTGGCGGCTCCACTAGCAGCCCGAGTGGTGGCGGGGCGGCAGGGTGGGTCTGGCGCTGAGGCTCGGGGGTCTCCAATGCCAGACGTTGCAGCACGAGGCCCCTTGGGAGAGGCCCCTTGGGGGCCGACCTAGGGTAAAGGTTAGCTCCTGGAGGCCGTAGGCACAATCCGCAGTCTGGGGCGAATGGAGACGCGGTCGAAGATCAGGGCGCTGGCGAGCAGGAGAGTGGGCCCCAGCCTTTTGGCGCTGGGGGCCTTCGAAGGTCACCGGGGCAGGGAGGGCCCTGCCCATTCTCCAGCCCTGAATGATCGGCGGTACCCTAGTGGCCCGGGTGTGGGCGGGGAGGAACGGTGAGTCCAGCGTTGTGACTCGGGGGTCCCCAATCCCTGGCATTCGGCGGCAGTCCCTTTGGGAGGGGCCCCTTGGAGGCCGACCTAGGGTTAGGGTTAGCCCCCAGGAGGCTGGCAGGCTCGATCCACCGGCTCCGTGGCAAATGGAGGGGTGGGCCAAGGTGAGGTCGCTGGCGAGCGGAAGCGTGGGCCCCAACATTTTGGCTCGGTGGGCCTTCGAATGTCACAGGGGGCTCGGAGGGCCCTGCTCGTTCTCCTGCCATGAAGGACCGGCGACGCCCTTAGCTCCCTGGGTGGCAGCGGGGTGGCAGGGTCAGTCCTGCACTGGTGCTTGGGTTTCCCCAATCCCCAGCATTGCGGCGCCAGGCCCCTTGGGAGGGGCCCCTCGGGGACTGTCCTAGGGTTAGGTTAACCCCCAGGAGGCCGCAGTCCAGATCCGCCGGCTGTGCAGTGAGCGGAGGGATTGACCGTGGTAGGGCGCAGTCGAGCGGTAGCGTGGTACCCAGCGTTTTGGCGTGGGGGCCTTCTTATTTTACCGGAGGCTCGGAGGGCCCTGCTGGTTATCCCGCCCTGAATGCCCGGCGGCACCCCTAGCGGCCCACGTGGCGGCGGGGCGGCAGGGTGAGCCCGGCGCTGGGGCTTGCAGGTCCCCAATCCCTGCCGTTGCGGCACCAAGCCTCTTGGGAGGGGCCACTCTGGGGCCCACCTAGGGTTACGGTTAGCCCCGAGGAGCCTGGGAGGCAGGATCTGCCAGCTGTGTGGCTAGAGGGGGGGCAGGCCGAGGTGAGGGCGCTGTAGAGCGGGAGCATGGGCCTCAGCGTTTTGGCATGGGGGACCTACGAATGTCGCCGGGGGCTCGGAGGGCCGTGCCCGTTCCCCCACCCTGATTGACCGGCGGTGCCCCAAGTGCCCCGGGTGGCGGCAGAGGGGCAGGTTGAGTACATCGCTGGGGCTTGTGGGTCCCCAATGTCCGGCGTCGCGGTGCCAGGCCCTTTGGGAGTGCCCTTCGGGGGCCGACCTAGGGTTAGGGTTAGCCCCCAGGAGGCCGGCAGTCCGGATACGATGGCTGTGGGGCGAGCGGAGGGGTGGGCCGAGGTGAGGGTGCTGGGGAGCGGGATTGTGGGCCCCTGCATTTTGGCGCTGGAGGCTTCAAACGATGCTTGTTTCTCCAGGGCCCTGTCCCTTCTACCGCCCTGAATGACCGGCGGCGCCCCTAGCGGCCCGTGTGGCAGTGTTGTGGGAGGGTGAGTCTGGCTCTGGGGCTTGGAGTCCCAGATCCCAGGCTTAGTGGCACCAGGACCCTTGGGAGGGGCCCTAGGGTTAGGGTTAGCCCCAAGGAGACCGTCAGGCCCAATCCGCACACTGTGCGGCGAGCGGAGGTGCGGGCCCAGGTGAGGGCGCTGGGGAGCAGGAGCGTGGGAACCAGCGTTTTGGCGTGGGGAGCCTTTGAAGGTCACCGGTGGCTCAGAAGGCCCTGCCCTTCTCTCGCTCTCTATGACCGGCTGCGCCCCTAGCAGCCCGGGTGGGTACAGTGCGGCAGGGTGAGTCTGGCTCTGGGGCTCTGAGTCACCAATCCCCAGCATTGCAGAGCCAGGCTTCTTGGGATGTCCCCACAGGGCCGACCTAGGTTTTGGTTAGCTGCCAGGAGCCCGGCAGGCCCTATCCACCAGCTCTGAAGCAAGCGGAGGGGCGGGCCAAGGTGAGGGCACTGGCGAGCAGGATCCTGGGAGCCAACGGTTTTGCACGGGGAGCCTTCAATGGTCAGCGTGGGCTCGGACGGCCCTGCCCGATCTCCTGCCCTGATTGACCGGCAGGGTCTCTAGTGGCTCGGGTGGCTGAAGGGCAGCAGGGTGAGTCCGGCACATGGGCTCGGGGTCCCCATCCCCAGTGTTGCAACGCCAGGCCCCTTGGGAAGGGCCCCTCGGGGGCCGACCTATGGTTAGGGTTAGCCTCCAGGAGCGCCGCAGGCCCGATACACCACCTGTGCGTCGAGCGGAGAGTTGGGCCGAGGTGAGGGTCCTGGTGAACATGAGCCTGGGCCCAAGCGTTTTGGTTCGGTGTGCCTTCGAATGTCGGCAGGGGTTCGGAGGGCCCTCCAGTTCTCCCACCCTGAATGCATGGCGGCGCCCCTAGCGGCCTGTGTGGGTTGGGGCGGCAGCGTGAATCCGGCGCTGGGGCTTGGGGGTCCCCAATCCCTGGCGGTGCGGCGTCAGGCCCCTTAGGAAGGGACCTTCAGGGGCTGTCCTAGGGTTAGTGTTAGTGCCCAGGAGGCCGGCAGGCCCGAGTCGCTGGCTCTGCGAAGAGTGGAGGTGTGGGCCGAGTTGAGGGTGATGCAGAGCGGGAGCGTGATCCCCAGCGTTTTGGCGCCCTGGGCCTTCGAAT
The DNA here is from genome assembly GCF_024610735.1 of Ursus americanus. Taxonomy (NCBI): domain Eukaryota; kingdom Metazoa; phylum Chordata; class Mammalia; order Carnivora; family Ursidae; genus Ursus; species Ursus americanus. The sequence continues at coordinate 1,520,805 of NW_028273625.1, forward strand.
GTTGCCATGTCTCGAAGGGCCCTGCCTGTTCTCCTGCCCTGAATAACAAGCGGCGCGCTTTGTGGCTCCGTTGGCGGTGGGGTGGCAAGGTGATTCCCGTGCTGCAGCTCAGGTATCCCCAATCCCCGGCGTTGCAGCACCATGCCGCTTGGGAAGGGCCCCTCGGTGGTCGACCTAGGGTTAGAATTTGCCCCCAGGAGGCCAGCAGGCCTGATCCGCGGGCTCTACTACGAGCGGAGGTGCGGGCCGAGATGAGGATGCTGGTGAACAGGAGGGTGGGCCCAACCGTTTTGGCGCGGGGGGCCTTCGTAGGTCGCCGGGGGCTCGGAGGGCCCTACACGTTCTCCCGCCCTGAATGACCGGCGGCGCCCCTAGCGGCTCGGCTGCTGGCAGAGTGGTAAGGTTAGTCTGGTGCTGGGGTTCGGGGGTCCCCAATCCCCGCATTGCGGTGCCAGGCCCCTTGGGAACGGCCCCTCGGTGGTCGACCTAGGGTTAGGGTTAACCCCCAGGAGGCCGGCAGTCCCGATCCACCCATTGGGTGGCGAGCGGAGGGGTGGGATGAGGTGAGGGTGCTGACGAGTGCGAGCCTGGACCCAAGCGTTTTGGTGCGGTGGGCCTTCGAAGGACAAGGGGGGCTCGGAGGCCCCTGCCCGTGCTCACGCCCTGAATGACCAGTGGCGCCTCTAGAGGCCCGGGTGTCAGCGGGGCAGCACGGTCAGTCCGGCGCTGGAGCTCATGGTTCAGCAGTCCCAGGCGTTGAGGCGCCAGGACCCATCGGACGGGTCCCTGGTGGGCCGACCTAGGGTTTGAGTTAGCCCCCAGGAGTCGGGCAGGCCTGATCCGCCCTCTGTCGGGCGAGCGAAGGGGCAGGCCTAGGTGAGGGCGCTGGCGAGCGGGAGCATGGGCCCAAGCGTTTTGGCGCGGGGCGCCTTCAAATGTCACCGTGGGCTAGGAGGGCCCTGCCCGTTCTCATACCCTGTATGACCGGCGGCGCCCCTAGAAGCCCAGATGGTGGCGGAGCGGCAGGTTGAGTCCGACGCTAGGGCTCTGGGGTCCCCAATTACCAGCGTTGTGGCCCCAGACCCCTTGAGAGGGCCCCCTTGGGTGCCGACCTAGGGTTAGGGTTACCCCAGGAGGCCAGTAGGCCCGATCTGCCAGCTGTGCAGTGAGCAGAGGGGCGGGTTGAGATGACGGCGTTGGCGAGCGGGAACGTGGGCCCAAAGTTTTGGAGTGAGGGGCCTTCGAAGGTCACCAGGGGCTCAGAGGGTCCTGCCCATTCTCCTGCCCTGAATGACAGGGGGTGCCCCTTGTGGCCCGGGTGGCGGTGGGGGGCATGGTGAGTCTGGCGCTGGGGCTCAGGAGTCCCCAATCCCCCTCGTTGCAGCGCCAGGCCCCTTGGGAGGGGCCACTAGGGGGCAGACCTAGGGTTTGGGTTAGCCCCCAGAAGGCCCCCAGGCCTGATCCGCCAGCTGTGTGGCGAGCGGGGGGGGAGGGCCGAGGTAAGGGCGCTGGCGAGCCAGAGCGTGGGCCCAAGCATTTTGGTGCGGGGGTCCTTCGAAGGTCGGGGTGGGCTCGGAGGGCCCTGCCCATTCTCCTGCACTGAATGACTAGCGGCACCCCTAGCGGCCCGGGTGGCGGCGGGGCAGCACGGTGATTCCGGCGCTGGGGCTCGGGGGTCCCTAATACCCGGCGTTGCGGCGCCAGGCCCCTTGGGACGGGCCCCTCGGGGGCTGACCTAGGGTTAGGGTTAGCCCCCAGGAGACTGGCAGGCTCGTTACACCCATGTGCAGAGAATGGAGGTGTGGGTCCAGGTGAGGTAGCTGGCGAGCGGGAGCGTGGGCCAGAGCATTTGGCTTTGGATCCGGGTGCCTTCGAAGGTCGTAGGTGGCTCAGAGGGTCCTGCCCGTTCTGTCGCCCTGAAGGACTGGCGACGCCCCTAGCACCCCATGTGGCAGCGGGGCGGCAGGGTGCGTCCGGCGCTGGGACTTGGGGTCCCCAATCCCTGGCATGTGGTGCCAGGCCACTTGGGAGGGGCCCCTTGGGGGTGACCTAGGGATAGGGTTAGCCCCCAGGAAGCCAGCAGGCCCGATCCGCCAGCTCTGCAGTGAGCAGAGGGGTGAGCCGAGGTTAGGGCGCTGGGGAGCAGGAGCGTGGAAGCCAGAGTTTTTGTGCGGGGAGCCTTCGAAGGTCGCAGGGGGATCAGAGGGCCCTGCCCGTTCTCCCTTCCTGAATGACTGCCCACGCCCCTAGCGCCCTGGGTGATTGCGGGTGGCAGAGTGAGTCCAGCACTGGGGGTCGGGGGTCCCAAACCCCTGGCATTGCGGTGCCAGGCTCCTTGGGAGGGGCTTCTCGGGGGCCGACCTAGGGTAAGTGTTAGCCTCCAGGATTCCAGCAGGCCCCTTCCGCCAGCTCTGCGGCAGGCAGAGGGGCAGGCCGAGGTGAGGGCACTAGCGAGAGGGAGTGTAGGCCCAAGCGTTTTGGTGCGGGGGGCTTCAAAGGTCGCTGGGGGCTTGGAGGGCCCTGCCTGTTCTCTCGCCCTGAAAGACTGGCGGTGCCCCTAGCAGCCCGGGTTGCTGGGGGGTGGCAGGGTGACTCCGGCGCTGGGCTCGGGTGTCCACAATCCCCGGCGTTGTGGCGCCAGGCCCCTTGGGAGGGGCCCCTCGGGGGCCGACCTCGGGTTAGGGTTCTTCCACAGGAGGCCGGCAAGCCCAGCGCTAAGTGGCTCTGGCAATGTAACAAAAATGCCATACACTTATCTGTAAGAAATAACAGTGTACAGGCACCCTCTTAGCCCTAACATCATCCTTTGTGAATATGGAAGCCAGCCCCAAAGTGGTCGTGGAAGTCTGACGAAAAGGCTAAGCACTTTTCTCTGAGTCACCACACTATACAGGGAAAGACCAATGTACATCATCTTTCACGAGTAGGAAGCATTAATGAAAAGGTTCTGGAATTTCGAGGACTCTGACCCATCCTTATTGGTAATAAACCACCGTGTACAGGAAAACACCTTCAACTCTCATCAGCCTCCTCAATCCTGATTCCGATTCAACTTTGGGTGTGTAGGACTAGGGAAATGTCCACATCTTATTGCTAAGAAAGAACGATGTCAGGGTAATGCCCTTCAAGTCACCTCAGCCTTCCTGAAGACGGAAGCAGGAATCAAGCTGGTTATGTTACCATGAGGTAAGGAAGATGAGCATATAAGTGAGAAACAACAGTGGGCAGGACCTCTCTTCCAAGGAACAGTATCTTTGCTTAATATTGAATCCCTATGGTAAGTGGTTGTGGGCATTTGTGAGGTCAAAATCTTGAGTGTTTTGTAAAACCTCTTGGCCATTCACAGATGAGACTAAGGTAGTTGGGGACTCCTAGGCAGTGATTTGTCCACTGTCAAAAATATGAAAAGATAAAAGAGACAGATGAGGTCTCCTCAGGCATTGTCCTTTATCCTCATCCTCCGTGAGGATGGCCATCTCTGGACAGCTCAGTGGCAGGGTCTCATTCACAATGGGGGCATCTGTTCCTCACAGACATCAGGCAGGGAAATGGATTTGGTTCTCTGTGCCAGCCCAGCCACAGCTGAGTGTCACAGCACCCTCTCGTGGGCTCATAAGAGTTCCACTGTCACCAGGCAGGTCATTGTGTTTGATAAACCACTGTGAGAGTTTGCAATTGCCTTCATCTACAACCTCCTAGAGGCAAATGCAGGTGTCTGGTACCATGTGAAGTCATGTGAAGGCATTGTGAGAAAGTGTCCTTTTGCTTAAGAAAAACATGGCTGGGGCTCCTGGCTGGCTCAGCCAGTTAAGCATGTGCCTTTGGTTCAGGTTATGATCCCATTGTTCTGGGATCGAGCCCGGGCTCCCTGCTCAGCTGGAAAGGAGGTAGGGAAATAGCTTAGAACCCACAGAGAATGTGAATAAAGGGGAGTGAAATGGAACTTGGTCTGTGTTTGGCTTTAGGGATTGGAAGTTAGTTTTTTCTCAATTGTGATTGTTCTTGAAACAGAAAAGCTGTATTGTTTTTTTTTTACCTTTTTTTCTAGTAACAATTTTTTATTATTATATGTTAGTCACTATACAGTATTTCCTTAGATTTTGATGTAGTGTTCCGTGATTCATTATTTGCATATAACACCCAGTGCTCCATGCAATATGTACCTTCCTTAATACCCATCACTGGCCCATCCCAATCCCCCACCCCTCTCCCCTCTGAAGCCCTCAGTTTGTTTCCCAGGGTCCATAGTCTCTCGTGGTTCATTCCCCCTTCTGTTTAGGGTCCATTTTCTAAAGGGACAGACAGTGGAAGTTCACCGAATATAAGATCGAAATTTCATTGTTCATTATAGATGCTGCCAAGTAGTTCCCAGACATTTCATTCTACTGTAGTAATTCATTATACCTGTGCAGGTGCATGTGGAAGATAACTGATGCATGTTTAGTGGTAATAAAACACGCCCCTCAGTAGTAAAATAGTTGAGGATGCACATGTGTAAAATTATTCGACTGCAGCTTCCATGCTTTGCCTTTGGTTCCTTATTATCTATGAAATTGGACAATTTTTGTTCTCTAGGCTTAAAACTCATTGTCAGTATTTAGAGTTTTTCAATGCTGATCTTCTCCTGTATAAGTTACCAAAAACCTAAAATATGTATGAACTTTAAAAAACGCTATATTGAAAATGACAGCAGGGAAGTTCCATTTTGTGAATATTGTGTCAATAGATCTCTATTTTGACATCAGTGTTCATTAGAAATGATGACATTTCATGTGAGTATAAATATCAATGTGAAAAAGAAAAGGTAGGAAGAACCTTGAATGTTTAAGTAATTGCTGAAATGACAGGTGTGTGTGTGTGTGTGTGTGTGTGTGTGTGTGTGTGTGTGTGTAATTGATTATCAGTGAATGGTTCACCTTCTTATAGGGCCTCCGAGAGAGCCCAGGTGAACCTTTCAATGAGTTGGTATCTGTTTTCAGAACATGGGAATCTCTTAGTCCAATAGTCAATCAGGCAAGCTTTGAGGTTCTGAAGAGTTTCATTCCTCAGAGATGGTGTTGCAGAGCCTTGTGAGCAAACCCTAGGTATGCTCAGAGCCCTCATTAGCTGGTACCAACGTGTGACGATTTCAGACAACATTTCCCAAAGAAGTACCTCTTGAGTCTCTGTTCTTGTCAGTTCCCTACACTTCCTTACACTAGTTATGTGTTCAGTGTGTTTCAGGATAATCCCCACATGTGATTTTTGCTATTTCCTACTAGTCCTATCTGTTTCTCATCTTGTTCTTTTATGGTAGGGGTTGGGAAGCAACCTGTGTGGTGTAGGAAGGGGTGTGGTAGTTGTCTGCCTTCAGAGGACCGAATGCTGCCTAGAAATTGTACTGTAGTTTGAGGTCAATTGTCCATCCTCTGAGTGTCAGGAATTCCATCACTTTACTTTGATGCTAGTCTGTTCTTCAAGCTTTCCTCAGAAATAAGGACGTCATCCATCTAGGGAATACTGGTTTGTGTGTATGTTTTCATTTTAGGAAAGGCCTTGCTGCTCCTGAAAATAATACTGTAGAGCACCCTTTCCTGTTCTTATTGGCCATCAGTCAATCTTTTGTGAAGTATTTGTTTATAAATAGACTTTTTATGGTTGATGAGCAGGAATTCTTTATTGACAAGTCTTTGTCAGTGTGTGTATTGCAAATCTGTACTTCCCAGCCTGCGGTTCACTTTTTCATTTTCATATGGTCATAAGATAAGGAGAAATGTCACATTTTTATGAAGTCCCACTGAATTCTTTTAAATGGTTAGTGCACCCTATGTCCTACCCCAAGATTGACAGGTTCTATGGTTTCTTTCAGAAACTGTCCAATGGGAAGCTACAATCCATCTCAAATTTATAAATTGCATTTTTAATTCTAATAGGGTATTTATAGACTGTTTTGGATTTTCTATGTACACAATCGTATTATCTGTGAATAGTCACAATTATCCCCTCAATTCTTATACTTTTTGTTTCTCTTGCCTTCTAACACTGGTAGACTCTCCGATGCCACGTTGAATAGAGCAGCATTGTTTGAAGATTTTAATATACCTTTCTCAATATCTGACAGAAAAAGCAGACAAAACATTGGTAACAAATGTGACCTAATTGACATATAGGGAACATTCCATAATAAGTGCAGAATACATTATTTTCAAGTGGTCATAGACTCTTTACCCAAATAGATGATAGGTGGGGCCACGAATGAAGTCTACAAATGTTAAACCCTGAAATTAACTAGATTCTATTCTTAGACCACAGGCGAATTGAGCCACAGTCATAGCGAAAAGAAAACCAGGAAGTCCTTCAATGTTTAAAAATTAAATGGAACTTTGCTACGTATCCTAAAGGTGAGAGAGGGAATCTCAATGGAAATTCTGAACCTTTTCTACGTGAGGGCTCACACACAATGGCACTTTCTTTGTGAAGAGCATAATAATAACCTAGCCAGGAGCTGAGCCTTAAGTCAGAGTTCTGCCTGCCCCAGCCACACCTGGCAGCCTTGGCCTGTGGTCCGCCTCAGCTGTGCTTTCTGGTGGCCCTGAGCTAAGGGGGTCAACATGGCCATATGGAAATGGGAAGCTCCCCACTCATAGTGATGGCGGTTCCCCCTCCCCAGCTAACCTTTCTGGTGGCTCTGAGCTAAGGGGGTCAACATGGCCGTATGGAAATTAGAAGCTCCCCACTCTTATTGATGACGTTGCTATCGTATCATCCTCACCAGTCCAACAACATGATTTCTGAGTGAACTATGACACAGCGTGACTTCTTGGCCTTCCTTCAGGTTTGAAAATCATCTGATGAGTCATCTATTAGGAATATGGATTCAACATGTGTTCTTTCTTCTGGAAAAGAAATAGAACCAATAGCAATTAGGGCTTCCTGAGCACCTGTACTTGAGAGACATCATACTGGCTCTTTGTAGCATTCTGCCTCTTAAACTTCTCAACTAGGGTGTAGATATTTTTAGGCACATTTTCAGGTGGTTAGACAGGGACTTGGATGATATGAGTCACAGAGGATTTTAGTGTCAGAAACCTAAGTGGGATCCCCAAATTGACTCCAAATCCCTTGTTGTTCCATACAGGGTACTATTTCCCTCTTATCTCTGGTCTTCTCGATCCGGAAACCTATCAAGTATCAGGATTTTCATGTCATGTGGACAACTGGAACGAATTCAGCAGGCCTTTCACCTCTGCCCATGGTGATTATTAAGATCATTATCTCAGTGGAGGACCTCTGGGTAAGATACTCAAAGATCCTTAGGAACAGAGACAGTATAATATTTTTCTGGTATTAAAGTTCCTGAAACCAACTATCTTTTTTAGTCCATTCAGGCTCTGGTATGTTCAGAGGGTGCTGTAAAACAGGTCTGAAATAGTATTTAAAAACACTCAGCTCAGCCTCTTCTACAAAGTGAGCCAATGCTTATAAACATATCTAAAATATTCCCTTACCTACGATGACTTCCCAGCCATCGTAGTGTTTATATGGTATGACTGTGACTTACATTAGTCAACATTTGCAGAGAAAGAACTTAGTGCATCCAGTGGGCACTTCATGTTGAAATTAGTTTGTGACAACGAGCTACTGTGTTTTATTCTGCAGTACAAATGAATAGTGCCAGACATCTCTAAGGTGTCTAGCAGTTCTACAATTCTGATTTTAAGTGGTCTGTGTGCTTCAGAGATTTGGGCAGGAGAAGGGCAGGAGCCCAGAGACTGTGAACACTTCTGTTACCTGTGCTGACCATGGAGCAGGTAGCCTTCTGTGGGCATCATTTTGATTTCTTGGTACTCTTGTGAAAGGTGCTTTTGTCTCAAATTCCTCCATTTTAGAAGTAATTATAATGATGAAAGTAATTTTTATCTTATATCATCTGTGCGCGCTGATCCTGGGCTCCCAGGGAAGTTATCCCTTTACACTTTACCCGGCTCAAAATGACTAGGCAAAACCTCAAAGCATGGGCCTTGTTTCTGCCCCAAGCATTTTGTACATCTGCTTTGAGAAGAAAACAATAACCAAAAATGCCAACATAAAGATAAGAAAAAATAAAGAACCTCTTTGGCTCCCATAAGATTAAAGTCATACTGACATGTACATACTGAAAACATAAGAAAGAGTCTGTCACTTTCTGGAATCTAAGAAGATCCTCATTGTGGTGTGTAACTCTGTATGTAAAACAAAACAGAAAAAAATACCTAAGCGTGCCCCAAAAGTTCCTTCCCCGGAGCACTCCCTTCTTGGTGAAGATTGTGTCTCCCAGGCAGCTGTCCTGACTTGGGTTTGAATAAAGGTCTCTTCCTTTCTCTCTAAAATGTTTTTAAAAGTTCATTCATGCAATGTCGACAATAACAGTGTTTTCTATTTAAGTGAGAAATAAATGTTCCACTCTAGTTGCATTGGGAATAGACGAATTGAGGGTTTCTTTAGAAGAGTAAGTCTGCTTTCCAGAAAAGGCAAGGACATTGGTCTATTGAGAATGAAAATAATTACTGCTAAACAACAAGTATGTGTTGCCCCTTCGCCCAGAAACCGAAGCAGATGTGCAGGCTTTAGGTTAGAGGTGGCTTCTTCTCCCCAGCTGACAGCACTTCTCTGCTCTGGCTCCAAGACACCCGAGGTTTTGAACGTCAGCATCGGAGTCAGCGAGGCAGCTTGTCACAGGACGCCAGTGTTCAGAGAAAGCACAGGTATGTTTGGCAAAATGTCCTATCTATGTCAGGGCTGGAGGTAAAACCTCTCATTATCCCAAAACCTCCTGGGCTTTTCTCTTTTCTCTAGTTGAGCCACAAAGTAAAATTGAAGTAGCTGTCAGCATTCTGGGTTTGGTGCAAGAATTACTTAGTTTCCCTGCAGGTAGAACTTTGCAGGGGATCACAATTTGTCTGTCCATTTATTGCTTACAAATGTATTTTGACCATCTGTTTCCTAGGAACCCTCTTTTATTAGAAAAGGAAGGTGAGATTCACTCTGTGCCTGTTTGTAACATCTAATTTGTTCCTTCATCTAACAGTGTTTATTCAATTGGGCCTAAGATATGGTTGAGTGGCCAGCATCTAGAGTTAGGTGGCTTTATTCATCTGATACAGACTTGGGTGATGTCATTTGACAAAGGTGATGTTTCATCATTGATTAGTTTATTCATCAGAAGAGTTAAAATTAGGGTGGAGGGAAAATTCAAAATTATCCAAAGCGGCCTGTTCCTGTTTAAAAGTTCAGTTTGACTTTCTAGTTTTACTAAATGTATTATCTCGATATTTTGAGGTGCCATATTCTCTCTGTAGTTTCTTTGGTGGTGGAATCAGAAGGAGAGTCCGGGAATTCTTTTGGATAGTGGCATGCGGTGGCTTCAAGGGGCTTGGCGTCAGGAGCCTTGGGGTGAAGTCTGCAACTGCTTGCCTAACCCTGGGTGCATCTCCCAGAGGTTTTGTTTCCTCTTATGAAATTGCCCGCAGATAATGTTCTGCTTGAAGGGGACCTTGCAGGTGAGGAATCACTAAATCCTACTCCTGAAGCGGATATTCCATCGCATGTGAACTAACTGGAATTTAATAAAAGAAGAAAGGAAAAAGTGTTCTGCTTCATGAAGAGTGAGGTAAAATTGTAGTGATTTGAGCTGTAGTCTTCTATAGATGATATTTGTAAAACACCCTGTTGTAGGATACACTAGTTGCTTATCACATAAGGAGTCCTCAGAAAGCTGCAATGAAAGATTCAGGTCTCAGAGCATGTTCATGTTCCACTGATATGTTACAGTTTGCACAGGTAGGAAAGAAGGTGGAGAGAAAGGCAACAGAAGGGGAAAGTAGGTGTGAACCTTTCATTAGTTAGCGTTATAGCTTTCTCATGAAAGCCTTGCGCCAGTGTGATTTTGGAAGCAGAGAGGTAATCCGGGAGCTTTGCAGGAGATGGGGGAGTTGCAGGTCTGGGTAAAGCTGGCAGGGGTCCCAGAGGAGAGCTGAATGCATTCTGCAGCAGGGTGTGTTCAGGGTGGGCTCCAGGGGTGGCTGTGGGTCTCCTGGGTGAGACTTGTGACAGGTGAGGGCTGTGTGCAAGTTCCTGGCTGAGGACAAGGGAGGCACAGGTGGAGAGCTGGCAGAGAACCTTCTTCTGGGCCACCAGCCTCACCCAACACACACAGCCTCATCTTCTGTCCCTGTCACTCCAATTCAGACTTCTCCGAAGGTGAGTGAGAACACATCAAGAGCATTCTGAACAAAAGGGAAAGCATGTGCAATGGCTCTGGGGCAGGAGAATTCCAGGTATGTCCAGGAGCAGCAAGAAGGCCCTGTGGCCACAGGAGACAGCTTAGGACATGAGCTCAGAGAGGTGACAGAGGGTGACAGAAAGCCATTCCAGGGCTATAAACCCATGAGACCCTGTTTCACTGGGCCATCGTGGCTACAGTGTTGAGAACAGATGACAGAGGGTTGAAGATGGCAAGTAGGTCAATGACGAAGCTTTTCCAGTTACTCAGCCACTGTGGACCAGACAAGTGGCCTTGGATGGAGTGGTTAGACCTATTCTGGGTCTATTTTGAAGATGGAGCTCACAGGATTTGCTGATGGGTTAGCTATTAGAAGCAGGAGAATGGAGGAATTGGGGTAACTCCCAGCTGTTGTGGGTTGTCCTGATTGAGGGGAAGGAGAGGGTTTCTGGGGGTAGGAGGTAGTCCGTGTTCTGCATGCTGAGGAAGGTACCTTTCCCAGTGGATCTGCTGAGGTTTGTGTCTGGAAGAACCTTTCACATCTCCTCCCTCAGCATTGCTTAAGTACAATTATCCCCCACTTTTTGAACGTTCACAGTAAGACACTGGGCATTCTTGAAAGAACTACATTTATTACCCAGCTTCAGTAAGAGGAAGATACCTGAAGAGGATTTTCCTCTTATGAAAAAAGGTGAACAGTGAGAATCGCGTTCAGCATCTGTTTTGGGGAAAAGCACAACAGAGGTGGCATGCACCCTAACCAGCTCCTTCTCCTGGGAACCGCTCTCCGCATCCAGCCACCAGCACTTTGAATGGTGTCTGTGAGCCTCTGCTGTGCTTTATCTTCATTTATGCTGGGCCTCCGTTAGAAACTTGTGTCCTGAGGCCTAAGAAAAATCAAAGAGAAGGAATTTTGGAGTCTGAGCACACTAAATGTTCCGTGTAAATTAATGGCCATTCCTTCTTGACACCATTTCTGCTGTGCAAGGTTTGTCAGAAGTCCTGTACTTTTGAAGAGCAGGGAAACCTATACCCCATGCTGTGGGGTTAGTTTTAGTCTCCATGCTGGACAGAACATTTCATGACTGTCGGATTTTCTCACTCAAACATTGAGACTTGGACCACCTTCACCCGTTTCTACCACCCCATCCCCGAATCTGGCACCTACCAATCTGCTCTCAGTATCTATGCGTTCAGTATTTGTTTATTCCTCGTGGAATGTACATGAGAGCATCTGGTAGTGGTCTTTCTGTGTCTGAGTTACTTGGCATAAGGCCCCCAAGGTCTGTGTTTCCATGTCTGGTTCTTGTGAATAATGCTGCAGTGAATGTGGGAGTGCATCTGTCTTTTTGAGGCAGTATTTTTGTGTTCTCTGAATCAATACTCATTAGAGCCATTACTGGGTCATGGGGTAGTTGTATTTATTTTTTCAGGAACCTCCATACCGTTTGTCACAGTGGCTGCACCAATTTCCATTCCCACCAACAGTGCACAGTGTCTCCTCGTCTGCACACCCATGACCCCACTTTTTGTCTGTCTCTGGGACAATTGCTGTTCCAACAGTTGTGAGGGGATAGCCGATTGTGGGTTTCACTGATGTTTCCCTGACGATGATTAGTGATGTCGAACAACTTTTTCTATCTGTTGGCACCTGTGTGCCATCTTTGGAAAGTATGTATTCACATATACCCCCCATTTTTATACCTTTTTTTGTTTGTTTGTTTTGATTTGTATGAGTGTTGTGTGTATTTTGGATATTAGCCTCTTCTCACACATATGATTCACAGATATTTTTTTCATATTGGGTCAGTGGCCTTTTAAGTTTTTGCTGGTTTCTTTTGCCGTGTGGAAGATTTCAGTTTGATGTTGTTCCACTGGTTTATTTTTGCTTTTGTTGTCTTTGCATTTGGTGTCCGATCTGAAGACTCTTTGCCAAAACCAATGTCGAGAGACTTAGTACCTGTGTCTTCTTGGAGGTTTATGGATTCAGATCTTATGTTCAAATCATTCATCCATTAAAAATTTTGTGTGTGGTGTAAGAAAGTGACCCAGCTATATTCTTCTGCATTTAGTGTCCAGTTTGCCTGTTACCGCTCACTGAAGAAACAGTCCTTCCCTTATGGCATATCTTCTGCTGCTGTGTCATAAGTTAGGATCATCTACGTGTGGGTAAGTTTCTGAGCTTTCTGTTCTGTTCCACTGACCTGGTGTCTGTGTTTCTGCCAGTACCATCCTGTTTTGATGACAACAGCTTTGTAATCTACCTTGAAATCCAGGAGTGTGTTGACTGCACCTTTCTTTCTCCAGGTTCCTTTGGGTATTTGGGGTCTTTAGTGACTCCATCCAAGTTTGAGGACTGTTTTCTATTTCCTCGAATAATGCCACTGGAATTCAGATAGGGATTTCATCACATCTGTCGATTGCTTTGGGTACGATGGACATGTTCACATAATTAACTCTTCCAGTTAAGGAGCATGGCGTATGCTTCCATTTGTTTGTGTTGCCTTCCAAATCTTTGACCCATACATTCCGCCCCCCTCGACAGATATGTTTTTCATTTCTTTTCTGCCATGTGTTGAGTGTACTATGTCTTTCTCATTTTTGGTTACTTTTATTCCTAGATTTTTTTGATGCAATTGTAAATGGCATTGCTTTTTAAATTTCTCTTTACGATATGTGTCATCAATATACAGAAATGCAAGAAGTTGGGTCATCTTGGTGGCCCCATAGGTGAAGCATCTGCCTTCAGCTCAGGTCATGATCCCAGAGTTCTGGGATTGAGCCCCGTGCTGGGCCCCCGCTTAGCAAGGGTCTGCTTCTCCCTCTTTCTGACACTCCCCCTGCTCGTGGTTTTTCTCTTCCTGTCAAATAAATAAATAAAATCTGAAAAAAAATAAAGACAACAGGTCTCTGTATATTGACATTATATCCTGCAGCTTTCTTGAATTTTTTTATTCTAACAGTTTTTTTTTTTTTTTTGTGGAATCTTTCGGGATTTCATGTCATTTGCAAATAGTGACAGTTTTCCTTTATGGATTTCATATCTTTCTCTTTTTTTAAAATGATGTTAGTCACCCTACAGTACTTCATTTGTTTTTGATGTAGTGTTCCATGATTCATTGTTTGCATATAACACCTAGTGCTCATTATGAATCGTGCCCTCCTTAATACCCATCACCAGGATAACCCATTCCCCTACCCCTCCCTTTCTGCAACCTTCAGTTTGTTTCCCAGTGTCAATAGTCTCTCATGGTTCATCTCCCCCTCTCATTCCCCCTCTTCACTTTTCCCTTCCTTCTCCTAATGTCCTCCATGCTATTCCTTCCATTCCACATAGGAGTGAAACCATATGATAATTGTCTTTCTCTGCTTGACTTAATTTCACTTAGCATAATCCCCTCCTGGTCCATCCACGTTGGTGCAAATGGTGGGTATTCATCCTTTCTGATGACTGAGTAATATTCCATTGTACAGATGACCACATCATCTTTGTCCATTCATCTGCTGAAGGACATCATGGCTCCTTCCACAGTTTGGCTGTTATGGACATTGCTGCTATGAACATTGGGATACTGGTGCCCCTTCTTTTCATTACTCTGTGTCTATGGGGTAAATACCCAGTAGTACAATTGGTGGGTCGTAGGATATCTCTGTGTTTAACGTCTTGAGGAGCCTCCATATTGTTTTCAAAAGTGGCTGTACCAGCTTGAATTCTCACGAGTAGTGTAAGAGGGCTCCCCTTTCTCCACATCCTCTCTGACTTTTTTTTATTTCCTGTCTTGTTAATTTTTTTCAAGATTTTATTTATTTATTCCACAGAGATAGAGACAGCCAGCGAGAGAGGGAACACAAGCAGGGGGAGTGGGAGAGGAAGAAGCAGGCTCATAACGGAGGAGCCTGATGTGGGGCTCGATCCCATAATGCCAGGATCACGCCCCTAGCTGAAGGCAGACACTTAACTGCTGTGCCACCCAGATGCCCCCTGCCTTGTTAATTTTAACCATTCTATCTGGTGTAAGTTGGTATCTCATTGTCGTTTTGATTTGTATTTGCCTGATGGCAAGTGATGTGGAGCATTTTTTCATGTGTCTGTTGGCCATTTGTGTTTCCCCTCTGGAGAAGTATCTCTTTGTGTCTTCTGCCCATTTTTTGGGTGTCGAGTTAGAGGAGTTCTTTATAGATCTTGAATACCAGCCCTTTATCTGTAATATCATTTGCAGATATCTTCTTCGATTCCATAGATTGCCTTTTTGTTTTGTTGATCATTTGCTTTGCCGAGCAGAAGCTTTTTATCCTGATGAAGTGCCAATAGTTCATTTTTGCTTTTATTTCCTTTGCCTTTAGAGACGTGGCTTGCAAGAAGTTGTTGTGTCCAAGGTTGAAGAGTTCTTTTGATTTTGATATGAGACAGGAATCCATTATCTTCCTTTCCTGATTGTATTGGAGTCCTCTGTCTTTCTTGGTGAGTCTAGCTAAGTTTGTCAGTTTTGTTTATCTTTCCAAAAAAGGCAGCTCTCATTTTCGTTGTTTTTTTTTTTTGTCTTTTTAGTCTCCTTTGGATTTATTTATGCATTCCTTTTTGTTATTTCCTTATTTCTACTAATTTGGGGCTTTGTTTGTTGTTTTTTTTTTCTACTTCTTTACCACATAAATCAGGTTGTTTATTGGAGAGCATTCTCATGGATTGATGAAGACTTGAATTGCTACGAATGTCCCCCATAAAGCTACTTTTGCTGCATCCCATAAGTTTTTGTAGGTTGTCTTTTGCATCAGTGTCAAGGTACTTCTAAAAATTTTTTGTTTTCTTCTTTGACTGTTGGTTGTTCAGTAGCATGTTGTTAAGTCTCCACATATTTTTTTAAGATTATTTGAGTATCTTACAGAGAGTGAGACTGCGAGAGGGGGAACGCAAGCAGGGGGGTGGGAGAGGGAGAAGCGGGCTTCCAACTGAGCAAGGAGCCTGATTCGGGGCTAGATCCCAGGATCCTGGGATCACGACCTGAGCTGAAAGCAGATCCTTAACGACTGAGCCACCCAGGCCCCCCAATCTCCACCTATTTTTGACTGTCCCATTTTTTTCTTGAGACTGATTTCTAGTTTCATATCATTGTGGTTGGACAAGATTTGAAGCAGAAGGTGAAGAGAGCATTCAGATGAAAGGTTTGTTTCCTGGAGGGTTTTTTGAGGCATACCATGAGTTCAGTGGGGATGGAGGAAGGTTTTGTGAGACGGGAGTTGGGGTTAACCCTTGTTAGAATTACTGACTACTACCATGCAGGCTGTGTGCTACTGTTCACACCATAGTCCTGATGGACTTGTACTTCATTAGAAATATTTTCTAGGAGGTGTAGGCATAGCCTTCTCTAAAAGAAAGGTGCCATGTGGGTTTATGGCATGACCCCAGGTCAGCAACCAGGATGTATGGTATTGTGGGGGATCAGAACCAGGCTTTCTGTGGGAAGTGACAGAAATGGGGTATGGTGAGCTCCATGACCATAGGTGAGGTCCCAAGTCACCCACTGGGTGTTGGGTTCTGTGGATCTGTCTCATCAGGTGCTGTGGAATTCAGGGACACCCTCCTGTCTGTGGATTTGTGTGGAAACAGGTAGACATCAGTGTCTGGCCTGGCATGAGGGTCGCACTGGACCACCACCAGAGGTGCAGCGTGCGGGGGAGCCACTGCTTGGTTTCCATGAAAGCTGACCAGGGTCTGTGACCGTGATTCCTAGCAGCTGCAAGGGGAGAGGAGGCCGGGGTGGTGCACACTTCCTAGACTTGTGGTCAGGAGTAGTCTGGAGCCCACTGAAGTCAGCCACACCTGACACAGAAGGCACCCAGTTAGTGTAGCTGTGGGCACTGCTCCCATGTTACTTTCAGGCTGGCTCCGTGCTGCCACCTCATGCTTTTCATCATCATCTTCAAGGTCATGTGCCTCTGTTCTTGCCCCATGGCCTCTGGAGTATTGTCCGTCCTCCATCTGGCCCTCGTCCCTGGTGCCCTGTGCAGTCCGATGACAGGGTACCCTTCTCGAGACAAACATCTGGCCCTGATGGAACACTTCCATGATCTCGTGTGATGCGAGGTTGATACCCTGCCCTGGAAGGGGGCTGCAGGTCCCCAATCAGGAGAGCCATGTCTCCCTTTTCAGCATGGCCTCCCCTCCCCTCAGTCTTCTTCAGGGAAACTCTCCCCACTTCCTGAGATGACAGCTCTGAACTTAAAAATGAATGTTATTTTACATATCTCTATGCCTTAGTTCATCCATGGCATGTCTTTCAACCCCGTTAGTGGTTTTTTTTTTAGCAGTTCTGAAGGGCAGTCTGCTCAAGGAGGGGATGACCTGGGTGGGGCAGCTTTCCCTCTCATCTCCCTCAGCATGTCTCTGAGCCCTGGGGCCAGCTGTCCCACTGAGGATTGAGGGACCCAAGACAGCCCATCCTGAGCCCAAGCTGTGTCAGCTGTGTAGACTGATGCGTGTCGGAGCGGTGGGCAGCTGGCATGGGCCAGGGGCAGGCAGTATCTCCTTCTCATTCCTTCCCTCCCTTCCTCCCAGAGGTAGCTCAGAGCAGCCTTCAACCCCTGCACCTCCAGATCCCTTGACCTGTGCCTCCTGTGTTCAGCTGGTGACCTTGGAGTTTCGCATGGATTCTACCTCCCGTACCCTTTCCCGTAGCAGTTCCTGGATCAGGGAAGGGGTCTGACCCTTGTCTGATTTTGGTCTTCTTCCTGTCCCGCACCAAGCCCACCCACCTTTGCATCTTCCATGTATGTGCTTGGAAGCAAGCCCATCCACAGGAAACCTATTAGCCAAAGGGATCCAGGCAATGAACATTGAAGTAGAGATCCAGTATCCATAATAAACCTGCTCTGAAACCTGTCCCAAAGTCTGTGACTCTCTCACACTGAAACAGAAACAATAATAGCTTTCTGGACTGTGAAGTGACATGTGTCTCTACTTCCAATCTTGAATGCATAGGTGCTGAGCCTGGACTGAAAAGGACCATGGCTCCCGCGGGCTGGGATCCACGATAAGAACTCAGTGAAAACTGAATTTGAGGCATGGAGTGAATAATTATTGTAGAGTGAATCCTCCCAAGTAGGGTTTATGCACATTGCACAGGAAAAGATTTTTCAAAGAGGTACCTGAAAGAAAAATCTTTTAAAAAATTTATTTTAATTCCAGTAGAGCTAACATACAGTGTTACATTTGTTTCAGGTGTACAATAGAATGATTCAGTAATTATATATTACTCAGTGGTCATCAAGAAAAGCGTCCTCTTAATCCCCTTCATCTATTTCACTCATCCCTCTATCCACCTCCTCTCTGGTAACCATCCGTTTGTTCTCTATTGTTAAGAGTTTGTATTTTGGTGTATCTCCTTTTTCTCTTTTAGTTATTTATTTTTGTTTGTTTCTTAAGTTCCCCATTAGAGTGACATCGTATGGGATTTTTCTTTCTCTGCCTGATTTTAGTTAGGATAATACTCTCTAGCTCCATCCATGTGTCTGCAAATGGCAAGGTTTCATTCTTTTTCAAGCCGAGTAATACTCCATTGTGTGTGTGTATGTGTGTGTGTGTGTGTGTGTGTGTGTGTGTGTGTCCGTGTGTGTCCGTGTGTGTGTGTGTGTGTGTGAATACACACATCTATCATCTCATTTGTCAATTTTTCTACAGACACTTGGGTTGCTTCCATATTGTGATATTGTAAATAATGGTGCAAGAAACATAGGGGTGCACGTATCCTTTTACGTTACTGTTTTCCTATTCTTTGTGTAAATAGGAGTAGTGTGATTGTTGGATCATAGGGTAGTTCTATATTTAATTTTTTGAGGAACCTTCGTACTGTTTTCCACGGTGGCCACCACAGTTTGCATTCCCACCCACAGTTCGCGAGGATTCCCCTTTATCCACATCCTCCCAACACCTGCTCTTTGTTGTGCTTTTGATGTTAGCCATTCTGACAGGTTTGAGGTATTACCTCATTGTCCTTTGGATTTACATTTTCCTGATGATGGGTGATGGTGAACATCTTTTCACGGGACTGTTGGCCATTTGTATTTCTTCTTTGGAGAAATGTCTGTCCATGTCTTCTGCCTATTTTTTAACTGGATTATTTGTTTTTTTGGGGGTCGAGTAGGATCAGTTCTATATGTTTTGGACACTATCCCTTCATTGCATATGATCTTTGCAAATATCTTCTCCCTTTGAGTAGGTTGTCTTATTATTTTTACGTTTTCATTGTTCTTCTGCCGTGTGGAAACTTTTTATTTTACTGTATTCCCAATAGTTTATTTTTGCTTTCATTTCCTTTGTCAGGACACAGTCCAGAAAAACGTTGGTATGGTCCATGTCAAGAAGTTACTGTCTTCCCTCCTGTAGGATTTTTATGGATTCAGGTCTCATATTGAGGTCTTGAAACTGTTTTGTGTTTGTCTGTATTGTGTAAGAAAGCAGTTTAATTTCATTCTTTTGTGCGTAGCTGTCTAGTTTTCCCAACACCATTTGTTGTAGAGACTGTCCTTTTCCCTTTTGATATCGTTGCTTGCTTTGTGGAAGATTCATGGACCACATAATTGTGGGTTTCTGTCTGAACTTGTATCCTGTTCCTTTGGTCGCTGTGTCTATTTTTCTGCCATACTGTCTTGTTAGGATGACTGCAGCTTTGTAGTATAACCTGAAATCTGAAATTGTGAGTCCTCCAGCTTTGTTTTTCTTTTCCACATTGCACTGGCTGTTCAGAATCTTTAGTGGTTCCACAGAAATGTTTAGGATTGTTTATTCGAGGTCTTTTGTTCTTTAATTTAAATTCAATTAGCCAACTTACAGTACACCATTAGTTTCAGATGCAGTCTTCAATAAATTTTCAATCGTGTGTAACACCCAGTGCTCATTGTATCGTGTGACCTCCTTAATGCTACTCACCCAGTTACCCCCCCCCCAACTTCTCCTCCAACAATCATCAGTTTCTTGTGATAGTTAAGAGTCCATCATGGGTTTTCCCCCTCTCTGATGACTTCCCATTCTATTTTCCCTTCCTTCCCCTATGGTCCTCTTCCTTGTTTCTGATATTCCACATAGGAGTGAAAGCATATGATCATTGTCTTTCTTTCATTGACTTATTCCACTCAGCATAATACCCTCCAGCTCCACCCAGGTCAGTGTGATGGTAAGTATTCATCCTTTCTGATGGCTGAGTAATATTCCATTATATATATGATCCACATCTTCTTTATCCATTCATCTATCCATGGTCATCTGCACTCCTTCCACAGCTTGTCTATTATGGATATTGCTGCTATGAACACTGTGATGCATGTGTCCCGTCTTCAGTACCTGTCGCTTTGGGGTAAATACCCAGTAGTGCAATTGCTGGGACATAGGGTAGCTTTATTTATAACTTCTTGAGGAAACTCCGTACCATTTTCAGGAGTGGCTGTACCGGACTGCATTCGTATAGGGGTTTCCCGTTTCTCCACATCCTCTCCAACATGTATAGTTTCATGTCTTCTTATTTTTAGATATTTGGCCTCGTGTGATATGGCATGTATAGGGGTTTAGATTTGCATTTCCCTGAAGCCAAGTGATATGAAGCATTTATGCATGTATCTTTTGGTCACCAGTACGTCGTCATCAGTGAAGTGACTTCCCATTTTAATCCATCTCAAGAGCTAAAGCTGGGTAAGGCACTGAAGCTGGATAATGCCATCAGTTGGAATTGTGGAGAATTTCAAAAGATCTCCGTGGAGAGCAAGTTCAGTGTGAAGCTACTAATTGGATCCGGGGACATCTCTGAAAGTGGGGTTGCCTGGGATGGGCTGAGGGGGACCCTCTGATTTTCCTATGAATCCTTGCTGCAGCCCCAAATGGACAGTTTCCTGATGTGGGGCAGGCTGAGTCTTCTAGTCGTGCAGAGGTGAGCCCAATGCCTGGTGCCTTGGAGGCAGGCAAACGGGGAGGGACCCTCAGCAGAAGACCCAGGGTTAGGTTAGGCCTCAAGGACAGCAGGTCTGAACTGCCCAGTGCTCAGAGAGCTCCCAGGCCGAGTGAGATGAGGGCACAAGGGCGGGTGAGTGTGAGCCTTGGGGTTTCATCCGGAAGGGCTCACAAAGGTCGGGGTTCACCAGAAGGGGCTCTCAGGGGGTGCCCCAATTCTCTTGCCCTGACTGCTCTGTTGTGCACCAAAATGGTACAGTTTACTGTGGGCTGCAGGCTGAGTCCTACGGTGGGGCTTGGGTGTCCCCAATCCCCCGGACTGTGGTGCCAGGACCCTGGGGAGGGGCCCCTCTGTGGCCAACCTAGGGTAAGGGTTAGGGTCCCGGAGCCCGGCAGGGACAATCTGCAGGCTGTGAGGTGAGCTTTGTGGAGGGCTGAGAGGAGGCCATGGGGGAGGTTGAGCATGGGCCTCAAGGTTGGGGCATGGGGGGCTGCCAAATGTGGGGACGGGCTCTGAGGGCCTCCCCAAGTTCTCGTGCCCTGTAGGCTCCATAGAGCCCCAAGGGGCAATGTTTCCTGTCAGGTGGCAAGCTGAGTCCTCTGGTGGGGTACAGGTATCCCAATTCCCCGGGGCTGCGGTGTAAGGCTCCTGGGGAGGCCCCCACACCTGCGGCCGACCTAGGGCTAGGGTTAGGCCCCAGGAGCCCCGCAGGCCCGATCTGCTGGCTGTATGGCTAGCTACACGGGCTGAGGTGAGGGTGTGGGGAGGGTGAGCGTGGGCCTCAGGGTTGGGGTGTGGGAGGCCTCCAAAGTTCGCTGGTGGCTCAGGAGTGCCCTCCTGGTTCTCCCGCCCTGAATGCTCTATGGCCTCCCAAGGCGCATGGTTTCCTGTGGGGTGGCAGACTGAGTCCTGCTGTGGGGCTCAGGTGTCCCGAATCCCCGTGGCTGCGGCTCCAGGCTCCTGGGGAGGGGCCCCTCCACAGATGAACTAGGGTTAGGGTTGGCGCCCAGGAACCCCGCAGGCCAGATCTGCCCACTATGTGGCGAGCTCTGCCATGGGCTGAGGTGAGGGTGCAGGCTGGGGTGAGCATGGACTTCAAGGTTGGGTTTAGGGATCACCAAATTCGCCGGGGGCTCTGGGGGCCCTCCTGGTTCTCCCGCCCTGAATGCTCTATAGCCTCCCAAGGGGCACGGTTTCCTGCGGGCTGGCAGGCTTTGTCCTGCAGTGGGGCTCAGGTTTCCCCAGTCCCTGGGGCTACGGCACCGGGCCCCAGG
This sequence comes from Ursus americanus, assembly GCF_024610735.1. Taxonomy (NCBI): domain Eukaryota; kingdom Metazoa; phylum Chordata; class Mammalia; order Carnivora; family Ursidae; genus Ursus; species Ursus americanus. The sequence goes on from NW_028273625.1 coordinate 1,542,254, forward strand.
GGAGGGGCCCTACCCAGCGGACCCAGGGTCAGGTGTAGGCCCCAGGAACCCGGCAGGCCTGATCTGCCGGCTCTGCGATGAGCTCGGTGGCAAGTTGAAGGGAAGGCGTGGGGTGGGATGAGCGTGGGCCTCAGGGTTGGGGTGTATGGGGCCGCCGAGGATCGCTGGGGGCTCAGGGGGGCACTACCAGTTCTCCTGCATGGGATGCTCTGTGGCGCCCCAAGGGGCATGGTTTCCTGAGGGCTGGCAGGTTGAGTCCCGTGGTGGTGCTCAGGTGTACCCAATCCCCGGGGTTAGGGTATGGATTAGGGTATGGGTTCAGGTTAGGGTATGGGTTACGGTTAGGGTATGGGTGAGGGTAGAGGTTAGAGTTAGGGGAAGGAGAGGGTACGGGTTAGGGTTGGGTTTAGGGGTTACAGGTTAGAGGTTATGGGTTAGGGTACAGATTAGGGTTTAGGGTACGGGTTAGGGTTTAGGGTTTGGGGTTAGGGTTGGGGTTAGGGTTGGAGTACGGGTTAGGTTTAGGGTATGGGTTAGGGTTAGGGTACGAGTTAGGGTACGCATTAGGGTATAGTTTAGGGTACGTGTTAGGTTACGGTTTAGGGTAAGTGTTGTCGTACGGATTTGGGTACGGTTTAGGGTACAGGTTAGGGTACGGGTTAGGGTTAGGTTACAGTTTAGGGTTATGGTACAGGTTAGGTTACGGTTTAGGGTTAGGGTTAGGGTACGGGTTAGGGAACGGGTTAGGGATAGGTATAGGGTACGGTTTAGGGTTAGGGTATGGGTTAGGGTACAGGTTAGGGTACAGGTTAGGGTTAGGTATGGGTTAGGGTATGGGTTAGGGTCCGGGTTTGGGATAGTGTACAGGTTAGGGTATGGGTTAGTGTACGCGTTAGGGTATGGGTTAAGGTTAAGGTAAGGGTACTGGTTAGGGTAGGGTACGGGTTACGGTTTAGGGTTTAGGGTTACAGTTAGGGTACGGGTTAGGGTTAGGTTATGGGTTGGGTTAGGGTACAGGTTATGGTACGATTTAGGGTATGGGTTAGGGTCAGGGTTTAGGGTTTAGGGTTAAGGTTAGGGTACAGGTTAGGGTACGGGTTAGGTTTAGATTTAGGGTTAGTTTACGGGTTAGGGGTAGGGTTAGCTGAAGGGGTAGCGTTAAGGGTAGGGTTAGGGTTTGGGGTTAGTGGTTAAGGTAAGGGTTTATTGTTTAGGGCTTCGGGATTAGGGTTAGGGTTTAGGGTTTAGTGTTAATGTTAGGGTTTAGGGTTTAAGGATTAGGGGTTATGGTTAGATTTTGGGTAGGGGTAGGGGTTAAGGTTTAGGGTTTAAGGTTAGGGGTTAGGGTTTAGAGTTAGGGTTAGACCTCAGTAGGCCAGCAGGACCAATGCGCCGGCTGTGCGGCGAGCAGAGGAGTGGGCCGAGGTGAGGGCGCTGGCTAGCGGGAGTATGGTATCCAGCGTTTTGGCGCAGGGGCCTTTGAACGTCACTAGAGGCTCAGAGGGCCCTGCCCGTTCTAACACCCTGAATAACCGGCGTGCCCCTAGAGGCTCCGTTGGTGGTGGGGCAGCAGAGTGAGTCCCAAGCTGTGGCTCGGGTAATCCCAATCCCTGGTGTTGCAGTGCCAGGCCCCTTGGGAAGGGCTCCTCGTGAGCCGACCTAGGGTTAGATTTAGACCCCATTAGGCCGGTAGGCATGATCCTCTGGCTAGGCGGCTAGAGGTGGGTGGGCCGAGGTAAAGGTGCTGGGGAGCGGGATGGTGGGCCCCTGCATTTTGGCGCGGGAGGCTTCAAATGTCGCCAGTTTCTCCAGGGCCCTGTCTGTTCTCCCACCCTGAATGACCGGCGGCGCCCCTAGCGGCCCGGGTGGCAGCGATGTGGGAGGTTGAGTCTGGCTCTGGGGCTTGGGGTACCAGATCCCCGGCGTAGTGGCACCAGGACCCTTGGGAGGGGCCCCTGGGGCGACGACCTAGGGTTAAGGTTAGCCCCAAAAAGACCGTCAGGCCCAATCCGCACACTGTGCGGCGAGTGGAGGTGCGGGCCGAGGTGAGGGCGCTGGGGAGCAGGAAAGTGGGCCCAAGCGTTTTAGCGCAGGAGGTCTTCGAAGGTCGCAGGGGGTTCAGAGGGCCCTGCCCCTTCTCCCTCCTTGAATGATCGGCGGCGCCCTTACTGGGCCAGTTGGCGGCAGGGCGGCAGGTAGAGTCTGGCGCTGGGGCTCGGGTGTCCCCAATCCCCGGTGTTGCAGTGCAAGGCCCCTTGGGAGGGGCCCCTCGTGGGCCGACCAAGTGTTAGAGTTAGCCCCCAGGATGCCAGCAGGCCTGATCTGCCGGGTGTGCGGCAAGCGGAAGGGCGGGCCGAGATGTGGGTGCTAGCGAGCAGGAGTGTGGGCCCAAGCGTATTCGCAAGTTGGACCTTCGAAGGTCTCCAGGGGCTCGAAGGGCCCTGCCTGTTCTCCCGCACTGAATGACCGGCAGCGCCCATAGCGGCTCGGGTGGCGTCGGGGTGACAGGGTGAGTCTGGCGCTGGAGCTCAGGGGTCCCCAATCCCTGGCATTGCTGCGCCAGGCCCCTTGGGAGGTTCCCCTCGGGGGCCAACCTAGGGTTAGTGTTAGCCCCCAGGAGGCCCGCAGGCCCGATCCGCTGGCTGTGCAGCCAGCAGAGGGGCTGGCTGAGGTGAGGGCGCTGGTGAGCGGAAGCATGGGCCCAAGCATTCTGGCGCCTGGGGCCTTAGAAGTTCACTGGGACTGGGAGGGCCCTGTCCATTCTCCCACCCTGAATGACCGGCAGTGCCCTAGCTGCCTAGGTGCCGGCGGGGCAGCAGGGTGAGCCCAGCACTGGGGCTGGGGGTCATCAATCCCCAGTGTTGCATCGACAGTCCCCTTGGGAGGGGCCCCCGGGGGGCCAACCTAGGGTTAGGGTTAGCTCCGAGGAGGCCGGCAGGCCCGATCTGCCAGCTGTGTGGCGAGCGGAGGGGCAGGCCGATGTGAGGGCGCTGAAGAGCAGGAGCGTGGGCCCAAGCGTTTTGGCGCGGGAAGCCTTCGAAGGTCGCCGGGGGATCGGAGGACCCTGCCCGTTTTCCCGCCCTGAATGACCTGCGGCGCCCCTGGGGCCCGGATGGCGGCAGGCTGACAGGGTGAGTCCGTCGCTGGGGTTGGGGGGTTCCCAATCCCCGGTGTTGAAGCACCAGGCCCCTTTGCAGGGGCCCCTCGGAGGCTGACCTAGGGTTATGGTTAGCCCCCAGGAGGCCGCAGGCCCAATCCACCGGCTGTGCGGTGAGCAGAGGGGAGGGCCGAGGTGAGGGCGCTGGCGAGCGGTAGCGTAGGCCCATGAGTTTTGGCGCGGGGGGCCTTCGAAGGTCGCCGGGGCTCAAGAAGCCCTGCCCGTTCTCCCGCACTGAATGTCCGGCGGTGCCCCTAGTGGCTCAGTTGCCGGCGGGGGAGCATGGTGAGTCGGATGCTGGGGCTAGCGGTCCGCAAACCCAGGTGTTGCGGTGCCAGGCCCGTTGGGAGGGGCCTCTCGGGGGCCGACGAAGGGATAGGGTTAGCCCCCAGGAGGCTGGCGGGCCCTATCCGCCGGCTGTGCGGCGAGCGGAGGGGCAGGCCGAGGTGAGGGCACTGGCTACCGGGAGAGTGGGCGCAAGCTTTCTGGCGCGGGGGGCCTTCGAAAGAGGCCGGGGGCCCGGGGGGCCCTTCCCGTTCTAACGCCCTGAATGAGGACGGCGCCCCTAGCGGGCCGGGTGGTGAGGAGCGGCAGAGTGCGTCCGGCGGTGGGGTTCGGGTGTCCCCAATCCCCAGCGTGGCGGCGCCAGGCCCCTTGGGAGGGGCTCCTCTGGGGCCGACCTAGGTTTAGGGTTAGCCCAAAGGAGGCCGGCAGGCCCGAACCGCCGGCTGTGCGGCGAGCAGAGGGGCGGGCCGAGGTGAGGGCGCTGGCGAGGGGGAGCATGGGCCCAGGGTTTTGGCACAGGGGGCCTTGGATTGTCACTGGGGGCTTGGAGGGCCCTGCCCATTCTCACACACGAAATGACCGGTGGCGCCCCTGTCGGCCAGGGTGGCGGCGTGTCGGCAGGATGAGTCTGGAGCTGGGGCTCAGTGGTCCCCGATCCCCGGCGCAGTGGCTCCAGGCACTTGGGAGGGGTCCCTCGGGGGCCAACATATGGTGAGTGTTAGCCCAAAGGAGGCCGGCGGGCCCAATCCGCCGGCTGTGCAGCGAGCGGAGGGGTGGGCCGACGTTAATGCGCTGGCAAGCGGGAGCATGGGCCCAAGCGTTTTGGCATGGGGGGCCTTCGAAGCTCACCGGGGGCTCGGAGGGCCCAGCAAGTTCTCCTGCCCTGAATGCCCGGCGGCTCCCTAGCGGCCAGGGTGGCGGCGGGGAGGCAGGGTGAGTCCGGAGCTCGGGCTCTGGGGTCCCCAGTACCCGGCATGGCATTGCCAGGCCGCTTGGGAGGGGTCCCTCGGGGGCCGAGCTAGGGTTCTCGTTAGCCCAAAGGAGGCCGGCAGGCCCAATTGGCCGGCTGTGCGGCGAGGGGAGGGGTGAGCCAAGGTGAGGGCGCTGGCGAGCGGGAGCTTAGGCCCAAGCGTTTTGGTGCGGGGGGCCTTCGAAGGTCATCGGGGGCTCGGAGGGCCCTGCCCTTACTCCCTCCCTGAATGACCGGTGGCGCCCCTAGCGTCCTGGGTGGCGGCGGGGCGGCAAGGTGAGTCTGGAGTAGGGCTCAGGGGTCCAAATGCCCCGGCGTGGCGGCGCCTGGCCCCTTGGGAGGGGTCCCTCGGGGGCCGACCTAGGGTTGAGGTTAACCCAAAGGAGGCCGGGCCCGATCCGCCGGCTGTGCAGAGAACGGAGGGGCGGGGCGAGGTGAGGGCGCTGGCGAGCGGGAGCGTGAGCCCAAGCGTTTTGGCGTGTTGGGCCTTCGAAGGTCACCGGGGGCTCAGAGGGCCCTGCCCGTTCCCCAGCCCCGAATGAGGACGGTGCCCCTAGCGATCCGGGTCGCAGCGGGGCGACAGGGTGAGTTCAGCCCTGGTGCTCGGGGGTCCCCAATCACCCACGTGGCGGCGCCAGGCCCCTTGGGATGGGCCCCTCGGGAGCCGACCTAGGGTTAGGGTTAGCCCCAGGAGGCCGGCAGTCCAGATCTGCCGGCTGTGCGGCGAGCGGAGGGGCGGGCTGAGGAGAGGGTGCTGGCGAGCAGGAGCCTAGGCCCAAGCGTTTTGTCACGGGGGGCCTTCAAAGGTCACTGGGGGCTCGGAGGGTCCTGCCCGTTCTCCCGCCCTAAATAACCGGTGGCGCCCCTAGCAGCCCGGGTGGCGGCAGGGCGGCAGGGTAAGTAATGCGCTGGGGCTTGAGGGTCCCCAATCCCCAGCGTGGCATCGCCAGGCCCCTTGGGAGGGGCCCCTCGTGAGCAGACCTAGAGTTAGGGTTAGTTCCCAGGAGGCTGGCAGGCCCAATCCGCTGTCTGTGCGGCGAGAGGGGGGGCGGACCGAGGTGAGGGCGCTTGCTAGCGGGAGCGTGGGCCCAAGCGTTTTGGCGTGGGGGGCCTCAAAGGTCGCCAGGGGCTCGGAGGGCCCTGCCCATTCTCCCGCTCTGAATGACTGGTGGCGTCCCTACTGGCCCGGTAGCTGTGGGGCGGAAGGGTGACTCCAGTGCTGAGGCTTGGGGGTCACCAATCCCCGGCGTTGTGGCACCAGGCCTTTGGAAGTGGCCCCTTGGGGTCTGACCTAGGGTTAGTGTTAGCCCCCAGGAAACAGGCAGGCCTGATCCGCTAGCTGTTCATCGAGTGGAGGGGCGGGCCGAGAAGAGGGCACTGGCGAGTGGGAGCGTGGGCCCAAGCATTTTGGCGCGAGGGGCCTACGAAGGTCGCGGGGGCTCAGAGGGCCCTGTCTGTTCTCCAGCACTGAATGACCGGCGGCGCCCCTAGCGGACTGGGTGGTGGTGGGGTGGCAGGGAGAGTCCAGCACTGGTGCTCGGGGGTCCCCAATCCCCGGCATTGCGATGCCAGGCCCCTTGGGAGGGGCCCCGTGGGGACAGACCTAGGGTTAGGGTTACACCCAGGGGGCTGACAGGCCCGATCCTACGGCTGTGCGGCGAGCGGAGGGGCGGGCCGAGGTGAGGGCGCTGGCTAGCGGGAGCGTGGGTCAAGTGTTTTGGTGCAGGGGGCCCTTCGAAGGTCGTGGGGGGATCGGAGGACCCTGCCCGTTCTCCCGCACTGAATGACCGGTGGCGCTCCTAGTGGTGCAGGTGGCAGGGGGCGGCCGGGTGAGTCCGGCACTGGGGTTCAGGGGTCCCCAATCCCCGGCGTTACGACTGCAGGCCCCTTGCTAGGGGCCCCTCGGGGGCCGACATATGGTAAGGGTTAGCCCCCAGGAGGCCCGCAGGCCCGATCCGCCAGCTCTGCGGTGAGTGGAGGGGTGGTCGGAGGTGAGGCCGCTGGCAATCTGGAGAGTGGGCCCAGTCATTTTGGCGCGGGGGTCCTTCGAAAGTCGCTGGAGGCTTGGAGGGCCCTGTACGTTCTTCTGCCCTGAATGACCGGCAGCTCCCCTAGCGGCCCGGGTGGAGGAGGGGTGTTAGGGTGACTTGGGCGCTGGGGCTTGGGGGTCCCCAATCCTCGGCGTTGGGGCGCCAGGCCCCTTTGGAAGGGCTCTAGGGGGCCGACCAAGGGTTATTGTTAGCCCCCAGGGGGCCAGCAGGCCAGATCCGCCGGCTGTGAGGCAAGCGGAGGGGTGGACCCAGGTGAGGGCGCTTGAGAGCAAGAATGTGGACCCAAGCGTTTTGGCACAGGGCGCCTTCGAAGGTAATCGGGGGTTCGGAGGGCCCAACCCGTTCTGCCCTGAATGACCAGCGGCGCTACTAGCGGCCCAGGGGGGCGGGGCGGCAGGGTGAGCCCGGCACTGGGGCTTGGGGGTCCCCAATCTCCGGCGTTGCGGGGGCAGACCCTTGGTAGTGGCCCCTCGGGGGCCGACCTAAGGTTACAGTTAGCCCCCAGGAGGCCGGCAGGCCCGATGTGCCAGCTGTGTGGCGAGCGGAGGGGCGGGCCGAGGTGAGATCGCTGGCGAGCGGGAGCTTGGCCGAAGCGTTTTGGCGCGGGAATCCTTCGATGGTCACCGGGGGATCGGAGGACCCTGCCCGTTTTCCCGCCCTGAATGACCTGCGGCGCCCCTGGGGCCCGGGTGGCAGCAGGGCAGCAGGGTGAGCCATCGCTGGGGTTGGGGGGTTCCCAATCCCCAGTGTTGCGGCACCAGGCCCCTTCGCAGGGGCCCCTCGGAGGCTGACCTAGGGTTATGGTTAGCCCCCAGGAGGCCGCAGGCCCAATCCACCGGCTGTGCGGTGAGCAGAGGGGAGGGCCGAGGTGAGGGCGCTGGCGAGCGGTAGCGTAGGCCCATGAGTTTTGGCGCGGGGGGCCTTCGAAGGTCGCCGGCGCTCAAGAAGCCCTGCCCGTTCTCCCGCACTGAATGTCCGGTGGTGCCCCTAGCGGCTCAGTTGCCGGCGGGGGAGCATGGTGAGTCCGGCGCTGGGGCTCAGGAGTCCCCAATCCCCGTCGTTGCGGCGCCAGGCCCCTTGGGAGGGGCCACTAGGGGGCCGACCTAGGGTTTGGGTTAGCCTCCAGAAGGCCCACAGGCCCGATTCACCATCTGTGCGGCGAGCGGAGGGGAGGGCCGAGGTAAGGGCGCTGGCGAGCGGGAGCATGGGCCCAAGCATTTTGGTGCAGGGGGCCTTCGAAGGTCGCCGGTGGCTTGGAGGGCCCTGGCCATTCTCCCTCCCTGAATGAACAGCGGCGCCCCTAGCGGCCCAGGTGGCGGTAGGGCGGGAGGGTCAGCTGGGCGCTGGGGCTCAGGAGTCCCCAGTCCCCAGTGTTGAGGCAATAGGAACCTGGGATGGGCCCCTTGGGGGCCCACCAAAGGTTAGGGTAACACCCAGGAGGCTGGCAGTCCTGATCCACCGGCTGTGCAGCGAGCGGAGGGGCGGAACGAGGTGAGGGCGCAGGCGAGTGGGAGCATGGGCCAAAGCATTTTGGCGCAGGGGGCCTTTGAAGGTCACCAGGGGCTTGGAGGGATCTGCCCGTACTCCCTCCCTGAATGACCGACGGTGTTCCTAGTGGCCTGGGTGGTGGCGGAGCAATACGGTGAGTCCGGCGCTGGGGTTCGGGGGTCCCCAATCCCAGGCATTGCGGTGCCAGGCCCCTTTGGAGGGGCCCCTCAGGGGCCAACCTAGGGTTATGGGTAGCCCCAGGAGGCGGGCAGGCCTCATCCACCAGCTCTGCAGCAAGCGGAGGGACGGGCCGAGGTGAGGGCACTGAGGAGCAGGAGCGTGGGCTCAAACGTTTTGGATAGGGGGGCCTTGGAAGGTCGCCGTGGGCTCGGAGGGCCCTGCCTGTTCTCTCACACTGAATGACCAGCGACACCCCTAGCGGCCCGGGTGGTGGAGGGGCAGCAGGGTGAGTCCGGCGCTGGGGCTCGGGGGTCCCCAACCCGGCGTTGCGGTCCCAGGCCCCTTGGGAGGGGCCCCTCAGCGGCCGACCTAGGGTTAGGGTTAGCCCCCTGGAGGCCGGGAGGCCCGATCTGCCAGCTGTGTGGGGAGCGGAGGGGCCGGCCGAGGTGAGGGCGCTGACTAGCGGGAGCGTGGGCGCAAGCGTCGTGGCGCAGGGGGCCTTCGAAGGTCGCCAGTGGCTCAGAGGGCCCTGTCCTTTGTTCCGGCCTGAATGACCTACAGCGCTCCTAGCGGCACGGGTGGTGGCGGAGCGGAAGTGTGAGTCCAGCGCTGAGGCTTGCGGGTCCAGAATCCCTGGCTTGTGGCGCCAGGCCCCTTGGGAGAGGCCCCTCGGGGGCCGACCTAGGGTTAGGGTTAGCTCCTAGGAATCCGGCAGGCCCGTATGCCGGCTGTGCAGCGAGCGGAGGGGCGGGACTTGGCGAGGGCGCTGGTGAGCAGGAGCATGGGCCCAAGCATTTTGGCGCAGGGGGCCTCTAATGGTCGCCGTGGCTCGGAGGGCCCTCCCCGTTCTCCCGCCCTGACTGACCGGCAGTGGCCCTAGAGGCCCGGGTGGCGGTGGGGTGGCAATGTGAGTCTGGCGCTGCGGCTCAGGGGTGACCAATTTCCGGCGTTGCAGCGCCAAGCCCCTTGGCAGGAATGACTCGGGGGCTGACCTAGGGTTAGGGTTAGACCTCAGAAGGCCGGCAGGCCTGAAACGCCAGCTGTGCGTAAAGCAGATGGGCGGGCCGAGGTGAGGGCGCTGGTGAGCGGGAGCGTGGGCCCACGCATTTTGGCACGGGAGGCCTACGAAGGCCGCAGGGGCCTGGGAGGTCCCTGCCTGTTCTCCCTCCCTGAATGACCGGCGTCACCTGCAGCGGCCCTGATGGCGGCGGGGCTACAGGTTGAGTCCGGTGCTGGGGGTCGGGGGTTCCCAATCCCCAGCATTGTGCCACCAGGCCCCTTGGAAGGGGCCCCTCGGGGGCTGACCTAGGGTTAGGGTCAGCCCCCAGGAGGCCGGCAGGCCCGGGAGCCTGGGCCCAAACGTTTTGGCGCAGGGGGCCTTTGAATGTCGCCGGGGGCTAGGAGGGCCCTGCCTGTTCTCCCGCCCTGAATGACCGGCTGCACCCCTAGCGGCCCGAATGGCAGCGGGGCGGCAGGGTGACTCCGGCGCTGCAGCTTGGTCCCCAATCCCCGGCGTTGCAGCGCCAGGGCCCTTGGCAGGGGCCCCTCGGGTCTGACCTAGGGTTAGGGTTAGCCCCCAGGAGGCCGGCAGGCCCAATCCTCCAGCTGTGCAGGAGCAGAGGGGTGGGATGAGATGAGGGCACTGGCGAGCGGGAAGGTGGGGCCAAGCATTTTGGCGCGAGGGGCCTTCAAAGGTTGCCAGGGGCTCGGAGGGCCCTGCCTGTTCTCCTGCCCTGAATGACTGACGGCGCCCTTCATGGCCCGTTTAGCAGCGGGGCGGCAGGGAGAGTCTGGTGCTGGGGCTCGGGGGTCCCCAATCCCCGGCGTTGCAGCGCCAGGCCCTTTGGGATGGGCCCCTAGGGGGCCTACCTAGGGTAGGGTTAGCTGCCAGGAGGCTAGGATGCCTGATCTGCCGGCTGTGCGGCGAGCAGAGGGGCAGGCTGAGGTAAGGGCGATGGCAAGCAGGACCATGGGCCCTAGTGCTTTGGTGCAGGGGGCCTTCGAAGGTCGTTGGGGGCTCGGAGGGCCCTGCCCATTCTCCCGCACTGAATGACCGGCAGTGCCCCTAGTGGCCCGGGTGGCGGCGGGGGGCATGGTGAGTCCGGCGCTGGGGCTCGGGAGTCCCCTTTCCCCGTCGTTGTGGCACCAGGCCCCTTGGGAGGGGCCACTAGGGCCGACCTAGGTTTAGGGTTAGCCCCCAGAAGGCCCACAGGCCCGATCCGCCAGCTGTGAGGCGAGCGGAGGGGAGGGCCGAGGTAAGGGCGCTGGCCAGCGGGAGCGTGGGGCCAAGCGTTTTGGTGCGGGGGGCCTTCGAAGGTCACCGGTCGCTCGGAGGGCCCTGCCCGTTCTCCCTCCCTGAATGAATGGCGGCGCCCCTAGCGGCCCAGGTGGCGGTAGGGCAGGAGGGTGAGTCCGGCACTGGGGCTCGGGAGTCCCCAATCCCAGGCATTGCGGTGCCAGGCCCCTTCGGAGGGGCATCTCAGGGGACAACCTAGGGTTCTGGAGGAGTGCAGGCCTCATCTGCTGGCTCTGTGGCGAGCGGAGGGGCGGGCCGAGGTGAGGGCACTGAGGAGCAGGAGCGTGGTCTCAAGTGTTTTGGATGCGGGGGCCTTCGACGTTCGCCAGGGGCTCGGAGGGCCCTGCCCATTCTCCCGCCCTGAATGACCAGCGGCACCCCTAGTGGCCCGGGTGGTGATGGGGTGGCAGGGAGACTCCGGCGCTGGGGATCGGGGCTCCTTAATACCCGGCGTTATGGCCTCAGGTCCCTTGGGACGGGACCCTCGGGGGCCGACCTAGGGTTAGGGTTAGCCACCAGGAGGCTGGCAGGCTCGTTCTGCCCATGTGCGGTGAATGGAGGTGTGGGTTGAGGTGAGGTAGCTGGCGAGTGGGGGCGTGGGCCAGAGCATTTAGGCTTTGGCTTGGGGTGCCTTCGAAGGTTGCAGGAGGCTTAGAGGGTCCTGCCCGTTCTGTCGCCCTGAAGGACTGGTGATGCCCCTAGTGCCCCATGTGGCGGCAGGGCGGCAGGGTGCATCCGGTGGTGGGACTCGGGGGTCCCCAATCCCTGGCATGCGGCGCCAGGCCACTTGGGAGGGGCCCCTCGGGTGCGACCTAGGCATAGGGTTAGCCCCCAGGAAGCCAGCAGGCCCGATCCGCCAGCTCTGCAGCGAGAGGAGGGGTGGGCCGAGGTTAGGGCGCTGGGGAGCAGGAGCGAGGGATCCAGAGTTTTTGCACGGGGGGCCTTTGAAGGTCGCAGGGGGATTGGAGGGCCTTGCCCGTTCTCCCTTCTTGAATGACTGGCAACGCCCGTAGCGCCCTGGGTGCTTGCGGGGTGGCAGAGTGAGTCCAGCACTGGGGTTCGGGGGTCCCAAATCCCCAGCATTGAGGTGCCAGGCTCCTTGGGAGGGGCCCCTCGGGGGCCGACCTCGAGTTAGGGTTCTTCCACAGGAGGCCAGCAAGCCCGGCGCTAAGTGGCTCTGACAATGTAACAAAAATGCCATACACTTATCTGAAAGAAATAACAGTGTACAGGAACCCTCTTAGCCCTAACATCATCCTTTGTGAATATGGAAGCCAGCCCCAAAGTGGTCGTGGAAGTCTGACGAAAGGGCTAAGCACTTTTCTCTGAGTCACCACACTGTACAGGGAAAGAGCAATGTACATCATCATTCACGAGTAGGAAGCATGAATGGAAGGTTCTGGAATTTCGAGGACTCTGACCCATCCTTATTGGTAATAAACCACCGTGTACAGGAAAACACCTTCAACTCTCATCAGCCTCCTCAATCCTGATTCCGATTCAACTTTTGGTGTGTGGGACTAGGGAAATGTCCACATCTTATTGCTAAGAAAGAACGATGTCAGGGTAATGCCCTTCAAGTCACCTCAGCCTCCCTGAAGACGGAAGCAGGAATCAAGGTGGTTATGTTACCATGAGGTCAGGAAGATGAGCATATAAGTGAGAAACAACAGTGGGCAGGACCTCTCTTCCAACGAACAGTATCTTTGCTTAATGTTGAATCCCTGTGGTAAGTGGTTGTGGGCATTTGTGAGGTCAAAATCTGAAGTGTTTTGTTAAACCTCTTGGCCATTCACAGATGAGACTAAGGTAGTTGGGGACTCGTAGGCAGTGATTTGTCCACTGTCAAAAATATGAAAAGATAAAAGAGACAGATGAGGTCTCCTCAGGCATTGTCCTTTATCCTCATCCTCTGTGAGGATGGCCATCTCTGGACAGCTCAGTGTCAGAGTCTCATTCACATTGGGGGCATCTGTTCCTCACAGACATCAGGCAGGGAAATGGATTTGGTTCTCTGTGCCAGCCCAGCCACAGCTGAGTGTCACAGCACCCTCTCATGGGCTCATAAGAGTTTCACTGTCACCAGGCAGGTCATTGTATTTGATAAACCACTGTGAGAGTTTGCAATTGCCTTCACCTGCAACCTCCAGAGGCAAATGCAGATCTCTGGTACCATGTGAAGTCATGTGAAGGCTTTGTGAGAAAGTGTCCTTTTGCTTAAGAAAAACATGGCTGGGGCTCCTCGCTGGCTCAGCCAGTTAAGCATGTGCCTTTGGCTCAGGTTATGATCCCAGGGTTCTGGAATCGAGCCAAGGGTCCCTGCTCAGCAGGAAAGGAGTAGGGAAATAGCTTAGAACCCACAGAGAATGTGAATAAAGGGGAGTGAAATGGAACTTGGTCTGTGTTTTGCTTTAGGGATTGGAAGTTAGTTTTTTCTCAATTGTGATTGTTCTTGAAACAGAACAGCTGTATTGTTTTTTTTTACCTTTAATTTTCTTCTAGTAACAATTTTTTATTATTATATGTTAGTCACTATACAGTATTTCCTTAGTTTTTGATGTAGTGTTCCGTGATTCATTATTTGCATATAACACCCAGTGCTCCATGCAATATGTACCTTCCTTAATACCCATCACTGGCCCATCCCAATCCCCCACCCCTCTCCCCTCTGAAGCCCTCAGTTTGTTTCCCAGAGTCCATAGTCTCTCGTGGTTCATTCCCCCTTCTGTTTAGGGTCCATTGTCTAAAGGGACAGACAGTGGAAGTTCACCAAATATAAGATCGAAATTTCATTGTTCATTATAGATGCCGCCAAGTAGCTCCCAGACATTTCATTCTACTCTAGTAATTGATTATACCTGTGCAGGTGCACGTGAAAGATAACTGATGAATGTATACTGGTAATAAAACACGCCCCACAGTAGTAGAATAATAGAGAATGCACATGTGTAAAATTATTCGACTACGGCTTCCATGCTTTCCCTTTGGTTCCTTGTTATCTATGAAATTGGACAATTTTTGTTCTCTAGGCTTAAAACTCATTGTCAGTATTCAGAGTTTTTCAATGCTGATCTTCTCCTGTATAAGTTACCAAAAACCTAAAATATGTATGAACTTTAAAAAACGCTATATTGAAAATGACAGCAGAGAAGTTCCATTTTGTGAATATTGTGTCAATGGATCTCTATTTTGCCATCAGTGTTCATTAGAAATGATGACATTTCATGTGAGTATAAATATCAATGTGAAAAAGAAAAGGTAGGAAGAACCTTGAATGTTTAAGTAATTGGTGAAATGACAGGTGTGTGTGTGTGTGTGTGTGTGTGTGTGTGTGTGTGTGTGTGTGTAATTGATTTTCAGTGAATGGTTTAGGTCCTTGTAGGGCCTCTGAGAGAGCCCAGGTGAACCTTTCAATGAGTTGGTATCTGTTTTCAGAACATGGGAATCTCTTAGTCCAATAGTCAATCAGGCAAGCTTTGAGGTCTTGAAGAGTTTCAGTCCTCAGCGATGGTGTTGCAGACCCTTGTGAGCAAACCCTAGGTATGCTCAGAGCCCTCATTAGCTGGTACCAACGTGTGACGATTTCAGACAGCATTTCCCAAAGAAGTACCTCTTGAGTCTCTGTTCTTGTCAGTTCCCTACACTTCCTTACACTAGTTATGTGATCAGTGTGTTTCAGGATAATCCCCACATGTGATTTTTGCTATTTCCTACTAGTCCTATCTGTTTCTCATCTTGTTCTTTTATGGTAGGGGTTGGGAAGCAACCTGTGTGGTGTAGGAAGGGGTGTGGTAGTTGTCTGCCTTCAGAGGACCGAATGCTGCCTAGAAATTGTACTGTAGTTTGAGGTCAATTGTCCATCCTCTGAGTGTCAGGAATTCCATCACTTTACTTTGATGCTAGTCTGTTCTTCAAGCTGTCCTCAGAAATAAGGACGTCATCCATCTAGGGAATACTGGTTTGTGTGTATGTTTTCATTTTAGGAAAGGCCTTGCTGCTCCTGAAAATAATACTGTAGAGCACCCTTTCCTGTTCTTATTGGCCATCAGTCAATCTTTTGTGAAGTATTCGTTTATAAATAGACTTTCTATGGTTGATGAGCAGGAATTCTTTATTGACAAGTCTTTGTCAGTGTGTGTATTGCAAATCTTTACTCCCCAGCCTGCGGTTCACTTTTTCATTTTCTTATGGTCATAAGATAAGGAGAAATGTCACATTTTTATGAAGTCCCACTGAATTCTTTTAAATGGTTTGTGCACCCTATGTCTTACCCCAAGATTGACAGGTTCTACGTTTTCTTTCAGAAACTGTCCAATGGGAAGCTACAACCCATTTTCTCTGTCCATTTATTGCTTACAAATTTCACATTTTTATGAAGTCTCACTGAATTCTTTTAAATGGTTAGTGCACCCTATGTCCTACCCCAAGATTGACAGGTTCTACGTTTTCTTTCAGAAACTGTCCAATGGGAAGCTACAATCCAATTTCTCTGTCCATTTATTGCTTACAAATGTATTTTGACCATCTGTTTCCTAGGAAACCTATTTTGTTATTATTATTATTATTATTATTATTATTATTATTATTATTAAATTGCATTTTTAATTCTAAAAGGGTATTTAAAGACTGTTTTGAATTTTCTATGTACACAATCGTGTTATCTGTGAATAGTCACTATTATCCCCTCAATTCTTATACTTTTTGTTTCTCTTGCCTTAAAACACTGGTAGATTCTCCGATGCCACGTTGAATAGAGCAGCATTGTTTAAAGATTTTCATATACCTTTCTCAATATCTGACAGAAAAAGCAGACAAAACATTGGTAACAAATGTGACCAAATTGACATATAGGGAACATTCCATAATAATTGCAGAATACGTTATTTTCAAGTGGTCATAGACTCTTTACCCAAATAGATGATAGGTGGGGCCACGAATCAAGGCTACAAATGTTAAACCCTGAAATTAACTAGATTCTATTCTTAGACCAGAGGGGAATTGAGCCACAGTCATAGCGAAAAGAAAACCAGGAAGTCCTTCAATGTTTAAAAATTAAATGGAACTTTGCTACATATCCTAAAGGTCAGAGAAGGAATCTCATTGGAAATTCTGAACCTTTTATACATGAGGGCTCACACACAATGGCACTTTCTTTGTGAAGAGCATAATAATAACCTAGACAGGAGTTGAGCCTTAAGTCAGAGTTCTGCCTGCCGCAGCCACACCTGGCAGGCTTGGCCTGTGGTCCCCCTCAGCTGTGCTTTCTGGTGGCCCTGAGCTAAGGGGGTCAACATGGCCATATGGAAATGGTAAGCTCCCCACTCAAAATGATGGCGGTGCCCCCTCCCCAGCTGCCCTTTCTGGTGGCTCTGAGCTAAGGGGGTCAACATGGCCGTATGGAAATTAGAAGCTCCCCACTCTTAGTGATGACGTTGCTATCGTATTGTCCTCACCAGTCCAACAACATGATTTGTGAGTGAACTATGACACAAGAGTGACTTCTTGGCCTTCCTTCAGGTTTGAAAATCATCTGGTGAGTCATCTATTAGAAATAGGATTCAACATGTATTCTTTCTTCTGGAAAAGAAATAGACCCAATAGCAATTATGGCTTCCTGAGCACCTGTTCTTGAGAGACATCATACTGGCTCTTTGTAGCATTCTGCCTCTTAAACTTCTCAACTAGGGTGTAGATATTTTTAGGCACATTTTCAGGTGGTTAGACAGGGACTCGGATGATATGAGTCACAGAGGATTTTAGTGTCAGAAACCTAAGTGGGATCCCCAAATTGACTCCAAATCCCTTGTTGTTCCATACAGGGTACTATTTCCCTCTTATCTCTGGTCTTCTCGATCTGGAAACCTATCAAGTATCAGGATTTTCTTGTCATGTGGACAACTGGAACGAATTCAGCGGGCCTTTACACCTCTGCCCATGGTGATCATTAAGATCATTATCTCAGTGGAGGACCTCTGGGTAAGATACTCAAAGATCCTTAGGGATACAGACAGTATAATATTTTTCTGGTATTAAAGTTCCTGAAACCAACTATCTTTTTTAGTCCATTCAGGCTCTGGTATGTTCAGAGGGTGCTGTAAAACAGGTCTGAAATAGTATTTAAAAACACTCAGCTCAGCCTCTTCTACAAAGTGAGCCAATGCTTATAAACATGGCTAAAATATTGCCTTACCTACGATGACTTCCCAGCCATCCTAGTGTTTATATGGTATGACTGTGACTTACATTAGTCAACATTTGCAGAGAAAGAACTTAGTGCATCCAGGGGGCACTTCATGTTGAAATTAGTTTGTGACAACGAGCTACTGTGTTTTATTCTGCAGTCCAAGGGAATGGTGCCAGACATCTCTAAGGTGTCTAGCAGTTTTACAATTCTGATTTTAAGTGGTCTGTGTGCTCCAGCGATTTGGGCAGGAGAAGGGCAGGAGTCCAGAGACTGTGAACACTTCTGTTACCTGTGCTGACCATGGAGCAGGTAGCCTTCTGTGGGCATCATTTTGATTTCTTGGTACTCTTGTGAAAGGTGCTTTTGTCTCAAATTCCTCCTTTTTAGGAGTAATTATAATGATGAAAGTAATTTTTATCTTATATCATCTGTGGGCCCTGATCCTGGGCTCCCAGGGAAGCTATCCTTTAACATTTTAACTGGCTCAAAATGATTGGGCAAAAACTCAAAGCATGAGCCCTATTTCTGCCCCAAGTACATGTTGTACATCTGCTTCAAGAATAAAACAATAACCAAAAATGACAACATGAAAATAAGAAAAAATAAAGAACCTCTTTGGCTCCCATAAGATTAAAGTCATACTGACATGTACATACTGAAAATGCATGAAATCATTGCATTTCCTAAAGCCCAAGCCTTGGAGGGTCTGAGAACCACTGACATTGCCCAGAACCAGGCACACCCCAGCAGGGAGGGGTGGTGCAGAAAGGGAAGGGGCAGGACTCTGAGGGAGGTCTGCAGCTAGAGGGGTCCCTGGAAGGGGCCAGGTGTGTGTGGGGAGCCCGGCCCAGGACCCCAACCATGCCTGTGCTGGGTGTTGGGTAGAGGAGGCGCCTCTTGGACTCCCTGCACTTTCAGGGTTCCAGGGGCTTGAGGGCAGGTTGCCTGGCATCCCAGGGGCTGGGGCACCACCCTCCCTGACCAATCACCGCTTGGGGGTGGAGCTACATCTCTGTGGGCTGTTCCAGAGTTGCAGTGGGGTGCAGACCTGGGGCAGAAGAAGGGGCACTGGGAGAGAGAGAGTTGCCCTGTGGAGGTCCCAGCTGCTGAGTGAGCAGAATGCACCAGGGGCGGGGGGGTTCGGGGGTAGGGTGCGACCCAGGTGGGAGGCAGGGTTCTCGAAGGGCACTTGGAGAGGGTTCATTGTGGGGACTCAGGTGAGTTTTCTTTTCCCCTTTAAAGTCTCTTCTGCCCCATGTCCTCAACTGGCCTTATTCCCCATACCAGTGAACTCCAGGGCGCCCAATCACCTGAGCTTTTGTGGGATGGGTTGCAGAATTTCAGGGTTTCCCCTGTTCCCTGGAAAAGTGTGGGTAAGGACCTCACAGAGTCCCCACCTTCAGTGATGTGTCCCCCTGTTCTCTGACACAGTGCAGGTGATGCATCTTGAGCAGTACCCCGAGTTCAGCAGGGTGTGCCCTGGTCCCCCAGGCACAGGTGTGGCAGTAGCAAGCCCCAGAGCCATACCCAACTTCAGCATTATGCCCCGTGTGCCCCCAGGTTAGTGGTCATTGGCTGTTGGAATCATGCAGGAAAATTCTCCAGGTGGGGGCCTGGAAGCGGGTGTAAACCAAACCCCACTCTAGTTGCACTGGGAATAGACAAATTGAGGGTTTCCTTAGAAGAGTAAGTCTGCTTTCCAGAAAAGGCAAGGTCATTGGTCTATTGAGAATGAAGATAATTACTGCTAAACAAGAAGTATGTGTTGCCCCTTTGCCCAGAAAACGAAGCAGGTGTGCAGGCTTTAGGTCAGAGGTGCCTTCTTCTCCACAGCTGACTGCACTTCTCTGCTCTGACTCCAAGACACCCGAGGTTTTGAACGTCAGTATCGGAGTCAGCGAGGCAGATTGTCACAGGACGCCAGTGTTCAGAGAAAGCACAGGTATGTTTGGCAAAATGTCCTAACTATGTCAGGGCTTTAGGTAAAACCTCTCATTATCCCAAAACCTCCTGGGCTTTTCTCTTTTCTCTAGTTGAGCCACAAAGTAAAATTGAAGTAACTGTCAGCATTCTGGGTTTGGTGCAAGAATTACAATTTTCCCTGCTGGTAGAACATTGCAGGGGATCACAATTTCTCTGTCCATTTATTGCTTACAAATGTATTTTGACCATCTGTTTCCTAGGAACCCTCTTTTATTAGAAAGGGAAGGTGAGATTCACTCTGTGCCTGTTTGTAACATCTAATTTGTTCCTTCATCTAACAGTGTTTATTCAATTGGGCCTAAGACATGTTTGAGTGGCCAGCATCTAGAGTTAGGTGGCTTTTTTCATCTGATACAGCCTTGGATGATGTCATTTGACAAAGGTGATGTTTCATCATTGATTAGTTTATTCATCAAAAGAGTTAAAATTAGGGTGGAGGGAAAATTGAAAATTATCCAAAGCGGCCTGTTCCTGTTTAAAAGTTGAGCTTGACTTTCTAGTTTTACTAAATGTATTATCTCGATATTTTGAGGTGCCATATTCTCTCTGTAGTTTCTTTGGTGGTGGAGTCAGAAGGAGAGTCTGGGAATTCTTTTGGATAGTGGCATGCTGGTGGCTTCAAGGGGCTTGGCGTCAGGAGCCTTGGGTGAAGTCTGCAACTGCTTGTCTGACCCTAGGAGCATCTCCCAGAGGTTTTGTTTCCTCTTATGAAATTGCCGGCAGATAATGTTCTGTTGGTGAGAATGCAAAGTGGTGCAGCCAGTCTGGGAAACAGTGTGGGGGTTCCTCAAAAAGTTAAACATTGAACAACCCCATGATCCAGCAATTGTTCTCCTAGATATTTACCCAAAGGATACAAAAATGCAGATTTAAAGGGGGAACCTGAACCATGATGTTTATAGCAGAAATGTCCACAGTAGCCAAACTATGGAGAGAATCCCAACATCCATGCACTGATGTTTTTTCCTCAAAAAGTTTTTTCCTCAAAAAGTTAAACAACATCCATGCACTGATGTTTTTTCCTCAAAAACTTTTTTCCTCAAAAAGTTAAACATTGAACAACCCCATGATCCAGCAATTGCTCTCCTAGGTATTTACCCAAAGGATACAAAAATGCAGATTTAAAGGGGGAACCTGAACCATGATGTTTATAGCAGAAATGTCCACAGTAGCCAAACTATGGAGAGAATCCCAACATCCATGCACTGATGAATGGATAAAGCAGATGTGGGATACATATATATAATGGAATATGACCCAGCTTCAAAAAGAATGAAATCTTACCATTTGCAAGGATGCGGATGGATCTAGAGTGTATTAAGCTAAGCAAAATCAGTGAGGAAAGACAAATATCCTATGCTCTTACGCTTGTGGAACTTCGGAAAGAAAACAGATGAACAGAGTGGAGGGGCGATGAGAGAGGCAAACAAGGAAATAGACTCAACATTGGAGAACAAACTGAGTGTTACTGCAGGACAGGGGCATGGGGGGAAGAGTTAAATGGGTGAGAGGTATTAAGGAGGGCATTTGTGATGAGCATCGGGTTCTGTATGCAGGTGAGGAATCGCTAAATCCTACCCCTGAAGCAAATGTTCCATGGCATGTGACTAACTGGAATTTAAGTAAGAGAAGAAAGGAAAAAGTGTTCTGCTTCATGAAGAGTGAGGTAAAATTGTAGTGATTTGGGCTGTACTATTCTATAGATGAGAGTTGTTAAACACCCTGTTGTAGGATACACTAGTTGCTTATCACATAAGGAGTCTTCAGAAAGCTGCAATGAAAGATTCAGGTGTCAGAGTATGTTCATGTTCCACTGATATGTTACAGTTTGCACAGGTAGGAAAGAAGATGGAGAGAAAGGCAACAGAAGGGGAAAGTAGGTGTGAACCTTTCATTACTTAGCATTATAGCTTTCTCATGAAAGCCTTGCGCCAGTGTGATTATGGAAGCAGAGGGGAATCCGGGAAATTTGCAGGAGACGGGGGAGTTCCAGATCTGGGTAAAGCTGCCAAGGGTCCCAGAGGAGAGCTGAATGCATTCTGCAGCAGGGTGTGGGCGGGGTGGGCTCCAGGGGTGGCTGTGGGTCTCCTGGGTGAGAGTTGTAACAGGTGAGGACTGTGTGCAAGTTCCTGGCTGAGGACAAGTGAGGCACAGGTGGAGAGCTGGCAGAGAACCTTCTTCTGGGCCACCAGCCTCACCCAACACACAGCTTCATCTTCTGTCCCTTTCACTCCAATTCAGACTTCTCCGAAGGTGAGTGAGAACACATCAAGAGCATTCGAAACAGAAGGGAAAGCATGTGGAAAGGCTCTGGGGCAGGAGAATTCCAGGTATGTCCAGGAGCAGCAAGAAGGCCCTGTGGCCACAGGAGACAGCTTAGGACATGAGCTCAGAGAGGTGACAGATGGTGACAGAAAGCCATTCCAGGGCTATAACCCCATGAGACCCTGTTTCACTGGGCCATCCTGGCTACAGTGTTGAGAACAGATGGCAGAGGGTTGAAGATGGCAAGGCAGGTCAATGACGAAGCTTTTCCAGGAACTCAGGCACTGTGGTCCAGACAGGTGGCCTTGGATGGAGTGGTTAGACCTATTCTGGGTCCATTTTGAAGATGGAGCTCACAGGATTTGCTGATGGGTTAGCTATTAGGAGCAGGAGAACAGAGGAATTGTGGTAACTCCCAGCTGTTGTGGGTTGTCCTGATCGAGGGGACGGAGTGGGTTTTTCGGGTGGTAGGAGGTAGTCCGTATTCCACATGCTGAGGAAGGTGCCTTTCCCAGTGGATCTGCTGAGGTTTGTGTCTGGGAGAACCTTTCACATCTCCTCCCTCAGCAATGCTCAAGTACAAGTATCCCCCACTTTTTAAACGTTCACAGTAAGACACTGGGCTTTCTTGAAAGAACTACGTTATTACCCAGCTTCAGTAGAGGAAGAGACCTGAAGAGGATTTTCCTCTTATGAAAAAAGGTGAACTGTGAGAATCGCGTTCATCATCTGTTTTGGGGAGAAGCTCCTTCCGTTGGGAACCGCTCTCCGCATCCAGCCACCAGCACTTTGAATGGTGTCTGTGAGCCTCTATTGTGCTTTATCTTCATTTATGCTGGGCCTCCGTTAGGTACTTGTGTCCTGAGGCCTAAGAAAAGCCAAAAGAAGGAATTTTGGGGTCTGAGCACACTGTCTAATTGTTCCGTGTAAGTTAATGGCCATTCCTTCTTGACACCATTTCTGCTGTGCAAGGTTTCTCAGAAGCCCTGCACTTTCAAAGAGCAGGGAAACCTATACCCCATGCTGCGGGGTTAGTTTTAGTCTCCATGCTGGACAGAACATTTCATGACTGTCAGATTTTCTCACTCAAACATTGAGACTTTGACTACCTTCACCCATTTCTACCACCCCATCCCCGAATCTGGCACCTACCAATCTGCTATCAGTATCTATGCATTCAGTATTTGTTTATTCCACGTGGAATGTACATGAGAGCATCTGGGATTGGTCTTTCTGTGTCTGAGTTACTTGGAATAAGGTCCCCAAGGTCTGTGTTTCCAGGTCTGATTCTTGTGAATAATGCTGCAGTGAACGTGGGAGTGCATCTGTCTTTTTGAGGCAGTATTTTTGTGTTCTCCGAATCAATACTCAGTAGAGCCATTACTGTGCCATGTGGTAGTTTCATTTATTTTTTCAGGAACCTCCATACCATTTGTCACAGTGGCTGCACCAATTTCCATTCCCACCAACAGTGCACAGTGTCTCCTCCTCTGCAAACCCTTGACCCCAACTGGTGTCTGTCTCTGGACAATTGGTGATCCAACTGTTGTGAGGGGATAGCCGATTGTGGGTTTGACTGATGTTTCCCTGACGATTTTTAGTGATGTCTAACAACTTTCTCTGTCTGTTGGCACCTGTGTGCCATCTTTGGAAAGTATCTATTCACATATTCCCCACGTTTTTTTATACAGTTTTTTTTTTGTTTCTTTTGATTTGTATGAGTGTTGTGTGTATTTTTGATATTAGCCTCTTCTCACACATATGATTCGCAGATATTTTTTTCTTATTGGGTCAGTGGCCTTTTAAGTTTTTGCTGGTTTCTTTTGCCGTGTGGAAGATTTCAGTTTGATATTGTTCCACTTGTTTATTTTTGCTTTTGTTGCCTTTGCATTTGGTGTCCGATCTGAAGACTCTTTGCCAAAACCAATGTCGAGAGACTTAGTACCTGTGTCTTCTTGGAGGTTTATGGATTCAGGTCTTATGTTCAAATCATTCATCCATTAAAAATTTTGTGTGTGGTGTAAGAAAGTGGCCCAGTTATATTCTTCTGCATTTACTGTCCAGTTTGCATGTTACCGCTCACTGAAGAGACGGTCCTTCCCTCATGGCATATCTTCTGCTGCTGTGTCGTAAGTTAGGATCATCTACGTGTGGGTAAGTTTCTGAGCTTTCTGTTCTGTTCCACTGACCTGGTGTCTGTGTTTATGCCAGTACCATCCTGTTTTGATGACAACAGCTCTATAATCTAGCTTGAAATCCAGGAGTGTGTTGACTGCACCTTTCTTTCTTCAGGTTGCTTTGGGTATTTGGGGTCTTTTGTGATTCCATACAAGTTTGAGGACTGTTTTCTATTTGCTCGAATAATGCCAGTGGAATTCAGATAGGGATTTCATCACATCTGTCAATTGCTTTGGGTACAATGGACATGTTCACATAATTAAATCTTCCAGTTAAGGAGCATGGCGTATGCTTCCATTTGTTTGTGTTGCCTTCCAAATCTTTGACCCATACATTCTGCCCCCCTCGACACACATGTTTTTCATTTCTTTTCTGCCATGTGTTGAGTGTACTATGTCTTTCGCATTTTTGGTTACTTTTATTCCTAGATTTTTTTTTTGATGCAATTGTAAATGGCATTGCTTTTTTAATTTCTCTTTGCGAACGTGTGTCATCAGTATACAGAAATGCAAGAAGTTGGGTCATCTGGGTGGCCCCATAGGTGAAGCGTCTGCCTTCAGCTCAGGTCATGATCCCAGAGTCCTGGATTGAGCCCCATGTTGGGCTCCCCGCTTAGCGAGGGTCTGCTTCTCCCTCTTTCCTACACTCCCCCTGCATGTGCTTTTTCTCTTCCTCTCAAATAAATAAATAAAATCTGAAAAAAATAAAGACAACAGGTCTCTGTATATTGACTTTATATCCTGCAGCTCTCTTGCATTTGTTTAAACTAACTGTTTTTGTGTGTGTGTGTGTGTGTAATCTTTCGGGATTTCATGTCATTTGCAAATAGTGACAGTTTTCCTGTATGGATTTCATATCTTTCTCTTTTTTTAAAATGATGTTAGTCACCCTACAGTACTTCATTTGTTTTTGATGAAGTGTTCCGTGATTCATTGTTTGTATATAACACCTAGTGCTCATTATGACACGTGCCCTCCTTAATACCCATCACCAGGATAACCCATTCCCCTACCCCTCCCTTACTGCAACCTTCAGTTTGTTTCCCAGTGTCAACAGTCTCTCATGGTTCCTCTCCCCCTCTCATTCCCCCCCTTCACTTTTCCCTTCCTTCTTCTAATGTCCTCCATGCTATTCCTTCCATTCCACATAGGAGTCAAACCTTATGATAATTCTCTTTCTGTGCTTGCCTTAATTTCACTTAGCATAATCCCCTCCTGGTCAATTCACATTGGTGCAAATGGTGGGTATTCATCCTTTCTGATGACTGAGTAATATTCTATTGTATAGATGAACCACATCTTCTTTGTCCATTCATCTGCTGAAGGACATCTTGGCTCCTTCCACAGTTTGGCTATTATGGACATTGCTGCTATGAACATTGAGATACAGGTGCCCCTTCTTTTCATTACTCTGTGTCTATGGGGTAAATACCCAGTAGTGCAATTGTTGGGTCATAGGATAGCTCTGTGTTTAATGTCTTGCGGAACATCCATATTGTTCAAAAGTGGTTATACCAGTTGAATTCTCACGAGTAGTGTAAGAGGGCTCCCCTTTCTCCACATCATCTCTGACTTTTTGTAATTTCCTGTCTTGTTAATTTTTTTCTCAAGATTTTATTTATTTATTTGATAGAGATAGAGACAGCCAGTGAGAGAGGGAACACAAGCAGGGGGAGTGGGAGAGGAAGAAGCAGGCTCATAGCGGAGGAGCCTGATGTGGGGCTCGATCCCATAATGCCAGGATCACGCCCTTAGCCGAAGGCAGATCCTTAACCTCTGTGCCACCCAGGTGCCCCCTGCCTTGTTAATTTTAACCATTCTTACTGGTGTAAGGTGGTATCTCATTGTCGTTTTGATTTGTATTTGCCTGATGGCAAGTGATGTGGAGCATTTTTTCATGTGTCTGTTGGCCATTTGTATGTCTTCTCTAGAAGTATCTCTTTGTGTCTTCTGCCCATTTTTTGTGTGTCGAGTTTGAGGAGTTCTTTATAGATCTTGGATACCAGCCCTTTATCTGTAATATCATTTGCAGATATCTTCTTCTTTTCCATAGGTTGCCTTTGTGTTTTGTTGATCGTTTGCTTTGCTGTGCAGAAGGTTTTTATCTTGATGAAGTGCCAATAGTTCATTTTTGCTTTTATTTCCTTTGCCTTTAGAGACATGGCTTGCAAGAAGTTGTTGTGTCCAAGGTTGAAGAGTTCTTTTGATTTGGATATGATACAGGAATCCATTATCTTTCTTTCCTGATTGTATTCGAGTCCTCTGTCTTTCTTGGTGAGTCTAGCTAAGTTTGTCAGTTTTATTTATCTTTCCAAAAAAGGCACCTTTCAATTTCATTGTTTTTGTTTTTTTTTTTTTTTTGGTCTTTTTAGTCTCTGTTGGATTTATTTATGCATTCCTTTTTGTTATTTTCTTATTTCTACTATATTGGGTCTTTG
The DNA here is from genome assembly GCF_024610735.1 of Ursus americanus. Lineage (NCBI taxonomy): Eukaryota > Metazoa > Chordata > Mammalia > Carnivora > Ursidae > Ursus > Ursus americanus. Next base: position 1,567,728 of record NW_028273625.1, read on the forward strand.
TTGTTTTATTTTTTACTTCTTTACCACATAAATCAGGTTGTTAATGGAGACCCTTCTCATGGATTGATGAAGACTTGAGTTTCTATGAATGTCCCCCATAGAGCTACTTTTGCTGCATCCCATAAGTTTTTGTAAGTTGTCTTTTTCATCAGTGTCAAGGTACTTCTAAAATCTTTTTTGATTTCTTCTTTGACTGTTGGTTGTTCGGTAGCATGTTTTTAATTCTCCACATATTTTTTTGAGATTATTTAAGTATCTGACAGAGAGTGAGACAGTGAGAGAGGGAACGCAAGCAGGAGGGGTGAGAGAGGGAGAAGCGGGCTTCCCACTGAGCAAGGAGCCTGATTCCAACCTAAATCCCAGGATCCTGGGATCAGGACCTGAGCTGAAGGCAGATCCTTAACAACTGATCCACCCAGGCTCCCCAATCTCCACCTATTTTTGACTGTCCCATTTTTTTCTTGAGACTGATTTCTAGTTTCATATCTTTGTGGTTGGACAAGATTTGAAGCAGAAGGTGAAGAGCATTCAGATTAAAAGTTTGTTTCCTGGAGGGATTTCTGAGGGCAGACCATGAGTTCTGTGGGGACGGAGGAAGGTTTTGTGAGACGGGGGTGGGGTTAACCCTTGTTAGAATTACTGACTACTACCATGCAGGCTGTGTGCTACTGTTCACACCGTAGTCCTGATGGACTTGTACTTCATTAGGAACATTTTCTAGGAGGTTTAGGCATAGCCTTCTCTTAAAGAAAGGTGCCATGTGGGTTCATGGCATGACCCCAGGTCAGCAACCAGGATGTATGGTATTGTGGGGGATGAGAAACAGGCTTTCTGTGGGAAGTGACAGAAATAGTTTATGGTGAGCTCCATGACCATAGGTGAGGTCCCGAGTGACCCACTGGGTGTTGGGTTCTGTGGATCTGTCTCATCAGGTGCTGTGGAATTCAGGGACACCCTCCTGTCTGTGGATTTGTGTGGAGACAGGTAGACATCAGTGTTTGGCCAGGCACAAGGGTCGCCCTGGACCACCACCAGAGGTGCAGCGTGTGCGGGAGCCACTGCTTGGTTTCCACGAAAGCTGACCAGGGTCTTTGACCGTGATTTCTAGCAGCTGCAAGGGGAGAGGAGGCCGGGGGTGGTGCACACTTCCTAGAGTTGTGGTCAGGACTAGTCTGGAACCCACTGAAGTCAGCCACACTGGGCACAGAAGGCCCCCAGTCAGTGTAGCTGTGGGCACTGCTCCCATGGTACTTTCGGGCCGGCTCCATGCTGCCACCTCCTGCTTTTCATCATCATCTTCAAAGTCATGTGCCTCTGCTCTTGCCCCATGGCCTCCGGGGTATTGTCAGTCCTCCATCTGGCCCTCGTCCCTGTTGCCCTGTGCAGTCCGATGCCAGGATAGCCTTCTCGAGACAATCATCTGGCCCTGATGGAACACTTCCATGGATCTCGTGTGATGCAAGGATGAAGCCCTGCCCTGGAAGGGGGCTGCAGGTCCCCAATCAGGAGAGCCATGTCTCCCTTTTCAGCATGGCCTGCCCTCCCCTCAGTCTTCTTCAGGGAAGCTCTCCCCACTTCCTGAGATGACAGCTCTGAACTTAAAAATGAATGTTATTTTACATATCTCTATGCCTTAGTTCATCCATGGCATGTCTTTCAACCCCGTTAGTGGGGTTTTTTTTTTTAGCAGTTCTGAAGGGCTGTCTGCTCAAGGAGGGGATGACCCGGGTGGGGCAGCTTTCTCTCTCATCTCCCTCAGCATGTCTCTGAGCCCTGGGGCCAACTGTGCCACTGAGGATTGAGGGACCCGAGCCAGCTCATCCTGAGCCCAGGCTCTGTCAGCTGTGTAGACGGATGCGTGTCAGAGTGGTGGGCAGCGGCATGGGCCAGGGGCAGGCAGTGTCTCCTCATTCCTTCCCTCCCTTCCTCGCAGATATAGCTCAGAGCAGCCTTCAACACCTGCATCTCCAGATCCCTTGACCTGTGCCTCCTGTGTTCAGCTGGTGACCTTGGAGTTTTGCATTGATTCTACCTCCCATACCCTCTCCTGTAGCAGTTCCTGGATCAGGGGAGTGGTGGGACTCTTGTCTGCTTTTGATCTTCTTCCTGTCCCTCACCAAGCCCACCCACCTTTGCATCTTCCATGTAAGTGTTTGGAAGCAAGCCCATCCACAGGGAACCTATTAGCCAAATGGATCCAGGCAAAGAACATTGAAGTAGAGATCCAGGATCCATAATAAACCTGCTCGGAAACTTGTCCCAAAGTCTGTGACTCTCTCACAATGTAACAGAAACAATAATAGCTTTCTGGACTGTGAAGTGACATGTGTCTCTACTTCTAATCTTAAATGCATAGGTGCTGAGCCTGGACTGAAAAGGACCATGGCTCCCGTGGGCTGGGATCCACAGTAAGAACTCAGTGAAATCTGAATTCAAGGCATAGAGTGAATAATTATTGTAGAGTGAATCCTCCCAAGTAGGGCTTATGAACAATGCACAGGAAAAGCTTTTTCAAAGAGGTTTCTGAAAGAAAAATCTTTTTTAAAAATTTATTTTAATTCCAGTAGAGCTAACCTACAGTGTTACATTCGTTTCAGGTGTACAATAGAGTGATTCAGTAATTCTATAAATTACTCAGTGGTCATCAAGAAAAGTGTCCTCTTAATCCGCTTCATCTATTTGACTCATCCCTCTATCCACCTCCTCTCTGGTATCCATCCGTTTGTTCTCTATTGTTAAGAGTTTGTATTTTGCCACACCCATACTCAGGCAACCCTGTTTGGGTAGAGTTGCCCTGTCCCCTGCGAGGGGGGATGGGTGTGGGAACGCTGTGAGCCAGTATTTCCAGGCTTTTGTTCCCTGGCATCTTTCTCTGGCGGTCTGCTGTGCCTCTTCTGAGAGTCAGAGCAGCAGAGGCTGAATTGTCACAGAACAGAGGGATTGCGGCATGTTCTTCACGGATGTTCTGGCCACTTTAACTCCGTTACTGTTGGTGCTGCTCAACCCCATAGCGTCCCTGGATGTGTGCCCCACACCTGGTGTCCCTGTCCTCACTTCCAGGGCAGGTGCATCTCTGTCCTTTGTGTTTCTAAGGCCACCAGCCACCAGCCGTCCCCTGGAGCTCCCAGATCTCCAGGTCTCAGTCTGGATCCCGTGAGCACACCAGGATTACGGAGTTTCCTGAGAAGCCTGGTGGCATACCACCTCCTTCAGGGTCTCAGTCTGCTGTTTCCTGGGTGCCAACCACGAGTTCGCCCGCTGCCCCATGCAGGTGGCCCACCAGCCGCCAGCCGCCCCGTGTGCTCCCGGGTCTCTGGGTCTGTCTATTCCCGGTGAGCACACTGGGATTCCGGAGTTCCGTGAGAAGCCTGGTGGTGGGCGCACCTGGTTCAGGGTCTCAGTCTGCTGTTTCCTGGGTTCTGACCATGAATCTGCCCTCTCCCCTGTGCAGGTGGCCTGCCAGCCTCCAGTGGACCCGCACGCGCTCCAGGAGCTCTCATTCTCATTCTGGATCCCATGAGCACACTGGGATTCCTGTGTTCTGGGAGATGCCTAGTGGTGTGCTCTCTGGGCTCACCAGTCTCAGTCCTCTCTCTAGGGGTGCCTTCTGTGAATCTGCCAGCTCCCCTGTGCAGGTGGCTGCTACTTCCTGGCGCCCAAATGCGGTGGCTCCCTCCCCCTTCCTTTTATCTTCCAGTATCTGTGCCAGGTTTCAGGACTCCCCGCTTCCTACCTCAATACACAGCGCTGGAGATGTTCATTTGTAGAGATCCAGATATATCTTCCTGCCTCTCAGGCTGATTCCGTGGTTGTTTAGGCTGGCCTGCTACCTATCCAGCAGGACTCAGGGGATCTGCGGAAAAAGGAGTCCCCTACTCCTCCACCATCTTAACTCCTCTCTTGTACCTGAAATAGTATTTAAAAACACTCAGCTCAGCCTCTTCTACAAAGTGAGCCAATGCTTATAAACCTGGCTAAAATATTGCCGTACCTACGTTGACTTCCCAGCCATCCTAGTGTTTAAATGGTGTGACTGTGACTTACATTAGTCAACATTTGCAGAGAAAGAACTTAGTGCATCCAGGGGGCACTTCATGTTGAAATTAGTTTGTGACAACGAGCTACTGTGTTTTATTCTGCAGTCCAAGGGAATGGTGCCAGACATCTCTAAGGTGTCTAGCAGTTCTACAATTCTGATTTTAAGTGGTCTGTGTGCTTCAGAGATTTGGGCAGGAGAAGGGCAGGAGTCCAGAGACTGTGAACACTTCTGTTACCTGTGCTGACCATGGAGCAGGTAGCCTTCTGTGGGCATCATTTTGATTTCTTGGTACTCTTGTGAAAGGTGCTTTTGTCTCAAATTCCTCCATTTAGTAGTCATTATAATGATGAAAGTAATTTTTATCTTATATCATCTGTGGGCCCTGATCCTGGGCTCCCAGGGAAGCTATCCTTTAACATTTTAACTGGCTCAAAATGATTGGGCAAAAACTCAAAGCATGGGCCCTATTTCTGCCCCAAGCACATGTTGTACATCTGCTTTGAGAAGAAAACAACCAAAAATGCCAACATGAAGATAAGAAAAAATAAAGAACCTCTTTGGCTCCCATAAGATTAAAGTCATACTGACATGTACATACTGAAAATGCATGAAACCATTGCATTTCCTAAAGCCAAAGCCTTGGAGGGTCTGAGAGCCACTGACCTTGCCCAGAACCAGGCACACCCCAGCAGGGAGGTCTGGTGCAGAAAGGGAAGGGGCAGGACTCTGAGGGTGGTCTGCAGCTAGAGGGGTCCCTAGAAGGGGCCAGGTGTGTGTGGGTGCCCTGGCCCATGACCCCACCCATTCCTGTGCCGGGTGTTGGGTAGAGGAGGCGCCTCTTGGCCCCCCTGCACTTTCAGGGTTCCAGGGGCTTGAGGGCGGGTTGCCCAGCATCCAAGGGGCTCAGGCACCAACCTCCCCAACCATTCACTGCTTGGGGGTGGAGATGTCTCTGTGGGCAGTCCCAGATTTGCAGTGGGTTGCAGAATTGGGGCAGAAGAAGGGGCACTGAGAGAGAGAGAGTTGCCCTGTGGAGATCCCTGCTGGTGAGTGAGCAGCTTGCACTGGGGTGGGGGTCTGGGGGTAGGGCGCGCCCCAGGTGGGAGGCAAGGTTTTGGAAGGGCACGTGGAGAGGGTTCATTGTGGGTACTCAGGTGAGTTTTCTTTTTCCCTTTAAAGTCTCTTCTGCCCCATGTCCTCAACTGACCTTATTCCCCATACCCGGGAACTCCAGGGCACCCACTCACCTGAGCTTTTGTGGGATGGGTTGCAGAATTTCAGCGTTTCCCGTGTTCCCCTGGAAGAGTGCGGGTAACGACCTCACACAAACCCCACTTTCAGTTCTCTGACACAGTGCAGATGATGAATCTTGAGCAGTACCCTGAGTTCAGCAGGGTGTGTCCTGGTCCCCCAGGCACAGGTGTGGCAGTAGCAAGCCCCAGAGCCATCCCCCAACTTCAGCATTATGTCCCGTGTGCCCCTGGGTAGTGGTAATTGGCTATTAGAATCATGTAGGAATATCCTCCAGGTGGGGGCCTGCAGGCGGGCGTAAACTAGACCCCACTCTAGTTGCATTGGGAATAGACGAATTGAGGGTTTCTTTAGAAGAGTAAGTCTGCTTTCCAGAAAAGGCAAGGTCATTGGTCTATTGAGAATGAAGATAATTACTGATAAACAACAAGTATGTGTTCCCCCTTCGCCCAGAAACCGAAGCAGGTGTGCAGGCTTTAGGTCAGAGGTGCCTTCTTCTCCCCACCTGACAGCAATTCTCTGCTCTGGCTCCAAGAAACCCGAGGTTTTGAACGTCAGCATCAGAGTCAGCGAGGTAGCTTGTCACAGGATGCCAGTGTTCACAGAAAGCAAAGGTATGTTTGGCAAAATGTCCTATCTATGTCAGGGCTGGAGGTAAAACCTCTCATTATCCCAAAACCTCCTGGCCTGTTCTCTTTTCTCTAGTTGAGCCACAAAGTAAAATTGAAGTAGCTGTCAGCATTCTGGGTTTGGTGCAGGAATTACTTAGTTTCCCTGGAGGTAGAACGTTGCAGGGGATCACAATTTCTCTGTCCATTTATTGCTTACAAATGTATTTTGACCATCTGTTTCCTAGGAACCCTCTTTTATTAGAAAGGGAAGGTGAGATTCACTCTGTGCCTGTTTGTAACATCTAATTTGTTCCTTCATCTAACAGTGTTTATTCAATTGGGCCTAAGATATGGTTGAGTGGCCAACATCTAGAGTTAGGTGGCTTTTTTCATCTGATACAGACTTGGATGATGTCATTTGACAAAGGTGATGTTTCATCATTGATTAGTTTATTCATCAGAAGAGTTAAAATTAGGGTGGAGGGAAAATTGAAAATTTTCCAAAGCGGCCTGTTCCTGTTTAAAAGTTGAGCTTGACATTCAAGTTTTACTAAATGTATTATCTCGATATTTTGAGGTGCCATATTCTCTCTGTAGTTTCTTTGGTGGTGGAGTCAGAAGGAGAGTCTGGGAATTCTTTTGGATAGTGGCATGCTGGTGGCTTCAAGGGGCTTGGCGTCAGGAGCCTTGGGGTGAACTCTGCAACTGCTTGTCTGACCCTAGATGCATCTCCTAGAGGTTTTGTTTCCTCTTATGAAATTGCTGGCAGATAATGTTCTGCTCAAAGGGGAAGCCTCCCATCCTGTTGGTGGGAATGCAAAGTGGTGCAGCCAGTCTGGGAAACAGTGTGGGGGTTCCTCAAAAAGTTAAACATTGAACAACCCCATGATCCAGCAATTGCTCTCCTAGGTATTTACCCAAAGGATACAAAAATGTGGATTCGAAATGGGTACATGCACCATGATGTTTATAGCAGAAATGTCCACAGTAGCCAAATTATAGAGAGAATCCCAACGTCCATGCACTGATGAATGGGTAAAACAGATGTGGGATACATATATATACACTGGAATATGTCCCAGATTCAAAAAGAATGAAAACTTACCATTTGCAAGGATGTGGATGGACCTAGAGTGTATTAAGCTAAGCAAAATCATTGAGGAAAGACAAATATCCCATGCTCTCATGCCTGTGGAACTTCAGAAAGAAAACAGATGAACAGAGTTGAGGAGTGATGAGAGAGGCAAACAAGGAAATAGACTCAACCTTGGAGAACAAACTGAGTGTTGCTGCAGGACAGGGGCATGGGGGGAAGAGTTAAATGGGTGAGGGGTATTAAGGAGGGCACTTGTGATGAGCACCGAGTTCTGTATGCAGGTGAGGAATCACTAAATCCTACCCCTGAAGCGAATATTCCATGGCATGTGAACTAACTGGAATTTAAGTAAGAGGAGAAAGGTAAAAGTGTTCTGCTTCATGAAGAGTGAGGTAAAATTGTAGTGATTTGGGCTGTACTATTCTATAAATGAGAGTTGTAAATCACCCTGTTGTAGGATACACTAGTTTCTTATCACATAAGGAGTCCTCAGAAAGCTGCAATGAAAGATTCAGGTCTCAGAGCATGTTCATGTTCCACTGATATGTTACAGTTTGCACAGGTAGGAAAGAAGGTGGAGAGAAAGGCAACAGAAGGGGAAAGTAGGTGTGAACCTTTCATTAGTTAGCGTTATAGCTTTCTCATGAACGCCTTGCGCCAGTGTGATTTTGGAAGCAGAGAGGTAATCCGGGAGCTTTGCAGGAGATGGGGGAGTTCCAGGACTGGGTAAAGCTGACAGGGGTTCCAGAGGAGAGCTGAATGCATTCTGCAGCAGGGTGTGGGCAGGGTGGGCTCCAGGGGTGGCTGTGGGTCTCCTGGGTGAGAGTTGTGACAGGTGAGGGCTGTGTGCAAGTTCCTGGCTGAGGACAAGTGAGGCACAGGTGGAGAGCTGGCAGAAAACCTTCTTCTGGGCCACCAGCCTCACCTAACACACACAGCCTCATCTTCTGTCCCTGTCACTCCAATTCAGACTTCTCCGAAGGTGAGTGAGAACACATCAGGAGCATTCTGAACAGAAGGGAAAGCATGTGCATAGCTCTGGGGCAGGAAAATTCCAGCTATGTCCTGGAGTAGCAAGATGGCCCTGTGGCCACAGGAGACAGCTTAGGACATGACCTCAGAGAGGTGACAGAAAGCCATTCCAGGGTTATAACCCCATGAGACCCTGTTTCACTGGGCCATCCTGGCTACAGTGTTGAGAACAGATGACAGAGGGTTGAAGATGGCAAGGCAGGTCAATGACAAAGCTTTTCCAGGAACTCAGGCACTGTGGTCCAGACAGGTGGCCTTGTATGGAGTGGTTAGACCTATTCTGGGTCCATTTTGAAGATGGAGCTCACAGGATTTGCTGATGGGTTAGCTATTAGGAGCAGGAGAAGGGAGGAATTGGGGTAACTCCCAGCTGTTGTGGGTTGTCCTGATCGAGGGGAAGGAGAGGGTTTCTCGGGTGGTAGGAGGTAGTCCGTATTCCACATGCTGAGGAAGGTGCCTTTCCCAGTGGATCTGCTGAGGTTTGTGTCTGGGAGAACCTTTCACATCTCCTCCCTCAGCAATGCTCAAGTACAAGTATCCCCCACTTTTTAAACGTTCACAGTAAGACACTGGGCTTTCTTGAAAGAACTACGTTATTACCCAGCTTCAGTAGAGGAAGAGACCTGAAGAGGATTTCCCTCTTATGAAAAAAGGTGAACAGTGAGAATCGCATTCAGCATCTGTTTTGGGGAGAAGCACGACAGAGGCGTCGTGCACCCCAACCTGCTCCTTCCGCTGGGAACTGCTCTCCGCATCCAGCCACCAGCACTTTGAATGGTGTCCGTGAGCCTCTGCTGTGCTTTATCTTCATTTATGCTGGGCCTCCGTTAGGTACTTGTGTCCTGAGGCCTAAGAAAAGCCAAAGAGAAGGAATTTTGGAGTCTGAGGACACTATCTAATTGTGCCGTGTAAATTAATGGCCATTCCTTCTTGAACACCATTTCTGCTGTGCAAGGTTTCTCAGAAGCCCTGTACTTTCAAAGAGCAGGGAAACCTATACCCCATGCTGCGGGGTTAGTTTTAGTCTCCATACTGGACGGAACATTTCATGACTGTCGGATTTTCTCACTCAAACATTGAGACTTTGACCACCTTCACCCATTTCTAACACCCCATCCCCGAATCTGGCACCTACCAATCTGCTATCAGTATCTATGCATTCAGTATTTGTTTATTCCACGTGGAATGTACATGAGAGCATCTGGGATTGGTCTTTCTGTGTCTGAGTTACTTGGAATAAGGCCCCCAAGGTCTGTGTTTCCATGTCTGGTTCTTGTGAATAATGCTGCAGTGAACGTGGAAGTGCATCTGTCTTTTTTAGGCAGTATTTTTGTGTTCTCCGAATCAATACTCAGTAGAGCCATTAATGGGTCATGTGGTAGTCGCATTTATTTTTTCAGGAACCTCCATACCGTTTGTCACAGTGGCTGCACCAATTTCCATTCCCACCAACACTGCACAGTGTCTCCTCGTCTGCACACCCTTGACCCCACCTGGTGTCTGTCTCTGGGACAATTGCTGTTCCAACTGTTGTGAGTGGATAGCCGATTGTGGGTTTGACTGATGTTTCCCTGATGATGATGAGTGATGTCTAACAACTTTTTCTGTCTGTTGGCACCTGTGTGCCATCTTTAGAAAGTATCTATTCACATATTCCCCACATTTTTTATACAATTTTTTTGTTTTGATTTGTATGAGTGTTGTGTGTATTTTGGATATTAGCCTCTTCTCACACATATGATTCGCAGATATTTTTTTTCTTATTGGGTCAGTGGCCTTTTAAGTTTTTGCTGGTTTCTTTTGCCGTGTGGAAGATTTCAGTTTGAGTTCCACTTGTTTATTTTTGCTTTTGTTGCCTTTGCATTTGGTGTCCGATCTGAAGACACTTTGCCAAAACTAATGTCGAGAGACTTAGTACCTGTGTCTTCTTGGAGGTTTATGGATTTAGGTCTTATGTTCAAATCATTCATCCAGTAAAAATTTTGTGTGTGGTGTAAGAAAGTGGACCAGTTATATTCTTCTGCATTTAGTGTCCAGTTTGCCTGTTACCGCTCACTGAAGAGACAGTCCTTCCCTCATGGCATATCTTCTGCTGCTGTGTCGTAAGTTAGGATCATCTACGTGTGGGTAAGTTTCTGAGCTTTCTGTTCTGTTCCACTGACCTGGTGTCTGTGTTTCTGCCAGTACCATCCTGTTTTGATGACAACAGCTTTGTAATCTAGCTTGAAATCCAGGAGTGTGTTGACTGCACCTTTCTTTCTCCAGGTTTCTTTGGGTATTTGGGGTCTTTTGTGATTCCATACAAGTTTGTGGACTGTTTTCTATTTGTTCGAATAATGCCGCTGGAATTCAGATAGGGATTTCATCATATCTGTCGATTGCTTTGGGTACGATGGACATGTTCACATAATTAACTCTTCCAGTTAAGGAGCATGGCGTAAGCTTCCATTTGTTTGTGTTGCCTTCCAAATCTTTGACCCATACATCCTGCCCCCCTCGACACACATGTTTTTCATTTCTTTTCTGCCATGTGTTGAGTGTACTATGTCTTTCTCATTTTTGGTTACTTTTATTCCTAGATTTTTTTTGATGCAATTATAAATGGCATTGCTTTTTGAATTTCTCTTTGCAAAAGTGCGTCATCAGTATGCAGAAATGCAAGAAGTTGGGTCACCTGGGTGGCCCCATAGGTGAAGCTTCTGCCTTCATCTCAGGTCATGAACTCAGAGTTCTGACATTGAGCCCTGTGTTGGGCTCCCCGTTTAGCGAGGGTCTGCTTCTCCCTCTTTCGGACACTCCCCCTGCCCTTGCTTTTTCTCTTCCTCTCAAATAAATAAATAAAATATGAAAAAAAAAAGAGAACAGGTCTCTGTATATTGACTTTATATCCTGCAGCTTTCTAGAATTTGTTTATTCTAACAGTTTTTTTTTTTGTGTGTGTGTGTGTGGAATCTTTCGGGATTTCATGTCATTTGCAAATAGTGACAGTTTTCCTGTATGAATTTCATATCCTTCTATTTTTTTAAAATGATGTTAATCACCCTACAGTACTTCATTTGTTTTTGATGAAGTGTTCCATGATTCATTGTTTGCATATAACACCTAGTGCTCATTATGACACGTGCCCTTCTTCTTTTTAAAAAGAATTTATTTATTTATTCGACAGATAGAGACAGCCAGAGAGAGAGGGAACTCAAGCAGGGGGAGTGGGAGAGGAAGAAGCAGGCTCACAGCGGAGGAGCCTGTTGTGGAGTTCGATCCCCTAATGCCGGGATCACGCCCTGAGCCGAAGGCAGATGCTTAACCGCTGTGCCACCCAGGTGCCCCAACACGTGCCCTCCTTAATACCCATCACCAGGATAACCCATTCCCCTACCCTCCCTTTCTGCAACCTTCAGTTTGTTTCCCAGTGTCAGTAGTCTCTCATGTTTCATTTCCCCTCTCATTACCTCACTTCACTTTTCCCTTCCTTCTTCTAATGTCCTCCATGCTATTCCTTCCATTCCACATAGGAGTGAAATCATATGATAATTGTCTTTCTCTGCTTGCTTTAATTTCACTTAGCATAATCCCCTCCTGGTCCATGCACGTTTGTGCAAGTGGTGGGTATTCATCCTTCTGTCGACTGAGTAATATTCCATTGTATAGATGAACCACATCTTCTTTGTCCATTTATCTGCTGAAGGACATCTTGGCTCCTTCCACAGTTTGGCTATATGGACATTGCAGCTATGAACATTGGGATACAGGTGCCGCTTCTTTTCATTACTCTGTGTCTATGGGGTAAATACCCAGTAGTGCAATTGGTGGGTCGTAGGATATCTCTGTGGTTAACGTCGTGAGGAACATCCATATTGTTTTCAAAAGTGGCTGTACCAGCTTGAATTCTCACGAGTAGTGTAAGAGGGCTCCCCTTTCTCCACATCCTCTCTGACATTTTTTTATTTCTGTCTTGTTAATTTTTTTTTCAAGATTTTATTTATTTATTCCACAGAGATAGAGACAGCCAGCGAGAGAGGGAACACAAGCAGGGGGAGTGGGAGAGGAAGAAGCAGCATCATAACGGAGGAGCCTGATGTGGGGCTCGATCCCATAATGCCAGGATCATGCCATGAGCCGAAGTCAGACGCTTAACCGCTGTGCCACCCAGGTGCCCCCTGCCTGGTTAATTTTAACCATTCTAACTGGTGTAAGGTGGTATCTCATTGTCGTTTTGATTTGTATTTGCCTGATGGCAAGTGATGTGGAGCATTTTTTCATGTGTCTGTTGGCCATTTGTATGTCTTCTCTGGAGAAGTATCTCTTTGTGTCTTCTGCCCATTTTTTGGGTGTCGAGTTTGAGGAGTTCTTTATAGATCATGGAAACCAGCCCTTTATCTGTAATATCATTTGCAGATATCTTCTTCGATTCCATAGGTTGCCTTTTTGTTTTTTGATCATTTGCTTTGCCAAGCAGAAGCTTTTTATCCTGATGAAGTGCCAATAGTTCATTTTTGCTTTTATTTCCTTTGCCTTTAGAGACGTGGCTTGCAAGAAGTTGTTGTGTCCAAGGTTGAAGAGTTCTTTTGATTTTGATATGAGACAGGAATCCATTATCTTATTTTCCTGATTGTATTCGAGTCCTCTGTCTTTCTTGGTGAGTCTAGCTAAGTTTGTCAGTTTTGTTTATTTTTCCAAAAAAGGCCGCTCTCATTTTCATTGTTTATTTTTTTGTCTTTTTAGTATCCATTGTATTTATTTATGCATTCCTTTTTGTTATTTCCTTATTTCTACTAATTTGGGGCTTCGTTTGTTTTTTTTTTCTACTTCTTTACCACATAAATCAGGTTGTTTATTGGAGACCATTCTCATGGAATGATGAAGACTTCAATTGCTATGAATGTCCCCCATAAAGCTACTTCTGCTGCTTAAAACTCATTGTCAGTATTCAGAGTTTTTCAATGCTGATCTTCTCCTGTATAAGTTACCAAAAACCTAAAATATGTATGAACTTTAAAAAACGCTATATTGAAAATGACAGCAGGGAAGTTCCATTTTGTGAATATTGTGTCAATGGATCTCTATTTTGACATCAGTGTTCATTAGAAATGATGACATTTCATGTGAGTATAAATATCAATGTGAAAAAGAAAAGGTAGGAAGAACCTTGAATGTTTAAGTAATTGGTGAAATGACAGCTGTGTGTGTGTGTGTGTGTGTGTGTGTGTGTGTGTGTGTGTTTAATTGATTTTCAGTGAATGGTTCAGCTTCTTGTAGGGCCTCCGAGAGAGCCCAGGTGAACCTTTCAATGAGTTCGTATCTGTTTTCAGAACATGGGAATCTCTTAGTCCAATAGTCAATCCGGCAAGCTTTGAGGTCTTGAAGAGTTTCAGTCCTCAGCGATGGTGTTGCAGACCCTTGTGAGCAAACCCTAGGGTATGCTCAGAGCCCTCATTAGCTGGTACCAAGGTGTGACGATTTCAGACAGCATTTTCCAAAGAAGTACCTCTTGAGTCTCTGTCCTTGTCAGTTCCCTACACTTCCTTACACTAGTTATGTGATCAGTGTGTTTCAGGATAATCCCCACATGTGATTTTTGCTATTTCCTACTAGTCCTATCTGTTTCTCATCTTCTTCTTTTATGGTAGGGGTTGGGAAGCAACCTGTGTGGTGTAGGAAGGGGTGTGGTTGTTGTCTGCCTTCAGAGGACCGAATGATGCCTAGAAATTGTACTGTAGTTTGAGGTCAATTGTACATCCTCTGAGTGTCAGGAATTCCATCACTCTACTTTGATGCTAGTCTGTTCTTCAAGCTGTCCTCAGAAATAAGGATGTCATCCATCTAGGGAATACTGGTTTGTGTGTATATTTTCATTTTAGGAAAAGCCTTGCTGTTCCTGAAAATAATACTGTAGAGCACCCTTTCCTGTTCTTATTGGCCATGAGTCAATCTTTTGTGAAGTATTCATTTATAAATAGACTTTCTATGGTTGATGAGCAGGAATTCTTTATTGACAAGTCTTTGTCAGTGTGTGTATTGCAAATCTTTACTTCCCAGCCTGCGGTTCACTTTTTCATTTTCTTATGGTCATAAGATAAGTAGAAATGTCACATTTTTATGAAGTCCCACTGAATTCTTTTAAATGGTTAGTGCACCCTATGTCCTACCCCACGATTGACAGGTTCTACGTTTTCTTTCAGAAATTGTCCAATGGGAAGCACAATCCATCTCAAATTTATGAATTGCATTTTTAATTCTAATAGGGTATTTATAGACTGTTTAGGATTTTCTATGTACACAATCGTATTATCTGTGAATAGTCACAATTATCCCCTCAATTCTTATACTTTTTGTTTCTCTTGCCTTCTAACGCTGGTAGATTCTCTGATGCAACGTTGAATAGAGCAGCATTGTTTGAAGATTTTAATATACCTTTCTCAATATCTGAAAGAAAAAGCAGACAAAACATTGGTAACAAATGTGACCTAATTGACATATAGGGAACATTCCATAATAAGTGCAGAATACATTATTTTCAAGTGGTCATAGACTCTTTACCCAAATAGATGATAGGTGGGGCCACGAATCAAGTCTACAAATGTTAAACCCTGAAATTAACTAGATTCTATTCTTAGACCACAGGGGAATTGAGCCACAGTCATAGCGAAAAGAAAACCAGGAAGTCCTTCAATGTTTAAAAATTAAATGGAACTTTGCTACATATCCTAAAGGTCAGAGAAGGAATCTCAATGGAAATACTGAACCTTTTCTACATGAGGGCTCACACACAATGGCACTTTCTTTGTGAAGAGCATTATAATAACCTAGACAGGAGTTGAGCCTTAAGTCAGAGTTCTGCCTGCCCCAGCCACACCTGGCAGCCTTGGCCTGTGGTCCCCCTCAGCTGTCCTATCTGGTGGCCCTGAGCTAAGGGGTCAACATGGCCATATGGAAATGGGAAGCTCCCCACTCATAGTGATGGCAGTGCCCCCTCCCCAGCTGCCCTTTCTGGTTGCTCTGAGCTAAGGGGGTCAACATGGCCATATGGAAATTAGAAGCTCCCCACTCTTAGTGATGACGTCGCTATCGTATCATCCTCACCAGTCCAACAACATGATTTCTGAGTGAAATATGACACAGGAGCGACTTCTTGGCCTTCCTTCAGGTTTGAAAAACATCTGGTGAGTCATCGATTAGGAATATGGATTCAACATGTGTTCTTTCTTCTGGAAAAGAAATAGACCCAATAGCAATTAGGGCTTCCTGAGCACCTGTTCCTGAGAGACATCATACTGGCTCTTTGTAGCATTCTGCCTCTTAAACTTCTCAACTAGGGTGTAGATATTTTTAGGCACATTTTCAGGTGGTTAGACAGGGACTCGGATGATATGAGTCACAGAGGATTTTAGTGTCAGAAACCTAAGTGGGATCCCCAAATTGACTCCATATCCCTTGTTGTTCCATACAGGGTACTATTTCCCTCTTATCTCTGGTCTTCTCGATCTGGAAACCTATCAAGTATCAGGATTTTCTTGTCATGTGGACAACTGGAACAAATTCAGTGGGCCTTTTCACCTCTGCCAATGGTGATCATTAAGATCATTATCTCAGTGGAGGACCTCTGGGTAAGATACTCAAAGATCCTTAGGAATACAGACAGTATAATATTTTCCTGGTATTAAAGTTACTGAAACCAACTATCTTTTTTAGTCGATTCAGGCTCTGGTATGTTCAGAGGGTGCTGTAAAACAGGTCTGAAATAGTATTTAAAAACACTCAGCTCAGCCTCTTCTACAACGTGAGCCAATGCTTATAAACATGGCTAAAATATTCCCTTACCTACGATGACGTCCCAGCCATCGTAGTGTTTATATGTTATGACTGTGACTTACATTAGTCAACATTTGCAGAGAAAGAACTTAGTGCATCCAGGGAGCACTTCATGTTGAAATTAGTTTGTGACAATGAGCTACTGTGTTTTATTCTGCAGTCCAAGGGAATGGTGCCAGACATCTCTAAGGTGTCTAGCAGTTCTACAATTCTGATTTTAAGTGGTCTGTGTGCTTCAGAGATTTGGGCAGGAGAAGGGCAGGAGTTCAGAGACTGTGAACACTTCTGTCACCTGTGCTGACCATGGAGCAGGCCGCCTTCTGTGGACATCATTTTGATTTCTTGGTACTCTTGGGAAAGTGCTTTTGTCTCACATTCCTCCATTTAGGAGTAATTATAATGATAAAAGTAATTTTTATTTTATATCATCTTTGGGCCCTGATCCTGGGCTCCCAGGGAAGCTATCCTTTAACATTGTACCTGGCTCAAAATGACTGGGCAAAACCTCAGTGCATGGGCCCTATTTCTGCCCCAAGCACATGTTGTACATCTGCTTCGAGAAGAAAACAATAACCAAAAATGCCAACATAAAGATAAGAAAAAATAAAGACCCTCTTTGGCTCCCATAAGATTAAAGTCATACTGACATATACATACTGAAAATGCATGAAAACATTGCATTTCCTAAAGCCCAAGTCTTGGAGGGTCTGAGAGTCACTGACCTTGCCCAGAACCAGGGACACCCCAGCAGGGAGGGCTGGTGCAGAAAGGGAAGGGGCAGGTCTTTGAGGGTGGTCTGCAGCTAGAGGGGTCCCTGGAAGGGGCCAGGTGTGTGTCGGGGCCCCAGCCCACGAGCCCACCCATGCCTGTGCCTGGTGTTGAGTAGAGGAGGCTCCTCTTGGGCCCCCTGTACTTTCAGGGTTCCAGGGGCTTGAGGGCAGGTTGCCTAGCATTCAAGGAGTTCAGGCACCACCCTCCCAGACCATTCACCACTTGGGGGTGTAGCTCCATCACTGTGGGCGGTCCCAGATTTGCAGTGGGTTGCAGTCCTGGGGCAGAAGAAGGGGCACTGAGAGAGAGAGAGAGTTGCCCTGTGGAGATCCCTGCTGGTGAGTGAGCAGCTTGCACTGGGGTGATGGTCCGGGGGTAGGGTGCGCCCCAGGTGGGAGGCAGGGTTCTGGAAGGGCACGAGGAGAGGGTTCATTGTGGGGACTCAGATGAGTTTTCTTTTTCCCTTTAAAGTCTGTTCTGTCCCATGTCCTCAACTGGCCTTATTCTCCATACCCGTGAACTCCAGGGCGCCCGCTCCCCTGAGCTTTGGTGGGATTGGTTGCAGAATTTCAGGGTTTCCCCTGTTCCCCTGGAAGAGTGCGGGAAAGGACCTCACATAATCCCCACCTTCAGTTCTCTGACACAGCGCAGGTGATGCCTCTTGAGCAGTACCCCGAGTTCAGCAGGGTGTGCCCTGGTCCCCCAGGCACAGGTGTGGCAGTAGCAAGCCCCAGAGCCATCCCCCAACTTCAGCATTATGCCCCCTGTGCCCCCGGGTTAGTGGTAATTGGCTATTAGAATCATGCAGGAAAATCCTCCAGGTGGGGGCCTGGAGGCGTGCGTAAACCAGACCCCACTCTAGTTGCATTGGGAATAGACGAATTGACGGTTTCTTTAGAAGAGTAAGTCTGCTTTAGAGAAAAGGTAAGGTCATTGGTCTGTTGAGAATGAAGATAATTACTGAGAAACAACAAGTATGTGTTGCCCCTTGCCCAGAAACCGAAGCAGGTGTGCAGGCTTTAGGTCAGAGGTGCCTTCTTCTCCCCAGCTGACAGCACTTCTCTGCTCTGGCTCCAAGACACCCGAGGTTTTGAACGTTAGCATCGGAGTCAGCGAGGCAGCTTGTCACAGGACGCCAGTGTTCAGAGAAAGCACAGGTATGTTTGGCAAAATGTCCTATCTATGTCAGGGCTGGAGGTAAAACCTCTCATTATCCCAAAACCCCCTGGGCTTTTCTCTTTTCTCTAGTTGAGCCACAAAGTAAAATTGAAGTAGCTGTCAGCATTCTGGGTTTGGTGCAAGAATTACTTACTTTCCCTGCAGGTAGAACTTTGCAGGGGATCACAATTTCTCTGTCCATTTATTGCTTACAGATGTATTTTGACCATCTGTTTCCTAGGAACCCTCTTTTATTAGAAAGGGAAGGTGAGATTCACTCTGTGCCTGTTTGTAACATCTAATTTGTTCCTTCATCTAACACTGTTTATTCAATTATGCCTTAGATATGGTTGAGTGGCCAGCATCTAGAGTTAGGTGGCTTTTTTTCATCTGATACAGACTTGGATGATGTCATTTGACAAAGGTGATGTTTCATCATTGATTAGTTTATTCATCAGAAGAGTTAAAATTAGGGTGGAGGGAAAATTCAAAATTATCCAAAGCGGCCTGTTCCTGTTTAAAAGTTGAGCTTGACTTTCTAGTTTTACTAAAAGTATTATCTCGATATTTTGAGGTGCCATATTCTCTCTGTAGTTTCTTTGGTGGTGGAGTCAGAAGGAGAGTCTGGGAATTCTTTTGGATAGTGGCATGCTGGTGGCTTCAAGGGGCTTGGCGTCAGGAGCCTTAGGGTGAAGTCTGCAACTGCTTGCCTGACCCTGGGTGCATCTCACAGAGGTTTTGTTTCCTCTTATGAAATTGCCGGCAGATAATGTTCTGATTAAAGGGGAACCCTCCCATCCTGTTGGTGGCAATGCAAAGTGGTGCAGCCAGTCTAGGAAACAGTGTGGGGATTCCTTAAAAAGTTAAACATTGAACAACCCCATGATCCAGCAATTGCTCTCCTAGGTATTTACCGAAAGGATTAAAAAATGCGGATTCAAAGTGGGTCCATGCACCATGATGTTTATAGCAGCAATGTCCACAGTAGCCAAACTATGGAGAGAATCCCAAAGTCCATGCACTGATGAATGGATAAAGCAGATGTGGGATACCTATATATAATGGAATATGACCCAGCTTCAAAAAGAATGAAATCTTACCATTTGCAAGGATGTGGATGGACATAGAGTGTATTAAGCTAAGCAAAATCAGTGAGGAAAGACAAATATCCTATCCTCTCACGCTTTTGGAATTTCAGAAAGAAAACAGATGAACAGAGTTGAGGGGTGATGAGAAAGGCAAACAAGTAAATAGACTCAACTGAGGAGAAAAAACTGAGTGTTGCTGCAGGACAGGGGCGTGGGGGGAAGAGTTAAACGGGTGAGGGGTATTAAGGAGGGTACTTGTGATGAGCACCGGGTACTGTATGCAGGTGAGGAATCACTAAATCCTACCCCTGAAGTGAATATTCCATGGCATGTGAACTAACTGGAATTTAAGTAAAAGAAGAAAGGAAAAAGTGTTTTGCTTCATGAAGAGTGAGGTAAAATTGTAGTGATTTGGGCTCTACTATTCTATAGATGAGAGTTGTAAAACACCCTGTTGTAAGATACACTAGTTTCTTATCACATAAAGAGTCCTCAGAAAACTGCAATGAAAGATTCAGGTCTCAGAGCATGTTCATGTTCCACTGATATGTTACAGTTTGCACAGGTAGGAAAGAAGGTGGAGAGAGAGGCAACAGAAGGGGAAAGTAGGTATGAACCTTTCATTAGTTAGCGTTATAGCTTTCTCATGAAAGCCTTGCGCCAGTGTGATTTTGAAAGAAGAGGGGGAATCCGGGAGCTTTGCAGGAGACGGGGGAGTTCCAGGACTGGGTAAACTGACAGGGGTCCCACAGGAGAGCTGAATGCATTCTGCAGCAGGGTGTGGACAGGGTGGGCTCCAAGGGTGGCTGTGGGTCTCCTGGGTGAGAGTTGTGACAGGTGAGGGCTGTGTGCAAGTTCCTGGCTGAGGACAAGTGAGGCACAGGCGGAGAGCTGGCAGAGAACCTTCTTTTGGGCTACCAGCCT
The DNA here is from genome assembly GCF_024610735.1 of Ursus americanus. Lineage (NCBI taxonomy): Eukaryota > Metazoa > Chordata > Mammalia > Carnivora > Ursidae > Ursus > Ursus americanus. The sequence goes on from NW_028273625.1 coordinate 1,587,507, forward strand.
CACCCAACACACAGAGCCTCATCATCTGTCCCTGTCACGCCAATTCAGACTTCTCAGAAGGTGAGTGAGAACACATCAAGAGCATTCAAAACAGAAGGGAAAGCATGTGCAATGGCTCTGGGGCAGGAGAATTCCAGGTATGTCCAGGAACAGCAAGAAGGCCCTGTGGCCACAGGAGACAGCTTAGGACATGACCTCAGAGAGGTGAAAGAAAGCCATTCCAGGGCTATAACCCCATGAGACCCTGTATCACTGGGCCATCCTGGCTACAGTGTTGAGAACAGATGACAGAGGGTTGAAGACGGTAAGGCACGTCAATGACGAAGCTTTTCCAGGAACTCAGGCACTGTGGACCAGACAGGTGGCCTTGGATGGAGTGGTTAGACCTATTCTGGGTCCATTTTGAAGATGGAGCACACAGGATTTGCTGATGGGTTAGCTAGTAGGAGCAGGAGAACGGAGGAGTTGGGGTAACTCCCAGCTGTTGTTGGTTGTCCTGATCGAGGTGAAGGAGAGGGTTTCTCGTGGGGTAGGAGGTAGTCCGTGTTCCGCATGCTGAGGAAGGTGCCTTTCCCGGTGGATATGCTGGATTTGTGTCTGGGAGAAACTTTCACATCTCCTCCCTCAGAAATGCTCAAGTAAAAGTATCCCCCACTTTTTGAACGTTCACAGTAAGACACTGGGCTTTCTTGAAAGAACTATATTATTACGCATCTTCAGTAAGAGGAAGAGACCTGAAGAGGATTTCCCTCTTATGAAAAAAGGTGAACAGTGAGAATCGCGTTCAGCATCTGTTTTGGGAAGAAGCACAACAGAGGCAGCGTGCACCCCAACCAGCTCCTTCCTCTGGGAACTGCACTCCGCATCCAGCCAAGAGCACTTTGAATGGTGTCTGTGAGCCTCTGCTGTGCTTTATCTTCATTTATGCTGGGCCTCCCTTAGAAACTTGTGTGCTGAGGCCTAAGAAAAGCCAAAGAGAAGGAATTTTGGAGTCTGAGGACACTGTCTAATTATTCCGTGTAAATTAATGGCCATTCCTTCTTTACACCATTTCTGCTGTGCAAGGTTTCTCAGAAGCCCTGTACTTTCAAAGGGCAGGGAAAACTATACCGCATGCTGCAGCGTTAGTTTTAGTCTCCATGCTGGACAGAACATTTCATGACTGTCGGATTTTCTCACTCAAACATTGAGACTTTGACCACCTTCGACCGTTTCTACCACCCCATCCCCGAATCTGGCACCTACCAATCTGCTCTCAGTTTCTATGCGTTCAGTATTTGTTTATTCCTCGTGGAATGTACATGAGAGCATCTGGTAGTGGTCTTTCTGTGTCTGAGTTACTTGGCATAAGGCCCCCAAGGTCTGTGTTTCCATGTCTGTTTCTTTTGAATAAATCTGCAGTGACCGTGGGAATGCATCTGTCTTTTTGAGGCAGTATTTTTGTGTTCTCCGAATCAATACTCAGTAGAGCCATTACTGGGTCATGTTGTAGTTGCTTTTATTTTTTCAGGAACCTCCATACCATTTGTCACAGTGGCTGCACCAATTTCCATTCCCACCAACAGTGCACAGAGTCTCCTCCTCTGCACACCCTTGACCCCACCTGGTGTCTGTCTCTGGGACAATAGGTGTTCCAACAGTTGTGGGGGAATAGCCAATTGTGGGTTTGACTGATGTTTCCCTGACGATATTTAGTGATGTGGAACAACTTTTTCTGTCTGTTGGCACCTGTGTGCCATCTTTGGAAAGTATCTATTCACATATTCCCCACATTTTTTATACAGTTTTTTTTTTTTTTTTGGTTTTGATTTGTATGAGTGTTGTGTGTATTTTGGATATTAGCCTCTTCTCACACATATGATTCGCAGATATTTTTTTTCTTATTGGGTCTGTGGCCTTGTAAGTTTTTGCTGGTTACTTTTTCCATGTGTAAGATTTCAGTTTGAAATTGTTCCACTTGTTTATTTTTGCTTTTGTTGCCTTTGCATTTGGTGTCCGATCTGAAGACTTTTTGCCAAAACTAATGTCGAGAGACTTAGTACCTGTGTCTTCTTGGAGGTTTATGGGTTCAGTTCTTACGTTCATATCATTCATCCAGTAAAAATTTTGTGTGTGGTGTAAGAAAGTGACCCAGTTATATTCTTCTGCATTTAGTGTCCAGTTTGCCTGTTACCGCTCACTGAAGAGACAGTTCTTCCCTCATGGCATATCTTCTGCTGCTGTGTCGTAAGTTAGGATCATCTACGTGTGGGTAAGTTTCTGAGCTTTCTGTTCTGTTCCACTGACCTGGTGTCTGTGTTTCTGCCAGTACCATCCTGTTTTGATGACAACAGCTTTGTAATCTAGCTTGAAATCCAGGAGTGTGTTGACTGCACCTTTCTTTCTCCAGGTTGCTTTGGGTATTTGGGGTCTTTTGTGATTCCATACAAGTTTGAGGACTGTTTTCTATTTGCTCGAATAATGCCACTGGAATTCAGATAGGCATTTCATCACATCTGTCAATTGCTTTGGGTACGATGGACATGTTCACATAATTAACTCTTCCATTTAAGGAGCATGGCATAAGCTTCCATTTGTTTGTGTTGCCTTCCAAATCTTTGACCCATACATCCTGCCCCCCTCGACACACATGCTTTTCATTTCTTTTCTGCCATGTGTTGAGTGTACTATGTCTTTCTCATTCTTGGTTAGTTTCATTCCTAGATTATTTTTGATGCAATTGTAAATGGCATTGCTTTTTTAATTTCTCTTTGCGAAAGTGTGTCATCAGTATACAGAAATGCAAGAAGTTGGGTCATCTGGGTGGCCCCATAGGTGAAGCGTCTGCCTTCAGCTCAGGTCATGATCCCAGAGTTCTGGGATCGAGCCCCGTGTTTGGCTCCCTGCTTAGCAAGAGTCTGCTTCTCCCTCTTTCTCATACTCCCCCTGCTCGTGCTTTTTCTCTTCCTGTCAAATAAATAAATAAAATTTGAAAATAAATAAAGACAACAGGTCTCTGTATATTGACTTTATATCCTGCAGCTTTCTTGAATTTGTTTATTCTAACAGTTGTGTTTTGTTTTTTTTTTGTTGTTGTGGTGGTTTTTTGTGTTTTTTTTTTTTTTTTGTGGAATCATTTGGGATTTCATGTCATTTGCAAATAGTGACAGTTTTCCAGTACGGATTTCATATCTTTCTTTTTTTAAAATGATGTCACCCTACAGTACTTCATTTGTTTTTGATGTAGTGTTCCATGATTCATTGTTTGTATATAACACCTAGTGCTCATTATGACACGTGCCCTCCTTTTTTTAAAAAAAGAATTTATTTATTTATTCGACAGATATAGAGACTGCCAGCGAGAGAGGGAACACAAGCAGGGGGAGTGGGAGAGGAAGAAGCAGGCTGACAGCGGAGGAGCCTGTGGTGGGGCTCGATCCCATAACACCGGGATCAAGCCCTGAGCCAAAGGCAGATGCTTAACCTCTGTGCCACCCAGGCGCCCCAACACGTGCCCTCCTTAATACCCATCACCAGCATAACCCATTCCCCTTCTCCTCCCTTTCTGCAACCTTCAGTTTGTTTCCCAGTGTCAGTAGTCTCTCACGGTTCATCTTCCCCTCTCATTCCCCCCCTTCACTTTTCTCTTCCTTCTTCTAATGTCCTCCATGCCATTCCTTCCATTCCACATAGGAGTGAAACCATATGATAATTGTCTTTCTCTGTTTGACTTAATTTCACTTAGCATAATCCCCTCCTGGTCCATCCACGTTGGTGCAAATGGGGGGTATTCATCCTTTCTGATGACTGAGTAATATTCCATTGTATAGATGAACCACATCTTCTTTGTCCATTCATCTGCTGAAGGACATCTTGGCTCCTTCCACAGTTTGGCTATTATGGACATTGCTGCTATGAACATTGGGATACAGGTGCCCCTTCTTTTCATTACTCTGTGTCGATGGGGTAAATACCCAGCAGTACAATTGGTGGGTCGTAGGATAGCTCTGTGTTTAATGTCTTGAGGATCCTCCATATTGTTTTCAAAAGTGGCTGTACCAGCTTGAATTCTCACGAGTAGTGTAAGAGGGCTCCCCTTTCTTCACATCCTCTCTGACTTTTTTTTATTTCTGTCTTGTTAATTTTTTTCGAGATTTTATTATTTCATTCAACAGAGATAGAGACATCCAGCGAGAGAGGGAACAGAAGCAGGGGAGTGGGAGAGGAAGAAGCAGGCTCATAACGGAGGAGCCTGATGTGGGGTTCGATCCCATAATGCCAGGATCACACCCTTAGCCGAAGGCAGATGCTTAACCAGGTCAGCAACCAGGATGTATGGTATTGTGGGGGATCAGAACCAGGCTTTCTGTGGGAAGTGACAGAAATAGGGTATGGTGAGCTCCATGACCATACTTGAGGTCCCAGGTGACCCACTGGGTGTTGGGTTCTGTGGATCTGTCTCATCAGGTGCTGTGCAATTCAGGGACACCCTCCTGTCTGTGGATTTGTGTGGAGACAGGTAGACATCACTGTCTGGCCAGGAACGAGGGTCGCACTGGACCACCACCAGAGGTGCAGCGTGCGGGGGAGCCACTGCTTGGTTTCCACGAAAGCTGACCAGGGTCTGTGAACGTGATTCCTAGCAGCTGCAAGGGGAGAGGAGGCCGGAGGTGGTACACACTTCCTAGACTTGTGGTCAGGACTAGTCTGGAGCCCACTGAAGTCAGCCACACCGGGCACAGAAGGCACCCAGTCAGTGTAGCTGTGGGCACTGCTCCCAATGCACTTTTGGGCCGGCTCCATGCTGCCACCTCCTGCTTTTCATCATCATCTTCAAGGTCATGTGCCTCTGCTCTTGCCCCATGGCCTCCGGGGTATTGTCCATCCTCCATCTGGCCCTCGTCCCTGGTGCCCTGTGCAGTCCGATGCCAGGGTAGCCTTCTCGAGACAAACATCTGGTCCTGATGGAACACTTTCATGGATCTCATGTGATTGAGGATGATGCCCTGCCTTGGAAGGGGGCTGCAGGTCCCCAATCAGGAGAACCATGACTCCCTTTTCAGCATGGCCTGCCCTCCCCTCAGTCTTCTTCAGGGAAGCTCTCCCCACTTTCTGAGCTGACAGCTCTGAACTTAAAAATGAATGTTATTTTACATATCTCTATGCCTTAGTTCATCCATGGCATGTCTTTCAACCCCGTTAGTGGGTTTTTTTTTTTTTTAGCAGTTCTGAAGAGCTGTCTGCTCAAGGAGGGGATGACCTTGGTGGGGCAGCTTTCCCTCTCATCTCCCTCAGCATGTCTCTGAGCCCTGGGACCAGCTATCCCACTGAGGATTGAGGGACATGAGCCAGCCCATCCTGAGCCCAGGCTGTGTCAGCTGTGTAGACGGATGCGTGTCGGAGTGGTGGGCAGCTGGCATGGGCCAGGGGCAGGCAGTGTCTCCTTCTCATTCCTTCCCTCCCTTCCTCCCAGAGGTAGCTCAGAGCAGCCTTCAACCCCTGCATCTCCAGATCCCTTGACCTATGCCTCCTGTGTTCAGCTGGTGACCTTCGAGTTTCGCATGGATTCTACCTCCCGTACCCTCTCCTGTAGCAGTTCCTGTATCAGGGGAGGGATTGGACTCTTGTCTGCATTTGGTCTTCTTCCTGTCCCACACCAAGCCCACCCACCTTTGCATCTTCTATATATGTGCTTGGGAGCAAGCCCATCCACAGGGAACCTATTAGCCAAATGGATCCAGGCAATGAACATTGAAGTAGAGATCCAGGATCCATAGTATACCTGCTCTGAAACCTGTCCCAAAGTCTGTGACTCTCTCACACTGAAACAGAAACAATAATAGCTTTCTGGACTGTGAAGTGACATGTGTCTCTACTTCCAATCTTGAATGCATAGGTGCTGAGCCTGGACAGAAAAGGACCATGGCTCCCGTGGCCTGGGATCCATGGTAAGAACTCAGTGAAATCTGAATTCGAGGCATAGAATGAATAATTATTGTAGAGTGAATCCTCCCAAGTAGGGCTTATGCACATTGCACACGAAAAGCTTTTTCAAAGAGGTTCCTGAAAGAAAATTCTTTTTTAAAAATTTATTTTAATTCCAGTAGAGCTAACATACAGTGTTACATTCTTTTCAGGTGTACAAGAGAGTGATTCAGTAATTCTATATATTACTCAGTGGTCATCTAGAAAAGTGTCCTCTTAATCTGCTTCATCTATTTCACTCATCCCTCTATTCACCTCCTCTCTGGTAACCATCCGTTTGTTCTCTCTTGTTAAGAGTTTGTATTTTGGTGTGTGTCCTTTTTCTCTCTATTTATTTTTGTTTGTTTCTTCAATTCCCCATAAGAGTGACATCGTATGGGATTTGTCTTTCTCTGACTGACTGATTTCAGTTAGCATAATACTCTCCAGCTCCATCTATGTGGCTGCAAATGGCAAGGTTTCATTCTTTTTCAAGCCGAGTAATACTCCATTGTGTGTGTGTGTCTGTGTGTGTGTGTGTGTGTTTGTGAATACACACATCTGTCATCTCATTTGTCAATTTTTCTACAGACACTTGGGTTGCTTCCATATTGTGATATTCTAAATAATGGTGCAAGAAACATAGGGGTGCACATATCCTTATAAGTTACTGTTTTCCTAGCCTTTGGGGAAATACCAGTAGAGTGATTGTTGGATCGTAGAGTAGTTCTATATTTAATTTTTTGAGGAACCTTCATACTGTTTTCCACGGTGGCCACCACAGTTTGCATTCCCACCCACAGTTTGCGAGGATTCCCCTTTATCCACATCCTCCCAACACCTGCTCTTTGTTGTGCTTTTGATGTTAGCCATTCTGACAGGTTTGATGTAATACCTCATTGTCCTTTGGATTTAAATTTTCCTGATGATGCGTGATGGTGAATATCTTTTCACGGGACTGTTGGCCATTTGTATCTCTTCCTTGGGGAAATGTCTGTCCATGTCTTCTGCCTATTTTTTAACTGGATTATATGTTTTTTTGGGTTCAGGTAGTATCAGTTCTATACGTTTTGGACACTATCCCTTTATTGCATATGATCATTGCAAATATCTTTTCCCTTTGAGTAGGTTGTCTTATTATTTTTACGTTTTCATTGTTCTTCTGCCATGTGGAAACGTTTTATTTTGCTGTATTCCCAATAGTTTATTTTTGTTTTCATTTCCTTTGCCTCAGGAGACAGTCCAGAAAAACGTTGGTATGGTCCATGTCAAGAAGTTACTGTCTTCCCTCCTGTAGGATTTTTACGGATTCAGGTCTCATATTGAGGTCTTGAAACTGTTTTGTGTTTGTCTGTATTGTGTAAGAAAGCAGTCTAATTTCATTCTTTTGTGCGTAGCTGTCTAGTTTTCCCAACACCGTTTGTTGTAGATAATGACCTTTTCCCTTTTGATATCGTTGCTTGCTTTGTGGAAGATTCATGGACCACATAATTGTGGGTTTCTGTCTGAACTTGTATCCTGTTCCTTTGGTCGCTGTGTCTATTTTTGTGCCGTACTGTCTTGTTAGGATGACTGCAGCTTTGTAGTATAACCTGAAATCTGCAATTGTGAGTCCTCCAGCTTTGTTTTTCTTTTCCACATTGCACTGGCTGTTCGGAATCTTTAGTGGTTCCATACAAATGTTTAGGATTGTTTATTCGAGGTCTTTTATTCTTTAATTTAAATTCAATTAGCCAACTTACAGTACACCATTAGTTTCAGATGTAGTCTTCAATAAATTTTCAGTCGTGTGTAACACCCAGTGCTCATTGTATCGTGTGACCTCCTTAATGCCACTCACCCAGTTACCCCCCCCAACTTCTCCTCCAGCAATCATCATTTTATTTGCGATAGTTAAGAGTCTATCATGGGTTTTCTCCCTCTCTGATGACTTCCCATTCTATTTTCCCTCCCTTCCCCTATGGTCTTCTTCCCTTTTTCTGATATTCCACATAGGAGTGAAAGCATATGATCATTGTCTTTCTTTCATTGGCTTATTCCACTCAGCATAATACCCTCCAGCTCCACCCAGGTCGGTGTGATGGTAAGTGTTCATGCTTTCTGATGGCTGAGTAATATTCCAGTATATATATGATCCACATCTTCTTTATCCATTCATCTGTCGATGGTCATCTGCATTCTTTCCACAGTTTGTCTATTATGGATATTGCTGCTATGAACACTGGGGTGCATGTGTCCCGTCTTCACTACCTCTGTCTCTTTGGGGTAAATACCCAGTAGTGCAATTGCTGGGACATAGGGTAGCTTTATTTATAACTTCTTGAGGAAACGCCGTACCATTTTCAAGAGTGGCTGTAATGGACTGCATTCGTACAGGGGTGTAATAGGGTTCCCGTTTCTCCACATCCTCTCCAACATGTATAGTTTCATGTCTTCTTATTTTTACATATTCGGCCTCGTGTGATATGGCATCTATAGGGGTTTAGATTTGCATTTCCCTGAAGCCAAATGATATGAAGCATTTATGCATGTATCTTTTGGTCACCAGTACGTCATCATCAGTGAAATAACTTCCCATTTTAATCCATCTCAAGACCTAAAGCTGGGTAAGGCACTGAAGCTGGATGATGCCATCGGTTGGAAGTGTGGAGAATTTCAAAAGATCTCCGTGGAGAGCAAGTTTAAAGGTCAGTGTGAAGCTACTAATTGGATCTGGGGAGATCTCTGAAAGTGGGGGTTCCCTGGAATGGGCTGAGGGGGGCCCTCCGATTTTCCTATGAATCCTTGCTACAGCCCCAAATGGACAGTTTCCTGCTGTGGGGCTGGCTGAGTCCTCTAGTCGTGCAGAGGTGAGCCCAATGCCTGGTGCCTTGGAGGCAGGCAAATGGGGAGGGGACCCTCAGCAGAAGACCCAGGGTTAGGTTAGGCCTCAAAAGACAGCATTTCTGAACTGCCCAGTGCTCAGAGAACTCCCAGGCCGAGTGAGATGAGGGCACAAGGGCGGGTGAATATGAGCCTTGGGGTTTCATCCAGAAGGGCCCACAAATGTCGGAGTTCACCAGCAGGGGCTCTCAGGGGGTGCCCCAATTCTCTTGCCCTGAATGCTCTGTTGTGCCCCAAAATGGTACAGTTTCCTGTGGGCTGCAGGCTGAGTCCTATGGTGGGGCTGGGGTGTCCCCAATCCCCCAGAGTGCGGTGCCAGGACCCTGGGGAAGGGCCCCTCTGTGGCCAACCTAGGGTAAGGGTTAGGGTCCAGGAGACCGGCAGCGCTAATCCGCAGGCTGTGCGGTGAGCTCCGTGGAGGGCTGAGATGAGGTCATGGGGGAGAGTGAGCATGGGCCTCAGGGTTGGGGCATGGGGGCTGCCAAAGCTGAGGACAGGCTCCAGGGGCCTCCCCAAGTTCTCGAGCCCTGTATGCTCCATAGAGCCCCAAGAGGCACAGTTTCCTGCGGGGTGGCAGGCTTTGTCCTGCAGTGGGGCTCAGGTGTACCCAGTCCCCGGGGCTACGGCCTGGGCCCCGGGGGAGGGCCCTCCCCAGCCGACCTAGGGTCAGGGCTACGCCCCAGGAACCTGACAGGCCTGATCTTCCGGCTTTGCGACAAGCTCGGTGGCAGGCTGAAGGGAAGGCGTGGGGCGGGATGAGCGTTGGCATCAGGGTTGGGGTGTAGGGGGCCGCCGAGGATCGCTGGGGGCTCAGGTGGGCCCTACCAGTTCTCCTGCACGGGATGCTCTGTGGCGCCCCAAGGGGCATGGTTTCCTGTGGGGTGGCAGGCTGAGTCCTGTGGTGGGGTTCAGGTGTACCCAATCCCCAGGGTTAGGGTACAGATTAGGGTACGGGTTAGGGTATGGGTTACTGTTAGTGTACGGGTGAGGGTAGGGGTTAGGGTTAGGGTAAGGTGAGGGTACGGGTTGGGGTTGGCTTTAGGGGTTACAGGTTAGGGGTTATGGGTTAGGGTACGGATTAAGGTTTAGGGTACGGGTTAGGGATTAGGGTTTGGGTTTAGGGTTAGGATTAGGGTTGGTGTTCGGGTTAGTGTTAGGGTATGGGTTAGGGTTAGTGTATGGGTTAGGGTAGACATTAGGTAAGGTTTAGGGTATGGGTTAGGGTACAGTTTAGGGTACGGGTTAGCGTACGGGTTAGGGTACAGTTTAGGGTACGGTTTAGGGTTAGGGTACGGGTTAGGGTTATGGTACGGGTTTGGTTATGGTTTAGGGTTAGAGTTAGGATACGAGTTAGGGAACAGGTTAGGGATAGGGTACGGTTTAGGGTTAGGGTATGGGTTAGGGTACATGTTAGGGTTAGGTACGGGTTAGGGTACGGGTTACGGTCCGGGTTAGGGATAGGGTACGGGTTAGTGTATGGGTTAGGGTACGGGTTAGGGTACGGTTTAGGGTACGGTTTAGGGTTAAGGTATGGGTTAGGGTTATGGTACGGGTTTGGTTACGGTTTAGGGTTAAAGTTAGGATACGAGTTAGGGAACAGGTTAGGGATAGGGTACGGTTTAGGGTTAGAGTACAGGTTAGGGTACATGTTAGGGTTAGGTACGGGTTAGGGTATGGGTTAGAGTTCGGGTTAGGGATAGGGTACGGGTTAGCATATGGGTTAGAGTACGGGTTAGGGGTAGGGTTAGCTGAAGGTGTAGGGTTGGGGGTAGGGTTGGGGGTAGGGTAGGAGTTGGGGTAGGTTTAGGGTTTAGGGTTAGGGTTTGGGGTTTGGGGTTAGCGGTTAGGGTTAGGGTTTAGAATTTAGGCTTTTGGGTTTAGGGTTAGGGATTAAGGTTTAGGGATTAGTGTTAGTGTTAGGGTTTAGGGCTTAAGGTTTAGGGTTTAGGGTTAGGGTTAGGTTTAGGGTAAGGGTTAGGGTTTAGGGTTAGGGTTAGGGTTAGGGGTTAGGGTTTAGGGCTTAGGGTTAGGGGTTAGGGGTTAGGGTTAGAGTTAGACCCCAGTAGGCCAGCAGGCCCGATCCACCTGCTGTACCACGAGCGGATGGTCGTGCCGAGGTGAGGGCGATGGTGAGCGGGAGTGTGGGCTCCTGAGTTTTGGCGTGGGGGAGCTTTGAAGGTCGCCGGGGGCTCAGAGGGACCTGCCCATACTCCCGCCCTGAATGACCAGCGGCGCCCTTAGCAGACCGGGTGGCGCATGTCAGCAGCGTGAGGTGCTGGGGCTCGGTGTCCCCAATTCCTGGCATTGCTGCGCCAGGCCCCTTGTGAGAGGCCCCTCAGGGGCCCACCTAGTGTTAGGGTTAGCCCCCAGGATGCCGGCAGGCCCAATCCGCCAGCTCTGCAGCGAGTGGAGGGGTTGGCCGAGATTAAGGCGCTGGGGAGCAGGCGCATGCGAGCCAGAGTTTTTGGGCGGGGGGGCCTTTGAAGGTCCCAGGGGGATCGGAGGGCCCTGCCCGTTCTCCCTTCCTGAATGACTGGCAACGCCCCTAGCACCCTGGGTGATTGCCCGGTGGCAGAGTGAGTCCAGCACTGGGGCTCGGGGGTCCCAAATCTCCGGCATTGCGGTGCCAGGCTCTTTGGGAGGGGCCATGCGGGGGCCGACCTAGGGTAAGTGTTAGCCCGCAGGAGTCCAGCAGGCCCGTTCCGCCAGCTCTGAGGCAGGTGGAGGGTCAACCCAAGGTGAGTGCACTGGCGAGAGGGAGTGTGGGCCCAAGCGTTTTGGCGCGGGGGGGCCTTCGAAGGTCGCCGGGGGCTTGGAGGGCCCTGCCCGTTCTCTCGCCCTGAAAGACTGGTGGCGCCCCTAGCAGCCGGCATTGCTGCGGGGCGGCAGGGTGACTCCGATGCTGGGCTCAGGGATCCCCAATCCCCGGCGCTGTGGTGCCAGGCCCCTTGGGAGGGGCCCCTCGGGGGCCCACATAGGGTTAGTGTTAGTCCCCAGGAGGCCGGCAAACCCGGTGCTAAGTGGTTCTGGCAATGTAACAAAAATGCCATAAACTTATCTGTAAGAAATAACAGTGTACAGGAACCCTCTTAGCCCTAATATCATCATTTGTGAATATGGAAGCCAGCCCCAAGTGGTCGTGGAAGTCTGAAGAAAGGGCTAAGCACTTTTCTCTGAGTCACCACACTATACAGGGAAAGACCAATGTACATCATCTTTCACGAGTAGGAAGCATTAATGAAAAGGTTCTGGAATTTCGAGGATTCTGACCCATCCTTATTGGTAATAAACCACCCTGTACAGGAAAACACCTTCAACTCTCATCAGCCTCCTCAATCCTGATTCCGAATCAACTTTGGGTGTGTAGGACTAGGGAAATGTCCACATCTTATTGCTAAGAAAGAATGATGTCAGGGTAATGCCCTTCAAGTCACATCAGCCTTCCTGAAGACGGAAGCAGGAATCAAGCTGGTTATGTTACCATGAGGTAAGGAAGATGAGCATATAAGTGAGAAACAACAGTGGGCAGGACCTCTCTTCCAAGGAACATTATCTTTGCCTAATGTTGAATCCCTATGATAAGTGGTTGTGGCCAATTGTGAGGTGAAAATCTTGAGTGTTTTGTAAAATCTCTTGGTCATTCACAGTTGAGACTAAGGTAGTTGGGGACTCCTAGGCAGTGATTTGTCCACTGTCAAAAATATGAAAAGATAAAAGAGACAGATGAGGTCACCTCAGGCATTGTCCTTTATCCTCATCCTCCGTGAGGATGGCCATCTCTGGACAGCTCAGTGGCAGGGTCTCATTCACAGTGGGGGCATCTGTTCCTCACAGACATCAGGCAGGGAAATGGATTTGGTTCTCTGTGCCAACCCAGCCACAGCTGAGTGTCACAGCACCCTCTCGTGGGCTCATAAGAGTTTCACTATCACCAGGCAGGTCATTGTATTTGATAAACCACTGTAGGAGTTTGCAATTGCCTTCATCTGCAACCTCCTAGAGGCAAATGCAGATCTCTGGTACCATGTGAAGTCATGTGAAGGCATTGTGAGAAAGTGTCCTTTTGCTTAAGAAAAACATGGCTGGGGCTCCTGGCTTGCTCAGCCAGTTAACCATGTGCCTTTGGCTCAGGTTATGATCTCAGGGTTCTGGGATCGAGCCCGGGCTCCCTGCTCAGCAGGAAAGGAGGTAGGGAAATAGCTTAGAACCCACAGAGAATGTGAATAAAGGGGAGAGAAATGGAACTTGGTCTGTGTTTGGCTTTAGGGATTGGAAGTTAGTTTTTTCTCAATTGTGATTGTTCTTGAAACAGAACAGCTGTATTGTTTTTTTTTACCTTTAATTTTTTTCTAGTAACAATTTTTTATTATTATATGTTAGTCACTATACAGTATTTCCTTAGTTTTTGATGTAGTGTTCCGTGATTCATTATTTGCATATAACACCCAGTGCTCCATGCAATATGTACCTTCCTTAATACCCATCACTGGCCCATCCCAACCCCCCCACCCCTCTCCCCTCTGAAGCCCTCAGTTTGTTTCCCAGAGTCCATAGTCTCTCGTGGTATATTCCCCCTTTTGTTTAGGGTCCATTGTCTAAAGGGACAGACAGTGGAAGTTCACCAAATATAAGATCGAAATTTCATTGTTCATTATACATGCCACCAAGTAGTTCCTAGACATTTCATTCTACTGTAGTAATTCATTATACCTGTGCAAGTGCACGTGGAAGACAATTGCTGCATGTATAGTGGTAATAAAACATACCCCTCAGTAGTAGAATAATAGAGGAGGCATATGTGTAAAATTATTCAACTACAGCTTCTATGCTTTCCCTTTGGTTCCTTATTATCTATGAAATTGGACAATTTTTGTTCTCTAGGCTTAAAACTCATTGTCAGTATTCAGAGTTTTTCAATGCTGATCTTCTCCTGTATAAGTTACCAAAAACCTAAAATATGTATGAACTTTAAAAAACGCTATATTGAAAATGACAGCAGGGAAGTCCCATTTTGTGAATATTGTGTCAATGGATCTCTATTTTGCCATCAGTGTTCATTAGAAATGATGACATTTCATGTGAGTATAAATATCAATGTGAAAAAGAAAAGGTAGGAAGAACCTTGAATGTTTAAGTAATTGGTGAAATGAAAGGTGTGTGTGTGTGTGTGTGTGTGTGTGTGTGTGTGTGTGTGTGTGTAATTGATTTTCAATGAATGGTTCAGCTACTTGTAGGGCCTCCGTGAGAGCCCAGGAGAACCTTTCAGTAAGTTGGTATCTGTTTTCAGAACATGGGAATCTCTTAGTCCAATAGTCAATCAGGCAAGCTTTGAGGTCTTGAAGAGTTTCAGTCCTCAGCGATGGTGTTGCAGACCCTTGTGAGCAAACCCTAGGATATGCTCAGAGCCCTCATTAGCTGGTACCAACGTGTGACGATGTCAGACAACATTTCCCAAAGAAGTACCTCTTGAGTCTCTGTCCTTCTCAGTTCCTTACACTTCCTTACACTAGTTATGTGATCAGTGTGTTTCAGGATAATCCCCACATGTGATTTTTGCTATTTCCTACTAGTCCTATCTGTTTCTCATCTTCTTCGTTTATGGTAGGGGTTGGGAAGCAACCTGTGTGGTGGAGGAAGGGGTGTGGTAGTTGTCTGCCTTCAGAGGACCGAATGCTGCCTAGAAATTGTACTGTAGTTTGAGGTCAATTGTCCATCCTCTGAGTGTCAGGAATTCCATCACTTTACTTTGATGCTAGTGTGTTCTTGTTCTTCAAGCTGTCCTCAGAAATAAGGACATCATCCATCTAGGGAATACTGGTTTGTGTGTATGTTTTCATTTTAGGAAAGGCCTTGCTGTTCCTGAAAATAATACTGTAGAGCACCCTTTCCTGTTCTTATTGGCCATCAGTCAATCTTTTGTGAAGTATTCATTTGTACATAGACTTTTTATGGTTGATGAGCAGGAATTCATTATTGACAAGTCTTTGTCAGTGTGTGTATTGCAAATCTTTACTTCCCAGCCTGCGGTTCACTTTTTCATTTTCTTATGGTCATAAGATGAGGAGAAATGTCACATTTTTATGAAGTCCCACTGAATTCTTCTCAATGGTTATTGCACACTATGTCTTACCCCAGGATTGACAGGTTCTACGTTTTCTTTCAGAAACTGTCCAATGGGAAGCTACAATCCATCTCAAATTTATAAATTACATTTTTAATTCTAATAGGGTATTTATAGACTGTTTTGGATTTTCTATGTACACAATCGTATTATCTGTGAATAGTCACAATTATCCCCTCAATTCTTATACTTTTTGTTTCTCTTGCCTTCTAACACTGGTAGATTCTTCGATGCCACGTTGAATAGAGCAGCATTGTTTGAAGATTTTAATATACCTTTCTCAATATCTGAAAGAAAAGCAGACAAAACATTGGTAACAAATGTGACCTAATTGACATATAGGGAACATTCCATAATAAGTGCAGA
The DNA here is from genome assembly GCF_024610735.1 of Ursus americanus. Classification (NCBI taxonomy): domain Eukaryota; kingdom Metazoa; phylum Chordata; class Mammalia; order Carnivora; family Ursidae; genus Ursus; species Ursus americanus. Next base: position 1,602,820 of record NW_028273625.1, read on the forward strand.
ATACATTATTTTCAAGTGGTCATAGACTCTTTAGCCAAATAGATGATAGGTGGGGCCATGAATCAAGGCTACAAATGTTAAACCCTGAAATTAACTAGGTTCTATTCCTAGACCACAGGGGAATTGAGCCACAGTCATAGCGAAAAGAAAACCAGGAAGTCCTTCAATGTTTAAAAATTAAATGGAACTTTGCTACATATCCTAAAGGTGAGAGAGGGAATCTTAATGGAAATTCTGAAACTTTTCTACATGAGGGCTCACACACAATGGCACTTTCTTTGTGAAGAGCATTATAATAACCTAGACAGGAGTTGAGCCTTAAGTCAGAGTTCTGCCTGCCCCAGCCACACCTGGCAGGCTTGGCCTGTGGTCCCCCTCAGCTGTCCTTTCTGGTGGCCCTGAGCTAAGGGGGTCATCATGGCCATATGGAAATGGGAAGCTCCCCACTCATAGTGATGGCGGTGCCCACTCCCCAGCTGCCCTTTCTGGTGGCTCTGAGCTAAGGGGGTCAACATGGCCATATGGAAATTAGAAGCTCCCCACTCTTAGTGATAACGTTGCTATCGTATCGTCCTCACCAGTCCAACAATATGATTTCTGAGTGAAATATGACACAAGAGCGACATCTTGGCCTTCCTTCAGGTTTGAAAATCATCTGGTGAGTCATCTATTAGGAATATGGATTCAACATGTGTTCTTTCTTCTGGAAAAGAAATAGACCTAATAGCAATTATGGCTTCCTGAGCACCTGTTCTTGAGAGACATCATACTGCCTCTTAATAGCATTTTGCCTCTTAAACTTGAATCTAGGGTGTAGATATTTTTAGGCACATTTTCAGACGGTTACAAAGGGACTCAGATGATATGAGTCACAGAGGATTTTAGTGTCGGAAACCTAAGTCACATCCCCAAATTGACTACAAGTCCCTTGTTGTTCCATACAGGGTACTATTTCCCTCTTATCTCTGGTCTTCTCGATCTGGAAACCTATCAAGTATCAGGATTTTCTTGTCATGTGGACAACTGGAATGAATTCAGCGGGCCTTTTCACATCTACCCATGGTGATCATTAAGATCATTATCTCAGTGGAGGACCTCTGGGTAAGATACTCAAAGATCCTAAGGAATACAGACAGTATAATATTTTTCTGGTATTAAAGTTACTGAAACCAACTATCTTTTTCAGTCCATTCAGGCTCTGGTATGTTCAGAGGGTGCTGTAAAACAGGTCTGAAATAGTATTTAAAAACACTCAGCTCAGCCTCTTCTACAAAGTGAGCCAATGCTTATAAACATGGCTAAAATATTCCCTTACCTACGATGACTTCCCAGCCATCGTAGTGTTTATATGGTATGACTGTGACTTATATTAGTCAACATTTGCAGAGAAAGAACTTACTGCATCCAGGGGGCACTTCATGTTGAAATTAGTTTGTGACAACGAGCTACTGTGTTTTATTCTGCAGTCCAAGGGAATGGTGCCAGACATCTCTAAGGTGTCTAGCAGTTCTATAAATCTGATTTTAAGTGGTCTGTGTGCTTCAGTGATTTGGGCAGGAGAAGGGCAGTAGTCCAGAGACTGTTAACACTTCTGTTACCTGTGCTGACCATGGAGCAGTAAGCCTTCCGTGGGCATCATTTTGATTTCTTGGTACTGTTGTGAAAGGTGCTTTTGTCTCAAATTCCTCCATTTAGGAGTAATTATAATGATAAAAGGAATTTTTATCTTATATCATCTGTGGGCCCTGATCCTCGGCTCCCAGGGAAGCTATCCTTTAACATTTTACCCAGCTCAAAATGACTGGGCAACACCTGAAAGCATGGGCCCTATTTCTGCCCCAAGCACATGTTGTACATCTGCTTTGAGAAGAAAACAATAACCAAAAATGCCAACATAAATATAAGAAAAAATAAAGAACCTCTTTGGCTGTCATAAGACTAAAGTCATACTGACATGTACATACTGAAAACATAAGAAAGAATCTGTCACTTTCTGGAATCTAAGAAGATCCTCATTGTGGTTTGTAACTCTGTACCTGAAACAAAACAGAAAAAAAATATATAAGCCTGCCCCAAATGTTCTTTCCCCGGAGCACTCCCTTCTTGGTGAAGATTGTGTCTCCCAGGCAGCTGTCCTGACTTGTGTTTGAATAAAGGTCTCTTCCTTTTTCTCTAAAATGTTTTTAACAGTTCATTCACGCAGTGTCGACAATAACAGTGTTTTCTATTTAAGTGAGAAATAAACGTTCCACTCTAGTTGCATTGGGAATAGACGAATTGAGGGTTTCTTTAGAATAGTAAGTCTGCTATCCAGAAAAGGCAAGGTCATTGGTCTATTGAGAATGAAGATAATTACTGCTAAACAACAAGTACGTGTTGCCCCTTCGCCCAGAAACCAAAGCAGGTGTGCAGGCTTTAGGTCAGAGGTGCCTTCTTCTCCCCAGCTGACGGCACTTCTCTACTCTGGCTACAAGACACCAGAGGTTTTGAACGTCAGCATTGCAGTCAGCGAGGCAGCTTGTCACAGGACGCCAGTGTTCAGAGAAAGCACAGGTATGTTTGGCAAAATGTCCTATCTATGTCAGGGATGGAGGTAAATCTGTCATTATCCCAAAATCTCCTGGGCTTTTCCCTTTTCTCTAGTTGGGCCACAAAGTAAAATTGAAGTAGCTGCCAGCATTCTGGGTTTGTTGCAAGAATTACTTAGTTTCCCTGCAGGTAGAACTTTGCAGGGGATCACAATTTGTCTGTCCATTTATTGCTTACAATGTATTTTGACCATCTGTTTCCTATGCACCCTCTTTTATTAGAAAAGGAAGGTGAGATTCACTCTGTGCCTGTTTGTAACATCTAATTTGTTCCTTCATCTAACAGTGTTTATTCAATTGGGCCTAAGATATGGTTGAGTGGCCAGCATCTAGAGTTAGGTGGCTTTTTTCATCTGATACAGACTTGGATGATGTCATTTGACAAAGGTGATGTTTCATCATTGCTTAGTTTATTCATCAGAAGAGTTAAAATTAGGGTGGAGGGGAAATTCAAAATTATCCAAAGCGGCCTGTTCCTGTTTAAAAGTTGAGCTTGACTTTCTAGTTTTACTAAAAGTATTATCTCGATATTTTGAGGTGCCATATTCTCTCTGTAGTTTCTTTGGTGGTGGAGTCAGAAGGAGAGTCTGGGAATTCTTTTGGATAGTGGCATGCTGGTGGCTTCAAGGGGTTGACGTCAGGAGCCTTGGGGTGAAGTCTGCAACTGCTTGCCTGACCCTGGGTGCATCTCCCAGAGGTTTTGTTTCCTCTTATGAAATTGCCGGCAGATAATGTTCTGCTTAAAGGGGAACCCTCCCATCCTGTTTGTGGGAATGCAAAGTGGTGCAGCCAGTCTGGAAAACAGTGTGGGAGTTCCTCAAAAAATTAAACATTGAAAAACCACATGATCCAGCAATTGCTCTCCTATGTAATTACCCAAAGGATACAGAAATGCAGATTTGAAGGGGGTCCATGCACAATGATGTTTATGGCAGTAATGTCCACAGTAGCCAAACTATGGAGAGAATCCCAAAGTCCATGCACTGATGAATGGATAAAGCAGATGTGGGATACATATATATAATGGAATATGACCCAGCTTCAAAAAGAATGAAATCTTACCATTTGCAAGGATGTGGATGGATCTAGAGTGTATTAAGCTAAGCAAAATCAGTGAGGAAGGACAAATATCCTATACTCTAATGCTTCTGGAAATTCAGAAAAAAAAAGGTGAACAGAGTGGAGGGGTGATGAGAGAGGCAAACAAGGAAATAGACTCAACCTTGGAGAACAAACTGAGTGTTGCTGCAGGACAAGGGTGTGGGGGGAAGTGTCAAATGGGTGAGGGGTATTAAGGAGGGCACTTGTGTTGAGCACCGGGTACTGTATGCAGGTGAGGAATCACTAAATCCTACCCCTGGAGCAAATATTCCATGGCATGTGAACTAACTGGAATTTAAGTAAAAGAAGAAAGGAAAAAGTGTTCTGCTTCATGAAGAGTGAGGTAAAATTGTAGTGATTTGGGCTGTACTATTCTATAGAGGATAGATGTAAAACAACCTGTTGTAGGATACAATAGAGTCTTATCACATAAGGAGTCCTCAGAAAGCTCCAATGAAAGATTCAGATCTCAGAGCATGTTCGTGTTCCACTGATATCTTACAGTTTGCACAGGTAGGAAAGAAGGTGGAGAGAAAGGCAACAGAAAGGGAAAGTAGGTGTGAACCTTTCATTAGTTAGCATTATAGCTTTCTCATGAAATACTTGCACCAGTGTGATTTTGGACGCAGAGGGGGAATATGGGAGCTTTGCAGGAGACGGGGGAGTTCCAGGACTGGGTAAAGCTGACAGGGGTCCCAGAGGAGAGCTGAATGTATTCTGCAGAAGGGTGTGTTCAGGGTGGGCTCCAGGGGTGGCTGTGGGTCTCCTGGGTGAGAGTTGTGACAGGTGAGGGCTGTGTGCAAGTTCCTGGCTGAGGACAATTGAGGCACAGGCGGAGAGCTGGCAGAGAATCTTCTTCTGAGCCACCAGCCTCACCCAACACACACAGCCTCATATTCTGTCTCTGTCACTCCAATTCAGACTTCTCAGAAGGTGAGTGAGAACACATCAAGAGCATTCTGAACAGAAGGGAACGCATGTGCAAAGTCTCTGGGGCAGGAGAATTCCAGGTATGTCCAGGAGCAGCAAGAAGGCCCTGTGGCCACAGGAGACAGCTTAGGACATTACCTCAGAGAGGTGACAGAGGGTGACAGAAAGCCATTCCAGGGCTATAACCCCATGAGACCCTGTATCACTGGGCCATCCTGGCTACAGTGTTGAGAACAGATGACAGTGGGTTGAAGATGGCAAGGCAGGTCAATGACGAAGCTTTTCCAGGAACTCAGGCACTGTGGACCAGACAGGTGGCCTTGGATGGAGTGGTTAGACCTCTTGTGGGTCCATTTTGAATATGGAGCTCACAGGATTTGCTGATGTGTTAGCTATTAGGAGCAGGAGAAGGGAGGAATTGGGGTAACTCCCAGCTGTTGTGGGTTGTCCTGATCAAGGGGAAGGAGAGGGTTTCTCGTGGGGTAGGAGGTAGTCTGTGTTCTGCATGCTGAGGAAGGTGCCTTTCCCAGTGGATCTGCTGAGATTTGTGTCTGGGAGGACCTTTCACATCTCCTCCCTCAGCAATGCTCAGGTACAAGTATCCCCCACTTTTTAAACGTTCACAGTAAGACACTGGGCTTTCTTGAAAGAACTACATTATTACCCAGCTTCAGTAAGAGGAACATACCTGAAGAGGATTTCCCTTTATGAAAAAAGGTGAACAGTGAGAATCGCGTTCAGCATCTGTTTTGGGGAGAAGCATGAAAGAGTCGGCGTGCACCCCAACCAGCTCCTTTCTCTGGGAACCACTCTCCGCATCCAGCCACCAGCACTTTGAATGGTGTCTGTGGGCTTCTGCTGTGCTTTATCTTCATTTATGTTGGGCCTCTGTTAGAAACTTGTGTCCTGAGGCCTAAGAAAAGCCAAAGAGAAGGAATTTTGGAGTCTGAGCACACTGTCTAATTGTTCGTGTAAATTAATGGCCATTCCTTCTTGACACCATTTCTGCTGTGCAAGGTTTCTCAGAAGCCCTGTACTTTCAAAGAGCAGGGAAACCTATACCCCATGCTGCGGGGTTAGTTTTAGTCTCCATGCTGGACAGAATATTTCATGACTGTCGGATTTTCTCACTCAAACATTGAGACTTTGACCACCTTTACCCGTTTCTTCCACCCCATCCCCGTATCTGGCACCTACCAATTTGCTCTCAGGATCTATGCGTTTAGTATTTTTTTATTCCACGTGGAATGTACATGAGAGCATCTGGTATTGGTCTTTCTGTGTCTGAGTTACTTAGCATAAGGCCCCCAAGGTCTGTGTTTCCATGTCTAGTTCTTGTGAATAATGCTGCAGTGAACGTGGGAGTGCATCTGTCTTTTTGAGGCAGCATTTTTGTGTTCTTCAAATCAATACTCAGTAGAGCCATTACTGGGTCATGGGGTAGTTTATTTATTTTTTCAGGAACCTCCATACCGTTTGTCACAGTGGCTGCACCAATTTCCATTTCCACCAACAGTGCACAGTGTCTCCTCATCTGCACACCCTTGACCCCACCTGGTGTCTGTCTCTGGGACAATTGCTGTTCCAACACTTGTGAGCGGATAGCCGATTGTGGGTTTGACTGATGTTTCCCTGACGATATTTAGTGATGTCGAACAACTTTTTCTGTCTGTTGGCACCTGTGTGCCATCTTTGGAAAGTATCTATTCACATATTCCTCCCATTTTTTTATATAGTTTTTTTTTTGTTTGTTTTGATATGTAGGAGTGTTGTGTGTATTTTGGATATTAGCCTTTTCTCACACATATGATTTGCAGATATTTTTTTCTTATTGGGTCAGTGGCCTTTTAAGTTTTTGCTGGTGTCTTTTGCCGTGTGTAAGATTTCAGTTTGATGTTGTTCCACTTGTTTATTTTTGCTTTTGTTGCCTTTGCATTTGGTGTCCGATCTGAAGACTCTTTGCCAAAACCAATGTCGAGAGACTTAGTACCTGTGTCTTCTTGGAGGTTTATGGATTCAGGTCTTATGTTCAAATCATTCATCCATTAAAAATTTTGTGTGTGGTGTAAGAAAGTGACCCGGTTATATTCTTCTGCATTTAGTGTCCAGTTTGCCTGTTACCGCTCACTGAAGACACAGTCCTTCCCTCATGGCATATCTTCTGCTGCTGTGTCGTAAGTTAGGATCATCTACGTGTGGGTAAGTTTCTGAGCTTTCTGTTCTGTTCCACTGACCTGGTGTCTGTGTTTATGCCAGTACCATCCTGTTTTGATGACAACAGCTTTGTAATCTAGCTTGAAGTCCAGGAGTGTGTTGACTGCACCTCTTTCTCCAGGTTGCTTTGGGTATTTGGGGTCTTTTGTGATTCCATACAAGTTTGTGGACTGTTTTCTATTTCCTCGAATAATGCCACTGGAATTCAGATAGGCATTTAATCACATCTGTCGATTGCTTTGGTTATGATGGACATGTTCACATAATTAACTCTTCCAGTTAAGTTGCATGGTGTATGCTTCCATTTGTTTGTGTTGCCTTCCAAATCTTTGACCCATACATTCTGCCCCCCTCGACACATATTTTTCATTTCTTTTCTGCCATGTGTTGAGTGTACTATGTCTTTCTCATTCTTGGTTACTTTTATTTCAAGATTTTTTTATGCAATTTTAAATGGCGTTGCTTTTTTAATTTCTCTTTGCGAAAGTGTGTCATCAGTATACAGAAATGCAAGAAGTTGGGTCATCTGGGTGGCTCCATAAGTGAAGCATCTACCTTTAGCTCAGGTCATGATCCCAGAGTTCTGGGATTGAGCCCCGTGTTGGGCTGCCCGCTTAGCGAGGGTCTGCTTTTCCCTCTTTCTGGCACTCCCCCTGCTCGTGCTTTTTCTCTTCCTGTCAAATAAATAAATAAAATCTGAAAAAAATAAAGACAAGAGGTCTCTGTATATTGACATTATATCCTGCAGCTTTCTTGAATTTTTTTATTCTAACAGGTTTTTTTTTGTGTGTGTGGAATCTTTCGGGATTTCATGACATTTGCAAATTGTGCCAGTTTTCATGTATGGATTTCATATCTTCTCTTTTTTTAAAATTTTTATTCACCCTACAGTACTTCATTTGTTTTTGATGTAGGGCTCCATGATTCATTGTTTGCATATAACACCTAGTGCTCATTATGACACGTGCCCTCCTTTTTTTTAAAAAAAGAATTTATTTATTTATTCGACAGAGATAGACACAGCCAGCAGGAGAGGGAACACAAGCAGGGGGCGTGGGAGAGGAAGAAGCAGGCTCACAGCGGAGGAGCCTGTTGTGGGGCTCGATCCCATAACGCCGGGATCACGCCCTGAGCTGAAGGCAGACGCTTAACTGCTGTGCCACCCAGGCACCCCAACACGTGCCCTCCTTAATACCCATCACCAGGATAACCCATTCCTCTTCCCCTCCCATTCTGCAACCTTCAGTTTTTTTTCCCAGTGTCAGTAGTCTCTCATGGTTCATCTCCCCCTCTCATTCCGCCCCTTCACTTTTCCCTTCCTTCTTCTAATGTCCTCTATGCTATTCCTTCCATTCCACATAGAAGTGAAACCATATGATAATTGTCTTTCTCTGCTTGACTTAATTTCACTTAGCATAATCCCCTCCTGGTCCATCCACGTTGGTGCAAATGGGGGGTATTCATCCTTTCTGATGACTGAGTAATATTCCATTATATAGATGAACCACATCTTCTTTGTCCATTCATCTGCTGAAGGACATCTTGGCTCCTTCCACAGTTTGGCTATTATGGACATTGCTGCTATGAACATTGGGATACAGGTGCCCTTCTTTTCATTACTCTGTGTCTATGGGGTAAATACCCAGTAGTGCAATTGGTGGGTGATAGGATAGCTCTGTGTTTAACGTCTTGAGGATCCTCCATATTGTTTTCAAAAGTGGCTGTACCAGCTTGAATTCTCACGAGTAGTGTAAGAGGGCTCCGCTTTCTCCACATCCTCTCTGACTTTTTTTTATTTCCTGTGTTGCTAATTTTTTTTCAAGATTTTATTTATTTATGCCACAGAGATAGAGACAGCCAGCGAGAGAGGGAACACAAGCAGGGGGAGTGGGAGAGGAAGAAGCAGGCTCATAATGGAGGTGCCTGATGTGGGGCTCGATCCCATAATGTCAGAATCACGCCCTGAGGCGAAGGCAGATGCTTACCCACTGTGCCACCCAGGTGCCCCCTGTCTTGTTAATTTTAACCATTCTAACTGGTGTACGGTGGTATCTCATTGTCGTTTTGATTTGTATTTGCCTGATGGCAAGTGATGTGGAGCATTTCTTCATGTGTCTGTTGGACATGTGTATGTCTTCTCTGGAGAAGTATCTGTGTCTTCTGCCCATTTTTCGGTGTCGAGTTTGAGGAGTTCTTTATAGATCTTGGATACCAGCCCTTTATCTGTAATATCATTTGCAGATATCTTCTTCGATTCCATAGGTTGCCTTCTTGTTTTGTTGATCTTTTACTTTGCCGAGCAGAAGCTTTTTATCCTGATGAAGTGCCAATAGTTCATTTTTGCTTTGATTTCCTTTGCCTTTAGAGACCTATCTTGCAAGAAGTTGTTGTGTCTAAGTTTGAAGAGTTCTTTTGATTTTGATATGAGACAGGAATCCATTATCTTTCCTTCCTGATTATATTCGAGTCCTCTTTCTTGGTGAGTCTGGCTAAGTTTGTCAGTTTTGTTTATCTTTCCAAAAAAGGCAGCTCTCATTTTCATTGTTTTTTTTTTCTTTTTTGGTCTTTTTAGTCTCCGTTGGATTTATTTATGCATTCCATTTTGTTATTTCCTTATTTCTACTAATTTGGGGCTTTGTTTGTTGTTTTATTTTCTACTTCTTTACCACATAAATCAGGTTGTTTATTGGAGATTATTCTCATGGATTGATGAAGATTTGAATTTCTATGAATGTCCCCCATAAAGCTACTTTTGCTGCATCCCATAAGTTTTTGTAGGTTGTCTTTTTCATCAGTGTCGAGGTACTTCTAAATTTTTTTTGATTTCTTCTTTGACTGTTGGTTGTTCAGTAGCATGTTGTTAAATCTCCACATATTTTTTTAAGATTATTTATGTATCTGACAGAGAGTTAGACAGTGAGAGATGAACGCAAACATGGGGGTGGGAGAGGGTGAAGCGGGCTTCCCACTGAGCAAGGAGCCTGATTCGGGGCTAGACCCCAGGATCCTGGGATCACGACCTGAGCTGAAAGCAGATCCTTAACGACTGAGCCACCAAGGCCCCAAAAATATCCACCTATTTTTGACTGTCCCATTTTTTTCTTGAGACTGATTTCTAATTTCCTATCATTGTGGTTGGACAAGATTCGAAGCAGAAGTGAAGAGAGCATTCAGATGAAAGGTTTGTTTCCTGGAGGGTTTTCTGAGGGCAGACCATGAGTTCAGTGGGGATGGAGGAAGGTTTTGTGAGACGGGGGGTAGGGTTAACCCTTGCTAGAATTACTGACTACTACCATGCAGGCTGTGTGCTACCATTCACACCGTAGTCCTGATGGACATGTACTTCATTAGGAATATTTTCTAGGAGGTGTAGGCATAGCTTTCACTTAAAGAAAGGTGCCATGTGGGTTCATGGCATGACCCCAGGTCAGCAACCAGGATGTATGGTATTGTGGGGGATGAGAAACAGGCTTTCTGTGGGAAGTGACAGAAATAAGGTATGGTGAGCTCCATGACCATAGGTGAGGTCCCGAGTGACCCACTGGGTGTTGGGTTCTGTGGATCTGTCTCATCAGGTGCTGTGCAATTCAGGGACACCCTCCTCTCTGTTAATTTGTGTGGAGACAGGTAGACATCAGTGTCTGGCCAGGCACGAGGGTCGCACTGGACCACCACCAGAGGTGCAGCGTGTGGGGGAGCCACTGCTTGGTTTCCACGAAAGCTGACCAGGGTCTTTGACCTTGATTCCTAGCAGTTGCAAGGGGAGAGGAGGCCGGGGGTGGTGCACACTTCCGAGAGTTGTGTTCAGGACTAGTCTGGAGCCCACTGAAGTCAGCGACACCGGGCACAGAAGTCACCCAGTCAGTGTTGCTGTGGGCACTGCTCCCATGGTACTTTCGGGACGGCTCCATGCTGCCACCTCCTGCTTTTCATCATCATCTTCAAGGTCATGTGCCTCTGCTCTTGCCCCATAGCCTCCGGGTTATTGTCTGTCCTCCATCTGGCCCTCGTCCCTGGTGCCCTGTGCAGTCCGATGCCAGGGTAGCCTTCTTGAGACAAACATCTGGCCCTGATGGAACACTTTCATGGATCTTGTAGGTTGCGAGGATGATGCCCTGCCCTGGAAGGGGGCTACAGGTCCCCAATCAGGAGAGCCATGTCTCCTTTTTCAGCATGGCCTGCCCTCCCCTCAGTCTTCTTCAGGGAAGCTCTCCCCACTTCCTGAGATGACAGCTCTGAACTTAAAACTGAATGTTATTTTACATATCTCTATGCCTTAGTTCATCCATGGCATGTCTTTCAACCCCGTTAGTGGGTTTTTTTTAGCAGTTCTGAAGGGCTGTCTGATCAAGGAGGGGATGACCTGGGTGGGGCAGCTTTCCCTCTCATCTCCCTCAGCATGTCTCTGAGCCCTGGGACCAGCTCTCCCACTGAGGATTGAGGGACATGAGCCAGCCCATCCTGAGCCCAGGCTGTGTCAGCTGTGTAGACGGATGCGTGTCGGAGTGGTGGGCAGCTGGCATGGGCCAGGGGCAGGCAGTGTCTCCTTCTCATTCCTTCCCTCCCTTCCTCCCAGAGGTCGCTCAGAGCAGCCTTCAACCCCTGCATCTCCAGATCCCTTGACCTATGCCTCCTGTGTTCAGCTGGTGACCTTGGAGTTTCGCATGGATTCTACCTCCTGTACCCTCTCCCGTAGCAGTTCCTGGATCAGAGGAGGGATCGGACTCTTGTCTGCATTTGGTCTTCTTCCTGTCCCGCACCAATCCTATCCACCTTTGCATCTTCCATGTATGTGCTTGGAAGCAAGCCCATCCACAGGGAACCTATTAGCCAAATGGATCCAGGCAATGAACATTGAAGTAGAGATCCAGGATCCATAATATACCTGCTCTGAAACCTGTCCAAAAGTCTGTGACTCTCTCACACTGAAACAGAAACAATAATAGCTTTCTGGACTGTGAAGTGACATGTGTCTCTACTTCCAATCTTGAACGCATAGGTGCTGAGCCTGGACAGAAAAGGACCATGGCTCCCGTGGCCTGGGATCCACAGTAAGAACTCAGTGAAATCTGAATTCAAAGCATAGAGTGAATAATTATTGTAGAGTGAATCCTCCCAAGTAGGGCTTATGCACAGTGCACAGGAAAAGCTTTTTCAAAGAGGTTCCTGAAAGAAAAATCTTTTTTAAAAATTTATTTTAATTCCAGTAGAGCTAACATACAGTGTTACATTCTTTTCAGTTGTCCAATAGAGTGATTCAGTAATTCTATATATTACTCATTGGTCATCAAGAAAAGCATCCTATTAATCCCCTTCATCTATTTCACTCATCCCTCTATCCACCTCCTCTCTGGTAACCATCCGTTTGTTCTCTATTGTTAAGAGTTTGTATTTTGGTGTGTCTCCTTTTTCTCTTTTAGTTATTTATTTTTCTTTGTTTTTTAAATTCCCCATTAGAGTGACATCGTATGGGATTTGTCTTTCTCTGACTGACTGATTTTAGTTAGGATAATACTCTCTAGCTCCATCCATGTGTCTGCAAATGGCAAGGTTTCATTCTTTTTCAAGCCGAGTAATACTCCATTGTATGTGTGTATGTGTGTGTGTGTGTGTGTGTGTGTGTGAATACACACATCTATCATCTCATTTGTCAATTTTTCTACAGACACTTGGGTTGCTTCCATATGGTGATATTGTAAATAATGGTGCAAGAAACATAGGGGTGCACGTATCCTTTTACGTTACTGTTTTCCTATTCTTTGGGTAAATACAAGTAGTGTGATTGTTGGATCGTAGGGTAGTTATATATTTAATTTTTTGAGGAACCTTCATACTGTTTTCCATGGTGGCCACCACAGTTTGCATTCCCACCCACAGTTCACGAGGATTCCCCTTTATCCACATCCTCCCAACACCTGCTATTTGTTGTGCTTTTGATGTTAGCCATTCTGACAGGTTTGAGGTATTACCTCATTGTCCTTTGGATTTACATTTTCCTGATGATGGGTGATGGTGAACATCTTTTCACGGGACTGTTGGCCATTTGTATTTTTTCTTTGGAGAAATGTCTGTCCATGTCTTCTGCCTATTTTTTAACTGGATTATTTGTTTTGGGGGTCGAGTAGTATCAGTTGTATATGTTTTGGACACTATCCCTTTATTGCCTATGATCTTTGCAAAATATCTTCTCCCTTTGAGTAGGTTGTCTTATTATTTTTACGTTTTCATTGTTCTTCTGCCATGTGGAAACTTTTTATTTTGCTGTATTCCCAATAGTTTTTTTTTGCTTTCATTTCCTTTGCCTCAGGAGACAGTCTAGAAAAACGTTGGTATGGTCCATGTCAAGAAGTTACTGTCTTCCCTCCTGTAGGATTTTTATGGATTCAGGTCTCATATTGAGGTCTTGAAACTGTTTTGCGTTTGTCTTTGTTGTGTAAGAAAAGAGTCTAATTGCATTCTTCTGTACGTAGCTGTCTAGTTTTCCCAACACCATTTGTTGTAGAGACTGTCCTTTTCCCTTTTGATATCGTTGCTTGCTTTGTGGAAGATTCATGGACCACATAATTGTGGGTTTCTGTCTAAACTTGTATCCTGTTCCTTTTGTCACTGTGTCTATTTTTGTGCTGTACTGTCTTGTTAGGATGACTGCAGCTTTGTAGTATAACCTGAAATCTGCAATTGTGAGTCCTCCAGCTTTGTTTTTCTTTTCCACATTGCACTGGCTGTTTGGAATCTTTAGTGGTTCCATACAAATGTTTAGGATTGTTTATTCGAGGTCTTTTGTTCTTTAATTTAAATTCAATTAGCCAACTTACAATACATCATTAGTTTCAGATGTAGTCTTCAATAAATTTTCAGTCGTGTGTAACACCCAGTGCTCATTGTATCGCGTGACCTCCTTAATGCTACTCACCCAGTTACCCCCCCAACTTCTCCTCCAACAATCATCAGTTTCTTGCGGTAGTTAAGAGTCCATCATGGGTTTTCTCCCTCTCTGATGACTTCCCATTCTATTTTCCCTTCCTTGCCCTATGGTCTTCTTCCTTGTTTCTGATATTCCACATAGGAGTGAAAGCATATGATCATTGTCTTTCTTTCATTGACTTATTCCACTCAGCATAATACCCTCCAGCTCCACCCAGGTCGGTGTGATGGTAAGTATTCATCCTTTCTGATGGCTGAGTAATATTCCATTATATATATATATATATATATATATATATATATATATATATATATATATATATATATATATATATATATATATTCCACATCTTCTTTATCCATTCATCTGTCGATGGTCATCTGCATTCTTTCCACAGTTTGTCTATTATGGATATTGCTGCTATGAACACTGGGGTGCATGTGTCCCGACTTCGCTACCTCTGTCTCTTTGGGGTAAATATCCAGTAGTGCAATTGCTGGGACATAGGGTAGCTTTATTTATAACTTCTTGAGGAAACTCCGTACCATTTTCAAGAGTGGCTGTACCGGACTGCATTCGTACAGGTGTGTAAGAGGGTTCCCGTTTCACCACATCCTCTCCAACATGTATAGTTTTATGTCTTCTTATTTTTAGATATTCACCCTCGTGTGATATGGCATCTATAGGGGTTTAGATTTGCATTTCCCTTAAGCCAAGTGATATGAAGCATTTATGCATGTATCTTTTGGTCACCAGTACGTCATCATCAGTGAAATAACTTCCCATTTTAATCCATCTCAAGACCTAAAGCTGGGTAAGGCACTGAAGCTGGATGATGCCATCGGTTGGAATTGTGGAGAATTTCAAAAGATCTCCGTGGAGAGCAAGTTTAAAGGTCAGTGTGAAGCTACTAATTAGTTCTGGGGAGATCTCTCAAAGTGGGGGTTGCCTGGGATAGGCTGAGGGTGGCCCTCCGATTTTCCTATGAATCCTTGCTGCAGCCCCAAATGGACAGTTTCCTGCTGTGGGGCAGGCTGAGTCCTCTAGTCGTGCAGAGGTGAGCCCAATGCCTGCTGCCTTGGAGGCAGGCAAACAGGGAGGGACCCTCAGCAGAAGACCCAGTGTTAGGTTAGGCCTCAAGAGACAGCAGGTCCGAACTGCCCAGTGCTCAGAGAACTCCCAGGCCGAGTGAGATGAGGGCACAAGGGCGGGTGAGTGTGAGCCTTTGGGTTTCATCCGGAAGGGCCCACAAAGGTCGGGGTTCACCAGAAGGGGCTCTCAGGGGTGCCCCAATTCTCTTGCCCTGAATGCTGTGTTGTGCCCCAAAATGGTACAGTTTACTGTGGGCTGCAGGCTGAGTCCTACGGTGGGGCTTGGGTGTCCCAAATCCCCTAGAGTGGGGTGCCAGGACCCTGGGGAGGGAACCTTCTGTCACCAACCTAGGGTAAGGGTTAGGGTCCAGAAGCCTGCCAGGGACAATCTGCAGGCTGTGCAGCGAGCTCTGTGGAGGGCTGAGAGGAGGCCATGGGGGAAGGTGAGCGTGGGACTCAGGGTTGGGGCACGGGGGGCTGCCAAATGTGGGGATGGGCTCTGGGGGCCTCCCCAAGTTCTCGTGTCCTGTAGGCTCCGTAGAGTCCCAAGGGGCACGGTTTCCTGTCAGGTGACAAGCTGAGTCCTGCGGTGGGGCCAGGTAACCCAATTCCCCGGGGCTGCTGTGTAAGGCTCCTGGGGAGGCCCCCACACCCGCGGCCGACCTAGGGCTAGGGTTAGGCCCCAGGAGCCCCGCAGGCCCAATCTGCTGGCTGTATGGCGAGCTACACGGGCTGAGGTGAGGGTGTGGGGAGGGTGAGCATGGGCCTCAGGGTTGGGGTGCGGGAGGCCGCCGAAGTTCGCTGGTGGCTCAGGATGCTCCTCCTTGTTCTCCCGCCCTGAATGCTCTATGGCCTCCCAAGGTGCACGGTTTCCTGCAGGGTGGCAGACTGAGTCTTGCTGTGGGGCTCAGGTGTCCCGAATCCCCGCAGCTGTGGCTCCAGGCTCCTGGGGAGGGGGCCCTCCACAGATGAACTAGGGTTAGGGTTGGGGCCCAGGTACCCCGCAGGCCAGATCTGCCCACTATGTGGTGAGCTCCACTGCGGGCTGAGGTGAGGGTGTGGGGTGGGGTGAGCATGGGCTTCAAGCTTGGGTTTAGGGATCGCCGAAGTTCGCTGGGGGCTCTGGGGGCCCTCCAGATTCTCCCGCGCTGAATGCTCTATAGCCTCCCAAGGGGCACGGTTTCCTGCAGGCTGGCAGGCTTTGTCCTGCAGTGGGGCTCAGGTGTCCCCAGTCCCTGGGGCTGCGGCACCGGGCCCCAGGGGATGGTCCCTACCCAGCCGACCTAGGGTCAGGTCTAGGCCCCAGGAACCCGGCAGGCCTGATCTGCCGGCTCTGCGACGAGCTCGGTGGCAAGCTGAAGGGAAGGCGTGGGGCGGGATGAGCGTGGGCCTCAGGGTTGGGGTGTAGGGGGCCGCCCAGGATCACTGGGGGCTCAGGGGGGCCCTACCAGTTCTCCTGCACGGTATGCTCTGTGGCGCCCCAAGGGGCATGGTTTCCTGAGTGGTGGCAGGCTGAGTCCCGTGGTGGGGCTCATGTGTACCCAATCCCCGGGGTTAGGTTACGGATTAGGTTACGGGTTAAGGTTAGGGTATGGGTTACGGTTAGGGTATGGGTGAGTGTAGGGGTTAAGGTTAGGGTAAGGAGAGGGTACAGGGTAGGGTTGGGTTTAGGGGTTACAGGTTAGAGGTTATGGGTTAGGGTACAGATTAGGGTTTAGGGTACGGGTTAGGGTTTAGGGTTTGGGTTTAGGGTTAGGGTTAGGGTTGGAGTACGGGTTAGGGTTAGGGTAGGGGTTAGGGTTAGGTTATGGGTTAGGGTATGCATTAGGGTACGGTTTAGGGTACGGGCTAGGGTACAGTTTAGGGTAAGTGTTGGCGTACGGAAATGGGTACGGTTTAGGGTACAGGTTAGGGTTAGTGTACGGGTTAGGGTTAGGGTACAGTTTACGGTTATGGTACAGGTTAGGTTACGGTTTAGGGTTAGGGTGAGGGTACGGGTTAGGGATCAGGTTAGGGATAGGTATAGGGTAAGGTTTAGGGTTAGGGTATGGGTTAGGGTACTGGTTAGGGTACAGGTTAGTTTTAGGTATGGGTTAGGATATGGGTTAGGGTCCGGGTTAGGGATAGGGTACGGGTTAGGGTATGGGTTAAGGTTAAGGTAAGGGTAGTGGTTAGGGGTAGGGTACGGGTTACAGTTTAGCGTTTAGGGTTACGGTTAGGGTACGGATTAGGGTTAGGATACAGGTAGGGTTAGGTTACGGGTTATGGTATGAGTTATGGTATGGGTTAGGGTCAGGGTTTAGGGTTTAGGGTTAAGGTTATAGTACGGGTTAGGGTACTTGTTAGGGCTACGGTTAGGTTTAGGGTACGGTTTAAGTTACGGGTTAAGGTACAGTTTATGGTTAGGGTTATGGTACGGGTTAGGGTACGGGTTAGAGTACATGTTAGGGTTTCGGCTAGGGTTAGGGTACATGTTAGGGTTAGGGTTAGGGTACGGGTTAGAGTTACGGTTAGAGTACGGGTTAGCTTATGGGTTAGGGTTAGGTTTAGGGATAGGTTACGGGTTAGGGATAGGGTTAGCTGAAGGGGTAGGGTTAGGGGTAGGATTAGTGGTATGGTAGGGGTCCGGGTAGGGTTAGGGTTTAGGGTTAGTGTTTGGGGTTTGGGGTTAGTGGTTAAGGTTAGGGTTTAGTGTTTAGGGTTTCGGGATTAGGGTTAGGGGTTAGGGTTTAGGGTTTAGTGTTAATGTTAGGGTTTAGTTTTAAGGATTAGGGTTTAGGGTTAGGTTTAGTGTAGGATTAGGGTTAGGGTTAGGGTTAGGATTAGGGGTTAAGGTTTAGGGTTTAAGGTTAGGGGTTAGGGTTAGGGTTAGACCCCAGTATGCCAGCAGGACTGATGCGCCGGCTGTGCGGCGAACGGACGAGGGGGCCGAGGTGAGTGCGCTGGCGAGCGGGATTATGGTATCCAGCGTTTTGGCGCATGGGGCCTTTGAATGTCGCTAGAGCCTTGGAGGGCCCTGTCCGTTCTCCTGCCCTGAATGACCAGCGGCACCCCGAGCGGTCCGCGTGGTGGCGAGTTGGCAGTGTGAGTCTGGCACTGCGGTTTGGGGGTCTCCAATGCTATGCGTTGCAGTGCAAGGCCCCTTGGGAGGGGCCCCTCTGGGGCCGTCCTAGGGTTAGTGTTAGCACCCAGGAGCCTGGCAGGCATGATCCACCAGCTGTGCGGTAGAGGAGGGCCAGGCCAAGGTGAGGGCGCCACCGAGCTGGAGCGTGGGCCCAAGCATTATGTCACGGGGGGCCTTGGAAGGTCGCTGGGGTTTGGAGGGCCCTGCAGGTTCTCCCTCCCTGAATGGCCAGCGGCGCCCCTAGTGGCCTTGTGGGTGGCGGGGTGGCATGGTGAGTTCGGCGCGGGGGCTCGTGGGTCCCCAATCCCTGGCGTTGCTGCACCAGGCCCCTTGGGATGTTCCCTTCGGGGGCCAACCTAGGGTTAGGGTTGGCCCCCAGGAGGCTGGCAGGCCCGATCTGCTGGCTGTGTGAGGAGCGGTGTTGCGGGCTGAGTTTTGGGCGATGGCGAGTGGGAGCTTGGTCCCCAGCACTTTGGCGCCCTTGGCCTTCGAATGTTGCCATGGCTCATAGTGCCCTGCCCATTCTCCTGCCCTGAATAAGCAGCTGCGACCCTAGCATATCCGTTGGTGGTGGGGCGGCAGGGTGAGTCCCGCACTGTGGCTCCGGGATCCCCAATCCCCAGTGTTGCGGAGCCAGGCCCCTTGGAAGGGGCTCCTCCTGGGCTGACCTAGGGTTAGAGTTAGCCCCCAGGAGGCCAGCAGGCCCAATCCTCTGGCTGGGCAGCGAGAGGTGGGAAGGCCGAGGTAAAGGCGCTGGGAAGCAGGAGCGTGGGCCCCTGCATTTTGGCGCAGGAGGCTTCAAATGTGGCAGGTTTCTCCAGGGCCCTGACCTTTCTACCACCCTGAATGACCGGCAGCGCCCCTAGCGCCCTGGGTGGCGACAGTGTGGCAGGGTGAGTCCGGCTCTGGGGCTCTGAGTCACCAATCTCAAGCGTTGCAGAGCCAGGCCCCTTGGGTTTCGGTTAGCCCCCAGGAGCCTGGCAGGCACTATCCACTGGCTCCAGCAAGCGGAGGGGCGGGCCGAGGTGAGGGCGCTGGGGAGCAGGAGCTTGGGAGCTTGGGAGCCAACTTTTTTGAGTGGGGGGCCTTCGAAGGTCACAGGGGAAATGGAAGGCCTTGCCAGTTCTCCCAACTGAATGACCTGTGGCGCCCCTAGCGGCCTGGGTAGCGGCAGGGCGGCAGGTGAGTCCGGCGCTGGGGCTCAGGGGTCTCCAATCCACCGAGTTGCTGCACCAGGCCCCTTGGCAGGGTGCCCTCGGGGGCTGACCTAGGGTTAGGGTCAGACCCCAGGACGCCAGAAGGCTCAATCCGCCAGCTGTGCGGAGAAAGGTGTAGTGTGTCGAGGTGAGGTCTCTGTGGAGCGGGAGCGTGGGCCCAAGCGTTTTGGCGCGGGGGGCCTTCGAATGTCTTCGGGGACTCGGTGGGCCCTACCCATTCTCCTCCCTGAATGACCGGCGGCGCACCTAGCTGCCCTGGTGGCGGCGGGGTGCAGGGTGAGTCAGGCGCTTTGGCTCTGGTATCTCCAATCCCCAGCGTTGCGGTGCCAGGCCCCTTGGGAGCGGCCCCTCGGGTGCCAACCTAGGGTTAGGTTTAGCCCCTAGGAGGCAGGCAGGCCCTATTCACCAGCTGTGTGGATAGCGGAGTGGCGGACTGAGTTGAGGGCGCTGGTGAGTGGGAGCGTGGGCCCGGGCGTTTTGACGCCGGGGGCCTTTGAAGGTCACCGTGTCTCTGAGGGCCCTGCCCTTTCTCCCTCCCTGAATAATGGCAGCACCCCAAGACCCTGGGTGGCAGCTCGGCGGCAAGGTGAGTCCGGCGCTGGGACTCACGGGTCCCCAATCCCCGGCGTTGTGTCGCCAGGCCCATTGGGAAGGGCCGCTCGGAGGCCATTCTAGGGTTGCGTTTAGCCCCCAGAAGGCCAGTGGACCCGATCAGCGGCTGTGCAACAAGCGGAGGGTTGCCCCGAGTTGAGGGCGCTGGCGAGCCTGAGCATGACCCCAAGCATTTTAGTGCGGGAGGCCTTTGAAGGTCAGCGGGGGCTCGGAGGGCCCTGCCATTTCTCCTTCCCTGAATGAATGGCGGCGCCCCTAGCGGCCCATGTGGGGCGGGGCGGCAGGGTGCATCTGGCGCTTGGGCTTGGGGGTCCCCAATCCCCGGCGTTGCAGCGCCAGGCCCCTTAGGAAGGGAACCTCAGGGGCTGTCCTAGGGTTAGGGTTAGCGCCCAGGAGGCCGGCAGGCCCGATCCGCCGGCTGTGCAAGGAGCGGAGGTATGGGCCGAGTTGAGGGCGATGGCGAACGAGAGCTTGAGCCCCAGCGTTTTGGCGCACTGGGTCCCGGAATGTTGCCATGGCTTGGAGTGCCTTGCCCCTTCTCCTGCCCTAAATAAACAGCGGTGCCCTAGCGGCTCTGTTGGCGGTGGGGGGGGAGGGTGAGTCCCATGCTGCGGCTCAGGGTCCCCATCCCCAGTGTTGTGACGCCAGGCCCCTGGGATGGACCCCTCGGGGGTCAACCTAGCCTTCGATTTAGCCCCCAGGAGGCTGGCAGGCCCTATTCGTAACCTGTGTGGAGAGTGAAGTGGCAGACCGAGGTGAGGGAGCTGGTGATTGGGAGCATGGGCCTGGGCGTTTTGGCACGGGGGGCCTTCGAAGGTCACTGTATCTTGGAGGGCCCTGCCCGTTCTCCTGCCCTGAATGAACAGCAGCACCCCAAGCCCCCGGGTGGCGGCTGGGCATCAGGATGAGTCAGGTGTGGGGCGGGGCGGCAGCGTGCATCCTGCGCTGGGGCTTGGGGGTCCGCAATCCCCGGCATTGCAGCGCCAGGCCCCTTGGGAAGGGATCCTCAGGGGCCATCCTAGGGTTAGGGTTAGCGCCCAGGAGGCCGGCAGGCCCAAGTCGCCGGCTGTGCGAGGAGCGGAGGTGCAGACCAAGTTGAGGGTGCTGGTGAACGTGAGCGTAGGCCCAAGCGTTTTGATTCGGGGGACCTTCGAGCATAGGCGGGGGTTCGGAGTGCCCTGCCCCTTCTCCCACCCTGAATGAACAGCGGCGTCCCTAGCGGCCGAGTGGGGAGGGGTGAAAGGGTGCATCCAGCGCTGGGGCTTGGGGGTCCCCAATCCCCGGCGATGCGGCGCCAGGCCCCTTGGGAGAGGCCCCTCGGGAGCAACCTAGGGTTAGGTTTAGCCCCCAGGAGGCTGGCAAGCCCTATTCGCCAGCTGTGTGGAGAGTGGAGTGGCGGACGGAGGTGAGGGCGCTGGTGAGTGGGAGGGTGGGTCTGCCGTTTTTGTGCGGGGGGCCTTCGAAGGTCACTGTGTCTGGGAGGGCCCTGCCTGTTCTCCCGCCCTGAATGATCGACAACACCCCAAGCCCCTCGGTGGTGGCTGGGCGGCAGCGTGAGTCAGGTGCTGAGGTTCGGGGTCCCCAATCCCCGGCGTTGCTGCGCCAAGCCCCTTGGGAGTGGACCTTTGGGGATCGATCTAGGGTTATGCTTAGCCCCCAGGTGGCCGGTGGACCCGATCAGCGGCTGTGCGGCACGTGGAGGGTTGGGACGAGGTGAGGGCACTGGCGAGACTGAACATGAGCCCAAGCTTTTTATTGCGGGGGGCCTTCGAAGGTCAGCGGGGGTTTGGAAGGCCATGGCAGTTCTCCCACCCTGAATGAATGGCGGCGCCCCTAGCGCCCCGTGTGAGGCGGGGCGCCAGGGTGCATCCGGCACTGGATCTTGGGGGTCCCCAATCCCCGGCGTTGTGACGACAGGCACCTTGGGTAGGGCCCCTCAGGGGCTGATGTATGGTTAGGGTTAGCTCCCAGGAGGCCGGCAGGCCCTGGGCCTTCGAATGTTGCCATGGCTCGAAGGGCCCTGCCCGTTCTCCTGCCCTGAATAACTAGCGGCGCCCTTAGCGGCTCCGTTGGAGGTGGGGCGGCAGGGGGAGTCCCACGCTGCGGCTCGGGGATCCCCAATCCCCGGCGTTGCGGGGCCAGGCCCCTTGGGAGGGGCTCGTAGGGGGCCGACCTAGGGTTAGAGTTAGCACCCAGGAGGCGGCAGGCCCAATCCTCTGGCTGGGCAGCGAGAGGTGCGCGGGCCGAGGTAAAGGCTCTGGCGAGGGGGAGCGTGGGCCCCTGCATTTTGGCGGGAGGCTTCAAATGTCGCCGGTTTCTCCAGGGCCTTGTCCCTACATTCGCCCTGAATGAACGGCGGCGCCCCAGGCGGCCTGGGCGGCGACAGTGCGGCAGGGGAGTCCGGTTCTGGGGCTCTGAGTCACCAATCCCCAGCGTTGCAGAGCCAGGCCCCTTGGGATGTGCCCCACGGGGCGGACCTAGGGTTTTGGTTAGCCCCAGGAGCTTGGCAGGCCCTATCCACCGGCTCTGAATCAAGTGGAGGGGCGGGCCGAGGTGAGGGCACTGGGAGCAAGAGCATGGGAGCCAACGTTTTTGCGGGGGGGGCCTTCGAAGGTCAGCTGGGGCTCGGAGGTCCCTGCCCGTTCTCCTGTCCTGATTGACCGGTGGTCCCCTAGCGGCTTGGGTGGCTGAAGGGCAGCAGGGTGAGTCTGGCACTTGGGCACGGGGTCCCCATCCCCAGCGTTGCGTCACCAGGTCCCTTGGGAAGGGCCCCTCGGGGGCCGACCTATGGTTAGGGTTAGTCCCCAGGAGCCACGCAGGCCCGATACACCACCTGTGCATCGAGAGGACAGTTGGGCCGAGGTGAGGGTGCTGGTGAACGTGAGCCAGGGCCCAAGGGTTTTGGTTCGGGGCGCCTTCGAAAGTCGACGTGGGTTCTGAGGGCCCTGCCAGTTCTCCCACCCTGAATGAATGGTGGCGCCCCTAGCGGCCCGTGTGGGGCGGGGCGGCGGCGTGCAGCCGGCGCTGGGGCTTGGGGGTCCGCAATCTCCGGCATTGCCGCGCTGGGCCCCTTAGGAAGGGATCCTCAGGGGCCGTCCTAGGGTTAGGGTCAGCGCCCAGGAGGCCAGCAGGCCCGAGTCGCCGGCTCTGCAAGGAGCGGAGGTGAGGGCCGAGTTGAGGGTGCTGGTGAACGTGAGCGTGGGCCCAAGCATTTTGATTCCGGGCTCCTTCGAGCATAGGCGGGGGTTCGGAGGGCCCTGCCCGTTCTCCCACCCTGAATGAACGGCGGCGCCCCTAGCAGCCCGGGTAGGGAGGGGCGACAGGGTGCATCCTGTGCTGGGGCTTGGGGGTCCCCAATCCCCGGTGATGGGGCACCAGGCCCCTTGGGAGAGGCCCCTCGGGGGCAACCTAGTGTTAGGTTTAGCCCTCAGGAGGCCGGCAGGCCCTATTCGCCAGCTGTGTGGAGAGTGGGGTGGCGGACGGAGGTGAGGGCGCTGGTGAGTGGGAGGGTGGGTCTGCCGTTTTTGCGCAGGGGGGCTTCAAAGGTCACCGTGTCTCGGAGGTCCCTGCCCGTTCTCCTGTCCTGATGGACCGGTGGTCCCCTAGCGACTTGGGTGGCTGAACGGCAGCAGGGTCAGTCTGGCACTTGGGCACGGGGTCCCCATCCCCAGCGTTGTGTCACCAGGACCCTTGGGAAGGGCCCCTCGTGGGCCGTCCTAGGGTTAGGGTTAGCGCCCAGGAGGCCGGCAGGCCCGAGTCGCGGGCTGTGCGAGGAGCGGAGGTGCGGGCCGAGTTGAGGGTGCTGGTGAACATGAGCGTGGGCCCAAGTGTTTTGATTCCAGGCGCCTTCGAGCATAGGCGGGGGTTCGGAGGGCCCTGCCCGTTCTCCCACCCTGAATGAATGGCGGCGCCCCTAGCGGCCTGTGAGGGGAAGGGCGACAGGGTGCATCAGGCACTGGGGCTTGGGGGTCCCCAATCCCCGGCGATGCGGCGCCAGGCCCCTTGGGAGAGGACGCTCGGGGGCAACCTAGGGTTAGGTTTAGGCTCCAGGAGGCCGGCAGGCCCTATTCGCCAGCTGTGTGGAGAGTGCAGTGGCGGATGGAGGTGAGGGCGCTGGTGAGTGGGAGGGTGGGTCTGCCGTTTTTGCACGGGGGGCCTTCGAAGGTCGCCATGTCTGGGAGGGCCCTGCCTGTTCTCCCGCCCTGAATGATTGGCAACACCCCAAGCCCCCGGGTGGCGGCTGGGCGGCAGGGTGAGTCAGGTGCTGAGGTTCGGGGTCCCCAATCCCCGGCGTTGCTGCGCCAAGCCCCTTGGGAGTGGACCTTTGGGGATCGATCTAGGTTTATGGATAGCACCCAGGAGGCCGGTGGACCCTACCAGCAGCTGTGCGGCACGCAGAGGGTTGGGACGAGGTGAGGGCACTGGCGAGACTGAGCATGAGCCCAAGCTTTTTAGTGCGGGGGGCATTCGAAGGTCGGCGGGGCCTCGGAGGGACCTGCCCGTTCTCCCGCTCTGAATGATCGGCGGGGCCCCTAGCGGCTCGGGTGGCTGAAGGGCAGCAGGGTGAGTCCGGTACTTGGGCTCGGGGTCCCCATCCCCAGCGTTGAGTCGCCAGGGCCCTTGGGAAGGGCCCCTCGAGGGCCGACCTAGGGTTAGGGATAGCCCCCAGGAGGCCGGCAGTCCCGATACACCACCTGTGCGTCGAGCGGCGAGTTGGGCCGAGGTGAGGGTGCTGGTGAACATAAGCCTGGGCCCAAGCGTTTTGGTTCGGGGCACCTTCGAAGGTCGGCGTGGGTTCAGAGGGCCCTGGCAGTTCTCCCACCCTGAATGAATGGCGGCGCCCCTAGCGGCCTGTGTGAGTCGGGGTGGCAGGGTGCATCCGGCGCTGGGGCTTGGGGGTCCCCAATCCCCGGCTTTGCAACTCCAGGCCCCTTGCGAGTGGCCCTTCGAGGGCCGACCTACGGTTAGGGATAGCCCCCAGGAGGCCGGCACGCCCTATCAGCCGACTGTGAGGCGAGCGGAGGAGTGGGCCGACGTGAAGGCGCTGGTGAGCGGGAGCATTGGCCCAAGCATTTTGCTGTGGGGGGGCCTTCGATAGTCGCCCGGGGCTTGGAGTGCCATGCCCATTCTCTCGCTCTGAATGACCGGCGGGACCCTAGCGGCTCGGGTGGCTGAAGGGCAGCAGGGTGAGTCCGGCACTATTCCTCAGTGTCCCTATCCCCAGCGTTGTGGTGCCAGGCCACTCGGGAAGGGCCTCTCGGGGTCCGACCTACAGTTAGGGTTAGTCCCCAGGAGGACAGCAGGCTTGATACACCACATGTGCAGCGAGCGGAGTGGTGGGCTGAGGTGAGGGTGCTGGTGAACATGTGTCTGGGCCGAAGCGTTTTGGTTCGGGGCACCTTCAAAGGTCAGAGGGAGTTAGGAGGGCCCTGCCAGTTCTCCAACACTGAATGAATGGTGGCGACCCTAGCGGCATGTGTGTTGCGGGGCGGTAGGGTGCATCCGGAGCTGGGTCTCAGGGGTCCCCAATGCCCGGCTTTGCGGCGCCAGGCCCCTTAGGAAGGGACCCTCAGGGGCCGTCCTAGGGTTAGGGTTGGCACCCAGGAGGCCGGCAGGCCCGATCTGCCGCCTGTGCGATGGGCGGAGGGGCGGTCCGAGGTGAGGGCGCTGGGGAGCGGGAGCATGGGCACCAGTGGTTTGGCGTGGGGGGCCTTTGAAGGTCACAGGGGGCTCGGGAGGCCCTGCCACTTCTTTCACTCTGAATCACCGGCAGCACCCGCAGCGACCTGGGTGGTGACAGTGCAGCAGGGTGAGTCTGGCTCTGGGGTTCTGAGTCTCCAATCCCAAGCATTGCAGAGCCAGGCCCCTTGGGATCTGCCCCACGGGGCCGACCTAGGGTTTCGGTTAGCCCCCAGGAGCCCGGGAGGCACTATCCACCAGCTCTGAATAAAGCAGAGGAGCAGGCCAAGGTGAGGACCCTGGCGAGCAGGAGCATGGGAGCCAACATTTTGCGCGGGGGGCCTTCGAAGGCCGCAGGGGAAATGGAGGGCCCTGCCAGTTCTCCCACCCTGAATGAACTGAAGCACCCCTAGCGGCCTGAGTGATGGAGGGGCGGTAGGTGAATCTGGCGCTGGGCTCGGGGTCCCCAGTCCACCTCATTGCGCCGCCAGGCCCCTTGGGAGGGGCCCGTCGGGGGCTGACCTATGGTTAGGGTTAGCCCCCAGGACCCCGGCAGGTTCAATCTGCCAGCTGTGCGGCGAATGGAGTGGTGGGTCGAGGTGAGGCCTCTGTTGAGCGGGAGCATGGGCCCAAGCGTTTTGGCGCCAGAGGCCTTCGAATGTCTCCGGGGACTCGCCGTGCCGTGCCCAATCTCCTCCCTGAGTGACTGGCAGCGCCCCCAGCAGCCCAGGTGGTGGCGGGGTGGCAGGGTCAGTCAGGCACTGTGGCTTGGGTATCCCCAATCCCCAGTGTTGCGGCGCCAGGCCCCTTGGGAGGGCCCCTCGGGGCCAACCTAGGGTTAGGTTTAGCCCCTAGGAGGCCCGCAGGCCCTATTCCCCAGCTGTGTGGAGACTGGAGTGGCAGACCAAGGTGAGGGCGCTGGTGAGCAGGAGCATGGGCCCCGTTGTTTTGGCCTGGGGAGCCTTTGAAGGTCTCCGTGTCTTGGATGGCCCTGCCCATTCTCTGGCCCTGAATGAACGGCACCACCCCAAGCCCCCGCGTGGCAGCTGGGCGGCAGGATGAGTCCAGTGCTGAGGCTTGGCCATCCCCAATCCCCGGTGTTGCGGCGCCAGGCCCCTTGGGAGGGGCTGCTCGGGGTCGATCTAGCGTTTCAGTTAGCCCCCAGAAGGCCAGTGGACCCGATCAGCGGCTGTACAACACGCGGAGGGTTGGGCCGAGGTGAGGATGCTGGCTAGCCTGAGCATGAGCCTAAGCGTTTTAGCGCGGGGGGCCTATGAACGTCAGCAGATGCTCGGAGGGCCCTAACCATTCTCCTACACTGATTGACCGGTGGGCCCCTAGTGGCTCGGGTGGCTGAAGGACAGCAGGGTGAGTCCGGCACTTGGGCTCGGTGTCCCCATCCCCAGCGTTGCGACGCCAGGCCCCTTGGGAAGGGACCCTTGGGGGCCGACCTATGGTTAAGGTTAGTCCCCAGGAGACCTGCAGGCCCGATACACCACCTGTGCATCGAGCGGAAAGTTGGGCCGAGTTGAGGGTGCTTGTGAACATGAGCCTGGGTCCAAGCGTTTTGGTTCGGGGCGCCTTCGAAGGTCGGAGGGGTTTGGAGTGCTCTGCCCGTTCCCCCAGCCTGAATGAACGGCTACCCCCCTAGCAGTCTGGGTGCGGAGGGGCGGCAGGGTGCACCCGGCGCTGGGGCTTGGGGGTCCCCAATCCCCGGTGTTGTGACACCAGGCCCCTTGGGAAGGGCTCCTCCTGGGCCGGCCTAGGGTTAGAGTTAGCCCCCAGGATGCCAGCAGGCTCAATCCGCCAGCTGTGTGGCTAATGGAAGGGTGGGTCGATGTGAGGTCTCTGTCGAGCGTGCGCGGGCCGAAGCGTTTTGGCGCCAGGGTCCTTCGAATGTCTCTGGGGACTTGGCGGGCCCTAGCCATTTACCTCCCTGAATGACCGGCGGTGCCTGTAGCGGCCTGGGTGGCAGTGTTGTGGCAGGGTGAGTCTGGCTCTGGGGCTTGGGGTCCCCGATCCCCGGCGTAGCGGCACCAGGACCCTTGGGAGGGGCCCCTGGGGGGCCGACCTAGGGTTAGGGTTAGCCCCCAGGAGGCCGGCAGGCCCTTTTCGCAACCTGTGTGGAGAGCGAACTGGCGGACCGAGGTGCGGGCGGTGGTGATTGGGAGCGTGGGCCTGGGCGTTTTGGTGTGGGGGGCCTTCGAAGGTCGGTGGGGGTTTGGAGGGCCGTGCCCGTTCTCCCACCCTGAATGACTGGTGGCGCCCCCAGCCGCCCTGGTGGCGGCAGGGTGGCAGCGTGAGTCAGGCTCTGCAGCTCGGGTATCTCCAATCCCCAGCGTTGTGGCACCAGGCCCCTTGGGAGCGGCCCCTCGGGTGCCAACCTACGGTTAGGTTTAGCCCCTAGGAGGCTGGCAGGCCCTATTCATCAGCTGTGTGGATAGCAGAGTGGTGGACCGAGGTGAGGGCACTGGTAAGCGGGAGCGTGGGCCCGGGCGTTTTGGTGCGGGGGGCCTTTGAAGGTCACCGTGCCTCGGAGGGCCCTGCCCATTTTCCCTCCCTGAATAATGGCAGCACCCCAAGCCCACGGGTGGAGGCTGGGCCTGGCTCTGGGGCTTGGGGTCCCCGATCCCCAGCGAAGCGGCACCAGGACCCTTGGGAGGGGCCCCTGGGCGGCCGACCTAGGGTTAGGGTTAGCACCCAGGAGGCCTGCAGGCGGGATCCGCCCGCTGTGAGGGGAGCGGAGGGGCAGGCCGAGGTGAGGGCGCTGGAGAGCAAGAGCGTGGGCCCAAGCGTTTTGCCACCTGGGGCCTTCGAATGTCTCCGGGGACTCAGATGGCCTTGCCCATTCTCCTCCCTGAATGACCGGCGGCGTACCTAGCAGCCCAGGTGGCGGCAGGGCAGCATGTGAGTCCGGCGCTGGGGCTCGGGGATCCCCAATCTACCGCGTTGCGGCATCAGGCTCCTTGGTGGGGGCCCCTCGGGGGCTGACCTAGGGTTAGGGTTAGCCTCCAGGACGCTGGCAGGCTCAGTCCGCCAGCTGTGTGGCGAATGGAGGGGTGGGTCGAGGTGAGATCTCTGTTGAGTGGGAGCGTGGGGCCAAGCGTTTTGGCACCGGGGTCCTTCGAATGTCTCAGGGGACTCAGCGGGCCCTGACCGTTCTCCTCCCTGAATGACCGGCGGTGCCCCTAGCAGCATAGGTGGCAGCGGGGAGGCAGGGTGAGTCAGGCGCTTTGGCTCGGGTATCCCCAATACCCAGTGTTGAGGCGCCAGGCTCCTTGGGAGTGGCCCCTCAGGGGCTAACCTAGGGTTAGGTTTAGCCCTTAGGAGGCCATCAGGCCCTATTCACCAGCTGTGTGGAGAGCGGAGTGGCCGACCGAGGTGAGGGCGCTGGTGAGCGGGATGGTGGGCCTGGCGTTTTGGCGTGGGGGGCCTTTGAATGTCACTGTGTCTCGGAGGGCCCTACCCGTTCTCCCGCCCTGAATGAATGGCACCACCCCAAGTCCCCAGGTGGCGCCTGGGTGGCAGGGTGAGTCCAGTGCTGAGGCTCTGGTGTTCCCAATCCCCAGCGTTGTGGGGGCAGGCCCCATGGGAGGGGCTCCTCGTGGGCCTACCTAGGGTTAGAGTTAGCCCCCAGGAGGCTGGCAGGCCCAATCCTCAGGCTGGGCAGGGATAGGTGGGCAGGCCGAAGTAAAGGTGCTGGGGAGCGGGAGCTTGGTCCCTTGCATTTTGGTGCAGGAGGCTTCAAATGTTGCAGGTTTCTCCAAGGCCCTGTCCCTTCTCCAGCCCTGAATGACCGGTGGCGCCCCTAGCGGCCTGGGTGGCAGCGTTGCGGCAGGGTGAGTCTGGCTCTGGGCCTTGGGGTCCCCGATCCCCAGCGTAGTGGTACCAGGACCCTTGGGAGTGGCCCCTGGGGGGCCGACCTAGGGTTAGGGTTAGCCCCCAGGAGGCCGGAAGGCCCCATCTGCCCACTGTGCGGGGAGCGGAGGGGTGGGCCAAGGTGAGGGTGCTGGGGAGCGGGAGCATGTGCTGGGGCATTTTGGTGCAGGGGGCCTTTGAAGGTAACCTGGGGCTCCGAAGGCCCTGCCCCTTCTCTCTCCCTGAATCACCAGCGGCGCCCCTAGCGGCCTGGGTGGCGACAGTGCATCAGGGTGAGTTCGACTCTGGGGCTCTGAGTCACCAATCCCCAGCGTTGCAGAGCCAGGCCCCTTGGGATGTGCCCCACGGGGCCGACCTAGGGTTTCGGTTAGCCCCCAGGAGCCCGGCAGGCCCTATCCACCGGCTACGAACCAAGAGGAGGGGCGGGCCGAGGTGAGGGCGCTGGTGAGCAGGAGCATGGGAGCCAAGGTTTTTGCGCGGGGGGCCTTCGAAGGTCAGCGGGGTCTCGGAGGGCCCTGTGGGTTCTCCTGCCCTAATTGAGCGGGGGGCCCCTAGCGGCTCGGGTGGCTGAAGGGAAGCAGGGTGAGTCCAGCACTTGGGCTCGGGGTCCCCATCCCCAGCGTTGCGACGCAAGGCCCCCTGGGAAGTCCCCTCGGTGGCCAACCTATGGTTAGGGTTAGCCCACAAGAGGCCGGCAGGCCAGATACACCACCTGTGCATCGAGTGGAGAGTTGGGCCGAGGTGAGGGTGCTGGTGAACATGAGCCTGGGTCCAAGCGTTTTGGTTCGGGGTGCCTTCGAAGGTTGGCGGGGGTTCGGAAGGCCCTGCCCGTTCTCCCACCCTGAATGAACGGCGGCGCCCTAGCGGCCCGGGTGGGGCGGGGTGGCAGGGTGCATCCGGCGCTGGGGCTTGGGGGTCCCCAATCCCCGGCGTTGCAGCGCCAGGCCCCTTGGGAGGGGCCCCAAGGGGGCCAACCTAGGTTTAGGTTTAGCCCCGAGGAGGCTGGCAGGCCCTATTCACCAGCTTTTTGGAGACTGGAGTGGCGGACCGAGGTGAGGGCGCTGGTGAGTGGGAGCGTGGGCCTGGGTGTTTTGTCTCGGGGAGGCTTTGAACGTTTCCGTGTCTCGGAGGACCCTGCCCGTTCTCCCGCCCTGAATGAACGGCAGCACCCCAAGACCCGGGTGGCGGCTGGCTGGCAGGGTGAATCCAGTGCTGAGGTCCCCAATCCCCGGCGTTGCGGCGTCAGACCCCTTGGGAGGGGCCCTTCGGGGGTTGATCTAGGGTTACGGTTACCTCCAGAAGGCCTGTGGACCCGATCAGCGTCTGTGCAACACGCAGAGGGTTGGGCCGAGGTGAGGGTGCTGCCGAGCCTGAGCATGAGCCCAAGTGTTTTATCGTGGGGGGCTTTTGAAGTTTGGTGGGGGCTCGGAGGGTCCTGCCCGTTCTCCTTCCCTGATTGACCGGTTGGCCCCTAGCGGCTCGGGTGGCTGAAGGGCAGCAGGGTGAGTCCGCCACTTGGGCTCAGGGTCCCCATTGCCAGCGTTGCGACGCCAGGTCCCTTGGGAAGGGCCCATCGGGGGCTGACCTGTAGTTAGGGTTATCCCCCAGGAGGCCAGCAGGCCCGATACACCACCTGCGCGTCGAGCGGAGGGGTGGGCCGAGGTGGGGGCGCTGGGGAGCAGGAGTGTGGGCCCAAGCGTTTTGGTGTGGGGGGCCTTCAAAAGTCGGCGGGGGCTTGGAGGGCCCTGCCCATTCTCCTGCCCTGAATAACCGGCGGCGCCCCTAGTGCCCCGGGTTACCGTGGGGCGGCCGTATGAGTCTGGCGCTGGGGCTCAGGGGTCCCCAATCCCAGGCCTTGCAGCTCCAGGCTCGTTGGGAGGGGCCCATCGGGGGCCAACCTAGGTTTAGGGTTAGCCCCCAGGAAGCTGGCAGGCCTGATCCGCTGGCTGTGTAGCGAGCAGAGGGGCAGGCCGAGGTGAGGGCGCTGTTGAGCGGGAGCGTGGGCCCAAGCATTTTGGCGTGGGGGCATTCGAAAATCACCGGGGGTTAAGAGCGCACTTCCCGTTCTACCTTGCTGAAAGCCGGACGGCATACCTAGCGGCTCAGGTTGCGGAGGGGCGGCAGGGTGAGTACAGTGCTGGGGCTCAGGGATCCCTAATCACCGGCATTGCAGCACCAGACCCCTTGGGAGGGGCCCCTCGGGGTCTGACATAGGGTTTGGGTTAGCCTCCAGGAGGCCGGCAGGCCCGATCCACCAGTTGTGCGGCGAATGGAGGGTCAGGCGGAGGTGAGGCCACTGGCGAGTGGGAGCATGGGCCCAGGCGTTTTGGCATGGGGGTCCTTCAAAAGTCGCCTGAGGCTCAGAGGGCCCTGCACATTCTTCTGCCCTGAATGACCGGCGGCTACCCTAGCGGCCCGGGTAGAGGATGGGCGGTATGGTGAGTCAGGGGCTGGGGCTTGGGGTCCCCAATCCTTGGCGTTGGAGCTCCAGGCCCCTTCAGAAGGGGTCTAGGGGCCGACCGAGCATTACTGTTAGCCCCCAGGAGGCCGGCAGACCCGATCTGCCAGCTGTATGGTGAGCAGAGGGGCGGGCCAAGGTGAGGGCGCTGTTGAGCGGAATCCTGGGCCCAAGAGTTTTGGCGTGGGGGGCATTCAAAAGTTGCCGGGGGCTCAGAGCACCCTTCCCGTTCTACCGCACTCGGGGGTCAATCTAGGGTTACGGTTAGCCCCCAGAAGACCGGTGGACCCGATCAGCGGCTGTGCAACACGTGGAGGGTTGCCCCGAGGTGAGGGCGCTGGCGAGACTGAGCATGAGCCCAAGCGTTTTAGGGTGGGGGTCCTTTGAAGGTCAGCAGGAGCTCGGAGGGCCCTAACCTTTCTCCTGCACTGATTGACCAGTGGGCCCCTAGCGGCTCGGGTGGCTGAAGGGCAGCAGGGTGAGTCCGGCACTTGGGCTCGGTGTCACCATCCAGCGTTGCGACACCAGGCACCTTGGGAAGGGACCCTGGGGGGCCGACCTATGGTTAGGGTTAGCCCTCAGGAGTCCGGCAGGCCCGATACACCACCTGTGTGTCGAGCGGAGAGTTGGGCCGAGGTGAGGGTGCTGGTGAACATGAGCCTGAGCCCAAGCGTTTTGGTTCGGGGCAACTTCGAAGGTCGGCGGGGGTTCGGAGGGCCCTGCCAGTTCTCCCACCCTGAATGAATGGCAGCGCCCCTAGCAGCCCGTGTGGGGCGGGGTGGCAGGGTGCATCAGGCACTGGGGCTTGGGGGTCCCCAATCCCTGGCATTGTGGCGCCAGGCCCCTTAGGAAGGGACCCTCAGGGGCCGTCCTAGTGTTAAGGTTAGCACCCAGGAGGCCAGCAGGCCCAAGTAGCTGGCTCTGCGAGGAGCGGAAGTGTGGGCCGGTTTGAGGGCGATGGTGAGTGGGAGCGTGGTCCCCAGGGTTTTGGCGCCCTGGGCCTTCGAATGTTGTCATGGCTCAGAGGGTCCTGCCCGATCTCCTGCCCTGAGTAACCAGTGGCGCTCCTAGCGGCTCCGTTGGCAGTGGGGCGGCAGGGTGAGTCCTGCACTTTGGGTCGGGGATCCCCAATCCCCGGCGCTGCTGTGCCAGGCTCCTTGGGAGGGGCTCCTCGTGGGCGACCTAGGGTTAGAGTTAGCCCCCAGGAGGCTGGCAAGCCCAATCCTCTGGCTGGGCGGCGAGAGGTGGGCGGGCAGAGGTAAAGGCCCTGCCCAGCGGAAGCGTGGGCCCCTGCATTTTGGCGTGGGAGGCTTCAAATTTCGCTGATTTCTCCAGGGCCCTGTCCCTTCTCCCACCCTGAATGACCAGTGGCGCCCCTAGCGGCCCGGTTGGTGGCAGGGCGGCAGGTGAGTCCGGCGCTGGGGCTCAGAGGTTCCCAATACACCGCGTTGCGGCGCCAGGCCCCTTGTGAGGGGCCCCTTGGGGGATGACCTAGGGTTAGGCTTAGCCCCCAGGACGCTGGCAGGCTCAATCCGCCAGCTGTGCGGAGAATTGAGGGGTGGGTCGAGGTGAGATCTCTGTCGAGCGGGAGCTTGGGCTCAAGGATTTTGGCGCCAGGGGCTTTCGAATGTTTCTGGGGACTCGACGGGCCCTGCCCATTCTCCTCCCTGAGTGAATGGCAGCGCCCCTAGCAGCCTAGGTGGTGGCGGGGCGGCAGGGTGAGTCAGGCACTGTGACTTGGGTATCCCCAATCCCCAGCATTGTGGCGCCAGGCCTCTTGGGAGGGGCCCTTGGGGGCGACCTAGGGATAAGGTTAGTCCCCAGGAAGCCAGCAGGCCCGATCCGCCAGCTCTGCAGTGAGCGGAGGGGTGGGCCGAGGTTAGGGAGCAGGCGAGCAGGTGCTTGGGAGCCAGAGTTTTTGCGCGGGGGTCCTTCGAAGGTCGCAGGGGGATCGGAGGGCCCTGCCCGTTCTCCCTTCCGGAATGACTGGCAACGCCCCTAGCGCCCTGGGTGCTTGCTGGGTGGCAGAGTGAGTTCAGCACTGGGGCTCGGGGGTCCCAAATCCCCAGCATTGCGGTGCCAGGCTCCTTGGGAGGGGCCCCTCGGGGGCCGACCTAGGGTAAGTGTTAGCCCCCAGGAGTCCAGCAGGCCCCTTCCACCAGCTCTGCAGCAAGCAGAGGGGCAGGCCGAGGTGAGGGCAATGGCGAAAGGGAGTGTGGGCCCAAGCGTTTTGGTGCAGGGGGCCTTCAAAAGTCCCGGGGGCTTGGAGGGCCCTGCCCGTTCTCTCACCCTGAAAGACTGGCGGCGCCCCTAGCAGCCCGGGTTGCTGGGGGCAGCAGGGTGACTCCGGCGCTGGCCTCGGGGGTCCCCAATCCCCGGCACTGTGGCACCAGGCCCCTTGGGAGGGGCCCCTCGGGGGCCGACCTAGGGTTAGGGTTTGTCCCCAGGAGGCCGGCAAGCCCGCGCTAAGTGGTTCTGGCAATGTAACAAAAATGCCATACACTTATCTGTAAGAAATAACAGTGTCCAGGAACCCTCTTAGCCCTAACATCATCCTTTGTGAATATGGAAGCCAGCCCCAAAGTGGTTGTGGAAGTCTGACGAACGCGCTAAGCACTTTTCTCTGAGTCACCACACTATACAGGGAAAGACCAATGTACATCATCTTTCACGAGTAGGAAGCATTAATGAAAAGGTTCTGAAATTTCGAGGACTCTGACCCATCCTTATTGGTAATAAACCACCGTGTACAGGAAAACACCTTCAACTCTCATCAGCCTCCTCAATCCTGATTCTGATTCAACTTTGGGGGTGTAGGACTAGGGAAATGTCCACACCTTATTGCTAAGAAAGATCGATGTCAGGGTAATGCCCTTCAAGTCACATCAGCCTTCCTGAAGACGGCAGCAGGAATCAAGCTGGTTATGTTACCATGAGGTAAGGAAGATGAGCATATAAGTGAGAAACAACAGTGGGCAGGACCTCTCTTCCAACGAACATTATCTTTGCTTAATGTTAAATCCCTATGGTAAGTGGTTGTGGGCATTTGTGAGGTCAAAATCTTGAGTGTTTTGTAAAACCTCTTGGCCATACACATATGAGACTAAGGTAGTTGGGGACTCCTCGGAAGTGATTTGTCCACTGTCAAAAATATGAAAAGATAAGAGACAGATGAGGTCTCCTCAGGCATTGTCCTTTATCCTCATCCTCCGTGAGGATGGTCATCTCTGGACAGCTCAGTGACAGGGTCTCATTCACAGTGGGGGCATCTGTTCCTCACAGACATCAGGCAGGGAAATGGATTTGGTTCTCTGTGCCAGCCCAGCCACAGCTGAGTGTCACAGCACCCTCTCGTGGGCTCATAAGAGTTTCACTGTCACCAGGCAGGTCATTGTATTTGATAAACCACTGTGAGAGTTTGCAATTGCCTTCATCTGCAACCTCCTAGAAGCAAATGCAGGTCTCTGATACCATGTGAAGTCATGTGAAGGCATTGTGAGAAAGTGTCCTTTTGCTAAAGAAAAACATGGAGCTGGGGCTCCTGGCTGGCTCAGCCAGTTAAGCATGTGCCTTTGGCTCAGGTTATGATCCCAGGGTTCTGGGATCGAGCCGAGGCTCCCTGCTCAGCAGGAAAGGAGGTAGGGAAATAGCTTAGAACCCACAGAGAATGTGAATAAAGGGGAGTGAAATGGAACTTGGTCTGTGTTTTGCTTTAGGGATTGGAAGTTAGTTTTTTCTCAATTGTGATTGTTCTTGAAACAGAAAACCTGTATTTTTTTTCCTTTAATTTTTTTCTAATAATATTTTTTTATTATGATATGTTAGTCACTATACAGTATTTCCTTAGATTTTGATGTAGTGTTCCGTGATTCATTATTTGCATATAACACCCAGTGCTCCATGCAATATGTACCTTCCTTAATACCCATCACTGGCCCATCCCAATCCCCCACCCCTCTCCCCTCTGAAGCCCTCAGTTTGTTTCCCAGAGTCCATAGTCTCTCGTGGTTCATTCCCCCTTCTGTTTAGGGTCCATTGTCTAAAGGGACAGACAGTGGAAGTTCACCAAATATAAGATCGAAATTTCATTGTTCATTATAGATACCACCACGTAGTTCCCCGACATTTCATTCTACTGTAGTAATTCATTATACCTGTGCAGGTGCACGTGGAAGACAATTGATGCATGCAGAGTGGTAATAAAACACGCCCCTCAGCAGTAGAATAATAGAGGATGCACATGTGTAAAATTATTCGACTACAGCTTCCGTGCTTTCCCTTTCGTTCCTTATTATCTATGAAATTGGACAATTTTTGTTCTCTAGGCTTAAAACTCATTGTCAGTATTTAGAGTTTTTCAATGCTGATCTTCTCCTGTATAAGTTACCAAAAACCTAAAATATGTATGAACTTTAAAAAACGCTATTTTGAAAATTACAGCAGGGAAGTTCCATTTTGTGAATATTGTGTCAATGGATCTCTATTTTGACATCAGTGTTCATTAGAAATGATGACATTTCATGTGAGTATAAATATCAATGTGAAAAAGAAAAGGTAGGAAGAACCTTGAATGTTTAAGTAATTGGTGAAATGACAGGTGTGTGTGTGTGTGTGTGTGTGTGTGTGTGTGTGTGTGTGTGTGTGTGTGTGTAATTGATTTTCAATGAATGGTTCAGCTTCTTGTAGGACCTCCGAGAGAGCCCAGGTGAACCTTTCAATGAGTTGGTATCTGTTTTCAGAACATGGGAATCTCTTAGTCCAATAGTCAATCAGGCAACCTTTGAGGTCTTGAAGAGTTTCAGTCCTCAGCGATGGTGTTGCAGACCCTTGTGAGTAAACCCTAGGGTATGTTCAGAGCCCTCATTAGCTGGTACCAATGTGTGACAATTTCAGACAGCATTTCCCAAAGAAGTACCTCTTGAGTCTCTGTCCTTGTCAGTTCCCTACACTTCCTTACACTAGTTATGTGATCAGTGTTTCAGGATAATCCCCACATGTGATTTTTGCTATTTCCCACTAGTCCTATCTGTTTCTCATCTTCTTTTATGGTAGGGGTTGGGAAGCAACCTGTGTGGCGTAGGAAGGGATGTGGTAGTTGTCTGCCTTCAGAGGACCGAATGATGCCTAGAAATTGTACTGTAGTTTGAGGTCAATTGTCCATCCTCTGAGTGTCAGGAATTCCATCACTTTACTTTGATGCTAGTCTGCTCTTCAAGCAGTCCTCAGAAATAAGGACGCCATCCATCTAGGGAATACTGGTTTGCGTGTATGTTTTCATTTTAGGAAAGGCCTTGATGTTCCTGAAAATAATACTGCAGAGCACCCTTTCCTGTACTTATTGGCCATCAGTCAATCTTTTGTGAAGTATTTGTTTATAAATAGACTTTTTATGGTTGATGAGCAGGAATTCTTTATTGACAAGTCTTTGTCAGTGTGTGTATTGCAAATCTTTACTTTCCAGCCTGCGGTTCACTTTTTCACTTTCTTATGGTCATAAGATAAGGAGAAATGTCACATTTTTATGAAGTCCCACTGAATTCTTTTAAATGGTTAGTGCACCCTATGTCCTACCCCAAGATTGACAGGTTCTACGTTTTCTTTCAGAAACTGTCCAATGGGAAACACAATTCATCTCAAATTTATAAATTACATTTTTAATTCTAATAGGGTATTTATAGACTGTTTTGGATTTTCTATGTACACAATCGTATTATCTGTGAATAGTCAAATTATCCCCTCAATTCTTATACTTTTTGTTTTTCTTGCCTTCTAACACTGGTAGATTCTCTGATGCCACGTTGAATAGAGCAGCATTGTTTGAAGATTTTAATATACCTTTCTCAATATCTGACAGAAAAAGCAGACAAAACATTGGTAACAAATGTGACCTAATTGACATATAGGGAACATTCCATAATAAGTGCAGAATACATTATTTTCAAGTGGTCATAGACTCTTTACCCAAATAGATGATAGGTGGGGCCACGAATCAAGGCTACAAATGTTAAACCCTGATATTAACTAGATTCTGTTCTTAGACCACAGGGGAATTGAGCCACAGTCATAGCAAAAAGAAAACCAGGAAGTCCTTTAATGTTTAAAAATTAAATGGAAGTTTGCTACATATCCTAAAGGTCAGAGAGGGAATCTCAATGGAAATTCTGAACCTTTTCTATGAGGGCTTACACACAATGGTACTTTATTTGTGAAGAGCATTATAATATCCTAGACAGGTGTTGAGCCTTAAGTCAGAGTTCTGCCTGCCCCAGCCACACCTGGCAGGCTTGGCCTGTGGTCCCCCTCAGCTGTCCTTTCTGGTGGTCCTGAGCTAAGGGGGTCATCATGGCCATATGGAAATGGGAAGCTCCCCACTCATAGTGATGGCAGTGCCCCCTCCCCAGCTGCCCTTTCTGGTGGCTCTGAGCTAAGGGGGTCAACATGGCCATATGGAAATTAGAAGCTCCCCACTCATAGTGATGACGTTGCTATCGTATCATCCTCACCAGTCCAACAACATGATTTTTGAGTGAAATATGACACAAGAGCGACTTCTTGGCCTTCCTTCAGGTTTGAAAATCATCTGGTGAGTCATCTATTAGGAATATGGATTCAACATGTGTTCTTTCTTCTGGAAAAGAAATAGACCCAATAGCAATTATGGCTTCCTGAGCACCTGTTCTTGAGAGACATCATACTGGCTCTTTGTAGCATTCTCCCTTAAACTTCTCAACTAGGGTGTAGATATTTTTAGGTACATGTTCAGGTGGTTAGACAGGGACTTAGATGATATGAGTCACAGAGGATTTTAGTGTCAGAAACCTAAGTGGGATCCCCAAATTGACTCCAAATCCCCTGTTGTTCCATACAGGGTACTATTTCCCTCTTATCTCTGGTCTTCTCGATCTGGAAACCTATCAAGTATCAGGATTTTCTTGTCATGTGGACAACTGGAACGAATTCAGCGGGCCTTTTCACCTCTGCCAATGGTGATCATTAAGATCATTATCTCAGTGGAGGACCTCTGGGTAAGATACTCAAAGATCCTTAGGAATACAGACAGTATAATATTTTTCTGGTATTAAAGTTACTGAAACCAACTATCTCTTTTAGTCGATTCAGGCTCTGGTATGTTCAGAGGGTGCTGTAAAACAGGTCTGAAATAGTATTTATTAACACTCAGCTCAGCCTCTTCTACAACGTGAGCCAATGCTTATAAACATGGCTAAAATATTCCCTTACCTACGATGACTTCCCAGCCATCGTAGTGTTTATATGGTATGACTGTGACTTACATTAGTCAACATTTGCAGAGAAAGAACTTAGTGCATCCAGGGGGCACTTCATGTTGAAATTAGTTTGTGACAATGAGCTACTGTGTTTTATTCTGCAGTCCAAGGGAATGGTGCCAGACATCTCTAAGGTGTCTAGCAGTTCTACAATTCTGATTTTAAGTGGTCTGTGTGCTTCAGAGATTTGGGCAGGAGAAGGGCAGGAGTTCAGAGACTGTGAACACTTCTGTTACCTGTGCTGACCATGGAGCAGGCCGCCTTCTGTGGACATCATTTTGATTTCTTGGTACTCTTGGGAAAGGTGCTTTTGTCTCACATTCCTCCATTTAGGAGTAATTATAATGATGAAAGTAATTTTTATCTTATATCATCTGTGGGCCCTGATCCTGGGCTCCCAGGTAAGCTATCCTTTAACATTTTACCCAGCTCAAAATGACTGGGCAAAACCTCAAAGCATGGGCCCTATTTCTGCCCCAAGCACATGTTGTACATCTGCTTCGAGAAGAAAACAATAACCAAAAATGCCAACATAAAGATAAGAGAAAATAAAGAACCTCTTTGGCTCCCATAAGATTAAAGTCATACTGACATGTGCATACTGAAAATGCATGAAATCATTGCATTTCCTAAAGCCCAAGTCTTGGAGGGTCTGATAGTCACTGAATATGCCCAGAACCAGGCACACCCCAGCAGGGAGGGCTGGTGCAGAAAGGGAAGGGGCAGGACTCTGAGGGTGGTCTACAGCTAGAGAGGTCCCTAGAAGGGGCCAGGTTGTGTGGGGGCCCCAGCCCACGAGCCCACCCATGCCTGTGCCTGGTGTTGGGTAGAGGAGGCTCCTCTTGTGCCCCCTGCACTTTCAGGGTTCCAGGGGCTTGAGGACTGGTTGCGCAGCATCCAAGGAGCTCAGGCACCACCCTCCCAGACCATTCACCACTTGGGGGTGGAGCTACATCACTGTGGGCTGGCCCAGATTTGCAGTGGGTTGCAGACTTGGGGCAGAAGAAGGGGCACTGAGAGAGAGAGAGTTGCCCTGTGGAGATCCCTGCTGGTGAGTGAGCAGCATGCACTGGGGTGGGGGTCCGGGGGTAGGGTGCGCCTCAGGTGGGAGGCAGGGTTCTGGAAGGGCACATGGAGAGGGTTCATTGTGGGGACTCAGGTGAGTTTTCTTTTTCCCTTTAAAGTCTCTTCTGCCCCATGTCCTCAACTGGCCTTATTCCCCATACCCGTGAACTCCAGGGCGCCCGCTCCCCTGAGCTTTGGTGGGATTGGTTGCAGAATTTCAGGGTTTCCCCTGTTCCCCTGGAAGAGTGCGGGAAAGGACCTCACACAATCCCCACATTTAGTTCTCTGACACAGTCCAGGTGATGCCTCTTGAGCAGTACCCCGAGTTCAGCAGGGTGTGCCCTGGTCCCCCAGGCACAGGTGTGGCAGTATCAAGCCCCAGAGCCATCCCCCAACTTCAGCATTATGCCCCCTGTGCCCCCGGGTTAGTGGTAATTGGCTATTAGAATCATGCAGGAAAATCCTCCAGGTGGGGGCCTGGAGGCGTGCGTAAACCAGACCCCACTCTAGTTGCATTGGGAATAGATGAATTGAGGGTTTCTTTAGAAGAGTAAGTCTGCTTTCCAGAAAAGGCAAGGTCATTGGTCTGTTGAGAATGAAGATAATTACTGACAAACAACAAGTATGTGTTGCCCCTTCACCCAGAAACCGAAGCAGGTGTGCAGGCTTTAGGTCAGAGGTGCCTTCTTGTCCCCAGCTGACAACACTTCTCTGCTCTGGCTCCAAGACACCCGAGGTTTTGAACGTTAGCATCGGAGTCAGCGAGGCAGATTGTCACAGGACGCCAGTGTTCAGAGAAAGCACAGGTATGTTTGGCAAAATGTCCTATCTATGTCAGGGCTGGAGGTAAAACCTCTCATTATCCCAAAACCCCCTGGGCTTTTCTCTTTTCTCTAGTTGAGCCACAAAGTAAAATTGAAGTAGCTGTCAGGATTCTGGGTTTGGTGCAAGAATTACTTAGTTTCCCTGCAGGTAGAACTTTGCAGGGGATCACAATTTCTCTGTCCATTTATTGCTTACAAATGTATTTTGACCCTCTGTTTCCTAGGAACCCTCTTTTATTAGAAAGGGAAGGTGAGATTCACTCTGTGCCTGTTTGTAACATCTAAATTGTTCCTTCATCTAACAGTGTTTATTCAATTGGGCCTAAGCTATGGTTGAGTGGCCAGCATCTAGAGTTAGGTGGCTTTTTTTTTCATCTGATACAGACTTGGATGATGTCATTTGACAAAGGTGATGTTTCATCATTGATTAGTTTATTCGTCAGAAGAGTTAAAATTAGGGTGGAGGGAAAATTGAAAATTATCCAAAGCAGCCTGCTCCTGTTTAAAAGTTGAGCTTGACTTTCTAGTTTTACTAAATGTATTATCTCGATATTTTGAGGTGCCATATTCTCTCTGTAGTTTCTTTGGTGGTGGAGTCAGAAGGAGAGTCTGGGAATTCTTTTGGATAGTGGCATGCTGGTGGCTTCAAGGGGCTTGGCGTCAGGAGCCTTGGGGTGAACTCTGCAACTGCTTGCCTGACCCTGGGTGCATCTCACAGAGGTTTTGTTTCCTCTTATGAAATTGCTGGCAGATAATATTCTGCTTAAAGGGGAACCCTCCCATCCTGTTGGTGGCAATGCAAAGTGGTTCAGCCAGTCTGGGAAACAGTGTGGGGGTTCCTCAAAAAGTTAAACATTGAAAAACCCCATGATTCAGCAATTGCTCTCCTATGTAATTACCCAAAGGATACAGAAATGCAGATTCGAAGGGGGTCCATGCACAATGATGTTTATGGCAGTAATGTCCACAGTAGCCAAACTATGGAGAGAATCCCAAAGTCCATGCACTGATGAATGGATAAAGCAGATGTGGGATACCTATATATAATGGAATATGACCCAGCTTCAAAAAGAATGAAATCTTACCATTTGCAAGGATGTGCATGGACCTAGAGTGTATTAAGCTAAGCAGAATCAGTGAGGAAAGACAAATATCCTATGCTCTCACACTTGTGGAATTTCAGAAAAAAAAAAAACAGATGAACAGAGTGGAGGGGTGATGAGAGAGGCAAACAAGGAAATAGACTCAACCTTGGAGAACAAACTGAGTGTTGCTGCAGGACAGGGGCGTGGGGGGAAGAGTTAAATGGGTGAGGGGTATTAAGGATGGTACTTGTGATGAGCACCGGGTACTGTATGCAGGTGAGGAATCACTAAATCCTACCCCTGAAGCGAATATTCCATGGCATGTGAACTAACTGGAATTTAAGTAAGAGAAGAAAGGAAAAAGTGTTCTGCTTCATGAAGAGTGAGGTAAAATTGTAGTGATTTGGGCTGTACTATTCTATAGATGAGAGTTGTAAAACACCCTGTTGTAAGATACACTAGTTTCTTATCACATAAGGAGTCCTCAGAAAGCTGCAATGAAAGATTCAGGTCTCAGAGCATGTTCATGTTCCACTGATATGTTACAATTTGCACAGGTAGGAAAGAAGGTGGAGAGAAAGGCAACAGAAGGGGAAAGTAGGTGTGAACCTTTCATTAGTTAGCATTATATCTTTCTCATGAAAGCCTTGCGCCAGTGTGATTTTGGAAGAAGAGGGGGAATCCAGGAGCATTGCAAGAGATGGGGGAGTTCCAGGTCTGGGTAAAGCTGACAGGGTTCCCAGATGAGAGCTGAATGCATTCTGCAGCAGGGTATGGGCAGGGTGGGCTCCAAGGGTGGCTGTGGGTCTCCTGGGTGAGAGTTGTGACAGGTGAGGGCTCTGTGCAAGTTCCTGGCTGAGGACAAGTGAGGCACAGGCGAGAGCTGGCAGAGAACCCTCTTCTGGGCCACCAGCCTCACCCAACACACACAGGCTCATCTTCTGTCCCTGTCACTCCAATTCAGACTTCTCCGAAGGTGAGTGAGAACACATCAAGAGCATTCTTAACAGAAGGGAAAGCATGTGCAAAGGCTCTGGGGAAGGAGAATTCCAGGTATGTCCAGGAGCAGCAAGAAGGCCCTGTGGCCACAGGAGACAGCATAGGACATTACCTCAGAGAGGTGAAAGAAAGGCATTCCAGGGCTATAACCCCATGAGACCCTGTTTCACTGGGCCATCCTGGCTACAGTGTTGAGAACAGATGACAGAGTGTTGAAGACGGCAAGGCACGTCAATGACGAAGCTTTTCCAGGAACTCAGGCACTGTGGACCAGACAGGTGGCCTTGGATGGAGTGGTTAGACCTATTCGGGGTCCATTTTGAAGATGGAGCTCACAGGATTTGCTGATCGGTTAGCTATTAGGAGCAGGAGAACGGAGGAGTTGGGGTAACTCCCAGCTGGTGTGGGTTGTCCTGATCGAGGGGAAGGAGAGGGTTTCTGGGGGTAGGATGTAGTCCATGTTCCGCATGCTGAGGAAGGTGCCTTTCCCGGTGGATCTGCTGAGATTTGTGTCTAGGAGAACCTTTCACATCTCCTCCCTCAGTAATGCTCAAGTACAAGTGTCCCCCACTTTTTAAACGTTCACAGTAAGACATTGGGCTTTCTTGAAAGAACTATGTTATTACCCAGCTTCAGTAAGAGGAAGAGACCTGAAGAGGATTTCCCTCTTATGAAAAAAGGTGAACAGTGAGAATCACGTTCAGCATCTGTTTTGGGGAGAAGCACAACAGAGGCGGCGTGCACCCCAACCAGCTCCTTCCGCAGGGAACCGCTCTCCGCATCCAGCCACCAGCACTTTGAATGGTGTCTGTGAGCCTCTGCTGTGCTTTATCTTCATTTATGCTGGGCCTCCCTTAGAAACTTGTGTGCTGAGGCCTAAGAAAAGCCAAAGAGAAGGAATTTTGGTGTTTGAGCGCACTGTCTAATTGTTCCGTGTAAATTAATGGCCATTCCTTCTTGACACCATTTCTGCTGTGCAAGGTTTCTCAGAAGCCCTGTACTTTCAAAGAGCAGGGAAACCTATACCTCATACTGCGGGGTTAGTTTTAGTCTCCATGCTGGACAGAACATTTCATGACTGTCGGATTTTCTCACTCAAACATTGAGACTTTGACCACCTTTACCCGTTTCTACCACCCCAACCCTGAATCTGGCACCTACCAATCTGCTCTCAGTGTCTATGCGTTCAGTATTTGTTTATTCCTCGTGGAATGTACATGAGAGCATCTGGTATTGGTCTTTCTGTGTCTGAGTTACTTGGCATAAGGCCCCCAAGGTCTGTGTTTCCATGTCTGGTTCTTGTGAATAATGCTGCAGTGAACGTGGGAGTGCATCTGTCTTTTTTAGGCAGTATTTTTGTGTTCTCCGAATCAATACTCAGTAGAGCCATTATTGGGTCATGTCGTAGTTGCTTTTATGTTTTCAGGAACCTCCATACCGTTTGTCACAGTGGCTGCACCAATTTCCATTCCCACCAACAGTGCACAGAGTCTCCTCTTCTGCACACCCTTGACCCCACCTGGTGTCTGTCTCTGGGACAATAGGTGTTCCAACAGTTGTGACGTTTCCCTGACGATATTTAGTGATGTGGAACAACTTTTTCTGTCTGTTGGCACCTGTGTGCCGTCTTTGGAAAGTATCTATTCACATATTC
Source organism: Ursus americanus (assembly GCF_024610735.1). NCBI lineage: Eukaryota > Metazoa > Chordata > Mammalia > Carnivora > Ursidae > Ursus > Ursus americanus. The sequence goes on from NW_028273625.1 coordinate 1,647,551, forward strand.
CCCACATTTTTTATACCGTTTTTTTTTTGTTTGTTTGTTTTGATTTGTATGAGTGTTGTGTATATTTTGGATATTAGCGTCTTCTCACACATATGATTCACAGATATTTTTTTTCTTATTGGGTCTGTGGCCTTGTAAGTTTTTGCTGGTTTCTTTTTCCGCGTGGAAGATTTCACTTTGAAGTTGTTCCACTTGTTTATTTTTGCTTTTGTTGCCTTTGCATTTGGTGTCCGATCTGAAGACACTTTGTCAAAACCAATGTCGAGAGACTTAGTACCTGTGTCTTCTTGGAGGTTTATGGATTCATGTCTTACATTCATATCATTCATCCATTAAAAATTTTGTGTGTGGTGTAAGAAAGTGACCCAGTTATATTCTTCTGCATTTAGTGTCCAGTTTGCCTGTTACCGCTCACTGAAGAGACAGTCCTTCCCTCATGGCATATCTTCTGCTGCTGTGTCATAAGTTAGGATCATCTACGTGTGGGTAAGTTTCTGAGCTTTCTGTTCTGTTCCACTGACCTGGTGTCTGTGTTTATGCCAGTACCATCCTGTTTTGATGACAACAGCTTTGTAATCTAGCTTGAAATACAGGTGTGTGTTGACTGCACCTTTCTTTCTCCAGGTTCCTTTGGGTATTTGGGGTGTTTTGTGATTCCATACAAGTTTGAGGACTGTTTTCTACTTGCTGGAATAATGCCACTGGAATTCAGATAGGGATTTCATCACATCTGTCGATTGCTTTGGATACGATGGACATGTTCACATAATTAACTCTTCCAGTTAAGGAGCATGGCGTATGCTTCCATTTGTTTGTGTTGCCTTCCAAATCTTTGACCCATTCATCCTGCCCCCCTCGACACACATGCTTTTCATTTCTTTTCTGCCATGTGTTGAGTGTACTATGTCTTTCTCATTCTTGGTTACTTTTATTCCTAGATTTTTTTTATGCAATTGTAAATGGCATTGCTTTTTTAATTTCTCTTTACGACAGTGTGTCATCAGTATACAGAAATGAAAGAAGTTGGGTCATCTGGGTGGCCCCATAGGTGAAGCGTCTGCCTTCAGCTCAGGTCATGAACCCAGAGTTCTGGGATCGAGCCCCGTGTTGTGCTCCCCGCTTAGCGAGGGTCTGCTTCTCCCTCTTTCTGACACTCCCACTGCTTGTGCTTTTTCTCTTCCTGTCAAATAAATACATAAAATTTGAAAATAAATAAAGACAACAGGTCTCTGTATATTGACTTTATATCCTGCAGCTTTCTTGAATTTGTTTATTCTTACAGTTTTTTTTTTTTTTGTGGAATCTTTCGGGATTTCATGTCATTTGCAAATAGTGACAGTTTTCCTGTATGGATTTCATATCTTTCTTTTTTTAAAATGATGTCACCCTACAGTACTTCATTTGTTTTTGATGTAGTGTTCCATGATTCATTGTTTGCATATAACACCTAGTGCTCATTATGACACGTGCCCTCCTTTTTTTTTAAAAGAATTTATTTATTTATTCGACAGATATGGAGACTGCCAGCGAGAGAGGGAACACAAGCAGGGGGAGTGGGAGAGGAAGAAGCAGGCTCACAGCGGAGGAGCCTGTTGTGGGGCTCGATCCCATAACGCCGGGATCACGCCCTGAACTGAAGGCAGACGCTTAACCGCTGTGCCACCCAGGCGCCCCAACACGTGCCCTCCTTAATACCCATCACCAGGATAACTCATTCCTCTTCCCCTCCCTTTCTGCAACCTTCAGTTTGTTTCCCAGTGTCAGTAGTCTCTCATGGTTCATCTTCCCCTCTCATTCCCACCCCTTCAGTTTTCCCTTCCTTCTTCTAATGTCCTCCATGCTATTCCTTCCGTTCCACATAGGAGTGAAACCATATGATAATTGTCTTTCTCTGCTTGACTTAATTTCACTTAGCATAATCCCCTCCTGGTCCATCCACGTTGGTGCAAATGGTGGGTATTCATCCTTTCTGATGACTGAGTAATATTCCATTGTATAGATGAACCACATCTTTTTTGTCCATTCATCTGCTGAAGGACATCTTGGCTCCTTCCACAGTTTGGCTATTATGGACATTGCTGCTATGAACATTGGGATACAGGTGCCCCTTCTTTTCATTACTCTGTGTCGATGGGGTAAATACCCAGTAGTGCAATTGGTGGGTCATAGGATAGCTCTGTGTTTAACGTCTTGAGGAACCTCCATATTGTTTTCAAAAGTGGCTGTTCCAGCTTGAATTCTCACGAGTAGTGTAAGAGGGCTCCCCTTTCTTCACATCCTCTCTGACTTTTTTTTATTTCTGTCTTGTTAATTTTTTTTCAAGATTTTATGTATTCATTCCACAGAGATAGAGACAGCCAGCGAGAGAGGGAACACAAGCAGGGGGAGTGGGAGAGGAATAAGCAGGCTCATAAAGGAGGAGCCTGATGTGGGGTTCGATCCCATAATGCCAGGATCACGCCCTTAGCCGAAGGCAGATGCTTAACCTCTGTGCCACCCAGGTGCCCCCTGCCTTGTTAATTTTAACCATTCTAACTGGTGTAAGGTGGTATCTCATTGTCATTTTGATTTGTATTTGCCTGGTGGCAAGTGATGTGGAGCATTTTTTCATGTGTCTGTTGGCCATTTGTATGTCTTCTCTGGAGAAGTATCTCTTTTTGTCTTCTGCCCATTTTTTGGGTGTCGAGTTTGAAGAGTTCTTTATAGATCTTGGATACCAACCCTTTATCTGTAAAATCATTTGCAGATATCTTCTTCAATTCCATAGGTTGCCTTTTTGTTTTTTGATCATTTGCTTTGCCGAGCAGAAGCTTTTTATCCTGATGAAGTGCCAATAGTTCATTTTTTGCTTTTATATTCCTTTGCCTTTAGAGACGTGGCTTACAAGATGTTGTTGTGTCCAAGGTTGAAGGGTTCTTTTGATTTTGATATGAGACAGGAATCCATTATCTTTCTTTCCTGATTGTATTCGAGTCCTCTGTCTTTCTTGGTGAGTCTAGCTAAGTTTGTCAGTTTTGTTTATCTTTCCAAAAAAGGCTGCTCTCATTTTCATTTTTTTTTCTTTTTAGTCTCTGCTGGATTTATTTATGTATTCGTTTTTGTTATTTCCTTATTTCTACTAATTTGGGGCTTTGTTATTTTTTTTCTACTTCTTTACCACATAAATCCGGTTGTTTATTGGAGAGCATTTTCATGGATTGATGAAGATCTGAATTTCTATGAATGTCCCCCATAAAGCTACTTTTGCTGCATCCCATAAGTTTTTGTAGGTTGTCTTTTTCATCAATGTCAAGGTACTTCTAAAATTTTTTTGATTTCTTCTTTGACTGTTGGTTGTTCAGTAGCATGTTGTTAAATCTCCACATATTTTTTAAGATTATTTAAGTATCTGACAGAGAGTGAGACAGCGAGAGAGGGAACGCAAGCAGGGGGGTGGGAGAGGGAGAAGCGGGCTTCCCACTGAGCAAGGACCTGATTTGGGGCTAGATCCCAGGATCCGGGGTCAAGACCTGAGCTGAAAGCACATCCTTAACGACAGAGCCACCCAGGCCCCAAAAATCTCCACCTATTTTTGACTGTCCCATTTTTTTCTTGAGACTGATTTCTAATTTCCTATCATTGTGGTTGGACAAGATTTGAAGCAGAAGGTGAAGAGAGCACTCAGATGAAAGGTTTGTTTCCTGGAGGGTTTTCTGAGGGTAGACCATGAGTTCAGTGGGGATGGAGGAAGGCTTTGTGAGACGGGGGGTGGGGTTAACACTTGTTAGAATTACTGACTACTACCATAGCAGGCTGTGTGCTACTGTTCACACCATAGTCCTGTTGGACTTGTACTTCATTAAATATTTTCTAGGAGATATAGGCATAGCCTTCACTTAAAGAAAGGTGTCATGTGGGTTCATGGCATGACCCCAGGTCAGCAACCAGAATGTACGGTATTTTGGGGTATCAGAACCAGGCTTTCTGTGGGAAGTGACAGAAATAAGGTATGGTGAGCTCCATGACCATAGGTGAGGTCCCGAGTGACCCACTGGGTGTTGGGTTCTGTGGATCTGTCTCATCAGGTGCTGTGGAATTCAGGGACACCCTCCTGTCTGTGGATTTGTGTGGAGACAGGTAGACATCACTGTCTGGCCAGGCACGAGGGTCGCACTGGACCACGACCAGAGGTGCAGCGTGCGGGGGAGCCACTGCTTGGTTTCCATGAAAGCTGACCATGGTCTGTGACCGTGATTCCTAGCAGTTGCAAGGGGAGAGGAGGCCGGGGGTGGTGCACACTTCCTAGACTTGTGGTCAGGACTAGTCTGGACCCCACTGAAGTTAGCCACACCGGGCACAGAAGGCACCCAGTCAGTGTAGCTCTGGGCACTGCTCCCATGGCACTTTTGGGCCAGGTCCATGCTGCAACCTCCTGCTTTTCATCATCATCTTCAAGGTCATGTGCCTCTGCTCTTGCCCCATGGCCTCCGGGGTATTGTCCGTCCTCCATCTGGCCCTCGTCCCTGGTGCCCTGTGCAGTCCGATGCCAGGGTAGCCTTCTCGAGACAAACATCTGGCCCTGATGGAACACTTCCATGGATCTCGGGTGATGCGAGGATGATGACCTGCCCTGGAAGGGGGCTGCAGGTCCCCAATCAGGACAGCCATGTCTCCCTTTTCAGCATGGCCTGCCCTCCCCTCAGTCTTCTTCAGGGAAGCTCTCCCCACTTCCTGAGATGACAGCTCTGAACTTAAAAATGAATGTTATTTTACATATCTCTATGCCTTAGTTCATCCATGGAATGTCTTTCAACCCCGTTAGTGGGGTTTTTTTAGCAGTTCTGAAGGGCTGTCTGCTCAAAGAGGGGATGACCTGGGTGGGGCAGCTTTCCCTCTCATCTCCCTCAGCATGTCTCTGAGCCCTGGGGCCAGCTGTCCTACTGAGGATTGAGGGACTCAAGCCAGCCCATCCTGAGCCCAGGCTGTGTCAGCTCATAGACTGATGCGTGTCGGAGTGGTGGGCAGATGGCATGGGCCAGGGGCAGGCAGTGTCTCCTTCTCATTCCTTCCCTCCCTTCCTCCCAGAGGTAGCTCAGAGCAGCCTTCAACCCCTGCATCTCCAGATCCCTTGACCTGTGCCTCCTGTGTTCAGCTGGTGACCTTGGAATTTCACATGAATTCTACCTCCAGTACCCTCTCCCATAGCAGTTCCTGGATCAGGGGAGGGATCGGACCCTTGTCTGCTTTTGGTCTTCTTCCTGTCCCGCACCAAGCCCACCCACCTTTGCATCTTCCATGTATGTGCTTGGAAGCAAGCCCATCCACAGAGAACCTATTAGCCAAATGGATCCAGGCAATGAACATTGAAGTAGAGATCCAGGATCCATAATAAACCTGCTCTGAAACCTGTCCCAAAGTCTGTGACTCTCTCACACTGAAACAGAAACAATAATAGCTATCTGGACTGTGAAGTGATATGTGTCTCTACTTCCAATCTTGAATGCATAGGTGCTGAGCCTGGACTGAAAAGGACCATGGCTCCCGTGGGCTGGGATCCATGGTAAGAACTCAGTGAAATCTGAATTTTAGGCATTAAGTGAATAATTATAGTAGAGTGAATCCTCCCAAGTAGGGCTTTTGCACATTGCACAGGAAAAGCTTTTTCAAAGAGGTTTCTGAAAGAAAAATCTTTTTTTAAAATTTATTTTAATTCCATTAAAGCTAACATACAGTGTTACATTAGTTTCAGGTGTACAGTAGAGTGATTCAGTATTTCTATATATTACTCAGTGGTCATCAAGAAGTGTCCTCTTAATCCCCTTCATCTATTCCACTCATCCCTCTATCCACCTCCTCTCTGGTAACCATCCGTTTGTTCTCTATTGTTAAGAGTTTGTATTTTGGTGTGTCTCCTTTTTCTCTTTTAGTTATTTATTTTTGTTTGTTTTTTAAATTCCCCATTAGAGTGACATCATATGGGATTTGTCTTTCTCTGACTGACTGATTTTAGTTTGGATAATACTCTCTAGCTCCATCCATGTGTCTGCAAATGGCAAGGTTTCAATCTTTTGCAATCCGAGTAATACTCCATTGTGTGTGTGTATGTGTGTGTGTGTGTGTGTGTCTGTGTCTGTGTGTGTGTGTGTGTGTGTGAATACTCACATCTATCATCTCATTTGTCAATTTTTCTACAGACACTTGGGTTGCTTACATATTGTGACATTGTAAATAATGGTGCAAGAAACATAGAGGTGCACGTATCCTTTTTACTTACTGTTTTCCTATTCTTTGGCTTGGAGGGTCCTGCCCATTCCCCCACCCTGAATGACCGGCGGCGCCCCAAGTGGCCCGGGTGGCAGCGGAGGGGCATTTTGAGTACATCGCTGGGGCTTGGGGGTCCCCAATGTCCGGCATCGCGGTGCCAGGCCCTTTGGGAGTGCCCTTCGGGGGCCGACCTAGGGTTAGGGTTAGCCCCCAGGAGGCCTGCAGTCCCAATACGATGGCTGTGGGGCGAGCGGAGGGGTGGGCCGAGGTGAGGGCGCTGGGGAGCAGGATTGTGGGCCCCTGCATTTTGGCGCTGGAGGCTTCAAATATCTCCGGTTTCTCCAGGGCCTTGTCCCTTCTCCCGCCCTGAATGACCGGCGGTGCCCCTAGCGGCCTGGGTGGCAGCGTTGTGGGAGGGTGAGTCTGGCTCTGGGGCTTGGAGTCCCAGATCCCGGGCGTAGTGGCACCAGGACCCTTGGGAGGGGCCCCTGGGAGGCCAACCTAGGGTTAGGATTAGCCCCAAGGAGACCTTCAGGCCTAATCCGCACACTGTGCGGCGAGCGGAGGTGTGGGCCGAGGAGAGGGCAATGGGGAGCGGGAGCGTGGGCACCAGCGTTATGGTGTGGGGAGCCTGTGAAGGTCACCTGTGGCTCAGAAGGCCCTGCCCTTCTCTCGCTCTCTATGACCGACAGCTCCCCTAGTGACCCGGGTGGGTACAGTGCGGCAGGGTGACTCTGGCTCTGGGGCTCTGAGACACCAATCCCCAGAATTGCAGAGCCAGGCCCCTTGGGATGTCCCCACAGGGCCGACCTAGGGTTTTGATTAGCTGCCAGGAGCCCAGCAGGCCCTATCCACCGGCTCTGAAGCAAGCGGTGGGGTGGGCCTAGGTGAGGGCGCTGGTGAGCAGGATCCTGGGAGCCAACGTTTTTGCGCGGGGAGCCTTCAAAGGTCAGCGTGGGCTCAGAGGGCCCTGCCCAATCTCCTGCCCTGATTGACCAGAGGGGCCTCTAGTGGCTCGGGTGGCTGAAGGGCAGCAGGGTGAGTCAGGCACATGGGCTCGGGATCCCCATCCCCAGAGTTGCGACGCCAGGCCCCTTGGGAAGGGCTCCTCGGGGGCTGATGTATGGTTAGGGTTAGTCTCCAGGAGCACCGCAGGCCCGATACACCACCTGTGCGTCGAGGGGATAGTTGGGGCGAGGTGAGGGTGCTGGTGAACATGAGCCTGGGCCCAAGCGTTTTGGTTTGGTGTGCCTTCGAATGTCTGTAGGGGTTCGGAGGGCCCTCCACTTCTCCTACCCTGAATGAATGGCGGCGCCCCTAGCGGCCCGTGTGGGGTGGGGCGGCAGCGTGCAACTGGCGCTGGGGCCTGGGGGTCCCCAATCCCCGGCGTTGCGGCTCCAGACCCCTTAGGAAGGGAGCTTCAGGGGCTGTCCTAGGGTTAGGGTTAGCGCCCAGGAGGCCGGCAGGCCCCAGTCGCAGGCTGTGCGAGGAGCGGAGGTGCGGGCCAGGTTGAGGGCGATGCCCAGCAGGAGCATGGTCCCCAGCATTTTGGCGCCCTGGGCCTTCGAATGTTGCCATGGCTCGGAGGGCCCTGCCCTGTCTCCTGCCCTGAATAACGAGCGACGCCCCTAGGGGCTCGGTTGGCAGTGGGGCGGCAGGGTGAGTCCTGCTCTGCGGTTCAGGGATCCCCAATCCCCAGCGTTGCGGGGCCAGGCCCCTTGGGAAGGGCTCCTCGTGGGCCGACCTAGGGTTAGAGTTAGCCCCCATGAGGCCGGCAGGCCCAATCCTCTGGCTGGGAGGGGAGAGGTGGGTGGGAGGAGGTAAAGGCGCTGGCGAGCGGGAGCCTGGGCCTCTGCATTTTGGCACGGGAGGCTTCAAATATCTCCGATTTCTCCAGGGCCCTGTCCCTTCTCCCGCCCTGAATGACTGGCGGTGCCCCTAGCGGCCTGGGTGGCAGGGTTGCGGCAGGGTGAGTCTGGCTCTGGGGCTTGGGGTCCCCGATCCCTGGCGTAGCGGCACCAGGACCCTTGGGAGGGGCCCCTGGGGGGCCGACCTAGGGTTAGGGTTAGCCCCCAGGAGGCCGGCAGGCCCTATCTGCCCGCTGTGCGGCGAGTAGAAGGGTGGGCCAAGGTGAGGGCGCTGGGGAGTGTGAGTGTGGGCACCAGCGTTTTGGTGCGGGGAGCCTTTGAAGGTCACCGTGGGCTCAGAAGTCCCTGCCCCTTTTCTCCCCCGAATGACCGGCGGCGCCCCTAGTGGCCCAGGTGGCGATAGTGCAGCAGGGTGAGTCTGGCTCTGGGGCTCTGAGTCACCAATCCCCAGTGTTGCAGAGCCAGGCCACTTGGGATGTGCCCCATGGGGCAGACCTAGGGTTTTGGTTAGCCCCCCGGAGCCCAGCAGGCCCTATCCACTGGCTCTGAATCAAGCGGAGGGGCGGGCCGAGGTGAGGGCTCTAGGAGCAGGAGCATGGGAGCCAACGATTTTGCGCACGGGGCCTTCGAAGGTCAGCATGGGCTCGGAGGTCCCTGCTCGTTCTCCTGTCCTGATTGACCCGTGGTCCCCTAGCGGCTTGGGTGGCTGAAGGGCAGCAGGGTGCGTCCGGCACATGGGCTCGGGGTCCCCATCCCCAGCGTTGCGACGCCAGGCCCCTTTGGAAGGGCCCCTCGGGGGCCGACCTATGGTTAGGGTTAGCCTCCAGGAGCCCCGCAGGCCCGATACACCACCTGTGCGTCGAGGGGAGAGTTGGGGCGAGGTGAGGGTGCTGGTGAACATGAGCCTGGGCCCAAGCGTTTTGGTTCGGGGCGCCTTCGAAAGTTGGCGGGGATTCGGAGGGCCCTGTCTATCCTCCCACCCTGAATGAATGGCGGTGCCCCTAGCGGCCTGGATGGGGAGTGGCGACAGGGTGCATCCGGCGCTGGGGCTTGGGGGTCCCCAATCTCCGGCATTGTGGCACCAGGCCCCTTGGGAGGGGCCCTTCGGGGGCCAACCTAGGGATAGGTTTAGCCCCTAGGAGGCCAGCAGGCCCTATTCGCCAGCTGTGTGGAGAGCAGAGTGGCAGACCTAGGTGAGGGCACTGGTGAGTGGGAGGGTGGACCTAGGTGTTTTGGTGCAGGGAGACCCTGAAGGTCACTGGGGACTCTGAAGGACCTGCCACTTCTCTCGCCCTGAATGACCAGCGGCGCCCCTAGCTGCCTGGGTGGCGACAGTGTGGTAGGGTGAGTCTGGCTCTTGGGCTCTGAGTCACCAATCCCAAGCATTGCAGAGCCAGACCCCTTGGGATGTGCCCCACGGGGCCGACCTAGGGTTTTAGTTAGCCCCCAGGAGCATGGCAGGCACTATCCACTGGCTCTGCAGCAAACGGAGGGGCGGGCCGAGGTGAGGGCGCTGGGGAGCGGGAGCATGGGCACCAGTGTTCTGGCGCGGGGAACCTTTGAATGTCACTGGGGACTCAGAAGGCCCTGCCCTTCTCTCACCATGCATGACCGGTGGCGCCCCTAGAGGCCCAGGTGGCGATAGTGCTGCAGGGTGAGTCCGGCTCTGGGGCTCTGAGTCACCAATCCCCAGCGTTGCGGAGCCAGGCCCCTTGGGATGTGCCCCACGGGGCCGACCTAGGGTTTTCCTTAGAACCAAGAGCCCGGCAGGCCCTTTCCAACGGGTCTGAATGAAGCAGAGAGTTGGGCCGAGGTGAGGGTGGTGGTGAACATGAGCCTGGGCCCAAGCGTTTTGGTTCAGAACGCCTTCAAAGGTCGGCGGGGGTTCGAAGTGCCCTGCAGGTTCTCCCACCCTGAATGAATGGCGGCGCCCCTAGCGGCCCAGGTGGTAAGGGGTGGCAGGGTGAGTTAGGCCCTGCAGCTCGGGTATCTCCAATCCCCAGGGATGCGGTGCCAGGCCCTTTGGGTGGGGCCCCTCGGATGACAACTTAGGGTTAGGTTTAGCCCCTAAGAACTCGGCAGGTCCTATTCGCCAGCTGCGTGGAGAGTGGAGCGGCGGACCGAGGTGAGGGCGCTGGTGTTTGGGTGCGAGGGCCCGGGCGTTTTGGCGTGGGGGGGACTCGAAAGTCACCGTGTCTCAGAGGGCCCTGCCCGTTCTCCCGCCCTGAATGAACGGCAGCACCCCAAGCCCCTGGGTGGCGGCTGGGTGGCAGGGTGAGTCAGGTGCTGAGGCTCAGGGTCCCCAATCCCCGGCATTGCGGCGCCAGGCCCCTTGGTAGGGGCCCCTCGGGGGTCGATCTAGGGTTACAGTTAGCCCCCCGGAGGCTGGTGGACCCGATCAGCATCTGAGTGGCACGCAGCAGGGTGGGCCGAGGTGAGGGCACTGGCGAGCCTGAGCATGAGCCCAAGCGTTTTAGCGTGGGGGGTCTTCGAAGGTCAGTGGGGGCTCGGAGGGACCTGCCCATTCTCCCACTCTGAATGACCGGCGGGGCCCCTAGTGGCTCAGGTGGCTGAAGGGCAGCAGGGTGAGTCCGGCACTTGGGCTCGGTTGCCCCATCCCTGGCGTTGGGGCACCAGGCCACTTGGGAAGGGCCCCTCGGGGGCCGACCTACAGTTAGGGTTAGCTCCCAGGAGGCTGGCAGGCCCTATACACCACCTGTGCGTGGAGCGGAGAGTTGGGCCGAGGTGAGGTTTCTGGTGAACATGAGCCTGGGCACAAGCATTTTGGTTCTGGGCGCCACTGGGGGTTCGGAGGACTCTGCCAGTTCTCCCACCCAGAATGAATGGCGGCGCCCCTAGCGGCCTGTGTGGGGCGGGGCGGCAGGGTGTACTGGGCGCTGGGGCTTGGGGGTTGCCAATCCCCAGAGTTCCGCCGCAAGGCTCCTTAGGATGGGACCCTCAGGGGCCATCCTAGGGTTAGGGTTAGCACCCAGGAGGCCGGCAGGCCCGATCCGCCAGCTGTGCGAGGAGTGGAGGTGTGGGCCGAGTTGAGGGGGATGCCGAGCGGGAGTGGGGGCCCCAGCGTTTTGGCGTCCTGGGCCTTCGAATGTTGCCATGTCTCAGAGGGCCCTGCCCATTCTCCTGCCCTGAATAACCAGCGGCACCCCTAGCAGCTCCGTTGGCGGTGGGCCTGCAGGGTGTGTTTGGAGCTGGGGCTCGGGGGTCCCCAATCTCTGTCGTTGCGGTGCCAGGCCCCTTGGGAGGGGCCCCTCGAACGCCGACCTAGATTTAGGGTTATTTCCCAGGGCACCGGCAGGCCCGATCCGCCAGTGTGTGGCAACGGTGGGGTGGGCTGAGGTGAGGGCGCTGGTGAGCGGGAGCGTGGGCCCAAGCGTTTTGGCGTGGGGGGCCTTCAAAAGTTGCCAGGGGACTGGAGGGCCCTGCCCGTTCTCCCGCCCTGAATAACCGGCGGCGCCCCTGGTGCCGCGGGTTGTGGTGGGGTGGCTGGGTGAGTCCGGTGCTGGGGCTCGGAGGCCCCCAATCCCAGGCCTTGCAGCTCCAGGCTCCTTGGGATGGGCCCACTGGGGGCCAACCTAGGTTTAGGGTTAGCCCCCATGAAGCTGGCAGGCCTCATCCACTGGCTGTGCTGTGAGCAGAGCAGCGCGCTGAGGTGAGGGCGCTGGCATACGGAGGCGTGGGCCCAGCCTTTTGGCGTGCGGGGCCTTCGAAAGTCGCTGGGGGCTCGGAAAGCCCTGCCCGTTCTCCCGACCTGAAAGACCGGTGGTGCCCCTAGTGGCCCGGGTTGCGGTGGGGCAGCACGGTAAGTCCGGAGCTGGGGCATGGGGGTCCCCAATACTCTGCGTTGGGGCGCCAGGCCCCTTGGGAAGGGCCCTCGGGGTCCTAACCAGCGTTAGTATTAGCCCCCAGGAAGCCGGCAGGCCGATCCGCTAGCTGTGTAGAGAGCAGTGGGGCAGGCCAAGGTGAGGGCACTGTAGAGCGGGAGCATGGGCCCAAGCGTTTTGGCGTGGGGGCATTCAAAAGTTGCCAGGGGTTCAGAGCGCACTTCGGTTCTACTGCGCTGAAAGCCCGACGGTGCACCTAGCGGCTCGGGTTGCAGAGGGGCGGCAGAGTGAGTCTGGTGCTGGGGCTCGGGGTCCCCAATCCCCGGTGTTGCAGCGCCAGGCCCCTTGGGAGGGGCCCCTCGGGTGCGACCTAGTGTTAGGGTTAGCCCCCAGGAGGCCCACAGGCCTGATCCGCCAGCTCTGCGGCGAGCGGAGTGGTTGGCCGAGGTGAGGGCGCTCGCGATCGGGAGCGTGGGCCCAAGCGTTTTGGCACGGAGGGCCTTCGAAGGTCGCTGGTGGCTCTGAGGTCCCCGCACGTTCTCCCGCCCTGAATGAGGACAGCGCTCCTAGCGGGCCGGGTCCTGGCGAGGTGACAGGGTGTCTTGCACTGGTGCTTGGGGGTCGCCAAGCCCCGGCTTAGCGGTGCCAGGCCCATTGGGAGGGGCCCCTCTTGGGCCGACGTATGGTTTGGGTTAGCTCCCAGGAGGCCTTCAGGCCCAATCAGCCAGCTGTGCGGTGAGCGGAGGGGCGGGCCGAGGTGAGGCTGCTGGCGAGCGGGAGCACGGGCCCAAGGATTTTGGTGCTGGGAGCCTTCAAAGGTCTCTGGGTGCTCTGAGGGCCCTGCCCGTTCTCCTGCCCTGAATGACCAGCGGCGCCCCTATCGGCCAGAGTGGAGGCGGGGCAACACATTGAGTCTGGCGCAGGGTCTCAGGGGTCCCCAATCCCCACGTGCCGCACCAAGCCCCTTGGGAGGGGCCCTCGTGGGCCGAACTATGGTTAGGGTTAACCCCCAGGAGGCCAGCAGGCCCGATCCGCCGGCTGTGCTGCGAGGGGAGGCGTGGGCCGAGGTGAGGGCGCTGGCGAGAAGGAGCATGGGCCTAAGCGTTTTGGGATGGAGGGCCTTCGAATGTCACAGGGGGCTTGGAGGGCCCTACACATTCTCCCGCCCTAAATGACCGGTGGCGCCCCTAGCGGCCCGGCCGCCGGCAGAGCGGTAAGGTTAGTCTGGTGCTGGGGTTTGGGGCTCCCCAATCCCCGCATTGCGATGCCAGGCCCCTTGGGAAGGGCCCCTCGGTGGTCGACCTAGGGTTAGGGTTAGCCCCCAGGAGCCACGCAGGCCCGATACACCACCTGTGCATCGAGAGGACAGTTGGGCCGAAGTGAGTGTGCTGGTGAACATGAGCCTGGGTCCAAGCGTTTTGGTTCGGTGCGCCTTCGAAGGTCGGCGGGGGTTCGGAGGGCCCTGCCAGTACTCCCACCCTGAATGAATGGCGGCGCCCCTAGCGGCCCGTGTGGGGTGGGGCGGCAGCGTGCATCCGGCGCCGGGGATTGGGGGTACCCAATCCCCGGCGTTGCGGTGCCAGGCCCCGTAGGAAGGGACCCTCAGGGGCCGTCCTAGGGTTCTAGTTAACGCCCAAGAGGCCGGCAGGCCCGAGTCGCCGGCTGTGCAAGGAGCGGAGGTGCGGGCCGAGTTGAGGGTGCTGGTGAACATGAGCCTGGGCCCAAGCGTTTTGATTCGGGGCACCTTCAAATGTAGGTGGGGGCTTGGAGGGCCCTACCCATTCTCCCGCCCTGAATGACCGGCTACACTCCTAGCGGCCTGTGTGGCGGCAGGGCGGCAGGGTGAGTCTGGCGCTGGGGCACAGGGGTCCACAATTCCCGGTGTTGCGGTGCCAGGGCCCTTGGGAGGGGCCCTTGGGGGTCGATCTAGGGTTACGGTTAGCCCCCAGCAAGCCGGTGGACCCGATCAGCGGCTGTGCAGCACGCGGAGGGTTGGGCCAAGGTGAGGGCGCTGGCGAGACTGAGCATGATCCCAAGTGTTTTAGTGCGGGGGGTCTTCGAAGGTCGGTGCGGGTCAGAAGGACCTGCCCGTTCTCCCGCTCTGAATGACCGGCGGGGCCCCTAGAGGCTCCGGGGCCTGAAAGGCAGCAGGTTGAGACCGGCACTTGGGTTGGGGTCCCCATTCCCGGCATTGTGGCGCCAGGCCACTTGGGAAGGGCCCCTCCGTGGCCGACCTACAGTTAGGGTTAGCCCTCAGGAGGCCAGCAGGCCCGATACACCGCCTGTGCATAGAGAGGACAGTTGGGCCTAAGTGAGGGTGCTGGTGAACATGAGCCTGGGCCCAAGCGTTTTGGTTCTGGGCGCCTTCGAAGGTCGGCGGGGTTTCGGAGGGCCCTGCCAGTTCTCCCACCACGAATGAATGGCGGCGCCCCTAGCGGCCTGTGTGGGGCGGGGCGGCAGCGTGCGTCCGGCGCTGGGGCTTGCTGGTCGCCAATCTCCGGCGTTGCACTGCAAGGCTCCTTAGGAAGGGACCCTCAGGGGCCGTCCTAGGGTTAAGGTTAGCGCCCAGGAGGCTGGCAGGCCCGAGTCGCCGGCTGTGCGAGGAGTGGAGGTGTGGGCCGAGTTGGGGGGGATGCGGAGAGGGAGCGTGGGCCTCAGCATTTTGGCGTCCTGGGCCTTTGAATGTTGCCATGTCTCGGAGGGCCCTGCCCATTCTCCTGCCCTGAATAACCAGCGGCGCCCTTAGCGGCTCCATTGCGGTGGGGTTGCAGGGTGAGTCCTGAGCTGCGGCTCAGGGATCCCCAATCCCCAGCATTGTGGGGCCAGGCCCTTTGGGAGGGGCTCCTCCTGGGCCGACCTAGGGTTAGAGTTAGCACCCAGGAGGCCAGCAGGCCCAATCCTCTGGCTGGTTGGCAAGAGGTGGGTGGGCGGAGGTAAAGGCCCTGGGGAGCGGGAGCGTGGGCCCCTGCATTTTGGCGCGGGAGGCTTCAAATGTCGCCAGTTTCTCCAGGGCCCTGTCCCTTCTCCCGCCCTGAATGAGTGGTGGCGCCCCTAGTGGCCTGGGTGGCGGCGTTGCGGCAGCGTGAGTCTGGTTCTGGGTCTTGGAGTCCCCGATCCCCGGCGCATAGGCACAAGAATCCTTGGGAGGGACCCTGGAGGGCCGACCTACAGTTAGGGTTAGCCCCCACAAGGCCGGCAGGGTGGATCCACCCTCTGTGCAGGGAGCGGAGGGGCGGGCCGAGGTGAGGGCGCTGGGGAGCGGGAGCGTGGGCACCAGGGTTTTGGCACGGGGAGCCTTCGAAGGTCGCCAGTGGCTTGGAGGACCCTGTCCGTTCTTGCGCCCTGAATGACCGGCGGCGCCCCTAGTGGCCTGAGTGGCAGCAGGGAGGCAGGGTGAGTCTGGCGATGGGGCCTGTGGTCCTAGTCCCAGGCTTGGTGGCCACAGGCCCCTTGGGAGGGGCCCCTCTGGGGCCTGACTAGCTTTAGGGTTACCCCCAGGAGTCCAGCAGCCTGATCCGCTGGCTGTGCGTCGAGCGGAGGGGCGGGCCGAAGTGAATGCGCTGGCGAGCCGGAGCGTGGGCCCAAGTGTTTTGGCGTGGGGGGCCTTCAAAGGTCACCAGGGGCTCAGAGGGCCCTGCCTGTTCTCTCGACCTGTGATGACGTTGCCCCTAGCATGCCGGGTCACGGCGGGGTGGCAGGGTGAGTCTGGAGCTAGGGCTCGTGGGTCCCCAATCCCCAGTGTGGCGGCGCCAGGCACTTGGGAGTGGTCCCTCGGGGGCCTACCTAGGGTTAGGGTTAGCCCAAAGGAGGCCGGCAGGCCCCTTCTGCCGGCTGTGCGGTGAGAGGAGTGGTGGTCCAAGGTGAGGGCACTGGCGAGCGGGAGCGTGGGCCCAAGGGTTTTGGCGCGGGACTCCTTCAAAAGTCGCCGGGGGCTCAGAGATCCATGCCCCTTCTCCCGCCCTGAATGACTGGCGGCGCCCCTAGCAGCCCGGGTGGCGGCGGGGAGGCTGGGTGAGTCTGGCGCTCATGCTCGTGGGTCCCCAATATCTGGCCTTGCAGAGCCAGTACCCTTGGGAAGGGCCCCTCGGGGGCCGACCTAGGTTTAGGGTTAGCCCCCAGGAGCCCGGCAGGCCCGATCCGCCAACTGTGTTGCGAGCGGAGTGGAGGGCTGAGGTGAGCGCGCTGGCGAGCAGGAGCGTGGGCCCAAGCGTTTTGGCGCAGTGGCCTTCGAAGGTCACCGGGGGCTCAGAGGGCCCTGCCCCTTCCTCTGCCCTGAAGGACCGGCGGCGCCCCTAGCAGCCCGGGTGGCGGCGGGGGTGGCAGTGAAAGTCTGGCGCTGGGGCTCGATTGTCCCCAATCCCCAGAGTGATGGCGCCAGTCCCCTTGGGAGGGGCTCCTCAGGGGCTGAATTAGGGTTAGGGTTAGCCCCCAGGAGGCTGGCAGGCCCGATCCGATCCACTGGCTGTGTGGTGAGCGGAGGGTGGGGCCCAGGTGAGGGCAATGGTGAACAGGAGCGGGGGCCCAAGCGTTTTGGCGCACGTTGCCTTTGAAGGTCTCAGGGGGCACGGAGGGCCCTGCAAGTTCTCCCACTCTGAATGAGGACGGCGACCCTAGCAAGCCAGGTCTTCGCAGGGCACCAGGGTGAGTCCGGCACTGGTGCTCGGGGGTTCCCAATCCCCGGCGTGGTGGTGCCAGACCCCTTGGGAGGGGCCCCTCGACAGCCAACCTAGGGTTAGGGTTAGACCCCAGGAGGCCGCCAGGCCCTATCCGCTGGTTGTGCAGCTTGCGGAGGGGCTGGCCAAGGTGAGGGCATTGGTGAGCAGAAGCGTGGGCCAAAGCATTTTGGCGCGGGGGGCCTTCGAATGTCACCGGGGGCTTGGAGGGCCCTGCCCGTTCTCCAACCTAGACGACCGGTGGCGCCCCTAGCGGCCTGGGTGTCGGTGGGGTGGCAGGGTGTGTCTGGTGGTTTGGCTCGGGGGTCCCCAATCACCAGCGTGGCAGCGCCAGGCCCCTTGGAAGGGGCCTCTGGTGAGCTGACCTAGGGAAGGTTTAGCCCCCAGGAGGCCAGCAGACCCGATCTGCCGGCTGTGCGGCGAGCGAGGGGTGGGCTGAGGTGAGCACGTTGGCGACCGGGAGCGTGGGCCCAAGCATTTTGGCACAGGGGGCCTTCGAATGTCACCGGGGGCTCGGAAGGCCCTGCCCGTTCTCCCGCCTTGAAAGACCGGTGGCTCCCCTAGCGGCCGGTGTGGTGGTGGGCCAGCAGCGTGAGTCTGGAGCTGGGGCTCGGGGGTCCCCAATCCCCGGCGTGGCAGCGCCGGGCACTTGGGAGTGGTCCCTTGGGTGCCGACCTAGCGTTAGGGTTAGCTCAATGGAGGCCAGCAAGCCCCATCCACCGGCTGTGCGGATTATGGAGTGGCAGGCCAAGGTGAGGGCTCTGGCTAGCGGGAGCATGGGCCCAAGTGTTTTTGCACGGGGGGCCTTCCAAGGTCGCCGGGGGCTCAGAGGTCCCTGCCTGTTCTCCTGCCCTGAATGAGTGTCGGCGCCCCTAGCAGCCCGGGTGGCTGCAGGGCGGCAGGGTGAGTTCGGCGCTGGTGCTTGGGGGTCCCCAAGCAGGGGCATGGCGGTTCCACGCCCCTTGGGAGGGGCACCTCGGGGGCTGACATAGGGTTTGTGTTAGCCCCCAGGAGGCCGGCAGGCCCGATCTGCCAGCTGTGCGGCGTGCAGAGGGGCAGGCTGAGGTAAAGGTGCTGGAGAGCAGGAGCGTGGGCCCAGGCGTTTTGGCGTGGGGGCCTTCGAAGATCGAGGGTGGCTCGGAAGGCTCTGCACGTTCTCCAGCCGGGAATGACCGGCGGCGCCCCTAGCGGCCCTGGTGGCGGCGGGGCGGCAGGGTGCGTCTGGTGTTGCGGCTCAGGTGTCCCCAATCCCTGGCGTGGCAGTGCCAGGCCCCTTGGGACGGGCCCCTCTGGGGCCGACCTAGGGTTAGGGTTAGCCCCCAGGAGGATTGCAGGCCCGATCCGCCAGCTGTTCAGAGAGTGGAAGGGCTGGCCGACGTGAGGGCGCTGGTGAGTGGTAGCTTGGCCCAAGCGTTTTGGTGCGGGAGGCCTTGGATGTTCGCCAGGGGCTCGGAGGGCCTTGCCAGTTCTCCCACCCTGAATGACCGGCGGCGCCTCTAGCGGCCATGGTGGCAGCAGGGTGAGTCTGGAGCTGGGGCACAGGGGTTCCCAATCCCCGGTGTGGCGGCTCCAGGCACTTGGGGGGGAACCTCAGGGGCTGACCTAGGGTTAGGGTTAGCTCAAAGGAGGCCATCAGGCCCGATACACCAGCTGTGCAGTGAGGGGAGTGGCGGGCCGAGGTCAGGGCGCTGGCAAGCAGGAGCGTGGGCCCAAGCGTTTTGGCGAGGGGGCCTTCGAAGTTCGCCGGGGGCTCGGAAGGACCCTGCCCGTTCTCCCGCCCTGAATGACCTGCGGCGCCCCTAGCGGGCCGGGTGACGGCGGGGCTGCAGGGTGTGTTCAGAGTTGGGGCTCGGGGGTCCCCAATCTCTGTCGTTGTGGTGCCAGGCCCCTTGGGAGGGGCCCCTCGGGCGCCGACCTAGAGTTAGGGTTATCCCCCAGGGCACTGGCAGGCCCGATCCGCCGGCTGTGTGGCGACGGTGGTGCGGGCTGAGGTGAGGGCGCTGGTGAGTGGGAGCATGGGCCCAAGCGTTTTGGCGTGGGGGGCCTTCAAAAGTTGCCGGGGGCTCGGAGGGCCCTGCCCATTCTACCGCCCTGAGTAACCAGCTGCGCCCCTGGTGCCCTGGGTTGTGGTGGGGTGGCCGGGTGAGTCCGGTGCTGGGACTCGGGGGTCCCCAATCCCAGGCCTTGCAGCTCCAGGCTCCTTGGGAGGGGCCCATCGGGGGCCAACCTAGGTTTAGGGTTAGCCCCCAGGAAGCTGGCAGGCCTCATCCGCTGGCTGTGCTGTGAGCAGAGCGGCGCACCGAGGTGAGGGCGCTGGCGTACGGGGGCGTGGGCCCAGCCTTTTGGCGCGGGGGGCCTTCGAAAGTCCCTGGGGGCTCGGAAGGCCTTGCCCGTTCTCCCGACCTGAATGACCGGCGATGCCCCTAGTGGCCCGGGTTGCGGTGGGGCGGCATGGTAAGTCCGGCGCTGGGGCGCGGGGGTCCCCAATACTCGGCGTTGGGGCGCCAGGCCCCTTGGGAAGGGCCCTCGGGGTCCGAACCAGCGTTAGTGTTAGCCCCCAAGAGGACGGCAGACCTGATCCGCCAGCTGTGTAGCGAGCAGTGGGGCAGGCCGAGGTGAGGGCACTGTAGAGCGGGAGCGTGGGCCCAAGCGTTTTGGCGTGGGGGCATTCGAAAGTCACCGGGGGTTCAGAGTGCACTTCGGGTTCTACTGCGCTGAAAGCCCGATGGCGCACCTAGCGGCTCGGGTTGCAGAGGGGCGGCAGGGTGAGTCCAGTGCTGGGGCTCGGGAATCCCCAATCCCTGGCGTTTCGGCACCAGACCCCTTGGGAGGTGTCCCTCGGGCCTGACTTAGGGTTTGGGTTAGCCTCCAGGAGGCCAGCAGGCCGGATCTGCCAGCTGTGCAGCGAGTGGATGGTCGGGCAGAGGTGAGGTTGCTGGCGAGCGGGAGCATGGGCCCAAGCGTTTTTGCGTGGGGGGGGTTCAAAGGTCGCCGGGGACTCGGAGGGCCCTGCCCGATCTCCCGCCCTGAATGAGGACGTTGCCCCTAGCGGGCCGGGTCACAGTGAGGCGGTACGGTGAGTCCGGCACTGGGGCTCGGGAGTCCCCAATCCCTGGCATGGCGGTGCCAGGCCCCTTGGGAGGGGCCCCTTGGGTGCCGACCTAGGCTTAGAGTTATCCCCCCGGAGGCCAGCAGCCCCGATCTGCCCGCTGTACGGCGAGTGATGTGGCGGGCTGGAGTGAGGGTTCTGGCGAGCGGGAGCGTGGGCCCGAGTGTTTTCGCACGGGGGCCTTCGAAGGTCGCCGTTGGCTCGGAGGGCCCTGCCTGTTCTCCCGCCCTTAATGACCGGCGGGGACCCTGGTGGCCCGGGTGCAGTGGGGCGGGAGGGTGAGTCTGGCAATGGGGCTCGGGGGACACGAAACCCCGGCGTTGTGGCGCCAGGCACCTTGGGAGAGGCCCCTCGGGGGCTGACTTAGGTTTAGGGTTAGCCCCCAGGAGGCCGGCAGGCCCGATCCGCTGGCTGTGCGGCGAGTGGAGGGGCGGGCCGAGTTGAGGGTGTTGGCGAGCGGGAGCATGGGCCCAAGTATTTTGGCAAGGGTGGCCTTCGAAGGTCGCCGGGGGCTCGGAGGGCCCTGCCCGTTCTCCCGCCCTGAATGACTGGCAGCACCCCTAACGGCCCGGGTGGAGGCGGGGCGGTAGGGTGGCTCCAGAGCTGGGGATCTGGGGTCCCCAATCCCCGGCGTGGCGGCGCCAGGCCCATTGGGAGGGGCCCCTCGGGGGCTGATGTAGGGTTTGGGTTAGCCCCCAGGAAGCTGGCAGGCCCGATCCGCCACATGTGCGGTGTGCGGAGGGGCTGGCCTAGGTGAGGGCGCTGGCGAGCTGGACCGTGGGCCCAAGCGTTTTGGCGCGGGGGTCTTCGAATGTCGCCCGGGGCTCTGAGGGCCCTGCCCGTTCTCCCACCTGAATGAGGACAGCGCCCCAAGTGTGCCAGGTCACGGCGCGGTGGCAGGGTGAGACTGCCGCGGGGGCTCGGGGGTCCCTGAGCCCCGGCATGGCAGAGCCAGGCCCCTTGGGAGGGGCCCCTCGGGCACCGACGTAGGGTTTGTGTTAGCTCCAGGAGGCCGGCAGGACCTATCCGTAGGCTGTACTGCGAGCCGAAGGACAGGTCGACGTGAATGCACTGGCAAGTGGGAGTGTGGGCCCAAGCGTTTTGGCGAGAGGGTTTCAAAGATTGCAGGGGGCTCGGAGAGCCCTGCCCGTTCTAACGCCCTGAATGAACGGCGGCGCCCCTAGCGGCCCGGGTGGCGGCGGGGCGGCAGGGTGAGTCAGGCGAGGGGGCTTGGGGGACCCCAATCCCAGGCGTGGTGGTGCCAGGCACCTTGGGAGGGGCCCCTTGGGGGCCAACCTAGGTTTAGGGTTAGCCCCCAGGAGGCCGGCAGGCCCTTTCCGCCAGCTGTGTGACGAGCGGAGGATGGGCCGAGGTGAGGGCACTGGCGAACAGGAGCTTGGGCCCAATAGTTTTGGCGCGGGGGGCCTTCGAAGGTTGCCAGGGGCTCGTAGGGCCCTGCCCGATCTCCCGCCCTGAATGAGGAAGGTGCCCCTAGTGGGCCGGGTCGCAGCGGGGCGGCAGGGTGAGTTCAGCCCTGGTGCTCGGGGGTCCCCAATCCCTGGCGTGGCAGCGCCAGGCCCCTTGGGAGGGGCCCCTCGTGAGCCGACCTGGGGTTAGGGTTAGCCCAAAGGAGGCCGGCAGGCCCCATCCACCGGCTGAGCGGATTACGGAGTGGTGGGCCAAGGTGAGGGCTCTGGCGAGCGGGAGCATGGTCCCAGGTGTTTTGGCACAGGGGCCTTCGAAGTTCGAGGGTGGCTCGGAAGGCTCTGCATGTTCTCCAGCCCCGAATGACCGGTGGCGCCCCTAGCGGCCCGGGTGGCGGCGGAGTGGCAGGGTGCATCTGGTGTTGTGGCTCGGGGGTCCCCAATCCCCGGCGAGGCAGTGCCAGACCCCTTGGGACGGTCCCCTCTGAGACCGACCTAGGGTTAGGGTTAGCCCCCAGGAGAATGGCAGGCCCGATCCACCAGCTGTGCAGAGAGTGGAGGGACGGTCCGAAGTGAGGGCGCTGGTGAGTGGTAGCGTTGGCCCAAGCGTTTTGGTGCAGGAGGCCTTGGACATTCGCCGGGGGCTCGGAGGGCCCTGCCCATTTTCACGCCCCATGAGGACATTGCTCCTAGCAGGCTGGGTCATGGAGGGGCGGCAGGGTGAGCCCGCAACAAGTGCTCGCGGGTCCCCAAACCCCGGCATGGCAGCGCCAGGCGCTTGGGAGTGGTCTCTCGGGGGCCGACCTAGGGTAGGGTTAGCCTAAAGGATGCCAGCAGGCCCGATCTGCCGTATGTGCGGTGAGCGGAGGGGCTAGCCGAGGTGACGGCGGTGGCGAACAGGAGCGTGGGCCCAAGCGTTTTGGCGCAGATGGCCTTTGAAGGTCGCTGGGGGCTCGGAGGGCCCTGCCCATTCTCCCGCCCTGAATGACCGGCGCCGCCCCAAGCAGCCCGGGTGGCGGAGGGGCAGTAGGTTGAGTTGGGCCCTGGGGCTCGGGGGTCCCCAATCCCCGACATTGAGGCGCCAAGCCCCGTGGGAGGGGCCCCTCGGGTCCGACCTAGGGTTAGGGTTAGCCCCCAGGAGGCTGGCAGGCACAATCCGCCAGCTGTGTGGCAAGCGGAGGGGCGGGCCGAGGGGCAGGCGCTGGAGAGCGGGAGCATAGTCCTAAGCGTTTTGGCGTGGGGGGCCTTCGAAGTTCGCCAGGGGCTCGGAGGGCCCTACCCGTTCTCCCGCTCTGAATGACCTGTGGCACCCCTAGCGGCCCGGATGACGGCGGGGCAGCAGCGTGAGTTTGGCTCTGGGGCTCGGTGTCCCCAATCCCTGTATTGTGGCACCAGGCCCCTTGGGAGGGGCCCATCGGGGGCCGACCAAGGGTTAGGGTTAGCACCCAGGAGGCAGGCAGGCCCGATCCACCAGCTGTGTGACGAGTGGAGGGGCGGGCCGAGGTGAGGGCGCTGGCGAGCGGGAGCGTGGACCCAAGCATTTTTGTGCGGGGGTCCTTCGAAGGTCGCAGGTGGCTCGGAAGGGCTTGCCCGTTCTGCCACCCTGAATGACCAGCGGCACCCCTAGCAGCCCGGTGGCATCGCGGCGGCCGTGTGAGTCCGGCGCTGGGGCTTGGGGGTCCCAATCCCTGGCGTTGGGCAGCCAGGCCCCTTGGGAGATTCCCTCGGGGGCCGACCTAGGGTTAGGGTTATCCCCCAAGAGCCTGTTAGGCCCAATCTGCCAGCTGTGCAGCGAGCGGAGGGGTGGGCTTAGGTGAGGGCATTGGTGAGCGGGAGCGTGGACCCAAGCATTTTGGCGCAGGTTGCCTTCGAAGATCGCCAGGGGATCGGAGGGCCCTGCCCGTTCTCGCTCCCTGAATGACCGGCGGCGCCCCTAGCGGCCCGGGTGGCGGCGGGGTGACACGGTGAGTCCGGCGGTGGGGCTCGGGGGTCCCCAATCCCAGGCATTGAGGTGCCAGGCCCGTTCGGACAGGCCCCTCAGGGGCCCACCTAGGGCATATGGGTAGTCACCAGGAGGAGGGCAGGCTTCATCTGCCAGCTCTCCGGCAAGCGGAGGGTCAGGCCGAGGTGAGGGCGCTGAGGGGCGGGAGCGTGGGCTCAAGCGTTTTGGATGGGGAGGCCTTCGAATGTCCCCGCGGGCTCGGAGGGCCCTGTCCATTCTCCCACCCTGAATGACCAGTGGCACCCCTAGCGGACTGGGTGTCAGTGGGGCGGCAGGGTGAGTCCGGCGCTGGGGCTCGGGGGTCCCCACTCCCCGGCATTGCGGCACCAGGCCCTTTGGGAGGGGCAGCTCCGGGCCCGTCCTAGGGTAAGGGTGAGCCCCCAGGAGGCCGGCAGTTCCGATCCAGCAGCTGTGAGGTGAGCGGAGGGGCGGGCCGAGGTAAGGGTGCTGGCGAGCGGGAGCGTGGGCCAAAGGGTTTTGGCGTGGGGTGCATTCGAAAGTCGCTGGGGACTTGGAGGGCCCTGCCCGTTCTCCCGCCCTGAATGACCGGCGGAGCCCCTAGCGGCTTGGGTGGCAGTTGAGCCGCAGGGTGAGTCCGGTGCTGGGGCTCGGGGGTCCGAATCCCTGATGTTGTGGGCCAGGCCCCTTGGGAAGGGCCCCTCAGGGGCCGACCTAGTGTTAGGGTTAGTCCCAAATATGCTGGCAGGCCTGATCCCCCGGCTGCGTGGCGATCGGAGGGGCGGGCCGAGGTGAAGCGTTGGCGAGCGGGAGCGTGGGCCCAAGCGTTTTGGCGCGGGGAGACTTTGAAGTTCGCCAGGGGCTTGGAGGGACCTACCCATTCTCCCGCCCTGAATGACCGGCGGCGCCCCTAGCGGGCCGGGTGGCGGCGGGGCGGCATGGTGTGTTCTGAGCTCGGGTTCGGGGGTTCGCAATCCCTGCGTTGCAAGGCCAGGCCCCTTGGGAGGGGCTCCTTGGGGGCCAACCTAGGGTTAGGGTTAGCCCCCTGGAGGCCAGCAGCCCAGATCCTCCATCTGTGCAGCGAGTGGAGGGGCAGGCCGAGCTGAGGGCACAGGCAAGCGTGATCGTGGGCCCAAGCGTTTTGGCGCGGGGTGCCTTCGAAGGCCATCCGGGGCTTAGAAGGCCCTGCCTGTTCTCACACCCTGAATGATCAGTGGCGCCGCTAGTGGCCTGGGTGTTGGCGGGGCGGCAAGGTGAGTCTGGCGCTGCGGCTCGGGGGTCAGCAATCAGACACGTTGTGGCGCCAGGCCCCATCGTACGAGCCCCTCCGGGGCCAACCTAGGGTTAGGGTTAGCCCCCAGGAGGCCGGCAGGCCCGATCTGCCGGCTGTGGGGCGAGGGGAGGGGCGGGCCGAAGTGAGGGCACTGGCGAATGGGACCGTGGGCCCAAGCATTTTGGCACGGGGCTCCTTCGAATGTCGTCGTGGGCTAGGAGAGCCCCGCTTGTTCTCCCACTCTGAATGACCGGCGGTGCCCCTAGCGGTCCAGGTGGCAGCAGGACAGCAAGGTGAGTCCTGGCTGGGGCTCGGGGGTCCCAATCTCTGGCTTTGCCATGCCAGACCCCTTGGGAGGGGCCCCTCGGGAGCCGACCTAGGGTTAGTGTCAGCCCCCAGGAGGCCATCAGGCCCGATCCGCCAGTTGTGCGGCGAGCGGAGGGGCGCGGAGGTGAAGGCGCTGGCGAGCCGGAGCGTGGGCCCAAGCGTTTTGGCTTGGTGGGCCTTCGAAGGACGACAGGGACTCCGAGGGCCCTGTCCCTTCTCCCGCACTGAATATCCTGCGGCGCCCCTAGCAGCCGGGTGGTGGCGGGGCGGCAGGATGAGTCCGGCGCTGGGGCTCGGGGGTTCGCAATCCCCGGTGTTGCGCTGCCAGGCTCCTTGGAATGGACCACTCGGGGGCCGACCTAGGGTTAGGGTTAGCCCCCAGGAAGCCGGCAGGCCCGATCTGCCAGCTGTGCGGCGAGCAGAGGGGCGGGCCGAAGTGAGGGCACTGACTAGCGGGAGCGTGGGCCCAAGTGTTTTGGCGCGGGGGGCCTTCGAAGGTCTCCGGTGGCTCGGAGGGCCCTTCACATTCCTCCGCCCTGAATGACCGGCAGCGCCCCTACTGGCCCGGGTGGCGGCGGGGTGGCAGGTTGAGTCCAACACTGGGGCTCTGGGGTCCCCAATCCCCGGTGTTGTGGTGCCAGGCCCCTTGGGAGGTGCCCCTCGGGGGCCGACCTAGGCTTAGGGTTAACCCCCAGGAGGCCGGTAGGCCCGATCCGCTGGCTGTGTGGCGAACGGAGGGACGGGCCGATGTGAGGGCGCTGGAGAGAGTGAGCCCGGGCCCAAGCGTTTTGGTGCGGGGGACCTTCGAAAGTCGCCAGGGGCTCGGAGGGCCCTGCCCGTTCTCCCGCCCTGAGTGACCAGTGGCGCCCATAGTGGCCCGGGTGGCGGCGGTCCGGCAGGGTGAGTCTGACACTGGGGCTCAGGGGTCCCCAATCCCCGGCGTTGCGGCTCTAGGCCCCTTGGGAGGGGCTCCTCGGGGGCTGACCTAGGATTAGGATTAGCCCCCAGGAGGCCGGCAGGCCCGATCTGCCAGTTGTGTGGCGAGTGGAGGGACGGGCCGAGGTGAGGGCGCTGGCGAGCGGGAGTGTGGGCTGAAGCATTTTGGCGGAGGTACCTTTGAAGGTCGTCTGGGGCTTGGAGGGCCCTGCCCGTTCTCACGCCCTGAATGACCGGCGGCGCCGCTAGCGGCCCGGGTGTCGGTGGGGCAGCACAGTGAGTCTGGCGCTGCAGCTCGGGGTTCAGCAATCAGAGACGTGGCGCCAGGCCCCATCGGATGAGCCCCTCGAGGGCCGACCTAGGTTTAGGGTTAGCCCCCAGGGGGCCAGAGGCCCGATCCGCCGGCTGTGCAGCGAGCGGAGGGGCAGGCCGAGGTGTGGGCGCTGGAGAGTGGGAGCGTGTGCCCAAGCGTTTTGGCATGGGGGGCCTTCAAAGGTGGCCGGGGGCTCGAAAGGCCCTTCCCATTCTTCCGCCCTGAATGACCGGCGGCGCCCCTAGCGGCCCGGGTAGTGGCAGGGCGGCAGGTTGAATCTAACGCTGGGGCTCTGTGGTCCCAAATCCCCAGCTTTGCGGTGCCAGGCCCCTTGGGAGGGGCCCCTCGGGGGCCGCCCTAGTGATAGTGTTAGCCCACAGGAGGCCGGCAGGCCTGATCAGCCGGCTGTCAGGCGAGCGGAGGGGCAGGCCGAGATGAGGGCGCTGGTGAGAAGGAGTGTGGGCCCAAGCGTTTTGGCATGGGGGGCTTCAAAGGTCGCAGAAGGCTCGGAGGGCCCTGCCCATTCTCCTGCCCTGAATGACGCACGGCGCCCCTAGCAAACTGGGTGGCCGGGTGGTGGCAAGTTGAGTCCGGTGCAGGGGCTCGGGGGCACCCCATCCCTGGCGTTGCGGTACCCGGCCTCTTCGGCGCCGCCCTAGGGTTAGGGTTAGCGCACAGGAGGCTGGCAGGCTTGCTCCACCAGCTGTGGGGCGAGTGGAGGGGCAGGCCGAGGTGAGGGCGCTGGCGAGCGGGAGCGTGGGCCAGAGCATTTTGGCTTTGGCTCGGGGTGCCTTCGAAGGTCACAGGTGACTCGGAGGGTCCTGCCCGTTCTGTTGCCCTGAAGGACTGGCGAAGCCCCTAGTGCCCCACGTGGTGGTGGGGCGGCAGGGTGCGTCCGGCACTGGGACTTGGGAGTCCCCAATCCCTGGCATGCGGTGCCAGGCCACTTGGGAGGGGCCATTTGAGGGCGATCAAGGGATAGGGTTAGCCCCCAGGAAGCCAGCAGGCCTGATCCGCCAGCTCTGCAGCGAGCTTAGGGGTGGGCCGAGGTTAGGGTGCTGGCGAGCAGGAGAGTGGGAGCCAGAGTTTTTGCATGGGGGGCCTTTGAAGGTCGCAGGCAGATCAGAGGGCCCTGCCCGTTCTCCCTTCCTGAATGACTGGCAACGACCCTAGCGCCCTGGGAGCTTGGGGGTGGCAGAGTGAGTCCAGCACTGGGGCTCGGGGTTCCCAAATCCCCGGCATTGAGGTGCCAGGCTCCTTGGGAGGGGCACCTCAGGGACCGACCTAGGGTAAGTGTTAGCCCCCAGGAGTGCAGCAGGCCCGTTCCCCCAGCTCTGCGGCAGGCGTAGGGGCAGGCCGAGGTGAGGGCACTGGCGAGAGGGAGTGTGGACCCAAGCATTTTGGCGCGGGGGGACTTCAAAAGTCGCTGGGGGCTTGGAGGGCCCTGCCCGTTCTCTCGCCCTGAAAGACTGGCGGCCCCCCTAGCAACCCGGGTTGCTGTGGGGTGGCAGGGTGACTCCGGCGCTGGGCTCGGGGATCCCCAATCCCTGGCGTTGTGGTGCCAGGCCCCTTGGGAGAGGCCCCTCGGGGGCCGACCTAGGGTTAGGGTTCGTCCCCAGGAGGCCGGCAAGCCCAGCGCTAAGTGGTTCTGGCAATGTAACAAAAATGCCATACACTTATCTGTAAGAAATAACAGTGTACAGGAACCCTCTTAGCCCTAACATCATCCTTTCTGAATATGGAAGCCAGCCCCAAGGTGGTCGTGGAAGTCTGACGAAAGGGCTAAGCACTTTTCTCTGAGTCACCACACTATACAGGGAAAGACCAATGTACATCATCTTTCACAAGTAGGAAGCATTAATGAAAAGGTTCTGGAATTTCGAGGACTCTGACCCATCCTTATTGGTAATAAACCACCCTGTACAGGAAAACACCTTCAACTCTCATCAGCCTCCTCAATCCTGATTCCGATTCAACTTTGGGTGTGTAGGACTAGGGAAATGTCCACATCTTATTGCTAAGAAAGAACGATGTCAGAGTAATGCCCGACAAGTCACATCAGCCTTCCTGAAGACGGCAGCAGGAATCAAGGTGGTTATGTTACCATGAGGTAAGGAAGATGAGCATATAAGTGAGAAACAACAGTGGGCAGGACCTCTCTTCCAACGAACAGTATCTTTGCTTAATGTTGAATCCCTATGGTAAGTGGTTGTAGGCATTTGTGAGGTCAAAATCTTAAGTGTTTTGTAAAACCTCTTGGCCATTCACAGATGAGACTAAGGTAGTTGGGGACTCCTAGGCAGTGATTTGTCCACTGTCGAAAATATGAAAAGATAAAAGAGACAGATGAGGTCTCCTCAGGCATTGTCCTTTATCCTCATCCTCCGTGAGGATGGCCATCTCTGGACAGCTCAGTGGCAGGGTCTCATTCACAGTGGGGGCATCTGTTCCTCACAGACATCAGGCAGGGAAATGGATTTGGTTCTCTGTGCCAGCCCAGCCACAGCTGAGTGTCACAGCACCCTCTTGTGGGCTCATAAGGGTTTCACTGTCACCAGGCAGGTCACTGTATTTGATAAACCACTGTAAGAGTTTGCAATTGCCTTCATCTGCAACCTCCTAGAAGCAAATGCAGGTCTCTGGTACCATGTGAAGTCATGTGAAGGCATTGTGAGAAAGTGTCCTTTTGCTTAAGAAAAACATGGAGCTGGGGCTCCTGGCTTGCTCAGCCAGTTAAGCATGTGCCTATGGCTCAGGTTATGATCCCAGGGTTCTGGGATCGAGCCGAGGCTCCCTGCTCAGCAGGAAAGGAGGTAGGGAAATAGCTTAGAACCCACAGAGAATGTGAATAAAGGGGAGTGAAATGGAACTTGGTCTGTGTTTTGCTTTAGGGATTGGAAGTTAGTTTTTTCTCAATTGTGATTGTTCTTGAAACAGAGAAGCTGTATTGGTTTTTTTTTTACCTTTAATTTTTTTCTAATAATAATTTTTTATTATGATATGTTAGTCACTATACAGTATTTCCTTAGATTTTGATGTAGTGTTCCGTGATTCATTATTTGCATATAACACCCAGTGTTCCATGCAATATGTACCTTCCTTAATACCCATCACTGGCCCATCCCAATCCCCCACCCCTCTCCCCTCTGAAGCCCTCAGTTTGTTTCCCAGAGTCCATAGTCGCTCGTGGTTCATTCCCCCTTCTGTTTAGGGTCCATTGTCTAAAGGGACAGACAGTGGAAGTTCACCAAATATAAGATCAAAATTTCATTGTTCATTATAGATGCTGCCAAGTAGTTCCCAGACATTTCATTCTACTGTAGTAATTCATTATACCTGTGAAGGTGCACGTGGAAGACAATTGATGCATGTATAGTGGTAATAAAACACGCCCCTCAGTAGTAGAATAAGAGAGGATACATATGTGTAAAATTATTCGACTACAGCTTCCATGCTTTCCCTTTGGTTCCTTATTATCTATGAAATTGGACAATTTTTGTTCTCTAGGCTTAAAACTCATTGTCAAGTATTCAGAGTTTTTCAATGCTGATCTTCTCCTTTATAAGTTACCAAAAACCTAAAATATGTATGATCTTTAAAAAATGCTATATTGAAAATTACAGCAGGGAAGTTTCATTTTGTGAATATTGTGTCAATGGATCTCTATTTTGACAACAGTGTTCATTAGAAATGATGACATTTCATGTGAGTATAAATATCAATGTGTAAAAGAAAAGGTAGGAAGAACCTTGAATGTTTAAGTAATTGGTGAAATGACAGGTGTGTGTGTGTGTGTGTGTGTGTGTGTGTGTGTGTGTGTGTGTAATTGATTTTCAGTGAATGGTTCAGCTCCTTGTAGGGCCTCCGAGAGAGCCCAGGTGAACCTTTCAATGAGTTGGTATCTGTTTTCAGAACATGGGAATCTCTTAGTTCAATAGTCAATCAGGCAAGCTTTGAGGTCTTGAAGTCCTCAGCGATGGTGTTGCAGACCCTTGTGAGCAAACCCTAGGGTATGGTCAGAGCCCTCATTAGCTGGTACCAAGGTGTGATGATTTCAGACAGCATTTCCCAAAGAAGTACCTCTTGAGTCTCTGTCCTTGTCAGTTCCCTACACTTCCTTACACTAGTTATGTGATCAGTGTGTTTCAGGATAATCCCCACATGTGATTTTTGCTATTTCCTACTAGTCCTATCTGTTTCTCATGTTCTTCTTTTATGGTAGGGGTTGGGAAGCAACCTGTGTGGTGGAGGAAGGGGTGTGGTAGTTGTCTGCCTTCAGAGGACCGAATGATGCCTAGAAATTGTACTGTAGTTTGAGGTCAATTGTCCATCCTCTGAGTGTCAGGAATTCCATCACTTTACTTTGATGCTAGTCTGTTCTTCAAGCTGTCCTCAGAAATAAGGACGTCATCCATCTAGGGAATACTAGTTTGTGTGTATGTTTTCATTTTAGGAAAGGCCTTACTCTTCCTTAAAATAATACTGTAGAGCACCCTTTCCTGTTGTTATTGGCCATCAGTCAATCTTTTGTGAAGTATTCGTTTATAAATAGACTTTCTATGGTTGATGAGCAGGAATTCTTTATTGACAAGTCTTTGTCAGTGTGTGTATTGCAAATCTTTACTTCCCAGCCTGCGGTTCACTATTTCATTTTCTTATGGTCATAAGTTAAGGAGAAATGTCACATTTTTATGAAGTCCCACTGAATTCTTTTAAATGGTTAAAGCACCCTATGTCCTACCCCAAGATTGACAGGTTCTACATTTTCTTTCAGAAACTGTCCAATGGGAAGCTACAATCCATCTCAAATTTATAAATTGCATTTTTAATTCTAATAGGGTATTTATAGACTATTTTGGATTTTCTATGTACACAATTGTATTATCTGTGAATAGTCACATTTATCCCCTCAATTCTTATACTTTTTGTTTCTCTTGCCTTCTAACACTGGTAGATTCTCTGATGCAACGTTGAATAGAGCAGGATTGTTTGAAGATTTTAATATACCTTTCTCAATATCTGAAAGAAAAAGCAGACAAAACATTGGTAACAAATGTGACCTAATTGACATATAGGGAACATTCCATAATAAGTGCAGAATACATTATTTTCAAGTGGTCATAGACTCTTTACCCAAATAGATGATAGGTGGGGCCAAGAATCAAGTCTACAAATGTTAAACCCTGAAATTAACTAGATTCTATTCTTAGACCACAGGGGAATTGAGCCACAGTCATAGCGAAAAGAAAATCAAGAAGTCCTTCAATGTTTAAAATTAAATGGAACTTTGCTACATATCCTAAAGGTCAGAGAGGGAATCTCAATGGAAATTCTGAAACTTTTCTACATGAGGGCTCACACACAATGGCACTTTCTTTGTGAAGAGCATTATAATAACCTAGACAGGAGTTGAGCCTTAAGTCAGAGTTCTTCCTGCCCCAGCCACACCTGGCAGCCTTGGCCTGTGGTGCCCCTCAGCTCTCCTTTCTGGTGGCCCTGAGCTAAGGGGGTCAACATGGCCATATGGAAATGGGAAGCTCCCCACTCATAGTGATGATGGTGCCCCCTCCCCAGCTGCCCATTCAGGTGGCTCTGAGCTAAGGGGGTCAACATGGCCGTATGGAAATTAGAAGCTTCCCACTCTTAGTGATGACGTTGCTATCGTATCATCCTCACCAGTCCAACAACATGATTTCTGAGTGAACTATGACACAAGAGTGACTTCTTGGCCTTCCTTCAGGTTTGAAAATCATCTGGTGAGTCATCTATTCGAAATATGGATTCAACATGTGTTCTTTCTTCTGAAAAGAAATAGACCCAATAGCAATTATGGCTTCCTGAGCACCTGTTCTTGAGACACATCATACTGGCTCTTTGTAGCATTCTGCCTCTTAAACTTCTCAACTAGGGTGTAGATATTTTTAGGCACATTTTCAGGTGGTTAGACAGGGACTCGGATGATATGAGTCACAGAGGATTTTAGTGTCAGAAACATAAGTGGGATTCCCAAATTGACTCCAAATCCCTTGTTGTTCCATACAGGGTACTATCTTCCTCTTAACTCTGGTCTTCTCGATCTGGAAACCTATCAAGTATCAGGATTTTCTTGTCATGTGGACAACTGGAACGAATTCATCGGGCCTTTTCACCTCTGCCCATGGTGATCATTAAGATCATTATCTCAGTGGAGGACCTCTGGGTAAGATACTCAAAGATCCTTAGGAATACAGACAGTATAATATTTTTCTGGTATTAAAGTTACTGAAACCAACTATCTTTTTTAGTCCATTCTGGCTCTGGTATGTTCAGAGGGTGCTGTAAAACAGGTCTGAAATAGTGTTTAAAAACACTCAGCTCAGCCTCTTCTACAAAGTGAGCCAATGCTTATAAACATGGCTAAAATATTGCCTTACCTATGATGACTTCCCAGCCATCGTAGTGTTTATATGGTATGACTGTGACTTATATTAGTCAACATTTGCAGAGAAAGAACTTACTGCATCCAGGGGGCACTTCATGTTGAAATTAGTTTGTGACAACGAGCTACTGTGTTTTATTCTGCAGTCCAAGGGAATGGTGCCAGACGTCTCTAAGTTGTCTAGCAGTTCTACAATTCTAATTTTAAGTGGTCTGTGTGCTTCAGAGATTTGGGCAGGAGAAGGGCAGGAGTCCAGAGACTGTGAACACTTCTGTTACCTGTGCTGACCATGGAGCAGGCAGCCTTTCGTGGGTATCATTTTGATTTCTTGGTACTCTTGTGAAAGGTGCTTTTGTCTCAAATTCCTCCATTTAGGAGTAATTATAATGATGAAAGTAATTTTTATCTTATATCATCTGTGGGCCCTGATCCTGGGCTTCCAGGGAAGCTATCCTTTAACATTTTCCCCGGCTCAAAATGACTGGGCAAAACCTAAAAGCATGGGCCCTATTTCTGCCCCAAGCACATGTTGTACATCTGCTTCGAGGAGAAAACAATAACCAAAAATGCCAACATAAAGATAAGAAAAAATAAAGAACCTCTTTGGCTCCCATAAGATTAAGGTCATATTGACATGTACATACTGAAAACATAAGAAAGAATCTGTCACTTTCTGGAATCTAAGAAGATCCTCACTGTAGTGTGTAACTCTGTATGTAAAACAAAACAGAAAAAAATATATAAGCCTGCCCCAAATATTCCTTCCCCGGAGCACTCCCTTCTTGGTGAAGATTGTGTCTCCCAGACAGTTGTCCTGACTTGGGTTTGAATAAAGGTTTCTTCCTTTCTCTCTAAAATGTTTTTAAAAGTTCATTCATGCAGTGTCGACAATAACAGTGTTTTCTATTTAAGTGAGAAATAAATGTTCCACTCTAGTTGCATTGGGAATAGACGAATTTAGGGTTTCTTTAGAAGAGTAAGTCTGCTATCCAGAAAAGGCAAAGTCATTGGTCTATTGAGAATGAAGATAATTACTGGTAAACAACAAGTATGTGTTGCCTCTTTGCCCAGAAACCAAAGCACGTGTGCAGGCTTTAGGTCAGAGGTGCCTTCTTCTCCCCAGCTGACAGCACTTCTTTGCTCTGGCTCCAAGACACCCGAGGTTTGAACGTCAGCCTCGGAGTCAGCGAGGCAGCTTGTCACAGGACGCAGTGTTCAGAGAAAGCACAGGAATGTTTGGCAAAATGTCCTAACTATGTCAGGGCTGGAGGTAAAACCTCTCATTATCCCAAAACCTCCTGGGCTTTTCTCTTTTCTCTAGTTGAGCCACAAAGTAAAATTGAAGTAGCTGTCAGCATTCTGGGTTTGGTGCAAGAATTACTTAGTTTCCCTGGAGGTAGAACTTTGCAGGGGATCACAATTTCTGTCCATTTATTGCTGACAAATGTATTTTGACCATCTGTTTCCTAGGAACCCTCTTTTATTAGAAAGGGAAGGTGAGATTCACTCTGTGCCTGTTTGTAACATCTAATTTGTTCCTTCATCTAACAGTGTTTATTCAATTGGGTCTAAGATATGGTTGAGTGGCCAGCATCTAGGGTTAGGTGGCTTTTTTTCAACTGATACAGACTTGGATGATGTCATTTGACAAAGGTGATGTTTCATCATTGATTAGTTTATTCATCAGAAGAGATAAAATTAGGGTGGAGGGAAAATTGAAAATTATCCAAAGCAGCCTGCTCCTGTTTAAAAGTTGAGCTTGACTTTCTAGTTTTACTAAATGTATTATCTCGATATTTTGAGGTGCCATATTCTCTCTGTAGTTTCTTTGGTGGTAGAGTCAGAAGGAGAGTCTGGGAATTCTTTTGGATAGTGGCATGCTGGTGGCTTCAAGGGGCTTGGCGTCAGGAGCCTTGGGGTGAAGTCTGCAACTGCTTGCCTGACCCTGGGTGCATCTCCCAGATTTTGTTTCCTCTTATGAAATTGCTGGCAGATAATGTTCTGCTTAAAGGGGAACCCTCCCATCCTGTTGGTGGCAATGCAAAGTGGTGCAGCCAGTCTGGGAAACAGTGTGGGGGTTCCTCAAAAAGTTAAACATTGAACAATCCCATGATCCGGCAATTGCTCTCCTAGGTATTTACCCAAAGGATACAGAAATGCAGATTCAAAGGGGGAACATGCACCATGATGTTTATAGCAGCAATGTCCACAGTAGCCAATCTATGGAGAGAATCCCAAAGTCCATGCACTGATGAATGGATAAAGCAGATGTGGGATACATAATATATATATATATATATATATATATATATATATATATATATATATATATATATATATATATATATATATATATATATAATGGAATATGACCCAGCTTCAAAAAGAATGAAATCTTACCATTTCCAAGGATGTGGATGGATCTAGAGTATATTAAGCTAAGCAAAATCAGTGAGGAAAGACAAATATCCTATCTCTCACACTTGTGGAATTTCAGAAAGAAAACAGATGAACAGAGTGGAGGGGTGATGAGAGAGGCAAACAAGGAAATAGACTCAACCTTGGAGAACAAACTGAGTGTTGCTGCAGGACAGGAGCATGGGGGGAAGAGTTAAATGGGTGAGGGATATTAAGGAGGGCACTTGTGATGAGCACCGGGTACTGTATGCAGATGAGGAATCACTAAATCCTACCCCTGAAGCGAATATTCCATGGCATGTGAACTAACTGGAATTTAAGTAAAAGAAGAAAGGAAAAAGTGTTCTGCTTCATGAAGAGTGAGATAAAATTGTAGTGATTTGGGCTGTACTATTCTATAGATGAGAGTTGTAAAACACCCTGTTGTAGGATACACTAGTTTCTTATCACATAAGGAGTCCTCAGAAAGCTGCAATGAAAGATTCAGATCTCAGAGCATGTTCATGTTCCACTGATATGTTACAATTTGCACAGGTAGGAAAGAAGGTGGAGAGAAAGGCAACAGAAGGGGAAAGTAGGTGTGAACCTTTCATTAGTTAGTGTTATAGCTTTCTCATGAAAGCCTTGCGCCAGTGTGATTTTGGAAGAAACGGTGGAATCCGGGAGCTTTGCAGGAGATAGGGGAGTTCCAGGTCTGGGTAAAGCTGACAGGGGTCCCAGAGGAGTGTTGAATACATTCTGCAGCAGGGTGTGGACAGGGTGGGCTCCAGGGGTGGCTGTGGTCTCCTGGGTGAGAGTTGTGACAGGTGAGGGCTGTGTGCAAGTTCCTGGCTGAGGACAAGTGAGGCACAGGCAGAGAGCTGGCAGAGAACCTTCTTCTGGGCCACCAGCCTCACCCAACACACACAGCCTCATCTTCTGTCCCTGTCACTCCAATTCTGACTTCTCCGAAGGTGAGTGAGAATACATCAAGAGCATTCTTAACAGAAGGGAAAGCATGTGCAAAAGCTCTGGGGCAGGAGAATTCCAGTTATTTCCAGGAGCAGCAAGAAGGACCTGTGGCCACAGGAGACAGCTTAGGACATGAGCTTAGAGAGGTGAAAGAGGGTGACAGAAAGCTATTCCAGGGCTATAACCCCATGAGAAGCTGTTTCACTGGGCCATACTGGCTACAGTGTTGAGAACAGATTACAGAGGGTTGAAGATGGCAAAGCAGGTCAATGATGAAGCTTTTCCAGGAACTCAGGCACCGTGGAACGGACAGGTGGCTTTGGATGGAGTGGTTAGACCTCTTCTGGGTCCATTTTGAAGATGGAGCTCACAGGATTTGCTGATGGGTTAGCTATTAGGAGCAGGAGAACAGAGGAATTGGGGTAACTCTCAGGTGTTGTGGGTTGTCCTGATCGAGAGGAAGGAGAGGGTTTCTCAGGGGGTAGGAGGTAGTCGGTGTTCAGCATGCTGAGGAAGGTGCCTTTCCCAGTGGATCTGCTGAGGTTTGTGTCTGGGAGGACCTTTCACATCTCTTCCCTCAGCAATGCTCAAGTACAAGTATCCCCCACTTTTTAAACGTTCACAGTAAGACACTGGGCTTTCTTGAAAGAACTACGTTATTACCCAGCTTCAGTAAAAGGAAGAGACCTGAAGAGGATTTCAATCTTATGAAAAAAGGTGAACAGTGAGAATCGCGTTCAGCATCTGTTCTGGGGAGAAGCACGACCGAGGCGGCGTGCACCCCAACCAGCTCCTTCCTCTGTCAACCGCTCTCCGCTTCCAGCCACTAGCACTTTGAATTGTGTCTGTGTGCCTCTGCTGTGCTTCATCTTCATTTATGCTGGGCCTCCGTTAGAAACTTGTGTGCTGAGGCCTAAGAAAAGCCAAAGAGAAGGAATTTTGGAGTCTGAGCACACTGTCTAATTGTTCGTGTAAATTAATGGTCATTCCTTCTTGACACCATTTCTGCTGTGCAAGGTTTCTCAGAAGCCCTGTACTTTCAAAGAGCAGGGAAACCTATACCCCATGCTGCGGGGTTAGTTTTAGTCTCCATGCCTGACAGACCATTTCATGACTAGGATTTTCTCACTCAAACATTGAGACTTTGACCATCTTCACCCTTTTCTACCACCGCATCCCCGAATCTGGCACCTACCAACCTGCTCTCAGTATCTATGCGTTCAGTATTTGTTTATTCCACATTGAATGTACATGAGAGCATCTGGTATTGGTCTTTCTGTGTCTGAGTTACTTGGCATAAGGCCCCCAAGGTCTGTGTTTCCATGTCTGGTTCTTGTGAATAATGCTGCAGTGAACGTGGGAGTGCATCTGTCTTTTTGAGGCAGCATTTTTGTGTTCTTAAATCAATACTCAGTAGAGCCATTACTGGGTCATGGGGTAGTTGTATTTATTTTTTCAGGAACCTCCATACCATTTGTCACAGTGGCTGCACCAATTTCCATTCCCACCAACAGTGCACAGTGTTTCCTCGTCTGCACACCCTTGACCCCACCTGGTGTCTGTCTCTGGGACAATTGCTATTACAACAGTTGTGAGAGGATAGCCGATTGTGGGTTTGACTGATGTTTCCCTGACGATGATTAGTGATGTCGAACAACTTTTTCTGTCTGTTGGCACCTGTGTGCCATCTTTGGAAAGTATCTATTCACATATTCCTCCCATTTTTTATATAGTTTTTTTTTATTTGTATGAGTGTTGTGTGTATTTTGGATATTAGCCTCTTCTCACACATATGATTCGCAGATAAATTTTTCTTATTGGGTCAGAGGCCTTTTAAGTTTTTGATGGTTTCTTTTGCCTTGTGGAAGATTTCAGTTTGATGTTGTTCCACTTGTTTATTTTTGCTTTTGTTGCCTTTGCATTTGGTGTCCGATCTGAAGACTCTTTGCCAAAACTAATGTCAATAGACTTAGTACCTGTGTCTTCTTGGAGGTTTATGGATTCAGGTCTTATGTTCAAATCATTCATCCATTAAAAATTTTGTGTGTGGTGTAAGAAAGTGACCCAGTTATATTCTTCTGCATTTAGTGTCCCCTTTGCCTGTTACCGCTCACTGAAGAGACAGTCCTTCCCTCATGGCATATCTTCTGCTGCTGTGTCGTAAGTGAGGATCATCTACGTGTGGGTAAGTTTCTGAGCTTTCTGTACTGTTCCACTGACCTGGTGTCTTTGTTTATGCCAGTACCATCCTGTTTTGATGACATCAGCATTATAATCCAGCTTGAAATCCAGGAGTGTGTTGACTGCACCTCTTTCTCCAGGTTGCTTTGCGGATTTGGTGTCTTTTGTGATTCCATACAAGTTTGAGGACTGTTTTCTATTTCTTCGAATAATGACACAGGAATTCAGATAGGGATTTCATCACATCTGTCGATTGCTTTGGGTACGATGGGCATGTTCACATAATTAACTCTTCCAGTTAAGGAGCATGGCGTATGCTACCATTTGTTTGTGTTCCCTTCCAAATCTTTGACCCATACATTCTGCCCCCCTGGACACACATATTTTTCATTTCTTTTCTGCCATGTGTTGAGTGTACTATGTCTTTCTCATTCTTCGTTACTTTTATTCCTAGATTTTTTTTGATGCAATTTTAAATGGCGTTGCTTTTTTAATTTCTCTTTGCGAAAGTGTGTCATCAGTATACAGAAATGCAAGAAGTTGGGTCATCTGGGTGGCTCCATAAGTGAAGCGTCTACCTTCAGCTCAGGTCATGATCCCAGAGTTCTGGGATCGAGTCCCGTGTTGGGCTCCCTGATTAGTGAGGGTCTGCTTTTCCCTCTTTCTGACACTCCCACTGCTCGTGCTTTTTCTCTTCCTGTCAAATAAATAAATAATATTTGAAAAATAATGACAACAGGTCTCTGCATATTGACTTTATATCCTGCAGCTTGTTTGAATTTTTTTATTCTAACAGTTTTTTTTTTTTGTGGAATCTTTCGGGATTTTATGTCATTTGCAAATTGTGCCAGTTTTCCTGTATGGATTTCATATCTTCTCTTTTTTTAAAAATTGTTATTCACCCTACAGTACTTCATTTGTTTTCGATGTAGTGTTCCATGATTCATTGTTTGCATATAACACCTAGTGCTCATTATGACAAGTGCCCTCCTTTTTTTTTAAAGAATTTATTTATTTATTCAACAGAGATAGAGACAGCCAGCGAGAGAGGGAACACTAGCAGGGGGAGTGGGAGAGGAATAAGCAGGCTCACAGCGGAGGAGCCTGTTGTGGGGCTCGATCCCATAATGCCAGGATCACGCCCTGAGCCGAAGGCAGATGCTTAACCACTGTGCCACCCAGGTGCCCCCTGTCTTGTTAATTTTAACCATTCTAACTGGTGTAAGGTGGTATTTCATTGTCGTTTTGATTTGTATTTGCCTGATGGCAAGTGATGTGGAGCATTTTTTCATGTGTCTGTCGGCCATTTGTATGTCTTCTCTGGAGAAGTATCTCTTTGTGTCTTCTGCCCATTTTTTGGGTGTCGAGTTTGAGGAGTTCTTTATAGATCTTGGATACCAGCCCTTTATCTGTAATATCATTTGCAGATATCTTCTTCAATTCCATAGGTTGCCTTTTGTTTTGTTGATTGTTTGCTTTGCCGAGCAGAAGCTTTTTATCCTGATGAAGTGCCAATAGTTCATTTTTGCCTTTATTTCCTTTGCCTTTAGAGACGTGGCTTGCAAGAATTGTTGTGTCCAAAGTTGAAGAGTTCTTTTGATTTTGATATGAGACAGGAATCCATTATCTTTCTTTCCTGATTGTATTTGAGTCCTCTGTCTTTCTTGGTGAGTCTAGCTAAGTTTGTCAGTTTGTTTATCTTTCCAAAAAAGGCAGCTCTCATTTTCATTGGTTTTTTTTTTTTGTCTTTTTAGTCTTTGTTGGATTTATTTATGCCTTCCTTTTTGTTATTTCCTTATTTCTACTAATTTGGGGCTTTGTTGGTTGTTTTTTTTTTTTCCAATTCTTTACCACATAAATCAGGTTGTTTATTGGAGAGCATTCTCATGGATTGATGAACACTTGAATTTCTATGAATGTCCTCCATAAAGCCACTTTTGCTGCATCCCATAAGTTTTTGTAGGTTGTCTTTTTCATCAGCGTCAAGGTACTTCTAAAATTTTTTTGATTTCTTCTTTGACTGTTGGTTGTTCAGTAGCATGTTGTTAAATCTCCACATATTTTTTAAGATTCTTTAAGTATCTGACAGAGAGTGAGACAGCGAGAGAGGGAACGCAAGCAGCAGGGTGGGAGAGGGTGAAGCGGGCTTCCCACTGAGCAAGGAGCCTGATTCGGGGCTAGATCCCAGGATCCTGGGATCACGACCTGAGCTGAAAGCAGATCCTTAACGACTGAGCCACCCAGGCCCCAAAAATCTCCACCTATTTTTGACAGTCCCATTTTTTTCTTGAGACTGATTTCTAGTTTCATATCATTATGGTTGGATAAGATTTGAAGCAGAAGGTGAAGAGAGCATTCAGATGAAAGGTTTGTTTCCTGGAGGGTTTTCTGTGGGCAGACCATGAGTTCAGTGGGCAGGAGGAAGGTTTTATGAGATGGGGGGTGGGGATAACCCTTGTTAGAATTACTGACTACTACCATGCAGGCTGTGTGCTACCGTTCACATCATAGTCCTGATGGACTTGTACTTCATTAGAAATATTTTCTAGGAGGTGTAGGCATAGCCTTCACTTAAAGAAAGGTGCCATGTGGGTTCAGCAACCAGGATGTATGGTACTGTGGGGGATCAGAACCAGGCTTTCTGTGGGAAGTGACAGAAATAAGATATGGTGAGCTCCATGACCATAGGTGAGGTCCCGAGTGACCCACTGGGTGTTGGGTTCTGTGGATCTGTCACATCAGGTGCTGTGGAATTCAGGGACACCCTCCTGTCTGTGGATTTGTGTGGATACAGGTAGACATCAGTGTCTGGCCAGGCACGAAGGTCGCACTGGACCACCACCAGAGATACAGCGTGCGGTGGAGCCACTGCTTGGTTTCCCCGAAAGCTGACCAGGGTCTGTGACCGTGATTCCTAGCAGCTGCAAGGGGAGAGGAGGCCGGGGGTGGTGCACACTTCCTAGAGTTGTGGTCAGGACTAGTCTGGAGCCCACTGAAGTCAGCCACACAAGGCACAGAAGGCACCAAGTCAGTGTAGCTGTGGGCACTGCTCCCTTGGTACTTTCGGGCCAGCTCCATGCTGCCACCTCCTGCTTTTCATCATCATCTTCAAGGTCATGTGACTCTGCTCTTGCCCCATGGCCTCTGGGGTATTGTCCGTCCTCCATCTGGCCATCGTCCCTGGTGCCCTGTGCAGTCCGATGCCAGGGTAGCCTTCTTGAGACAAATATCTGGCCCTGATGGAACACTTCCATGGATCTCCTGTGATGCGAGGATGATGCCCTGCCCTGGAAGGGGCCTGCAGGTCCCCAATCAGGACAGCCATGTCTCCCTTTTCAGCATGGCCTGCCCTCCCCTCAGTCTTCTTCAGGGAAGCTCTCCCCACTTCCTGAGCTGACAGCTCTGAACTTAAAACTGAATGTTATTTTACATATCTCTATGCCTTAGTTCATCCATGGCATGTCTTTCAACCCCGTTAGTGGGTTTTTTTCTTTTTTAGCAGTTCTGAAGGGCTGTCTGATCAAGGAGGGGATGACGTGGGTGGGGTAGCTTTCCCTCTCATCTCCGTCAGCATGTCTCTGAGCCCTGGGGCCAGCTATCCCAGTGAGGATTGAGGAACCCGAGCCAACCCATCCTGAGCACAGGCTGTGTCAGCTCATAGACTGATGCGTGTTGGTGGGCAGCTGGCATGGGCCAGGGGCAGGCAGTGTCTCCTTCTCATTCCTTCCCTCCCTTCCTCCCAGAGGTAGCTCAGAGAAGCCTTCAACCCCTGCATCTCCAGATCCCTTGACCTATGCCTCCTGTGTTCAGCTGGTGACCTTGGAGTTTCGCATCGATTCTACCTCCCGTACCCTCTCCCGTATCAGTTCCTGCATCAGGGGAGGGGTCGGACCCTTGTCTGTTTTTGGTCTTCTTCCTGTCCCGCACCAAGCCCACCCACCTTTGCATCTTCCATGTATGTGCTTGGAAGCAAGCCCATCCACAGGGAACCTATTAGCCAAATGGATCCTGGCAATGAACATTGAAGTAGAGATCCAGGATCCATAATAAACCTGCTCTGAAACCTGTCCCAAAGTCTGTGACTCTCTCACACTGAAACAGAAACAATAGTAGCTTTCTGGACTGTGAAGTGTCATGTGTCTCTACTTACAATCTTGAATGCATAGGTGCTGAGCCTGGACTGAAAAGGACCATGTCTTCCGTGGCCTGGAATCCACGGCAAAAACTCAGTGAAATCTGAATTTGAGGCATGGAGTGAATAATTATTGTAGAGTGAATCCTCCCAAGTAGGGCTTATGCACATTGCACAGGAAAAGCTTTTTCAAAGAGCTTCCTGAAAGAAAAATCTTTTTTAAAATTTATTTTAATTCCAGTAAAACTAACATACAGTGTTACATTCGTTTCAGGTGTACAATAGAGTGATTCAGTAATTCTATATATTACTCAGTGGTCATCAAGAAAAGCGTCCTCTTAATACCCTTCATCTATTTCACTCATCCCTCTATCCACCTCCTCTCTGGTAACCATCCGTTTGTTCTCTGTTGTTAAGAGTTTGTATTTTGGTGTGTCTCCTTTTTCTCTTTTAGTTATTTATTTTTGTTTGTTTTTTAAATTCCCCATTAGAGTGACATCGTATGGGATTTGTCTTTCTCT
Organism: Ursus americanus; assembly: GCF_024610735.1. Lineage (NCBI taxonomy): Eukaryota > Metazoa > Chordata > Mammalia > Carnivora > Ursidae > Ursus > Ursus americanus. The sequence continues at coordinate 1,690,140 of NW_028273625.1, forward strand.
GACTGACTGATTTTAGTTAGGATAATACTCTCTAGCTCCATCCATGTGTCTGCAAATGGCAAGGTTTCATTCTTTTTCAAGCCGAGTAATACTCCATTGTGTGTGCGTGTGTGTGTGTGTGTGTGTGTGTGTGTGTGTGTGTGAATACACACATCTATCATCTCATTTGTCAATTTTTCTACAGACACTTGGGTTGCTTCCATATTGTGATATTGTGAATAATGGTGCAAGAAACATAGGGGTGCACATATCCTTTTAAGTTACTGTTTTCCTATTCTTTGGGTAAATACGAGTAGTGTGATTGTTGGATCATAGGGTAGTTCTATATTTAATTTTTTTGAGGAACCTTCATACTGTTTTCCACGGTGGCCACCACAGTTTGCATTCCCACCCACAGTTCGCGAGGATTCCCCTTTATCCACATCCTCCCAACACCTGCTCTTTGTTGTGCTTTTGATGTTAGCCATTCTGACAGGTTTGAGGTATTACCTCACTGTCCTTTGGGTTTACATTTTCCTGATGATGGATGATGGTGAACATCTTTTCACGGGACTGTTGGCCATTTGTATTTCTTCTTTGGAGAAATGTCTGTCCATGTCTTCTGCCTATTTTTTAACTGGATTATTTGTTTTTGGGGGGTTGAGTAGAATCACTTGTATATGTTTTGGACACTATCCCTTTATTGCATATGATCTTTGCAAATATCTTCTCCCTTTGAGTAGGTTGTCTTATTATTTTTACGTTTTCATTGTTCTTCTGCCGTGTGGAAACTTTTTATTTTGCTGTATTCCCAATAGTTTATTTTTGTTTTCATTTCCTTTGCCTCAGGAGACAGTCTAGAAAAACGTTGGTATGGTCCATATCAAGAAGTTACTGTCTTCCCTCCTGTAGGATTTTTATGGATTCAGGTCTCATATTGAGGTCTTGAAACTGTTTTGTGTTTGTCTTTATTGTGTAAGAAAGCAGTCTAATTTCATTCTTTTGTGCGTAGCTGTCTAGTTTTCCCAACACCATTTGTTGTAGAGACTGTCCTTTTCCCTTTTGATATCGTTGCTTGCTTTGTGGAAGATTCATGGACCACATAATTGTGGGTTTCTGTCTGAACTAGTATCCTGTTCCTTTGGTGGCTGTGTCTATTTTTGTGCCGTACTGTCTTGTTAGGATGACTGCAGCTTTGTAGTATAACCTGAAATCTGAAATTGTCAGTCCTCCAGCTTTGTTTTTCTTTTCCACATTGCACTGGCTGTTCGGAATCTTTAGTGGTTCCATACAAATGTGTAGGATTGTTTATTCGAGGTCTTTTGTTCTTTAATTTAAATTCAATTAGCCAACTTACAGTACATCATTCGTTTCAGATGTAGTCTTCAATAAATTTTCAGTCTTGTGTAACACCCAGTGCTCATTGTATCGTGTGACCTCCTTAATGCTACTCACCCAGTTACCCCCCCAACTTCTCCTCCAACAATCATCAGTTTCTTGCGATAGTTAAGCGTCCATTATGGGTTTTCTCCCTCTCTGATGACTTCCCATTCTATTTTCCCTTCCTTCCCCTATGGTCTTCTTCCTTGTTTCTGATATTCCACATAGGAGTGAAAGCATATGATCATTGTCTTTCTTTCATTGACTTATTCCACTCAGCATAATACCCTCCAGCTCCACCCAGGTCGGTGTGATGGTAAGTATTCATCCTTTCTGATGGCTGAGTAATATTCCATTATATATATGATCTACATCTTCTTTATCCATTCATCTATCCATGGTCATCTGCACTCCTTCCACAGTTTGTCTATTATGGATATTGCTGCTATGAACACTGGTGTGCATGTGTCCCGTCTTCACTACCTCTGTCTCTGGGGGTAAATACCCAGTAGTGCAATTGCTGGGACATCGGTAGCTTTATTTATAACTTCTTGAGGATACTCCGTACCATTTTCAAGAGTGGCTGTACCGGACTGCATTCGTACAGGGGTGTAAGAGGGTTCCCATTTCTCCACATCCTCTCCAACATGTATAGTTTCATGTCTTCTTATTTTTATATATTCGGCCTCGTGTAATATGGCATTTATAGGGGTTTAGATTTGCATTTCCCTGAAGCCAAGTGATATGAAGCATTTATGCATGTATCTTTTGGTCACCAGTACGTCGTCATAAGTGAAGTGACTTCCCATTTTAATCCATCTCAAGACCTAAAGCTGGGTAAGTCTCTGAAGCTGGATGATGCCATCGGTTGGAAGTGTGGAGAATTTCAAAAGTTCTCCATGGAGAGCAAGTTTAAAGGTCAGTGTGAAGCTACTAATTGGATCCGGGGAGATCTCTGAAAGTGGGGGTTGCCTGGGATGGGCTGAGGGGGGCCCTCCGATTTTCCTATGAATTCTTGCTGCAGCCCCAAATGGACAGTTTCCTGCTGTGGGGCAGGCTGAGTCCTCTGTCGTGCAGAGGTGAGCCCAATGCCTGGTGCCTTGGAGGCAGGCAAATGGGGAGGGACACTCAGCAGAGGACCCAGGGTTAGGTTAGGCCTCAAGAGACAGCAGGTCCGAACTGCCCAGTGCTCAGAGAACTCCCAGGCCGAGTGAGATGAGGGCACAAGGGTGGGTGAGTGTGAGCCTTGGGGTTCCATCCGGAAGCGCCCACAAAGGTCAGGGTTCACCAGAAGGGGCTCTCAGGGTGTGCCCCAATTCTCTTGCCCTGAATGCTCTCTTGTTCCCCAAAATGGTGCAGTTTACTGTGGGCTGCAGGCTGAGTCCTACGGTGGGGCTTGGGTTTCCCCAATCCCCCGGAGTGTGGTGCCAGGAATCTAGGGAGGGACCTCTCTGTGGCCAACCTAGGGTAAGGGTTAGGGTCCAGGAGCCCGGCAGGGACAATCTTTAGGCTGTGGGGCGAGCTCTGTGGATGGCTGAGAGGAGGCCATGGGGGAGGGTGAGAATGGGCCTCAGGGTTGGGGAACGGGGGGCTGCCAATGATGGGGATGGGCTCCAGGGGCCTCCCCAAGTTCTCATGCCCTGTAGGCTCCGTAGAACCCCAAGGGGCATGGTTTCCTGTCGGGTGGCAAGCTGAGTCCTGCGGTGGGGCACAGATATCCCAATTCCCCGGGTCTGCGATATAAGGCTCCTGGGAAGACCCCCAAACCCACAGCCGGCTTAGGGCTAGCGTAAGGCCCCAGGAGCCCCGCAGGCTGGATCTGCTGGCTGTATGGCGAGCTACACGGGCTGAGGTGAGGGTGTGGGGAGGGTGAGCGTGGGCCTCAGGGTTGGGGTGCGGGTGGCCGTTGAAGTTCACTGGTGGCTCAGGAGGGCCCTCCTGGTTCTCCCGCCCTGAATGCTCTATGGCCTCCCAAGGCACACGGTTTCCTGCGGGGTGGCAGACTGAGTCCTGCTGTGGGGCTCAGGTGTCCCGAATCCCCGCAGCTGTGGCTCCAGGCTCCTGGGGAGGGGCCCCTCCACAGATGAACTAGGGTTAGGGTTGGGGCCCAGGAACCCCGCAGGCCATGTCTGCCCACTATGTGGCGAGCTCCGCCGCGGGCTGAGGTGAGGGTGCAGGGTGGGGTGAGCATGGGCTTCAAGGTTGGGTTTAGGGATCGCCGAAGTTCACCGGGGTTCTGGGGGCCCTCCTGGTTCTCCCACCCTGAATGCTCTACAGCCTCCCAAGGGGCACGGTTTCCTGCAGGCTGGCAGGCTTTGTCCTGCAGTGGAGGTCAGGTGTCCCCAGTCCCTGGGGCTTTGGCACCGGGCCCCAGGGGAGGGGCCCTACCCAGCGGACCTAGGGTCAGGTCTAGGCCCCAGGAACCCGGCAGGCCTGATCTGCCGGCTCTGCCACGAGCTCAGTGGCAAGCTGAAGGGAAGGCATGGGGCGGGATGAGCGTGGGCCTCAGGGTTGGGGTGTAGGGGGTCGCCGAGGTTTGCTGGGGGCTCAGGGGGGCCCTACCAGTTCTCCTGCAGGGGATGCTCTGCGGCGCCGCAAGGGGCATGGTTTCCTGAGGGGTGGCAGGCTGAGTCCCGTGGTGGGGCTCAGGTGTACCCAATCCCCGGGGTTAGGGTACGGATTAGGGTACGGGTTAAGGTTAGGGTATGGGTTACGGTTAGGGTATGGGTTAGGGATAGGGTAAGGGAGGGTACGGGTTAGGGTTGGGTTTAGGGGTTACAGGTTGGAGGTTATGGGTTAGGGTACAGATTAGGGTTTAGGGTACGGGTTAGGGTTTAGGGTTTAGGGTTAGGGTTGGAGTACGGGTTAGGTTTAGGGTACAGGTTAGGGTTAGGGTACGGGTTAGGGTACGCATTAGGGTACGGTTTAGGGTACGGGTTAGGGTACAGTTTAGGGTAAGTATTGGCCTACCGATTTGGGTACGGTTTAGGGTACGGGTTAGGGTTAGGGTACCGGTTAGGGTTAGGGTACAGTTTAGGGTTATGGTACAGGTTAGGTTACGGTTTAGGTTTAGGCTTAGGGTACGGGTTAGGGAACGGGTTAGGGATAGGGATAGGGTACGATTTAGGGTTAGGTTATGGGTTAGGGTACGGGTTAGGGTACAGGTTAGGGTTAGGTATGGGTTAGGGTCCGGGTTAGGGATAGGGCACGAGTTAGGGTATGGGTTAAGGTTAAGGTAAAGGTACTGGTTAGGGTTAGGGTACGGGTTACGGTTTAGGGTTTAGGGTTACAGTTAGGGTACGGGTTAGGGTTAGGGTACGGGTAGGGTTTGGGTACGGGTTATGGTACGAGTTATGGTATGGGTTAAGGTCAGGGTTTAGGGTTAAGGTTAGGGTACGGGTTAGGGTACTTGTTAGGGTTACGGTTAGGTTTAGGGTATGGTTTAAATTACGGGTTAGGGTACAGTTTACGGTTAAGGTTAGGGTATGGGTTAGGGTACGGGTTAGAGTACGTGTTAGGGTTACGGTTAGGGTTAGGGTACAGGTTAGGGTTAGGGTTAGGGTACGGGTAGGGTTTGGGTACGGGTTATGGTACGAGTTATGGTATGGGTTAAGGTCAGGGTTTAGGGTTAAGGTTAGGGTACGGGTTAGGGTACTTGTTAGGGTTACGGTTAGGTTTAGGGTATGGTTTAAATTACGGGTTAGGGTACAGTTTACGGTTAAGGTTAGGGTATGGGTTAGGGTACGGGTTAGAGTACGTGTTAGGGTTACGGTTAGGGTTAGGGTACAGGTTAGGGTTAGGTTTAGGGTACGCGTTAGAGTTAGGGTTAGAGTACGGGTTAGGGTACGGGTTAGGGTTAGGTTTAGGGTTAGGTTATGGGTTAGGGGTAGGGTTAGCTGAAGGGGTAGGGTTAGGGGTAGGGTTAGGGGTATGGTAGGTGTCTGGGTAGGGTTAGGGTTTAGGGTTAGGGTTTGGGGTTTGGGGTTAGTGGTTAAGGTTAGGGTTTCATGTTTAGGGTTTCCGGATTAGGGTTAGGGGTTAGGGTTTAGGGTTTAGTGTTAATGTCAGGGTTTAGGGTTTAAGGATTAGGGTTTAGGGTTAGGTTTAGGGTAGGGTTAGGTTTAGGGTAAGGGTTAGGGGTTAGCGTTAGGTTTAGGATTAGCGGTTAAGGTTTGGGTTTAAGGTTAGGCATTAGGGTTTAGGGTTAGGGTTAGACCCCAGTAGGCCAGCAGGACCTATGCCCCGGCTGTGCAGCAAGTGGAGGAGTGGGCCAAGGTGAGGGCGATGGCGAGCGGGAGTATGGTATCCAGCGTTTTGTCGCCGGGGGCCTTTGAAAGTCGCTAGAGGCTTGGAGGGCCCTGCCCGTTATCCCGCCCTTAATGACCAGCGGTGCCCCTAGCGGCCCGGGTGGTGGCAGTGTGGCAATGTGAGTCTGGCACTACGGTTTGGGGGTCCCCAATGCCGTGTGTTGCAGCGCCAGGCCCCTTGGGAGGGGCACCTCTGGGGCCCTCCTAGGGTTAGTGTTAGCTCCCAGGAGTCCAGCAGGCATGATCCGCCAGCTGTGTGGTAGCATAGGACCGGGCCAAGGTGAAGGCGCCGGCAAGCTGGAGCGTGGGCCCAAGCATTTTGGCGCGGGGGGCCTTGGAAGGTCACCGGGGGATTCAAGGGCCCTGCCGGTCCTCCCGCCCTGAATGGCCAGAGGCGCCCTTAGCCGCCCAGGTGGTGGCGGCATGGCATGGTGAGTATGGCGCTGGGGCTCGGGGGTCCCCAATCCCCGGTGTGGCAGCACCAGGCCCCTTGGGAGGGGCCCCTCGGGTGCGACCTAGTGTTAGGGTTAGCCCCCAGGGGGCCGACAGGCCCAATCCCATGGCTGTGTGGAGAGCGGATGGGCGCGCTGAGGTGAGGGGGCTGGCAAGTGGGAGCATGGGCCCAAAAGTTTTGGTGCGGGGGGCCTTCGAATGTCGCCGGGGTCTCGGAGGGCCCTGTCCGTTCTCCTGCCCTGAAGACCGGCGACGCCTCTAGCGTCGCGCATGGCGGCGGGGCGTCCGGGTGATTCCGGCGCTGGGACTCGGGGTTCCCAAATCCCCGGTGTTGCGGCTCCAGGTCCCTTGGGCGGGTACCTCGGGGGCCGATCTATGGTTAGGGTTAGACCCCAGGAGGCCGGCAGGCCAGATCTGGCAGCTATGCGGCGAGTGGAGGGGCGGGCGGAGGTGAGGCCGCTGGCGAGCGGGAGTATGGGCCCAGGCGTTTTGGCGTGGAGGTCCTTCGGATGTCACCAGGGGCTTGGAGTGCCCTGCCCGTTCTCCCGCCCTGAATGACTGTCAGCTCTCCTAGCGGCCCCGGTGGTGGCAGGTCGGCATGTTGAGTCCAGCCTTGGGGCTCGGGGGTCCCTAATCCCTGGGGTTGCTGCGCCAGGCCCCTTGGGAGGGGCCCCTTGGGTGCCGCCCTAGGGTTAGGGTTAACCCCCAGGACACCAGCAGGCCCTATCTGCTGGCTGTCCAGCGAGCAGAGGGGTGGACCGAGGTGGGCACCCTGGTGAGTGGGAGCGTGGGCCCAAGCGTTTTGGCACGGGGGCCTTCAAAGGTCGCCGGGGGCTTGGAGGGCCCTGCCAGTTCTGCCCCCCTGAATGACCGGGGGCACCCCTAGCAGCTCGGGTGGTGGCATGGGGGCAGGGTGAGACCGCAGTCGGGGCTCGGCTTCCCCAATCCCCGGCGTTGCGGTGCCAGTCCCCTTGGGAGGGGTCCCTCTGGGGCCCAACTTGGGTTAGGGTTAGCCCCCAGGAGGGCGGCAGGCCCGATCCGCCAGCTCTGTGCCAATTGAAGTGGCGTGCTGAGTTGAGGGTGCTGGCGACCAGGAGCGTCGGCCCAAGCATTTTGGCGCGGATGGCCTTCGTAGTCGCCATAGGCTCGGAGGGCGCTGCTCGTTCTCCTGCCCTGAATGACCGGCAGCGCCCGTAGCGGCCCGGTTGGTGACGGGGCGGCAAGGTGAGTCCGGCACTGGGGAGGGGTCCCCAATCCCCGGCGTGGTGGCGCCGGGCACTTGGGAGTGGTCCCTCGGGGGCCGATCTAGGGTAGGGTTAGCCCAAAGGAGGCCGGCAGGCCCAATTCGCCAGCTGTGCTGCAAGCGGAGTGGTGGGCCAAGGTGAGGGCACTGGCCATCGGGAGCGTGGGCACAAGCGTTTTGTTACGGGGGGGCTTCGAAAGTCGCTGGTGGCTCGGAGGCCCCTGCCTGTTCTCCCGCCCTGAATGAGGACGGCGCTAATAGCGGGCAGGGTCACGGCGAGGAGGCAGGGTGAGTCTTGCGCTGGTGCTCGGGGGTCCCCAAGCCCCGGCGTGGCGGTGCCAGGCCCCTTGGGAGGGGCCCCTCAAGGGGCGACGTATGGTTTGGGTTAGCTCCCAGGAGGCCGTCAGGCCCGATCAGCCAGGTGTGCGTCGAGCGGAGGGGCGGGCCGAGGTGAGGCTGCTGGCGAGTGGGAGCATGGGCCCAAGCATTTTGGCGTGGGGAGCCTTCAAAGGTCTCCGGGTGCTCTGAGGGCCTTGTCCGTTCTCCCGCCCTGAATGACCGGCAGTGCCCCTATAGGCCAGGGTGGAGGAGGGGCGGCACGTTGAGTCTTGCACAGGGGCTCGGTGGTCCCCAATCCCCACTTTGCAGCACCAAGCCCCTTTGGAGGGGCCCTCGTGGGCCAACATACGGTTAGGTTTAACCCCCAGGAGGCCAGCAGGCCTGATCCGCCAGCTGTGCCGCGAGCGGAGGCACGGGCAGAGGTGAGGGCGCTGGCGAGAAGGAGCATGGGCCTAAGCGTTTTGGGGCGGGGGGCCTTTGAATGTTGCAGGGGGCTCAGAGGGCCCTGCCCGTTCTCCCGCCCTGAATGACCGGAGGCGCCCCTATCGGCCCAGGTGGAGGCGGGGCGGCAGGGTGAGTCTGGCGCTGGGGCTCGGGGGTCCAAAACCACGGGCGTTCCGGCACGAGGCCTGTTGGGAGAGGCCCCTCTGCGGCCAACTAGGGTTAGTGTTAGCCCCCAGGAGGCCTGCAGGTCTGATCCGCTGGCTGTGAGGTGAATGGAGGGGTGAGCCGAGATGAGGTCGCTGGCGAGCGAGAGCGTGCACCCAAGCGTATTGGCTTGGGGGGCCTTCGAGGTCGCCAGGGGCTCGGAGGGCCCTGCCCGTCCTTCCGTTCTGAAAGACCGACGGCGCCCATAGCGGCCCAGGTGGCGATGGGGAGGCGTGGTGAGTCCGACGCTGGGTTTCATGGGTTCTCAATCCCCGGCGTTGCGGTGCAAGGCCACTTAAGAGGGGCCCCTCAGGGGTCGACCTAGGTTTAGGGTTAGCACCCAGGATGCCAGAAGGCCCGATCCGCCTGCTGTGCGGCGAGTGGAAGGGTGGCCCGAGGTGAGGGCGCTTCGAGCGGGAGCGTGGGCCCAAGCATTTTGGCATGGGGGGCCTTCGAAGGTCGCCGAAGACTCAGAGTGCCCTGCCCGTTCTCCCGCCCTGAATGACCGGTGGCGCCCCAAGCAGCCTGGGTGGTGGTGGGGCGCAGGGTGAGTCCGGCACTGGGGCTCGGGGTCCCCAACCCGGCGTTGCGGTCCCAGGCCCCTTGGGAGGGTCCCCTCGTGGGCCGACCTAGGGTTAGTGTTAGTCCCCAGGAGGCTGGCAGGCCCAATCCGCCAACTGTGTGGAGAGCAGAAGCGCTGGCCGAGGTGAGGCCGCTAGTGAGCGGGAGCGTGGGCCCTAGCGTTCTGGCACGTGCGGCGTTCGAAATTTCCCGGGGGCTCTGAGGGCCCTGCCGGTTCTCTCGCCCTGCATGATCCTCGGTTATCCTAGGGGCCTGGGTGGAAGAGGGGGGGCAGGGTGAGTCCGGTGCTTGGGCTTGGGGGTCCCAAATCCCCAGCGTCGTGGCACCAGCACCTTGGGAGGGGCCCCTCCGGGGCCAACCTAGGGTTAGTGTAAGTCCCCAGGAAGCCGGCAGGCCCGACCCGCCGGCTGTGTGGCGTCCAGAGGGGCAGGCTGAGGTGAGGGCGCTGGCGAGCGGGAGTGTGGGCCCAGGCATTTTCGCACGGGTGCCTTCGAAGGTCACCAGTGCCTCGGAGGGCCCTGCCCGTTCTCTTGCCCTGAATGACCGGCGGCGACCCTAGCAGCTCGGGTGGCCTGGGGGCGGCAAGTTGAGTCCAGCGCTGGGGCTCGTGGGTACCCAATCCCCGGCGTTGCGGTGCCAGGCCTCTTGGGAACCGACCTAGGGTTAGGGTTAGCCCCCAGGAGGCTCTCAGGCCGGATCCGCCGGCTGTGTGGAGAGCGGAAGTGCTGGCCGAGTGGAGGCCGCTGGTGAGCCGGAGCGTGGACCCAAGTGTTCTGGCGCAGGCAGCCTTCGAAGGTCGCCAGGGGCTCGGAGGGCCCTGCCCGTTCTCCCGCCCTGAATGTCCGGCAGCACGCCTAGCAGCCCGGGTTGTGGCAGGGCAGCAGGGTAGAGTCTGGCGCTGGGGCTCGGGGGTCCCCAATCCCAGGCGTTGCGGCGATAAGCACCTTGGGATGGCCCCCTCGGTGGCCGACCTAGGGTTAGGGTTAGCCCCTAGGAGTCCAGCAGGCCCGATCCGCCCGCTGTTTGGAGAGCGGAGGGGCGGGCCGAGGTGAGGACGCTGGCGAGCGGCAGCATTGGTCCAAGCGTTTTGGCATGGGGTCCTTCGAAAGTCGCTGGGGGCTCGGAGGGCCCCGCCCGTACTCCCACCCTGAATGACCGGCAGCGCCACTAGCGGCCCGCGTGGCGGCAGGGTGGCACGGTTAGTCCAGCGCTGGGGCTCCGGTGTCAGCAATCCCAGGCGTTGTGGCGCCAGGCCCCATCGGACGGGCCCCTCGAGGGCCGACCTAGGGTTAGGGTTAGCCCACAGGAGGCCTGCAGGCCTCATCAGCCGGTTGTGCGGTGAGCGGAGGGGAGGGCCAAGGTGATGGTGCTGGCGATGGGGAAGTTGGGCCCAAGCGTTTTAGTGAGGGAGGTATTCGAAGGTTGCCTGGGGCTCAGAGGGCCCTGCCCCTTCTCCCTCCTTGAATGACCGGTGGTGCCCCTACCATCCCAGTTGGCGGTGGGGCAGCAGGGAGAGTCTGGCGCTGGGGTTCGGGTGTCCCCAATCCCCGGTGTTGCAGCGCAAGGCTCCTTGGGCGGGGCCCCTCGTGGGCCGACCAAGTGTTAGGGTTAGCCCCCAGGATGCCGACAGGCCTGATCTGCAGCCTGTGCGGCAAGTGGAGGAGTGGGCTAAGATGTGGGTGCTGGGGAGCAGGAGCGTGGGCCCAAGCATTTTCGCAAGTGCGGCCTTCAAATGTCGCCAGGGGCTTGAAGGTCCCTGCCTGTTCTCCCGCACTGAATGACTGGTGGCGCCCCTAGCGGCTCCGGTGGTGTCGGGTCGGCAGGGTGAGTCCAGCGCTGGAGCTCGGGGGTCCCCAAAATCCAGCGTTGCTGCGCCAGGCCCCTTGGGAAGGCCGGCTCGGGGGTCGACCTAGGGTTAGGGTTACCCCCAGGAGGCCAGTAGGCCCGATCTGCCAGCTGTGCGACGAGCGGAGGGGCGGGCTGAGATGAGAGCACTGGCCAGCGGGGAATGTGGGCCCAAGCATTTTGGCACGAGGCGCCTTCAAAGGTCACCAGGGGCTTGGAGGGCCCTGCCCATTCTCCTGCTCTGAATGACCGACGGCGTCCCTTGTGGCCCGGTTGGCAGCGGGGCGGCAGGGAGAGTGTGGCACTGGGGCTCGGGGTTCCCCAATCCCCGGCTTTGCGGCGCCAGGGCCTTTGGGAGGGTCCTCTTGGGGACGGACCTAGGGTTAGGTTTAGCCCCCGGGAGGCCGGCAGGCCCGATCTGCCGGCTGTGTGGCGAGCGGAGGGGCGGGCCGAGATGAGGGTGCTGGCGAGCGGGAACATGGGCCCAAGCGTTTTGGCACGAGTAGCCTTCGAAGGTCGCCAGGGGCTAAGGGGGCCTTGCCCGTTCTCCCTCCCTGAATGACCAGCAGCGCCTCTACCAGCCCGGTTGGTGGCGGGGAAGCAAGGTGAGTCCGGTGCTGGGGCTCAGGGGTCCACAATCCCCGGCATTGCAGCAGCAGGTGCCTTGGGAGGGGCCCCTCGTGGGCCAATCTAGGGTTAGGGTTAGCCCCCAGGAGGCCGTCAGGCCAGATCAGCCAGCTTTGCGGTGAGTGGAGGGGCGGGCCGAGGTGAGGGCGCTGACAAGCGATAGCGTGGGCACAAGCGTTTTGATGCGGGGTGCCCTCGAAGGTCGCCCGTGGCTCGGAGGGCCCTGCCTGTTCTCACGCCCTGAATGACCGGCGGTGCAGCTAGGGGCCTGGGTGGCAGTGGGGCGGCACAGTGAGTCTGGCGCTGGGGCTCAGTTGTCCCCAATCCCTTGTGTTGCGGCTCCAGGCCCCTTGGGATGGGCCCCTAGGGGGCCTACATGGGGTTAGGGTTAGCCCCCAGGAGGCTGGGAGGCCCAATCCGCTGGCTGTGCAGTGAGCAGAGGGGCAGGCCGAGGTAAGGGCGATGGCGAGTGGGAGCGTGGTCCCAAGCGCTTTGGCGCGGGGGGCCTTCGAAAGTCGCTGGGGGCTTGGAGGGCCCTGCAGTTCTCCCGCCCTGAATGACCGGTGGTGCCCCTTGTGGCCCAGGTGGCGGTGGGGGGCATGGTGAGTCTGGCGCTGGGGCTCAGGAGTCCCCAATACTCGTCATTGCGGTGCCAGGCCCCTTGGGAGGGGCCACTAGGGGGTAGGCCTAGGGTTCGGGTTAGCCCCCAGAAGGCCCGCAGGCCCGATCCGCCAGCTGTGCGGCGAGTGGAGGGGAGGGCCGAGGTAAGGGCGCTGGCGAGTGGGAGCGTGGGCCGAAGCGTTTTGTCATGGGGAGCCTTCAAAGGTCTCCGGGGGCTCAGAGGGCCCTACCCGTTCTCCCGCACTGAATGACCGGCGGCTCCCCTAGCGGCCTGGGTGGTGGCGGAGCTGCAGGGTGAGTCCGGCGCTGGGGCTCGGGAGTCCTCAATCCCTGGCGGTGCGGCGCCATGCCCCTTGGGATGGGCCCCTAGGGGGCCTACCTAGGGTTAGGGTTATCCACCAGGAGTCTGGGAGGCCCGATCCGTCAGCTGTGCGGCGAGCAGAGTGGCGGACTGAGGTAAGGGCACAGGTGAGCGGGAGCGTGGGCCCAAAGCGTTTTAGTGCGGGGGGCCTTCAAAAGTCGCCGGTGGCTCGGAGGGCCCTGCCCGTTCTCCCTCCCTGAATGACTGGCGGTGCCCCTAGCGGCCCAGGGAGCGGTAGGGCGGGAGGGTGAGTCCAGCGCTGGGGCTCGGGAGTCCCCTATCCCTGGTATTGTGGCAATAGGAACCTGGGATGGGCCCCTCGGGGGCCCACCAAAGTTAGGGTAACACCCAGGAGGCTGGCAGTCCCGATCCACAAGCTGTGCAGCGAGCGGAGGGGCGGACCGAGGTAAGGGCACAGGGAGCGGGAGCATGGGCCCAAGCGTTTTGGCGTGGGGGGGCCTTCGAAGGTCGCCAGGGGCTAGGAGGGATCTGCCCGTACTCCCTCCCTGAATGACCGACGGTGCTCCTAGCGGCCCGGGTGGCGGCAGGGCAACACAGTGAGTCCAGCGCTGGGGTTCAGGGGTCCCCAATACCCGGGGTTGCGGTGCCAGGCCCCTTGGGACGGGCCCCTGGAGGGCCGACCTAGGGTTAGGCTTAGGCCCCAGGAGGTCAGCAGTCCCTATCAGCTTGGTGTGCAGCGAAGGGGTGGGCCAAGGTGAGGGCGCTGGCGAGTGGGAGCGTGGGCCGAAGCATTTTGTCGTGGGGAGCCTTCAAAGGTCTCCGGGGGCTCAGAGGGCCCTACCGGTTCTCCCGCACTGAATGACCGGCGGCTCCCCTAGCGGCCCGGGTGGTGGCTGAGCTGCAGGGTGAGTCCGGCGCTGGGGCTCAGTAGTCCCAAATCCCGGCGTTGCTGCACCAGGCCCCTTGGGATGGGCCCCTGGGGGGCCTACCTAGGGTTAGGGTTAGCCCCCAGGAGGCTGGGAGGCCTGATCCGTGGGCTGTACGGCGAGAGGAGGGTCAGGCCGAGGTAAGGGCGATGGCGAATGGGAGCGTGTTCCCAAGCGCTTTGAGGCAGGGGGCCTTCGAAAGTCGCTGGGGGCTCGGAAGGCCCTGCCGTTCTCCCGCCCTGAATGACTGGTGGTGCCCCTTGTGGCCCGGGTGGCGGTGGGAGGCATGGTGAGTCCGGCGCTGGGGCTCAGAAGTCCCCAATCCTCCTCATTGCGGCGCCAGGCCCCTTGGGAGGGGCCACTAGGGAGTCGACCTAGGGTTCGGGTTAGCCCCCAGAAGGCCCACAGGCCCGATCCGCCATCTGTGTGGCGAGCTGAGGGGATGGCCGAGGTAAGGGCGCTGGCGAGCAGGAGCGTGGGCCCTAGCGTTTTGGTGCGGGGGGCCTTCGAAGGTCGCTGGAGTCTTGGAGGGCCCTGCCCCTTCTCCCTCCCTGAATGACCGGCGGTGCCCCTAGCGGTCCAGGTGGCGGTAGGGCAGGAGGGTGAGTCGGGCGCTGGGGCTCGGGATTCCCAAATTCCCGGTGTTGGGGCAATAGGAACCTGGGATGGGCCCCTCGGGGGCCCACCAACGGTTAGGGTAACACCCAGGAGGATGGCAGTCCCAATCCACTGGCTGTGCTGCGAGCGGAGGGGCGGACCGAGGTGAGGGCATAGGCGAGCGGGAGCATGGGCCCAAGCGTTTTGGCGCGGGGGGCCTTCGAATGTCACCAGGGGCTTGGAGGGATCTGCCTGTGCTCCCTCCATGAATGACCGACAGTGCTCCTAGCGGCCGAGGTGGCGGCGGGGCAACATGATGAGTCCGGCACTGGGACTCGGGGGTCCCCAATCCCAGGCATTGCGGTGCCAAGCCCCTATGGAGGGGCCCCTCAGGGGCAAACCTAGGGTTATGGATAGCCTCCAGGAGGAGGGCAGGCCTCATCCACCGGCTCTGCACCGTGCGGGGGGTGGGCCGAGGTGAGGGCGCTGGCAAGCAGGAGCGTGGGAGCCAGAGTTTTTGCGCAGGGGGCCTTCGAAGGTTGCAGGGGGATAGGAGGGCCCTGCCTGTTCTCACTTCCTGAATGACTGGCAACGCCCCTAGCGCCCTGGGTGCTTGTGGGGTGGCAGAGTGAGTCCAGCACTGGGGCTCGGGGTTCCCAAATCCCCGGCATTGCGGTGCCAGGCTCCTTGGGAGGGGCCTCTCGGGGGCCGACCTAGGGTAAGTGTTAGCCCCCAGGAGTCCAGCAAGCCCGTTCCCCCAGCTCTACAGCAGGCGGAGGGGCAGGCCGAGGTGAAGGTGCTGGCGAGAGGGAGTGTGGGCCCAAGCGTTTTGGTGCGGGGGGCCTTTGAATGTCGCCGGGGCTTGGAGGGCCCTGCCCATTCTCTCGCCCTGAATGACTGGCGGCGCCCTTAGCAGCCCGGGTTGCTGTGGGGCGGCAGGGAGACTCAGGCGCTGGCCTCGGCGGTCCCCAATCCCCGGCATTGTGGTGCCAGGCCCCTTGGGAGGGGCCCCTTGGGGGCTGACTAGGATTAGGGTTTGTCCCCAGGAGGACGGCAAGCCCAGCGCTAAGTGGTTCTGGCAATGTAACAAAAATGCCATACACTTATCTGTAAGAAATAACAGTGTACAGGAACCCTCTTAGCCCTAACATCATCCTTTCTGAATATGGAAGCCAGCCCCAAGGTGGTCCTGGAAGTCTGACGAAAGGGCTAAGCACTTTTCTCTGAGTCTCCACACTATACAGGGAAAGACCAATGTACATCATCTTTCACGAGTAGGAAGCATTAATGAAAAGGTTCTGGAATTTCGAGGACTCTGACCCATCCTTATTGGTAATAAACCACCCTGTACAGGAAAACACCTTCAACTCTCATCAGCCTCCTCAATCCTGATTCCGATTCAACTTTGGGTGTGTAGGACTAGGGAAATGTCCACATCTTATTGCTAAGAAAGAACGATGTCAGGGTAATGCCCTTCAAGTCACCTCAGCCTTCCTGAAGATGGAAGCAGGAATCAAGGTGGTTATGTTACCATGAGGTAAGGAAGATGAGCATATAAGTGAGAAACAACAGTGGGCAGGACCTCTCTTCCAAGGAACAGTATCTTTGCTTAATGTTGAATCCCTATGGTAAGTGGTTGTGGCCATTTGTGAGGTGAAAATCTTAAGTGTTTTGTAAAACCTCTTGGTCATTCACAGATGAGACTAAGGTAGTTGGGGACTCCTAGGCAGTGATTTGTCCACTGTCAAAAATATAAAAAGATAAGAGACAGATGAGGTCTACTCAGGCATTGTCCTTTATCCTCATCCTCCGTGAGGAAGGTCATCTCTGGACAGCTCAGTGACAGGGTCTCATTCACAGTGGGGGCATCTGTTCCTCACAGACATCAGGCAGGGAAATGGATTTGGTTCTCTGTGCCAGCCCAGCCACAGCTGAGTGTCACAGCACCCTCTCGTGGGC
Organism: Ursus americanus; assembly: GCF_024610735.1. NCBI lineage: Eukaryota > Metazoa > Chordata > Mammalia > Carnivora > Ursidae > Ursus > Ursus americanus. The sequence goes on from NW_028273625.1 coordinate 1,705,968, forward strand.
TCATAAGGGTTTCACTGTCACCAGGCAGGTCATTGTATTTGATAAACCACTGTGAGAGTTTGCAATTGCCTTCATCTGCAACCTCCTAGAAGCAAATGCAGGTGTCTGGTACCATGTGAAGTCATGTGAAGGCATTGTGAGAAAGTGTCCTTTTGCTTAAGAAAAACATGGAGCTGGGGCTCCTGGCTGGCTCAGCCAGTTAAGCATGTGCCTTTGGCTCAGGTTATGATCCCAGGGTTCTGGGATCGAGCCCGGGCTCCCTGCTGAGCAGGAAAGGAGTTAGGGAAATAGCTTAGAACCCACAGAGAATGTGAATAAAGGGGAGTGAAATGGAACTTGGTCTGTGTTTTGCTTTAGGGATTTAAGTTAGTTTTTTCTCAATTGTGATTGTTCTTGAAACAGAAAAGCTGTATTGGTTTTTTTTACCTTTAATTTTTTTCTACTAATAATTTGTTATTATGATATGTTAGTCACTATACAGTATTTCCTTAGTTTTTGATGTAGTGTTCCGTGATTCATTATTTGCATATAACACCCAGTGCTCCATGCAATATGTACCTTCCTTAATACCCATCACTGGCCCATCCCAATCCCCCACCCCTCTCCCCTCTGAAGCCCTCAGTTTGTTTCCCAGAGTCCATAGTCTCTCGTGGTTCATTCCCCCTTCTGTTTAGGGTCCATTGTCTAAAGGGACAGACAGTGGAAGTTCACCAAATATAAGATCGAAATTTCATTGTTCATTATAGATGCCGCCAAGTAGTTCCCAGACATTTCATTCTACTGTAGTAATTCATTATACCTGTGAAGGTGCACGTGGAAGACAATTGATGCATTCATAGTGTTAATAAAACACGCCCCTCAGTAGTAGAATAAGAGAGGATGCATATGTGTAAAATTATTCGACTACAGCTTCCATGCTTTCCCTTTGGTTCCTTATTATCTATGAAATTGGACAATTTTTGTTCTCTAGGCTTAAAACTCATTGTCAAGTATTCAGAGTTTTTCAATGCTGATCTTCTCCTTTATAAGTTACCAAAAACCTAAAATATGTATGAACTTTAAAAAGCGCTATATTGAAAATGACAGCAGGGAAGTTCCATTTTGTAAATATTGTGTCAATGGATCTCTATTTTGACGTCAGTGTTCATTAGAAATGATGACATTTCATGTGAGTATAAATATCAATGTGAAAAAGAAAAGGTAGGAAGAACCTTGAATGTTTAAGTAATTGGTGAAATGACAGGTGTGTGTGTGTGTGTGTGTGTGTGTGTGTGTGTGTGTGTGTGTAATTGATTTTCAGTGAATGGTTCAGCTCCTTGTAGGGCTTCCGAGAGAGCCCAGGTGAACCTTTCAATGAGTTGGTATCTGTTTTCAGAACATGGGAATCTCTTAGTCCAATAGTCAATCAGGCAAGCTTTGAGGTCTTGAAGAGTTTCAGTCCTCAGCGATGGTGTTGCAGAACCTTGTGAGCAAACCCTAGGGTATGGTCAGAGCCCTCATTAGCTGGTACCAAGGTGTGACGATTTCAGACAGCATTTCCCAAAGAAGTACCTCTTGAGTCTCTGTCCTTGTCAGTTCCCTACACTTCCTTACACTAGTTATGTGATCAGTGTGTTTCAGGATAATCCCCACATGTGATTTTTGCTATTTCCTACTAGTTCTATCTGTTTCTCATCTTCTTCTTTTATGGTAGGGGTTGGGAAGCAACCTGTGTGGTGGAGGAAGGGGTGTGCTAGTTGTCTGCCTTCAGAGGAACAAATAATGCCTAGAAATTGTACTGTAGTTTGAGGTTAATTGTCCATCCTCTGAGTGTCAGGAATTCCATCACTTTACTTTGATGCTAGTCTGTTCTTCAAGCTGTCCTCAGAAATAAGGACGTCATCCATCTAGGGAATACTGGTTTGTTTGTATGTTTTCATTTTAGGAAAGGCTTTGCTGTTCCTGAAAATAATACTGTAGAGCACCCTTTCCTGTTCTTATTGGCCATCAGTCAATCTTTTGTGAAGTATTCGTTTATAAATAGACTCTATGGTTGATGAGCAGGAATTATTTATTGACAAGTTTTTGTCAGTGTGTGTATTGCAAATCTTTACTTCCCAGCCTGCGGTTCACTTTTTCATTTTCTTATGGTCATAAGATAAGGAGAAATGTCACATTTTTATGAAGTCCCACTGAATTCTTTTAAATGGTTAGTGCACCCTATGTCCTACCCCAAGATTGACAGGTTCTACGTTTTCTTTCAGAAACTGTCCAATGGGAAGCTACAATCCATTTTCTCTGTCCATTTATTGCTTACAAATGTCACATTTTTATGAAGTCCCACTGAATTCTTTTAAATGGTTAGTGCACCCTATGTCATACCCCAAGATTGACAGGTTCTACGTTTTCTTTCAGAAACTGTCCAATGGGAAGCTACAATCCATTTTCTCTGTCCATTTATTGCTTACAAATGTCACATTTTTATGAAGTCCCACTGAATTCTTTTAAATGGTTAGTGCACCCTATGTCATACCCCAAGATTGACAGGTTCTACGTTTTCTTCAGAAACTGTCCAATGGGAAGCTACAATCCAATTTCTCTGCCCATTTATTGCTTACAAATGTATTTTGACCATCTGTTTCCCAGGAAACCTCTTTTATTATTATTATTATTATTATTATTATTATTATTATTATTATTATTATTATTTTAAATTGCATTTTTAATTCTAATATGATATTTAAACACTGTTTTTGATTTTCTATGTACACAATCGTATTATCTGTGAATAGTCACAATTATCCCCTCAATTCTTATCCTTTTTGTTTCTCTTGCCTTAAAACACTGGTAGATTCTCCGATGTCACAATAAATAGAGCATCATTGTTTGAAGATTTTAATATACCTTTCTCAATATCTGAAAGAAAAAGCAGACAAAACATTGGTAACAAATGTGACCTAATTGACATATAGGGAACATTCCATAATAAGTGCAGAATACATTATTTTCAAGTGGTCATAGACTCTTTACCCAAATAGATGATAGGTGGGGCCAAGAATCAAGTCTACAAATCTTAAACCCTGAAATTAACTAGATTCTATTCTTAGACCACAGGGGAATTGAGCCACAGTCATAGCGAAATGAAAATCAAGAAGTCCTTCAATGTTTAAAATTAAATGGAACTTTGCGACATATCCTAAAGGTCAGAGAGGGAATCTCAATGGAAATTCTGAACCTTTTCTACATGAGGGCTCACACACAATGGCACTTTCTTTGTGAAGAGCATTATAATAACCTAGACAGGAGTTGAGCCTTAAGTCAGAGTTCTGCCTACCCCAGCCACACCTGGCAGGCTTGGACTGTGGTCCCCCTCAGCTGTCCTTTCTGGTGGTCCTGAGCTAAGGGGGTCAACATGGCCATATGGAAATGGGAAGCTGCCCACTCATAATGATGACGGTGCCCACTACCCAGCTGCCCTCTCTGGTGGCTTTGAGCTAAGGGGGTCAACATGGCCGTATGGAAATTAGAAGCTCCCCACTCTTAGTGATGACGTTGCTATCGTATCATCCTCACCAGTCCAACAACATGATTTCTGAGTGAAATATGACACAAGAGTGACTTCTTGGCATTCCTTCAGGTTTGAAAATCATCTGGTGAGTCATCTATTCGAAATATGGATTCAACATGTGTACTTTATTCTGGAAAAGCAATAGACACAATAGCAATTATGGCTTCCTGAGATCTTGTTCTTGAGAGACATCATAATGGCTCTTTGTAGCATTCTGCCTCTTAAACTTCCCAACTAGGGTGTAGATATTTTAGGCACATTTTCAGACGGTTAGAAAGGGACTCGGATGATATGAGTCACAGAGGATTTTAGTGTCAGAAACCTAAGTGGGATCCCCAAACTGACTCCAAATCGCTTGTTGTTCCATACAGGGTACTATTTCCCTCTTATCTCTGGTCTTCTCAATCTGGAAACCTATCAAGTATCAGGATTTTCTTGTCATGTGGACAACTGGAACGAATTCAGCGGGCCTTTTCACATCTGCCCATGGTGATCATTAAGATCATTATCTCAGTGGAGGACCTCTGGGTAAGATACTCAAAGATCCTTAGGAATAGAGACAGTATAATATTTTTCTGGTATTAAAGTTACTGAAACCAACTATCTTTTTTAGTCCATTCAGGCTCTGGTATGTTCAGAGGGTGCTGTAAAACAGGTCTGAAATAGTATTTAAAAACACTCAGCTCAGCCTCTTCTACAAAGTGAGCCAATGCTTATAAATATGGCTAAAATATTCCCTTACCTACGATTACTTCCCAGCCATCATAGTGTTTATATGGTATGACTGTCACTTACATTAGTCAACATTTGCAGAGAAAGAACTTAGGGCATCCAGGGGGCACTTCATGTTGAAATTAGTTTGTGACAACGAGCTACTGTGTTTTATTCTGCAGTCCAAGGGAATGGTGCCAGACACCTCTAAGGTGTCTAGCAGTTCTACAATTCTGATTTTAAGTGGTCTGTGTGCTTCATAGATTTGGGCAGGAGAAGGGCAGGAGTCCAGAGACTGTGAACACTTCTGTTACCTGTGCTGACCATGGAGCAGGTAGCCTTCTGTGGGATTCATTTTGAATTCTTGGTACTCTTGTGAAAGGTGCTTTTGTCTCAAATTCCTCCATTTAGGAGTAATTATAATGATGAAAGTAATTTTTATCTTATATCATCTGTGGACCCTGATACTGGGCTCCCAGGGAAGCTATCCTTTAACATTTTACCCGGCTCAAATTGATTGGGCAAAACCTGAAAGCATGGGCCCTATTTCTGCCCCAAGCACATGTTGTACATCTGCTTCGAGAAGAAAACAATAACCAAAAATGCCAACATAAAGATAAGAAAAAATAAAGAACCTCTTTGGCTCCCATAAGATTAAAGTCATACTGACATGTACATACTGAAAACATAAGAAAGAGTCTGTCACTTTCTAGAATCTAAGAATATCCTCATTGTGGTGTGTAACTCTGTACTTAAAAGAAAACAGAAAAAAATATATAAGTCTGCCCCAAATGTTCCTTCCCCGGAGCACTCCCTTCTTGGTGAAGATTGTGTCTCCCAGGAAGCTGTCCTGACTTTGGTTTGAAGAAAGGTCTCTTCCTTTCTCTCTAAAATGTTTTTAAAAGTTCATTCACGCAATGTCGATAATAACAGTGTTTTCTATTTAAGTGATAAATAAATGTTCCACTCTAGTTTTATTGGCAATAGACGAATTTAGGGTTTCTTTAGAAGAGTAAGTCTGCCTTCCAGAAAAGGCAAGGTCATTGGTCTATTGAGAATGAAGATAATTACTGCTAAACAACATATATGTGTTACCCCTTCGCCCAGAAACCGAAGCAGATGTGCAGGCTTTAGGTCAGAGGTGCCTTCTTCTCCCCACCTGACAGCAATTCTCTGCTCTGGCTCCAAGAAACCCGAGGTTTTGAACGTCAGCATCGGAGTCAGCGAGGCAGCTTGTCACAGGACACCAGTGCTCAGAGAAAGCACAGGTATGTTTGGCAAAATGTCCTATATATGTCAGGGCTGGAGGTAAACCTCTCATTATCCCAAAACCTCCTGGGCTTTTCTCTTTTCTCTAGTTGAGCCACAAAGTAAAATTGAAGTAGCTGTCAGCATTCTGGGTTTGGTACAAGAATTACTTAGTTTCCCTGCAGGTAGAACTTTGCAGGGGATCACAATTTCTCTGTCCATTTATTGCTTACAAATGTATTTTGACCATCTGTTTCCTAGGAACCATCTTTTATTAGAAAGGGGAGGTGAGATTCACTCTGTGCCTGTTTGTAACATCTAATTTGTTCCTTCATCTAACAGTGTTTATTCAATTGGGCCTAAGATATGGTTGAGTGGCAAGCATCTAGAGTTAGGTGGCTTATTTTCATCTGATACAGACTTGGATGATGTCATTTGACAAAGGTGATGTTTCATCATTGATTAGTTTATTCTTCAGAAGAGTTAAAATTAGGGTGGAGGGAAAATTCAAAATTATCCAAAGCGGCCTGTTCCTGTTTAAAAGTTGAGCTTGTCTTTCTAGTTTTACTAAATGTATTATCTCGATATTTTGAGGTGCCATATTCTCTCTGTAGTTTCTTTGGTGGTGGAGTCAGAAGGAGAGTCTGGGAATTCTTTTGGATAGTGGCATGCTGGTGGCTTCAAGGGGCTTGGAGTCAGGAGCCTTGGGGTGAAGTCTGCAACTGCTTGCCTGACCCTGGGTGCATCTCACAGAGGTTTTGCTTCATCTTATGAAATTGCCAGCAGATAATGTTCTGCTTAAAGGGGAACACTCCCATCCTGTTGGTGGCAATGCAAAGTGGTGCAGCCAGTCTAGGAAACAGTGTGGGGGTTCCTCAAAAAGTTAAACATTGAACAACCCCATGATCCAGCAATTGCTCTCCTAGGTATTTACCCAAAGGATACAAAAATGCAGATTCAAAGGGGGTACATGCACCATGATGTTTATAGCAGCAATGTCCACAGTAGCCAAACTATGGAGAGAATCCCAAAGTCTATGCACTGATGAATGGATAAAGCAGAAGTGGGATACATATATATAATGGAATATGACCCAGCTTCAAAAAGAATGAAATCTTACCCTTTGCAAGGATGTGGATGGACCTAGAGTGTATTAAGCTAAGCAAAATATTTGAGGAAAGAGAAATATACTATGCTCTCACGCTTGTGGAATTTCAGAAAGAAAACAGATGAACAGAGTGGAGGGGTGATGAGAGAGGCAAACAAGGAAATAGACTCAAACTTGGAGAACAAACTGAGTGTTGCTGCAGGACAGGGGCATGGGGGGAAGAGTTAAATGGGTGAGGGGTATTAAGGAGGGCACTTGTGATGAGCACCGAGTTCTGTATGCAGGTGAGGAATCACTAAATCCTACCCCTGAAGCGAATATTCCATGGCATGTGAACTAACTGGAATTTAAGTAAAAGAAGAAAGGAAAAAGTGTTCTGCTTCATGAAGAGTGAGGTAAAATTGTAGTGATTTGGGCTGTACTATTCTATAGATGAGAGATGTGAAACACCCTGTTGTAGGATACACTAGTTTCTTATCACATAAGGAGTCCTCAGAAAGCTGCAATGAAAGATTCAGGTCTCAGAGCATGTTCATGTTCCACTGATATGTTACAGTTTGCACAAGTAGGAAAGAAGGTGGAGAGAGAGGCAACAGAAGGGGAAAGCAGGTGTGAACCTTTCATTTGTTAGCATTATAGCTTTCTCATGAAAGCTTTATGTCAGTGTGATTTTGGAAGCAGAGGGGGAATCCGGGAGCTTTGCAGGAGACAGGGGGGAGTTCCAGGTCTGGGTAAAGCTGACAGGGGTCCCAGAGGAGAGCTGAATGCATTCTGCAGCAGGGTGTGTTCAGGGTGGGCTCCAGGGGTGGCTGTGGGTCTCCTGGGTGAGAGTTGTGACAGGTGAGGGCTGTGTGCAAGTTCCTGGCTGAGGACAAGTGAGGCACTGGCTGAGAGCTGGCAGAGAACCTTCTTCCGGGCCGCCATCCTCACCCAACACACAGCCTCATCTTCTGTTCCTGTCACTCCAATTCAGACTTCTCCGAAGTTGAGTGAGAACACATCAAGAGCATTCTTAACAGAAGGGAAAGCATGTGCAAAGGCTCTGGGGCAGGAGAATTTCAGGTATGTCCAGGAGCAGCAAGAAGGACCTGTAGCCACAGGAGACAGCTTAGGACATGACCTCAGAGAGGTGTCAGAAAGCCATTCCAGGGCTATAACCCCATGAGACCCTGTTTCACTGGGCCATCCTGGCTGCAGTGTTGAGAACAGATGACAGAGGGTTGAAGATGGCAAGGGAGGTCAATGACGAATCTTTTCCAGGATCTCAGGCACTGTGGACCAGACAGGTGCCCTTGGATGGAGTGGTTAGACCTATTCTGGGTCCATTTTGAAGATGGAGCTCGCAGGATTTGCTGATGGGTTAGCTATTAGGAGCTGGAGAACGGAGGAATTGGGGTAAATCCCATCTGTTGTGGGTTTTCCTGATCGAGGGGAAGGAGAGGTTTTCTCAGGGGGTAGGAGGTAGTCCGTGTTCCGCATGCTGAGGAAAGTGCCTTTCCCGGTGGATCTGCTGAGGTTTGTGTCTGGGAGTACCTTTCACATCTCCTCCCTCAGCAATGCTCACGTACAAGTATCCCCCACTTTTTAAACGTTCACAGTAAGACACTGGGCTTTCTTGAAAGAACTATGTTATTACCCAGCTTCAGTAAGAGGAAGAGACCTGAAGAGGATTTCCCTCTTATGAAAAAAGGTGAACAGTGAGAATAGCGTTCAGCATCTGTTTTGGGGAGAAGCACGACAGAGGCGGCGTGCACCCCAACCAGGTCCTTCCGCTGGGATCCGCTCTCCGCATCCAGCCACCAGCATTTTGAATGGTGTCTGTGAGCCTCTGCTTCTGCTTTATCTTCATTTATGCTGGGCCTCCGTTAGAAACTTGTGTCCTGAGGCCTAAGAAAAGCCAAAGAGAGGAATTTTGGAGTCTGAGCACACTGTCTAATTGTTCCGTGTAAATTAATGGTCATTCCTTCTTGACACCATTTCTGCTGTGCAAGGTTTCTCAGAAGCCCTGTACTTTCAAAGAGCAGGGAAACCTATACCCCATGCTGCAGGGTTAGTTTTAGTCTCCATGCTGGACAGAACATTTCATGACTGTCGGATTTTCTCACTCAAACATTGAGACTTTGACCACCTTCACCCGTTTCTAGCACCCCATCTCCGAATCTGGCACCTACCAATCTGCTCTCAGTATCTATGCGTTCAGTATTTGTTTATTCCTCGTGGAATGTACATGAGAGCATCTGGTATTGGTCTTTCTGTGTCTGAGTTACTTGGCATAAGGACCCCAAGGTCTGTGTTTCCATGTCTGGTTCTTGTGAATAATGCTGCACTGAATGTGGGAGTGCATCTGTCTTTTTGAGGCAGTATTTTTGTGTTCTCCAAATCAATACTCTGTAGAGCCATTACTGGGTCATGTGGTAGTTGTATTTATTTCTTCAGGAACCTCCATACCTTTTGTCACAATGGCTGCACCAATTTCCATTCCCACCAACAGTGCACAGTGTCTCCTTGTCTGCACACCCTTGACCCCACCTGGTGTCTGTCTCTGGGAAAATTGCTGTTCCAACAATTGTGAGGGGATAGCCGATTGTGGGTTTGATGATGTTTCCCTGTCGATATTAAGTGATGTCGAATAACTTTCTCTGTCTGTTGGCACCTGTGTGCCATCTTTGGAAAGTATCTATTCACATATTCTCCCATTTTTTAATACAGATTTTTTTTTGTTTTGATTTGTACGAGTGTTGTGTGTATTTTGGATATTAGCCTCTTCTCACACATATGATTCGCAGATATTTTTTCTTATTGGGTCAGTGGCCTTTTAAGTTTTTGCTGGTTTCTTTTGCCAAGTGGAAGATTTCAGTTTGAAGTTGTTCCACTTGTTTATTTTTGCTTTTGTTTCTTTGCGTTTGGTGTCAGATCTGAAGACTCTTTGCCAAAACCTATGTCGAGAGACTTAGTACCTGGGTCTTCTTGGAGGTTTATGGATTCAGGTCTTATGTTCAAATCATTCATCCATTAAAAATTTTGGTGGTGTAAGAAATTGACCCAGTTATATTCTTCTGCCTTTAGTGTCCAGTTTGCCTGTTACCGCTCACTGTAGACACAGTCCTTCCGTCATGGCATATCTTCTGCTGCTGTGTCATAAGTTAGGATCATCTACGTGTGGGTAAGTTTCTGAGCTTTCTGTTCTGTTCCACTGACCTGGTGTCTGTGTTTATGCCAGTACCATCCTGTTTTGATGACAACAGCTTTGTAATCTAGCTTGAAATCCAGGAGTGTGTTGACTGCACCTTTCTTTCTTCAGGTTACTTTGCGTTTTGGGGGCCTTTTGTGATTCCATACAAGTTTGAGGACTGTTATCTATTTCCTTGAATAATGCCACTGGAATTCAGATAGGGATTTCATCACATCTGTCGATTGCTTTGGGTACGATGGACATGTTCACATAATTAACTCTTCCAGTTAAGGAGCATGGCGTATGCTTCCATTTGTTTGTGTTGCCTTCCAAATCTTTGAACCACACATTCTGCCCTCCTCGACACACCTGTTTTTCATTTCTTTTCTGCCATGTGTTGAGTGTACTATGTCTTTCGCATTTTTGGTTACTTTTATTCCTAGATTTTTTTTGATGCAATTGTAAATGGCATTGCTTTTTTAATTTCTCTTTGCGAAAGTGTGTCATCAGTATACAGAAATGCAAGAAGTTGGGTCATCTGGGTGGCCCCATAGGTGACGTGTCTGCCTTCAGCTCAGGTCATGATCCCAGAGTTCTGGGATTGAGCCCCGTGTAGGGCTCCCCGTTTATCGAGGGTCTGCTTCTCCCTCTTTCTGACATTACCCCTGCATGTGCTTTTTCTCTTCCTCTCAAATAAATAAATAAAATCTGAAAAAAAGTAAAGACAACAGGTCTCTGTATATTGACTTTATATCCTGCAGCTTTCTTGAATTTGTTTAAATTAACAGTTTTTTTTTTTTTTTGTGGAATCTTTCGGGATTTCATGTCATTTACAAATAGTGACAGTTTTCCTGTATGGATTTCATATCTTTCTCCTTTTTTAAAATGATGTTAGTCACCCTACAGTACTTCATTTGTTTTTGATGAAGTGTTCCATGATTCATTGCTTGCATATAACCCCTAGTGCTCATTATGACACGTGCCCTCCTTAATACCCATCACCAGGATTACCCATTCCCCTACCCTCCCTTTCTGCAACCTTCAGTTTGTTTCCCAGTGTCAATAGTCTCTCATGGTTCATCTCCCCCTCTCATTCCCCCCCCCTTCACTTTTCCCTTCCTTCTTCTAATGTTACATGCTATTCCTTCCATTCCACATCGGAGTCAAACCTTATGATAATTGTCTTTCTCTGCTTGACTTAATTTCACTTAGCATAATCCCCTCCTGGTCCATCCACCTTGGTGCAAATGGTGGGTATTCATCCTTTCTGATGACTGAGTAATATTCCATTGTATAGATGAACCACATCTTCTTCGTCCATTCATTTGCTGAAGGACATCTTGGCTCCTTCCACAGTTTGGCTATTATGGACATTGTTGCTATGAACGTTGGGATACAGGTGTCCCTTCTTTTCATTACTCTGTGTCTATAGGGTAAATACCCAGTAGTGCAATTGGTGGGTCATAGGATAGCTCTGTGTTTAATGTCTTGAGGAACCCCCATATTGTTCAAAAGTGCCTATACCAGCTTGAATTCTCACGAGTAGTGTAAGAGGGCTCCCCTTTCTCCATATCCTCTCTGACTTTTTGTAATTTCCTGTCTTGTTAATTTGTTTTTCAAGATTTTATTTATTTATTCCACAGAGATAGAGATGGCCAGCGAGAGAGGGAACACAAGCAGGGGGAGTGGGAGAGGAAGAAGCAGGCTCATAGCGGAGGAGCCTGATGTGGGGCTCGATCCCGTAATGCCAGGATTACGCCCTTAGCCGAAGACAGACGCTTAACCTCTGTACTACCCAGGTGCCCCCTGTGTTGTTAATTTTAACCATTCTAACTGGTGTAAGGTGGTATCTCATTGTCGTTTTGATTTGTATTTGCCTGATGGCAAGTGATGTGGAGCATTTTTTCATGTGTCTGTTGGCCATTTGTATGTCTTCTTTGGAGAAGTATCCCTTTGTGTCTTCTGCCCATTTTTTGGGTGTCGAGTTTGAGGAGTTCTTTATAGATCTTGGATACTAGCCCTTTATCTGTAATATCATTTGCAGATATCTTCTTCGATTCCATAGGTTGACTTTTTGTTTTGTTGATCATTTGCTTTGCCCTGCAGAAGCTTTTTATCTTGGTGAAGTGCCAATAGTTCCTTTTTTGCTTTTATTTCCTTTGCCTTTAGAGACGTGGCTTGCAAGAAGTTGTTGTGTCCAAGTTTGAAGAGTTCTTTTGATTTTGATATGAGACAGGAATCCATTATCTTTCTTTCCTGATTGTATTCGAGTCCTCTGTCTTTCTTGGTGAGTCTAGCTAAGTTTGTCAGTTTTGTTTATCTTTCCAAAAAAGGCAGCTTTCATTTTCATTGTTTTTTTTTTTGTCTTTTTAGTCTCCGTTGGATTTATTTATGCATTCCTTTTTGTTATTTCCTTATTTCTACTAATTTGGGGCTTTGTTTGTTGTTTTATTTTCTACTTCTTTACCACATAAATCAAGTTGTTTATTGGAGACCATTCTCATGGATTGATGAAGACTTGAGTTTCTATGAATGTCCCCCATAAAGCTACTTTTGCTGCATCCCTTATGTTTTTGTAAGTTGTCTTTTTCATCAGTGTCAAGGTACTTCTAAAATCTTTTTTGATTTCTTCTTTGTTGGTTGTTCAGTAGCTTGTTGTTAAATCTCCACGTATTTTTTTAAGATTATTTAGGTATCTGACAGAGAGTGAGACAGTGAAAGAGGGAATGGAAGCAGGGGGGTGGGAGAGGGAGAAGCGGGCTTCCCGCTGAGCAAGGAGCCTGATTCCAGGCTAAATCCCAGGATCCTGGGATCAGGACCTGAGCTGAAGGCAGATCCTTAACAACTGATCCACCCAGGCCCCCCAATCTCCACCTATTTTTGACTGTCCCATTTTTTTCTTGAGACTGATTTCTAGTTTCATATCATTGTGGTTGGACAAGATTTGAAGCAGAAGGTGAAGAGAGCATTCAGATAAAGGTTTGTTTCCTGAAGGGTTTTCTGAGGGCAGAGCATGAGTTCCGTGGGATGGAGGAAGGTTTTGTGAGACGGGGGTGGGGTTAACCCTTGTTAGAATTACTGACTACTACCATGCAGGCTGTGTGCTACTGTTCACACCGTAGTCCTGATGGACTTGTACTTCATTAGAAATATTTTCTAGGAGGTGTAGGCATAGCCTTCTCTTAAAGAAAGGTGCCATGTGGGTTCATGGCATGACCCCAGGTCACCAACCAGGATGTATGGTATTGTGGGTGATCAGAAACAGGCTTTCTGTGGGAAGTGACAGAAATAAGGTATGGTGAGCTCCATGACCATAGGTGAGGTCCCGAGTGACGCACTGGGTGTTGGGTTCTGTGGATCTGTCTCATCAGGTGCTGTGGAATTCAGGGACACCCTCCTGTCTGTGGATTTGTGTGGAGACAGGTAGACATCAGTGTCTGGCCAGGCATGAGGGTTGCACTGGCCCACCACCAGAGGTGCAGCGTGCAGGGGAGCCACTGCTTGGTTTCCACGAAAGGTGCCCAGCGTCTGTGACTGTGATTCCTAGCAGCCGCAAGGGGAGAGGAGGCCGGGGGTGGTGCACACTTCCTAGAGTTGTGGTCAGGTCTAGTCTGGAGCCCACTGAAGTCAGCCATACCTGGCCAGGAGGCACCCAGTCAGTGTAGCTTTGGGCACTGCTCCCATGGTACTTCGTGCCAGCTCCATGCTGCCACCTCCTGCTTTTCATCATCATCTTCAAGGTCATGTGACTCTGCTCTTGCCCCATGGCCTCCGGGGTATTGTCCGTCCTCCATCTGGCCCTCGTCCCTGGTGCCCTGTGCAGTCTGATGCCAGGGTAGCCTTCTCGAGACAAACATCTGGCCCTGATGGAACACTTCCATGGATCTCGTGTGATGCGAGGATGATGCCCTGCCCTGGAAGGGGGCTGCAGGTCCCCAATTAGGAGAGCCATGTCTCCCTTTTCAGCATGGCCTGCCCTCCCCTCAGTCTTCTTCAGGGAATCTCTCCCCACTTTCTGAGCGGACAGCTCAGAACTTAAAAATGAATATTATTTTACATATCTCTATGCCTTAGTTCATCCATGGCATGTCTTTCAGCCCCGTTAGTGGGGTTTTTTTTTTAGCAGTTCTGAAGGGCTGTCTGCTCATGGAGGGGATGACCTGGGTGGGACAGCTTTCCCTCTCATCTCCCTCAGCATGTCTCTGAGCCCTGAGGCCAGCTGTCCCACTGAGGATTGAGGGACCCGAGCCAGCCCATCCTGAACCCAGGCTGAGTCAGTTGTGTAGACTGATGTGTTTTGGAGCGGTGGGCAGCCGGCATGGGCCAGGGGCAGGCAGTGTCTCCTTCTCATTCCTTCCCTCCCTTCCTCCCAGAGGTAGCTCAGAGCAGCCTTCAACCCCTGCATCTCCAGATCCCTTGACTTATGCCTTCTGTGTTCAGCTGGTGACCTTGGAGTTTCGCATGGATTCTACCTCCCGTACCCTCTCCTGTAGCAGTTCCTGGATCAGGGGAGGGGTTGGACCCTTGTCTGTTTTTGATCTTCTTCCTGTCCCGCACCAAGCCCACCCACCGTTGCATCTTCCATGTATGTGCTTGGAAGCAAGCCCATCCACAGGCAACCTATTAGCCAAATGGATCCAGGCAATGAACATTGAAGTAGAGATCCAGGATCCATAATAAACCTGCTCTGAAACCTGTCCCAAAGTCTGTGACTCTCTCACACTGAAACAGAAACAATAATAGCTTTCTGGACTGTGAAGTGACATGTCTCTCTAATTCCAATCTTGAATGCATAGGTGCTGAACCTGGACAGAAAAGGACCATGGCTCCCGTGGGCTGGGATCCATAGTAAGAACTCAGTGAAATCTGAATTCGAGGCATAGAGTAAATAATTATTGTAGAGCGAATCCTCCCAAGTAGGGCTTATGCACAGTGCACAGGAAAAGCTTTTTTAAAGAGGTTCCTGAAAGAAAAATCTTTTTTAAAAATTTATTTTAATTCCAGTAGAGCTAACATACAGTGTTACATTCGTTTCAGGTGTACAATAGAGTGATTCAGTAATTCTATATATTACTCAGTGGTCATCAAGAAAAGTGTCCTCTTAATCCGCTTCATCTATTTCACTCATCCCTCTATCCACCTCCTCTCTGGTAACCATCCATTTGTTCTCTATTGTTAAGAGTTTGTATTTTCCCATGCCCATACTCAGGCAACCCTGTTTGGGTAGAGTTTCCGTGTCCCCTGCAAGGGTGAATGGGGGTGGGCATGCTCTGGGCCAGTATTTCCAGGCTTTTGTTCCCTGGCGGCTTTCTCTGGTGATCTGCTGTGCCTTTTCTGAGAGTCAGAGCAGCAGAGGCTGAATTGTCACAGAACAGAGGGAATGCGGCCCGTTCTCCACCCTTGTTCTGGCCACTTTAACTCCATTACTGTTGGTGCTGCTCAACCCTGTAGCATCCTGGGATGTGCACCCCACACCTGGTGTCCCTGGCCTCAATTCCGGGGCTAGTGCATCTCTGTCCTTTGTGTTTCTAATGCTGCCAGCCACCAGAAGACCTGATCTCTCTCTGGAAGCTCCTGGTCTCAGTCTGGATCCCCTGAGCACACCGGGATTCCAGAGTTCCATGAGAAGCCTGGTGGCTCTGGCACCTGGTTCAGGGTCTCAGTCTGCTGTTTCGCAGGTGCCTACCGCAAGTCCACCAGATCCCCTGTGCAGGTGGCCTGCCAGCCGCCAGCCGCCCCGTGGGCTCCTGGGTCTCCTGGTCTCAGTCTATGCCTGGTGAGCACACCGGGATTCCGGTGTTCCAGGAGAAGCCTGGTGGCGCACGCTCTGGGCTCACCGGTCTCAGTCCACTCTCTCCGGTGTGCCATCCATGAGTCCGCCCGCTCCCTGGTGCAGGTGGTTGCTGCTTCCGGGCGCCAGAACATGGCGGCTCCCCCCCTTCCGTTTATCTTCTGATATCTGTGCCCGGTTTCAAGGCTCCCCGCTTCATACCTCAATACTCAGCGCTGGAGATGTTCATTTGTAGAGATCCAGATGTATCTTCCTGCCTCTCAGGCTGATTCCGTGGTTGTTTAGGCTGGTCTGGTACCTATCCAGCTCAACTCAGGGGACCTGCTGAAAAAGGGGTCTCCTACTCCTCCGCCATCTTAACTCCTCTCTTGTACCTGAAATAGTATTTAAAAACACTCAGCTCAGCCTCTTCTACAAAGTGAGCCAATGCTTATAAACATGGCTAAAATATTCCCTTACCTACGATGACTTCCCAGCCATCGTAGTTTTTAAATGGTATGACTGTGACTTACATTAGTCAACATTTGCAGAGAAAGAACTTAGTGCATCCAGGGGGCACTTCATGTTGAAATTAGTTTGTGACAACGAGCTACTGTGTTTTCTTCTGCAGTCCAAGGGAATGGTGCCAGACATCTCTAAGGTGTCTAGCAGTTCTACAATTCCGATTTTAAGTGGTCTGTGTGCTTTAGAGATTTGGGCAAGAGAAGGGCAGGAGTCCAGAGACTGTGAACACTTCTGTTACCTGTGCTGACCATGGAGCAGGTAGCCTTCTGTGGGCATCATTTTGATTTCTTGGTACTCTTGTGAAGGTGCTTTTGTCTCAAATTCCTCTATTTAGGAGTAATTATAATGATGAAAGTAATTTTTATCTTATATCATCTGTGGACCCTGATCCTGGGCTCCCAGGGAAGCTATCCTTTAACATTTTACCCGGCTCAAAATGACTGGGCAAAACCTGAAAGCATGGGCCCTATTTCTGCCCCAAGCACATGTTGTACATCTGCTTCGAGAAGAAAACAATAACCAAAAATGCCAACATAAAGATAAGAAAAAATAAAGAACCTCTTTGGCTCCCATAAGATTAAAGTCATACTGACATGTACATACTGAAAATGCATAAAAACATTGCATTTCCTAAAGCCCAAGCCTTGGAGGGTCTGAGAGACTTGCCCAAAACCAGGCACACCCCAGCAGGGAGGGCTGGTGCAGAAAGGGAAGGGGCAGGACTCTGAGGGTGGTCTGCAGCTAGAGGGGTCCCTGGAAGGGGCCAGGTGTGTGGGGGGACCCCGGCCCATGACCCCACCCATGCCTGTGCTGGGTGTTGGGTCGAGCAGGCGCTTCTTGGGCCCCCTGCACTTTCAGGGTTCCAGGGGCTTGAGGGCGGGTTGCCCAGCATCCAAGGGGCTCAGGCACCACCCTCACCAACCATTCACCGCTTGGGGGTGGAGCTATGTCTCTGTGGGCAGTCCCAGACTTGCAGTGGGTTGCAGACTTGGGGCAAAGAAGGGGCACTGAGAGAGAGAGAGAGTTGCCCTGTGGAGATCCCTGCTGGTGAGTGAGCAGCGTGCACTGGGGTGGGGGTCCGGGGGTAGGGTGTGCCCCAGGTGGGAGGCAGGGTTCTGGAAGGGCATGTGGAGAGGGTTCCTTGTGGGGACTCAGGTGAGTTTTCTTTTTCCCTTTAAAGTCTCTTCTGCCCCATGTCCTCAACTGACTTTATTCCCCATACCCGTGAACTCCAGGACACCCACTCACCTGAGCTTTTGTGGGATGGGTTGCAGAATTTCAAGGTTTCCCCTATTCCCCTGGAAGAGTGCGGGTAAGGACTTCACACAATCCCCACCTTCAGTTCTCTGACACAGTGCAGGTGATGCATCTTGAGCAGTACCCTGAGTTCAGCAGGGTGTGCCCTGGTCCCCAGGCACAGGTGTGGCAGTAGCATGCCCCAGAGCCGTCCCCCAACTTCAGCATTATGCCCCGTGTGCCCCCGGGTTAGTGGTAATTGGCTATTAGAATCATGCAGGAAAATCCTCCAGGTGGGGGCCTGGAGGCGGGCATAAACCAGACCCCACTCTAGTTGCATTGGGAATAGACGAATTGAGGGTTTCTTTAGAAGAGTAAGTCTGCTTTCCAGAAAAGACAAGGTCATTGGTCTATTGAGAATGAAGATAATTACTGCTAAACAACAAGTATGTGTTGCCCCTTCGCCCAGAAACCGAAGCAGGTGTGCAGGCTTTAGGTCAGAGGTGCCTTCTTCTCCCCAGCTGACGGCACTTCTCTGCTCTGGCTCCAAGACACACGAGGTTTTGAACGTCAGCATCGGAGTCAGCGAGGCAGCTTGTCACAGGACACCAGTGCTCAGAGAAAGCACAGGTATGTTTGGCAAAATGTCCTATCTATGTCAGGGCTGGAGGTAAAACCTCTCTTTATCCCAAAACCTCCTAGGCTTTTCTCTTTTCTCTAGTTCAGCCACAAAGTAAAATTGAAGTAGCTGTCAGCATTCTGGGTTTGGTACAAGAATTACTTAGTTTCCCTGCAGGTAGAACTTTGCAGGGGATCACAATTTCTCTGTCCATTTATTGCTTACAAATGTATTTTGCCCATCTGTTTCCTAGCAACCCTCTTTTATTAGAAAGGGAAGGTGAGATTCACTCTGTGCCTGTTTGTAACATCTAATTTGTTCCTTCATCTAACAGTGTTTATTCAATTGGGCCTAAGATATGGTTGAGTGACCAGCATCTAGAGTTAGGTGGCTTATTTTCATCTGATACAGACTTGGATGATGTCATTTGGCAAAGGTGATGTTTCATCATTGATTAGTTTATTCATCAGAAGCGTTAAAATTAGGGTGGAGGGAAAATTAAAAATTATCCAAAGCGGCCTGTTCCTGTTTAAAAGTTGAGCTTGACTTTCTAGTTTTACTAAATGTATTATCTCGATATTTTGAGGTGCCATATTCTCTCTGTAGTTTCTTTGGTGGTGGAGTCAGAAGGAGAGTCTGGGAATTCTTTTGGATAGTGGCATGCTGGTGGCTTCAAGGGGCTTGGCGTCAGGAGCCTTGGGGTGAAGTCTGCAACTGCTTGCCTGACCCTGGGTGCATCTCACAGAGGTTTTGTTTCCTCTTATGAAATTGCCGGCAGATAATGTTCTGCTTAAAGGGGAACCCTCCCATCCTGTTGGTGGCAATGCAAAGTGGTGCAGCCAGTCTGGGAAATAGTGTGGGGGTTCCTCAAAAAGTTAAACATTGAACAACCCCATGATCCAGCAATTGCTCTCCTAGGTATTTACCCAAAGGATACAAAAATGCAGATTCAAAGGGGGTACATGCACCATGATGTTTATAGCAGCAATGTCCACAGTAGCCAAACTATGGAGAGAATCCCAAAGTCCATGCACTGATGAATGGATAAAGCAGATGTGGGATACATATATATAATGGAATATGACCCAGCTTCAAAAAGAATGAAATCTTACCATTTGCAAGGATGCGGATGGACCTAGAGTGTATTGAGCTAAGCAAAATCATTGAGGAAAGAGAAATATCCTATGCTCTCATGCTTGTGGAATTTCAGAAAGAAAACAGATGAACAGAGTGGAGGGGTGATGAGAGAGGCAAACAAGGAAATAGACTCAAACTTGGAGAAGAAACTGAGTGTTGCTGCAGGACAGGGGCGTGGGGGGAAGAGTTAAATGGGTGAGGGGTATTAAGGAGGGCACTTGTGATGAGCACCGGGTACTGTATGCAGGTGAGGAATCACTAAATCCTACCCCTGAAGCGAATATTCCATGGCATGTGAACTAACTGGAATTTAAGTAAAAGAAGAAAGGAAAAAGTGTTCTGCTTCATGAAGAGTGAGGTAAAATTGTAGTGATTTGGGCTGTACTATTCTATAGATGAGAGATGTGAAACACCCTGTTGTAGGATACACTAGTTTCTTATCACATAAGGAGTCCTCAGAAAGCTGCAATGAAAGATTCAGGTCTCAGAGCATGTTCATGTTCCACTGATATGTTACAGTTTGCACAGGTAGGATGGAGGTGGAGAGAGAGGCAACAGAATGGGAAAGCAGGTGCGAAACTTTCAATACTTAGCATTATAGCTTTCTCATGAAAGCCTTGCGATTTTGGAAGCAGAGGGGGAATCCGGGAGCTTTGCAGGAGACAGGGGAGTTCCAGGACTGGGTAAAGCTGACAGGGGTTGCAGAGGAGAGCTGAATGCATTCTGCAGCAGGGTGTGGGAAGGGGTGGCTGTGGGTCTCCTGGGTGAGAGTTGTGACAGGTGAGGGCTGTGTGCAAGTTCCTGGCTGAGGGCAAGGGAGGCACAGGCGGCTAGCTGGCAGAGAACCTTCTTCTGGGCCACCAGCCTCACCCAACACACAGCCTCATCTTCTGTTCCTGTCACTCCAATTCAGACTTCTCCGAAGGTGAGTGAGAACACATCAAGAGCATTCTTAACAGAAGGGAAAGCATGTGCAAAGGCTCTGGGGCAGGAGAATTTCAGGTATGTCCAGGAGCAGCAAGAAGGCCCTGTGGCCACAGGAGACACCTTAGGACATGACCTCAGAGAGGTGACAGAAAAAACCATTCCAGGGCTATAACCCCATGAGACCCTGTTTCACTGGGCCATCCTGGCTACAGTGTTGAGAACAGATGACAGAGGGTTGAAGATGGCAAGGCAGGTCAATGACAAAGCTTTTACAGGAACTCAGGCACTGTGGACCAGACAGGTGGCCTTGGATGGAGTGGTTAGACCTATTCTGGGTCCATTTTGAAGATGGAGCTCACAGGATTTGCTGATGGGTTAGCTATTAGGAGCAGGAGAACGGAGGAGTTGGGGTAACTCCCAGCTGTTGTGGGTTGTCCTGATCGAGGGGAAGGAGAGGGTTTCTGGGGGTAGGAAGTAGTCCGCGTTCTGCATGCTGAGGAATGTGCCTTTCCTGGTGGATCTGCTGAGGTTTGTGTCTGGGAGAACCTTTCACATCTCCTCCCTCAGCAATGCTCAAGTACAAGTATTCCCCACTTTTTAAACGTTCACAGTAAGACACTGGGCTTTCTTTAAAGAACTACGTTATTACCCAGCTTCAGTAAGAGGAAGAGACCTGAAGAGGATTTCCCTCTTATGAAAAAAGGTGAACAGTGAGAATCGCGGTCAGCATCTGTTTTGGGGAGAAGCATGACAGAGGCGGCGTGCACCCCAACCAGCTCCTTCCGCTGGGAACCGCTCTCTGCATCCAGCCACCAGCACTTTGAATTGTGTCTGTGAGCCTCTGCTGTGCTTTATCTTCATTTATGCTGGGCCTCCATCAGAAACTTGTTTCCTGAGGCCTAAGAAAAGCCAAAGAGAAGAATTTTGGAGTCTGAGGACACTATCTAATTGTGCCGTGTAAATTAATGGCCATTCCTTCTTGACACCATTTCTGCTGTGCAACGTTTCTCAGAAGCCCTGTACTTTCAAAGAGCAGGGAAACCTATACCCCATGTTGCGGGGTTAGTTTTAGTCTCCATGCTGGACAGAACATTTCATGACTGTCGGATTTTCTCACTCAAACATTGAGACTTTGACCACCTTCACCCGTTTCTAGCACCCCATCTCCGAATCTGGCACCTACCAATCTGCTCTCAGTATCTATGCGTTCAGTATTTGTTTATTCCACATTGAATGTACATGAGAGCATCTGGTATTGGTCTTTCTGTGTCTGAGTTACTTGGCATAAGGCCCCCAAGGTTTGTGTTTCCATGTCTGGTTCTTGTGAATAATGCTGCAGTGAACGTGGGAGTGCATCTGTCTTTTTGAGGCAGTATTTTTGTGTTCTCCAAATCAATACTCAGTAGAGCCATTACTTGTCCATGTGGTAGTTGCATTTATTTTTTCAGGAACCTCCATACCGTTTGTCACAGTGGCTGTACCAATCTCCATTCCCACCAACAGTGCACAGTGTCTCCTCATCTGCACACCCTTGACCCCACCTGGTGTCTGTCTCTGGGACAATTGCTGTTCCAACAGTTGTGAGGGGATAGCCGATTGTGGGTTTGATGATGTTTCCCTGACCATATTAAGTGATGTCGAACAACTTTCTCTGTCTGTTGGCACATGTGTGCCATCTTTGGAAAGTATCTATTCACATATTCCCCCCATTTTTTATACATTTTTTTTTGTTTTGATTTGTATGAGTGTTGTGTGTATTTTGGATATTAGCCTCTTCTCACACATATGATTCGCAGATATTTTTTTTCTTATTGGGTCAGTGGCCTTTTTAGTTTTTGCTGGTTTCTTTTGCCGTGTGGAAGATTTCAGTTTGAAGTTGTTCCACTTGTTTATTTTTGCTTTTGTTGCCTTTGCATTTGGTGTCCGATCTGAAGACTCTTTGCCAAAACTAATGTCGAGAGACTTAGTACCTGTGTCTTCTTGGAGGTTTATGGATTCAGGTCTTATGTTCAAATCGTTCATCCATTAAAAATTTTGTGTGTGGTGTAAGAAAGTGACCCAGTTATATTCTTCTGCATTTACTGTCCAATTTGCCTGTTACCGCTCACTGAAGAGACAGTCCTTCCCTCATGGTGTATCTTCTGCTGCTGTGTCGTAAGTTAGGATCATCTACGTGTGGGTAAGTTTCTGAGCTTTCTGTTCTGTTCCACTGACCTGGTGTCTGTGTTTATGCCAGTTCCATCCTGTTTTGAAGACAACAGCTTTGTAATCTAGCTTGAAATCCAGGAGTGTGTTGACTGCACCTTTCTTTCTCCATGTTACTTTGGGTATTTGGGGTCTTTTGTGATTCCATACAAGTTTGAGGACTGTTATCTATTTCCTCGAATAGTGCCGCTAGAATTCAGATAGGGATTTCATCACATCTGTCGATTGCTTTGGGTACGATGAACATGTTCACATAATTAAGTCTTCCAGTTAAGGAGCATGGCGTAAGTTTCCATTTGTTTGTGTTGCCTTCCAAATCTTTGACCCATACATCCTGCGCCCCTTGACACACGTGTTTTTCATTTCCTTTCTGCCATGTGTTGAGTGTATTGTCTTTCTCATTTTTGGTTACTTTTATTCCTAGATTTTTTTTGATGCAATTGTAAATGGCATTGCTTTTTTAATTTCTCTTTGCGAAAGTGTGTCATCAGTATACAGAAATGCAAGAAGTTGGGTCATCTGGGTGGCCCCATAGGTGAAGCGTCTGCCTTCAGCTCAGGTCATGAACCCAGAGATCTGGGATCGAGCCCCCTGTTGGGCTCCCCGCTTATCGAGGGTCTGCTTCTCCCTCTTTCTGTCACTCCCCCTGCTCGTACTTTTTCTCTTCCTATCAAATAAATAAATAAAATCTGAAAAAAAAGACAACAGGTCTCTGTATATTGACTTTATATCCTGCAGCTTTCTTGAATTTGTTTATTCTAACAGATTTTTTTTGTGTGTGTGGAATCTTTCGGGATTTCATGTCCTTTGCAAATATTGATAGTATTCCTGTAAGGATTTCATATCTTTCTCTTTTTTTAAAATGATGTTAGTCACCCTACAGTACTTCATTTGTTTTTGATGTAGTGTTCCATGATTCATTGTTTGCATATAACACCTAGTGCTCATTATGACATGTGCCCTCCTTTTTTTTTTAAAGAATTTACTTATTTATTCGACAGATATAGAGACAGCCAGCGAGAGAGGGAACACAAGCAGGGGGAGTGGGAGAGGAAGAAGCAGGCTCATGACGGAGGAGCCTGTTGTGGGGCTCGATCCCATAACGCCGGGATCACGCCCTGAGCCGAAGGCAGACGCTTAACCGCTGTGCCACCCAGGCGCCCCAACACGTGCCCTCCTTAATACCCATCACCAGGATTACCCATTCCCCTTCCTCTCCCTTTCTGCAACCTTCAGTTTGTTTCCCAGTGTTAGTAGTCTCTCATGGTTCATCTCCCCCTCTCATTCCCCCCTTCACTTTTCCCTTCCTTCTCCTAATGTCCTCCATGCTATTCCTTCCATTTCACATAGGAGTCAAACCATATGATAATTGTCTTTCTCTGCTTGACTTAATTTCACTTAGCATAATCCCCTCCTGATCCATCCACGTTGGTGCAAATGGTGGGTATTCATCCTTTCTGATGACTGAGTAATAGTCCATTGTATAGATGAACCACATCTTCTTTGTCCATTCATCTGCTGAAGGACATCTTGGCTCCTTCCACAGGTTGAATATTATGGACACTGCTGCTATGAACATTGGGATACAGGTGCCCCTTCTTTTCATTACTCTGTGTCTATGGGGTAAATACCCAGTAGTGCAATTGGTGGGTCGTAGGATAGCTCTGTGTTTAACGTATTGAGGAACCTCCATATTGGTTTCAAAAGTGGCTGTACCAGCTTGAATTCTCACGAGTAGTGTAAGAGGGCTCCCCTTTCTTCACATCCTCTCTGACTTTTTTTTTTATTTCTGTCTATTAATTTTTTTTCAAGATTTTATTGATTTATTCTACAGAGATAGAGACAGCCAGCGAGAGAGGGAACACAAGCAGGGGGAGTGGGAGAGGAAGAAGCAGGCTCATGACGGAGGAGCCTGATGTGGGGCTAGATCCCATAAGGCCAGGATCACGCCCTGAGCCGAAGGCAGACGCTTAACCAATGTGACACCCAGGTGCCCCCTGCCTTGTTAATTTTAACCATTCTAACTGGTGTAAGGTGGTATCTCATTGTAGTTTTGATTTGTATTTGCCTGATGGCAATTGATGTGGAGCATTTTTTCATGTGTCGGCCATTTGTATGTCTTCTCTGGAGAAGTATCTCTTTGTGTCTTCTGCCCATTTTTTGGGTGTCGAGTTTGAGGAGTTCTTTATAGATCTTGGATACCAGCCCTTTATCTGTAAAATCATTTGCAGATATCTTCTTCAATTCCATAGGTTGCCTTTTTGTTTTTTGATCATTTGCTTTGCCAAGCAGAAGCTTTTTATCCTGATGAAGTGCCCATAGTTCATTTTTGCTTTTATTTCTTTGCCTTTAGAGACGTGGCTTGCAAGAAGTTGTTGTGTTCAAAGTTGAAGAGTTCTTTTGATTTTGATATGAGACAGGAATCCATTATCTTTCTTTCCTGATTGTATTTGAGTCCTCTGTCTTTCTTGGTGAGTCTAGCTAAGTTTGTCAGTTTTGTTTATCGTTCCAAAAAAGGCCGAACTCATTTTCATTGTTTTTTTTTTTTTGTCTTTTTAGTATCCATTGGATTTATTTATGCATTCCTTTTTGTTATTTCCTTATTTCTACTAATTTGGGGCTTTGTTTGTTGTTTTATTTTCTACTTCTTTACCACATAAATCAGGTTGTTTATTGGAGAGCATTCTCATGGATTGATGAAGACTTGAATTTCTATGAATGTCCCCCATAAAGTTACTTTTGCTGCATCCCATACGTTTTTGTAGGTTGTCTTTTTATCAGTGTCAAAGTACTTCTAAAAAAATTTTGATTTCTTCTTTGACTGTTGGTTGTTCAGTAGCTTGTTGTTAAATCTCCACATATTTTTTTAAGATTATTTAGGTATCTGACAGAGAGTGAGACAGCAAGAGAGGGAACGCAAGCTGGGTGGTGGGAGAGGGAGAAGCAGGCTTCTGAATGAGCAACGAGCCTGATTTGGAGCTAGATCCCAGAATCCTGGGATCAAGACCCGAGCTGAAAGGAGATCCTTAATGACTGAGCCACCCAGGCCTCAAAAATCTCCACCTATTTTTGACTGTCCCATTTTTTTCTTGAGACTGATTTCTAGTTTCATATCATTGTGGATGGACAAGATTTGAAGCAGAAGGTGAAGAGAGCATTCAGATAAAGGTTTGTTTCCTGGAGGGTTTTCTGAGGGCAGACCATGAGTTCAGTGGGGACGGAGGAAGGTTTTGTGAGACGGGGGTGGGGTTAACCCTTGTTAGAATTACTGACTACTACCATGCAGGCTGTGTGCTACCGTTCACACCGTAGTCCTGATGGACGTGTACTTCATTAGAAATATTTTCTAGGACGTGTAGGCATAGCCTTCACTTAAAGAAAGATGGCATGTGGGTTCATGGCATGACCCCAGGTCACCAACCAGGATGTATGGTATTGTGGGTGATCAGAAACAGGCTTTCTGTAGGAAGTGACAGAAATAAGGTATGGTGAGCTCCATGACCATAGGTGAGGTCCCGAGTGACGCACTGGGTGTTGGGTTCTGTGGATCTGTCTCATCATGTTCTGTGGAATTCAGGGACACCCTCCTGTCTGTGGATTTGTGTGGAGACAGGTAGACATCAGTGTCTGGCCAGGCACGAGGGTCGCACTGGCCCACCACCAGAGGTGCAGCGTGCGGGGGAGCCACTGCTTGGTTTCCACGAAAGCTGACCAGGGTCTGTGACTGTGATTCCTAGCAGCCGCAAGGGGAGAGGAGGCCGGGGGTGGTGCACACTTCCTAGACTTGTGGTCAGGACTAGTCTGGATCCCACTGAAGTCAGCCACACCGGGCACAGAAGGTACCCAGTCAGTGTAGCTGTGGGCACTGCTCCCATGGTACTTTTGGGCCGGCTCAATGCTGCCACCTCCTGCTTTTCATCATCATCTTCAAAGTCATGTGCCTCTGCTCTTGCCCCATGGCCTCCGGGGTATTGTCCGTCCTCCATCTGGCCCTTGTCCCTGGTGCCCTGTGCAGTCCGATGCCAGGGTAGCCTTCTCGAGACAAACATCTGGCCCTGATGGAACACTTCCATGGATCTCGGGTGATGCGAGGATGATGCCCTGCCCTGGAAGGGGGCTGCAGGTCCCCAATCAGGACAGCCATGTCTCCCTTTTCAGCATGGCCTGCCCTCCCCTCAGTCTTCTTCAGGGAAGCTCTCCCCACTTCCTGAGATGACAGCTCTGAACTTAAAAATGAATGTTATTTTACATATCTCTATGCCTTAGTTCATCCATGGCATGTCTTTCAACCCCGTTAGTGGGGTTTTTTTAGCAGTTCTGAAGGGCTGTCTGCTCAAGGAGGGGACGACCTGGGTGGGGCAGCTTTCCCTCTCATCTCCCTCAGCATGTCTCTGAGCCCTGAGGCCAGCTGTCCCACTGAAGATTGAGGGACTAGAGCCAGCCCATCCTGAGCACAGGCTGTGTCAGCTCATAGACTGATGCGTGTCGGAGCGGTGGGCAGCTGGCATGGGTCAGGGGCAGGCAGTGTCTCCTTCTCATTCCTTCCCTCCCTTCCTCCCAGAGGTAGATCAGAGCAGCCTTCAACCCCTGCATCTCCAGATCCCTTGACCTGTGCCTCCTGTGTTCAGCTGGTGACCTTGGAGTTTCGCATGGATTCTACCTCCCGTACCCTCTCCCATAGCAGTTCCTGGATCAGGGGAGGGTCGGACCCTTGTCTGTTTTTGGTCTTCTTCCTTTCCCACACCAAGCCCACCCACCTTTGCATCTTCCATGTATGTGCTTGGAAGCAAGCCCATCCACAGGGAACCTATTAGCCAAATGGATCCAGGCAATGAACATTGAAGTAGAGATCCAGGATCCATAATAAACCTGCTCTGAAACCTGTCCCAAAGTCTGTGACTCTCTCACACTGAAACAGAAACAATAATAGCTTTCTGGACTGTGAAGTGATATGTCTTTCTACTTCCAATCTTGAATGCAAAGGTGCTGAGCCTGGACTGAAAAGGACCATGGCTCGCGTGGGCTGGGATCCACGGGAAGAACTCAGTGAAATCTGAATTTGAGGCATGGAGTGAATAATTATTGTAGAGTGAATCCTCCCAAGTAGGGCTTATGCACATTGCACAGGAAAAGCTTTTTCAAAGAGCTTCCTGAAAGAAAAATCTTTTTTTAAAATTTATTTTAATTCCACTAGAGCTAACATACAATGTTACATTAGTTTCAGGTATACAATAGAGTGATTCAGTAATTCTACATATTACTCAGTGGTCATCAAGAAAAGTGTCCTCTTAATCCCCTTCATCTATTTCACTCATCCCTCTATCCACCTCCTCTCTGGTAACCTTCCGTTTGTTCTCTATTGTTAAGAGTTTGTATTTTGGTGTGTCTCCTTTTTCTCTTTTAGTTATTTATTTTTGTTTGTTTCTTAAATTCCCCATTAGAGTGACATCGTATGGGATTTGTCTTTCTCTGACTGACTGATTTTAGTTAGGATAATACTCTCTAGCTCCATCCATATGGCTGCAAATGGCAAGGTTTCATTCTTTTTCAAGCCGAGTAATACTCCATTGTGTGTGTGTGTGTGTGTGTGTGTGTGTGTGTGTGTGTGTGTGAATACACACATCTATCATCTCATTTGTCAATTTTTCTACAGACACTTGGGTTGCTTCCATATTGTGATATTGTAAATAATGGTGCAAGAAACATAGGGGTGCACGTATCCTTTTACGTTTCTGTTTTCCTATTCTTTGAGTAAATATGAGTAGTGTGAATGTTGGATCATAGGGTAGTTCTATATATAATTTTTTGAGGAACCTTCATACTGTTTTCCACGGTGGCCACCACAGTTTGCATTCCCACCCACAGTTCACGAGGATTCCCCTTTATCCACATCCTCCCAACACCTGCTCTTTGTTGTGCTTTTGATGTTAGCCATTCTGACAGGTTTGAGGTATTACCTCATTGTCCTTTGGATTTACATTTTCCTGATGATGGGTGATGTTGAACATCTTTTCACGGGACTGTTGGCCATTTGTATTTCTTCTTTGGAGAAATTGTCTGTCCATGTCTTCTGCCTATTTTTTAACTGGATTATTTGTTTTTTGGGGGTTGAGTAGTATCAGTTGTATATGTTTTGGACACTATCCCTTTATTGCATATGATCTTTGCAAATATCTTCTCCCTTTGAGTAGGTTGTCTTATTATTTTTACGTTTTCATTGTTCTTCTGCCGTGTGGAAACTTTTTATTTTGCTGTATTCCCAATAGTTTATTTTTGCTTTCATTTCCTTTGCCTCAGGAGACAGTCTAGAAAAACGTTGGTATGGTCCATGTCAAGAAGTTACTGTCTTCCCTCCTGTAGGATTTTTATGGATTCAGGTCTCATATTGAGGTCTTGAAACTGTTTTGTGTTTGTCTTTATTGTGTAAGAAAGCAGTCTAATTTCATTCTTTTGTGCGTAGCTGTCTAGTTTTCCCAACACCATTTGTTGTAGAGACTGTCCTTTTCCCTTTTGATATCGTTGCTTGCTTTGTGGAAGATTCATGGACCACATAATTGTGGGTTTCTGTCTAAACTTGTATCCTGTTCCTTTGGTCGCTGTGTCTATTTTTGTGCCGTACTGTCTTGTTAGGATGACTGCAGCTTTGTAGTATAACCTGAAATCTGAAATTGTGAGTCCTCCACCTTTGTTTTTCTTTTCCACATTGCACTGGCTGTTCGGAATCTTTAGTGGTTCCATACAAATGTTTAGGATTGTTTATTCGAGGTCTTTTGTTCTTTAATTTAAATTCAATTAGCCAACTTACAGTACATCATTCGTTTCAGATGTAGTCTTCAATAAATTTTCAGTCTTGTGTATCACCCAGTGCTCATTGTATCGTGTGACCTCCTTAATGCTACTCACCCAGTTACCCCCCCCCCAACTTCTCCTCCAACAATCATCAGTTTCTTGCGATAGTTAAGAGTCCATCATGGGTTTTCTCCCTCTCTGATGACTTCCCATTCTATTTTCCCTTCCTTCCCCTATGGTCTTCTTCCTTGTTTCTGATATTCCACATAGGAGTGAAAGCATATGATCATTGTCTTTCTTTCATTGACTTATTCCACTCAGCATAATACCCTCCAGCTCCACCCAGGTCGGTGTGATGGTAAGTATTCATCCTATCTGATGGCTGAGTAATATCCCATTATATATATGATCCACATCTTCTTTATCCATTCATCTATCCATGGTCATCTGCACTCTTTCCGCAGCTTGTCTATTATGGATATTGTTGCTATGAACACTGGTGTGCATGTGTCCTGTCTTCACTACCTCTGTCTCTGGGGGTAAATACCCAGTAGTGCAATTGCTGGGACATAGGGTAGCTTTATTTATACCTTCTTGAGGAAATTCTGTACCATTTTCAAGAGTGGCTGTACCGGACTGCATTCGTACAGGGGTGT
The DNA here is from genome assembly GCF_024610735.1 of Ursus americanus. Taxonomy (NCBI): domain Eukaryota; kingdom Metazoa; phylum Chordata; class Mammalia; order Carnivora; family Ursidae; genus Ursus; species Ursus americanus. The sequence goes on from NW_028273625.1 coordinate 1,735,618, forward strand.
AAGAGGGTTCCCGTTTCTCCATATCCTCTCGAACATATATAGTTTCATGTCTTCTTATTTTTAGATATTCGGCCTCGTGTGATATGGCATCTATAGGGGTTTACATTTGTATTTCCCTGAAGCCAAGTGATATGAAGCATTTATGCATGTATCTTTTGATCACCAGTACGTCGTTATCAGTGAAATGACTTCCCATTTTAATCTATCTCAAGACCTAAAGCTGGGGAAGGCACTGAAGCTGGATGATGCCATTGGTTGGAAGTGTGGAGAATTTCAAAAGATCTCCGTGGAGAGCAAGTTTAAAGGTCAGTGTGAAGCTACTAATTGGATCCGGGGAGATCTCTGAAAGTGGGGGTTGCCTGGGATGGGCTGAGGGCGGCCCTCCGATTTTCCTATGAATCCTTGCTGCAGCCCCAAATGGACAGTTTCCTGCTGTGGGGCAGGCTGAGTCCTCTAGTCATGCAGAGGTGAGCCCAATGCCTGGTGCCTTGGAGGCAGGCAAACGGGGAGGGACCCTCAGCAGAAGACCCAGGGTTAGGTTAGGCCTCAAGAGACAGCAGGTCTGAACTGCCCAGTGCTCAGAGAACTCCCAGGCTGAGTGAGATGAGGGCACAAGGGCGGGTGAGTGTGAGCCTTGGGGTTTCATCTGGAAGGGCCCACAAAAGTCGGGGTTCACCAGAAGGGGCTCTCAGGGGGTGCCCCAATTCTCTTGCCCTGAATGCTCTGTTGTGCCCCCAAACGGTACAGTTTCCTGTGGGCTGCAGGCTGAGTCCTACAGTGGGGCTTCCGTGTCCCCAATCCCCCGGAGTGGGGTGCCAGGGCCCTGGGGAGGGGCCCCTCTGTGGCCAACCTAGGGTAAGGGTTAGGGTCCAGGAGCCCGGCAGGGACTATCTGCAAGCTGTGCGGCGAGCTCTGTGGAGGGCTGAGAGGAGGCCATGGGGGAGGGTGAGAATGGGCCTCAGGGTTGGGGCATGGGAGGCTGCCAAAGGATGGGGATGGGCTCCGGGGGCCTCCCCAAGTTCTCGTGCCCTGTAGGCTCCGTAGAGCCCCAAGGGGCACGGTTTCCTGTCAGGTGGCAAGCTGAGTCCTGCAGTGGGGCACAGGTATCCCAATTCCCCCGGGCTGCGGTGTAAGGCTCCTGGGGAGGCCCCCACACCCACAGCCGACCTAGGGCTAGGTTTAGGCCCAGGAGCCCCGCAGGCCCGATCTGCTGGCTGTATGGCTAGTTACAGGGGCTGAGGTGAGGGTGTGGGGGAGGGTGAGCGTGGGCCTCAGGGTTGGGGTGCGGGAGGCCACCGAAGTTCGCTGGTGTCTCAGGAAGGCCCTACTGGTTCTCCTGCCCTGAATGCTCTATGGCCTCCCAGGGTGCACGGTTTCCTGCGGGGTGGCAGACTGAGTCCTGCTGTGGGGCTCAGGTGTCCCGAATCCCCGCGGCTGCAGCTCCAGGCTCCTGGGGAGGGGCCCCTCCACAGATGAACTAGGGTTAGGGTTGGGGCCCAGGAACCCCGCAGGCCAGATCTGCCCAGTATGTGGCGAGCTCCGCTGCGGCCTGAGGTGAGGGTGCGGGATGGGGTGAGCATGGGCTTCAATGGTGGGTTTAGGGATCGCCGAAGTTCGCTGGGGGCTCTGGGGGCCCTCCTGGTTCTCCCGCCCTGAATGCTCTACAGCCTCCCAAGTGGCACGGTTTCCTGCGGGCTGGCAGGCTTTGTCCTGCAGTGGGGCTCAGGTGTCCCCAGGCCCTGGTGCTGCGGCACTGGGCCCCAGGGGAGGGGCCCTACCCAGCGGACCTAGGGTCAGGTCTAGGCCTCAGGAACCTGGCAGGCCTGATCTGCCGGCTCTGCGTCGAGGTCGGTGGCAAGCTGAAGGGAAGGCGTGGGGCGGGATGAGCATGGGCCTCAGGGTTGGGGTGTAGGGGGCTGCCGAGGATCGCTGGTGGCTCAGGGGGGCCCTACCAGTTCTTCTGCACAGGATGCTCTGCGGCACCCCAAGGGGCATGGTTTCATGAGGGGTGGCAGGCTTAGTCCCGTGGTGGGGCTCAGGTGTACCCAATCCCCAGGGTTAGGGTACGGATTAGGGTATGGGTTAAGGTTAGGGTATGGGTTACGGTTAGGGTATGGGTGAGGGTAGGGGTTAGGGTTAGGGTAAGGAGAGGGTACGGGTTAGGGTTGGGTTTAGGGGTTACAGGTTAGAGGTTATGGGTTAGGGTACAGATTAGGGTTTAGGGTACGGGTTAGGGTTTAGGGTTTGGGTTTAGGGTTAGGGTTTGGGTTGGAGTACGGGTTAGGTTTAGGGTACGGGTCAGGGTTAGGGTATGGGTTAGTGTACGCATTAGGGTACGGTTTAGGGTACGGGTTAGGGTACGGTTTAGGGTAAGTGTTTGCGTACGGATTTGGGTACGGCTTAGGGTATGGGTTATGGTTAGGGTACGGGTTAGGGAACGGGTTAGGGATAGGGATTGGGTACGGTTTAGGGTTAGGGTATGGATTAGGGTACGGGTTAGGGTACAGGTTAGGGTTAGGTATGGGTTAGGCTATGGGTTAGGGTCCGGGTTAGAGATAGGGTACGGGTTAGGGTATGGGTTAGGGTACGGGTTAGGGTATGGGTTAACGTTAAGGTAAGGGTATGGGTTAAGGTTAAGGTAAGGGTACTGGTTAGGGTTAGGGTACAGGTAGGGTTAGGGTACGGGTCATGGTACGAGTTAGGATATGGGTTAGGGTCAGGGTTTAGGGTTTAGTGTTAAAGTAAGGGTATGGGTTAGGGTACTTGTTAGGGTTACGGTTAGGTTTAGGGTATGGTTTAAATTACGGGTTAGGGTATAGTTTAGGGTTAGGGTTAGGGTACGGGTTAGAGTACGTGTTAGGGTTTCGGTTAGGGTTAGGGTATAGGTTAGGGTTAGGGTTAGGGTACGGGTTAGGGTTAGGTTTAGGTTTAGGTTACGGTTTAGGGGTAGGGTTAGCTGAAGGGGTAGGGTTAGCGGTAGGGTTAGGGGTATGGTAGGGGTCGGGTTTGGGTTAGGGTTTAGGGTTAGGTTTTGGGGTTAGTGGTTAAGGTTAGGGTTTAGTGTTTAGGGTTTCGGGATTAGGGTTAGGGGTTAGGGTTTAGGGTTTAGTGTTAATGTTAGGGTTTAGGGTTTAAGGATTAGGGTTTAGGGTTAGGTTTAGGGTAGGGTTAGGGTTAGGGTAAGTGTTAGGGGTTAGGGTTAGGATTAGGGGTTAAGGTTTAGGGTTTAAGGTTATGGCTTAGGGTTTATTTAGGGTTAGGGTTAGACCCCAGTAGGCCAGCAGGACCGATGCGCCGGCTGTGCGGCGAGTGGAGGAGTGGGACGATTGAGGGTGCTGGCGAGCTGGAGTATGGTATCCCGCGTTTTGGCGCAGGGGACCTTTGAACACCACTCCTGGCTCGGAGGGCCCTGCCCATTCTCCCGCCCTGAATGACCGGCGGCGCCCCTAGCGGCCGGGGTCGTGGCGGGATGGCAGTGTGAGTCTGGCACTGCGGTTTGGGGGTCCCCAATGCCATGCGTTGCAGCGCAAGGGCCCTTGGGAGGGGCCCCTGGGGCCGTCCTAGGGTTACTGTTAGCACCCAGGAGTCCAGTAGACATGATCCGCCAGCTGTGCAGTAGCGGAGGGCCAGGCCAAGGTGAGGGCGCTGGCGAGCTGGGGCGTGGGCCCATGCAGTTTGGCGCGGGGGCCTTGGAAGGTCGCCTGGGGATTGGATGGCCCTGCAGGTTCTCCCGCCCTGAATGGCCAGAGGCGCCCCTAGCGACCCGGGTCGTGGCGGGGCAGCACGGTGAGTATGGCGCTGGGGCTCGGGGGTCCCCAATCCCTGGCGTTGCTGCGCCAGGCCCCTTGGGAGGTTCCCCTTGGGGGCCAACCTAAGGTTAGGGTTAGCCCCCAGGGGGCTGGAGGCCCGATCCGCTGGCTGTTTGGTGAGCAGAGGGGCGGGTCGAGGTGAGGGCGCTGGTGAGCGGGAGCATCAGCCCAAGCATTTTGGTGCGTGGGCCCTTAGATGTTCACCGGGACTCGGAGGGCCCTGCCCATTCTCCCGACCTGAATGACCGGTGGCGCTCCTAGTGGCCTGCGTGGCAGCGGGGTGGCAGGGTGAGTCCGGCGCTGGGGCTTGGGGGTCATCAATCCCCGGTGTTGCGGGACAGGCCCCTTGGGAGGGGCCCCTCAGGGGCCAACCTAGGGTTAGGGTTAGCCCCCAGGAGGCCGGCAGGCCCAATACGCCAGCTGTGCAGCGAGTGGAGGGGCGGGCCGAGGTGAGTGCCCTGGCGAGCTGGAAGGTGGTACCCAAAGTTTTGGCACCAGGGGCCCTCGAATGTCGCCGGGGACTCGGAGGGCCCTGCCCGTTCTCCCGCCCTGAATGAGTGGCGGCTCCCCTAGCAACCCGAGTGGTGGCGGGGCTGCAGGGTGGGTCTGGTGCTGAGGCTCGGGGGTCCCCAATGCCAGGCGTTGCGGCACCAGGCCCCTTGGGCGGGGCCCCTTGGGGGCCGAACTAGCGTAAAGGTTAGCTCCTGGAGGCCGGCAGGCACGATCCACAGTCTGGGGCGAATGGAGGTGTGGTCGAAGATCAGGGCGCTGGCGAGCAAGAGAGTGGGCCCCAGCGTTTTGGCGCTGGGGGCCTTCGAAGGTCACCGGGGCAGGGAGGGCCCTGCCCGTTCTCCCGCCCTGAATGACTGGCGGTACCCTAGCGGCCCGGGTGTGGTCGGGGCGGAACGGTGAGTCCAGTGTTGCGACTCGGGGGTCTCCAATCCCTGGCGTTCGGCGGCAGTCCCTTTGGGAGGGGCACCTTGGGGGCCGACCTAGGGTTAGGGTTATCCCCCAGGAGGCCGGCAGGCTCAATCCACCGGCTCTGTGGTGAATGGGGGGGTGGACCAAGGTGAGGTCGCTGGCGAACGGAAGCGTGGGCCCCAACATTTTGGCTCGGTGGGCTTTCAAATGTCGCAGGGGGCTCGGAGGGCCCTGCTCCTTCTCCTGCCATGAAGGACCGGCGACGCCCCTAGCTCCCCGGGTGGCAGCGGGGTGGCACGGTCAGTCCTGCACTGGTGCTTGGGTTTCCCAATCCCCAGCGTTGCGGCGCCAGGCCCCTTGGGAGGGGCCCCTCTGGGACTGTCCTAGGGTTAGGTTAACCCCCAGGAGGCCAGCAGTCCGGATCCGCAGGCTGTGCAGTGAGCGGAGGAGGGATTGACCGTGGTAGGGCGCAGTTGAGCAGTAGCGTGGTACCCAGTGTTTTGGCGTGGGGGGCCTTCTTATTTCACCGGAGGCTCGGAGGGCCCTGCCGGTTATCCCGCCCTGAATGCCCGGAGTCGCTCCTAGAGGCCCGCGTGGCGGCGGGGCGGCAGGGTGGCCCGGCGCTGGGGCTTGCGGGTCCCCAATCCCTACCGTTGTGGCACCAAGCCTATTGGGAGGGGCCACTCTGGGGCCCATCTAGGGTTACAATTAGCCCTGAGGAGCCAGGGAGGCCAGATCCACCAGCTGTGTGGCTAGAGGGGGGGTGGGTTGAGGTGAGAGCGCTGTAGAGCGGGAGCATGGGCTTCAGCGTTTTGGCGCAGGGGACCTATAAATGTCGCTGGGGGCTCGGAGGGCCCTGCCCGTTCCCCCACCCTGAATGACCGGTGGCGCCCCAAGTGGCCCGGGTGGCGGCGGAGGGCCAGGTTGAGTACATCATTGGGGCTTGGAGGTCCTCAATCTCCAGCATCGTGGCGCCAGGCCCTTTGGGAGTGCCCTTCGGGGGCCGACCTGGGGTAAGGGTTAGCCCCCAGGAGGCCGGCAGGCCCAATAAGATGGCTGTGGGGCGAGCGGAGGAGTGGGCTGAGGTGAGGGCGATGGGGAGCAAGATTGTGGGCCCCTGCATTTTGGCACTGGAGGCTTCAAATATCTCCGGTTCCTCCAGGGCCCTGTCCCTTCTCCCGCCCTGAATGACCGGCGGCGCCCCTAGCGGCCCGGGGGGCAGCGTTGTGGGAGGGTGAGTCTGGCTTTGGGGCTTGGGGTTCCAGATCCCTGGCATAGTGGCACCAAAACCCTTGGGAGGGGCCCCTGGGTGGCCGACCTAGGGTTAGGGTTAGCACCCGGGAGGCCGGCAGGCGGGATCCGCCCGCTGTGCATGGAGCGGAGGGGCGGGCCGAGGTGAGGGCGCTGGCGAGCAAGAGCCTGGGCCCAAGCGTTTTGGCACCGGGGGCCTTCGAATGTCTCCGGGGACTCGGCGGGCCCTGCCCATTCTCCTCCCTGAATGACCGGCGGCGCCCCTAGCAGCCCAGGTGGCGGCGGGGCGGCATGTAAGTCCGGGCATAGGGCTCGGGGGTCCCCAGTCCACCGCGTTGCGGCGCCAGGCCCCTTGGGAGGGGCCCCTCGGAGGCTGACCTAGGGTGAGGTTTAGCCCCTAGGATGCCGGCAGGCCCTATTCGCCAGCCCTGTGAAGACTGGAGTGGCGGACCGAGGTGAGGGCACTGGTGAGCGGGAGCATGGGCCCGGGGGTTTGGCGCGGGGGGCCTTTGAAGGTCGCCGTGTCTTGGAGGGCCCTGCCCGTGCTCCCGCCCTGAATGAACGGCACCACCCCAAGCCCCCGGGTGGCGGCTGGGTGGCAGGGTGAGTCCAGTGCTGAGGCTCGGGGGTCCCCAATCCCCAGCGTTGCGGCGCCAGATCCCTTGGGAGGGGCCCCTCGGGGGTCGATCTAGGGTTGCAGTTACCCCCAGGAGGCCGGGGGACCGGATCAGCGGCTGTGCGGCACGCGGAGGGTTGGGCCGAGGTGAGGGCGCTGGCGAGACTGAGCATGAGCCCAAGCGTTTTAGTGCGGGGGGCCTTCGAAGGTCAGTGGGGGCTCGGAGGAACCTGCCCGTTCTCCCGCTCTGAATGACCGGCGGGGCCCCTAGAGGCTCCGGTGCCTTAAGGGCAGCAGAGTGAGACCGGCACTTGGGTTGGGGTCCCCATTCCCGGCGTTGTGGCGCCAGGCCACTTGGGAAGGGCCCCTCCGTGGCCGACCTACAGTTAGGGTTAGCCCCCAGGAGGCCAACAGGCCCGATACACCGCCTGTGCGTCGAGCGGAGAGTTGGGCCGAGGTGAGGGTGCTGGTGAACATGAGCCCGGGCCCAAGCGTTTTGGTTCGGGGCGCCTTCGAAGGTCGGCGGGGGTTCGAAGGGCCCTGCCCATTCTCCCACCCTGAATGAATGGCGGCGCCCCTAGCGGCACGTGTGGGGCAGGGCGGCAGGGTGCATCCAGCACTGGGGCTTGGGGGTTCCCAATCCCCGGCGTTGCGGCGCCAGGCCCCTTAGGAAGCGACCCTCGGGGCCGTCCTAGGGTTAGGGTTAGCGCCCAGGAGGCCGGCAGGCCCGATCCGCCGGCTGTGCGAGGAGTGGAGATGCAGGCCGAGTTGAGGGCGATGGCGAGCGGGAGCTGGGCCCCAGCGTTTTGGCGTCCTGGGCCTTTGAATGTTGCCATGGCTCGGAGGGCCCTGCCCTTTCTCCTGCCCTGAAGAACCAGCAACGCCCCTAGCGGCTCCGTTGGTGGTGAGGCAGCAGGGCGAATCCCAGGCTGTGGCTCGGGGATCCCCAATCCCCGGCGTTGTGGTGCCAGGCCCCTTGGGAGGGGCTCCTCGTGGGCCGACCCAGGGTTAGAGTTAGCCCCCATAAGGCTGGCAGGCCAGATCCTCTGGTTGGGCGGTGAGAGGTGGGCGGGCCGAGGTAAAGGAGCTGGGGTGCGGGATTGTGGGCTCCTGCATTTTGGGGTGGGAGGCTTCAAATGTCGCCGGTTTCTCCAGGGCCCTGTCAGTTCTCCCGCCCTGAATGACCGGCGGCGCCCCTCGCGGCCCGGGTGGCAGCGTTGTGGGAGGGTGAGTCTGGCTTTGGGGCTTGGGGTTCCAGATCCCTGGCGTAGTGGCACCAAAACCCTTGGGAGGGGCCCCTGGGGGGCCGACCTAGGGTTAGGGTTAGCCCCCAGGAGACCGTCAGGCCCAACCGCACACTGTGCGGCGAGCTGAGGTGCGGCCCGAGGTGAAGGCGCTGGGGAGCGGGAGCGTGGGCACCAGCATTTTGGCACGGGGAGCCTTTGAAGGTCACCGGGGACTCAGAAGGCCCTGCCCTTCTCTCGCCCTCTATGACCCGCGGCGCCCCTAGCGGCCCAGGTGGGGACAGTGCGGCAGGGTGAGTCCGGCTCTGGGGCTCTGAGTCACCAATCCCCAGCATTGCAGAGCCAGGCCGCTTGGGATGTCCCCTCAGGGCCGACCTAGGGTTTTGGTTAGCTGCCAGGAGCCCGGCAGGCCCTATCCACTGGCTCTGAAGCAAGCGGTGGGGTGGGCCTAGGTGAGGGCGCTGGCGAGCAGGATCCTGGGAGCCAATGTTTTTGCGCGGGGAGCCTTCAAAGGTCAGCGTGGGCTCGGAGGGCCCTGCCCGATCTCTTGCCCTGATTGACCTGCGGGGCCTCTAGCGGCTCGGGTGGCTGAAGGGCAGCAGGGTGAGTGCGGCACATGAGCTCGGGGTCCCCATCCCCAGCGTTGCGACGCCAGGCCCCTTGGGAAGTGCCCCTCGGTGGCCGACCTATGGTTAGGGTTAGCCTCCAGGAGCCCCGCAGGCCCGATACACCACCTGTGCGTCGAGCGGAGAGTTGGGCCGAGGTGAGGGTGCTGGTGAACATGAGCCTGGGCCCAAGCGTTTTGGTTCGGTGCGCCTCTGAAGGTCGGCAGGGGTTCGGAGGGCCCTGCCAGTTCTCCCACCCTGAATGAATGGCGGCGCCCCTAGCGGCCTGTGTGGGTTGGGGTGGCAGCGTGCATCCGGCGCTGGGGCTTGGGGGCCCCCAATCCCTGGCGTTGCGGCGCCAGGCCCCTTAGGAAGGGACCTTCAGGGGCTGTCCTAGGGTTAGGGTGAGCTCCCAGGAGGCCGGCAGGCCCGAGTCGCTGGCTCTGCGAAGAGCGGAGGTGCGGGCTGAGTTGAGGGTGATGCAGAGCGGGAGCGTGGTCCCCAGCGTTTTGACGCCCTGGGCCTTCGACTGTTGCCATGGCTCAAAGGGCCCTGCCCGTTCTCCTGCCCTGAAGAACCAGCGGCACCCTTAGCAGCTCCCTTGGCGGTGGAGCGGCAGGGTGAGTCCATGCTGCGGCTCGTGGATCCCCAATCCCCAGCGTTGTGGGGCCAGGCCTCTTGGGAGGGGCTCCTCTTGGGCGGACCTAGGTTTAGAGTTAGCACCCAGGAGGCCAGCAGGCCCAATCCTCTGGCTGGGCGGCGAGAGGTGGGCGGCCCGAGGTAAAGGCGCTGGCGATCGGGAGCGTGGGCCCCTGCATTTTGGCGCAGGAGGCTTCAAATATCGCCGGTTTCTCCAGGGCCCTGTCCCTTCTCCCGCCCTGAATGACGGGCGGCGCCACTAGCAGCCCGGGTGGCGACGTGGCGGCAGGGTGAGTCTGGCTCTGGGTCTTGGGGTCCCTGATCCCCAGTGTAGCGGCACCAGGACCCTTGGGAGGGGCCCCTGGGTGGCTGACCTAGGGTTAGGGTTAGCCCCCAGGAGGCCGGCAGGTGGGATCCGGCCACTGTCCGGGGAGCGGAGGGCAGGGCCGAGGTGAGGGCGTTGGGGAGCGGGAGCGTGGGCACCAGCGTTTTGGCACGGGGAGCCTTTGAAGGCCACCGGGGGCTCGGAAGGCCCTGCCCCTTCTCTCGCCCTGAATGACCCGCAGTGCTCCTAGCGGCCTGGGTGGCGGCGTTGCGGTAGGGTGAGTGTGGCTCTGGGGCTTGAGGTTCCCGATCCCCGGCGAAGCGGCACCAGGACCCTCGGGAGGGGCCCCTGGGTGGCCGACCTAGGGTTAGGGTTAGCACCCGGGAGGCCGGCAGGCGGGATCCGCCCGCTGTGCGTGGAGCGGAGGGGCGGGCCGAGGTGAGGGCGCTGGCGAGCAAGAGCCTGGGCCCAAGCGTTTTGGCACCGGGGGCCTTCGAATGTCTCCGGGGACTCGGCGGGCCCTGCCCGTGCTCCTCCCTGAATGACCGGCGGCGCCCCTAGCAGCCCAGGTGGCGGCGGGGCGGCATGTAAGTCCGGGCATAGGGCTCGGGGGTCCCCAGTCCACCGCGTTGCGGCGCCAGGCCCCTTGGGAGGGGCCCCTGGGAGGCTGACCTAGGGTGAGGTTTAGCCCCTAGGATGCCGGCAGGCCCTATTCGCCAGCCGTGTGAAGACTGGAGTGGCGGACCGAGGTGAGGGCACTGGTGAGCGGGAGCATGGGCCCGGGGGTTTGGCGCGGGGGGCCTTTGAAGGTCGCCGTGTCTTGGAGGGCCCTGCCCGTGCTCCCGCCCTGAATGAACGGCACCACCCCAAGCCCCCGGGTGGCGGCTGGGTGGCAGGGTGAGTCCAGTGCTGAGGCTCGGGGGTCCCCAATCCCCAGCGTTGCGGCGCCAGATCCCTTGGGAGGGGCCCCTCGGGGGTCGATCTAGGGTTGCGGTTAGCCCCCAGGAGGCCGGTGGACCCGATCAGTGGCTGTGCGGCACGCGGAGGGTTGGGCCGAGGTGAGGGCGCTGGCGAGACTGAGCATGAGCCCAAGCGTTTTAGTGCGGGGGGCCTTCGAAGGTCAGTGGGGGCTCGGAGGAACCTGCCCGTTCTCCCGATCTGAATGACCGGCGGGGCCCCTAGAGGCTTCGGTGCCTGAAGGGCAGCAGGGTGAGACCGGCACTTGGGTTGGGGTCCCCATTCCCGGCGTTCTGGCGCCAGGCCACTTGGGAAGGGCCCCTCCGTGGCCGACCTACAGTTAGGGTTAGCCCCCAGGAGGCCAGCAGGCCCGATACACCGCCTGTGCGTCGAGCGGAGAGTTGGGCCGAGGTGAGGGTGCTGGTGAACATGAGCCCGGGCCCAAGCGTTTTGGTTCGGGGCGCCTTCGAAGGTCGGCGGGGGTTCGAAGGGCCCTGCCCTTTCTCCCACCCTGAATGAATGGCGGCGCCCCTAGCGGCACGTGTGGGGCAGGGCGGCAGGGTGCATCCAGCGCTGGGGCTTGGGGGTTCCCAATCCCCGGCATTGCGGCGCCAGGCCCCTTAGGAAGCGACCCTCGGGGCCGTCCTAGGGTTAGGGTTAGCGCCCAGGAGGCCGGCAGACCCGATCCGCCGGCTGTGCGAGGAGTGGAGATGCAGGCCGAGTTGAGGGCGATGGCGAGCGGGAGCTGGGCCCCAGCGTTTTGGCGTCCTGGGCCTTTGAATGTTGCCATGGCTCGGAGGGCCCTGCCCTTTCTCCTGCCCTGAAGAACCAGCAACGCCCCTAGCGGCTCCGTTGGCAGTGGGGCGGCAGGGTGAATCCCAGGCTGTGGCTCGGGGATCCCCAATCCCCGGCGTTGTGGTGCCAGGCCCCTTGGGAGGGGCTCCTCGTGGGCCGACCCAGGGTTAGAGTTAGCCCCCATAAGGCCGGCAGGCCAGGTCCTCTGGCTGGGCGGTGAGAGGTGGGCGGGCCGAGGTAAAGGCGCTGGGGTGGGGGATTGTGGGCCCCTGCATTTTGGGGTGGGAGGCTTCAAATGTCGCCGGTTTCTCCAGGGCCCTGTCAGTTCTCCGGCCCTGAATGACCGGCGGCGCCCCTCGCGGCCCGGGTGGCAGCGTTGTGGGAGGGTGAGTCTGGCTTTGGGGCTTGGGGTTCCAGATCCCTGGCGTAGTGGCACCAAAACCCTTGGGAGGGGCCCCTGGGGGGCCGACCTAGGGTTAGGGTTAGCCCCCAGGAGACCGTCAGGCCCAACCGCACACTGTGCGGCGAGCTGAGGTGCGGCCCGAGGTGAAGGCGCTGGGGTGCGGGAGCCTGGGCACCAGCGTTTTGGCACGGGGAGCCTTTGAAGGTCACCGGGGACTCAGAAGGCCCTGCCCTTCTCTCGCCCTCTATGACCCGCGGCGCCCCTAGCGGCCCAGGTGGGGACAGTGCGGCAGGGTGAGTCCGGCTCTGGGGCTCTGAGTCACCAATCCCCAGCATTGCAGAGCCAGGCCGCTTGGGATGTCCCCTCAGGGCCGACCTAGGGTTTTGGTTAGCTGCCAGGAGCCCGGTGGGCCCTATCCACCGGCTCTGAAGCAAGCGGTGGGGTGGGCCTAGGTGAGGGCGCTGGCGAGCAGGATCCTTGGAGCCAACGTTTTTGCGCGGGGAGCCTTCAAAGGTCAGCGTGGGCTCGGAGGGCCCTGCCCGATCTCTTGCCCTGATTGACCGGCGGGGCCTCTAGCGGCTCGGGTGGATGAAGGACAGCAGGGTGAGTGCGGCACATGAGCTCTGGGTCCCCATCTCCAGCGTTGCGACGCCAGGCCCCTTGGGAAGTGCCCCTCGGTGGCCGACCTGTGGTTAGGGTTAGCCTCCAGGAGCCCCGCAGGCCCGATACACCACCTGTGCGTCGAGCGGAGAGTTGGGCCGAGGTGAGGGTGCTGGTGAACATGAGCCTGGGCCCAAGCGTTTTGGTTCGGTGCGCCTCTGAAGGTCGGCAGGGGTTTGGAGGGCCCTGCCAGTTCTCCCACCCTGAATGAATGGCGGCGCCCCTAGCGGCCTGTGTGGGTTGGGGTGGCAGCGTGCATCCGGCGCTGGGGCTTGGGGGCCCCCAATCCCTGGCGTTGCGGCGCCAGGCCCCTTAGGAAGGGACCTTCAGGGGCTGTCCTAGGGTTAGGGTGAGCTCCCAGGAGGCCGGCAGGCCCGAGTCGCTGGCTCTGCGAAGAGCGGAGGTGCGGGCCGAGTTGAGGGTGATGCAGAGCGGGAGCGTGGTCCCCAGCGTTTTGACGCCCTGGGCCTTCGACTGTTGCCATGGCTCAAAGGGCCCTGCCCGTTCTCCTGCCCTGAAGAACCAGCGGCGCCCTTAGCAGCTCCCTTGGCGGTGGAGCGGCAGGGTGAGTCCATGCTGCGGCTCGTGGATCCCCAATCCCCAGCGTTGTGGGGCCAGGCCTCTTGGGAGGGGCTCCTCTTGGGCGGACCTAGGTTTAGAGTTAGCACCCAGGAGGCCAGCAGGCCCCATCCTCTGGCTGGGCGGCGAGAGGTGGGCGGCCCGAGGTAAAGGCGCTGGCGATCGGGAGCGTGGGCCCCTGCATTTTGGCGCAGGAGGCTTCAAATATCGCCGGTTTCTCCAGGGCCCTGTCCCTTCTCCCGCCCTGAATGACGGGCGGCGCCACTAGCAGCCCGGGTGGCGACGTGGCGGCAGGGTGAGTCTGGCTCTGGGTCTTGGGGTCCCTGATCCCCAGTGTAGCGGCACCAGGACCCTTGGGAGGGGCCCCTGGGTGGCTGACCTAGGGTTAGGGTTAGCCCCCAGGAGGCCGGCAGGTGGGATCCGGCCACTGTCCGGGGAGCGGAGGGCGGGGCCGAGGTGAAGGCGTTGGGGAGCGGGAGCGTGGGCACCAGCGTTTTGGCACGGGGAGCCTTTGAAGGCCACCGGGGGCTCGGAAGGCCCTGCCCCTTCTCTCGCCCTGAATGACCCGCAGTGCTCCTAGCGGCCTGGGTGGCGGCGTTGCGGTAGGGTGAGTGTGGCTCTGGGGCTTGAGGTTCCCGATCCCCGGCGAAGCGGCACCAGGACCCTTGGGAGGGGCCCCTGGGTGGCCGACCTAGGGTTAGGGTTAGCACCCGGGAGGCCGGCAGGCGGGATCCGCCCGCTGTGCGTGGAGCGGAGGGGCGGGCCGAGGTGAGGGCGCTGGCGAGCAAGAGCCTGGGCCCAAGCGTTTTGGCACTGGGGGCCTTCGAATGTCTCCGGGGACTCGGCGGGCCCTGCCCATTCTCCTCCCTGAATGACCGGCGGCGCCCCTAGCAGCCCAGGTGGCGGCGGGGCGGCATGTAAGTCCGGGCATAGGGCTCGGGGGTCCCCAGTCCACCGCGTTGCGGCGCCAGGCCCCTTGGGAGGGGCCCCTCGGAGGCTGACCTAGGGTGAGGTTTAGCCCCTAGGATGCCGGCAGGTCCTATTCGCCAGCCGTGTGGAGACTGGAGTGGCGGACCGAGGTGAGGGCACTGGTGAGCGGGAGCGTGGGCCCGGGTGTTTTGGCGCGGGGGGCCTTTGAAGGTCGCCGTGTCTTGGAGGGCCCTGCCCGTGCTCCCGCCCTGAATGAACGGCACCACCCCAAGCCCCCGGGTGGCGGCTGGGTGGCAGGGTGAATCCAGTGCTGAGGCTCGGGGGTCCCCAATCCCCAGCGTTGCGGCGCCAGATCCCTTGGGAGGGGCCCCTCGGGGGTCGATCTAGGGTTGCGGTTAGCCCCCAGGAGGCCGGTGGACCCGATCAGCGGCTGTGCGGCACGCGGAGGGTTGGGCCGAGGTGAGGGCGCTGGCGAGACTGAGCATGAGCCCAAGCGTTTTAGTGCGGGGGGCCTTCGAAGGTCAGTGGGGGCTCGGAGGAACCTGCCCGTTCTCCCGCTCTGAATGACCGGCGGGGCCCCTAGAGGCTCCGGTGCCTGAAGGGCAGCAGGGTGAGACCGGCAATTGGGTTGGGGTCCCCATTCCCGGCGTTGGGGCGCCAGGCCACTTGGGAAGGGCCCCTCCGTGGCCGACCTACAGTTAGGGTTAGCCCCCAGGAGGCCAGCAGGCCCGATACACCGCCTGTGCGTCGAGCGGAGAGTTGGGCCGAGGTGAGGGTGCTGGTGAACATGAGCCCGGGCCCAAGCGTTTTGGTTCGGGGCGCCTTCGAAGGTCGGCGGGGGTTCGAAGGGCCCTGCCCTTTCTCCCACCCTGAATGAATGGCGGCGCCCCTAGCGGCACGTGTGGGGCAGGGCGGCAGGGTGCATCCAGCGCTGGGGCTTGGGGGTTCCCAATCCCCGGCATTGCGGCGCCAGGCCCCTTAGGAAGCGACCCTCGGGGACGTCCTAGGGTTAGGGTTAGCGCCCAGGAGGCCGGCAGGCCCGATCCGCCGGCTGTGCGAGGAGTGGAGATGCAGGCCGAGTTGAGGGCGATGGCGAGCGGGAGCTGGGCCCCAGCGTTTTGGCGTCCTGGGCCTTTGAATGTTGCCATGGCTCGGAGGGCCCTGCCCTTTCTCCTGCCCTGAAGAACCAGCAACGCCCCTAGCGGCTCCGTTGGCAGTGGGGCGGCAGGGTGAATCCCAGGCTGCGGCTCGGGGATCCCCAATCCCCGGCGTTGTGGTGCCAGGCCCCTTGGGAGGGGCTCCTCGTGGGCCGACCCAGGGTTAGAGTTAGCCCCCATAAGGCCGGCAGGCCAGATCCTCTGGCTGGGCGGTGAGAGGTGGGCGGGCCGAGGTAAAGGCGCTGGGGTGGGGGATTGTGGGTCCCTGCATTTTGGGGTGGGAGGCTTCAAATGTCGCCGGTTTCTCCAGGGCCCTGTCAGTTCTCCCGCCCTGAATGACCGGCGGCGCCCCTCGCGGCCCGGGTGGCAGCGTTGTGGGAGGGTGAGTCTGGCTTTGGGGCTTGGGGTTCCAGATCCCTGGCTTAGTGGCACCAAAACCCTTGGGAGGGGCCCCTGGGGGGCCGACCTAGGGTTAGGGTTAGCCCCCAGGAGACCATCAGGCCCAACCGCACACTGTGCGGCGAGCTGAGGTGCGGCCCGAGGTGAAGGCGCTGGGGTGCGGGAGCGTGGGCACCAGCGTTTTGGCACGGGGAGCCTTTGAAGGTCACCGGGGACTCAGAAGGCCCTGCCCTTCTCTCGCCCTCTATGACCCGCGGCGCCCCTAGCGGCCCAGGTGGGGACAGTGCGGCAGGGTGAGTCCGGCTCTGGGGCTCTGAGTCACCAATCCCCAGCATTGCAGAGCCAGGCCGCTTGGGATGTCCCCTCAGGGCCGACCTAGGGTTTTGGTTAGCTGCCAGGAGCCCGGCGGGCCCTATCCACCGGCTCTGAAGCAAGCGGTGGGGTGGGCCTAGGTGAGGGCGCTGGCGAGCAGGATCCTTGGAGCCAACGTTTTTGCGCGGGGAGCCTTCAAAGGTCAGCGTGGGCTCGGAGGGCCCTGCCCGATCTCTTGCCCTGATTGACCGGCGGGGCCTCTAGCGGCTCGGGTGGATGAAGGACAGCAGGGTGAGTGCGGCACATGAGCTCTGGGTCCCCATCTCCAGCGTTGCGACGCCAGGCCCCTTGGGAAGTGCCCCTCGGTGGCCGACCTGTGGTTAGGGTTAGCCTCCAGGAGCCCCGCAGGCCCGATACACCACCTGTGCGTCGAGCGGAGAGTTGGGCCGAGGTGAGGGTGCTGGTGAACATGAGCCTGGGCCCAAGCGTTTTGGTTCGGTGCGCCTCTGAAGGTCGGCAGGGGTTTGGAGGGCCCTGCCAGTTCTCCCACCCTGAATGAATGGCGGCGCCCCTAGCGGCCTGTGTGGGTTGGGGTGGCAGCGTGCATCCGGCGCTGGGGCTTGGGGGCCCCCAATCCCTGGCGTTGCGGCGCCAGGCCCCTTAGGAAGGGACCTTCAGGGGCTGTCCTAGGGTTAGGGTGAGCTCCCAGGAGGCCGGCAGGCCCGAGTCGCTGGCTCTGCGAAGAGCGGAGGTGCGGGCCGAGTTGAGGGTGATGCAGAGCGGGAGCGTGGTCCCCAGCGTTTTGACGCCCTGGGCCTTCGACTGTTGCCATGGCTCAAAGGGCCCTGCCCGTTCTCCTGCCCTGAAGAACCAGCGGCGCCCTTAGCAGCTCCCTTGGCGGTGGAGCGGCAGGGTGAGTCCATGCTGCGGCTCGTGGATCCCCAATCCCCAGCGTTGTGGGGCCAGGCCTCTTGGGAGGGGCTCCTCTTGGGCGGACCTAGGTTTAGAGTTAGCACCCAGGAGGCCAGCAGGCCCAATCCTCTGGCTGGGCGGCGAGAGGTGGGCGGCCCGAGGTAAAGGCGCTGGCGATCGGGAGCGTGGGCCCCTGCATTTTGGCGCAGGAGGCTTCAAATATCGCCGGTTTCTCCAGGGCCCTGTCCCTTCTCCCGCCCTGAATGACGGGCGGCGCCACTAGCAGCCCGGGTGGCGACGTGGCGGCAGGGTGAGTCTGGCTCTGGGTCTTGGGGTCCCTGATCCCCAGTGTAGCGGCACCAGGACCCTTGGGAGGGGCCCCTGGGTGGCTGACCTAGGGTTAGGGTTAGCCCCCAGGAGGCCGGCAGGTGGGATCCGGCCACTGTCCGGGGAGCGGAGGGCGGGGCCGAGGTGAAGGCGTTGGGGAGCGGGAGCGTGGGCACCAGCGTTTTGGCACGGGGAGCCTTTGAAGGCCACCGGGGGCTCGGAAGGCCCTGCCCCTTCTCTCGCCCTGAATGACCCGCAGTGCTCCTAGCGGCCTGGGTGGCGGCGTTGCGGTAGGGTGAGTGTGGCTCTGGGGCTTGAGGTTCCCGATCCCCGGCGAAGCGGCACCAGGACCCTTGGGAGGGGCCCCTGGGTGGCCGACCTAGGGTTAGGGTTAGCACCCGGGAGGCCGGCAGGCGGGATCCGCCCGCTGTGCGTGGAGCGGAGGGGCGGGCCGAGGTGAGGGCGCTGGCGAGCAAGAGCCTGGGCCCAAGCGTTTTGGCACTGGGGGCCTTCGAATGTCTCCGGGGACTCGGCGGGCCCTGCCCATTCTCCTCCCTGAATGACCGGCGGCGCCCCTAGCAGCCCAGGTGGCGGCGGGGCGGCATGTAAGTCCGGGCATAGGGCTCGGGGGTCCCCAGTCCACCGCGTTGCGGCGCCAGGCCCCTTGGGAGGGGCCCCTCGGAGGCTGACCTAGGGTGAGGTTTAGCCCCTAGGATGCCGGCAGGTCCTATTCGCCAGCCGTGTGGAGACTGGAGTGGCGGACCGAGGTGAGGGCACTGGTGAGCGGGAGCGTGGGCCCGGGTGTTTTGGCGCGGGGGGCCTTTGAAGGTCGCCGTGTCTTGGAGGGCCCTGCCCGTGCTCCCGCCCTGAATGAACGGCACCACCCCAAGCCCCCGGGTGGCGGCTGGGTGGCAGGGTGAATCCAGTGCTGAGGCTCGGGGGTCCCCAATCCCCAGCGTTGCGGCGCCAGATCCCTTGGGAGGGGCCCCTCGGGGGTCGATCTAGGGTTGCGGTTAGCCCCCAGGAGGCCGGTGGACCCGATCAGTGGCTGTGCGGCACGCGGAGGGTTGCGCCGAGGTGAGGGCGCTGGCGAGACTGAGCATGAGCCCAAGCGTTTTAGTGCGGGGGGCCTTCGAAGGTCAGTGGGGGCTCGGAGGAACCTGCCCGTTCTCCCGCTCTGAATGACCGGCGGGGCCCCTAGAGGCTCCGGTGCCTGAAGGGCAGCAGGGTGAGACCGGCAATTGGGTTGGGGTCCCCATTCCCGGCGTTGGGGCGCCAGGCCACTTGGGAAGGGCCCCTCCGTGGCCGACCTACAGTTAGGGTTAGCCCCCAGGAGGCCAGCAGGCCCGATACACCGCCTGTGCGTCGAGCGGAGAGTTGGGCCGAGGTGAGGGTGCTGGTGAACATGAGCCCGGGCCCAAGCGTTTTGGTTCGGGGCGCCTTCGAAGGTCGGCGGGGGTTCGAAGGGCCCTGCCCGTTCTCCCACCCTGAATGAATGGCGGCGCCCCTAGCGGCACGTGTGGGGCAGGGCGGCAGGGTGCATCCAGCGCTGGGGCTTGGGGGTTCCCAATCCCCGGCATTGCGGCGCCAGGCCCCTTAGGAAGCGACCCTCGGGGACGTCCTAGGGTTAGGGTTAGCGCCCAGGAGGCCGGCAGGCCCGATCCGCCGGCTGTGCGAGGAGTGGAGATGCAGGCCGAGTTGAGGGCGATGGCGAGCGGGAGCTGGGCCCCAGCGTTTTGGCGTCCTGGGCCTTTGAATGTTGCCATGGCTCGGAGGGCCCTGCCCTTTCTCCTGCCCTGAAGAACCAGCAACGCCCCTAGCGGCTCCGTTGGCAGTGGGGCGGCAGGGTGAATCCCAGGCTGCGGCTCGGGGATCCCCAATCCCCGGCGTTGTGGTGCCAGGCCCCTTGGGAGGGGCTCCTCGTGGGCCGACCCAGGGTTAGAGTTAGCCCCCATAAGGCCGGCAGGCCAGATCCTCTGGCTGGGCGGTGAGAGGTGGGCGGGCCGAGGTAAAGGCGCTGGGGTGCGGGATTGTGGGTCCCTGCATTTTGGGGTGGGAGGCTTCAAATGTCGCCGGTTTCTCCAGGGCCCTGTCAGTTCTCCCGCCCTGAATGAGTGGCGGCTCCCCTAGCAACCCGAGTGGTGGCGGGGCTGCAGGGTGGGTCTGGTGCTGAGGCTCGGGGGTCCCCAATGCCAGGCGTTGCGGCACCAGGCCCCTTGGGCGGGGCCCCTTGGGGGCCGAACTAGCGTAAAGGTTAGCTCCTGGAGGCCGGCAGGCACGATCCACAGTCTGGGGCGAATGGAGGTGTGGTCGAAGATCAGGGCGCTGGCGAGCAAGAGAGTGGGCCCCAGCGTTTTGGCGCTGGGGGCCTTCGAAGGTCACCGGGGCAGGGAGGGCCCTGCCCGTTCTCCCGCCCTGAATGACTGGCGGTACCCTAGCGGCCCGGGTGTGGTCGGGGCGGAACGGTGAGTCCAGTGTTGCGACTCGGGGGTCTCCAATCCCTGGCGTTCGGCGGCAGTCCCTTTGGGAGGGGCACCTTGGGGGCCGACCTAGGGTTAGGGTTATCCCCCAGGAGGCCGGCAGGCTCAATCCACCGGCTCTGTGGTGAATGGGGGGGTGGACCAAGGTGAGGTCGCTGGCGAACGGAAGCGTGGGCCCCAACATTTTGGCTCGGTGGGCTTTCAAATGTCGCAGGGGGCTCGGAGGGCCCTGCTCCTTCTCCTGCCATGAAGGACCGGCGACGCCCCTAGCTCCCCGGGTGGCAGCGGGGTGGCACGGTCAGTCCTGCACTGGTGCTTGGGTTTCCCAATCCCCAGCGTTGCGGCGCCAGGCCCCTTGGGAGGGGCCCCTCTGGGACTGTCCTAGGGTTAGGTTAACCCCCAGGAGGCCAGCAGTCCGGATCCGCAGGCTGTGCAGTGAGCGGAGGAGGGATTGACCGTGGTAGGGCGCAGTTGAGCAGTAGCGTGGTACCCAGTGTTTTGGCGTGGGGGGCCTTCTTATTTCACCGGAGGCTCGGAGGGCCCTGCCGGTTATCCCGCCCTGAATGCCCGGAGTCGCTCCTAGAGGCCCGCGTGGCGGCGGGGCGGCAGGGTGGCCCGGCGCTGGGGCTTGCGGGTCCCCAATCCCTACCGTTGTGGCACCAAGCCTATTGGGAGGGGCCACTCTGGGGCCCATCTAGGGTTACAATTAGCCCTGAGGAGCCAGGGAGGCCAGATCCACCAGCTGTGTGGCTAGAGGGGGGGTGGGTTGAGGTGAGAGCGCTGTAGAGCGGGAGCATGGGCTTCAGCGTTTTGGCGCAGGGGACCTATAAATGTCGCTGGGGGCTCGGAGGGCCCTGCCCGTTCCCCCACCCTGAATGACCGGTGGCGCCCCAAGTGGCCCGGGTGGCGGCGGAGGGCCAGGTTGAGTACATCATTGGGGCTTGGAGGTCCTCAATCTCCAGCATCGTGGCGCCAGGCCCTTTGGGAGTGCCCTTCGGGGGCCGACCTGGGGTAAGGGTTAGCCCCCAGGAGGCCGGCAGGCCCAATAAGATGGCTGTGGGGCGAGCGGAGGAGTGGGCTGAGGTGAGGGCGATGGGGAGCAAGATTGTGGGCCCCTGCATTTTGGCACTGGAGGCTTCAAATATCTCCGGTTCCTCCAGGGCCCTGTCCCTTCTCCCGCCCTGAATGACCGGCGGCGCCCCTAGCGGCCCGGGGGGCAGCGTTGTGGGAGGGTGAGTCTGGCTTTGGGGCTTGGGGTTCCAGATCCCTGGCATAGTGGCACCAAAACCCTTGGGAGGGGCCCCTGGGTGGCCGACCTAGGGTTAGGGTTAGCACCCGGGAGGCCGGCAGGCGGGATCCGCCCGCTGTGCATGGAGCGGAGGGGCGGGCCGAGGTGAGGGCGCTGGCGAGCAAGAGCCTGGGCCCAAGCGTTTTGGCACCGGGGGCCTTCGAATGTCTCCGGGGACTCGGCGGGCCCTGCCCATTCTCCTCCCTGAATGACCGGCGGCGCCCCTAGCAGCCCAGGTGGCGGCGGGGCGGCATGTAAGTCCGGGCATAGGGCTCGGGGGTCCCCAGTCCACCGCGTTGCGGCGCCAGGCCCCTTGGGAGGGGCCCCTCGGAGGCTGACCTAGGGTGAGGTTTAGCCCCTAGGATGCCGGCAGGCCCTATTCGCCAGCCCTGTGAAGACTGGAGTGGCGGACCGAGGTGAGGGCACTGGTGAGCGGGAGCATGGGCCCGGGGGTTTGGCGCGGGGGGCCTTTGAAGGTCGCCGTGTCTTGGAGGGCCCTGCCCGTGCTCCCGCCCTGAATGAACGGCACCACCCCAAGCCCCCGGGTGGCGGCTGGGTGGCAGGGTGAGTCCAGTGCTGAGGCTCGGGGGTCCCCAATCCCCAGCGTTGCGGCGCCAGATCCCTTGGGAGGGGCCCCTCGGGGGTCGATCTAGGGTTGCAGTTACCCCCAGGAGGCCGGGGGACCGGATCAGCGGCTGTGCGGCACGCGGAGGGTTGGGCCGAGGTGAGGGCGCTGGCGAGACTGAGCATGAGCCCAAGCGTTTTAGTGCGGGGGGCCTTCGAAGGTCAGTGGGGGCTCGGAGGAACCTGCCCGTTCTCCCGCTCTGAATGACCGGCGGGGCCCCTAGAGGCTCCGGTGCCTTAAGGGCAGCAGAGTGAGACCGGCACTTGGGTTGGGGTCCCCATTCCCGGCGTTGTGGCGCCAGGCCACTTGGGAAGGGCCCCTCCGTGGCCGACCTACAGTTAGGGTTAGCCCCCAGGAGGCCAACAGGCCCGATACACCGCCTGTGCGTCGAGCGGAGAGTTGGGCCGAGGTGAGGGTGCTGGTGAACATGAGCCCGGGCCCAAGCGTTTTGGTTCGGGGCGCCTTCGAAGGTCGGCGGGGGTTCGAAGGGCCCTGCCCATTCTCCCACCCTGAATGAATGGCGGCGCCCCTAGCGGCACGTGTGGGGCAGGGCGGCAGGGTGCATCCAGCACTGGGGCTTGGGGGTTCCCAATCCCCGGCGTTGCGGCGCCAGGCCCCTTAGGAAGCGACCCTCGGGGCCGTCCTAGGGTTAGGGTTAGCGCCCAGGAGGCCGGCAGGCCCGATCCGCCGGCTGTGCGAGGAGTGGAGATGCAGGCCGAGTTGAGGGCGATGGCGAGCGGGAGCTGGGCCCCAGCGTTTTGGCGTCCTGGGCCTTTGAATGTTGCCATGGCTCGGAGGGCCCTGCCCTTTCTCCTGCCCTGAAGAACCAGCAACGCCCCTAGCGGCTCCGTTGGTGGTGAGGCAGCAGGGCGAATCCCAGGCTGTGGCTCGGGGATCCCCAATCCCCGGCGTTGTGGTGCCAGGCCCCTTGGGAGGGGCTCCTCGTGGGCCGACCCAGGGTTAGAGTTAGCCCCCATAAGGCTGGCAGGCCAGATCCTCTGGTTGGGCGGTGAGAGGTGGGCGGGCCGAGGTAAAGGAGCTGGGGTGCGGGATTGTGGGCTCCTGCATTTTGGGGTGGGAGGCTTCAAATGTCGCCGGTTTCTCCAGGGCCCTGTCAGTTCTCCCGCCCTGAATGACCGGCGGCGCCCCTCGCGGCCCGGGTGGCAGCGTTGTGGGAGGGTGAGTCTGGCTTTGGGGCTTGGGGTTCCAGATCCCTGGCGTAGTGGCACCAAAACCCTTGGGAGGGGCCCCTGGGGGGCCGACCTAGGGTTAGGGTTAGCCCCCAGGAGACCGTCAGGCCCAACCGCACACTGTGCGGCGAGCTGAGGTGCGGCCCGAGGTGAAGGCGCTGGGGAGCGGGAGCGTGGGCACCAGCATTTTGGCACGGGGAGCCTTTGAAGGTCACCGGGGACTCAGAAGGCCCTGCCCTTCTCTCGCCCTCTATGACCCGCGGCGCCCCTAGCGGCCCAGGTGGGGACAGTGCGGCAGGGTGAGTCCGGCTCTGGGGCTCTGAGTCACCAATCCCCAGCATTGCAGAGCCAGGCCGCTTGGGATGTCCCCTCAGGGCCGACCTAGGGTTTTGGTTAGCTGCCAGGAGCCCGGCAGGCCCTATCCACTGGCTCTGAAGCAAGCGGTGGGGTGGGCCTAGGTGAGGGCGCTGGCGAGCAGGATCCTGGGAGCCAATGTTTTTGCGCGGGGAGCCTTCAAAGGTCAGCGTGGGCTCGGAGGGCCCTGCCCGATCTCTTGCCCTGATTGACCTGCGGGGCCTCTAGCGGCTCGGGTGGCTGAAGGGCAGCAGGGTGAGTGCGGCACATGAGCTCGGGGTCCCCATCCCCAGCGTTGCGACGCCAGGCCCCTTGGGAAGTGCCCCTCGGTGGCCGACCTATGGTTAGGGTTAGCCTCCAGGAGCCCCGCAGGCCCGATACACCACCTGTGCGTCGAGCGGAGAGTTGGGCCGAGGTGAGGGTGCTGGTGAACATGAGCCTGGGCCCAAGCGTTTTGGTTCGGTGCGCCTCTGAAGGTCGGCAGGGGTTCGGAGGGCCCTGCCAGTTCTCCCACCCTGAATGAATGGCGGCGCCCCTAGCGGCCTGTGTGGGTTGGGGTGGCAGCGTGCATCCGGCGCTGGGGCTTGGGGGCCCCCAATCCCTGGCGTTGCGGCGCCAGGCCCCTTAGGAAGGGACCTTCAGGGGCTGTCCTAGGGTTAGGGTGAGCTCCCAGGAGGCCGGCAGGCCCGAGTCGCTGGCTCTGCGAAGAGCGGAGGTGCGGGCTGAGTTGAGGGTGATGCAGAGCGGGAGCGTGGTCCCCAGCGTTTTGACGCCCTGGGCCTTCGACTGTTGCCATGGCTCAAAGGGCCCTGCCCGTTCTCCTGCCCTGAAGAACCAGCGGCACCCTTAGCAGCTCCCTTGGCGGTGGAGCGGCAGGGTGAGTCCATGCTGCGGCTCGTGGATCCCCAATCCCCAGCGTTGTGGGGCCAGGCCTCTTGGGAGGGGCTCCTCTTGGGCGGACCTAGGTTTAGAGTTAGCACCCAGGAGGCCAGCAGGCCCAATCCTCTGGCTGGGCGGCGAGAGGTGGGCGGCCCGAGGTAAAGGCGCTGGCGATCGGGAGCGTGGGCCCCTGCATTTTGGCGCAGGAGGCTTCAAATATCGCCGGTTTCTCCAGGGCCCTGTCCCTTCTCCCGCCCTGAATGACGGGCGGCGCCACTAGCAGCCCGGGTGGCGACGTGGCGGCAGGGTGAGTCTGGCTCTGGGTCTTGGGGTCCCTGATCCCCAGTGTAGCGGCACCAGGACCCTTGGGAGGGGCCCCTGGGTGGCTGACCTAGGGTTAGGGTTAGCCCCCAGGAGGCCGGCAGGTGGGATCCGGCCACTGTCCGGGGAGCGGAGGGCAGGGCCGAGGTGAGGGCGTTGGGGAGCGGGAGCGTGGGCACCAGCGTTTTGGCACGGGGAGCCTTTGAAGGCCACCGGGGGCTCGGAAGGCCCTGCCCCTTCTCTCGCCCTGAATGACCCGCAGTGCTCCTAGCGGCCTGGGTGGCGGCGTTGCGGTAGGGTGAGTGTGGCTCTGGGGCTTGAGGTTCCCGATCCCCGGCGAAGCGGCACCAGGACCCTCGGGAGGGGCCCCTGGGTGGCCGACCTAGGGTTAGGGTTAGCACCCGGGAGGCCGGCAGGCGGGATCCGCCCGCTGTGCGTGGAGCGGAGGGGCGGGCCGAGGTGAGGGCGCTGGCGAGCAAGAGCCTGGGCCCAAGCGTTTTGGCACCGGGGGCCTTCGAATGTCTCCGGGGACTCGGCGGGCCCTGCCCGTGCTCCTCCCTGAATGACCGGCGGCGCCCCTAGCAGCCCAGGTGGCGGCGGGGCGGCATGTAAGTCCGGGCATAGGGCTCGGGGGTCCCCAGTCCACCGCGTTGCGGCGCCAGGCCCCTTGGGAGGGGCCCCTGGGAGGCTGACCTAGGGTGAGGTTTAGCCCCTAGGATGCCGGCAGGCCCTATTCGCCAGCCGTGTGAAGACTGGAGTGGCGGACCGAGGTGAGGGCACTGGTGAGCG
Organism: Ursus americanus; assembly: GCF_024610735.1. Classification (NCBI taxonomy): domain Eukaryota; kingdom Metazoa; phylum Chordata; class Mammalia; order Carnivora; family Ursidae; genus Ursus; species Ursus americanus. Next base: position 1,760,385 of record NW_028273625.1, read on the forward strand.
GGAGCATGGGCCCGGGGGTTTGGCGCGGGGGGCCTTTGAAGGTCGCCGTGTCTTGGAGGGCCCTGCCCGTGCTCCCGCCCTGAATGAACGGCACCACCCCAAGCCCCCGGGTGGCGGCTGGGTGGCAGGGTGAGTCCAGTGCTGAGGCTCGGGGGTCCCCAATCCCCAGCGTTGCGGCGCCAGATCCCTTGGGAGGGGCCCCTCGGGGGTCGATCTAGGGTTGCGGTTAGCCCCCAGGAGGCCGGTGGACCCGATCAGTGGCTGTGCGGCACGCGGAGGGTTGGGCCGAGGTGAGGGCGCTGGCGAGACTGAGCATGAGCCCAAGCGTTTTAGTGCGGGGGGCCTTCGAAGGTCAGTGGGGGCTCGGAGGAACCTGCCCGTTCTCCCGATCTGAATGACCGGCGGGGCCCCTAGAGGCTTCGGTGCCTGAAGGGCAGCAGGGTGAGACCGGCACTTGGGTTGGGGTCCCCATTCCCGGCGTTCTGGCGCCAGGCCACTTGGGAAGGGCCCCTCCGTGGCCGACCTACAGTTAGGGTTAGCCCCCAGGAGGCCAGCAGGCCCGATACACCGCCTGTGCGTCGAGCGGAGAGTTGGGCCGAGGTGAGGGTGCTGGTGAACATGAGCCCGGGCCCAAGCGTTTTGGTTCGGGGCGCCTTCGAAGGTCGGCGGGGGTTCGAAGGGCCCTGCCCTTTCTCCCACCCTGAATGAATGGCGGCGCCCCTAGCGGCACGTGTGGGGCAGGGCGGCAGGGTGCATCCAGCGCTGGGGCTTGGGGGTTCCCAATCCCCGGCATTGCGGCGCCAGGCCCCTTAGGAAGCGACCCTCGGGGCCGTCCTAGGGTTAGGGTTAGCGCCCAGGAGGCCGGCAGACCCGATCCGCCGGCTGTGCGAGGAGTGGAGATGCAGGCCGAGTTGAGGGCGATGGCGAGCGGGAGCTGGGCCCCAGCGTTTTGGCGTCCTGGGCCTTTGAATGTTGCCATGGCTCGGAGGGCCCTGCCCTTTCTCCTGCCCTGAAGAACCAGCAACGCCCCTAGCGGCTCCGTTGGCAGTGGGGCGGCAGGGTGAATCCCAGGCTGTGGCTCGGGGATCCCCAATCCCCGGCGTTGTGGTGCCAGGCCCCTTGGGAGGGGCTCCTCGTGGGCCGACCCAGGGTTAGAGTTAGCCCCCATAAGGCCGGCAGGCCAGGTCCTCTGGCTGGGCGGTGAGAGGTGGGCGGGCCGAGGTAAAGGCGCTGGGGTGGGGGATTGTGGGCCCCTGCATTTTGGGGTGGGAGGCTTCAAATGTCGCCGGTTTCTCCAGGGCCCTGTCAGTTCTCCGGCCCTGAATGACCGGCGGCGCCCCTCGCGGCCCGGGTGGCAGCGTTGTGGGAGGGTGAGTCTGGCTTTGGGGCTTGGGGTTCCAGATCCCTGGCGTAGTGGCACCAAAACCCTTGGGAGGGGCCCCTGGGGGGCCGACCTAGGGTTAGGGTTAGCCCCCAGGAGACCGTCAGGCCCAACCGCACACTGTGCGGCGAGCTGAGGTGCGGCCCGAGGTGAAGGCGCTGGGGTGCGGGAGCCTGGGCACCAGCGTTTTGGCACGGGGAGCCTTTGAAGGTCACCGGGGACTCAGAAGGCCCTGCCCTTCTCTCGCCCTCTATGACCCGCGGCGCCCCTAGCGGCCCAGGTGGGGACAGTGCGGCAGGGTGAGTCCGGCTCTGGGGCTCTGAGTCACCAATCCCCAGCATTGCAGAGCCAGGCCGCTTGGGATGTCCCCTCAGGGCCGACCTAGGGTTTTGGTTAGCTGCCAGGAGCCCGGTGGGCCCTATCCACCGGCTCTGAAGCAAGCGGTGGGGTGGGCCTAGGTGAGGGCGCTGGCGAGCAGGATCCTTGGAGCCAACGTTTTTGCGCGGGGAGCCTTCAAAGGTCAGCGTGGGCTCGGAGGGCCCTGCCCGATCTCTTGCCCTGATTGACCGGCGGGGCCTCTAGCGGCTCGGGTGGATGAAGGACAGCAGGGTGAGTGCGGCACATGAGCTCTGGGTCCCCATCTCCAGCGTTGCGACGCCAGGCCCCTTGGGAAGTGCCCCTCGGTGGCCGACCTGTGGTTAGGGTTAGCCTCCAGGAGCCCCGCAGGCCCGATACACCACCTGTGCGTCGAGCGGAGAGTTGGGCCGAGGTGAGGGTGCTGGTGAACATGAGCCTGGGCCCAAGCGTTTTGGTTCGGTGCGCCTCTGAAGGTCGGCAGGGGTTTGGAGGGCCCTGCCAGTTCTCCCACCCTGAATGAATGGCGGCGCCCCTAGCGGCCTGTGTGGGTTGGGGTGGCAGCGTGCATCCGGCGCTGGGGCTTGGGGGCCCCCAATCCCTGGCGTTGCGGCGCCAGGCCCCTTAGGAAGGGACCTTCAGGGGCTGTCCTAGGGTTAGGGTGAGCTCCCAGGAGGCCGGCAGGCCCGAGTCGCTGGCTCTGCGAAGAGCGGAGGTGCGGGCCGAGTTGAGGGTGATGCAGAGCGGGAGCGTGGTCCCCAGCGTTTTGACGCCCTGGGCCTTCGACTGTTGCCATGGCTCAAAGGGCCCTGCCCGTTCTCCTGCCCTGAAGAACCAGCGGCGCCCTTAGCAGCTCCCTTGGCGGTGGAGCGGCAGGGTGAGTCCATGCTGCGGCTCGTGGATCCCCAATCCCCAGCGTTGTGGGGCCAGGCCTCTTGGGAGGGGCTCCTCTTGGGCGGACCTAGGTTTAGAGTTAGCACCCAGGAGGCCAGCAGGCCCAATCCTCTGGCTGGGCGGCGAGAGGTGGGCGGCCCGAGGTAAAGGCGCTGGCGATCGGGAGCGTGGGCCCCTGCATTTTGGCGCAGGAGGCTTCAAATATCGCCGGTTTCTCCAGGGCCCTGTCCCTTCTCCCGCCCTGAATGACGGGCGGCGCCACTAGCAGCCCGGGTGGCGACGTGGCGGCAGGGTGAGTCTGGCTCTGGGTCTTGGGGTCCCTGATCCCCAGTGTAGCGGCACCAGGACCCTTGGGAGGGGCCCCTGGGTGGCTGACCTAGGGTTAGGGTTAGCCCCCAGGAGGCCGGCAGGTGGGATCCGGCCACTGTCCGGGGAGCGGAGGGCGGGGCCGAGGTGAAGGCGTTGGGGAGCGGGAGCGTGGGCACCAGCGTTTTGGCACGGGGAGCCTTTGAAGGCCACCGGGGGCTCGGAAGGCCCTGCCCCTTCTCTCGCCCTGAATGACCCGCAGTGCTCCTAGCGGCCTGGGTGGCGGCGTTGCGGTAGGGTGAGTGTGGCTCTGGGGCTTGAGGTTCCCGATCCCCGGCGAAGCGGCACCAGGACCCTTGGGAGGGGCCCCTGGGTGGCCGACCTAGGGTTAGGGTTAGCACCCGGGAGGCCGGCAGGCGGGATCCGCCCGCTGTGCGTGGAGCGGAGGGGCGGGCCGAGGTGAGGGCGCTGGCGAGCAAGAGCCTGGGCCCAAGCGTTTTGGCACTGGGGGCCTTCGAATGTCTCCGGGGACTCGGCGGGCCCTGCCCATTCTCCTCCCTGAATGACCGGCGGCGCCCCTAGCAGCCCAGGTGGCGGCGGGGCGGCATGTAAGTCCGGGCATAGGGCTCGGGGGTCCCCAGTCCACCGCGTTGCGGCGCCAGGCCCCTTGGGAGGGGCCCCTCGGAGGCTGACCTAGGGTGAGGTTTAGCCCCTAGGATGCCGGCAGGTCCTATTCGCCAGCCGTGTGGAGACTGGAGTGGCGGACCGAGGTGAGGGCACTGGTGAGCGGGAGCGTGGGCCCGGGTGTTTTGGCGCGGGGGGCCTTTGAAGGTCGCCGTGTCTTGGAGGGCCCTGCCCGTGCTCCCGCCCTGAATGAACGGCACCACCCCAAGCCCCCGGGTGGCGGCTGGGTGGCAGGGTGAATCCAGTGCTGAGGCTCGGGGGTCCCCAATCCCCAGCGTTGCGGCGCCAGATCCCTTGGGAGGGGCCCCTCGGGGGTCGATCTAGGGTTGCGGTTAGCCCCCAGGAGGCCGGTGGACCCGATCAGCGGCTGTGCGGCACGCGGAGGGTTGGGCCGAGGTGAGGGCGCTGGCGAGACTGAGCATGAGCCCAAGCGTTTTAGTGCGGGGGGCCTTCGAAGGTCAGTGGGGGCTCGGAGGAACCTGCCCGTTCTCCCGCTCTGAATGACCGGCGGGGCCCCTAGAGGCTCCGGTGCCTGAAGGGCAGCAGGGTGAGACCGGCAATTGGGTTGGGGTCCCCATTCCCGGCGTTGGGGCGCCAGGCCACTTGGGAAGGGCCCCTCCGTGGCCGACCTACAGTTAGGGTTAGCCCCCAGGAGGCCAGCAGGCCCGATACACCGCCTGTGCGTCGAGCGGAGAGTTGGGCCGAGGTGAGGGTGCTGGTGAACATGAGCCCGGGCCCAAGCGTTTTGGTTCGGGGCGCCTTCGAAGGTCGGCGGGGGTTCGAAGGGCCCTGCCCTTTCTCCCACCCTGAATGAATGGCGGCGCCCCTAGCGGCACGTGTGGGGCAGGGCGGCAGGGTGCATCCAGCGCTGGGGCTTGGGGGTTCCCAATCCCCGGCATTGCGGCGCCAGGCCCCTTAGGAAGCGACCCTCGGGGACGTCCTAGGGTTAGGGTTAGCGCCCAGGAGGCCGGCAGGCCCGATCCGCCGGCTGTGCGAGGAGTGGAGATGCAGGCCGAGTTGAGGGCGATGGCGAGCGGGAGCTGGGCCCCAGCGTTTTGGCGTCCTGGGCCTTTGAATGTTGCCATGGCTCGGAGGGCCCTGCCCTTTCTCCTGCCCTGAAGAACCAGCAACGCCCCTAGCGGCTCCGTTGGCAGTGGGGCGGCAGGGTGAATCCCAGGCTGCGGCTCGGGGATCCCCAATCCCCGGCGTTGTGGTGCCAGGCCCCTTGGGAGGGGCTCCTCGTGGGCCGACCCAGGGTTAGAGTTAGCCCCCATAAGGCCGGCAGGCCAGATCCTCTGGCTGGGCGGTGAGAGGTGGGCGGGCCGAGGTAAAGGCGCTGGGGTGCGGGATTGTGGGTCCCTGCATTTTGGGGTGGGAGGCTTCAAATGTCGCCGGTTTCTCCAGGGCCCTGTCAGTTCTCCCGCCCTGAATGACCGGCGGCGCCCCTCGCGGCCCGGGTGGCAGCGTTGTGGGAGGGTGAGTCTGGCTTTGGGGCTTGGGGTTCCAGATCCCTGGCTTAGTGGCACCAAAACCCTTGGGAGGGGCCCCTGGGGGGCCGACCTAGGGTTAGGGTTAGCCCCCAGGAGACCGTCAGGCCCAACCGCACACTGTGCGGCGAGCTGAGGTGCGGCCCGAGGTGAAGGCGCTGGGGTGCGGGAGCGTGGGCACCAGCGTTTTGGCACGGGGAGCCTTTGAAGGTCACCGGGGACTCAGAAGGCCCTGCCCTTCTCTCGCCCTCTATGACCCGCGGCGCCCCTAGCGGCCCAGGTGGGGACAGTGCGGCAGGGTGAGTCCGGCTCTGGGGCTCTGAGTCACCAATCCCCAGCATTGCAGAGCCAGGCCGCTTGGGATGTCCCCTCAGGGCCGACCTAGGGTTTTGGTTAGCTGCCAGGAGCCCGGCGGGCCCTATCCACCGGCTCTGAAGCAAGCGGTGGGGTGGGCCTAGGTGAGGGCGCTGGCGAGCAGGATCCTGGGAGCCAACGTTTTTGCGCGGGGAGCCTTCAAAGGTCAGCGTGGGCTCGGAGGGCCCTGCCCGATCTCTTGCCCTGATTGACCGGCGGGGCCTCTAGCGGCTCGGGTGGCTGAAGGGCAGCAGGGTGAGTGCGGCACATGAGCTCGGGGTCCCCATCCCCAGCGTTGCGATGCCAGGCCCCTTGGGAAGTGCCCCTCGGTGGCCGACCTATGGTTAGGGTTAGCCTCCAGGAGCCCCGCAGGCCCGATACACCACCTGTGTGTCGAGCGGAGAGTTGGGCCGAGGTGAGGGTGCTGGTGAACATGAGCCTGGGCCCAAGCGTTTTGGTTCGGTGCGCCTCTGAAGGTCGGCAGGGGTTCGGAGGGCCCTGCCAGTTCTCCCACCCTGAATGAATGGCGGCGCCCCTAGCGGCCTGTGTGGGTTGGGGTGGCAGCGTGCATCCGGCGCTGGGGCTTGGGGGCCCCCAATCCCTGGCGTTGCGGCGCCAGGCCCCTTAGGAAGGGACCTTCAGGGGCTGTCCTAGGGTTAGGGTGAGCTCCCAGGAGGCCGGCAGGCCCGAGTCGCTGGCTCTGCGAAGAGCGGAGGTGCGGGCCGAGTTGAGGGTGATGCAGAGCGGGAGCGTGGTCCCCAGCGTTTTGACGCCCTGGGCCTTCGACTGTTGCCATGGCTCAAAGGGCCCTGCCCGTTCTCCTGCCCTGAAGAACCAGCGGCGCCCTTAGCAGCTCCCTTGGCGGTGGAGCGGCAGGGTGAGTCCATGCTGCGGCTCGTGGATCCCCAATCCCCAGCGTTGTGGGGCCAGGCCTCTTGGGAGGGGCTCCTCTTGGGCGGACCTAGGTTTAGAGTTAGCACCCAGGAGGCCAGCAGGCCCAATCCTCTGGCTGGGCGGCGAGAGGTGGGCGGCCCGAGGTAAAGGCGCTGGCGATCGGGAGCGTGGGCCCCTGCATTTTGGCGCAGGAGGCTTCAAATATCGCCGGTTTCTCCAGGGCCCTGTCCCTTCTCCCGCCCTGAATGACGGGCGGCGCCACTAGCAGCCCGGGTGGCGACGTGGCGGCAGGGTGAGTCTGGCTCTGGGTCTTGGGGTCCCTGATCCCCAGTGTAGCGGCACCAGGACCCTTGGGAGGGGCCCCTGGGTGGCTGACCTAGGGTTAGGGTTAGCCCCCAGGAGGCCGGCAGGTGGGATCCGGCCACTGTCCGGGGAGCGGAGGGCGGGGCCGAGGTGAGGGCGTTGGGGAGCGGGAGCGTGGGCACCAGCGTTTTGGCACGGGGAGCCTTTGAAGGCCACCGGGGGCTCGGAAGGCCCTGCCCCTTCTCTCGCCCTGAATGACCCGCAGTGCTCCTAGCGGCCTGGGTGGCGGCGTTGCGGTAGGGTGAGTGTGGCTCTGGGGCTTGAGGTTCCCGATCCCCGGCGAAGCGGCACCAGGACCCTTGGGAGGGGCCCCTGGGTGGCCGACCTAGGGTTAGGGTTAGCACCCGGGAGGCCGGCAGGCGGGATCCGCCCGCTGTGCGTGGAGCGGAGGGGCGGGCCGAGGTGAGGGCGCTGGCGAGCAAGAGCCTGGGCCCAAGCGTTTTGGCACCGGGGGCCTTCGAATGTCTCCGGGGACTCGGCGGGCCCTGCCCATTCTCCTCCCTGAATGACCGGCGGCGCCCCTAGCAGCCCAGGTGGCGGCGGGGCGGCATGTAAGTCCGGGCATAGGGCTCGGGGGTCCCCAGTCCACCGCGTTGCGGCGCCAGGCCCCTTGGGAGGGGCCCCTGGGAGGCTGACCTAGGGTGAGGTTTAGCCCCTAGGATGCCGGCAGGCCCTATTCGCCAGCCGTGTGAAGACTGGAGTGGCGGACCGAGGTGAGGGCACTGGTGAGCGGGAGCATGGGCCCGGGGTTTGGCGCAGGGGGCCTTTGAAGGTCGCCGTGTCTTGGAGGGCCCTGCCCGTGCTCCCGCCCTGAATGAACGGCACCACCCCAAGCCCCCGGGTGGCGGCTCGGTGGCAGGGTGAATCCAGTGCTGAGGCTCGGGGGTCCCCAATCCCCAGCGTTGCGGCGCCAGATCCCTTGGGAGGGGCCCCTCGGGGGTCGATCTAGGGTTGCGGTTAGCCCCCAGGAGGCCGGTGGACCCGATCAGTGGCTGTGCGGCACGCGGAGGGTTGGGCCGAGGTGAGGGCGCTGGCGAGACTGAGCATGAGCCCAAGCGTTTTAGTGCGGGGGGCCTTCGAAGGTCAGTGGGGGCTCGGAGGAACCTGCCCGTTCTCCCGATCTGAATGACCGGCGGGGCCCCTAGAGGCTTCGGTGCCTGAAGGGCAGCAGGGTGAGACCGGCACTTGGGTTGGGGTCCCCATTCCCGGCGTTGTGGCGCCAGGCCACTTGGGAAGGGCCCCTCCGTGGCCGACCTACAGTTAGGGTTAGCCCCCAGGAGGCCAGCAGGCCCGATACACCGCCTGTGCGTCGAGCGGAGAGTTGGGCCGAGGTGAGGGTGCTGGTGAACATGAGCCCGGGCCCAAGCGTTTTGGTTTGGGGCGCCTTCGAAGTTCGGCGGGGGTTCGAAGGGCCCTGCCCTTTCTCCCACCCTGAATGAATGGCGGCGCCCCTAGCGGCACGTGTGGGGCAGGGCGGCAGGGTGCATCCAGCGCTGGGGCTTGGGGGTTCCCAATCCCCGGCATTGCGGCGCCAGGCCCCTTAGGAAGCGACCCTCGGGGCCGTCCTAGGGTTAGGGTTAGCGCCCAGGAGGCCGGCAGGCCCGATCCGCCGGCTGTGCGAGGAGTGGAGATGCAGGCCGAGTTGAGGGCGATGGCGAGCGGGAGCTGGGCCCCAGCGTTTTGGCGTCCTGGGCCTTTGAATGTTGCCATGGCTCGGAGGGCCCTGCCCTTTCTCCTGCCCTGAAGAACCAGCAACGCCCCTAGCGGCTCCGTTGGCAGTGGGGCGGCAGGGTGAATCCCAGGCTGTGGCTCGGGGATCCCCAATCCCCGGCGTTGTGGTGCCAGGCCCCTTGGGAGGGGCTCCTCGTGGGCCGACCCAGGGTTAGAGTTAGCCCCCATAAGGCCGGCAGGCCAGGTCCTCTGGCTGGGCGGTGAGAGGTGGGCGGGCCGAGGTAAAGGCGCTGGGGTGGGGGATTGTGGGCCCCTGCATTTTGGGGTGGGAGGCTTCAAATGTCGCCGGTTTCTCCAGGGCCCTGTCAGTTCTCCCGCCCTGAATGACCGGCGGCGCCCCTCGCGGCCCGGGTGGCAGCGTTGTGGGAGGGTGAGTCTGGCTTTGGGGCTTGGGGTTCCAGATCCCTGGCGTAGTGGCACCAAAACCCTTGGGAGGGGCCCCTGGGGGGCCGACCTAGGGTTAGGGTTAGCCCCCAGGAGACCGTCAGGCCCAACCGCACACTGTGCGGCGAGCTGAGGTGCGGCCGGAGGTGAAGGCGCTGGGGTGCGGGAGCCTGGGCACCAGCGTTTTGGCACGGGGAGCCTTTGAAGGTCACCGGGGACTCAGAAGGCCCTGCCCTTCTCTCGCCCTCTATGACCCGCGGCGCCCCTAGCGGCCCAGGTGGGGACAGTGCGGCAGGGTGAGTCCGGCTCTGGGGCTCTGAGTCACCAATCCCCAGCATTGCAGAGCCAGGCCGCTTGGGATGTCCCCTCAGGGCCGACCTAGGGTTTTGGTTAGCTGCCAGGAGCCCGGTGGGCCCTATCGACCGGCTCTGAAGCAAGCGGTGGGGTGGGCCTAGGTGAGGGCGCTGGCGAGCAGGATCCTTGGAGCCAACGTTTTTGCGCGGGGAGCCTTCAAAGGTCAGCGTGGGCTCGGAGGGCCCTGCCCGATCTCTTGCCCTGATTGACCGGCGGGGCCTCTAGCGGCTCGGGTGGATGAAGGACAGCAGGGTGAGTGCGGCACATGAGCTCTGGGTCCCCATCTCCAGCGATGCGACGCCAGGCCCCTTGGGAAGTGCCCCTCGGTGGCCGACCTGTGGTTAGGGTTAGCCTCCAGGAGCCCCGCAGGCCCGATACACCACCTGTGCGTCGAGCGGAGAGTTGGGCCGAGGTGAGGGTGCTGGTGAACATGAGCCTGGGCCCAAGCGTTTTGGTTCGGTGCGCCTCTGAAGGTCGGCAGGGGTTTGGAGGGCCCTGCCAGTTCTCCCACCCTGAATGAATGGCGGCGCCCCTAGCGGCCTGTGTGGGTTGGGGTGGCAGCGTGCATCCGGCGCTGGGGCTTGGGGGCCCCCAATCCCTGGCGTTGCGGCGCCAGGCCCCTTAGGAAGGGACCTTCAGGGGCTGTCCTAGGGTTAGGGTGAGCTCCCAGGAGGCCGGCAGGCCCGAGTCGCTGGCTCTGCGAAGAGCGGAGGTGCGGGCCGAGTTGAGGGTGATGCAGAGCGGGAGCGTGGTCCCCAGCGTTTTGACGCCCTGGGCCTTCGACTGTTGCCATGGCTCAAAGGGCCCTGCCCGTTCTCCTGCCCTGAAGAACCAGCGGCGCCCTTAGCAGCTCCCTTGGCGGTGGAGCGGCAGGGTGAGTCCATGCTGCGGCTCGTGGATCCCCAATCCCCAGCGTTGTGGGGCCAGGCCTCTTGGGAGGGGCTCCTCTTGGGCGGACCTAGGTTTAGAGTTAGCACCCAGGAGGCCAGCAGGCCCAATCCTCTGGCTGGGCGGCGAGAGGTGGGTGGCCCGAGGTAAAGGCGCTGGCGATCGGGAGCGTGGGCCCCTGCATTTTGGCGCAGGAGGCTTCAAATATCGCCGGTTTCTCCAGGGCCCTGTCCCTTCTCCCGCCCTGAATGACGGGCGGCGCCACTAGCAGCCCGGGTGGCGACGTGGCGGCAGGGTGAGTCTGGCTCTGGGTCTTGGGGTCCCTGATCCCCAGTGTAGCGGCACCAGGACCCTTGGGAGGGGCCCCTGGGTGGCTGACCTAGGGTTAGGGTTAGCCCCCAGGAGGCCGGCAGGTGGGATCCGGCCACTGTCCGGGGAGCGGAGGGCGGGGCCGAGGTGAAGGCGTTGGGGAGCGGGAGCGTGGGCACCAGCGTTTTGGCACGGGGAGCCTTTGAAGGCCACCGGGGGCTCGGAAGGCCCTGCCCCTTCTCTCGCCCTGAATGACCCGCAGTGCTCCTAGCGGCCTGGGTGGCGGCGTTGCGGTAGGGTGAGTGTGGCTCTGGGGCTTGAGGTTCCCGATCCCCGGCGAAGCGGCACCAGGACCCTTGGGAGGGGCCCCTGGGTGGCCGACCTAGGGTTAGGGTTAGCACCCGGGAGGCCGGCAGGCGGGATCCGCCCGCTGTGCGTGGAGCGGAGGGGCGGGCCGAGGTGAGGGCGCTGGCGAGCAAGAGCCTGGGTCCAAGCGTTTTGGCACTGGGGGCCTTCGAATGTCTCCGGGGACTCGGCGGGCCCTGCCCATTCTCCTCCCTGAATGACCGGCGGCGCCCCTAGCAGCCCAGGTGGCGGCGGGGCGGCATGTAAGTCCGGGCATAGGGCTCGGGGGTCCCCAGTCCACCGCGTTGCGGCGCCAGGCCCCTTGGGAGGGGCCCCTCGGAGGCTGACCTAGGGTGAGGTTTAGCCCCTAGGATGCCGGCAGGTCCTATTCGCCAGCCGTGTGGAGACTGGAGTGGCGGACCGAGGTGAGGGCACTGGTGAGCGGGAGCGTGGGCCCGGGTGTTTTGGCGCGGGGGGCCTTTGAAGGTCGCCGTGTCTTGGAGGGCCCTGCCCGTGCTCCCGCCCTGAATGAACGGCACCACCCCAAGCCCCCGGGTGGCGGCTGGGTGGCAGGGTGAATCCAGTGCTGAGGCTCGGGGGTCCCCAATCCCCAGCGTTGCGGCGCCAGATCCCTTGGGAGGGGCCCCTCGGGGGTCGATCTAGGGTTGCGGTTAGCCCCCAGGAGGCCGGTGGACCCGATCAGCGGCTGTGCGGCACGCGGAGGGTTGGGCCGAGGTGAGGGCGCTGGCGAGACTGAGCATGAGCCCAAGCGTTTTAGTGCGGGGGGCCTTCGAAGGTCAGTGGGGGCTCGGAGGAACCTGCCCGTTCTCCCGCTCTGAATGACCGGCGGGGCCCCTAGAGGCTCCGGTGCCTGAAGGGCAGCAGGGTGAGACCGGCAATTGGGTTGGGGTCCCCATTCCCGGCGTTGGGGCGCCAGGCCACTTGGGAAGGGCCCCTCCGTGGCCGACCTACAGTTAGGGTTAGCCCCCAGGAGGCCAGCAGGCCCGATACACCGCCTGTGCGTCGAGCGGAGAGTTGGGCCGAGGTGAGGGTGCTGGTGAACATGAGCCCGGGCCCAAGCGTTTTGGTTCGGGGCGCCTTCGAAGGTCGGCGGGGGTTCGAAGGGCCCTGCCCTTTCTCCCACCCTGAATGAATGGCGGCGCCCCTAGCGGCACGTGTGGGGCAGGGCGGCAGGGTGCATCCAGCGCTGGGGCTTGGGGGTTCCCAATCCCCGGCATTGCGGCGCCAGGCCCCTTAGGAAGCGACCCTCGGGGACGTCCTAGGGTTAGGGTTAGCGCCCAGGAGGCCGGCAGGCCCGATCCGCCGGCTGTGCGAGGAGTGGAGATGCAGGCCGAGTTGAGGGCGATGGCGAGCGGGAGCTGGGCCCCAGCGTTTTGGCGTCCTGGGCCTTTGAATGTTGCCATGGCTCGGAGGGCCCTGCCCTTTCTCCTGCCCTGAAGAACCAGCAACGCCCCTAGCGGCTCCGTTGGCAGTGGGGCGGCAGGGTGAATCCCAGGCTGCGGCTCGGGGATCCCCAATCCCCGGCGTTGTGGTGCCAGGCCCCTTGGGAGGGGCTCCTCGTGGGCCGACCCAGGGTTAGAGTTAGCCCCCATAAGGCCGGCAGGCCAGATCCTCTGGCTGGGCGGTGAGAGGTGGGCGGGCCGAGGTAAAGGCGCTGGGGTGCGGGATTGTGGGTCCCTGCATTTTGGGGTGGGAGGCTTCAAATGTCGCCGGTTTCTCCAGGGCCCTGTCAGTTCTCCCGCCCTGAATGACCGGCGGCGCCCCTCGCGGCCCGGGTGGCAGCGTTGTGGGAGGGTGAGTCTGGCTTTGGGGCTTGGGGTTCCAGATCCCTGGCTTAGTGGCACCAAAACCCTTGGGAGGGGCCCCTGGGGGGCCGACCTAGGGTTAGGGTTAGCCCCCAGGAGACCGTCAGGCCCAACCGCACACTGTGCGGCGAGCTGAGGTGCGGCCCGAGGTGAAGGCGCTGGGGTGCGGGAGCGTGGGCACCAGCGTTTTGGCACGGGGAGCCTTTGAAGGTCACCGGGGACTCAGAAGGCCCTGCCCTTCTCTCGCCCTCTATGACCCGCGGCGCCCCTAGCGGCCCAGGTGGGGACAGTGCGGCAGGGTGAGTCCGGCTCTGGGGCTCTGAGTCACCAATCCCCAGCATTGCAGAGCCAGGCCGCTTGGGATGTCCCCTCAGGGCCGACCTAGGGTTTTGGTTAGCTGCCAGGAGCCCGGCGGGCCCTATCCACCGGCTCTGAAGCAAGCGGTGGGGTGGGCCTAGGTGAGGGCGCTGGCGAGCAGGATCCTGGGAGCCAACGTTTTTGCGCGGGGAGCCTTCAAAGGTCAGCGTGGGCTCGGAGGGCCCTGCCCGATCTCTTGCCCTGATTGACCGGCGGGGCCTCTAGCGGCTCGGGTGGCTGAAGGGCAGCAGGGTGAGTGCGGCACATGAGCTCGGGGTCCCCATCCCCAGCGTTGCGATGCCAGGCCCCTTGGGAAGTGCCCCTCGGTGGCCGACCTATGGTTAGGGTTAGCCTCCAGGAGCCCCGCAGGCCCGATACACCACCTGTGTGTCGAGCGGAGAGTTGGGCCGAGGTGAGGGTGCTGGTGAACATGAGCCTGGGCCCAAGCGTTTTGGTTCGGTGCGCCTCTGAAGGTCGGCAGGGGTTCGGAGGGCCCTGCCAGTTCTCCCACCCTGAATGAATGGCGGCGCCCCTAGCGGCCTGTGTGGGTTGGGGTGGCAGCGTGCATCCGGCGCTGGGGCTTGGGGGCCCCCAATCCCTGGCGTTGCGGCGCCAGGCCCCTTAGGAAGGGACCTTCAGGGGCTGTCCTAGGGTTAGGGTGAGCTCCCAGGAGGCCGGCAGGCCCGAGTCGCTGGCTCTGCGAAGAGCGGAGGTGCGGGCCGAGTTGAGGGTGATGCAGAGCGGGAGCGTGGTCCCCAGCGTTTTGACGCCCTGGGCCTTCGACTGTTGCCATGGCTCAAAGGGCCCTGCCCGTTCTCCTGCCCTGAAGAACCAGCGGCGCCCTTAGCAGCTCCCTTGGCGGTGGAGCGGCAGGGTGAGTCCATGCTGCGGCTCGTGGATCCCCAATCCCCAGCGTTGTGGGGCCAGGCCTCTTGGGAGGGGCTCCTCTTGGGCGGACCTAGGTTTAGAGTTAGCACCCAGGAGGCCAGCAGGCCCAATCCTCTGGCTGGGCGGCGAGAGGTGGGCGGCCCGAGGTAAAGGCGCTGGCGATCGGGAGCGTGGGCCCCTGCATTTTGGCGCAGGAGGCTTCAAATATCGCCGGTTTCTCCAGGGCCCTGTCCCTTCTCCCGCCCTGAATGACGGGCGGCGCCACTAGCAGCCCGGGTGGCGACGTGGCGGCAGGGTGAGTCTGGCTCTGGGTCTTGGGGTCCCTGATCCCCAGTGTAGCGGCACCAGGACCCTTGGGAGGGGCCCCTGGGTGGCTGACCTAGGGTTAGGGTTAGCCCCCAGGAGGCCGGCAGGTGGGATCCGGCCACTGTCCGGGGAGCGGAGGGCGGGGCCGAGGTGAGGGCGTTGGGGAGCGGGAGCGTGGGCACCAGCGTTTTGGCACGGGGAGCCTTTGAAGGCCACCGGGGGCTCGGAAGGCCCTGCCCCTTCTCTCGCCCTGAATGACCCGCAGTGCTCCTAGCGGCCTGGGTGGCGGCGTTGCGGTAGGGTGAGTGTGGCTCTGGGGCTTGAGGTTCCCGATCCCCGGCGAAGCGGCACCAGGACCCTTGGGAGGGGCCCCTGGGTGGCCGACCTAGGGTTAGGGTTAGCACCCGGGAGGCCGGCAGGCGGGATCCGCCCGCTGTGCGTGGAGCGGAGGGGCGGGCCGAGGTGAGGGCGCTGGCGAGCAAGAGCCTGGGCCCAAGCGTTTTGGCACCGGGGGCCTTCGAATGTCTCCGGGGACTCGGCGGGCCCTGCCCATTCTCCTCCCTGAATGACCGGCGGCGCCCCTAGCAGCCCAGGTGGCGGCGGGGCGGCATGTAAGTCCGGGCATAGGGCTCGGGGGTCCCCAGTCCACCGCGTTGCGGCGCCAGGCCCCTTGGGAGGGGCCCCTGGGAGGCTGACCTAGGGTGAGGTTTAGCCCCTAGGATGCCGGCAGGCCCTATTCGCCAGCCGTGTGAAGACTGGAGTGGCGGACCGAGGTGAGGGCACTGGTGAGCGGGAGCATGGGCCCGGGGTTTGGCGCAGGGGGCCTTTGAAGGTCGCCGTGTCTTGGAGGGCCCTGCCCGTGCTCCCGCCCTGAATGAACGGCACCACCCCAAGCCCCCGGGTGGCGGCTCGGTGGCAGGGTGAATCCAGTGCTGAGGCTCGGGGGTCCCCAATCCCCAGCGTTGCGGCGCCAGATCCCTTGGGAGGGGCCCCTCGGGGGTCGATCTAGGGTTGCGGTTAGCCCCCAGGAGGCCGGTGGACCCGATCAGTGGCTGTGCGGCACGCGGAGGGTTGGGCCGAGGTGAGGGCGCTGGCGAGACTGAGCATGAGCCCAAGCGTTTTAGTGCGGGGGGCCTTCGAAGGTCAGTGGGGGCTCGGAGGAACCTGCCCGTTCTCCCGCTCTGAATGACCGGCGGGGCCCCTAGAGGCTCCGGTGCCTGAAGGGCAGCAGGGTGAGACCGGCACTTGGGTTGGGGTCCCCATTCCCGGCGTTGGGGCGCCAGGCCACTTGGGAAGGGCCCCTCCGTGGCCGACCTACAGTTAGGGTTAGCCCCCAGGAGGCCAGCAGGCCCGATACACCGCCTGTGCGTCGAGCGGAGAGTTGGGCCGAGGTGAGGGTGCTGGTGAACATGAGCCCGGGCCCAAGCGTTTTGGTTCGGGGCGCCTTCGAAGGTCGGCGGGGGTTCGAAGGGCCCTGCCCGTTCTCCCACCCTGAATGAATGGCGGCGCCCCTAGCGGCACGTGTGGGGCAGGGCGGCAGGGTGCATCCAGCACTGGAGCTTGGGGGTTCCCAATCCCCGGCATTGCGGCGCCAGGCCCCTTAGGAAGCGACCCTCGGGGCCGTCCTAGGGTTAGGGTTAGCGCCCAGGAGGCCGGCAGGCCCGATCCGCCGGCTGTGCGAGGAGTGGAGATGCAGGCCGAGTTGAGGGCGATGGCGAGCGGGAGCTGGGCCCCAGCGTTTTGGCGTCCTGGGCCTTTGAATGTTGCCATGGCTCGGAGGGCCCTGCCCTTTCTCCTGCCCTGAAGAACCAGCAACGCCCCTAGCGGCTCCGTTGGCAGTGGGGCGGCAGGGTGAATCCCAGGCTGCGGCTCGGGGATCCCCAATCCCCGGCGTTGTGGTGCCAGGCCCCTTGGGAGGGGCTCCTCGTGGGCCGACCCAGGGTTAGAGTTAGCCCCCATAAGGCCGGCAGGCCAGATCCTCTGGCTGGGCGGTGAGAGGTGGGCGGGCCGAGGTAAAGGCGCTGGGGTGCGGGATTGTGGGCCCCTGCATTTTGGGGTGGGAGGCTTCAAATGTCGCCGGTTTCTCCAGGGCCCTGTCAGTTCTCCCGCCCTGAATGACCGGCGGCGCCCCTCGCGGCCCGGGTGGCAGCGTTGTGGGAGGGTGAGTCTGGCTTTGGGGCTTGGGGTTCCAGATCCCTGGCGTAGTGGCACCAAAACCCTTGGGAGGGGCCCCTGGGGGGCCGACCTAGGGTTAGGGTTAGCCCCCAGGAGACCGTCAGGCCCAACCGCACACTGTGCGGCGAGCTGAGGTGCGGCCCGAGGTGAAGGCGCTGGGGTGCGGGAGCGTGGGCACCAGCGTTTTGGCACGGGGAGCCTTTGAAGGTCACCGGGGACTCAGAAGGCCCTGCCCTTCTCTCGCCCTCTATGACCCGCGGCGCCCCTAGCGGCCCAGGTGGGGACAGTGCGGCAGGGTGAGTCCGGCTCTGGGGCTCTGAGTCACCAATCCCCAGCATTGCAGAGCCAGGCCGCTTGGGATGTCCCCTCAGGGCCGACCTAGGGTTTTGGTTAGCTGCCAGGAGCCCGGCGGGCCCTATTCACCGGCTCTGAAGCAAGCGGTGGGGTGGGCCTAGGTGAGAGCACTGGCGAGCAGGATCCTGGGAGCCAACGTTTTTGCGCGGGGAGCCTTCAAAGGTCAGCGTGGGCTCGGAGGGCCCTGCCCGATCTCTTGCCCTGATTGACCGGCGGGGCCTCTAGCGGCTCGGGTGGATGAAGGACAGCAGGGTGAGTGCGGCACATGAGCTCGGGGTCCCCATCCCCAGCGTTGTGACGCCAGGCCCCTTGGGAAGTGCCCCTCGGTGGCCGACCTATGGTTAGGGTTAGCCTCCAGGAGCCCCGCAGGCCCGATACACCACCTGTGTGTCGAGCGGAGAGTTGGGCCGAG
Organism: Ursus americanus; assembly: GCF_024610735.1. Lineage (NCBI taxonomy): Eukaryota > Metazoa > Chordata > Mammalia > Carnivora > Ursidae > Ursus > Ursus americanus. Next base: position 1,777,431 of record NW_028273625.1, read on the forward strand.
GTGAGGGTGCTGGTGAACATGAGCCTGGGCCCAAGCGTTTTGGTTCGGTGCGCCTCTGAAGGTCGGCAGGGGTTCGGAGGGCCCTGCCAGTTCTCCCACCCTGAATGAATGGCGGCGCCCCTAGCGGCCTGTGTGGGTTGGGGTGGCAGCGTGCATCCGGCGCTGGGGCTTGGGGGCCCCCAATCCCTGGCGTTGCGGCGCCAGGCCCCTTAGGAAGGGACCTTCAGGGGCTGTCCTAGGGTTAGGGTGAGCTCCCAGGAGGCCGGCAGGCCCGAGTCGCTGGCTCTGCGAAGAGCGGAGGTGCGGGCCGAGTTGAGGGTGATGCAGAGCGGGAGCGTGGTCCCCAGCGTTTTGACGCCCTGGGCCTTCGACTGTTGCCATGGCTCAAAGGGCCCTGCCCGTTCTCCTGCCCTGAAGAACCAGCGGCACCCTTAGCAGCTCCCTTGGCGGTGGAGCGGCAGGGTGAGTCCATGCTGCGGCTCGTGGATCCCCAATCCCCAGCGTTGTGGGGCCAGGCCTCTTGGGAGGGGCTCCTCTTGGGCGGACCTAGGTTTAGAGTTAGCACCCAGGAGGCCAGCAGGCCCAATCCTCTGGCTGGGCGGCGAGAGGTGGGCGGCCCGAGGTAAAGGCGCTGGCGATCGGGAGCGTGGGCCCCTGCATTTTGGCGCAGGAGGCTTCAAATATCAGCGGTTTCTCCAGGGCCCTGTCCCTTCTCCCGCCCTGAATGACGGGCGGCGCCACTAGCAGCCCGGGTGGCGACGTGGCGGCAGGGTGAGTCTGGCTCTGGGTCTTGGGGTCCCTGATCCCCAGTGTAGCGGCACCAGGACCCTTGGGAGGGGCCCCTGGGTGGCTGACCTAGGGTTAGGGTTAGCCCCCAGGAGGCCGGCAGGTGGGATCCGGCCACTGTCCGGGGAGCGGAGGGCGGGGCCGAGGTGAGGGCGTTGGGGAGCGGGAGCGTGGGCACCAGCGTTTTGGCACGGGGAGCCTTTGAAGGCCACCGGGGGCTCGGAAGGCCCTGCCCCTTCTCTCGCCCTGAATGACCCGCAGTGCTCCTAGCGGCCTGGGTGGCGGCGTTGCGGTAGGGTGAGTGTGGCTCTGGGGCTTGAGGTTCCCGATCCCCGGCGAAGCGGCACCAGGACCCTTGGGAGGGGCCCCTGGGTGGCCGACCTAGGGTTAGGGTTAGCACCCGGGAGGCCGGCAGGCGGGATCCGCCCGCTGTGCGTGGAGCGGAGGGGCGGGCCGAGGTGAGGGCGCTGGCGAGCAAGAGCCTGGGCCCAAGCGTTTTGGCACCGGGGGCCTTCGAATGTCTCCGGGGACTCGGCGGGCCCTGCCCATTCTCCTCCCTGAATGACCGGCGGCGCCCCTAGCAGCCCAGGTGGCGGCGGGGCGGCATGTAAGTCCGGGCATAGGGCTCGGGGGTCCCCAGTCCACCGCGTTGCGGCGCCAGGCCCCTTGGGAGGGGCCCCTGGGAGGCTGACCTAGGGTGAGGTTTAGCCCCTAGGATGCCGGCAGGCCCTATTCGCCAGCCGTGTGAAGACTGGAGTGGCGGACCGAGGTGAGGGCACTGGTGAGCGGGAGCATGGGCCCGGGGTTTGGCGCAGGGGGCCTTTGAAGGTCGCCGTGTCTTGGAGGGCCCTGCCCGTGCTCCCGCCCTGAATGAACGGCACCACCCCAAGCCCCCGGGTGGCGGCTCGGTGGCAGGGTGAGTTCAGTGCTGAGGCTCGGGGGTCCCCAATCCCCAGCGTTGCGGCGCCAGATCCCTTGGGAGGGGCCCCTCGGGGGTCGTTCTAGGGTTGCGGTTAGCCCCCAGGAGGCCGGTGGACCCGATCAGTGGCTGTGCGGCACGCGGAGAGTTGCGCCGAGGTGAGGGCGCTGGCGAGACTGAGCATGAGCCCAAGCGTTTTAGTGCGGGGGGCCTTCGAAGGTCAGTGGGGGCTCGGAGGAACCTGCCCGTTCTCCCGCTCTGAATGACCGGCGGGGCCCCTAGAGGCTCCGGTGCCTGAAGGGCAGCAGGGTGAGACCGGCACTTGGGTTGGGGTCCCCATTCCCGGCGTTGGGGCGCCAGGCCACTTGGGAAGGGCCCCTCCGTGGCCGACCTACAGTTAGGGTTAGCCCCCAGGAGGCCAGCAGGCCCGATACACCGCCTGTGCGTCGAGCGGAGAGTTGGGCCGAGGTGAGGGTGCTGGTGAACATGAGCCCGGGCCCAAGCGTTTTGGTTCGGGGCGCCTTCGAAGGTCGGCGGGGGTTCGAAGGGCCCTGCCCGTTCTCCCACCCTGAATGAATGGCGGCGCCCCTAGCGGCACGTGTGGGGCAGGGCGGCAGGGTGCATCCAGCGCTGGGGCTTGGGGGTTCCCAATCCCCGGCATTGCGGCGCCAGGCCCCTTAGGAAGCGACCCTCGGGGCCGTCCTAGGGTTAGGGTTAGCGCCCAGGAGGCCGGCAGGCCCGATCCGCCGGCTGTGCGAGGAGTGGAGATGCAGGCCGAGTTGAGGGCGATGGCGAGCGGGAGCTGGGCCCCAGCGTTTTGGCGTCCTGGGCCTTTGAATGTTGCCATGGCTCAGAGGGCCCTGCCCTTTCTCCTGCCCTGAAGAACCAGCAACGCCCCTAGCGGCTCCGTTGGCAGTGGGGCGGCAGGGTGAATCCCAGGCTGCGGCTCGGGGATCCCCAATCCCCGGCGTTGTGGTGCCAGGCCCCTTGGGAGGGGCTCCTCGTGGGCCGACCCAGGGTTAGAGTTAGCCCCCATAAGGCCGGCAGGCCAGATCCTCTGGCTGGGCGGTGAGAGGTGGGCGGGCCGAGGTAAAGGCGCTGGGGTGCGGGATTGTGGGTCCCTGCATTTTGGGGTGGGAGGCTTCAAATGTCGCCGGTTTCTCCAGGGCCCTGTCAGTTCTCCCGCCCTGAATGACCGGCGGCGCCCCTCGCGGCCCGGGTGGCAGCGTTGTGGGAGGGTGAGTCTGGCTTTGGGGCTTGGGGTTCCAGATCCCTGGCGTAGTGGCACCAAAACCCTTGGGAGGGGCCCCTGGGGGGCCGACCTAGGGTTAGGGTTAGCCCCCAGGAGACCGTCAGGCCCAACCGCACACTGTGCGGCGAGCTGAGGTGCGGCCCGAGGTGAAGGCGCTGGGGAGCGGGAGCGTGGGCACCAGCGTTTTGGCACGGGGAGCCTTTGAAGGTCACCGGGGACTCAGAAGGCCCTGCCCTTCTCTCGCCCTCTATGACCCGCGGCGCCCCTAGCAGCCCAGGTGGGGACAGTGCGGCAGGGTGAGTCCGGCTCTGGGGCTCTGAGTCACCAATCCCCAGCATTGCAGAGCCAGGCCGCTTGGGATGTCTCCTCAGGGCCGACCTAGGGTTTTGGTTAGCTGCCAGGAGCCCGGCGGGCCCTATCCACCGGCTCTGAAGCAAGCGGTGGGGTGGGCCTAGGTGAGGGCGCTGGCGAGCAGGATCCTGGGAGCCAACGTTTTTGCGCGGGGAGCCTTCAAAGGTCAGCGTGGGCTCGGAGGGCCCTGCCCGATCTCTTGCCCTGATTGACCGGCGGGGCCTCTAGCGGCTCGGGTGGCTGAAGGGCAGCAGGGTGAGTGCGGCACATGAGCTCGGGGTCCCCATCCCCAGCGTTGCGATGCCAGGCCCCTTGGGAAGTGCCCCTCGGTGGCCGACCTATGGTTAGGGTTAGCCTCCAGGAGCCCCGCAGGCCCGATACACCACCTGTGCGTCGAGCGGAGAGTTGGGCCGAGGTGAGGGTGCTGGTGAACATGAGCCTGGGCCCAAGCGTTTTGGTTCGGTGCGCCTCTGAAGGTCGGCAGGGGTTCGGAGGGCCCTGCCAGTTCTCCCACCCTGAATGAATGGCGGCGCCCCTAGCGGCCTGTGTGGGTTGGGGTGGCAGCGTGCATCCGGCGCTGGGGCTTGGGGGCCCCAATCCCTGGCGTTGCGGCGCCAGGCCCCTTAGGAAGGGACCTTCAGGGGCTGTCCTAGGGTTAGGGTGAGCTCCCAGGAGGCCGGCAGGCCCGAGTCGCTGGCTCTGCGAAGAGCGGAGGTGCGGGCCGAGTTGAGGGTGATGCAGAGCGGGAGCGTGGTCCCCAGCGTTTTGACGCCCTGGGCCTTCGACTGTTGCCATGGCTCAAAGGGCCCTGCCCGTTCTCCTGCCCTGAAGAACCAGCGGCGCCCTTAGCAGCTCCCTTGGCGGTGGAGCGGCAGGGTGAGTCCATGCTGCGGCTCGTGGATCCCCAATCCCCAGCGTTGTGGGGCCAGGCCTCTTGGGAGGGGCTCCTCTTGGGCGGACCTAGGTTTAGAGTTAGCACCCAGGAGGCCAGCAGGCCCAATCCTCTGGCTGGGCGGCGAGAGGTGGGCGGCCCGAGGTAAAGGCGCTGGCGATCGGGAGCGTGGGCCCCTGCATTTTGGCGCAGGAGGCTTCAAATATCGCCGGTTTCTCCAGGGCCCTGTCCCTTCTCCCGCCCTGAATGACGGGCGGCGCCACTAGCAGCCCGGGTGGCGACGTGGCGGCAGGGTGAGTCTGGCTCTGGGTCTTGGGGTCCCTGATCCCCAGTGTAGCGGCACCAGGACCCTTGGGAGGGGCCCCTGGGTGGCTGACCTAGGGTTAGGGTTAGCCCCCAGGAGGCCGGCAGGTGGGATCCGGCCACTGTCCGGGGAGCGGAGGGCGGGGCCGAGGTGAAGGCGTTGGGGAGCGGGAGCGTGGGCACCAGCGTTTTGGCACGGGGAGCCTTTGAAGGCCACCGGGGGCTCGGAAGGCCCTGCCCCTTCTCTCGCCCTGAATGACCCGCAGTGCTCCTAGCGGCCTGGGTGGCGGCGTTGCGGTAGGGTGAGTGTGGCTCTGGGGCTTGAGGTTCCCGATCCCCGGCGAAGCGGCACCAGGACCCTTGGGTGGGGCCCCTGGGTGGCCGACCTAGGGTTAGGGTTAGCACCCGGGAGGCCGGCAGGCGGGATCCGCCCGCTGTGCGTGGAGCGGAGGGGCAGGCCGAGGTGAGGGCGCTGGCGAGCAAGAGCCTGGGCCCAAGCGTTTTGGCACTGGGGGCCTTCGAATGTCTCCGGGGACTCGGCGGGCCCTGCCCATTCTCCTCCCTGAATGACCGGCGGCGCCCCTAGCAGCCCAGGTGGCGGCGGGGCGGCATGTAAGTCCGGGCATAGGGCTCGGGGGTCCCCAGTCCACCGCGTTGCGGCGCCAGGCCCCTTGGGAGGGGCCCCTCGGAGGCTGACCTAGGGTGAGGTTTAGCCCCTAGGATGCCGGCAGGTCCTATTCGCCAGCCGTGTGGAGACTGGAGTGGCGGACCGAGGTGAGGGCACTGGTGAGCGGGAGCGTGGGCCCGGGTGTTTTGGCGCGGGGGGCCTTTGAAGGTCGCCGTGTCTTGGAGGGCCCTGCCCGTGCTCCTGCCCTGAATGAACGGCACCACCCCAAGCCCCCGGGTGGCGGCTGGGTGGCAGGGTGAATCCAGTGCTGAGGCTCGGGGGTCCCCAATCCCCAGCGTTGCGGCGCCAGATCCCTTGGGAGGGGCCCCTCGGGGGTCGATCTAGGGTTGCGGTTAGCCCCCAGGAGGCCGGTGGACCCGATCAGCGGCTGTGCGGCACGCGGAGGGTTGGGCCGAGGTGAGGGCGCTGGCGAGACTGAGCATGAGCCCAAGCGTTTTAGTGCGGGGGGCCTTCGAAGGTCAGTGGGGGCTCGGAGGAACCTGCCCGTTCTCCCGCTCTGAATGACCGGCGGGGCCCCTAGAGGCTCCGGTGCCTGAAGGGCAGCAGGGTGAGACCGGCAATTGGGTTGGGGTCCCCATTCCCGGCGTTGGGGCGCCAGGCCACTTGGGAAGGGCCCCTCCGTGGCCGACCTACAGTTAGGGTTAGCCCCCAGGAGGCCAGCAGGCCCGATACACCGCCTGTGCGTCGAGCGGAGAGTTGGGCCGAGGTGAGGGTGCTGGTGAACATGAGCCCGGGCCCAAGCGTTTTGGTTCGGGGCGCCTTCGAAGGTCGGCGGGGGTTCGAAGGGCCCTGCCCGTTCTCCCACCCTGAATGAATGGCGGCGCCCCTAGCGGCACGTGTGGGGCAGGGCGGCAGGGTGCATCCAGCGCTGGGGCTTGGGGGTTCCCAATCCCCGGCATTGCGGCGCCAGGCCCCTTAGGAAGCGACCTTCGGGGCCGTCCTAGGGTTAGGGTTAGCGCCCAGGAGGCCGGCAGGCCCGATCCGCCGGCTGTGCGAGGAGTGGAGATGCAGGCCGAGTTGAGGGCGATGGCGAGCGGGAGCTGGGCCCCAGCGTTTTGGCGTCCTGGGCCTTTGAATGTTGCCATGGCTCAGAGGGCCCTGCCCTTTCTCCTGCCCTGAAGAACCAGCAACGCCCCTAGCGGCTCCGTTGGCAGTGGGGCGGCAGGGTGAATCACAGGCTGTGGCTCGGGGATCCCCAATCCCCGGCGTTGTGGTGCCAGGCCCCTTGGGAGGGGCTCCTCGTGGGCCGACCCAGGGTTAGAGTTAGCCCCCATAAGGCCGGCAGGCCAGATCCTCTGGCTGGGCGGTGAGAGGTGGGCGGGCCGAGGTAAAGGCGCTGGGGTGCGGGATTGTGGGCCCCTGCATTTTGGGGTGGGAGGCTTCAAATGTCGCCGGTTTCTCCAGGGCCCTGTCAGTTCTCCCGCCCTGAATGACCGGCGGCGCCCCTCGCGGCCCGGGTGGCAGCGTTGTGGGAGGGTGAGTCTGGCTTTGGGGCTTGGGGTTCCAGATCCCTGGCGTAGTGGCACCAAAACCCTTGGGAGGGGCCCCTGGGGGGCCGACCTAGGGTTAGGGTTAGCCCCCAGGAGACCGTCAGGCCCAACCGCACACTGTGCGGCGAGCTGAGGTGCGGCCCGAGGTGAAGGCGCTGGGGAGCGGGAGCGTGGGCACCAGCGTTTTGGCACGGGGAGCCTTTGAAGGTCACCGGGGACTCAGAAGGCCCTGCCCTTCTCTCGCCCTCTATGACCCGCGGCGCCCCTAGCAGCCCAGGTGGGGACAGTGCGGCAGGGTGAGTCCGGCTCTGGGGCTCTGAGTCACCAATCCCCAGCATTGCAGAGCCAGGCCGCTTGGGATGTCTCCTCAGGGCCGACCTAGGGTTTTGGTTAGCTGCCAGGAGCCCGGCGGGCCCTATCCACCGGCTCTGAAGCAAGCGGTGGGGTGGGCCTAGGTGAGGGCGCTGGCGAGCAGGATCCTGGGAGCCAACGTTTTTGCGCGGGGAGCCTTCAAAGGTCAGCGTGGGCTCGGAGGGCCCTGCCCGATCTCTTGCCCTGATTGACCGGCGGGGCCTCTAGCGGCTCGGGTGGCTGAAGGGCAGCAGGGTGAGTGCGGCACATGAGCTCGGGGTCCCCATCCCCAGCGTTGCGATGCCAGGCCCCTTGGGAAGTGCCCCTCGGTGGCCGACCTATGGTTAGGGTTAGCCTCCAGGAGCCCCGCAGGCCCGATACACCACCTGTGCGTCGAGCGGAGAGTTGGGCCGAGGTGAGGGTGCTGGTGAACATGAGCCTGGGCCCAAGCGTTTTGGTTCGGTGCGCCTCTGAAGGTCGGCAGGGGTTCGGAGGGCCCTGCCAGTTCTCCCACCCTGAATGAATGGCGGCGCCCCTAGCGGCCTGTGTGGGTTGGGGTGGCAGCGTGCATCCGGCGCTGGGGCTTGGGGGCCCCAATCCCTGGCGTTGCGGCGCCAGGCCCCTTAGGAAGGGACCTTCAGGGGCTGTCCTAGGGTTAGGGTGAGCTCCCAGGAGGCCGGCAGGCCCGAGTCGCTGGCTCTGCGAAGAGCGGAGGTGCGGGCCGAGTTGAGGGTGATGCAGAGCGGGAGCGTGGTCCCCAGCGTTTTGACGCCCTGGGCCTTCGACTGTTGCCATGGCTCAAAGGGCCCTGCCCGTTCTCCTGCCCTGAAGAACCAGCGGCGCCCTTAGCAGCTCCCTTGGCGGTGGAGCGGCAGGGTGAGTCCATGCTGCGGCTCGTGGATCCCCAATCCCCAGCGTTGTGGGGCCAGGCCTCTTGGGAGGGGCTCCTCTTGGGCGGACCTAGGTTTAGAGTTAGCACCCAGGAGGCCAGCAGGCCCAATCCTCTGGCTGGGCGGCGAGAGGTGGGCGGCCCGAGGTAAAGGCGCTGGCGATCGGGAGCGTGGGCCCCTGCATTTTGGCGCAGGAGGCTTCAAATATCGCCGGTTTCTCCAGGGCCCTGTCCCTTCTCCCGCCCTGAATGACGGGCGGCGCCACTAGCAGCCCGGGTGGCGACGTGGCGGCAGGGTGAGTCTGGCTCTGGGTCTTGGGGTCCCTGATCCCCAGTGTAGCGGCACCAGGACCCTTGGGAGGGGCCCCTGGGTGGCTGACCTAGGGTTAGGGTTAGCCCCCAGGAGGCCGGCAGGTGGGATCCGGCCACTGTCCGGGGAGCGGAGGGCGGGGCCGAGGTGAAGGCGTTGGGGAGCGGGAGCGTGGGCACCAGCGTTTTGGCACGGGGAGCCTTTGAAGGCCACCGGGGGCTCGGAAGGCCCTGCCCCTTCTCTCGCCCTGAATGACCCGCAGTGCTCCTAGCGGCCTGGGTGGCGGCGTTGCGGTAGGGTGAGTGTGGCTCTGGGGCTTGAGGTTCCCGATCCCCGGCGAAGCGGCACCAGGACCCTTGGGTGGGGCCCCTGGGTGGCCGACCTAGGGTTAGGGTTAGCACCCGGGAGGCCGGCAGGCGGGATCCGCCCGCTGTGCGTGGAGCGGAGGGGCAGGCCGAGGTGAGGGCGCTGGCGAGCAAGAGCCTGGGCCCAAGCGTTTTGGCACTGGGGGCCTTCGAATGTCTCCGGGGACTCGGCGGGCCCTGCCCATTCTCCTCCCTGAATGACCGGCGGCGCCCCTAGCAGCCCAGGTGGCGGCGGGGCGGCATGTAAGTCCGGGCATAGGGCTCGGGGGTCCCCAGTCCACCGCGTTGCGGCGCCAGGCCCCTTGGGAGGGGCCCCTCGGAGGCTGACCTAGGGTGAGGTTTAGCCCCTAGGATGCCGGCAGGTCCTATTCGCCAGCCGTGTGGAGACTGGAGTGGCGGACCGAGGTGAGGGCACTGGTGAGCGGGAGCGTGGGCCCGGGTGTTTTGGCGCGGGGGGCCTTTGAAGGTCGCCGTGTCTTGGAGGGCCCTGCCCGTGCTCCTGCCCTGAATGAACGGCACCACCCCAAGCCCCCGGGTGGCGGCTGGGTGGCAGGGTGAATCCAGTGCTGAGGCTCGGGGGTCCCCAATCCCCAGCGTTGCGGCGCCAGATCCCTTGGGAGGGGCCCCTCGGGGGTCGATCTAGGGTTGCGGTTAGCCCCCAGGAGGCCGGTGGACCCGATCAGCGGCTGTGCGGCACGCGGAGGGTTGGGCCGAGGTGAGGGCGCTGGCGAGACTGAGCATGAGCCCAAGCGTTTTAGTGCGGGGGGCCTTCGAAGGTCAGTGGGGGCTCGGAGGAACCTGCCCGTTCTCCCGCTCTGAATGACCGGCGGGGCCCCTAGAGGCTCCGGTGCCTGAAGGGCAGCAGGGTGAGACCGGCAATTGGGTTGGGGTCCCCATTCCCGGCGTTGGGGCGCCAGGCCACTTGGGAAGGGCCCCTCCGTGGCCGACCTACAGTTAGGGTTAGCCCCCAGGAGGCCAGCAGGCCCGATACACCGCCTGTGCGTCGAGCGGAGAGTTGGGCCGAGGTGAGGGTGCTGGTGAACATGAGCCCGGGCCCAAGCGTTTTGGTTCGGGGCGCCTTCGAAGGTCGGCGGGGGTTCGAAGGGCCCTGCCCGTTCTCCCACCCTGAATGAATGGCGGCGCCCCTAGCGGCACGTGTGGGGCAGGGCGGCAGGGTGCATCCAGCGCTGGGGCTTGGGGGTTCCCAATCCCCGGCATTGCGGCGCCAGGCCCCTTAGGAAGCGACCCTCGGGGCCGTCCTAGGGTTAGGGTTAGCGCCCAGGAGGCCGGCAGGCCCGATCCGCCGGCTGTGCGAGGAGTGGAGATGCAGGCCGAGTTGAGGGCGATGGCGAGCGGGAGCTGGGCCCCAGCGTTTTGGCGTCCTGGGCCTTTGAATGTTGCCATGGCTCGGAGGGCCCTGCCCTTTCTCCTGCCCTGAAGAACCAGCAACGCCCCTAGCGGCTCCGTTGGCAGTGGGGCGGCAGGGTGAATCACAGGCTGTGGCTCGGGGATCCCCAATCCCCGGCGTTGTGGTGCCAGGCCCCTTGGGAGGGGCTCCTCGTGGGCCGACCCAGGGTTAGAGTTAGCCCCCATAAGGCCGGCAGGCCAGATCCTCTGGCTGGGCGGTGAGAGGTGGGCGGGCCGAGGTAAAGGCGCTGGGGTGCGGGATTGTGGGCCCCTGCATTTTGGGGTGGGAGGCTTCAAATGTCGCCGGTTTCTCCAGGGCCCTGTCAGTTCTCCCGCCCTGAATGACCGGCGGCGCCCCTCGCGGCCCGGGTGGCAGCGTTGTGGGAGGGTGAGTCTGGCTTTGGGGCTTGGGGTTCCAGATCCCTGGCGTAGTGGCACCAAAACCCTTGGGAGGGGCCCCTGGGGGGCCGACCTAGGGTTAGGGTTAGCCCCCAGGAGACCGTCAGGCCCAACCGCACACTGTGCGGCGAGCTGAGGTGCGGCCCGAGGTGAAGGCGCTGGGGAGCGGGAGCGTGGGCACCAGCGTTTTGGCACGGGGAGCCTTTGAAGGTCACCGGGGACTCAGAAGGCCCTGCCCTTCTCTCGCCCTCTATGACCCGCGGCGCCCCTAGCAGCCCAGGTGGGGACAGTGCGGCAGGGTGAGTCCGGCTCTGGGGCTCTGAGTCACCAATCCCCAGCATTGCAGAGCCAGGCCGCTTGGGATGTCTCCTCAGGGCCGACCTAGGGTTTTGGTTAGCTGCCAGGAGCCCGGCGGGCCCTATCCACCGGCTCTGAAGCAAGCGGTGGGGTGGGCCTAGGTGAGGGCGCTGGCGAGCAGGATCCTGGGAGCCAACGTTTTTGCGCGGGGAGCCTTCAAAGGTCAGCGTGGGCTCGGAGGGCCCTGCCCGATCTCTTGCCCTGATTGACCGGCGGGGCCTCTAGCGGCTCGGGTGGCTGAAGGGCAGCAGGGTGAGTGCGGCACATGAGCTCGGGGTCCCCATCCCCAGCGTTGCGATGCCAGGCCCCTTGGGAAGTGCCCCTCGGTGGCCGACCTATGGTTAGGGTTAGCCTCCAGGAGCCCCGCAGGCCCGATACACCACCTGTGCGTCGAGCGGAGAGTTGGGCCGAGGTGAGGGTGCTGGTGAACATGAGCCTGGGCCCAAGCGTTTTGGTTCGGTGCGCCTCTGAAGGTCGGCAGGGGTTCGGAGGGCCCTGCCAGTTCTCCCACCCTGAATGAATGGCGGCGCCCCTAGCGGCCTGTGTGGGTTGGGGTGGCAGCGTGCATCCGGCGCTGGGGCTTGGGGGCCCCAATCCCTGGCGTTGCGGCGCCAGGCCCCTTAGGAAGGGACCTTCAGGGGCTGTCCTAGGGTTAGGGTGAGCTCCCAGGAGGCCGGCAGGCCCGAGTCGCTGGCTCTGCGAAGAGCGGAGGTGCGGGCCGAGTTGAGGGTGATGCAGAGCGGGAGCGTGGTCCCCAGCGTTTTGACGCCCTGGGCCTTCGACTGTTGCCATGGCTCAAAGGGCCCTGCCCGTTCTCCTGCCCTGAAGAACCAGCGGCGCCCTTAGCAGCTCCCTTGGCGGTGGAGCGGCAGGGTGAGTCCATGCTGCGGCTCGTGGATCCCCAATCCCCAGCGTTGTGGGGCCAGGCCTCTTGGGAGGGGCTCCTCTTGGGCGGACCTAGGTTTAGAGTTAGCACCCAGGAGGCCAGCAGGCCCAATCCTCTGGCTGGGCGGCGAGAGGTGGGCGGCCCGAGGTAAAGGCGCTGGCGATCGGGAGCGTGGGCCCCTGCATTTTGGCGCAGGAGGCTTCAAATATCGCCGGTTTCTCCAGGGCCCTGTCCCTTCTCCCGCCCTGAATGACGGGCGGCGCCACTAGCAGCCCGGGTGGCGACGTGGCGGCAGGGTGAGTCTGGCTCTGGGTCTTGGGGTCCCTGATCCCCAGTGTAGCGGCACCAGGACCCTTGGGAGGGGCCCCTGGGTGGCTGACCTAGGGTTAGGGTTAGCCCCCAGGAGGCCGGCAGGTGGGATCCGGCCACTGTCCGGGGAGCGGAGGGCGGGGCCGAGGTGAAGGCGTTGGGGAGCGGGAGCGTGGGCACCAGCGTTTTGGCACGGGGAGCCTTTGAAGGCCACCGGGGGCTCGGAAGGCCCTGCCCCTTCTCTCGCCCTGAATGACCCGCAGTGCTCCTAGCGGCCTGGGTGGCGGCGTTGCGGTAGGGTGAGTGTGGCTCTGGGGCTTGAGGTTCCCGATCCCCGGCGAAGCGGCACCAGGACCCTTGGGTGGGGCCCCTGGGTGGCCGACCTAGGGTTAGGGTTAGCACCCGGGAGGCCGGCAGGCGGGATCCGCCCGCTGTGCGTGGAGCGGAGGGGCAGGCCGAGGTGAGGGCGCTGGCGAGCAAGAGCCTGGGCCCAAGCGTTTTGGCACTGGGGGCCTTCGAATGTCTCCGGGGACTCGGCGGGCCCTGCCCATTCTCCTCCCTGAATGACCGGCGGCGCCCCTAGCAGCCCAGGTGGCGGCGGGGCGGCATGTAAGTCCGGGCATAGGGCTCGGGGGTCCCCAGTCCACCGCGTTGCGGCGCCAGGCCCCTTGGGAGGGGCCCCTCGGAGGCTGACCTAGGGTGAGGTTTAGCCCCTAGGATGCCGGCAGGTCCTATTCGCCAGCCGTGTGGAGACTGGAGTGGCGGACCGAGGTGAGGGCACTGGTGAGCGGGAGCGTGGGCCCGGGTGTTTTGGCGCGGGGGGCCTTTGAAGGTCGCCGTGTCTTGGAGGGCCCTGCCCGTGCTCCTGCCCTGAATGAACGGCACCACCCCAAGCCCCCGGGTGGCGGCTGGGTGGCAGGGTGAATCCAGTGCTGAGGCTCGGGGGTCCCCAATCCCCAGCGTTGCGGCGCCAGATCCCTTGGGAGGGGCCCCTCGGGGGTCGATCTAGGGTTGCGGTTAGCCCCCAGGAGGCCGGTGGACCCGATCAGCGGCTGTGCGGCACGCGGAGGGTTGGGCCGAGGTGAGGGCGCTGGCGAGACTGAGCATGAGCCCAAGCGTTTTAGTGCGGGGGGCCTTCGAAGGTCAGTGGGGGCTCGGAGGAACCTGCCCGTTCTCCCCGCTCTGAATGACCGGCGGGGCCCCTAGAGGCTCCGGTGCCTGAAGGGCAGCAGGGTGAGACCGGCAATTGGGTTGGGGTCCCCATTCCCGGCGTTGGGGCGCCAGGCCACTTGGGAAGGGCCCCTCCGTGGCCGACCTACAGTTAGGGTTAGCCCCCAGGAGGCCAGCAGGCCCGATACACCGCCTGTGCGTCGAGCGGAGAGTTGGGCCGAGGTGAGGGTGCTGGTGAACATGAGCCCGGGCCCAAGCGTTTTGGTTCGGGGCGCCTTCGAAGGTCGGCGGGGGTTCGAAGGGCCCTGCCCGTTCTCCCACCCTGAATGAATGGCGGCGCCCCTAGCGGCACGTGTGGGGCAGGGCGGCAGGGTGCATCCAGCGCTGGGGCTTGGGGGTTCCCAATCCCCGGCATTGCGGCGCCAGGCCCCTTAGGAAGCGACCCTCGGGGCCGTCCTAGGGTTAGGGTTAGCGCCCAGGAGGCCGGCAGGCCCGATCCGCCGGCTGTGCGAGGAGTGGAGATGCAGGCCGAGTTGAGGGCGATGGCGAGCGGGAGCTGGGCCCCAGCGTTTTGGCGTCCTGGGCCTTTGAATGTTGCCATGGCTCGGAGGGCCCTGCCCTTTCTCCTGCCCTGAAGAACCAGCAACGCCCCTAGCGGCTCCGTTGGCAGTGGGGCGGCAGGGTGAATCACAGGCTGTGGCTCGGGGATCCCCAATCCCCGGCGTTGTGGTGCCAGGCCCCTTGGGAGGGGCTCCTCGTGGGCCGACCCAGGGTTAGAGTTAGCCCCCATAAGGCCGGCAGGCCAGATCCTCTGGCTGGGCGGTGAGAGGTGGGCGGGCCGAGGTAAAGGCGCTGGGGTGCGGGATTGTGGGCCCCTGCATTTTGGGGTGGGAGGCTTCAAATGTCGCCGGTTTCTCCAGGGCCCTGTCAGTTCTCCCGCCCTGAATGACCGGCGGCGCCCCTCGCGGCCCGGGTGGCAGCGTTGTGGGAGGGTGAGTCTGGCTTTGGGGCTTGGGGTTCCAGATCCCTGGCGTAGTGGCACCAAAACCCTTGGGAGGGGCCCCTGGGGGGCCGACCTAGGGTTAGGGTTAGCCCCCAGGAGACCGTCAGGCCCAACCGCACACTGTGCGGCGAGCTGAGGTGCGGCCCGAGGTGAAGGCGCTGGGGAGCGGGAGCGTGGGCACCAGCGTTTTGGCACAGGGAGCCTTTGAAGGTCACCGGGGACTCAGAAGGCCCTGCCCTTCTCTCGCCCTCTATGACCCGCGGCGCCCCTAGCGGCCCAGGTGGGGACAGTGCGGCAGGGTGAGTCCGGCTCTGGGGCTCTGAGTCACCAATCCCCAGCATTGCAGAGCCAGGCCGCTTGGGATGTCCCCTCAGGGCCGACCTAGGGTTTTGGTTAGCTGCCAGGAGCCCGGCGGGCCCTATCCACCGGCTCTGAAGCAAGCGGTGGGGTGGGCCTAGGTGAGGGCGCTGGCGAGCAGGATCCTGGGAGCCAACGTTTTTGCGCGGGGAGCCTTCAAAGGTCAGCGTGGGCTCGGAGGGCCCTGCCCGATCTCTTGCCCTGATTGACCGGCGGGGCCTCTAGCGGCTCGGGTGGCTGAAGGGCAGCAGGGTGAGTGCGGCACATGAGCTCGGGGTCCCCATCCCCAGCGTTGCGATGCCAGGCCCCTTGGGAAGTGCCCCTCGGTGGCCGACCTATGGTTAGGGTTAGCCTCCAGGAGCCCCGCAGGCCCGATACACCACCTGTGTGTCGAGCGGAGAGTTGGGCCGAGGTGAGGGTGCTGGTGAACATGAGCCTGGGCCCAAGCGTTTTGGTTTGGTGCGCCTCTGAAGGTCGGCAGGGGTTCGGAGGGCCCTGCCAGTTCTCCCACCCTGAATGAATGGCGGCGCCCCTAGCGGCCTGTGTGGGTTGGGGTGGCAGCGTGCATCCGGCGCTGGGGCTTGGGGGCCCCCAATCCCTGGCGTTGCGGCGCCAGGCCCCTTAGGAAGGGACCTTCAGGGGCTGTCCTAGGGTTAGGGTGAGCTCCCAGGAGGCCGGCAGGCCCGAGTCGCTGGCTCTGCGAAGAGCGGAGGTGCGGGCCGAGTTGAGGGTGATGCAGAGCGGGAGCGTGGTCCCCAGCGTTTTGACGCCCTGGGCCTTCGACTGTTGCCATGGCTCAAAGGGCCCTGCCCGTTCTCCTGCCCTGAAGAACCAGCGGGCCCTTAGCAGCTCCCTTGGCGGTGGAGCGGCAGGGTGAGTCCATGCTGCGGCTCGTGGATCCCCAATCCCCAGCGTTGTGGGGCCAGGCCTCTTGGGAGGGGCTCCTCTTGGGCGGACCTAGGTTTAGAGTTAGCACCCAGGAGGCCAGCAGGCCCAATCCTCTGGCTGGGCGGCGAGAGGTGGGCGGCCCGAGGTAAAGGCGCTGGCGATCGGGAGCGTGGGCCCCTGCATTTTGGCGCAGGAGGCTTCAAATATCGCCGGTTTCTCCAGGGCCCTGTCCCTTCTCCCGCCCTGAATGACGGGCGGCGCCACTAGCAGCCCGGGTGGCAACGTGGCGGCAGGGTGAGTCTGGCTCTGGGTCTTGGGGTCCCTGATCCCCAGTGTAGCGGCACCAGGACCCTTGGGAGGGGCCCCTGGGTGGCTGACCTAGGGTTAGGGTTAGCCCCCAGGAGGCCGGCAGGTGGGATCCGGCCACTGTCCGGGGAGCGGAGGGCGGGGCCGAGGTGAGGGCGTTGGGGAGCGGGAGCGTGGGCACCAGCGTTTTGGCACGGGGAGCCTTTGAAGGCCACCGGGGGCTCGGAAGGCCCTGCCCCTTCTCTCGCCCTGAATGACCCGCAGTGCTCCTAGCGGCCTGGGTGGCGGCGTTGCGGTAGGGTGAGTGTGGCTCTGGGGCTTGAGGTTCCCGATCCCCGGCGAAGCGGCACCAGGACCCTTGGGAGGGGCCCCTGGGTGGCCGACCTAGGGTTAGGGTTAGCACCCGGGAGGCCGGCAGGCGGGATCCGCCCGCTGTGCGTGGAGCGGAGGGGCGGGCCGAGGTGAGGGCGCTGGCGAGCAAGAGCCTGGGCCCAAGCGTTTTGGCACCGGGGGCCTTCGAATGTCTCCGGGGACTCGGCGGGCCCTGCCCATTCTCCTCCCTGAATGACCGGCGGCGCCCCTAGCAGCCCAGGTGGCGGCGGGGCGGCATGTAAGTCCGGGCATAGGGCTCGGGGGTCCCCAGTCCACCGCGTTGCGGCGCCAGGCCCCTTGGGAGGGGCCCCTGGGAGGCTGACCTAGGGTGAGGTTTAGCCCCTAGGATGCCGGCAGGCCCTATTCGCCAGCCGTGTGAAGACTGGAGTGGCGGACCGAGGTGAGGGCACTGGTGAGCGGGAGCATGGGCCCGGGGTTTGGCGCAGGGGGCCTTTGAAGGTCGCCGTGTCTTGGAGGGCCCTGCCCGTGCTCCCGCCCTGAATGAACGGCACCACCCCAAGCCCCCGGGTGGCGGCTCGGTGGCAGGGTGAGTTCAGTGCTGAGGCTCGGGGGTCCCCAATCCCCAGCGTTGCGGCGCCAGATCCCTTGGGAGGGGCCCCTCGGGGGTCGATCTAGGGTTGCGGTTAGCCCCCAGGAGGCCGGTGGACCCGATCAGTGGCTGTGCGGCACGCGGAGGGTTGGGCCGAGGTGAGGGCGCTGGCGAGACTGAGCATGAGCCCAAGCGTTTTAGGGCGGGGGGCCTTCGAAGGTCAGTGGGGGCTCGGAGGAACCTGCCCGTTCTCCCGCTCTGAATGACCGGCGGGGCCCCTAGAGGCTCCGGTGCCTGAAGGGCAGCAGGGTGAGACCGGCACTTGGGTTGGGGTCCCCATTCCCGGCGTTGGGGCGCCAGGCCACTTGGGAAGGGCCCCTCCGTGGCCGACCTACAGTTAGGGTTAGCCCCCAGGAGGCCAGCAGGCCCGATACACCGCCTGTGCGTCGAGCGGAGAGTTGGGCCGAGGTGAGGGTGCTGGTGAACATGAGCCCGGGCCCAAGCGTTTTGGTTCGGGGCGCCTTCGAAGGTCGGCGGGGGTTCGAAGGGCCCTGCCCGTTCTCCCACCCTGAATGAATGGCGGCGCCCCTAGCGGCACGTGTGGGGCAGGGCGGCAGGGTGCATCCAGCGCTGGGGCTTGGGGGTTCCCAATCCCCGGCATTGCGGCGCCAGGCCCCTTAGGAAGCGACCCTCGGGGCCGTCCTAAGGTTAGGGTTAGCGCCCAGGAGGCCGGCAGGCCCGATCCGCCGGCTGTGCGAAGAGTGAGTGGAGATGCAGGCCGAGTTGAGGGCGATGGCGAGCGGGAGCTGGGCCCCAGCGTTTTGGCGTCCTGGGCCTTTGAATGTTGCCATGGCTCGGAGGGCCCTGCCCTTTCTCCTGCCCTGAAGAACCAGCAACGCCCCTAGCGGCTCCGTTGGCAGTGGGGCGGCAGGGTGAATCCCAGGCTGCGGCTCGGGGATCCCCAATCCCCGGCGTTGTGGTGCCAGGCCCCTTGGGAGGGGCTCCTCGTGGGCCGACCCAGGGTTAGAGTTAGCCCCCATAAGGCCGGCAGGCCAGATCCTCTGGCTGGGCGGTGAGAGGTGGGCGGGCCGAGGTAAAGGCGCTGGGGTGCGGGATTGTGGGCCCCTGCATTTTGGGGTGGGAGGCTTCAAATGTCGCCGGTTTCTCCAGGGCCCTGTCAGTTCTCCGCCCTGAATGACCGGCGGCGCCCCTCGCGGCCCGGGTGGCAGCGTTGTGGGAGGGTGAGTCTGGCTTTGGGCTTGGGGTTCCAGATCCCTGGCTTAGTGGCACCAAAACCCTTGGGAGGGGCCCCTGGGGGGCCGACCTAGGGTTAGGGTTAGCCCCCAGGAGACCGTCAGGCCCAACCGCACAGTGTGCGGCGAGCTGAGGTGCGGCCCGAGGTGAAGGCGCTGGGGTGCGGGAGCGTGGGCACCAGCGTTTTGGCACGGGGAGCCTTTGAAGGTCACCGGGGACTCAGAAGGCCCTGCCCTTCTCTCGCCCTCTATGACCCGCGGCGCCCCTAGCGGCCCAGGTGGGGACAGTGCGGCAGGGTGAGTCCGGCTCTGGGGCTCTGAGTCACCAATCCCCAGCATTGCAGAGCCAGGCCGCTTGGGATGTCCCCTCAGGGCCGACCTAGGGTTTTGGTTAGCTGCCAGGAGCCCGGCGGGCCCTATCCACCGGCTCTGAAGCAAGCGGTGGGGTGGGCCTAGGTGAGGGCGCTGGCGAGCAGGATCCTTGGAGCCAACGTTTTGCGCGGGGAGCCTTCAAAGGTCAGCGTGGGCTCGGAGGGCCCTGCCCGATCTCTTGCCCTGATTGACCGGCGGGGCCTCTAGCGGCTCGGGTGGATGAAGGACAGCAGGGTGAGTGCGGCACATGAGCTCGGGGTCCCCATCCCCAGCGTTGCGACGCCAGGCCCCTTGGGAAGTGCCCCTCGGTGGCCGACCTATGGTTAGGGTTAGCCTCCAGGAGCCCCGCAGGCCCGATACACCACCTGTGTGTCGAGCGGAGAGTTGGGCCGAGGTGAGGGTGCTGGTGAACATGAGCCTGGGCCCAAGCGTTTTGGTTCGGTGCGCCTCTGAAGGTCGGCAGGGGTTCGGAGGGCCCTGCCAGTTCTCCCACCCTGAATGAATGGCGGCGCCCCTAGCGGCCTGTGTGGGTTGGGGTGGGCAGCGTGCATCCGGCGCTGGGGCTTGGGGGCCCCCAATCCCTGGCGTTGCGGCGCCAGGCCCCTTAGGAAGGGACCTTCAGGGGCTGTCCTAGGGTTAGGGTGAGCTCCCAGGAGGCCGGCAGGCCCGAGTCGCTGGCTCTGCGAAGAGCGGAGGTGCGGGCCGAGTTGAGGGTGATGCAGAGCGGGAGCGTGGTCCCCAGCGTTTTGACGCCCTGGGCCTTCGACTGTTGCCATGGCTCAAAGGGCCCTGCCCGTTCTCCTGCCCTGAAGAACCAGCGGCACCCTTAGCAGCTCCCTTGGCGGTGGAGCGGCAGGGTGAGTCCATGCTGCGGCTCGTGGATCCCCAATCCCCAGCGTTGTGGGGCCAGGCCTCTTGGGAGGGGCTCCTCTTGGGCGGACCTAGGTTTAGAGTTAGCACCCAGGAGGCCAGCAGGCCCAATCCTCTGGCTGGGCGGCGAGAGGTGGGCGGCCCGAGGTAAAGGCGCTGGCGATCGGGAGCGTGGGCCCCTGCATTTTGGCGCAGGAGGCTTCAAATATCGCCGGTTTCTCCAGGGCCCTGTCCCTTCTCCCGCCCTGAATGACGGGCGGCGCCACTAGCAGCCCGGGTGGCGACGTGGCGGCAGGGTGAGTCTGGCTCTGGGTCTTGGGGTCCCTGATCCCCAGTGTAGCGGCACCAGGACCCTTGGGAGGGGCCCCTGGGTGGCTGACCTAGGGTTAGGGTTAGCCCCCAGGAGGCCGGCAGGTGGGATCCGGCCACTGTCCGGGGAGCGGAGGGCGGGGCCGAGGTGAGGGCGTTGGGGAGCGGGAGCGTGGGCACCAGCGTTTTGGCACGGGGAGCCTTTGAAGGCCACCGGGGGCTCGGAAGGCCCTGCCCCTTCTCTCGCCCTGAATGACCCGCAGTGCTCCTAGCGGCCTGGGTGGCGGCGTTGCGGTAGGGTGAGTGTGGCTCTGGGGCTTGAGGTTCCCGATCCCCGGCGAAGCGGCACCAGGACCCTTGGGAGGGGCCCCTGGGTGGCCGACCTAGGGTTAGGGTTAGCACCCGGGAGGCCGGCAGGCGGGATCCGCCCGCTGTGCGTGGAGCGGAGGGGCGGGCCGAGGTGAGGGCGCTGGCGAGCAAGAGCCTGGGCCCAAGCGTTTTGGCACCGGGGGCCTTCGAATGTCTCCGGGGACTCGGCGGGCCCTGCCCATTCTCCTCCCTGAATGACCGGCGGCGCCCCTAGCAGCCCAGGTGGCGGCGGGGCGGCATGTAAGTCCGGGCATAGGGCTCGGGGGTCCCCAGTCCACCGCGTTGCGGCGCCAGGCCCCTTGGGAGGGGCCCCTGGGAGGCTGACCTAGGGTGAGGTTTAGCCCCTAGGATGCCGGCAGGCCCTATTCGCCAGCCGTGTGAAGACTGGAGTGGCGGACCGAGGTGAGGGCACTGGTGAGCGGGAGCATGGGCCCGGGGTTTGGCGCAGGGGGCCTTTGAAGGTCGCCGTGTCTTGGAGGGCCCTGCCCGTGCTCCCGCCCTGAATGAACGGCACCACCCCAAGCCCCCGGGTGGCGGCTCGGTGGCAGGGTGAGTTCAGTGCTGAGGCTCGGGGGTCCCCAATCCCCAGCGTTGCGGCGCCAGATCCTTGGGAGGGGCCCCTCGGGGGTCGATCTAGGGTTGCGGTTAGCCCCCAGGAGGCCGGTGGACCCGATCAGTGGCTGTGCGGCACGCGGAGGGTTGCGCCGAGGTGAGGGCGCTGGCGAGACTGAGCATGAGCCCAAGCGTTTTAGTGCGGGGGGCCTTCGAAGGTCAGTGGGGGCTCGGAGGAACCTGCCCGTTCTCCCGCTCTGAATGACCGGCGGGGCCCCTAGAGGCTCCGGTGCCTGAAGGGCAGCAGGGTGAGACCGGCAATTGGGTTGGGGTCCCCATTCCCGGCGTTGGGGCGCCAGGCCACTTGGGAAGGGCCCCTCCGTGGCCGACCTACAGTTAGGGTTAGCCCCCAGGAGGCCAGCAGGCCCGATACACCGCCTGTGCGTCGAGCGGAGAGTTGGGCCGAGGTGAGGGTGCTGGTGAACATGAGCCCGGGCCCAAGCGTTTTGGTTCGGGGCGCCTTCGAAGGTCGGCGGGGGTTCGAAGGGCCCTGCCCGTTCTCCCACCCTGAATGAATGGCGGCGCCCCTAGCGGCACGTGTGGGGCAGGGCGGCAGGGTGCATCCAGCGCTGGGGCTTGGGGGTTCCCAATCCCCGGCATTGCGGCGCCAGGCCCCTTAGGAAGCGACCCTCGGGGACGTCCTAGGGTTAGGGTTAGCGCCCAGGAGGCCGGCAGGCCCGATCCGCCGGCTGTGCGAGGAGTGGAGATGCAGGCCGAGTTGAGGGCGATGGCGAGCGGGAGCTGGGCCCCAGCGTTTTGGCGTCCTGGGCCTTTGAATGTTGCCATGGCTCGGAGGGCCCTGCCCTTTCTCCTGCCCTGAAGAACCAGCAACGCCCCTAGCGGCTCCGTTGGCAGTGGGGCGGCAGGGTGAATCCCAGGCTGCGGCTCGGGGATCCCCAATCCCCGGCGTTGTGGTGCCAGGCCCCTTGGGAGGGGCTCCTCGTGGGCCGACCCAGGGTTAGAGTTAGCCCCCATAAGGCCGGCAGGCCAGATCCTCTGGCTGGGCGGTGAGAGGTGGGCGGGCCGAGGTAAAGGCGCTGGGGTGCGGGATTGTGGGTCCCTGCATTTTGGGGTGGGAGGCTTCAAATGTCGCCGGTTTCTCCAGGGCCCTGTCAGTTCTCCCGCCCTGAATGAGTGGCGGCTCCCCTAGCAACCCGAGTGGTGGCGGGGCTGCAGGGTGGGTCTGGTGCTGAGGCTCGGGGGTCCCCAATGCCAGGCGTTGCGGCACCAGGCCCCTTGGGCGGGGCCCCTTGGGGGCCGAACTAGCGTAAAGGTTAGCTCCTGGAGGCCGGCAGGCACGATCCACAGTCTGGGGCGAATGGAGGTGTGGTCGAAGATCAGGGCGCTGGCGAGCAAGAGAGTGGGCCCCAGCGTTTTGGCGCTGGGGGCCTTCGAAGGTCACCGGGGCAGGGAGGGCCCTGCCCGTTCTCCCGCCCTGAATGACTGGCGGTACCCTAGCGGCCCGGGTGTGGTCGGGGCGGAACGGTGAGTCCAGTGTTGCGACTCGGGGTCTCCAATCCCTGGCGTTCGGCGGCAGTCCCTTTGGGAGGGGCACCTTGGGGGCCGACCTAGGGTTAGGGTTATCCCCCAGGAGGCCGGCAGGCTCAATCCACCGGCTCTGTGGTGAATGGGGGGGTGGACCAAGGTGAGGTCGCTGGCGAACGGAAGCGTGGGCCCCAACATTTTGGCTCGGTGGGCTTTCAAATGTCGCAGGGGGCTCGGAGGGCCCTGCTCCTTCTCCTGCCATGAAGGACCGGCGACGCCCCTAGCTCCCCGGGTGGCAGCGGGGTGGCACGGTCAGTCCTGCACTGGTGCTTGGGTTTCCCAATCCCCAGCGTTGCGGCGCCAGGCCCCTTGGGAGGGGCCCCTCTGGGACTGTCCTAGGGTTAGGTTAACCCCCAGGAGGCCAGCAGTCCGGATCCGCAGGCTGTGCAGTGAGCGGAGGAGGGATTGACCGTGGTAGGGCGCAGTTGAGCAGTAGCGTGGTACCCAGTGTTTTGGCGTGGGGGGCCTTCTTATTTCACCGGAGGCTCGGAGGGCCCTGCCGGTTATCCCGCCCTGAATGCCCGGAGTCGCTCCTAGAGGCCCGCGTGGCGGCGGGGCGGCAGGGTGGCCCGGCGCTGGGGCTTGCGGGTCCCCAATCCCTACCGTTGTGGCACCAAGCCTATTGGGAGGGGCCACTCTGGGGCCCATCTAGGGTTACAATTAGCCCTGAGGAGCCAGGGAGGCCAGATCCACCAGCTGTGTGGCTAGAGGGGGGGTGGGTTGAGGTGAGAGCGCTGTAGAGCGGGAGCATGGGCTTCAGCGTTTTGGCGCAGGGGACCTATAAATGTCGCTGGGGGCTCGGAGGGCCCTGCCCGTTCCCCCACCCTGAATGACCGGTGGCGCCCCAAGTGGCCCGGGTGGCGGCGGAGGGCCAGGTTGAGTACATCATTGGGGCTTGGAGGTCCTCAATCTCCAGCATCGTGGCGCCAGGCCCTTTGGGAGTGCCCTTCGGGGGCCGACCTGGGGTAAGGGTTAGCCCCCAGGAGGCCGGCAGGCCCAATAAGATGGCTGTGGGGCGAGCGGAGGAGTGGGCTGAGGTGAGGGCGATGGGGAGCAAGATTGTGGGCCCCTGCATTTTGGCACTGGAGGCTTCAAATATCTCCGGTTCCTCCAGGGCCCTGTCCCTTCTCCCGCCCTGAATGACCGGCGGCGCCCCTAGCGGCCCGGGGGGCAGCGTTGTGGGAGGGTGAGTCTGGCTTTGGGGCTTGGGGTTCCAGATCCCTGGCATAGTGGCACCAAAACCCTTGGGAGGGGTCCCTGGGTGGCCGACCTAGGGTTAGGGTTAGCACCCGGGAGGCCGGCAGGCGGGATCCGCCCGCTGTGCATGGAGCGGAGGGGCGGGCCGAGGTGAGGGCGCTGGCGAGCAAGAGCCTGGGCCCAAGCGTTTTGGCACCGGGGGCCTTCGAATGTCTCCGGGGACTCGGCGGGCCCTGCCCATTCTCCTCCCTGAATGACCGGCGGCGCCCCTAGCAGCCCAGGTGGCGGCGGGGCGGCATGTAAGTCCGGGCATAGGGCTCGGGGGTCCCCAGTCCACCGCGTTGCGGCGCCAGGCCCCTTGGGAGGGGCCCCTCGGAGGCTGACCTAGGGTGAGGTTTAGCCCCTAGGATGCCGGCAGGCCTTATTCGCCAGCCGTGTGAAGACTGGAGTGGCGGACCGAGGTGAGGGCACTGGTGAGCGGGAGCATGGGCCCGGGGGTTTGGCGCGGGGGGCCTTTGAAGGTCGCCGTGTCTTGGAGGGCCCTGCCCGTGCTCCCGCCCTGAATGAACGGCACCACCCCAAGCCCCCGGGTGGCGGCTGGGTGGCAGGGTGAGTCCAGTGCTGAGGCTCGGGGGTCCCCAATCCCCAGCGTTGCGGCGCCAGATCCCTTGGGAGGGGCCCCTCGGGGGTCGATCTAGGGTTGCGGTTACCCCCAGGAGGCCGGGGGACCGGATCAGCGGCTGTGCGGCACGCGGAGGGTTGGGCCGAGGTGAGGGCGCTGGCGAGACTGAGCATGAGCCCAAGCGTTTTAGTGCGGGGGGCCTTCGAAGGTCAGTGGGGGCTCGGAGGAACCTGCCCGTTCTCCCGCTCTGAATGACCGGCGGGGCCCCTAGAGGCTCCGGTGCCTTAAGGGCAGCAGAGTGAGACCGGCACTTGGGTTGGGGTCCCCATTCCCGGCGTTGTGGCGCCAGGCCACTTGGGAAGGGCCCCTCCGTGGCCGACCTACAGTTAGGGTTAGCCCCCAGGAGGCCAACAGGCCCGATACACCGCCTGTGCGTCGAGCGGAGAGTTGGGCCGAGGTGAGGGTGCTGGTGAACATGAGCCCGGGCCCAAGCGTTTTGGTTCGGGGCGCCTTCGAAGGTCGGCGGGGGTTCGAAGGGCCCTGCCCATTCTCCCACCCTGAATGAATGGCGGCACCCCTAGCGGCACGTGTGGGGCAGGGCGGCAGGGTGCATCCAGCACTGGGGCTTGGGGGTTCCCAATCCCCGGCGTTGCGGCGCCAGGCCCCTTAGGAAGCGACCCTCGGGGCCGTCCTAGGGTTAGGGTTAGCGCCCAGGAGGCCGGCAGGCCCGATCCGCCGGCTGTGCGAGGAGTGGAGATGCAGGCCGAGTTGAGGGCGATGGCGAGCGGGAGCTGGGCCCCAGCGTTTTGGCACGGGGAGCCTTTGAAGGTCACCGGGGACTCAGAAGGCCCTGCCCTTCTCTCGCCCTCTATGACCCGCGGCGCCCCTAGCGGCCCAGGTGGGGGACAGTGCGGCAGGGTGAGTCCGGCTCTGGGGCTCTGAGTCACCAATCCCCAGCATTGCAGAGCCAGGCCGCTTGGGATGTCCCCTCAGGGCCGACCTAGGGTTTTGGTTAGCTGCCAGGAGCCCGGCAGGCCCTATCCACTGGCTCTGAAGCAAGCGGTGGGGTGGGCCTAGGTGAGGGCGCTGGCGAGCAGGATCCTGGGAGCCAATGTTTTTGCGCGGGGAGCCTTCAAAGGTCAGCGTGGGCTCGGAGGGCCCTGCCCGATCTCTTGCCCTGATTGACCGGCGGGGCCTCTAGCGGCTCGGGTGGCTGAAGGGCAGCAGGGTGAGTGCGGCACATGAGCTCGGGGTCCCCATCCCCAGCGTTGCGACGCCAGGCCCCTTGGAAGTGCCCCTCGGTGGCCGACCTATGGTTAGGGTTAGCCTCCAGGAGCCCCGCAGGCCTGATACACCACCTGTGCGTCGAGCGGAGAGTTGGGCCGAGGTGAGGGTGCTGGTGAACATGAGCCTGGGCCCAAGCGTTTTGGTTCGGTGCGCCTCTGAAGGTCGGCAGGGGTTCGGAGGGCCCTGCCAGTTCTCCCACCCTGAATGAATGGCGGCGCCCCTAGCGGCCTGTGTGGGTTGGGGTGGCAGCGTGCATCCGGCGCTGGGGCTTGGGGGCCCCAATCCCTGGCGTTGCGGCGCCAGGCCCCTTAGGAAGGGACCTTCAGGGGCTGTCCTAGGGTTAGGGTGAGCTCCCAGGAGGCCGGCAGGCCCGAGTCGCTGGCTCTGCGAAGAGCGGAGGTGCGGGCCGAGTTGAGGGTGATGCAGAGCGGGAGCGTGGTCCCCAGCGTTTTGACGCCCTGGGCCTTCGACTGTTGCCATGGCTCAAAGGGCCCTGCCCGTTCTCCTGCCCTGAAGAACCAGCGGCACCCTTAGCAGCTCCCTTGGCGGTGGAGCGGCAGGGTGAGTCCATGCTGCGGCTCGTGGATCCCCAATCCCCAGCGTTGTGGGGCCAGGCCTCTTGGGAGGGGCTCCTCTTGGGCGGACCTAGGTTTAGAGTTAGCACCCAGGAGGCCAGCAGGCCCAATCCTCTGGCTGGGCGGCGAGAGGTGGGCGGCCCGAGGTAAAGGCGCTGGCGATCGGGAGCGTGGGCCCCTGCATTTTGGCGCAGGAGGCTTCAAATATCGCCGGTTTCTCCAGGGCCCTGTCCCTTCTCCCGCCCTGAATGACGGGCGGCGCCACTAGCAGCCCGGGTGGCGACGTGGCGGCAGGGTGAGTCTGGCTCTGGGTCTTGGGGTCCCTGATCCCCAGTGTAGCGGCACCAGGACCCTTGGGAGGGGCCCCTGGGTGGCTGACCTAGGGTTAGGGTTAGCCCCCAGGAGGCCGGCAGGTGGGATCCGGCCACTGTCCGGGGAGCGGAGGGCAGGGCCGAGGTGAGGGCGTTGGGGAGCGGGAGCGTGGGCACCAGCGTTTTGGCACGGGGAGCCTTTGAAGGCCACCGGGGGCTCGGAAGGCCCTGCCCCTTCTCTCGCCCTGAATGACCCGCAGTGCTCCTAGCGGCCTGGGTGGCGGCGTTGCGGTAGGGTGAGTGTGGCTCTGGGGCTTGAGGTTCCCGATCCCCGGCGAAGCGGCACCAGGACCCTTGGGAGGGGCCCCTGGGTGGCCGACCTAGGGTTAGGGTTAGCACCCGGGAGGCCGGCAGGCGGGATCCGCCCGCTGTGCGTGGAGCGGAGGGGCGGGCCGAGGTGAGGGCGCTGGCGAGCAAGAGCCTGGGCCCAAGCGTTTTGGCACCGGGGGCCTTCGAATGTCTCCGGGGACTCGGCGGGCCCTGCCCGTTCTCCTCCCTGAATGACCGGCGGCGCCCCTAGCAGCCCAGGTGGCGGCGGGGCGGCATGTAAGTCCGGGCATAGGGCTCGGGGGTCCCCAGTCCACCGCGTTGCGGCGCCAGGCCCCTTGGGAGGGGCCCCTGGGAGGCTGACCTAGGGTGAGGTTTAGCCCCTAGGATGCCGGCAGGCCCTATTCGCCAGCCGTGTGAAGACTGGAGTGGCGGACCGAGGTGAGGGCACTGGTGAGCAGGAGCATGGGCCCGGGGGTTTGGCGCGGGGGGCCTTTGAAGGTCGCCGTGTCTTGGAGGGCCCTGCCCGTGCTCCCGCCCTGAATGAACGGCACCACCCCAAGCCCCCGGGTGGCGGCTGGGTGGCAGGGTGAGTCCAGTGCTGAGGCTCGGGGGTCCCCAATCCCCAGCGTTGCGGCGCCAGATCCCTTGGGAGGGGCCCCTCGGGGGTCGATCTAGGGTTGCGGTTAGCCCCCAGGAGGCCGGTGGACCCGATCAGTGGCTGTGCGGCACGCGGAGGGTTGGGCCGAGGTGAGGGCGCTGGCGAGACTGAGCATGAGCCCAAGCGTTTTAGTGCGGGGGGCCTTCGAAGGTCAGTGGGGGCTCGGAGGAACCTGCCCGTTCTCCCGATCTGAATGACCGGCGGGGCCCCTAGAGGCTTCGGTGCCTGAAGGGCAGCAGGGTGAGACCGGCACTTGGGTTGGGGTCCCCATTCCCGGCGTTGTGGCGCCAGGCCACTTGGGAAGGGCCCCTCCGTGGCCGACCTACAGTTAGGGTTAGCCCCCAGGAGGCCAGCAGGCCCGATACACCGCCTGTGCGTCGAGCGGAGAGTTGGGCCGAGGTGAGGGTGCTGGTGAACATGAGCCCGGGCCCAAGCGTTTTGGTTTGGGGCGCCTTCGAAGGTCGGCGGGGGTTCGAAGGGCCCTGCCCTTTCTCCCACCCTGAATGAATGGCGG
This sequence comes from Ursus americanus, assembly GCF_024610735.1. Taxonomy (NCBI): domain Eukaryota; kingdom Metazoa; phylum Chordata; class Mammalia; order Carnivora; family Ursidae; genus Ursus; species Ursus americanus. The sequence goes on from NW_028273625.1 coordinate 1,804,855, forward strand.
CGCCCCTAGCGGCACGTGTGGGGCAGGGCGGCAGGGTGCATCCAGCGCTGGGGCTTGGGGGTTCCCAATCCCCGGCATTGCGGCGCCAGGCCCCTTAGGAAGCGACCCTCGGGGCCGTCCTAGGGTTAGGGTTAGCGCCCAGGAGGCCGGCAGGCCCGATCCGCCGGCTGTGCGAGGAGTGGAGATGCAGGCCGAGTTGAGGGCGATGGCGAGCGGGAGCTGGGCCCCAGCGTTTTGGCGTCCTGGGCCTTTGAATGTTGCCATGGCTCGGAGGGCCCTGCCCTTTCTCCTGCCCTGAAGAACCAGCAACGCCCCTAGCGGCTCCGTTGGCAGTGGGGCGGCAGGGTGAATCCCAGGCTGTGGCTCGGGGATCCCCAATCCCCGGCGTTGTGGTGCCAGGCCCCTTGGGAGGGGCTCCTCGTGGGCCGACCCAGGGTTAGAGTTAGCCCCCATAAGGCCGGCAGGCCAGGTCCTCTGGCTGGGCGGTGAGAGGTGGGCGGGCCGAGGTAAAGGCGCTGGGGTGGGGGATTGTGGGCCCCTGCATTTTGGGGTGGGAGGCTTCAAATGTCGCCGGTTTCTCCAGGGCCCTGTCAGTTCTCCCGCCCTGAATGACCGGCGGCGCCCCTCGCGGCCCGGGTGGCAGCGTTGTGGGAGGGTGAGTCTGGCTTTGGGGCTTGGGGTTCCAGATCCCTGGCGTAGTGGCACCAAAACCCTTGGGAGGGGCCCCTGGGGGGCCGACCTAGGGTTAGGGTTAGCCCCCAGGAGACCGTCAGGCCCAACCGCACACTGTGCGGCGAGCTGAGGTGCGGCCGGAGGTGAAGGCGCTGGGGTGCGGGAGCCTGGGCACCAGCGTTTTGGCACGGGGAGCCTTTGAAGGTCACCGGGGACTCAGAAGGCCCTGCCCTTCTCTCGCCCTCTATGACCCGCGGCGCCCCTAGCGGCCCAGGTGGGGACAGTGCGGCAGGGTGAGTCCGGCTCTGGGGCTCTGAGTCACCAATCCCCAGCATTGCAGAGCCAGGCCGCTTGGGATGTCCCCTCAGGGCCGACCTAGGGTTTTGGTTAGCTGCCAGGAGCCCGGTGGGCCCTATCCACCGGCTCTGAAGCAAGCGGTGGGGTGGGCCTAGGTGAGGGCGCTGGCGAGCAGGATCCTTGGAGCCAACGTTTTTGCGCGGGGAGCCTTCAAAGGTCAGCGTGGGCTCGGAGGGCCCTGCCCGATCTCTTGCCCTGATTGACCGGCGGGGCCTCTAGCGGCTCGGGTGGATGAAGGACAGCAGGGTGAGTGCGGCACATGAGCTCTGGGTCCCCATCTCCAGCGTTGCGACGCCAGGCCCCTTGGGAAGTGCCCCTCGGTGGCCGACCTGTGGTTAGGGTTAGCCTCCAGGAGCCCCGCAGGCCCGATACACCACCTGTGCGTCGAGCGGAGAGTTGGGCCGAGGTGAGGGTGCTGGTGAACATGAGCCTGGGCCCAAGCGTTTTGGTTCGGTGCGCCTCTGAAGGTCGGCAGGGGTTTGGAGGGCCCTGCCAGTTCTCCCACCCTGAATGAATGGCGGCGCCCCTAGCGGCCTGTGTGGGTTGGGGTGGCAGCGTGCATCCGGCGCTGGGGCTTGGGGGCCCCCAATCCCTGGCGTTGCGGCGCCAGGCCCCTTAGGAAGGGACCTTCAGGGGCTGTCCTAGGGTTAGGGTGAGCTCCCAGGAGGCCGGCAGGCCCGAGTCGCTGGCTCTGCGAAGAGCGGAGGTGCGGGCCGAGTTGAGGGTGATGCAGAGCGGGAGCGTGGTCCCCAGCGTTTTGACGCCCTGGGCCTTCGACTGTTGCCATGGCTCAAAGGGCCCTGCCCGTTCTCCTGCCCTGAAGAACCAGCGGCGCCCTTAGCAGCTCCCTTGGCGGTGGAGCGGCAGGGTGAGTCCATGCTGCGGCTCGTGGATCCCCAATCCCCAGCGTTGTGGGGCCAGGCCTCTTGGGAGGGGCTCCTCTTGGGCGGACCTAGGTTTAGAGTTAGCACCCAGGAGGCCAGCAGGCCCAATCCTCTGGCTGGGCGGCGAGAGGTGGGTGGCCCGAGGTAAAGGCGCTGGCGATCGGGAGCGTGGGCCCCTGCATTTTGGCGCAGGAGGCTTCAAATATCGCCGGTTTCTCCAGGGCCCTGTCCCTTCTCCCGCCCTGAATGACGGGCGGCGCCACTAGCAGCCCGGGTGGCGACGTGGCGGCAGGGTGAGTCTGGCTCTGGGTCTTGGGGTCCCTGATCCCCAGTGTAGCGGCACCAGGACCCTTGGGAGGGGCCCCTGGGTGGCTGACCTAGGGTTAGGGTTAGCCCCCAGGAGGCCGGCAGGTGGGATCCGGCCACTGTCCGGGGAGCGGAGGGCGGGGCCGAGGTGAAGGCGTTGGGGAGCGGGAGCGTGGGCACCAGCGTTTTGGCACGGGGAGCCTTTGAAGGCCACCGGGGGCTCGGAAGGCCCTGCCCCTTCTCTCGCCCTGAATGACCCGCAGTGCTCCTAGCGGCCTGGGTGGCGGCGTTGCGGTAGGGTGAGTGTGGCTCTGGGGCTTGAGGTTCCCGATCCCCGGCGAAGCGGCACCAGGACCCTTGGGAGGGGCCCCTGGGTGGCCGACCTAGGGTTAGGGTTAGCACCCGGGAGGCCGGCAGGCGGGATCCGCCCGCTGTGCGTGGAGCGGAGGGGCGGGCCGAGGTGAGGGCGCTGGCGAGCAAGAGCCTGGGTCCAAGCGTTTTGGCACTGGGGGCCTTCGAATGTCTCCGGGGACTCGGCGGGCCCTGCCCATTCTCCTCCCTGAATGACCGGCGGCGCCCCTAGCAGCCCAGGTGGCGGCGGGGCGGCATGTAAGTCCGGGCATAGGGCTCGGGGGTCCCCAGTCCACCGCGTTGCGGCGCCAGGCCCCTTGGGAGGGGCCCCTCGGAGGCTGACCTAGGGTGAGGTTTAGCCCCTAGGATGCCGGCAGGTCCTATTCGCCAGCCGTGTGGAGACTGGAGTGGCGGACCGAGGTGAGGGCACTGGTGAGCGGGAGCGTGGGCCCGGGTGTTTTGGCGCGGGGGGCCTTTGAAGGTCGCCGTGTCTTGGAGGGCCCTGCCCGTGCTCCCGCCCTGAATGAACGGCACCACCCCAAGCCCCCGGGTGGCGGCTGGGTGGCAGGGTGAATCCAGTGCTGAGGCTCGGGGGTCCCCAATCCCCAGCGTTGCGGCGCCAGATCCCTTGGGAGGGGCCCCTCGGGGGTCGATCTAGGGTTGCGGTTAGCCCCCAGGAGGCCGGTGGACCCGATCAGCGGCTGTGCGGCACGCGGAGGGTTGGGCCGAGGTGAGGGCGCTGGCGAGACTGAGCATGAGCCCAAGCGTTTTAGTGCGGGGGGCCTTCGAAGGTCAGTGGGGGCTCGGAGGAACCTGCCCGTTCTCCCGCTCTGAATGACCGGCGGGGCCCCTAGAGGCTCCGGTGCCTGAAGGGCAGCAGGGTGAGACCGGCAATTGGGTTGGGGTCCCCATTCCCGGCGTTGGGGCGCCAGGCCACTTGGGAAGGGCCCCTCCGTGGCCGACCTACAGTTAGGGTTAGCCCCCAGGAGGCCAGCAGGCCCGATACACCGCCTGTGCGTCGAGCGGAGAGTTGGGCCGAGGTGAGGGTGCTGGTGAACATGAGCCCGGGCCCAAGCGTTTTGGTTCGGGGCGCCTTCGAAGGTCGGCGGGGGTTCGAAGGGCCCTGCCCGTTCTCCCACCCTGAATGAATGGCGGCGCCCCTAGCGGCACGTGTGGGGCAGGGCGGCAGGGTGCATCCAGCGCTGGGGCTTGGGGGTTCCCAATCCCCGGCATTGCGGCGCCAGGCCCCTTAGGAAGCGACCCTCGGGGACGTCCTAGGGTTAGGGTTAGCGCCCAGGAGGCCGGCAGGCCCGATCCGCCGGCTGTGCGAGGAGTGGAGATGCAGGCCGAGTTGAGGGCGATGGCGAGCGGGAGCTGGGCCCCAGCGTTTTGGCGTCCTGGGCCTTTGAATGTTGCCATGGCTCGGAGGGCCCTGCCCTTTCTCCTGCCCTGAAGAACCAGCAACGCCCCTAGCGGCTCCGTTGGCAGTGGGGCGGCAGGGTGAATCCCAGGCTGCGGCTCGGGGATCCCCAATCCCCGGCGTTGTGGTGCCAGGCCCCTTGGGAGGGGCTCCTCGTGGGCCGACCCAGGGTTAGAGTTAGCCCCCATAAGGCCGGCAGGCCAGATCCTCTGGCTGGGCGGTGAGAGGTGGGCGGGCCGAGGTAAAGGCGCTGGGGTGCGGGATTGTGGGTCCCTGCATTTTGGGGTGGGAGGCTTCAAATGTCGCCGGTTTCTCCAGGGCCCTGTCAGTTCTCCCGCCCTGAATGACCGGCGGCGCCCCTCGCGGCCCGGGTGGCAGCGTTGTGGGAGGGTGAGTCTGGCTTTGGGGCTTGGGGTTCCAGATCCCTGGCTTAGTGGCACCAAAACCCTTGGGAGGGGCCCCTGGGGGGCCGACCTAGGGTTAGGGTTAGCCCCCAGGAGACCGTCAGGCCCAACCGCACACTGTGCGGCGAGCTGAGGTGCGGCCCGAGGTGAAGGCGCTGGGGTGCGGGAGCGTGGGCACCAGCGTTTTGGCACGGGGAGCCTTTGAAGGTCACCGGGGACTCAGAAGGCCCTGCCCTTCTCTCGCCCTCTATGACCCGCGGCGCCCCTAGCGGCCCAGGTGGGGACAGTGCGGCAGGGTGAGTCCGGCTCTGGGGCTCTGAGTCACCAATCCCCAGCATTGCAGAGCCAGGCCGCTTGGGATGTCCCCTCAGGGCCGACCTAGGGTTTTGGTTAGCTGCCAGGAGCCCGGCGGGCCCTATCCACCGGCTCTGAAGCAAGCGGTGGGGTGGGCCTAGGTGAGGGCGCTGGCGAGCAGGATCCTTGGAGCCAACGTTTTTGCGCGGGGAGCCTTCAAAGGTCAGCGTGGGCTCGGAGGGCCCTGCCCGATCTCTTGCCCTGATTGACCGGCGGGGCCTCTAGCGGCTCGGGTGGATGAAGGACAGCAGGGTGAGTGCGGCACATGAGCTCTGGGTCCCCATCTCCAGCGTTGCGACGCCAGGCCCCTTGGGAAGTGCCCCTCGGTGGCCGACCTGTGGTTAGGGTTAGCCTCCAGGAGCCCCGCAGGCCCGATACACCACCTGTGCGTCGAGCGGAGAGTTGGGCCGAGGTGAGGGTGCTGGTGAACATGAGCCTGGGCCCAAGCGTTTTGGTTCGGTGCGCCTCTGAAGGTCGGCAGGGGTTTGGAGGGCCCTGCCAGTTCTCCCACCCTGAATGAATGGCGGCGCCCCTAGCGGCCTGTGTGGGTTGGGGTGGCAGCGTGCATCCGGCGCTGGGGCTTGGGGGCCCCCAATCCCTGGCGTTGCGGCGCCAGGCCCCTTAGGAAGGGACCTTCAGGGGCTGTCCTAGGGTTAGGGTGAGCTCCCAGGAGGCCGGCAGGCCCGAGTCGCTGGCTCTGCGAAGAGTGGAGGTGCGGGCCGAGTTGAGGGTGATGCAGAGCGGGAGCGTGGTCCCCAGCGTTTTGACGCCCTGGGCCTTCGACTGTTGCCATGGCTCAAAGGGCCCTGCCCGTTCTCCTGCCCTGAAGAACCAGCGGCGCCCTTAGCAGCTCCCTTGGCGGTGGAGCGGCAGGGTGAGTCCATGCTGCGGCTCGTGGATCCCCAATCCCCAGCGTTGTGGGGCCAGGCCTCTTGGGAGGGGCTCCTCTTGGGCGGACCTAGGTTTAGAGTTAGCACCCAGGAGGCCAGCAGGCCCAATCCTCTGGCTGGGCGGCGAGAGGTGGGCGGCCCGAGGTAAAGGCGCTGGCGATCGGGAGCGTGGGCCCCTGCATTTTGGCGCAGGAGGCTTCAAATATCGCCGGTTTCTCCAGGGCCCTGTCCCTTCTCCCGCCCTGAATGACGGGCGGCGCCACTAGCAGCCCGGGTGGCGACGTGGCGGCAGGGTGAGTCTGGCTCTGGGTCTTGGGGTCCCTGATCCCCAGTGTAGCGGCACCAGGACCCTTGGGAGGGGCCCCTGGGTGGCTGACCTAGGGTTAGGGTTAGCCCCCAGGAGGCCGGCAGGTGGGATCCGGCCACTGTCCGGGGAGCGGAGGGCGGGGCCGAGGTGAAGGCGTTGGGGAGCGGGAGCGTGGGCACCAGCGTTTTGGCACGGGGAGCCTTTGAAGGCCACCGGGGGCTCGGAAGGCCCTGCCCCTTCTCTCGCCCTGAATGACCCGCAGTGCTCCTAGCGGCCTGGGTGGCGGCGTTGCGGTAGGGTGAGTGTGGCTCTGGGGCTTGAGGTTCCCGATCCCCGGCGAAGCGGCACCAGGACCCTTGGGAGGGGCCCCTGGGTGGCCGACCTAGGGTTAGGGTTAGCACCCGGGAGGCCGGCAGGCGGGATCCGCCCGCTGTGCGTGGAGCGGAGGGGCGGGCCGAGGTGAGGGCGCTGGCGAGCAAGAGCCTGGGCCCAAGCGTTTTGGCACTGGGGGCCTTCGAATGTCTCCGGGGACTCGGCGGGCCCTGCCCATTCTCCTCCCTGAATGACCGGCGGCGCCCCTAGCAGCCCAGGTGGCGGCGGGGCGGCATGTAAGTCCGGGCATAGGGCTCGGGGGTCCCCAGTCCACCGCGTTGCGGCGCCAGGCCCCTTGGGAGGGGCCCCTCGGAGGCTGACCTAGGGTGAGGTTTAGCCCCTAGGATGCCGGCAGGTCCTATTCGCCAGCCGTGTGGAGACTGGAGTGGCGGACCGAGGTGAGGGCACTGGTGAGCGGGAGCGTGGGCCCGGGTGTTTTGGCGCGGGGGGCCTTTGAAGGTCGCCGTGTCTTGGAGGGCCCTGCCCGTGCTCCCGCCCTGAATGAACGGCACCACCCCAAGCCCCCGGGTGGCGGCTGGGTGGCAGGGTGAATCCAGTGCTGAGGCTCGGGGGTCCCCAATCCCCAGCGTTGCGGCGCCAGATCCCTTGGGAGGGGCCCCTCGGGGGTCGATCTAGGGTTGCGGTTAGCCCCCAGGAGGCCGGTGGACCCGATCAGCGGCTGTGCGGCACGCGGAGGGTTGGGCCGAGGTGAGGGCGCTGGCGAGACTGAGCATGAGCCCAAGCGTTTTAGTGCGGGGGGCCTTCGAAGGTCAGTGGGGGCTCGGAGGAACCTGCCCGTTCTCCCGCTCTGAATGACCGGCGGGGCCCCTAGAGGCTCCGGTGCCTGAAGGGCAGCAGGGTGAGACCGGCAATTGGGTTGGGGTCCCCATTCCCGGCGTTGGGGCGCCAGGCCACTTGGGAAGGGCCCCTCCGTGGCCGACCTACAGTTAGGGTTAGCCCCCAGGAGGCCAGCAGGCCCGATACACCGCCTGTGCGTCGAGCGGAGAGTTGGGCCGAGGTGAGGGTGCTGGTGAACATGAGCCCGGGCCCAAGCGTTTTGGTTCGGGGCGCCTTCGAAGGTCGGCGGGGGTTCGAAGGGCCCTGCCCGTTCTCCCACCCTGAATGAATGGCGGCGCCCCTAGCGGCACGTGTGGGGCAGGGCGGCAGGGTGCATCCAGCGCTGGGGCTTGGGGGTTCCCAATCCCCGGCATTGCGGCGCCAGGCCCCTTAGGAAGCGACCCTCGGGGCCGTCCTAGGGTTAGGGTTAGCGCCCAGGAGGCCGGCAGGCCCGATCCGCCGGCTGTGCGAGGAGTGGAGATGCAGGCCGAGTTGAGGGCGATGGCGAGCGGGAGCTGGGCCCCAGCGTTTTGGCGTCCTGGGCCTTTGAATGTTGCCATGGCTCGGAGGGCCCTGCCCTTTCTCCTGCCCTGAAGAACCAGCAACGCCCCTAGCGGCTCCGTTGGCAGTGGGGCGGCAGGGTGAATCCCAGGCTGCGGCTCGGGGATCCCCAATCCCCGGCGTTGTGGTGCCAGGCCCCTTGGGAGGGGCTCCTCGTGGGCCGACCCAGGGTTAGAGTTAGCCCCCATAAGGCCGGCAGGCCAGATCCTCTGGCTGGGCGGTGAGAGGTGGGCGGGCCGAGGTAAAGGCGCTGGGGTGCGGGATTGTGGGCCCCTGCATTTTGGGGTGGGAGGCTTCAAATGTCGCCGGTTTCTCCAGGGCCCTGTCAGTTCTCCCGCCCTGAATGACCAGCGGCGCCCCTCGCGGCCCGGGTGGCAGCGTTGTGGGAGGGTGAGTCTGGCTTTGGGGCTTGGGGTTCCAGATCCCTGGCGTAGTGGCACCAAAACCCTTGGGAGGGGCCCCTGGGGGGCCGACCTAGGGTTAGGGTTAGCCCCCAGGAGACCGTCAGGCCCAACCGCACACTGTGCGGCGAGCTGAGGTGCGGCCCGAGGTGAAGGCGCTGGGGTGCGGGAGCGTGGGCACCAGCGTTTTGGCACGGGGAGCCTTTGAAGGTCACCGGGGACTCAGAAGGCCCTGCCCTTCTCTCGCCCTCTATGACCCGCGGCGCCCCTAGCGGCCCAGGTGGGGACAGTGCGGCAGGGTGAGTCCGGCTCTGGGGCTCTGAGTCACCAATCCCCAGCATTGCAGAGCCAGGCCGCTTGGGATGTCCCCTCAGGGCCGACCTAGGGTTTTGGTTAGCTGCCAGGAGCCCGGCGGGCCCTATCCACCGGCTCTGAAGCAAGCGGTGGGGTGGGCCTAGGTGAGGGCGCTGGCGAGCAGGATCCTTGGAGCCAACGTTTTTGCGCGGGGAGCCTTCAAAGGTCAGCGTGGGCTCGGAGGGCCCTGCCCGATCTCTTGCCCTGATTGACCGGCGGGGCCTCTAGCGGCTCGGGTGGATGAAGGACAGCAGGGTGAGTGCGGCACATGAGCTCTGGGTCCCCATCTCCAGCGTTGCGACGCCAGGCCCCTTGGGAAGTGCCCCTCGGTGGCCGACCTGTGGTTAGGGTTAGCCTCCAGGAGCCCCGCAGGCCCGATACACCACCTGTGCGTCGAGCGGAGAGTTGGGCCGAGGTGAGGGTGCTGGTGAACATGAGCCTGGGCCCAAGCGTTTTGGTTCGGTGCGCCTCTGAAGGTCGGCAGGGGTTTGGAGGGCCCTGCCAGTTCTCCCACCCTGAATGAATGGCGGCGCCCCTAGCGGCCTGTGTGGGTTGGGGTGGCAGCGTGCATCCGGCGCTGGGGCTTGGGGGCCCCCAATCCCTGGCGTTGCGGCGCCAGGCCCCTTAGGAAGGGACCTTCAGGGGCTGTCCTAGGGTTAGGGTGAGCTCCCAGGAGGCCGGCAGGCCCGAGTCGCTGGCTCTGCGAAGAGTGGAGGTGCGGGCCGAGTTGAGGGTGATGCAGAGCGGGAGCGTGGTCCCCAGCGTTTTGACGCCCTGGGCCTTCGACTGTTGCCATGGCTCAAAGGGCCCTGCCCGTTCTCCTGCCCTGAAGAACCAGCGGCGCCCTTAGCAGCTCCCTTGGCGGTGGAGCGGCAGGGTGAGTCCATGCTGCGGCTCGTGGATCCCCAATCCCCAGCGTTGTGGGGCCAGGCCTCTTGGGAGGGGCTCCTCTTGGGCGGACCTAGGTTTAGAGTTAGCACCCAGGAGGCCAGCAGGCCCAATCCTCTGGCTGGGCGGCGAGAGGTGGGCGGCCCGAGGTAAAGGCGCTGGCGATCGGGAGCGTGGGCCCCTGCATTTTGGCGCAGGAGGCTTCAAATATCGCCGGTTTCTCCAGGGCCCTGTCCCTTCTCCCGCCCTGAATGACGGGCGGCGCCACTAGCAGCCCGGGTGGCGACGTGGCGGCAGGGTGAGTCTGGCTCTGGGTCTTGGGGTCCCTGATCCCCAGTGTAGCGGCACCAGGACCCTTGGGAGGGGCCCCTGGGTGGCTGACCTAGGGTTAGGGTTAGCCCCCAGGAGGCCGGCAGGTGGGATCCGGCCACTGTCCGGGGAGCGGAGGGCGGGGCCGAGGTGAAGGCGTTGGGGAGCGGGAGCGTGGGCACCAGCGTTTTGGCACGGGGAGCCTTTGAAGGCCACCGGGGGCTCGGAAGGCCCTGCCCCTTCTCTCGCCCTGAATGACCCGCAGTGCTCCTAGCGGCCTGGGTGGCGGCGTTGCGGTAGGGTGAGTGTGGCTCTGGGGCTTGAGGTTCCCGATCCCCGGCGAAGCGGCACCAGGACCCTTGGGAGGGGCCCCTGGGTGGCCGACCTAGGGTTAGGGTTAGCACCCGGGAGGCCGGCAGGCGGGATCCGCCCGCTGTGCGTGGAGCGGAGGGGCGGGCCGAGGTGAGGGCGCTGGCGAGCAAGAGCCTGGGCCCAAGCGTTTTGGCACTGGGGGCCTTCGAATGTCTCCGGGGACTCGGCGGGCCCTGCCCATTCTCCTCCCTGAATGACCGGCGGCGCCCCTAGCAGCCCAGGTGGCGGCGGGGCGGCATGTAAGTCCGGGCATAGGGCTCGGGGGTCCCCAGTCCACCGCGTTGCGGCGCCAGGCCCCTTGGGAGGGGCCCCTCGGAGGCTGACCTAGGGTGAGGTTTAGCCCCTAGGATGCCGGCAGGTCCTATTCGCCAGCCGTGTGGAGACTGGAGTGGCGGACCGAGGTGAGGGCACTGGTGAGCGGGAGCGTGGGCCCGGGTGTTTTGGCGCGGGGGGCCTTTGAAGGTCGCCGTGTCTTGGAGGGCCCTGCCCGTGCTCCCGCCCTGAATGAACGGCACCACCCCAAGCCCCCGGGTGGCGGCTGGGTGGCAGGGTGAATCCAGTGCTGAGGCTCGGGGGTCCCCAATCCCCAGCGTTGCGGCGCCAGATCCCTTGGGAGGGGCCCCTCGGGGGTCGATCTAGGGTTGCGGTTAGCCCCCAGGAGGCCGGTGGACCCGATCAGCGGCTGTGCGGCACGCGGAGGGTTGGGCCGAGGTGAGGGCGCTGGCGAGACTGAGCATGAGCCCAAGCGTTTTAGTGCGGGGGGCCTTCGAAGGTCAGTGGGGGCTCGGAGGAACCTGCCCGTTCTCCCGCTCTGAATGACCGGCGGGGCCCCTAGAGGCTCCGGTGCCTGAAGGGCAGCAGGGTGAGACCGGCAATTGGGTTGGGGTCCCCATTCCCGGCGTTGGGGCGCCAGGCCACTTGGGAAGGGCCCCTCCGTGGCCGACCTACAGTTAGGGTTAGCCCCCAGGAGGCCAGCAGGCCCGATACACCGCCTGTGCGTCGAGCGGAGAGTTGGGCCGAGGTGAGGGTGCTGGTGAACATGAGCCCGGGCCCAAGCGTTTTGGTTCGGGGCGCCTTCGAAGGTCGGCGGGGGTTCGAAGGGCCCTGCCCGTTCTCCCACCCTGAATGAATGGCGGCGCCCCTAGCGGCACGTGTGGGGCAGGGCGGCAGGGTGCATCCAGCGCTGGGGCTTGGGGGTTCCCAATCCCCGGCATTGCGGCGCCAGGCCCCTTAGGAAGCGACCCTCGGGGCCGTCCTAGGGTTAGGGTTAGCGCCCAGGAGGCCGGCAGGCCCGATCCGCCGGCTGTGCGAGGAGTGGAGATGCAGGCCGAGTTGAGGGCGATGGCGAGCGGGAGCTGGGCCCCAGCGTTTTGGCGTCCTGGGCCTTTGAATGTTGCCATGGCTCGGAGGGCCCTGCCCTTTCTCCTGCCCTGAAGAACCAGCAACGCCCCTAGCGGCTCCGTTGGCAGTGGGGCGGCAGGGTGAATCCCAGGCTGCGGCTCGGGGATCCCCAATCCCCGGCGTTGTGGTGCCAGGCCCCTTGGGAGGGGCTCCTCGTGGGCCGACCCAGGGTTAGAGTTAGCCCCCATAAGGCCGGCAGGCCAGATCCTCTGGCTGGGCGGTGAGAGGTGGGCGGGCCGAGGTAAAGGCGCTGGGGTGCGGGATTGTGGGCCCCTGCATTTTGGGGTGGGAGGCTTCAAATGTCGCCGGTTTCTCCAGGGCCCTGTCAGTTCTCCCGCCCTGAATGACCAGCGGCGCCCCTCGCGGCCCGGGTGGCAGCGTTGTGGGAGGGTGAGTCTGGCTTTGGGGCTTGGGGTTCCAGATCCCTGGCGTAGTGGCACCAAAACCCTTGGGAGGGGCCCCTGGGGGGCCGACCTAGGGTTAGGGTTAGCCCCCAGGAGACCGTCAGGCCCAACCGCACACTGTGCGGCGAGCTGAGGTGCGGCCCGAGGTGAAGGCGCTGGGGTGCGGGAGCGTGGGCACCAGCGTTTTGGCACGGGGAGCCTTTGAAGGTCACCGGGGACTCAGAAGGCCCTGCCCTTCTCTCGCCCTCTATGACCCGCGGCGCCCCTAGCGGCCCAGGTGGGGACAGTGCGGCAGGGTGAGTCCGGCTCTGGGGCTCTGAGTCACCAATCCCCAGCATTGCAGAGCCAGGCCGCTTGGGATGTCCCCTCAGGGCCGACCTAGGGTTTTGGTTAGCTGCCAGGAGCCCGGCGGGCCCTATCCACCGGCTCTGAAGCAAGCGGTGGGGTGGGCCTAGGTGAGGGCGCTGGCGAGCAGGATCCTGGGAGCCAACGTTTTTGCGCGGGGAGCCTTCAAAGGTCAGCGTGGGCTCGGAGGGCCCTGCCCGATCTCTTGCCCTGATTGACCGGCGGGGCCTCTAGCGGCTCGGGTGGCTGAAGGGCAGCAGGGTGAGTGCGGCACATGAGCTCGGGGTCCCCATCCCCAGCGTTGCGATGCCAGGCCCCTTGGGAAGTGCCCCTCGGTGGCCGACCTATGGTTAGGGTTAGCCTCCAGGAGCCCCGCAGGCCCGATACACCACCTGTGTGTCGAGCGGAGAGTTGGGCCGAGGTGAGGGTGCTGGTGAACATGAGCCTGGGCCCAAGCGTTTTGGTTCGGTGCGCCTCTGAAGGTCGGCAGGGGTTCGGAGGGCCCTGCCAGTTCTCCCACCCTGAATGAATGGCGGCGCCCCTAGCGGCCTGTGTGGGTTGGGGTGGCAGCGTGCATCCGGCGCTGGGGCTTGGGGGCCCCCAATCCCTGGCGTTGCGGCGCCAGGCCCCTTAGGAAGGGACCTTCAGGGGCTGTCCTAGGGTTAGGGTGAGCTCCCAGGAGGCCGGCAGGCCCGAGTCGCTGGCTCTGCGAAGAGCGGAGGTGCGGGCCGAGTTGAGGGTGATGCAGAGCGGGAGCGTGGTCCCCAGCGTTTTGACGCCCTGGGCCTTCGACTGTTGCCATGGCTCAAAGGGCCCTGCCCGTTCTCCTGCCCTGAAGAACCAGCGGCGCCCTTAGCAGCTCCCTTGGCGGTGGAGCGGCAGGGTGAGTCCATGCTGCGGCTCGTGGATCCCCAATCCCCAGCGTTGTGGGGCCAGGCCTCTTGGGAGGGGCTCCTCTTGGGCGGACCTAGGTTTAGAGTTAGCACCCAGGAGGCCAGCAGGCCCAATCCTCTGGCTGGGCGGCGAGAGGTGGGCGGCCCGAGGTAAAGGCGCTGGCGATCGGGAGCGTGGGCCCCTGCATTTTGGCGCAGGAGGCTTCAAATATCGCCGGTTTCTCCAGGGCCCTGTCCCTTCTCCCGCCCTGAATGACGGGCGGCGCCACTAGCAGCCCGGGTGGCGACGTGGCGGCAGGGTGAGTCTGGCTCTGGGTCTTGGGGTCCCTGATCCCCAGTGTAGCGGCACCAGGACCCTTGGGAGGGGCCCCTGGGTGGCTGACCTAGGGTTAGGGTTAGCCCCCAGGAGGCCGGCAGGTGGGATCCGGCCACTGTCCGGGGAGCGGAGGGCGGGGCCGAGGTGAGGGCGTTGGGGAGCGGGAGCGTGGGCACCAGCGTTTTGGCACGGGGAGCCTTTGAAGGCCACCGGGGGCTCGGAAGGCCCTGCCCCTTCTCTCGCCCTGAATGACCCGCAGTGCTCCTAGCGGCCTGGGTGGCGGCGTTGCGGTAGGGTGAGTGTGGCTCTGGGGCTTGAGGTTCCCGATCCCCGGCGAAGCGGCACCAGGACCCTTGGGAGGGGCCCCTGGGTGGCCGACCTAGGGTTAGGGTTAGCACCCGGGAGGCCGGCAGGCGGGATCCGCCCGCTGTGCGTGGAGCGGAGGGGCGGGCCGAGGTGAGGGCGCTGGCGAGCAAGAGCCTGGGCCCAAGCGTTTTGGCACCGGGGGCCTTCGAATGTCTCCGGGGACTCGGCGGGCCCTGCCCATTCTCCTCCCTGAATGACCGGCGGCGCCCCTAGCAGCCCAGGTGGCGGCGGGGCGGCATGTAAGTCCGGGCATAGGGCTCGGGGGTCCCCAGTCCACCGCGTTGCGGCGCCAGGCCCCTTGGGAGGGGCCCCTGGGAGGCTGACCTAGGGTGAGGTTTAGCCCCTAGGATGCCGGCAGGCCCTATTCGCCAGCCGTGTGAAGACTGGAGTGGCGGACCGAGGTGAGGGCACTGGTGAGCGGGAGCATGGGCCCGGGGTTTGGCGCAGGGGGCCTTTGAAGGTCGCCGTGTCTTGGAGGGCCCTGCCCGTGCTCCCGCCCTGAATGAACGGCACCACCCCAAGCCCCCGGGTGGCGGCTCGGTGGCAGGGTGAATCCAGTGCTGAGGCTCGGGGGTCCCCAATCCCCAGCGTTGCGGCGCCAGATCCCTTGGGAGGGGCCCCTCGGGGGTCGATCTAGGGTTGCGGTTAGCCCCCAGGAGGCCGGTGGACCCGATCAGTGGCTGTGTGGCACGCGGAGGGTTGGGCCGAGGTGAGGGCGCTGGCGAGACTGAGCATGAGCCCAAGCGTTTTAGTGCGGGGGGCCTTCGAAGGTCAGTGGGGGCTCGGAGGAACCTGCCCGTTCTCCCGCTCTGAATGACCGGCGGGGCCCCTAGAGGCTCCGGTGCCTGAAGGGCAGCAGGGTGAGACCGGCACTTGGGTTGGGGTCCCCATTCCCGGCGTTGGGGCGCCAGGCCACTTGGGAAGGGCCCCTCCGTGGCCGACCTACAGTTAGGGTTAGCCCCCAGGGGGCCAGCAGGCCCGATACACCGCCTGTGCGTCGAGCGGAGAGTTGGGCCGAGGTGAGGGTGCTGGTGAACATGAGCCCGGGCCCAAGCGTTTTGGTTCGGGGCGCCTTCGAAGGTCGGCGGGGGTTCGAAGGGCCCTGCCCGTTCTCCCACCCTGAATGAATGGCGGCGCCCCTAGCGGCACGTGTGGGGCAGGGCGGCAGGGTGCATCCAGCACTGGAGCTTGGGGGTTCCCAATCCCCGGCATTGCGGCGCCAGGCCCCTTAGGAAGCGACCCTCGGGGCCGTCCTAGGGTTAGGGTTAGCGCCCAGGAGGCCGGCAGGCCCGATCCGCCGGCTGTGCGAGGAGTGGAGATGCAGGCCGAGTTGAGGGCGATGGCGAGCGGGAGCTGGGCCCCAGCGTTTTGGCGTCCTGGGCCTTTGAATGTTGCCATGGCTCGGAGGGCCCTGCCCTTTCTCCTGCCCTGAAGAACCAGCAACGCCCCTAGCGGCTCCGTTGGCAGTGGGGCGGCAGGGTGAATCCCAGGCTGCGGCTCGGGGATCCCCAATCCCCGGCGTTGTGGTGCCAGGCCCCTTGGGAGGGGCTCCTCGTGGGCCGACCCAGGGTTAGAGTTAGCCCCCATAAGGCCGGCAGGCCAGATCCTCTGGCTGGGCGGTGAGAGGTGGGCGGGCCGAGGTAAAGGCGCTGGGGTGCGGGATTGTGGGCCCCTGCATTTTGGGGTGGGAGGCTTCAAATGTCGCCGGTTTCTCCAGGGCCCTGTCAGTTCTCCCGCCCTGAATGACCGGCGGCGCCCCTCGCGGCCCGGGTGGCAGCGTTGTGGGAGGGTGAGTCTGGCTTTGGGGCTTGGGGTTCCAGATCCCTGGCGTAGTGGCACCAAAACCCTTGGGAGGGGCCCCTGGGGGGCCGACCTAGGGTTAGGGTTAGCCCCCAGGAGACCGTCAGGCCCAACCGCACACTGTGCGGCGAGCTGAGGTGCGGCCCGAGGTGAAGGCGCTGGGGTGCGGGAGCGTGGGCACCAGCGTTTTGGCACGGGGAGCCTTTGAAGGTCACCGGGGACTCAGAAGGCCCTGCCCTTCTCTCGCCCTCTATGACCCGCGGCGCCCCTAGCGGCCCAGGTGGGGACAGTGCGGCAGGGTGAGTCCGGCTCTGGGGCTCTGAGTCACCAATCCCCAGCATTGCAGAGCCAGGCCGCTTGGGATGTCCCCTCAGGGCCGACCTAGGGTTTTGGTTAGCTGCCAGGAGCCCGGCGGGCCCTATTCACCGGCTCTGAAGCAAGCGGTGGGGTGGGCCTAGGTGAGAGCACTGGCGAGCAGGATCCTGGGAGCCAACGTTTTTGCGCGGGGAGCCTTCAAAGGTCAGCGTGGGCTCGGAGGGCCCTGCCCGATCTCTTGCCCTGATTGACCGGCGGGGCCTCTAGCGGCTCGGGTGGATGAAGGACAGCAGGGTGAGTGCGGCACATGAGCTCGGGGTCCCCATCCCCAGCGTTGTGACGCCAGGCCCCTTGGGAAGTGCCCCTCGGTGGCCGACCTATGGTTAGGGTTAGCCTCCAGGAGCCCCGCAGGCCCGATACACCACCTGTGTGTCGAGCGGAGAGTTGGGCCGAGGTGAGGGTGCTGGTGAACATGAGCCTGGGCCCAAGCGTTTTGGTTCGGTGCGCCTCTGAAGGTCGGCAGGGGTTCGGAGGGCCCTGCCAGTTCTCCCACCCTGAATGAATGGCGGCGCCCCTAGCGGCCTGTGTGGGTTGGGGTGGCAGCGTGCATCCGGCGCTGGGGCTTGGGGGCCCCCAATCCCTGGCGTTGCGGCGCCAGGCCCCTTAGGAAGGGACCTTCAGGGGCTGTCCTAGGGTTAGGGTGAGCTCCCAGGAGGCCGGCAGGCCCGAGTCGCTGGCTCTGCGAAGAGCGGAGGTGCGGGCCGAGTTGAGGGTGATGCAGAGCGGGAGCGTGGTCCCCAGCGTTTTGACGCCCTGGGCCTTCGACTGTTGCCATGGCTCAAAGGGCCCTGCCCGTTCTCCTGCCCTGAAGAACCAGCGGCACCCTTAGCAGCTCCCTTGGCGGTGGAGCGGCAGGGTGAGTCCATGCTGCGGCTCGTGGATCCCCAATCCCCAGCGTTGTGGGGCCAGGCCTCTTGGGAGGGGCTCCTCTTGGGCGGACCTAGGTTTAGAGTTAGCACCCAGGAGGCCAGCAGGCCCAATCCTCTGGCTGGGCGGCGAGAGGTGGGCGGCCCGAGGTAAAGGCGCTGGCGATCGGGAGCGTGGGCCCCTGCATTTTGGCGCAGGAGGCTTCAAATATCAGCGGTTTCTCCAGGGCCCTGTCCCTTCTCCCGCCCTGAATGACGGGCGGCGCCACTAGCAGCCCGGGTGGCGACGTGGCGGCAGGGTGAGTCTGGCTCTGGGTCTTGGGGTCCCTGATCCCCAGTGTAGCGGCACCAGGACCCTTGGGAGGGGCCCCTGGGTGGCTGACCTAGGGTTAGGGTTAGCCCCCAGGAGGCCGGCAGGTGGGATCCGGCCACTGTCCGGGGAGCGGAGGGCGGGGCCGAGGTGAGGGCGTTGGGGAGCGGGAGCGTGGGCACCAGCGTTTTGGCACGGGGAGCCTTTGAAGGCCACCGGGGGCTCGGAAGGCCCTGCCCCTTCTCTCGCCCTGAATGACCCGCAGTGCTCCTAGCGGCCTGGGTGGCGGCGTTGCGGTAGGGTGAGTGTGGCTCTGGGGCTTGAGGTTCCCGATCCCCGGCGAAGCGGCACCAGGACCCTTGGGAGGGGCCCCTGGGTGGCCGACCTAGGGTTAGGGTTAGCACCCGGGAGGCCGGCAGGCGGGATCCGCCCGCTGTGCGTGGAGCGGAGGGGCGGGCCGAGGTGAGGGCGCTGGCGAGCAAGAGCCTGGGCCCAAGCGTTTTGGCACCGGGGGCCTTCGAATGTCTCCGGGGACTCGGCGGGCCCTGCCCATTCTCCTCCCTGAATGACCGGCGGCGCCCCTAGCAGCCCAGGTGGCGGCGGGGCGGCATGTAAGTCCGGGCATAGGGCTCGGGGGTCCCCAGTCCACCGCGTTGCGGCGCCAGGCCCCTTGGGAGGGGCCCCTGGGAGGCTGACCTAGGGTGAGGTTTAGCCCCTAGGATGCCGGCAGGCCCTATTCGCCAGCCGTGTGAAGACTGGAGTGGCGGACCGAGGTGAGGGCACTGGTGAGCGGGAGCATGGGCCCGGGGTTTGGCGCAGGGGGCCTTTGAAGGTCGCCGTGTCTTGGAGGGCCCTGCCCGTGCTCCTGCCCTGAATGAACGGCACCACCCCAAGCCCCCGGGTGGCGGCTCGGTGGCAGGGTGAGTTCAGTGCTGAGGCTCGGGGGTCCCCAATCCCCAGCGTTGCGGCGCCAGATCCCTTGGGAGGGGCCCCTCGGGGGTCGTTCTAGGGTTGCGGTTAGCCCCCAGGAGGCCGGTGGACCCGATCAGTGGCTGTGCGGCACGCGGAGGGTTGCGCCGAGGTGAGGGCGCTGGCGAGACTGAGCATGAGCCCAAGCGTTTTAGTGCGGGGGGCCTTCGAAGGTCAGTGGGGGCTCGGAGGAACCTGCCCGTTCTCCCGCTCTGAATGACCGGCGGGGCCCCTAGAGGCTCCGGTGCCTGAAGGGCAGCAGGGTGAGACCGGCACTTGGGTTGGGGTCCCCATTCCCGGCGTTGGGGCGCCAGGCCACTTGGGAAGGGCCCCTCCGTGGCCGACCTACAGTTAGGGTTAGCCCCCAGGAGGCCAGCAGGCCCGATACACCGCCTGTGCGTCGAGCGGAGAGTTGGGCCGAGGTGAGGGTGCTGGTGAACATGAGCCCGGGCCCAAGCGTTTTGGTTCGGGGCGCCTTCGAAGGTCGGCGGGGGTTCGAAGGGCCCTGCCCGTTCTCCCACCCTGAATGAATGGCGGCGCCCCTAGCGGCACGTGTGGGGCAGGGCGGCAGGGTGCATCCAGCGCTGGGGCTTGGGGGTTCCCAATCCCCGGCATTGCGGCGCCAGGCCCCTTAGGAAGCGACCCTCGGGGCCGTCCTAGGGTTAGGGTTAGCGCCCAGGAGGCCGGCAGGCCCGATCCGCCGGCTGTGCGAGGAGTGGAGATGCAGGCCGAGTTGAGGGCGATGGCGAGCGGGAGCTGGGCCCCAGCGTTTTGGCGTCCTGGGCCTTTGAATGTTGCCATGGCTCGGAGGGCCCTGCCCTTTCTCCTGCCCTGAAGAACCAGCAACGCCCCTAGCGGCTCCGTTGGCAGTGGGGCGGCAGGGTGAATCCCAGGCTGCGGCTCGGGGATCCCCAATCCCCGGCGTTGTGGTGCCAGGCCCCTTGGGAGGGGCTCCTCGTGGGCCGACCCAGGGTTAGAGTTAGCCCCCATAAGGCCGGCAGGCCAGATCCTCTGGCTGGGCGGTGAGAGGTGGGCGGGCCGAGGTAAAGGCGCTGGGGTGCGGGATTGTGGGTCCCTGCATTTTGGGGTGGGAGGCTTCAAATGTCGCCGGTTTCTCCAGGGCCCTGTCAGTTCTCCCGCCCTGAATGACCGGCGGCGCCCCTCGCGGCCCGGGTGGCAGCGTTGTGGGAGGGTGAGTCTGGCTTTGGGGCTTGGGGTTCCAGATCCCTGGCGTAGTGGCACCAAAACCCTTGGGAGGGGCCCCTGGGGGGCCGACCTAGGGTTAGGGTTAGCCCCCAGGAGACCGTCAGGCCCAACCGCACACTGTGCGGCGAGCTGAGGTGCGGCCCGAGGTGAAGGCGCTGGGGAGCGGGAGCGTGGGCACCAGCGTTTTGGCACGGGGAGCCTTTGAAGGTCACCGGGGACTCAGAAGGCCCTGCCCTTCTCTCGCCCTCTATGACCCGCGGCGCCCCTAGCAGCCCAGGTGGGGACAGTGCGGCAGGGTGAGTCCGGCTCTGGGGCTCTGAGTCACCAATCCCCAGCATTGCAGAGCCAGGCCGCTTGGGATGTCTCCTCAGGGCCGACCTAGGGTTTTGGTTAGCTGCCAGGAGCCCGGCGGGCCCTATCCACCGGCTCTGAAGCAAGCGGTGGGGTGGGCCTAGGTGAGGGCGCTGGCGAGCAGGATCCTGGGAGCCAACGTTTTTGCGCGGGGAGCCTTCAAAGGTCAGCGTGGGCTCGGAGGGCCCTGCCCGATCTCTTGCCCTGATTGACCGGCGGGGCCTCTAGCGGCTCGGGTGGCTGAAGGGCAGCAGGGTGAGTGCGGCACATGAGCTCGGGGTCCCCATCCCCAGCGTTGCGATGCCAGGCCCCTTGGGAAGTGCCCCTCGGTGGCCGACCTATGGTTAGGGTTAGCCTCCAGGAGCCCCGCAGGCCCGATACACCACCTGTGCGTCGAGCGGAGAGTTGGGCCGAGGTGAGGGTGCTGGTGAACATGAGCCTGGGCCCAAGCGTTTTGGTTCGGTGCGCCTCTGAAGGTCGGCAGGGGTTCGGAGGGCCCTGCCAGTTCTCCCACCCTGAATGAATGGCGGCGCCCCTAGCGGCCTGTGTGGGTTGGGGTGGCAGCGTGCATCCGGCGCTGGGGCTTGGGGGCCCCAATCCCTGGCGTTGCGGCGCCAGGCCCCTTAGGAAGGGACCTTCAGGGGCTGTCCTAGGGTTAGGGTGAGCTCCCAGGAGGCCGGCAGGCCCGAGTCGCTGGCTCTGCGAAGAGCGGAGGTGCGGGCCGAGTTGAGGGTGATGCAGAGCGGGAGCGTGGTCCCCAGCGTTTTGACGCCCTGGGCCTTCGACTGTTGCCATGGCTCAAAGGGCCCTGCCCGTTCTCCTGCCCTGAAGAACCAGCGGCGCCCTTAGCAGCTCCCTTGGCGGTGGAGCGGCAGGGTGAGTCCATGCTGCGGCTCGTGGATCCCCAATCCCCAGCGTTGTGGGGCCAGGCCTCTTGGGAGGGGCTCCTCTTGGGCGGACCTAGGTTTAGAGTTAGCACCCAGGAGGCCAGCAGGCCCAATCCTCTGGCTGGGCGGCGAGAGGTGGGCGGCCCGAGGTAAAGGCGCTGGCGATCGGGAGCGTGGGCCCCTGCATTTTGGCGCAGGAGGCTTCAAATATCGCCGGTTTCTCCAGGGCCCTGTCCCTTCTCCCGCCCTGAATGACGGGCGGCGCCACTAGCAGCCCGGGTGGCGACGTGGCGGCAGGGTGAGTCTGGCTCTGGGTCTTGGGGTCCCTGATCCCCAGTGTAGCGGCACCAGGACCCTTGGGAGGGGCCCCTGGGTGGCTGACCTAGGGTTAGGGTTAGCCCCCAGGAGGCCGGCAGGTGGGATCCGGCCACTGTCCGGGGAGCGGAGGGCGGGGCCGAGGTGAAGGCGTTGGGGAGCGGGAGCGTGGGCACCAGCGTTTTGGCACGGGGAGCCTTTGAAGGCCACCGGGGGCTCGGAAGGCCCTGCCCCTTCTCTCGCCCTGAATGACCCGCAGTGCTCCTAGCGGCCTGGGTGGCGGCGTTGCGGTAGGGTGAGTGTGGCTCTGGGGCTTGAGGTTCCCGATCCCCGGCGAAGCGGCACCAGGACCCTTGGGTGGGGCCCCTGGGTGGCCGACCTAGGGTTAGGGTTAGCACCCGGGAGGCCGGCAGGCGGGATCCGCCCGCTGTGCGTGGAGCGGAGGGGCAGGCCGAGGTGAGGGCGCTGGCGAGCAAGAGCCTGGGCCCAAGCGTTTTGGCACTGGGGGCCTTCGAATGTCTCCGGGGACTCGGCGGGCCCTGCCCATTCTCCTCCCTGAATGACCGGCGGCGCCCCTAGCAGCCCAGGTGGCGGCGGGGCGGCATGTAAGTCCGGGCATAGGGCTCGGGGGTCCCCAGTCCACCGCGTTGCGGCGCCAGGCCCCTTGGGAGGGGCCCCTCGGAGGCTGACCTAGGGTGAGGTTTAGCCCCTAGGATGCCGGCAGGTCCTATTCGCCAGCCGTGTGGAGACTGGAGTGGCGGACCGAGGTGAGGGCACTGGTGAGCGGGAGCGTGGGCCCGGGTGTTTTGGCGCGGGGGGCCTTTGAAGGTCGCCGTGTCTTGGAGGGCCCTGCCCGTGCTCCTGCCCTGAATGAACGGCACCACCCCAAGCCCCCGGGTGGCGGCTGGGTGGCAGGGTGAATCCAGTGCTGAGGCTCGGGGGTCCCCAATCCCCAGCGTTGCGGCGCCAGATCCCTTGGGAGGGGCCCCTCGGGGGTCGATCTAGGGTTGCGGTTAGCCCCCAGGAGGCCGGTGGACCCGATCAGCGGCTGTGCGGCACGCGGAGGGTTGGGCCGAGGTGAGGGCGCTGGCGAGACTGAGCATGAGCCCAAGCGTTTTAGTGCGGGGGGCCTTCGAAGGTCAGTGGGGGCTCGGAGGAACCTGCCCGTTCTCCCGCTCTGAATGACCGGCGGGGCCCCTAGAGGCTCCGGTGCCTGAAGGGCAGCAGGGTGAGACCGGCAATTGGGTTGGGGTCCCCATTCCCGGCGTTGGGGCGCCAGGCCACTTGGGAAGGGCCCCTCCGTGGCCGACCTACAGTTAGGGTTAGCCCCCAGGAGGCCAGCAGGCCCGATACACCGCCTGTGCGTCGAGCGGAGAGTTGGGCCGAGGTGAGGGTGCTGGTGAACATGAGCCCGGGCCCAAGCGTTTTGGTTCGGGGCGCCTTCGAAGGTCGGCGGGGGTTCGAAGGGCCCTGCCCGTTCTCCCACCCTGAATGAATGGCGGCGCCCCTAGCGGCACGTGTGGGGCAGGGCGGCAGGGTGCATCCAGCGCTGGGGCTTGGGGGTTCCCAATCCCCGGCATTGCGGCGCCAGGCCCCTTAGGAAGCGACCCTCGGGGCCGTCCTAGGGTTAGGGTTAGCGCCCAGGAGGCCGGCAGGCCCGATCCGCCGGCTGTGCGAGGAGTGGAGATGCAGGCCGAGTTGAGGGCGATGGCGAGCGGGAGCTGGGCCCCAGCGTTTTGGCGTCCTGGGCCTTTGAATGTTGCCATGGCTCGGAGGGCCCTGCCCTTTCTCCTGCCCTGAAGAACCAGCAACGCCCCTAGCGGCTCCGTTGGCAGTGGGGCGGCAGGGTGAATCACAGGCTGTGGCTCGGGGATCCCCAATCCCCGGCGTTGTGGTGCCAGGCCCCTTGGGAGGGGCTCCTCGTGGGCCGACCCAGGGTTAGAGTTAGCCCCCATAAGGCCGGCAGGCCAGATCCTCTGGCTGGGCGGTGAGAGGTGGGCGGGCCGAGGTAAAGGCGCTGGGGTGCGGGATTGTGGGCCCCTGCATTTTGGGGTGGGAGGCTTCAAATGTCGCCGGTTTCTCCAGGGCCCTGTCAGTTCTCCCGCCCTGAATGACCGGCGGCGCCCCTCGCGGCCCGGGTGGCAGCGTTGTGGGAGGGTGAGTCTGGCTTTGGGGCTTGGGGTTCCAGATCCCTGGCGTAGTGGCACCAAAACCCTTGGGAGGGGCCCCTGGGGGGCCGACCTAGGGTTAGGGTTAGCCCCCAGGAGACCGTCAGGCCCAACCGCACACTGTGCGGCGAGCTGAGGTGCGGCCCGAGGTGAAGGCGCTGGGGAGCGGGAGCGTGGGCACCAGCGTTTTGGCACGGGGAGCCTTTGAAGGTCACCGGGGACTCAGAAGGCCCTGCCCTTCTCTCGCCCTCTATGACCCGCGGCGCCCCTAGCAGCCCAGGTGGGGACAGTGCGGCAGGGTGAGTCCGGCTCTGGGGCTCTGAGTCACCAATCCCCAGCATTGCAGAGCCAGGCCGCTTGGGATGTCTCCTCAGGGCCGACCTAGGGTTTTGGTTAGCTGCCAGGAGCCCGGCGGGCCCTATCCACCGGCTCTGAAGCAAGCGGTGGGGTGGGCCTAGGTGAGGGCGCTGGCGAGCAGGATCCTGGGAGCCAACGTTTTTGCGCGGGGAGCCTTCAAAGGTCAGCGTGGGCTCGGAGGGCCCTGCCCGATCTCTTGCCCTGATTGACCGGCGGGGCCTCTAGCGGCTCGGGTGGCTGAAGGGCAGCAGGGTGAGTGCGGCACATGAGCTCGGGGTCCCCATCCCCAGCGTTGCGATGCCAGGCCCCTTGGGAAGTGCCCCTCGGTGGCCGACCTATGGTTAGGGTTAGCCTCCAGGAGCCCCGCAGGCCCGATACACCACCTGTGCGTCGAGCGGAGAGTTGGGCCGAGGTGAGGGTGCTGGTGAACATGAGCCTGGGCCCAAGCGTTTTGGTTCGGTGCGCCTCTGAAGGTCGGCAGGGGTTCGGAGGGCCCTGCCAGTTCTCCCACCCTGAATGAATGGCGGCGCCCCTAGCGGCCTGTGTGGGTTGGGGTGGCAGCGTGCATCCGGCGCTGGGGCTTGGGGGCCCCAATCCCTGGCGTTGCGGCGCCAGGCCCCTTAGGAAGGGACCTTCAGGGGCTGTCCTAGGGTTAGGGTGAGCTCCCAGGAGGCCGGCAGGCCCGAGTCGCTGGCTCTGCGAAGAGCGGAGGTGCGGGCCGAGTTGAGGGTGATGCAGAGCGGGAGCGTGGTCCCCAGCGTTTTGACGCCCTGGGCCTTCGACTGTTGCCATGGCTCAAAGGGCCCTGCCCGTTCTCCTGCCCTGAAGAACCAGCGGCGCCCTTAGCAGCTCCCTTGGCGGTGGAGCGGCAGGGTGAGTCCATGCTGCGGCTCGTGGATCCCCAATCCCCAGCGTTGTGGGGCCAGGCCTCTTGGGAGGGGCTCCTCTTGGGCGGACCTAGGTTTAGAGTTAGCACCCAGGAGGCCAGCAGGCCCAATCCTCTGGCTGGGCGGCGAGAGGTGGGCGGCCCGAGGTAAAGGCGCTGGCGATCGGGAGCGTGGGCCCCTGCATTTTGGCGCAGGAGGCTTCAAATATCGCCGGTTTCTCCAGGGCCCTGTCCCTTCTCCCGCCCTGAATGACGGGCGGCGCCACTAGCAGCCCGGGTGGCGACGTGGCGGCAGGGTGAGTCTGGCTCTGGGTCTTGGGGTCCCTGATCCCCAGTGTAGCGGCACCAGGACCCTTGGGAGGGGCCCCTGGGTGGCTGACCTAGGGTTAGGGTTAGCCCCCAGGAGGCCGGCAGGTGGGATCCGGCCACTGTCCGGGGAGCGGAGGGCGGGGCCGAGGTGAAGGCGTTGGGGAGCGGGAGCGTGGGCACCAGCGTTTTGGCACGGGGAGCCTTTGAAGGCCACCGGGGGCTCGGAAGGCCCTGCCCCTTCTCTCGCCCTGAATGACCCGCAGTGCTCCTAGCGGCCTGGGTGGCGGCGTTGCGGTAGGGTGAGTGTGGCTCTGGGGCTTGAGGTTCCCGATCCCCGGCGAAGCGGCACCAGGACCCTTGGGTGGGGCCCCTGGGTGGCCGACCTAGGGTTAGGGTTAGCACCCGGGAGGCCGGCAGGCGGGATCCGCCCGCTGTGCGTGGAGCGGAGGGGCGGGCCGAGGTGAGGGCGCTGGCGAGCAAGAGCCTGGGCCCAAGCGTTTTGGCACTGGGGGCCTTCGAATGTCTCCGGGGACTCGGCGGGCCCTGCCCATTCTCCTCCCTGAATGACCGGCGGCGCCCCTAGCAGCCCAGGTGGCGGCGGGGCGGCATGTAAGTCCGGGCATAGGGCTCGGGGGTCCCCAGTCCACCGCGTTGCGGCGCCAGGCCCCTTGGGAGGGGCCCCTCGGAGGCTGACCTAGGGTGAGGTTTAGCCCCTAGGATGCCGGCAGGTCCTATTCGCCAGCCGTGTGGAGACTGGAGTGGCGGACCGAGGTGAGGGCACTGGTGAGCGGGAGCGTGGGCCCGGGTGTTTTGGCGCGGGGGGCCTTTGAAGGTCGCCGTGTCTTGGAGGGCCCTGCCCGTGCTCCTGCCCTGAATGAACGGCACCACCCCAAGCCCCCGGGTGGCGGCTGGGTGGCAGGGTGAATCCAGTGCTGAGGCTCGGGGGTCCCCAATCCCCAGCGTTGCGGCGCCAGATCCCTTGGGAGGGGCCCCTCGGGGGTCGATCTAGGGTTGCGGTTAGCCCCCAGGAGGCCGGTGGACCCGATCAGCGGCTGTGCGGCACGCGGAGGGTTGGGCCGAGGTGAGGGCGCTGGCGAGACTGAGCATGAGCCCAAGCGTTTTAGTGCGGGGGGCCTTCGAAGGTCAGTGGGGGCTCGGAGGAACCTGCCCGTTCTCCCGCTCTGAATGACCGGCGGGGCCCCTAGAGGCTCCGGTGCCTGAAGGGCAGCAGGGTGAGACCGGCAATTGGGTTGGGGTCCCCATTCCCGGCGTTGGGGCGCCAGGCCACTTGGGAAGGGCCCCTCCGTGGCCGACCTACAGTTAGGGTTAGCCCCCAGGAGGCCAGCAGGCCCGATACACCGCCTGTGCGTCGAGCGGAGAGTTGGGCCGAGGTGAGGGTGCTGGTGAACATGAGCCCGGGCCCAAGCGTTTTGGTTCGGGGCGCCTTCGAAGGTCGGCGGGGGTTCGAAGGGCCCTGCCCGTTCTCCCACCCTGAATGAATGGCGGCGCCCCTAGCGGCACGTGTGGGGCAGGGCGGCAGGGTGCATCCAGCGCTGGGGCTTGGGGGTTCCCAATCCCCGGCATTGCGGCGCCAGGCCCCTTAGGAAGCGACCCTCGGGGCCGTCCTAGGGTTAGGGTTAGCGCCCAGGAGGCCGGCAGGCCCGATCCGCCGGCTGTGCGAGGAGTGGAGATGCAGGCCGAGTTGAGGGCGATGGCGAGCGGGAGCTGGGCCCCAGCGTTTTGGCGTCCTGGGCCTTTGAATGTTGCCATGGCTCGGAGGGCCCTGCCCTTTCTCCTGCCCTGAAGAACCAGCAACGCCCCTAGCGGCTCCGTTGGCAGTGGGGCGGCAGGGTGAATCACAGGCTGTGGCTCGGGGATCCCCAATCCCCGGCGTTGTGGTGCCAGGCCCCTTGGGAGGGGCTCCTCGTGGGCCGACCCAGGGTTAGAGTTAGCCCCCATAAGGCCGGCAGGCCAGATCCTCTGGCTGGGCGGTGAGAGGTGGGCGGGCCGAGGTAAAGGCGCTGGGGTGCGGGATTGTGGGCCCCTGCATTTTGGGGTGGGAGGCTTCAAATGTCGCCGGTTTCTCCAGGGCCCTGTCAGTTCTCCCGCCCTGAATGACCGGCGGCGCCCCTCGCGGCCCGGGTGGCAGCGTTGTGGGAGGGTGAGTCTGGCTTTGGGGCTTGGGGTTCCAGATCCCTGGCGTAGTGGCACCAAAACCCTTGGGAGGGGCCCCTGGGGGGCCGACCTAGGGTTAGGGTTAGCCCCCAGGAGACCGTCAGGCCCAACCGCACACTGTGCGGCGAGCTGAGGTGCGGCCCGAGGTGAAGGCGCTGGGGAGCGGGAGCGTGGGCACCAGCGTTTTGGCACGGGGAGCCTTTGAAGGTCACCGGGGACTCAGAAGGCCCTGCCCTTCTCTCGCCCTCTATGACCCGCGGCGCCCCTAGCGGCCCAGGTGGGGACAGTGCGGCAGGGTGAGTCCGGCTCTGGGGCTCTGAGTCACCAATCCCCAGCATTGCAGAGCCAGGCCGCTTGGGATGTCCCCTCAGGGCCGACCTAGGGTTTTGGTTAGCTGCCAGGAGCCCGGCGGGCCCTATCCACCGGCTCTGAAGCAAGCGGTGGGGTGGGCCTAGGTGAGGGCGCTGGCGAGCAGGATCCTGGGAGCCAACGTTTTTGCGCGGGGAGCCTTCAAAGGTCAGCGTGGGCTCGGAGGGCCCTGCCCGATCTCTTGCCCTGATTGACCGGCGGGGCCTCTAGCGGCTCGGGTGGCTGAAGGGCAGCAGGGTGAGTGCGGCACATGAGCTCGGGGTCCCCATCCCCAGCGTTGCGATGCCAGGCCCCTTGGGAAGTGCCCCTCGGTGGCCGACCTATGGTTAGGGTTAGCCTCCAGGAGCCCCGCAGGCCCGATACACCACCTGTGTGTCGAGCGGAGAGTTGGGCCGAGGTGAGGGTGCTGGTGAACATGAGCCTGGGCCCAAGCGTTTTGGTTTGGTGCGCCTCTGAAGGTCGGCAGGGGTTCGGAGGGCCCTGCCAGTTCTCCCACCCTGAATGAATGGCGGCGCCCCTAGCGGCCTGTGTGGGTTGGGGTGGCAGCGTGCATCCGGCGCTGGGGCTTGGGGGCCCCCAATCCCTGGCGTTGCGGCGCCAGGCCCCTTAGGAAGGGACCTTCAGGGGCTGTCCTAGGGTTAGGGTGAGCTCCCAGGAGGCCGGCAGGCCCGAGTCGCTGGCTCTGCGAAGAGCGGAGGTGCGGGCCGAGTTGAGGGTGATGCAGAGCGGGAGCGTGGTCCCCAGCGTTTTGACGCCCTGGGCCTTCGACTGTTGCCATGGCTCAAAGGGCCCTGCCCGTTCTCCTGCCCTGAAGAACCAGCGGCGCCCTTAGCAGCTCCCTTGGCGGTGGAGCGGCAGGGTGAGTCCATGCTGCGGCTCGTGGATCCCCAATCCCCAGCGTTGTGGGGCCAGGCCTCTTGGGAGGGGCTCCTCTTGGGCGGACCTAGGTTTAGAGTTAGCACCCAGGAGGCCAGCAGGCCCAATCCTCTGGCTGGGCGGCGAGAGGTGGGTGGCCCGAGGTAAAGGCGCTGGCGATCGGGAGCGTGGGCCCCTGCATTTTGGCGCAGGAGGCTTCAAATATCGCCGGTTTCTCCAGGGCCCTGTCCCTTCTCCCGCCCTGAATGACGGGCGGCGCCACTAGCAGCCCGGGTGGCGACGTGGCGGCAGGGTGAGTCTGGCTCTGGGTCTTGGGGTCCCTGATCCCCAGTGTAGCGGCACCAGGACCCTTGGGAGGGGCCCCTGGGTGGCTGACCTAGGGTTAGGGTTAGCCCCCAGGAGGCCGGCAGGTGGGATCCGGCCACTGTCCGGGGAGCGGAGGGCGGGGCCGAGGTGAGGGCGTTGGGGAGCGGGAGCGTGGGCACCAGCGTTTTGGCACGGGGAGCCTTTGAAGGCCACCGGGGGCTCGGAAGGCCCTGCCCCTTCTCTCGCCCTGAATGACCCGCAGTGCTCCTAGCGGCCTGGGTGGCGGCGTTGCGGTAGGGTGAGTGTGGCTCTGGGGCTTGAGGTTCCCGATCCCCGGCGAAGCGGCACCAGGACCCTTGGGAGGGGCCCCTGGGTGGCCGACCTAGGGTTAGGGTTAGCACCCGGGAGGCCGGCAGGCGGGATCCGCCCGCTGTGCGTGGAGCGGAGGGGCGGGCCGAGGTGAGGGCGCTGGCGAGCAAGAGCCTGGGCCCAAGCGTTTTGGCACCGGGGGCCTTCGAATGTCTCCGGGGACTCGGCGGGCCCTGCCCATTCTCCTCCCTGAATGACCGGCGGCGCCCCTAGCAGCCCAGGTGGCGGCGGGGCGGCATGTAAGTCCGGGCATAGGGCTCGGGGGTCCCCAGTCCACCGCGTTGCGGCGCCAGGCCCCTTGGGAGGGGCCCCTGGGAGGCTGACCTAGGGTGAGGTTTAGCCCCTAGGATGCCGGCAGGCCCTATTCGCCAGCCGTGTGAAGACTGGAGTGGCGGACCGAGGTGAGGGCACTGGTGAGCGGGAGCATGGGCCCGGGGTTTGGCGCAGGGGGCCTTTGAAGGTCGCCGTGTCTTGGAGGGCCCTGCCCGTGCTCCCGCCCTGAATGAACGGCACCACCCCAAGCCCCCGGGTGGCGGCTCGGTGGCAGGGTGAGTTCAGTGCTGAGGCTCGGGGGTCCCCAATCCCCAGCGTTGCGGCGCCAGATCCCTTGGGAGGGGCCCCTCGGGGGTCGATCTAGGGTTGCGGTTAGCCCCCAGGAGGCCGGTGGACCCGATCAGTGGCTGTGCGGCACGCGGAGGGTTGGGCCGAGGTGAGGGCGCTGGCGAGACTGAGCATGAGCCCAAGCGTTTTAGGGCGGGGGGCCTTCGAAGGTCAGTGGGGGCTCGGAGGAACCTGCCCGTTCTTCCGCTCTGAATGACCGGCGGGGCCCCTAGAGGCTCCGGTGCCTGAAGGGCAGCAGGGTGAGACCGGCACTTGGGTTGGGGTCCCCATTCCCGGCGTTGGGGCGCCAGGCCACTTGGGAAGGGCCCCTCCGTGGCCGACCTACAGTTAGGGTTAGCCCCCAGGAGGCCAGCAGGCCCGATACACCGCCTGTGCGTCGAGCGGAGAGTTGGGCCGAGGTGAGGGTGCTGGTGAACATGAGCCCGGGCCCAAGCGTTTTGGTTCGGGGCGCCTTCGAAGGTCGGCGGGGGTTCGAAGGGCCCTGCCCGTTCTCCCACCCTGAATGAATGGCGGCGCCCCTAGCGGCACGTGTGGGGCAGGGCGGCAGGGTGCATCCAGCGCTGGGGCTTGGGGGTTCCCAATCCCCGGCATTGCGGCGCCAGGCCCCTTAGGAAGCGACCCTCGGGGCCGTCCTAAGGTTAGGGTTAGCGCCCAGGAGGCCGGCAGGCCCGATCCGCCGGCTGTGGGAAGAGTGGAGATGCAGGCCGAGTTGAGGGCGATGGCGAGCGGGAGCTGGGCCCCAGCGTTTTGGCGTCCTGGGCCTTTGAATGTTGCCATGGCTCGGAGGGCCCTGCCCTTTCTCCTGCCCTGAAGAACCAGCAACGCCCCTAGCGGCTCCGTTGGCAGTGGGGCGGCAGGGTGAATCCCAGGCTGCGGCTCGGGGATCCCCAATCCCCGGCGTTGTGGTGCCAGGCCCCTTGGGAGGGGCTCCTCGTGGGCCGACCCAGGGTTAGAGTTAGCCCCCATAAGGCCGGCAGGCCAGATCCTCTGGCTGGGCGGTGAGAGGTGGGCGGGCCGAGGTAAAGGCGCTGGGGTGCGGGATTGTGGGCCCCTGCATTTTGGGGTGGGAGGCTTCAAATGTCGCCGGTTTCTCCAGGGCCCTGTCAGTTCTCCCGCCCTGAATGACCGGCGGCGCCCCTCGCGGCCCGGGTGGCAGCGTTGTGGGAGGGTGAGTCTGGCTTTGGGGCTTGGGGTTCCAGATCCCTGGCTTAGTGGCACCAAAACCCTTGGGAGGGGCCCCTGGGGGGCCGACCTAGGGTTAGGGTTAGCCCCCAGGAGACCGTCAGGCCCAACCGCACAGTGTGCGGCGAGCTGAGGTGCGGCCCGAGGTGAAGGCGCTGGGGTGCGGGAGCGTGGGCACCAGCGTTTTGGCACGGGGAGCCTTTGAAGGTCACCGGGGACTCAGAAGGCCCTGCCCTTCTCTCGCCCTCTATGACCCGCGGCGCCCCTAGCGGCCCAGGTGGGGACAGTGCGGCAGGGTGAGTCCGGCTCTGGGGCTCTGAGTCACCAATCCCCAGCATTGCAGAGCCAGGCCGCTTGGGATGTCCCCTCAGGGCCGACCTAGGGTTTTGGTTAGCTGCCAGGAGCCCGGCGGGCCCTATCCACCGGCTCTGAAGCAAGCGGTGGGGTGGGCCTAGGTGAGGGCGCTGGCGAGCAGGATCCTTGGAGCCAACGTTTTTGCGCGGGGAGCCTTCAAAGGTCAGCGTGGGCTCGGAGGGCCCTGCCCGATCTCTTGCCCTGATTGACCGGCGGGGCCTCTAGCGGCTCGGGTGGATGAAGGACAGCAGGGTGAGTGCGGCACATGAGCTCGGGGTCCCCATCCCCAGCGTTGCGACGCCAGGCCCCTTGGGAAGTGCCCCTCGGTGGCCGACCTATGGTTAGGGTTAGCCTCCAGGAGCCCCGCAGGCCCGATACACCACCTGTGTGTCGAGCGGAGAGTTGGGCCGAGGTGAGGGTGCTGGTGAACATGAGCCTGGGCCCAAGCGTTTTGGTTCGGTGCGCCTCTGAAGGTCGGCAGGGGTTCGGAGGGCCCTGCCAGTTCTCCCACCCTGAATGAATGGCGGCGCCCCTAGCGGCCTGTGTGGGTTGGGGTGGCAGCGTGCATCCGGCGCTGGGGCTTGGGGGCCCCCAATCCCTGGCGTTGCGGCGCCAGGCCCCTTAGGAAGGGACCTTCAGGGGCTGTCCTAGGGTTAGGGTGAGCTCCCAGGAGGCCGGCAGGCCCGAGTCGCTGGCTCTGCGAAGAGCGGAGGTGCGGGCCGAGTTGAGGGTGATGCAGAGCGGGAGCGTGGTCCCCAGCGTTTTGACGCCCTGGGCCTTCGACTGTTGCCATGGCTCAAAGGGCCCTGCCCGTTCTCCTGCCCTGAAGAACCAGCGGCACCCTTAGCAGCTCCCTTGGCGGTGGAGCGGCAGGGTGAGTCCATGCTGCGGCTCGTGGATCCCCAATCCCCAGCGTTGTGGGGCCAGGCCTCTTGGGAGGGGCTCCTCTTGGGCGGACCTAGGTTTAGAGTTAGCACCCAGGAGGCCAGCAGGCCCAATCCTCTGGCTGGGCGGCGAGAGGTGGGCGGCCCGAGGTAAAGGCGCTGGCGATCGGGAGCGTGGGCCCCTGCATTTTGGCGCAGGAGGCTTCAAATATCGCCGGTTTCTCCAGGGCCCTGTCCCTTCTCCCGCCCTGAATGACGGGCGGCGCCACTAGCAGCCCGGGTGGCGACGTGGCGGCAGGGTGAGTCTGGCTCTGGGTCTTGGGGTCCCTGATCCCCAGTGTAGCGGCACCAGGACCCTTGGGAGGGGCCCCTGGGTGGCTGACCTAGGGTTAGGGTTAGCCCCCAGGAGGCCGGCAGGTGGGATCCGGCCACTGTCCGGGGAGCGGAGGGCGGGGCCGAGGTGAGGGCGTTGGGGAGCGGGAGCGTGGGCACCAGCGTTTTGGCACGGGGAGCCTTTGAAGGCCACCGGGGGCTCGGAAGGCCCTGCCCCTTCTCTCGCCCTGAATGACCCGCAGTGCTCCTAGCGGCCTGGGTGGCGGCGTTGCGGTAGGGTGAGTGTGGCTCTGGGGCTTGAGGTTCCCGATCCCCGGCGAAGCGGCACCAGGACCCTTGGGAGGGGCCCCTGGGTGGCCGACCTAGGGTTAGGGTTAGCACCCGGGAGGCCGGCAGGCGGGATCCGCCCGCTGTGCGTGGAGCGGAGGGGCGGGCCGAGGTGAGGGCGCTGGCGAGCAAGAGCCTGGGCCCAAGCGTTTTGGCACCGGGGGCCTTCGAATGTCTCCGGGGACTCGGCGGGCCCTGCCCATTCTCCTCCCTGAATGACCGGCGGCGCCCCTAGCAGCCCAGGTGGCGGCGGGGCGGCATGTAAGTCCGGGCATAGGGCTCGGGGGTCCCCAGTCCACCGCGTTGCGGCGCCAGGCCCCTTGGGAGGGGCCCCTGGGAGGCTGACCTAGGGTGAGGTTTAGCCCCTAGGATGCCGGCAGGCCCTATTCGCCAGCCGTGTGAAGACTGGAGTGGCGGACCGAGGTGAGGGCACTGGTGAGCGGGAGCATGGGCCCGGGGTTTGGCGCAGGGGGCCTTTGAAGGTCGCCGTGTCTTGGAGGGCCCTGCCCGTGCTCCCGCCCTGAATGAACGGCACCACCCCAAGCCCCCGGGTGGCGGCTCGGTGGCAGGGTGAGTTCAGTGCTGAGGCTCGGGGGTCCCCAATCCCCAGCGTTGCGGCGCCAGATCCCTTGGGAGGGGCCCCTCGGGGGTCGATCTAGGGTTGCGGTTAGCCCCCAGGAGGCCGGTGGACCCGATCAGTGGCTGTGCGGCACGCGGAGGGTTGGGCCGAGGTGAGGGCGCTGGCGAGACTGAGCATGAGCCCAAGCGTTTTAGTGCAGGGGGCCTTCGAAGGTCAGTGGGGGCTCGGAGGAACCTGCCCGTTCTCCCGCTCTGAATGACCGGCGGGGCCCCTAGAGGCTCCGGTGCCTGAAGGGCAGCAGGGTGAGACCGGCACTTGGGTTGGGGTCCCCATTCCCGGCGTTGGGGCGCCAGGCCACTTGGGAAGGGCCCCTCCGTGGCCGACCTACAGTTAGGGTTAGCCCCCAGGAGGCCAGCAGGCCCGATACACCGCCTGTGCGTCGAGCGGAGAGTTGGGCCGAGGTGAGGGTGCTGGTGAACATGAGCCCGGGCCCAAGCGTTTTGGTTCGGGGCGCCTTCGAAGGTCGGCGGGGGTTCGAAGGGCCCTGCCCGTTCTCCCACCCTGAATGAATGGCGGCGCCCCTAGCGGCACGTGTGGGGCAGGGCGGCAGGGTGCATCCAGCGCTGGGGCTTGGGGGTTCCCAATCCCCGGCATTGCGGCGCCAGGCCCCTTAGGAAGCGACCCTCGGGGCCGTCCTAAGGTTAGGGTTAGCGCCCAGGAGGCCGGCAGGCCCGATCCGCCGGCTGTGCGAAGAGTGGAGATGCAGGCCGAGTTGAGGGCGATGGCGAGCGGGAGCTGGGCCCCAGCGTTTTGGCGTCCTGGGCCTTTGAATGTTGCCATGGCTCGGAGGGCCCTGCCCTTTCTCCTGCCCTGAAGAACCAGCAACGCCCCTAGCGGCTCCGTTGGCAGTGGGGCGGCAGGGTGAATCCCAGGCTGCGGCTCGGGGATCCCCAATCCCCGGCGTTGTGGTGCCAGGCCCCTTGGGAGGGGCTCCTCGTGGGCCGACCCAGGGTTAGAGTTAGCCCCCATAAGGCCGGCAGGCCAGATCCTCTGGCTGGGCGGTGAGAGGTGGGCGGGCCGAGGTAAAGGCGCTGGGGTGCGGGATTGTGGGCCCCTGCATTTTGGGGTGGGAGGCTTCAAATGTCGCCGGTTTCTCCAGGGCCCTGTCAGTTCTCCCGCCCTGAATGACCGGCGGCGCCCCTCGCGGCCCGGGTGGCAGCGTTGTGGGAGGGTGAGTCTGGCTTTGGGGCTTGGGGTTCCAGATCCCTGGCTTAGTGGCACCAAAACCCTTGGGAGGGGCCCCTGGGGGGCCGACCTAGGGTTAGGGTTAGC
The DNA here is from genome assembly GCF_024610735.1 of Ursus americanus. Lineage (NCBI taxonomy): Eukaryota > Metazoa > Chordata > Mammalia > Carnivora > Ursidae > Ursus > Ursus americanus. Next base: position 1,839,126 of record NW_028273625.1, read on the forward strand.
CCCCAGGAGACCGTCAGGCCCAACCGCACACTGTGCGGCGAGCTGAGGTGCGGCCCGAGGTGAAGGCGCTGGGGTGCGGGAGCGTGGGCACCAGCGTTTTGGCACGGGGAGCCTTTGAAGGTCACCGGGGACTCAGAAGGCCCTGCCCTTCTCTCGCCCTCTATGACCCGCGGCGCCCCTAGCGGCCCAGGTGGGGACAGTGCGGCAGGGTGAGTCCGGCTCTGGGGCTCTGAGTCACCAATCCCCAGCATTGCAGAGCCAGGCCGCTTGGGATGTCCCCTCAGGGCCGACCTAGGGTTTTGGTTAGCTGCCAGGAGCCCGGCGGGCCCTATCCACCGGCTCTGAAGCAAGCGGTGGGGTGGGCCTAGGTGAGGGCGCTGGCGAGCAGGATCCTTGGAGCCAACGTTTTTGCGCGGGGAGCCTTCAAAGGTCAGCGTGGGCTCGGAAGGCCCTGCCCGATCTCTTGCCCTGATTGACCGGCGGGGCCTCTAGCGGCTCGGGTGGATGAAGGACAGCAGGGTGAGTGCGGCACATGAGCTCGGGGTCCCCATCCCCAGCGTTGCGACGCCAGGCCCCTTGGGAAGTGCCCCTCGGTGGCCGACCTATGGTTAGGGTTAGCCTCCAGGAGCCCCGCAGGCCCGATACACCACCTGTGTGTCGAGCGGAGAGTTGGGCCGAGGTGAGGGTGCTGGTGAACATGAGCCTGGGCCCAAGCGTTTTGGTTCGGTGCGCCTCTGAAGGTCGGCAGGGGTTCGGAGGGCCCTGCCAGTTCTCCCACCCTGAATGAATGGCGGCGCCCCTAGCGGCCTGTGTGGGTTGGGGTGGCAGCGTGCATCCGGCGCTGGGGCTTGGGGGCCCCCAATCCCTGGCGTTGCGGCGCCAGGCCCCTTAGGAAGGGACCTTCAGGGGCTGTCCTAGGGTTAGGGTGAGCTCCCAGGAGGCCGGCAGGCCCGAGTCGCTGGCTCTGCGAAGAGCGGAGGTGCGGGCCGAGTTGAGGGTGATGCAGAGCGGGAGCGTGGTCCCCAGCGTTTTGACGCCCTGGGCCTTCGACTGTTGCCATGGCTCAAAGGGCCCTGCCCGTTCTCCTGCCCTGAAGAACCAGCGGGCCCTTAGCAGCTCCCTTGGCGGTGGAGCGGCAGGGTGAGTCCATGCTGCGGCTCGTGGATCCCCAATCCCCAGCGTTGTGGGGCCAGGCCTCTTGGGAGGGGCTCCTCTTGGGCGGACCTAGGTTTAGAGTTAGCACCCAGGAGGCCAGCAGGCCCAATCCTCTGGCTGGGCGGCGAGAGGTGGGCGGCCCGAGGTAAAGGCGCTGGCGATCGGGAGCGTGGGCCCCTGCATTTTGGCGCAGGAGGCTTCAAATATCGCCGGTTTCTCCAGGGCCCTGTCCCTTCTCCCGCCCTGAATGACGGGCGGCGCCACTAGCAGCCCGGGTGGCAACGTGGCGGCAGGGTGAGTCTGGCTCTGGGTCTTGGGGTCCCTGATCCCCAGTGTAGCGGCACCAGGACCCTTGGGAGGGGCCCCTGGGTGGCTGACCTAGGGTTAGGGTTAGCCCCCAGGAGGCCGGCAGGTGGGATCCGGCCACTGTCCGGGGAGCGGAGGGCGGGGCCGAGGTGAGGGCGTTGGGGAGCGGGAGCGTGGGCACCAGCGTTTTGGCACGGGGAGCCTTTGAAGGCCACCGGGGGCTCGGAAGGCCCTGCCCCTTCTCTCGCCCTGAATGACCCGCAGTGCTCCTAGCGGCCTGGGTGGCGGCGTTGCGGTAGGGTGAGTGTGGCTCTGGGGCTTGAGGTTCCCGATCCCCGGCGAAGCGGCACCAGGACCCTTGGGAGGGGCCCCTGGGTGGCCGACCTAGGGTTAGGGTTAGCACCCGGGAGGCCGGCAGGCGGGATCCGCCCGCTGTGCGTGGAGCGGAGGGGCGGGCCGAGGTGAGGGCGCTGGCGAGCAAGAGCCTGGGCCCAAGCGTTTTGGCACCGGGGGCCTTCGAATGTCTCCGGGGACTCGGCGGGCCCTGCCCATTCTCCTCCCTGAATGACCGGCGGCGCCCCTAGCAGCCCAGGTGGCGGCGGGGCGGCATGTAAGTCCGGGCATAGGGCTCGGGGGTCCCCAGTCCACCGCGTTGCGGCGCCAGGCCCCTTGGGAGGGGCCCCTGGGAGGCTGACCTAGGGTGAGGTTTAGCCCCTAGGATGCCGGCAGGCCCTATTCGCCAGCCGTGTGAAGACTGGAGTGGCGGACCGAGGTGAGGGCACTGGTGAGCGGGAGCATGGGCCCGGGGTTTGGCGCGGGGGGCCTTTGAAGGTCGCCGTGTCTTGGAGGGCCCTGCCCGTGCTCCCGCCCTGAATGAACGGCACCACCCCAAGCCCCCGGGTGGCGGCTCGGTGGCAGGGTGAGTCCAGTGCTGAGGCTCGGGGGTCCCCAATCCCCAGCGTTGCGGCGCCAGATCCCTTGGGAGGGGCCCCTCGGGGGTCGATCTAGGGTTGCGGTTAGCCCCCAGGAGGCCGGTGGACCCGATCAGTGGCTGTGCGGCACGCGGAGGGTTGGGCCGAGGTGAGGGCGCTGGCGAGACTGAGCATGAGCCCAAGCGTTTTAGTGCGGGGGGCCTTCGAAGGTCAGTGGGGGCTCGGAGGAACCTGCCCGTTCTCCCGCTCTGAATGACCGGCGGGGCCCCTAGAGGCTCCGGTGCCTGAAGGGCAGCAGGGTGAGACCGGCACTTGGGTTGGGGTCCCCATTCCCGGCGTTGGGGCGCCAGGCCACTTGGGAAGGGCCCCTCCGTGGCCGACCTACAGTTAGGGTTAGCCCCCAGGAGGCCAGCAGGCCCGATACACCGCCTGTGCGTCGAGCGGAGAGTTGGGCCGAGGTGAGGGTGCTGGTGAACATGAGCCCGGGCCCAAGCGTTTTGGTTCGGGGCGCCTTCGAAGGTCGGCGGGGGTTCGAAGGGCCCTGCCCGTTCTCCCACCCTGAATGAATGGCGGCGCCCCTAGCGGCACGTGTGGGGCAGGGCGGCAGGGTGCATCCAGCGCTGGAGCTTGGGGGTTCCCAATCCCCGGCATTGCGGCGCCAGGCCCCTTAGGAAGCGACCCTCGGGGCCGTCCTAGGGTTAGGGTTAGCGCCCAGGAGGCCGGCAGGCCCGATCCGCCGGCTGTGCGAGGAGTGGAGATGCAGGCCGAGTTGAGGGCGATGGCGAGCGGGAGCTGGGCCCCAGCGTTTTGGCGTCCTGGGCCTTTGAATGTTGCCATGGCTCGGAGGGCCCTGCCCTTTCTCCTGCCCTGAAGAACCAGCAACGCCCCTAGCGGCTCCGTTGGCAGTGGGGCGGCAGGGTGAATCCCAGGCTGCGGCTCGGGGATCCCCAATCCCCGGCGTTGTGGTGCCAGGCCCCTTGGGAGGGGCTCCTCGTGGGCCGACCCAGGGTTAGAGTTAGCCCCCATAAGGCCGGCAGGCCAGATCCTCTGGCTGGGCGGTGAGAGGTGGGCGGGCCGAGGTAAAGGCGCTGGGGTGCGGGATTGTGGGCCCCTGCATTTTGGGGTGGGAGGCTTCAAATGTCGCCGGTTTCTCCAGGGCCCTGTCAGTTCTCCCGCCCTGAATGACCGGCGGCGCCCCTCGCGGCCCGGGTGGCAGCGTTGTGGGAGGGTGAGTCTGGCTTTGGGGCTTGGGGTTCCAGATCCCTGGCGTAGTGGCACCAAAACCCTTGGGAGGGGCCCCTGGGGGGCCGACCTAGGGTTAGGGTTAGCCCCCAGGAGACCGTCAGGCCCAACCGCACACTGTGCGGCGAGCTGAGGTGCGGCCCGAGGTGAAGGCGCTGGGGTGCGGGAGCCTGGGCACCAGCGTTTTGGCACGGGGAGCCTTTGAAGGTCACCGGGGACTCAGAAGGCCCTGCCCTTCTCTCGCCCTCTATGACCCGCGGCGCCCCTAGCGGCCCAGGTGGGGACAGTGCGGCAGGGTGAGTCCGGCTCTGGGGCTCTGAGTCACCAATCCCCAGCATTGCAGAGCCAGGCCGCTTGGGATGTCCCCTCAGGGCCGACCTAGGGTTTTGGTTAGCTGCCAGGAGCCCGGCGGGCCCTATCCACCGGCTCTGAAGCAAGCGGTGGGGTGGGCCTAGGTGAGGGCGCTGGCGAGCAGGATCCTGGGAGCCAACGTTTTTGCGCGGGGAGCCTTCAAAGGTCAGCGTGGGCTCGGAGGGCCCTGCCCGATCTCTTGCCCTGATTGACCGGCGGGGCCTCTAGCGGCTCGGGTGGATGAAGGACAGCAGGGTGAGTGCGGCACATGAGCTCTGGGTCCCCATCTCCAGCGTTGCGACGCCAGGCCCCTTGGGAAGTGCCCCTCGGTGGCCGACCTGTGGTTAGGGTTAGCCTCCAGGAGCCCCGCAGGCCCGATACACCACCTGTGCGTCGAGCGGAGAGTTGGGCCGAGGTGAGGGTGCTGGTGAACATGAGCCTGGGCCCAAGCGTTTTGGTTCGGTGCGCCTCTGAAGGTCGGCAGGGGTTTGGAGGGCCCTGCCAGTTCTCCCACCCTGAATGAATGGCGGCGCCCCTAGCGGCCTGTGTGGGTTGGGGTGGCAGCGTGCATCCGGCGCTGGGGCTTGGGGGCCCCCAATCCCTGGCGTTGCGGCGCCAGGCCCCTTAGGAAGGGACCTTCAGGGGCTGTCCTAGGGTTAGGGTGAGCTCCCAGGAGGCCGGCAGGCCCGAGTCGCTGGCTCTGCGAAGAGCGGAGGTGCGGGCCGAGTTGAGGGTGATGCAGAGCGGGAGCGTGGTCCCCAGCGTTTTGACGCCCTGGGCCTTCGACTGTTGCCATGGCTCAAAGGGCCCTGCCCGTTCTCCTGCCCTGAAGAACCAGCGGCGCCCTTAGCAGCTCCCTTGGCGGTGGAGCGGCAGGGTGAGTCCATGCTGCGGCTCGTGGATCCCCAATCCCCAGCGTTGTGGGGCCAGGCCTCTTGGGAGGGGCTCCTCTTGGGCGGACCTAGGTTTAGAGTTAGCACCCAGGAGGCCAGCAGGCCCAATCCTCTGGCTGGGCGGCGAGAGGTGGGTGGCCCGAGGTAAAGGCGCTGGCGATCGGGAGCGTGGGCCCCTGCATTTTGGCGCAGGAGGCTTCAAATATCGCCGGTTTCTCCAGGGCCCTGTCCCTTCTCCCGCCCTGAATGACGGGCGGCGCCACTAGCAGCCCGGGGTGGCGACGTGGCGGCAGGGTGAGTCTGGCTCTGGGTCTTGGGGTCCCTGATCCCCAGTGTAGCGGCACCAGGACCCTTGGGAGGGGCCCCTGGGTGGCTGACCTAGGGTTAGGGTTAGCCCCCAGGAGGCCGGCAGGTGGGATCCGGCCACTGTCCGGGGAGCGGAGGGCGGGGCCGAGGTCAAGGCGTTGGGGAGCGGGAGCGTGGGCACCAGCGTTTTGGCACGGGGAGCCTTTGAAGGCCACCGGGGGCTCGGAAGGCCCTGCCCCTTCTCTCGCCCTGAATGACCCGCAGTGCTCCTAGCGGCCTGGGTGGCGGCGTTGCGGTAGGGTGAGTGTGGCTCTGGGGCTTGAGGTTCCCGATCCCCGGCGAAGCGGCACCAGGACCCTTGGGAGGGGCCCCTGGGTGGCCGACCTAGGGTTAGGGTTAGGACCCGGGAGGCCGGCAGGCGGGATCCGCCCGCTGTGCGTGGAGCGGAGGGGCGGGCCGAGGTGAGGGCGCTGGCGAGCAAGAGCCTGGGTCCAAGCGTTTTGGCACTGGGGGCCTTCGAATGTCTCCGGGGACTCGGCGGGCCCTGCCCATTCTCCTCCCTGAATGACCGGCGGCACCCCTAGCAGCCCAGGTGGCGGCGGGGCGGCATGTAAGTCCGGGCATAGGGCTCGGGGGTCCCCAGTCCACCGCGTTGCGGCGCCAGGCCCCTTGGGAGGGGCCCCTCGGAGGCTGACCTAGGGTGAGGTTTAGCCCCTAGGATGCCGGCAGGTCCTATTCGCCAGCCGTGTGGAGACTGGAGTGGCGGACCGAGGTGAGGGCACTGGTGAGCGGGAGCGTGGGCCCGGGTGTTTTGGCGCGGGGGGCCTTTGAAGGTCGCCGTGTCTTGGAGGGCCCTGCCCGTGCTCCCGCCCTGAATGAACGGCACCACCCCAAGCCCCCGGGTGGCGGCTGGGTGGCAGGGTGAATCCAGTGCTGAGGCTCGGGGGTCCCCAATCCCCAGCGTTGCGGCGCCAGATCCCTTGGGAGGGGCCCCTCGGGGGTCGATCTAGGGTTGCGGTTAGCCCCCAGGAGGCCGGTGGACCCGATCAGCGGCTGTGCGGCACGCGGAGGGTTGGGCCGAGGTGAGGGCGCTGGCGAGACTGAGCATGAGCCCAAGCGTTTTAGTGCGGGGGGCCTTCGAAGGTCAGTGGGGGCTCGGAGGAACCTGCCCGTTCTCCCGCTCTGAATGACCGGCGGGGCCCCTAGAGGCTCCGGTGCCTGAAGGGCAGCAGGGTGAGACGGGCAATTGGGTTGGGGTCCCCATTCCCGGCGTTGGGGCGCCAGGCCACTTGGGAAGGGCCCCTCCATGGCCGACCTACAGTTAGGGTTAGCCCCCAGGAGGCCAGCAGGCCCGATACACCGCCTGTGCGTCGAGCGGAGAGTTGGGCCGAGGTGAGGGTGCTGGTGAACATGAGCCCGGGCCCAAGCGTTTTGGTTCGGGGCGCCTTCGAAGGTCGGCGGGGGTTCGAAGGGCCCTGCCCGTTCTCCCACCCTGAATGAATGGCGGCGCCCCTAGCGGCACGTGTGGGGCAGGGCGGCAGGGTGCATCCAGCGCTGGGGCTTGGGGGTTCCCAATCCCCGGCATTGCGGCGCCAGGCCCCTTAGGAAGCGACCCTCGGGGCCGTCCTAGGGTTAGGGTTAGCGCCCAGGAGGCCGGCAGGCCCGATCCGCCGGCTGTGCGAGGAGTGGAGATGCAGGCCGAGTTGAGGGCGATGGCGAGCGGGAGCTGGGCCCCAGCGTTTTGGCGTCCTGGGCCTTTGAATGTTGCCATGGCTCGGAGGGCCCTGCCCTTTCTCCTGCCCTGAAGAACCAGCAACGCCCCTAGCGGCTCCGTTGGCAGGGGGGCGGCAGGGTGAATCCCAGGCTGCGGCTCGGGGATCCCCAATCCCCGGCGTTGTGGTGCCAGGCCCCTTGGGAGGGGCTCCTCGTGGGCCGACCCAGGGTTAGAGTTAGCCCCCATAAGGCCGGCAGGCCAGATCCTCTGGCTGGGCGGTGAGAGGTGGGCGGGCCGAGGTAAAGGCGCTGGGGTGCGGGATTGTGGGTCCCTGCATTTTGGGGTGGGAGGCTTCAAATGTCGCCGGTTTCTCCAGGGCCCTGTCAGTTCTCCCGCCCTGAATGACCGGCGGCGCCCCTCGCGGCCCGGGTGGCAGCGTTGTGGGAGGGTGAGTCTGGCTTTGGGGCTTGGGGTTCCAGATCCCTGGCTTAGTGGCACCAAAACCCTTGGGAGGGGCCCCTGGGGGGCCGACCTAGGGTTAGGGTTAGCCCCCAGGAGACCGTCAGGCCCAACCGCACACTGTGCGGCGAGCTGAGGTGCGGCCCGAGGTGAAGGCGCTGGGGTGCGGGAGCGTGGGCACCAGCGTTTTGGCACGGGGAGCCTTTGAAGGTCACCGGGGACTCAGAAGGCCCTGCCCTTCTCTCGCCCTCTATGACCCGCGGCGCCCCTAGCGGCCCAGGTGGGGACAGTGCGGCAGGGTGAGTCCGGCTCTGGGGCTCTGAGTCACCAATCCCCAGCATTGCAGAGCCAGGCCGCTTGGGATGTCCCCTCAGGGCCGACCTAGGGTTTTGGTTAGCTGCCAGGAGCCCGGCGGGCCCTATCCACCGGCTCTGAAGCAAGCGGTGGGGTGGGCCTAGGTGAGAGCACTGGCGAGCAGGATCCTGGGAGCCAACGTTTTTGCGCGGGGAGCCTTCAAAGGTCAGCGTGGGCTCGGAGGGCCCTGCCCGATCTCTTGCCCTGATTGACCGGCGGGGCCTCTAGCGGCTCGGGTGGATGAAGGACAGCAGGGTGAGTGCGGCACATGAGCTCGGGGTCCCCATCCCCAGCGTTGTGACGCCAGGCCCCTTGGGAAGTGCCCCTCGGTGGCCGACCTATGGTTAGGGTTAGCCTCCAGGAGCCCCGCAGGCCCGATACACCACCTGTGTGTCGAGCGGAGAGTTGGGCCGAGGTGAGGGTGCTGGTGAACATGAGCCTGGGCCCAAGCGTTTTGGTTCGGTGCGCCTCTGAAGGTCGGCAGGGGTTCGGAGGGCCCTGCCAGTTCTCCCACCCTGAATGAATGGCGGCGCCCCTAGCGGCCTGTGTGGGTTGGGGTGGCAGCGTGCATCCGGCGCTGGGGCTTGGGGGCCCCCAATCCCTGGCGTTGCGGCGCCAGGCCCCTTAGGAAGGGACCTTCAGGGGCTGTCCTAGGGTTAGGGTGAGCTCCCAGGAGGCCGGCAGGCCCGAGTCGCTGGCTCTGCGAAGAGCGGAGGTGCGGGCCGAGTTGAGGGTGATGCAGAGCGGGAGCGTGGTCCCCAGCGTTTTGACGCCCTGGGCCTTCGACTGTTGCCATGGCTCAAAGGGCCCTGCCCGTTCTCCTGCCCTGAAGAACCAGCGGCACCCTTAGCAGCTCCCTTGGCGGTGGAGCGGCAGGGTGAGTCCATGCTGCGGCTCGTGGATCCCCAATCCCCAGCGTTGTGGGGCCAGGCCTCTTGGGAGGGGCTCCTCTTGGGCGGACCTAGGTTTAGAGTTAGCACCCAGGAGGCCAGCAGGCCCAATCCTCTGGCTGGGCGGCGAGAGGTGGGCGGCCCGAGGTAAAGGCGCTGGCGATCGGGAGCGTGGGCCCCTGCATTTTGGCGCAGGAGGCTTCAAATATCAGCGGTTTCTCCAGGGCCCTGTCCCTTCTCCCGCCCTGAATGACGGGCGGCGCCACTAGCAGCCCGGGTGGCGACGTGGCGGCAGGGTGAGTCTGGCTCTGGGTCTTGGGGTCCCTGATCCCCAGTGTAGCGGCACCAGGACCCTTGGGAGGGGCCCCTGGGTGGCTGACCTAGGGTTAGGGTTAGCCCCCAGGAGGCCGGCAGGTGGGATCCGGCCACTGTCCGGGGAGCGGAGGGCGGGGCCGAGGTGAGGGCGTTGGGGAGCGGGAGCGTGGGCACCAGCGTTTTGGCACGGGGAGCCTTTGAAGGCCACCGGGGGCTCGGAAGGCCCTGCCCCTTCTCTCGCCCTGAATGACCCGCAGTGCTCCTAGCGGCCTGGGTGGCGGCGTTGCGGTAGGGTGAGTGTGGCTCTGGGGCTTGAGGTTCCCGATCCCCGGCGAAGCGGCACCAGGACCCTTGGGAGGGGCCCCTGGGTGGCCGACCTAGGGTTAGGGTTAGCACCCGGGAGGCCGGCAGGCGGGATCCGCCCGCTGTGCGTGGAGCGGAGGGGCGGGCCGAGGTGAGGGCGCTGGCGAGCAAGAGCCTGGGCCCAAGCGTTTTGGCACCGGGGGCCTTCGAATGTCTCCGGGGACTCGGCGGGCCCTGCCCATTCTCCTCCCTGAATGACCGGCGGCGCCCCTAGCAGCCCAGGTGGCGGCGGGGCGGCATGTAAGTCCGGGCATAGGGCTCGGGGGTCCCCAGTCCACCGCGTTGCGGCGCCAGGCCCCTTGGGAGGGGCCCCTGGGAGGCTGACCTAGGGTGAGGTTTAGCCCCTAGGATGCCGGCAGGCCCTATTCGCCAGCCGTGTGAAGACTGGAGTGGCGGACCGAGGTGAGGGCACTGGTGAGCGGGAGCATGGGCCCGGGGTTTGGCGCAGGGGGCCTTTGAAGGTCGCCGTGTCTTGGAGGGCCCTGCCCGTGCTCCCGCCCTGAATGAACGGCACCACCCCAAGCCCCCGGGTGGCGGCTCGGTGGCAGGGTGAGTTCAGTGCTGAGGCTCGGGGGTCCCCAATCCCCAGCGTTGCGGCGCCAGATCCCTTGGGAGGGGCCCCTCGGGGGTCGATCTAGGGTTGCGGTTAGCCCCCAGGAGGCCGGTGGACCCGATCAGTGGCTGTGCGGCACGCGGAGGGTTGGGCCGAGGTGAGGGCGCTGGCGAGACTGAGCATGAGCCCAAGCGTTTTAGTGCGGGGGGCCTTCGAAGGTCAGTGGGGGCTCGGAGGAACCTGCCCGTTCTCCCGCTCTGAATGACCGGCGGGGCCCCTAGAGGCTCCGGTGCCTGAAGGGCAGCAGGGTGAGACCGGCACTTGGGTTGGGGTCCCCATTCCCGGCGTTGGGGCGCCAGGCCACTTGGGAAGGGCCCCTCCGTGGCCGACCTACAGTTAGGGTTAGCCCCCAGGAGGCCAGCAGGCCCGATACACCGCCTGTGCGTCGAGCGGAGAGTTGGGCCGAGGTGAGGGTGCTGGTGAACATGAGCCCGGGCCCAAGCGTTTTGGTTCGGGGCGCCTTCGAAGGTCGGCGGGGGTTCGAAGGGCCCTGCCCGTTCTCCCACCCTGAATGAATGGCGGCGCCCCTAGCGGCACGTGTGGGGCAGGGCGGCAGGGTGCATCCAGCGCTGGGGCTTGGGGGTTCCCAATCCCCGGCATTGCGGCGCCAGGCCCCTTAGGAAGCGACCCTCGGGGCCGTCCTAGGGTTAGGGTTAGCGCCCAGGAGGCCGGCAGGCCCGATCCGCCGGCTGTGCGAGGAGTGGAGATGCAGGCCGAGTTGAGGGCGATGGCGAGCGGGAGCTGGGCCCCAGCGTTTTGGCGTCCTGGGCCTTTGAATGTTGCCATGGCTCGGAGGGCCCTGCCCTTTCTCCTGCCCTGAAGAACCAGCAACGCCCCTAGCGGCTCCGTTGGCAGTGGGGCGGCAGGGTGAATCCCAGGCTGCGGCTCGGGGATCCCCAATCCCCGGCGTTGTGGTGCCAGGCCCCTTGGGAGGGGCTCCTCGTGGGCCGACCCAGGGTTAGAGTTAGCCCCCATAAGGCCGGCAGGCCAGATCCTCTGGCTGGGCGGTGAGAGGTGGGCGGGCCGAGGTAAAGGCGCTGGGGTGCGGGATTGTGGGTCCCTGCATTTTGGGGTGGGAGGCTTCAAATGTCGCCGGTTTCTCCAGGGCCCTGTCAGTTCTCCCGCCCTGAATGACCGGCGGCGCCCCTCGCGGCCCGGGTGGCAGCGTTGTGGGAGGGTGAGTCTGGCTTTGGGGCTTGGGGTTCCAGATCCCTGGCGTAGTGGCACCAAAACCCTTGGGAGGGGCCCCTGGGGGGCCGACCTAGGGTTAGGGTTAGCCCCCAGGAGACCGTCAGGCCCAACCGCACACTGTGCGGCGAGCTGAGGTGCGGCCCGAGGTGAAGGCGCTGGGGAGCGGGAGCGTGGGCACCAGCGTTTTGGCACGGGGAGCCTTTGAAGGTCACCGGGGACTCAGAAGGCCCTGCCCTTCTCTCGCCCTCTATGACCCGCGGCGCCCCTAGCAGCCCAGGTGGGGACAGTGCGGCAGGGTGAGTCCGGCTCTGGGGCTCTGAGTCACCAATCCCCAGCATTGCAGAGCCAGGCCGCTTGGGATGTCCCCTCAGGGCCGACCTAGGGTTTTGGTTAGCTGCCAGGAGCCCGGCGGGCCCTATCCACCGGCTCTGAAGCAAGCGGTGGGGTGGGCCTAGGTGAGGGCGCTGGCGAGCAGGATCCTGGGAGCCAACGTTTTTGCGCGGGGAGCCTTCAAAGGTCAGCGTGGGCTCGGAGGGCCCTGCCCGATCTCTTGCCCTGATTGACCGGCGGGGCCTCTAGCGGCTCGGGTGGCTGAAGGGCAGCAGGGTGAGTGCGGCACATGAGCTCGGGGTCCCCATCCCCAGCGTTGCGACGCCAGGCCCCTTGGGAAGTGCCCCTCGGTGGCCGACCTATGGTTAGGGTTAGCCTCCAGGAGCCCCGCAGGCCCGATACACCACCTGTGCGTCGAGCGGAGAGTTGGGCCGAGGTGAGGGTGCTGGTGAACATGAGCCTGGGCCCAAGCGTTTTGGTTCGGTGCGCCTCTGAAGGTCGGCAGGGGTTTGGAGGGCCCTGCCAGTTCTCCCACCCTGAATGAATGGCGGCGCCCCTAGCGGCCTGTGTGGGTTGGGGTGGCAGCGTGCATCCGGCGCTGGGGCTTGGGGGCCCCAATCCCTGGCGTTGCGGCGCCAGGCCCCTTAGGAAGGGACCTTCAGGGGCTGTCCTAGGGTTAGGGTGAGCTCCCAGGAGGCCGGCAGGCCCGAGTCGCTGGCTCTGCGAAGAGCGGAGGTGCGGGCCGAGTTGAGGGTGATGCAGAGCGGGAGCGTGGTCCCCAGCGTTTTGACGCCCTGGGCCTTCGACTGTTGCCATGGCTCAAAGGGCCCTGCCCGTTCTCCTGCCCTGAAGAACCAGCGGCGCCCTTAGCAGCTCCCTTGGCGGTGGAGCGGCAGGGTGAGTCCATGCTGCGGCTCGTGGATCCCCAATCCCCAGCGTTGTGGGGCCAGGCCTCTTGGGAGGGGCTCCTCTTGGGCGGACCTAGGTTTAGAGTTAGCACCCAGGAGGCCAGCAGGCCCAATCCTCTGGCTGGGCGGCGAGAGGTGGGCGGCCCGAGGTAAAGGCGCTGGCGATCGGGAGCGTGGGCCCCTGCATTTTGGCGCAGGAGGCTTCAAATATCGCCGGTTTCTCCAGGGCCCTGTCCCTTCTCCCGCCCTGAATGACGGGCGGCGCCACTAGCAGCCCGGGTGGCGACGTGGCGGCAGGGTGAGTCTGGCTCTGGGTCTTGGGGTCCCTGATCCCCAGTGTAGCGGCACCAGGACCCTTGGGAGGGGCCCCTGGGTGGCTGACCTAGGGTTAGGGTTAGCCCCCAGGAGGCCGGCAGGTGGGATCCGGCCACTGTCCGGGGAGCGGAGGGCGGGGCCGAGGTGAAGGCGTTGGGGAGCGGGAGCGTGGGCACCAGCGTTTTGGCACGGGGAGCCTTTGAAGGCCACCGGGGGCTCGGAAGGCCCTGCCCCTTCTCTCGCCCTGAATGACCCGCAGTGCTCCTAGCGGCCTGGGTGGCGGCGTTGCGGTAGGGTGAGTGTGGCTCTGGGGCTTGAGGTTCCCGATCCCCGGCGAAGCGGCACCAGGACCCTTGGGTGGGGCCCCTGGGTGGCCGACCTAGGGTTAGGGTTAGCACCCGGGAGGCCGGCAGGCGGGATCCGCCCGCTGTGCGTGGAGCGGAGGGGCGGGCCGAGGTGAGGGCGCTGGCGAGCAAGAGCCTGGGCCCAAGCGTTTTGGCACTGGGGGCCTTCGAATGTCTCCGGGGACTCGGCGGGCCCTGCCCATTCTCCTCCCTGAATGACCGGCGGCGCCCCTAGCAGCCCAGGTGGCGGCGGGGCGGCATGTAAGTCCGGGCATAGGGCTCGGGGGTCCCCAGTCCACCGCGTTGCGGCGCCAGGCCCCTTGGGAGGGGCCCCTCGGAGGCTGACCTAGGGTGAGGTTTAGCCCCTAGGATGCCGGCAGGTCCTATTCGCCAGCCGTGTGGAGACTGGAGTGGCGGACCGAGGTGAGGGCACTGGTGAGCGGGAGCGTGGGCCCGGGTGTTTTGGCGCGGGGGGCCTTTGAAGGTCGCCGTGTCTTGGAGGGCCCTGCCCGTGCTCCCGCCCTGAATGAACGGCACCACCCCAAGCCCCCGGGTGGCGGCTGGGTGGCAGGGTGAATCCAGTGCTGAGGCTCGGGGGTCCCCAATCCCCAGCGTTGCGGCGCCAGATCCCTTGGGAGGGGCCCCTCGGGGGTCGATCTAGGGTTGCGGTTAGCCCCCAGGAGGCCGGTGGACCCGATCAGCGGCTGTGCGGCACGCGGAGGGTTGGGCCGAGGTGAGGGCGCTGGCGAGACTGAGCATGAGCCCAAGCGTTTTAGTGCGGGGGGCCTTCGAAGGTCAGTGGGGGCTCGGAGGAACCTGCCCGTTCTCCCGCTCTGAATGACCGGCGGGGCCCCTAGAGGCTCCGGTGCCTGAAGGGCAGCAGGGTGAGACCGGCAATTGGGTTGGGGTCCCCATTCCCGGCGTTGGGGCGCCAGGCCACTTGGGAAGGGCCCCTCCGTGGCCGACCTACAGTTAGGGTTAGCCCCCAGGAGGCCAGCAGGCCCGATACACCGCCTGTGCGTCGAGCGGAGAGTTGGGCCGAGGTGAGGGTGCTGGTGAACATGAGCCCGGGCCCAAGCGTTTTGGTTCGGGGCGCCTTCGAAGGTCGGCGGGGGTTCGAAGGGCCCTGCCCGTTCTCCCACCCTGAATGAATGGCGGCGCCCCTAGCGGCACGTGTGGGGCAGGGCGGCAGGGTGCATCCAGCGCTGGGGCTTGGGGGTTCCCAATCCCCGGCATTGCGGCGCCAGGCCCCTTAGGAAGCGACCCTCGGGGCCGTCCTAGGGTTAGGGTTAGCGCCCAGGAGGCCGGCAGGCCCGATCCGCCGGCTGTGCGAGGAGTGGAGATGCAGGCCGAGTTGAGGGCGATGGCGAGCGGGAGCTGGGCCCCAGCGTTTTGGCGTCCTGGGCCTTTGAATGTTGCCATGGCTCGGAGGGCCCTGCCCTTTCTCCTGCCCTGAAGAACCAGCAACGCCCCTAGCGGCTCCGTTGGCAGTGGGGCGGCAGGGTGAATCACAGGCTGTGGCTCGGGGATCCCCAATCCCCGGCATTGTGGTGCCAGGCCCCTTGGGAGGGGCTCCTCGTGGGCCGACCCAGGGTTAGAGTTAGCCCCCATAAGGCCGGCAGGCCAGATCCTCTGGCTGGGCGGTGAGAGGTGGGCGGGCCGAGGTAAAGGCGCTGGGGTGCGGGATTGTGGGCCCCTGCATTTTGGGGTGGGAGGCTTCAAATGTCGCCGGTTTCTCCAGGGCCCTGTCAGTTCTCCCGCCCTGAATGACCGGCGGCGCCCCTCGCGGCCCGGGTGGCAGCGTTGTGGGAGGGTGAGTCTGGCTTTGGGGCTTGGGGTTCCAGATCCCTGGCGTAGTGGCACCAAAACCCTTGGGAGGGGCCCCTGGGGGGCCGACCTAGGGTTAGGGTTAGCCCCCAGGAGACCGTCAGGCCCAACCGCACACTGTGCGGCGAGCTGAGGTGCGGCCCGAGGTGAAGGCGCTGGGGAGCGGGAGCGTGGGCACCAGCGTTTTGGCACGGGGAGCCTTTGAAGGTCACCGGGGACTCAGAAGGCCCTGCCCTTCTCTCGCCCTCTATGACCCGCGGCGCCCCTAGCGGCCCAGGTGGGGACAGTGCGGCAGGGTGAGTCCGGCTCTGGGGCTCTGAGTCACCAATCCCCAGCATTGCAGAGCCAGGCCGCTTGGGATGTCCCCTCAGGGCCGACCTAGGGTTTTGGTTAGCTGCCAGGAGCCCGGCGGGCCCTATCCACCGGCTCTGAAGCAAGCGGTGGGGTGGGCCTAGGTGAGGGCGCTGGCGAGCAGGATCCTGGGAGCCAACGTTTTTGCGCGGGGAGCCTTCAAAGGTCAGCGTGGGCTCGGAGGGCCCTGCCCGATCTCTTGCCCTGATTGACCGGCGGGGCCTCTAGCGGCTCGGGTGGCTGAAGGGCAGCAGGGTGAGTGCGGCACATGAGCTCGGGGTCCCCATCCCCAGCGTTGCGATGCCAGGCCCCTTGGGAAGTGCCCCTCGGTGGCCGACCTATGGTTAGGGTTAGCCTCCAGGAGCCCCGCAGGCCCGATACACCACCTGTGTGTCGAGCGGAGAATTGGGCCGAGGTGAGGGTGCTGGTGAACATGAGCCTGGGCCCAAGCGTTTTGGTTTGGTGCGCCTCTGAAGGTCGGCAGGGGTTCGGAGGGCCCTGCCAGTTCTCCCACCCTGAATGAATGGCGGCGCCCCTAGCGGCCTGTGTGGGTTGGGGTGGCAGCGTGCATCCGGCGCTGGGGCTTGGGGGCCCCCAATCCCTGGCGTTGCGGCGCCAGGCCCCTTAGGAAGGGACCTTCAGGGGCTGTCCTAGGGTTAGGGTGAGCTCCCAGGAGGCCGGCAGGCCCGAGTCGCTGGCTCTGCGAAGAGCGGAGGTGCGGGCCGAGTTGAGGGTGATGCAGAGCGGGAGCGTGGTCCCCAGCGTTTTGACGCCCTGGGCCTTCGACTGTTGCCATGGCTCAAAGGGCCCTGCCCGTTCTCCTGCCCTGAAGAACCAGCGGCGCCCTTAGCAGCTCCCTTGGCGGTGGAGCGGCAGGGTGAGTCCATGCTGCGGCTCGTGGATCCCCAATCCCCAGCGTTGTGGGGCCAGGCCTCTTGGGAGGGGCTCCTCTTGGGCGGACCTAGGTTTAGAGTTAGCACCCAGGAGGCCAGCAGGCCCAATCCTCTGGCTGGGCGGCGAGAGGTGGGCGGCCCGAGGTAAAGGCGCTGGCGATCGGGAGCGTGGGCCCCTGCATTTTGGCGCAGGAGGCTTCAAATATCGCCGGTTTCTCCAGGGCCCTGTCCCTTCTCCCGCCCTGAATGACGGGCGGCGCCACTAGCAGCCCGGGTGGCGACGTGGCGGCAGGGTGAGTCTGGCTCTGGGTCTTGGGGTCCCTGATCCCCAGTGTAGCGGCACCAGGACCCTTGGGAGGGGCCCCTGGGTGGCTGACCTAGGGTTAGGGTTAGCCCCCAGGAGGCCGGCAGGTGGGATCCGGCCACTGTCCGGGGAGCGGAGGGCGGGGCCGAGGTGAGGGCGTTGGGGAGCGGGAGCGTGGGCACCAGCGTTTTGGCACGGGGAGCCTTTGAAGGCCACCGGGGGCTCGGAAGGCCCTGCCCCTTCTCTCGCCCTGAATGACCCGCAGTGCTCCTAGCGGCCTGGGTGGCGGCGTTGCGGTAGGGTGAGTGTGGCTCTGGGGCTTGAGGTTCCCGATCCCCGGCGAAGCGGCACCAGGACCCTTGGGAGGGGCCCCTGGGTGGCCGACCTAGGGTTAGGGTTAGCACCCGGGAGGCCGGCAGGCGGGATCCGCCCGCTGTGCGTGGAGCGGAGGGGCGGGCCGAGGTGAGGGCGCTGGCGAGCAAGAGCCTGGGCCCAAGCGTTTTGGCACCGGGGGCCTTCGAATGTCTCCGGGGACTCGGCGGGCCCTGCCCATTCTCCTCCCTGAATGACCGGCGGCGCCCCTAGCAGCCCAGGTGGCGGCGGGGCGGCATGTAAGTCCGGGCATAGGGCTCGGGGGTCCCCAGTCCACCGCGTTGCGGCGCCAGGCCCCTTGGGAGGGGCCCCTGGGAGGCTGACCTAGGGTGAGGTTTAGCCCCTAGGATGCCAGCAGGCCCTATTCGCCAGCCGTGTGAAGACTGGAGTGGCGGACCGAGGTGAGGGCACTGGTGAGCGGGAGCATGGGCCCGGGGTTTGGCGCAGGGGGCCTTTGAAGGTCGCCGTGTCTTGGAGGGCCCTGCCCGTGCTCCTGCCCTGAATGAACGGCACCACCCCAAGCCCCCGGGTGGCGGCTCGGTGGCAGGGTGAGTCCAGTGCTGAGGCTCGGGGGTCCCCAATCCCCAGCGTTGCGGCGCCAGATCCCTTGGGAGGGGCCCCTCGGGGGTCGATCTAGGGTTGCGGTTAGCCCCCAGGAGGCCGGTGGACCCGATCAGTGGCTGTGCGGCACGCGGAGGGTTGGGCCGAGGTGAGGGCGCTGGCGAGACTGAGCATGAGCCCAAGCGTTTTAGTGCGGGGGGCCTTCGAAGGTCAGTGGGGGCTCGGAGGAACCTGCCCGTTCTCCCGCTCTGAATGACCGGCGGGGCCCCTAGAGGCTCCGGTGCCTGAAGGGCAGCAGGGTGAGACCGGCACTTGGGTTGGGGTCCCCATTCCCGGCGTTGGGGCGCCAGGCCACTTGGGAAGGGCCCCTCCGTGGCCGACCTACAGTTAGGGTTAGCCCCCAGGAGGCCAGCAGGCCCGATACACCGCCTGTGCGTCGAGCGGAGAGTTGGGCCGAGGTGAGGGTGCTGGTGAACATGAGCCCGGGCCCAAGCGTTTTGGTTCGGGGCGCCTTCGAAGGTCGGCGGGGGTTCGAAGGGCCCTGCCCTTTCTCCCACCCTGAATGAATGGCGGCGCCCCTAGCGGCACGTGTGGGGCAGGGCGGCAGGGTGCATCCAGCGCTGGGGCTTGGGGGTTCCCAATCCCCGGCATTGCGGCGCCAGGCCCCTTAGGAAGCGACCCTCGGGGCCGTCCTAGGGTTAGGGTTAGCGCCCAGGAGGCCGGCAGGCCCGATCCGCCGGCTGTGCGAGGAGTGGAGATGCAGGCCGAGTTGAGGGCGATGGCGAGCGGGAGCTGGGCCCCAGCGTTTTGGCGTCCTGGGCCTTTGAATGTTGCCATGGCTCGGAGGGCCCTGCCCTTTCTCCTGCCCTGAAGAACCAGCAACGCCCCTAGCGGCTCCGTTGGCAGTGGGGCGGCAGGGTGAATCCCAGGCTGCGGCTCGGGGATCCCCAATCCCCGGCGTTGTGGTGCCAGGCCCCTTGGGAGGGGCTCCTCGTGGGCCGACCCAGGGTTAGAGTTAGCCCCCATAAGGCCGGCAGGCCAGATCCTCTGGCTGGGCGGTGAGAGGTGGGCGGGCCGAGGTAAAGGCGCTGGGGTGCGGGATTGTGGGCCCCTGCATTTTGGGGTGGGAGGCTTCAAATGTCGCCGGTTTCTCCAGGGCCCTGTCAGTTCTCCCGCCCTGAATGACCGGCGGCGCCCCTCGCGGCCCGGGTGGCAGCGTTGTGGGAGGGTGAGTCTGGCTTTGGGGCTTGGGGTTCCAGATCCCTGGCGTAGTGGCACCAAAACCCTTGGGAGGGGCCCCTGGGGGGCCGACCTAGGGTTAGGGTTAGCCCCCAGGAGACCGTCAGGCCCAACCGCACACTGTGCGGCGAGCTGAGGTGCGGCCCGAGGTGAAGGCGCTGGGGTGCGGGAGCGTGGGCACCAGCGTTTTGGCACGGGGAGCCTTTGAAGGTCACCTGGGACTCAGAAGGCCCTGCCCTTCTCTCGCCCTCTATGACCCGCGGCGCCCCTAGCGGCCCAGGTGGGGACAGTGCGGCAGGGTGAGTCCGGCTCTGGGGCTCTGAGTCACCAATCCCCAGCATTGCAGAGCCAGGCCGCTTGGGATGTCCCCTCAGGGCCGACCTAGGGTTTTGGTTAGCTGCCAGGAGCCCGGCGGGCCCTATCCACCGGCTCTGAAGCAAGCGGTGGGGTGGGCCTAGGTGAGAGCACTGGCGAGCAGGATCCTGGGAGCCAACGTTTTTGCGCGGGGAGCCTTCAAAGGTCAGCGTGGGCTCGGAGGGCCCTGCCCGATCTCTTGCCCTGATTGACCGGCGGGGCCTCTAGCGGCTCGGGTGGATGAAGGACAGCAGGGTGAGTGCGGCACATGAGCTCGGGGTCCCCATCCCCAGCGTTGTGACGCCAGGCCCCTTGGGAAGTGCCCCTCGGTGGCCGACCTATGGTTAGGGTTAGCCTCCAGGAGCCCCGCAGGCCCGATACACCACCTGTGTGTCGAGCGGAGAGTTGGGCCGAGGTGAGGGTGCTGGTGAACATGAGCCTGGGCCCAAGCGTTTTGGTTCGGTGCGCCTCTGAAGGTCGGCAGGGGTTCGGAGGGCCCTGCCAGTTCTCCCACCCTGAATGAATGGCGGCGCCCCTAGCGGCCTGTGTGGGTTGGGGTGGCAGCGTGCATCCGGCGCTGGGGCTTGGGGGCCCCCAATCCCTGGCGTTGCGGCGCCAGGCCCCTTAGGAAGGGACCTTCAGGGGCTGTCCTAGGGTTAGGGTGAGCTCCCAGGAGGCCGGCAGGCCCGAGTCGCTGGCTCTGCGAAGAGCGGAGGTGCGGGCCGAGTTGAGGGTGATGCAGAGCGGGAGCGTGGTCCCCAGCGTTTTGACGCCCTGGGCCTTCGACTGTTGCCATGGCTCAAAGGGCCCTGCCCGTTCTCCTGCCCTGAAGAACCAGCGGCACCCTTAGCAGCTCCCTTGGCGGTGGAGCGGCAGGGTGAGTCCATGCTGCGGCTCGTGGATCCCCAATCCCCAGCGTTGTGGGGCCAGGCCTCTTGGGAGGGGCTCCTCTTGGGCGGACCTAGGTTTAGAGTTAGCACCCAGGAGGCCAGCAGGCCCAATCCTCTGGCTGGGCGGCGAGAGGTGGGCGGCCCGAGGTAAAGGCGCTGGCGATCGGGAGCGTGGGCCCCTGCATTTTGGCGCAGGAGGCTTCAAATATCGCCGGTTTCTCCAGGGCCCTGTCCCTTCTCCCGCCCTGAATGACGGGCGGCGCCACTAGCAGCCCGGGTGGCGACGTGGCGGCAGGGTGAGTCTGGCTCTGGGTCTTGGGGTCCCTGATCCCCAGTGTAGCGGCACCAGGACCCTTGGGAGGGGCCCCTGGGTGGCTGACCTAGGGTTAGGGTTAGCCCCCAGGAGGCCGGCAGGTGGGATCCGGCCACTGTCCGGGGAGCGGAGGGCGGGGCCGAGGTGAGGGCGTTGGGGAGCGGGAGCGTGGGCACCAGCGTTTTGGCACGGGGAGCCTTTGAAGGCCACCGGGGGCTCGGAAGGCCCTGCCCCTTCTCTCGCCCTGAATGACCCGCAGTACTCCTAGCGGCCTGGGTGGCGGCGTTGCGGTAGGGTGAGTGTGGCTCTGGGGCTTGAGGTTCCCGATCCCCGGCGAAGCGGCACCAGGACCCTTGGGAGGGGCCCCTGGGTGGCCGACCTAGGGTTAGGGTTAGCACCCGGGAGGCCGGCAGGCGGGATCCGCCCGCTGTGCCTGGAGCGGAGGGGCGGGCCGAGGTGAGGGCGCTGGCGAGCAAGAGCCTGGGCCCAAGCGTTTTGGCACCGGGGGCCTTCGAATGTCTCCGGGGACTCGGCGGGCCCTGCCCATTCTCCTCCCTGAATGACCGGCGGCGCCCCTAGCAGCCCAGGTGGCGGCGGGGCGGCATGTAAGTCCGGGCATAGGGCTCGGGGGTCCCCAGTCCACCGCGTTGCGGCGCCAGGCCCCTTGGGAGGGGCCCCTGGGAGGCTGACCTAGGGTGAGGTTTAGCCCCTAGGATGCCGGCAGGCCCTATTCGCCAGCCGTGTGAAGACTGGAGTGGCGGACCGAGGTGAGGGCACTGGTGAGCGGGAGCATGGGCCCGGGGTTTGGCGCAGGGGGCCTTTGAAGGTCGCCGTGTCTTGAAGGGCCCTGCCCGTGCTCCCGCCCTGAATGAACGGCACCACCCCAAGCCCCCGGGTGGCGGCTCGGTGGCAGGGTGAGTTCAGTGCTGAGGCTCGGGGGTCCCCAATCCCCAGCGTTGCGGCGCCAGATCCCTTGGGAGGGGCCCCTCGGGGGTCGATCTAGGGTTGCGGTTAGCCCCCAGGAGGCCGGTGGACCCGATCAGTGGCTGTGCGGCACGCGGAGGGTTGGGCCGAGGTGAGGGCGCTGGCGAGACTGAGCATGAGCCCAAGCGTTTTAGTGCGGGGGGCCTTCGAAGGTCAGTGGGGGCTCGGAGGAACCTGCCCGTTCTCCCGCTCTGAATGACCGGCGGGGCCCCTAGAGGCTCCGGTGCCTGAAGGGCAGCAGGGTGAGACCGGCACTTGGGTTGGGGTCCCCATTCCCGGCGTTGGGGCGCCAGGCCACTTGGGAAGGGCCCCTCCGTGGCCGACCTACAGTTAGGGTTAGCCCCCAGGAGGCCAGCAGGCCCGATACACCGCCTGTGCGTCGAGCGGAGAGTTGGGCCGAGGTGAGGGTGCTGGTGAACATGAGCCCGGGCCCAAGCGTTTTGGTTCGGGGCGCCTTCGAAGGTCGGCGGGGGTTCGAAGGGCCCTGCCCGTTCTCCCACCCTGAATGAATGGCGGCGCCCCTAGCGGCACGTGTGGGGCAGGGCGGCAGGGTGCATCCAGCGCTGGGGCTTGGGGGTTCCCAATCCCCGGCATTGCGGCGCCAGGCCCCTTAGGAAGCGACCCTCGGGGCCGTCCTAAGGTTAGGGTTAGCGCCCAGGAGGCCGGCAGGCCCGATCCGCCGGCTGTGCGAAGAGTGGAGATGCAGGCCGAGTTGAGGGCGATGGCGAGCGGGAGCTGGGCCCCAGCGTTTTGGCGTCCTGGGCCTTTGAATGTTGCCATGGCTCGGAGGGCCCTGCCCTTTCTCCTGCCCTGAAGAACCAGCAACGCCCCTAGCGGCTCCGTTGGCAGTGGGGCGGCAGGGTGAATCCCAGGCTGCGGCTCGGGGATCCCCAATCCCCGGCGTTGTGGTGCCAGGCCCCTTGGGAGGGGCTCCTCGTGGGCCGACCCAGGGTTAGAGTTAGCCCCCATAAGGCCGGCAGGCCAGATCCTCTGGCTGGGCGGTGAGAGGTGGGCGGGCCGAGGTAAAGGCGCTGGGGTGCGGGATTGTGGGCCCCTGCATTTTGGGGTGGGAGGCTTCAAATGTCGCCGGTTTCTCCAGGGCCCTGTCAGTTCTCCCGCCCTGAATGACCGGCGGCGCCCCTCGCGGCCCGGGTGGCAGCGTTGTGGGAGGGTGAGTCTGGCTTTGGGGCTTGGGGTTCCAGATCCCTGGCGTAGTGGCACCAAAACCCTTGGGAGGGGCCCCTGGGGGGCCGACCTAGGGTTAGGGTTAGCCCCCAGGAGACCGTCAGGCCCAACCGCACAGTGTGCGGCGAGCTGAGGTGCGGCCCGAGGTGAAGGCGCTGGGGTGCGGGAGCGTGGGCACCAGCGTTTTGGCACGGGGAGCCTTTGAAGGTCACCGGGGACTCAGAAGGCCCTGCCCTTCTCTCGCCCTCTATGACCCGCGGCGCCCCTAGCGGCCCAGGTGGGGACAGTGCGGCAGGGTGAGTCCGGCTCTGGGGCTCTGAGTCACCAATCCCCAGCATTGCAGAGCCAGGCCGCTTGGGATGTCCCCTCAGGGCCGACCTAGGGTTTTGGTTAGCTGCCAGGAGCCCGGCGGGCCCTATCCACCGGCTCTGAAGCAAGCGGTGGGGTGGGCCTAGGTGAGGGCGCTGGCGAGCAGGATCCTTGGAGCCAACGTTTTTGCGCGGGGAGCCTTCAAAGGTCAGCGTGGGCTCGGAGGGCCCTGCCCGATCTCTTGCCCTGATTGACCGGCGGGGCCTCTAGCGGCTCGGGTGGATGAAGGACAGCAGGGTGAGTGCGGCACATGAGCTCGGGGTCCCCATCCCCAGCGTTGCGACGCCAGGCCCCTTGGGAAGTGCCCCTCGGTGGCCGACCTATGGTTAGGGTTAGCCTCCAGGAGCCCCGCAGGCCCGATACACCACCTGTGTGTCGAGCGGAGAGTTGGGCCGAGGTGAGGGTGCTGGTGAACATGAGCCTGGGCCCAAGCGTTTTGGTTCGGTGCGCCTCTGAAGGTCGGCAGGGGTTCGGAGGGCCCTGCCAGTTCTCCCACCCTGAATGAATGGCGGCGCCCCTAGCGGCCTGTGTGGGTTGGGGTGGCAGCGTGCATCCGGCGCTGGGGCTTGGGGGCCCCCAATCCCTGGCGTTGCGGCGCCAGGCCCCTTAGGAAGGGACCTTCAGGGGCTGTCCTAGGGTTAGGGTGAGCTCCCAGGAGGCCGGCAGGCCCGAGTCGCTGGCTCTGCGAAGAGCGGAGGTGCGGGCCGAGTTGAGGGTGATGCAGAGCGGGAGCGTGGTCCCCAGCGTTTTGACGCCCTGGGCCTTCGACTGTTGCCATGGCTCAAAGGGCCCTGCCCGTTCTCCTGCCCTGAAGAACCAGCGGCACCCTTAGCAGCTCCCTTGGCGGTGGAGCGGCAGGGTGAGTCCATGCTGCGGCTCGTGGATCCCCAATCCCCAGCGTTGTGGGGCCAGGCCTCTTGGGAGGGGCTCCTCTTGGGCGGACCTAGGTTTAGAGTTAGCACCCAGGAGGCCAGCAGGCCCAATCCTCTGGCTGGGCGGCGAGAGGTGGGCGGCCCGAGGTAAAGGCGCTGGCGATCGGGAGCGTGGGCCCCTGCATTTTGGCGCAGGAGGCTTCAAATATCGCCGGTTTCTCCAGGGCCCTGTCCCTTCTCCCGCCCTGAATGACGGGCGGCGCCACTAGCAGCCCGGGTGGCGACGTGGCGGCAGGGTGAGTCTGGCTCTGGGTCTTGGGGTCCCTGATCCCCAGTGTAGCGGCACCAGGACCCTTGGGAGGGGCCCCTGGGTGGCTGACCTAGGGTTAGGGTTAGCCCCCAGGAGGCCGGCAGGTGGGATCCGGCCACTGTCCGGGGAGCGGAGGGCGGGGCCGAGGTGAGGGCGTTGGGGAGCGGGAGCGTGGGCACCAGCGTTTTGGCACGGGGAGCCTTTGAAGGCCACCGGGGGCTCGGAAGGCCCTGCCCCTTCTCTCGCCCTGAATGACCCGCAGTGCTCCTAGCGGCCTGGGTGGCGGCGTTGCGGTAGGGTGAGTGTGGCTCTGGGGCTTGAGGTTCCCGATCCCCGGCGAAGCGGCACCAGGACCCTTGGGAGGGGCCCCTGGGTGGCCGACCTAGGGTTAGGGTTAGCACCCGGGAGGCCGGCAGGCGGGATCCGCCCACTGTGCGTGGAGCGGAGGGGCGGGCCGAGGTGAGGGCGCTGGCGAGCAAGAGCCTGGGCCCAAGCGTTTTGGCACCGGGGGCCTTCGAATGTCTCCGGGGACTCGGCGGGCCCTGCCCATTCTCCTCCCTGAATGACCGGCGGCGCCCCTAGCAGCCCAGGTGGCGGCGGGGCGGCATGTAAGTCCGGGCATAGGGCTCGGGGGTCCCCAGTCCACCGCGTTGCGGCGCCAGGCCCCTTGGGAGGGGCCCCTGGGAGGCTGACCTAGGGTGAGGTTTAGCCCCTAGGATGCCGGCAGGCCCTATTCGCCAGCCGTGTGAAGACTGGAGTGGCGGACCGAGGTGAGGGCACTGGTGAGCGGGAGCATGGGCCCGGGGTTTGGCGCAGGGGGCCTTTGAAGGTCGCCGTGTCTTGGAGGGCCCTGCCCGTGCTCCCGCCCTGAATGAACGGCACCACCCCAAGCCCCCGGGTGGCGGCTCGGTGGCAGGGTGAGTTCAGTGCTGAGGCTCGGGGGTCCCCAATCCCCAGCGTTGCGGCGCCAGATCCCTTGGGAGGGGCCCCTCGGGGGTCGATCTAGGGTTGCGGTTAGCCCCCAGGAGGCCGGTGGACCCGATCAGTGGCTGTGCGGCACGCGGAGGGTTGGGCCGAGGTGAGGGCGCTGGCGAGACTGAGCATGAGCCCAAGCGTTTTAGTGCGGGGGGCCTTCGAAGGTCAGTGGGGGCTCGGAGGAACCTGCCCGTTCTCCCGCTCTGAATGACCGGCGGGGCCCCTAGAGGCTCCGGTGCCTGAAGGGCAGCAGGGTGAGACCGGCACTTGGGTTGGGGTCCCCATTCCCGGCGTTGGGGCGCCAGGCCACTTGGGAAGGGCCCCTCCGTGGCCGACCTACAGTTAGGGTTAGCCCCCAGGAGGCCAGCAGGCCCGATACACCGCCTGTGCGTCGAGCGGAGAGTTGGGCCGAGGTGAGGGTGCTGGTGAACATGAGCCCGGGCCCAAGCGTTTTGGTTCGGGGCGCCTTCGAAGGTCGGCGGGGGTTCGAAGGGCCCTGCCCGTTCTCCCACCCTGAATGAATGGCGGCGCCCCTAGCGGCACGTGTGGGGCAGGGCGGCAGGGTGCATCCAGCGCTGGGGCTTGGGGGTTCCCAATCCCCGGCATTGCGGCGCCAGGCCCCTTAGGAAGCGACCCTCGGGGCCGTCCTAAGGTTAGGGTTAGCGCCCAGGAGGCCGGCAGGCCCGATCCGCCGGCTGTGCGAAGAGTGGAGATGCAGGCCGAGTTGAGGGCGATGGCGAGCGGGAGCTGGGCCCCAGCGTTTTGGCGTCCTGGGCCTTTGAATGTTGCCATGGCTCGGAGGGCCCTGCCCTTTCTCCTGCCCTGAAGAACCAGCAACGCCCCTAGCGGCTCCGTTGGCAGTGGGGCGGCAGGGTGAATCCCAGGCTGCGGCTCGGGGATCCCCAATCCCCGGCGTTGTGGTGCCAGGCCCCTTGGGAGGGGCTCCTCGTGGGCCGACCCAGGGTTAGAGTTAGCCCCCATAAGGCCGGCAGGCCAGATCCTCTGGCTGGGCGGTGAGAGGTGGGCGGGCCGAGGTAAAGGCGCTGGGGTGCGGGATTGTGGGCCCCTGCATTTTGGGGTGGGAGGCTTCAAATGTCGCCGGTTTCTCCAGGGCCCTGTCAGTTCTCCCGCCCTGAATGACCGGCGGCGCCCCTCGCGGCCCGGGTGGCAGCGTTGTGGGAGGGTGAGTCTGGCTTTGGGGCTTGGGGTTCCAGATCCCTGGCTTAGTGGCACCAAAACCCTTGGGAGGGGCCCCTGGGGGGCCGACCTAGGGTTAGGGTTAGCCCCCAGGAGACCGTCAGGCCCAACCGCACAGTGTGCGGCGAGCTGAGGTGCGGCCCGAGGTGAAGGCGCTGGGGTGCGGGAGCGTGGGCACCAGCGTTTTGGCACTGGGAGCCTTTGAAGGTCACCGGGGACTCAGAAGGCCCTGCCCTTCTCTCGCCCTCTATGACCCGCGGCGCCCCTAGCGGCCCAGGTGGGGACAGTGCGGCAGGGTGAGTCCGGCTCTGGGGCTCTGAGTCACCAATCCCCAGCATTGCAGAGCCAGGCCGCTTGGGATGTCCCCTCAGGGCCGACCTAGGGTTTTGGTTAGCTGCCAGGAGCCCGGCGGGCCCTATCCACCGGCTCTGAAGCAAGCGGTGGGGTGGGCCTAGGTGAGGGCGCTGGCGAGCAGGATCCTTGGAGCCAACGTTTTTGCGCGGGGAGCCTTCAAAGGTCAGCGTGGGCTCGGAGGGCCCTGCCCGATCTCTTGCCCTGATTGACCGGCGGGGCCTCTAGCGGCTCGGGTGGATGAAGGACAGCAGGGTGAGTGCGGCACATGAGCTCGGGGTCCCCATCCCCAGCGTTGCGACGCCAGGCCCCTTGGGAAGTGCCCCTCGGTGGCCGACCTATGGTTAGGGTTAGCCTCCAGGAGCCCCGCAGGCCCGATACACCACCTGTGTGTCGAGCGGAGAGTTGGGCCGAGGTGAGGGTGCTGGTGAACATGAGCCTGGGCCCAAGCGTTTTGGTTCGGTGCGCCTCTGAAGGTCGGCAGGGGTTCGGAGGGCCCTGCCAGTTCTCCCACCCTGAATGAATGGCGGCGCCCCTAGCGGCCTGTGTGGGTTGGGGTGGCAGCGTGCATCCGGCGCTGGGGCTTGGGGGCCCCCAATCCCTGGCGTTGCGGCGCCAGGCCCCTTAGGAAGGGACCTTCAGGGGCTGTCCTAGGGTTAGGGTGAGCTCCCAGGAGGCCGGCAGGCCCGAGTCGCTGGCTCTGCGAAGAGCGGAGGTGCGGGCCGAGTTGAGGGTGATGCAGAGCGGGAGCGTGGTCCCCAGCGTTTTGACGCCCTGGGCCTTCGACTGTTGCCATGGCTCAAAGGGCCCTGCCCGTTCTCCTGCCCTGAAGAACCAGCGGCACCCTTAGCAGCTCCCTTGGCGGTGGAGCGGCAGGGTGAGTCCATGCTGCGGCTCGTGGATCCCCAATCCCCAGCGTTGTGGGGCCAGGCCTCTTGGGAGGGGCTCCTCTTGGGCGGACCTAGGTTTAGAGTTAGCACCCAGGAGGCCAGCAGGCCCAATCCTCTGGCTGGGCGGCGAGAGGTGGGCGGCCCGAGGTAAAGGCGCTGGCGATCGGGAGCGTGGGCCCCTGCATTTTGGCGCAGGAGGCTTCAAATATCGCCGGTTTCTCCAGGGCCCTGTCCCTTCTCCCGCCCTGAATGACGGGCGGCGCCACTAGCAGCCCGGGTGGCGACGTGGCGGCAGGGTGAGTCTGGCTCTGGGTCTTGGGGTCCCTGATCCCCAGTGTAGCGGCACCAGGACCCTTGGGAGGGGCCCCTGGGTGGCTGACCTAGGGTTAGGGTTAGCCCCCAGGAGGCCGGCAGGTGGGATCCGGCCACTGTCCGGGGAGCGGAGGGCGGGGCCGAGGTGAGGGCGTTGGGGAGCGGGAGCGTGGGCACCAGCGTTTTGGCACGGGGAGCCTTTGAAGGCCACCGGGGGCTCGGAAGGCCCTGCCCCTTCTCTCGCCCTGAATGACCCGCAGTGCTCCTAGCGGCCTGGGTGGCGGCGTTGCGGTAGGGTGAGTGTGGCTCTGGGGCTTGAGGTTCCCGATCCCCGGCGAAGCGGCACCAGGACCCTTGGGAGGGGCCCCTGGGTGGCCGACCTAGGGTTAGGGTTAGCACCCGGGAGGCCGGCAGGCGGGATCCGCCCACTGTGCGTGGAGCGGAGGGGCGGGCCGAGGTGAGGGCGCTGGCGAGCAAGAGCCTGGGCCCAAGCGTTTTGGCACCGGGGGCCTTCGAATGTCTCCGGGGACTCGGCGGGCCCTGCCCATTCTCCTCCCTGAATGACCGGCGGCGCCCCTAGCAGCCCAGGTGGCGGCGGGGCGGCATGTAAGTCCGGGCATAGGGCTCGGGGGTCCCCAGTCCACCGCGTTGCGGCGCCAGGCCCCTTGGGAGGGGCCCCTGGGAGGCTGACCTAGGGTGAGGTTTAGCCCCTAGGATGCCGGCAGGCCCTATTCGCCAGCCGTGTGAAGACTGGAGTGGCGGACCGAGGTGAGGGCACTGGTGAGCGGGAGCATGGGCCCGGGGTTTGGCGCAGGGGGCCTTTGAAGGTCGCCGTGTCTTGGAGGGCCCTGCCCGTGCTCCCGCCCTGAATGAACGGCACCACCCCAAGCCCCCGGGTGGCGGCTCGGTGGCAGGGTGAGTTCAGTGCTGAGGCTCGGGGGTCCCCAATCCCCAGCGTTGCGGCGCCAGATCCCTTGGGAGGGGCCCCTCGGGGGTCGATCTAGGGTTGCGGTTAGCCCCCAGGAGGCCGGTGGACCCGATCAGTGGCTGTGCGGCACGCGGAGGGTTGGGCCGAGGTGAGGGCGCTGGCGAGACTGAGCATGAGCCCAAGCGTTTTAGTGCGGGGGGCCTTCGAAGGTCAGTGGGGGCTCGGAGGAACCTGCCCGTTCTCCCGCTCTGAATGACCGGCGGGGCCCCTAGAGGCTCCGGTGCCTGAAGGGCAGCAGGGTGAGACCGGCACTTGGGTTGGGGTCCCCATTCCCGGCGTTGGGGCGCCAGGCCACTTGGGAAGGGCCCCTCCGTGGCCGACCTACAGTTAGGGTTAGCCCCCAGGAGGCCAGCAGGCCCGATACACCGCCTGTGCGTCGAGCGGAGAGTTGGGCCGAGGTGAGGGTGCTGGTGAACATGAGCCCGGGCCCAAGCGTTTTGGTTCGGGGCGCCTTCGAAGGTCGGCGGGGGTTCGAAGGGCCCTGCCCGTTCTCCCACCCTGAATGAATGGCGGCGCCCCTAGCGGCACGTGTGGGGCAGGGCGGCAGGGTGCATCCAGCGCTGGGGCTTGGGGGTTCCCAATCCCCGGCATTGCGGCGCCAGGCCCCTTAGGAAGCGACCCTCGGGGCCGTCCTAAGGTTAGGGTTAGCGCCCAGGAGGCCGGCAGGCCCGATCCGCCGGCTGTGCGAAGAGTGGAGATGCAGGCCGAGTTGAGGGCGATGGCGAGCGGGAGCTGGGCCCCAGCGTTTTGGCGTCCTGGGCCTTTGAATGTTGCCATGGCTCGGAGGGCCCTGCCCTTTCTCCTGCCCTGAAGAACCAGCAACGCCCCTAGCGGCTCCGTTGGCAGTGGGGCGGCAGGGTGAATCCCAGGCTGCGGCTCGGGGATCCCCAATCCCCGGCGTTGTGGTGCCAGGCCCCTTGGGAGGGGCTCCTCGTGGGCCGACCCAGGGTTAGAGTTAGCCCCCATAAGGCCGGCAGGCCAGATCCTCTGGCTGGGCGGTGAGAGGTGGGCGGGCCGAGGTAAAGGCGCTGGGGTGCGGGATTGTGGGCCCCTGCATTTTGGGGTGGGAGGCTTCAAATGTCGCCGGTTTCTCCAGGGCCCTGTCAGTTCTCCCGCCCTGAATGACCGGCGGCGCCCCTCGCGGCCCGGGTGGCAGCGTTGTGGGAGGGTGAGTCTGGCTTTGGGGCTTGGGGTTCCAGATCCCTGGCTTAGTGGCACCAAAACCCTTGGGAGGGGCCCCTGGGGGGCCGACCTAGGGTTAGGGTTAGCCCCCAGGAGACCGTCAGGCCCAACCGCACAGTGTGCGGCGAGCTGAGGTGCGGCCCGAGGTGAAGGCGCTGGGGTGCGGGAGCGTGGGCACCAGCGTTTTGGCACGGGGAGCCTTTGAAGGTCACCGGGGACTCAGAAGGCCCTGCCCTTCTCTCGCCCTCTATGACCCGCGGCGCCCCTAGCGGCCCAGGTGGGGACAGTGCGGCAGGGTGAGTCCGGCTCTGGGGCTCTGAGTCACCAATCCCCAGCATTGCAGAGCCAGGCCGCTTGGGATGTCCCCTCAGGGCCGACCTAGGGTTTTGGTTAGCTGCCAGGAGCCCGGCGGGCCCTATCCACCGGCTCTGAAGCAAGCGGTGGGGTGGGCCTAGGTGAGGGCGCTGGCGAGCAGGATCCTTGGAGCCAACGTTTTTGCGCGGGGAGCCTTCAAAGGTCAGCGTGGGCTCGGAGGGCCCTGCCCGATCTCTTGCCCTGATTGACCGGCGGGGCCTCTAGCGGCTCGGGTGGATGAAGGACAGCAGGGTGAGTGCGGCACATGAGCTCGGGGTCCCCATCCCCAGCGTTGCGACGCCAGGCCCCTTGGGAAGTGCCCCTCGGTGGCCGACCTATGGTTAGGGTTAGCCTCCAGGAGCCCCGCAGGCCCGATACACCACCTGTGTGTCGAGCGGAGAGTTGGGCCGAGGTGAGGGTGCTGGTGAACATGAGCCTGGGCCCAAGCGTTTTGGTTCGGTGCGCCTCTGAAGGTCGGCAGGGGTTCGGAGGGCCCTGCCAGTTCTCCCACCCTGAATGAATGGCGGCGCCCCTAGCGGCCTGTGTGGGTTGGGGTGGCAGCGTGCATCCGGCGCTGGGGCTTGGGGGCCCCCAATCCCTGGCGTTGCGGCGCCAGGCCCCTTAGGAAGGGACCTTCAGGGGCTGTCCTAGGGTTAGGGTGAGCTCCCAGGAGGCCGGCAGGCCCGAGTCGCTGGCTCTGCGAAGAGCGGAGGTGCGGGCCGAGTTGAGGGTGATGCAGAGCGGGAGCGTGGTCCCCAGCGTTTTGACGCCCTGGGCCTTCGACTGTTGCCATGGCTCAAAGGGCCCTGCCCGTTCTCCTGCCCTGAAGAACCAGCGGCACCCTTAGCAGCTCCCTTGGCGGTGGAGCGGCAGGGTGAGTCCATGCTGCGGCTCGTGGATCCCCAATCCCCAGCGTTGTGGGGCCAGGCCTCTTGGGAGGGGCTCCTCTTGGGCGGACCTAGGTTTAGAGTTAGCACCCAGGAGGCCAGCAGGCCCAATCCTCTGGCTGGGCGGCGAGAGGTGGGCGGCCCGAGGTAAAGGCGCTGGCGATCGGGAGCGTGGGCCCCTGCATTTTGGCGCAGGAGGCTTCAAATATCGCCGGTTTCTCCAGGGCCCTGTCCCTTCTCCCGCCCTGAATGACGGGCGGCGCCACTAGCAGCCCGGGTGGCGACGTGGCGGCAGGGTGAGTCTGGCTCTGGGTCTTGGGGTCCCTGATCCCCAGTGTAGCGGCACCAGGACCCTTGGGAGGGGCCCCTGGGTGGCTGACCTAGGGTTAGGGTTAGCCCCCAGGAGGCCGGCAGGTGGGATCCGGCCACTGTCCGGGGAGCGGAGGGCGGGGCCGAGGTGAGGGCGTTGGGGAGCGGGAGCGTGGGCACCAGCGTTTTGGCACGGGGAGCCTTTGAAGGCCACCGGGGGCTCGGAAGGCCCTGCCCCTTCTCTCGCCCTGAATGACCCGCAGTGCTCCTAGCGGCCTGGGTGGCGGCGTTGCGGTAGGGTGAGTGTGGCTCTGGGGCTTGAGGTTCCAGATCCCCGGCGAAGCGGCACCAGGACCCTTGGGAGGGGCCCCTGGGTGGCCGACCTAGGGTTAGGGTTAGCACCCGGGAGGCCGGCAGGCGGGATCCGCCCGCTGTGCGTGGAGCGGAGGGGCGGGCCGAGGTGAGGGCGCTGGCGAGCAAGAGCCTGGGCCCAAGCGTTTTGGCACCGGGGGCCTTCGAATGTCTCCGGGGACTCGGCGGGCCCTGCCCATTCTCCTCCCTGAATGACCGGCGGCGCCCCTAGCAGCCCAGGTGGCGGCGGGGCGGCATGTAAGTCCGGGCATAGGGCTCGGGGGTCCCCAGTCCACCGCGTTGCGGCGCCAGGCCCCTTGGGAGGGGCCCCTGGGAGGCTGACCTAGGGTGAGGTTTAGCCCCTAGGATGCCGGCAGGCCCTATTCGCCAGCCGTGTGAAGACTGGAGTGGCGGACCGAGGTGAGGGCACTGGTGAGCGGGAGCATGGGCCCGGGGTTTGGCGCAGGGGGCCTTTGAAGGTCGCCGTGTCTTGGAGGGCCCTGCCCGTGCTCCCGCCCTGAATGAACGGCACCACCCCAAGCCCCCGGGTGGCGGCTCGGTGGCAGGGTGAGTTCAGTGCTGAGGCTCGGGGGTCCCCAATCCCCAGCGTTGCGGCGCCAGATCCCTTGGGAGGGGCCCCTCGGGGGTCGATCTAGGGTTGCGGTTAGCCCCCAGGAGGCCGGTGGACCCGATCAGTGGCTGTGCGGCACGCGGAGGGTTGGGCCGAGGTGAGGGCGCTGGCGAGACTGAGCATGAGCCCAAGCGTTTTAGTGCGGGGGGCCTTCGAAGGTCAGTGGGGGCTCGGAGGAACCTGCCCGTTCTCCCGCTCTGAATGACCGGCGGGGCCCCTAGAGGCTCCGGTGCCTGAAGGGCAGCAGGGTGAGACCGGCACTTGGGTTGGGGTCCCCATTCCCGGCGTTGGGGCGCCAGGCCACTTGGGAAGGGCCCCTCCGTGGCCGACCTACAGTTAGGGTTAGCCCCCAGGAGGCCAGCAGGCCCGATACACCGCCTGTGCGTCGAGCGGAGAGTTGGGCCGAGGTGAGGGTGCTGGTGAACATGAGCCCGGGCCCAAGCGTTTTGGTTCGGGGCGCCTTCGAAGGTCGGCGGGGGTTCGAAGGGCCCTGCCCGTTCTCCCACCCTGAATGAATGGCGGCGCCCCTAGCGGCACGTGTGGGGCAGGGCGGCAGGGTGCATCCAGCGCTGGGGCTTGGGGGTTCCCAATCCCCGGCATTGCGGCGCCAGGCCCCTTAGGAAGCGACCCTCGGGGCCGTCCTAAGGTTAGGGTTAGCGCCCAGGAGGCCGGCAGGCCCGATCCGCCGGCTGTGCGAAGAGTGGAGATGCAGGCCGAGTTGAGGGCGATGGCGAGCGGGAGCTGGGCCCCAGCGTTTTGGCGTCCTGGGCCTTTGAATGTTGCCATGGCTCGGAGGGCCCTGCCCTTTCTCCTGCCCTGAAGAACCAGCAACGCCCCTAGCGGCTCCGTTGGCAGTGGGGCGGCAGGGTGAATCCCAGGCTGCGGCTCGGGGATCCCCAATCCCCGGCGTTGTGGTGCCAGGCCCCTTGGGAGGGGCTCCTCGTGGGCCGACCCAGGGTTAGAGTTAGCCCCCATAAGGCCGGCAGGCCAGATCCTCTGGCTGGGCGGTGAGAGGTGGGCGGGCCGAGGTAAAGGCGCTGGGGTGCGGGATTGTGGGCCCCTGCATTTTGGGGTGGGAGGCTTCAAATGTCGCCGGTTTCTCCAGGGCCCTGTCAGTTCTCCCGCCCTGAATGACCGGCGGCGCCCCTCGCGGCCCGGGTGGCAGCGTTGTGGGAGGGTGAGTCTGGCTTTGGGGCTTGGGGTTCCAGATCCCTGGCTTAGTGGCACCAAAACCCTTGGGAGGGGCCCCTGGGGGGCCGACCTAGGGTTAGGGTTAGCCCCCAGGAGACCGTCAGGCCCAACCGCACAGTGTGCGGCGAGCTGAGGTGCGGCCCGAGGTGAAGGCGCTGGGGTGCGGGAGCGTGGGCACCAGCGTTTTGGCACGGGGAGCCTTTGAAGGTCACCGGGGACTCAGAAGGCCCTGCCCTTCTCTCGCCCTCTATGACCCGCGGCGCCCCTAGCGGCCCAGGTGGGGACAGTGCGGCAGGGTGAGTCCGGCTCTGGGGCTCTGAGTCACCAATCCCCAGCATTGCAGAGCCAGGCCGCTTGGGATGTCCCCTCAGGGCCGACCTAGGGTTTTGGTTAGCTGCCAGGAGCCCGGCGGGCCCTATCCACCGGCTCTGAAGCAAGCGGTGGGGTGGGCCTAGGTGAGGGCGCTGGCGAGCAGGATCCTTGGAGCCAACGTTTTTGCGCGGGGAGCCTTCAAAGGTCAGCGTGGGCTCGGAGGGCCCTGCCCGATCTCTTGCCCTGATTGACCGGCGGGGCCTCTAGCGGCTCGGGTGGATGAAGGACAGCAGGGTGAGTGCGGCACATGAGCTCGGGGTCCCCATCCCCAGCGTTGCGACGCCAGGCCCCTTGGGAAGTGCCCCTCGGTGGCCGACCTATGGTTAGGGTTAGCCTCCAGGAGCCCCGCAGGCCCGATACACCACCTGTGTGTCGAGCGGAGAGTTGGGCCGAGGTGAGGGTGCTGGTGAACATGAGCCTGGGCCCAAGCGTTTTGGTTCGGTGCGCCTCTGAAGGTCGGCAGGGGTTCGGAGGGCCCTGCCAGTTCTCCCACCCTGAATGAATGGCGGCGCCCCTAGCGGCCTGTGTGGGTTGGGGTGGCAGCGTGCATCCGGCGCTGGGGCTTGGGGGCCCCCAATCCCTGGCGTTGCGGCGCCAGGCCCCTTAGGAAGGGACCTTCAGGGGCTGTCCTAGGGTTAGGGTGAGCTCCCAGGAGGCCGGCAGGCCCGAGTCGCTGGCTCTGCGAAGAGCGGAGGTGCGGGCCGAGTTGAGGGTGATGCAGAGCGGGAGCGTGGTCCCCAGCGTTTTGACGCCCTGGGCCTTCGACTGTTGCCATGGCTCAAAGGGCCCTGCCCGTTCTCCTGCCCTGAAGAACCAGCGGCACCCTTAGCAGCTCCCTTGGCGGTGGAGCGGCAGGGTGAGTCCATGCTGCGGCTCGTGGATCCCCAATCCCCAGCGTTGTGGGGCCAGGCCTCTTGGGAGGGGCTCCTCTTGGGCGGACCTAGGTTTAGAGTTAGCACCCAGGAGGCCAGCAGGCCCAATCCTCTGGCTGGGCGGCGAGAGGTGGGCGGCCCGAGGTAAAGGCGCTGGCGATCGGGAGCGTGGGCCCCTGCATTTTGGCGCAGGAGGCTTCAAATATCGCCGGTTTCTCCAGGGCCCTGTCCCTTCTCCCGCCCTGAATGACGGGCGGCGCCACTAGCAGCCCGGGTGGCGACGTGGCGGCAGGGTGAGTCTGGCTCTGGGTCTTGGGGTCCCTGATCCCCAGTGTAGCGGCACCAGGACCCTTGGGAGGGGCCCCTGGGTGGCTGACCTAGGGTTAGGGTTAGCCCCCAGGAGGCCGGCAGGTGGGATCCGGCCACTGTCCGGGGAGCGGAGGGCGGGGCCGAGGTGAGGGCGTTGGGGAGCGGGAGCGTGGGCACCAGCGTTTTGGCACGGGGAGCCTTTGAAGGCCACCGGGGGCTCGGAAGGCCCTGCCCCTTCTCTCGCCCTGAATGACCCGCAGTGCTCCTAGCGGCCTGGGTGGCGGCGTTGCGGTAGGGTGAGTGTGGCTCTGGGGCTTGAGGTTCCAGATCCCCGGCGAAGCGGCACCAGGACCCTTGGGAGGGGCCCCTGGGTGGCCGACCTAGGGTTAGGGTTAGCACCCGGGAGGCCGGCAGGCGGGATCCGCCCGCTGTGCGTGGAGCGGAGGGGCGGGCCGAGGTGAGGGCGCTGGCGAGCAAGAGCCTGGGCCCAAGCGTTTTGGCACCGGGGGCCTTCGAATGTCTCCGGGGACTCGGCGGGCCCTGCCCATTCTCCTCCCTGAATGACCGGCGGCGCCCCTAGCAGCCCAGGTGGCGGCGGGGCGGCATGTAAGTCCGGGCATAGGGCTCGGGGGTCCCCAGTCCACCGCGTTGCGGCGCCAGGCCCCTTGGGAGGGGCCCCTGGGAGGCTGACCTAGGGTGAGGTTTAGCCCCTAGGATGCCGGCAGGCCCTATTCGCCAGCCGTGTGAAGACTGGAGTGGCGGACCGAGGTGAGGGCACTGGTGAGCGGGAGCATGGGCCCGGGGTTTGGCGCAGGGGGCCTTTGAAGGTCGCCGTGTCTTGGAGGGCCCTGCCCGTGCTCCCGCCCTGAATGAACGGCACCACCCCAAGCCCCCGGGTGGCGGCTCGGTGGCAGGGTGAGTTCAGTGCTGAGGCTCGGGGGTCCCCAATCCCCAGCGTTGCGGCGCCAGATCCCTTGGGAGGGGCCCCTCGGGGGTCGATCTAGGGTTGCGGTTAGCCCCCAGGAGGCCGGTGGACCCGATCAGTGGCTGTGCGGCACGCGGAGGGTTGGGCCGAGGTGAGGGCGCTGGCGAGACTGAGCATGAGCCCAAGCGTTTTAGTGCGGGGGGCCTTCGAAGGTCAGTGGGGGCTCGGAGGAACCTGCCCGTTCTCCCGCTCTGAATGACCGGCGGGGCCCCTAGAGGCTCCGGTGCCTGAAGGGCAGCAGGGTGAGACCGGCACTTGGGTTGGGGTCCCCATTCCCGGCGTTGGGGCGCCAGGCCACTTGGGAAGGGCCCCTCCGTGGCCGACCTACAGTTAGGGTTAGCCCCCAGGAGGCCAGCAGGCCCGATACACCGCCTGTGCGTCGAGCGGAGAGTTGGGCCGAGGTGAGGGTGCTGGTGAACATGAGCCCGGGCCCAAGCGTTTTGGTTCGAGGCGCCTTCGAAGGTCGGCGGGGGTTCGAAGGGCCCTGCCCGTTCTCCCACCCTGAATGAATGGCGGCGCCCCTAGCGGCACGTGTGGGGCAGGGCGGCAGGGTGCATCCAGCGCTGGGGCTTGGGGGTTCCCAATCCCCGGCATTGCGGCGCCAGGCCCCTTAGGAAGCGACCCTCGGGGCCGTCCTAAGGTTAGGGTTAGCGCCCAGGAGGCCGGCAGGCCCGATCCGCCGGCTGTGCGAAGAGTGGAGATGCAGGCCGAGTTGAGGGCGATGGCGAGCGGGAGCTGGGCCCCAGCGTTTTGGCGTCCTGGGCCTTTGAATGTTGCCATGGCTCGGAGGGCCCTGCCCTTTCTCCTGCCCTGAAGAACCAGCAACGCCCCTAGCGGCTCCGTTGGCAGTGGGGCGGCAGGGTGAATCCCAGGCTGCGGCTCGGGGATCCCCAATCCCCGGCGTTGTGGTGCCAGGCCCCTTGGGAGGGGCTCCTCGTGGGCCGACCCAGGGTTAGAGTTAGCCCCCATAAGGCCGGCAGGCCAGATCCTCTGGCTGGGCGGTGAGAGGTGGGCGGGCCGAGGTAAAGGCGCTGGGGTGCGGGATTGTGGGCCCCTGCATTTTGGGGTGGGAGGCTTCAAATGTCGCCGGTTTCTCCAGGGCCCTGTCAGTTCTCCCGCCCTGAATGACCGGCGGCGCCCCTCGCGGCCCGGGTGGCAGCGTTGTGGGAGGGTGAGTCTGGCTTTGGGGCTTGGGGTTCCAGATCCCTGGCTTAGTGGCACCAAAACCCTTGGGAGGGGCCCCTGGGGGGCCGACCTAGGGTTAGGGTTAGCCCCCAGGAGACCGTCAGGCCCAACCGCACAGTGTGCGGCGAGCTGAGGTGCGGCCCGAGGTGAAGGCGCTGGGGTGCGGGAGCGTGGGCACCAGCGTTTTGGCACGGGGAGCCTTTGAAGGTCACCGGGGACTCAGAAGGCCCTGCCCTTCTCTCGCCCTCTATGACCCGCGGCGCCCCTAGCGGCCCAGGTGGGGACAGTGCGGCAGGGTGAGTCCGGCTCTGGGGCTCTGAGTCACCAATCCCCAGCATTGCAGAGCCAGGCCGCTTGGGATGTCCCCTCAGGGCCGACCTAGGGTTTTGGTTAGCTGCCAGGAGCCCGGCGGGCCCTATCCACCGGCTCTGAAGCAAGCGGTGGGGTGGGCCTAGGTGAGGGCGCTGGCGAGCAGGATCCTTGGAGCCAACGTTTTTGCGCGGGGAGCCTTCAAAGGTCAGCGTGGGCTCGGAGGGCCCTGCCCGATCTCTTGCCCTGATTGACCGGCGGGGCCTCTAGCGGCTCGGGTGGATGAAGGACAGCAGGGTGAGTGCGGCACATGAGCTCGGGGTCCCCATCCCCAGCGTTGCGACGCCAGGCCCCTTGGGAAGTGCCCCTCGGTGGCCGACCTATGGTTAGGGTTAGCCTCCAGGAGCCCCGCAGGCCCGATACACCACCTGTGTGTCGAGCGGAGAGTTGGGCCGAGGTGAGGGTGCTGGTGAACATGAGCCTGGGCCCAAGCGTTTTGGTTCGGTGCGCCTCTGAAGGTCGGCAGGGGTTCGGAGGGCCCTGCCAGTTCTCCCACCCTGAATGAATGGCGGCGCCCCTAGCGGCCTGTGTGGGTTGGGGTGGCAGCGTGCATCCGGCGCTGGGGCTTGGGGGCCCCCAATCCCTGGCGTTGCGGCGCCAGGCCCCTTAGGAAGGGACCTTCAGGGGCTGTCCTAGGGTTAGGGTGAGCTCCCAGGAGGCCGGCAGGCCCGAGTCGCTGGCTCTGCGAAGAGCGGAGGTGCGGGCCGAGTTGAGGGTGATGCAGAGCGGGAGCGTGGTCCCCAGCGTTTTGACGCCCTGGGCCTTCGACTGTTGCCATGGCTCAAAGGGCCCTGCCCGTTCTCCTGCCCTGAAGAACCAGCGGGCCCTTAGCAGCTCCCTTGGCGGTGGAGCGGCAGGGTGAGTCCATGCTGCGGCTCGTGGATCCCCAATCCCCAGCGTTGTGGGGCCAGGCCTCTTGGGAGGGGCTCCTCTTGGGCGGACCTAGGTTTAGAGTTAGCACCCAGGAGGCCAGCAGGCCCAATCCTCTGGCTGGGCGGCGAGAGGTGGGCGGCCCGAGGTAAAGGCGCTGGCGATCGGGAGCGTGGGCCCCTGCATTTTGGCGCAGGAGGCTTCAAATATCGCCGGTTTCTCCAGGGCCCTGTCCCTTCTCCCGCCCTGAATGACGGGCGGCGCCACTAGCAGCCCGGGTGGCAACGTGGCGGCAGGGTGAGTCTGGCTCTGGGTCTTGGGGTCCCTGATCCCCAGTGTAGCGGCACCAGGACCCTTGGGAGGGGCCCCTGGGTGGCTGACCTAGGGTTAGGGTTAGCCCCCAGGAGGCCGGCAGGTGGGATCCGGCCACTGTCCGGGGAGCGGAGGGCGGGGCCGAGGTGAGGGCGTTGGGGAGCGGGAGCGTGGGCACCAGCGTTTTGGCACGGGGAGCCTTTGAAGGCCACCGGGGGCTCGGAAGGCCCTGCCCCTTCTCTCGCCCTGAATGACCCGCAGTGCTCCTAGCGGCCTGGGTGGCGGCGTTGCGGTAGGGTGAGTGTGGCTCTGGGGCTTGAGGTTCCCGATCCCCGGCGAAGCGGCACCAGGACCCTTGGGAGGGGCCCCTGGGTGGCCGACCTAGGGTTAGGGTTAGCACCCGGGAGGCCGGCAGGCGGGATCCGCCCGCTGTGCGTGGAGCGGAGGGGCGGGCCGAGGTGAGGGCGCTGGCGAGCAAGAGCCTGGGCCCAAGCGTTTTGGCACCGGGGGCCTTCGAATGTCTCCGGGGACTCGGCGGGCCCTGCCCATTCTCCTCCCTGAATGACCGGCGGCGCCCCTAGCAGCCCAGGTGGCGGCGGGGCGGCATGTAAGTCCGGGCATAGGGCTCGGGGGTCCCCAGTCCACCGCGTTGCGGCGCCAGGCCCCTTGGGAGGGGCCCCTGGGAGGCTGACCTAGGGTGAGGTTTAGCCCCTAGGATGCCGGCAGGCCCTATTCGCCAGCCGTGTGAAGACTGGAGTGGCGGACCGAGGTGAGGGCACTGGTGAGCGGGAGCATGGGCCCGGGGTTTGGCGCGGGGGGCCTTTGAAGGTCGCCGTGTCTTGGAGGGCCCTGCCCGTGCTCCCGCCCTGAATGAACGGCACCACCCCAAGCCCCCGGGTGGCGGCTCGGTGGCAGGGTGAGTCCAGTGCTGAGGCTCGGGGGTCCCCAATCCCCAGCGTTGCGGCGCCAGATCCCTTGGGAGGGGCCCCTCGGGGGTCGATCTAGGGTTGCGGTTAGCCCCCAGGAGGCCGGTGGACCCGATCAGTGGCTGTGCGGCACGCGGAGGGTTGGGCCGAGGTGAGGGCGCTGGCGAGACTGAGCATGAGCCCAAGCGTTTTAGTGCGGGGGGCCTTCGAAGGTCAGTGGGGGCTCGGAGGAACCTGCCCGTTCTCCCGCTCTGAATGACCGGCGGGGCCCCTAGAGGCTCCGGTGCCTGAAGGGCAGCAGGGTGAGACCGGCACTTGGGTTGGGGTCCCCATTCCCGGCGTTGGGGCGCCAGGCCACTTGGGAAGGGCCCCTCCGTGGCCGACCTACAGTTAGGGTTAGCCCCCAGGAGGCCAGCAGGCCCGATACACCGCCTGTGCGTCGAGCGGAGAGTTGGGCCGAGGTGAGGGTGCTGGTGAACATGAGCCCGGGCCCAAGCGTTTTGGTTCGGGGCGCCTTCGAAGGTCGGCGGGGGTTCGAAGGGCCCTGCCCGTTCTCCCACCCTGAATGAATGGGGGCGCCCCTAGCGGCACGTGTGGGGCAGGGCGGCAGGGTGCATCCAGCGCTGGAGCTTGGGGGTTCCCAATCCCCGGCATTGCGGCGCCAGGCCCCTTAGGAAGCGACCCTCGGGGCCGTCCTAGGGTTAGGGTTAGCGCCCAGGAGGCCGGCAGGCCCGATCCGCCGGCTGTGCGAGGAGTGGAGATGCAGGCCGAGTTGAGGGCGATGGCGAGCGGGAGCTGGGCCCCAGCGTTTTGGCGTCCTGGGCCTTTGAATGTTGCCATGGCTCGGAGGGCCCTGCCCTTTCTCCTGCCCTGAAGAACCAGCAACGCCCCTAGCGGCTCCGTTGGCAGTGGGGCGGCAGGGTGAATCCCAGGCTGCGGCTCGGGGATCCCCAATCCCCGGCGTTGTGGTGCCAGGCCCCTTGGGAGGGGCTCCTCGTGGGCCGACCCAGGGTTAGAGTTAGCCCCCATAAGGCCGGCAGGCC
Source organism: Ursus americanus (assembly GCF_024610735.1). Lineage (NCBI taxonomy): Eukaryota > Metazoa > Chordata > Mammalia > Carnivora > Ursidae > Ursus > Ursus americanus. Next base: position 1,879,792 of record NW_028273625.1, read on the forward strand.
AGATCCTCTGGCTGGGCGGTGAGAGGTGGGCGGGCCGAGGTAAAGGCGCTGGGGTGCGGGATTGTGGGCCCCTGCATTTTGGGGTGGGAGGCTTCAAATGTCGCCGGTTTCTCCAGGGCCCTGTCAGTTCTCCCGCCCTGAATGACCGGCGGCGCCCCTCGCGGCCCGGGTGGCAGCGTTGTGGGAGGGTGAGTCTGGCTTTGGGGCTTGGGGTTCCAGATCCCTGGCGTAGTGGCACCAAAACCCTTGGGAGGGGCCCCTGGGGGGCCGACCTAGGGTTAGGGTTAGCCCCCAGGAGACCGTCAGGCCCAACCGCACACTGTGCGGCGAGCTGAGGTGCGGCCCGAGGTGAAGGCGCTGGGGTGCGGGAGCCTGGGCACCAGCGTTTTGGCACGGGGAGCCTTTGAAGGTCACCGGGGACTCAGAAGGCCCTGCCCTTCTCTCGCCCTCTATGACCCGCGGCGCCCCTAGCGGCCCAGGTGGGGACAGTGCGGCAGGGTGAGTCCGGCTCTGGGGCTCTGAGTCACCAATCCCCAGCATTGCAGAGCCAGGCCGCTTGGGATGTCCCCTCAGGGCCGACCTAGGGTTTTGGTTAGCTGCCAGGAGCCCGGCGGGCCCTATCCACCGGCTCTGAAGCAAGCGGTGGGGTGGGCCTAGGTGAGGGCGCTGGCGAGCAGGATCCTGGGAGCCAACGTTTTTGCGCGGGGAGCCTTCAAAGGTCAGCGTGGGCTCGGAGGGCCCTGCCCGATCTCTTGCCCTGATTGACCGGCGGGGCCTCTAGCGGCTCGGGTGGATGAAGGACAGCAGGGTGAGTGCGGCACATGAGCTCGGGGTCCCCATCCCCAGCGTTGCGACGCCAGGCCCCTTGGGAAGTGCCCCTCGGTGGCCGACCTATGGTTAGGGTTAGCCTCCAGGAGCCCCGCAGGCCCGATACACCACCTGTGTGTCGAGCGGAGAGTTGGGCCGAGGTGAGGGTGCTGGTGAACATGAGCCTGGGCCCAAGCGTTTTGGTTCGGTGCGCCTCTGAAGGTCGGCAGGGGTTTGGAGGGCCCTGCCAGTTCTCCCACCCGGAATGAATGGCGGCGCCCCTAGCGGCCTGTGTGGGTTGGGGTGGCAGCGTGCATCCGGCGCTGGGGCTTGGGGGTCCCCAATCCCTGGCGTTGCGGCGCCAGGCCCCTTAGGAAGGGACCTTCAGGGGCTGTCCTAGGGTTAGGGTGAGCTCCCAGGAGGCCGGCAGGCCCGAGTCGCTGGCTCTGCGAAGAGCGGAGGTGCGGGCCGAGTTGAGGGTGATGCAGAGCGGGAGCGTGGTCCCCAGCGTTTTGACGCCCTGGGCCTTCGACTGTTGCCATGGCTCAAAGGGCCCTGCCCGTTCTCCTGCCCTGAAGAACCAGCGGCACCCTTAGCAGCTCCCTTGGCGGTGGAGCGGCAGGGTGAGTCCATGCTGCGGCTCGTGGATCCCCAATCCCCAGCGTTGTGGGGCCAGGCCTCTTGGGACGGGCTCCTCTTGGGCGGACCTAGGTTTAGAGTTAGCACCCAGGAGGCCAGCAGGCCCAATCCTCTGGCTGGGCGGCGAGAGGTGGGCGGCCCGAGGTAAAGGCGCTGGCGATCGGGAGCGTGGGCCCCTGCATTTTGGCGCAGGAGGCTTCAAATATCGCCGGTTTCTCCAGGGCCCTGTCCCTTCTCCCGCCCTGAATGACGGGCGGCGCCACTAGCAGCCCGGGTGGCGACGTGGCGGCAGGGTGAGTCTGGCTCTGGGTCTTGGGGTCCCTGATCCCCAGTGTAGCGGCACCAGGACCCTTGGGAGGGGCCCCTGGGTGGCTGACCTAGGGTTAGGGTTAGCCCCCAGGAGGCCGGCAGGTGGGATCCGGCCACTGTCCCGGGAGCGGAGGGCGGGGCCGAGGTGAGGGCGTTGGGGAGCGGGAGCGTGGGCACCAGCGTTTTGGCACGGGGAGCCTTTGAAGGCCACCGGGGGCTCGGAAGGCCCTGACCCTTCTCTCGCCCTGAATGACCCGCAGTGCTCCTAGCGGCCTGGGTGGCGGCGTTGCGGTAGGGTGAGTGTGGCTCTGGGGCTTGAGGTTCCCGATCCCCGGCGAAGCGGCACCAGGACCCTTGGGAGGGGCCCCTGGGTGGCCGACCTAGGGTTAGGGTTAGCACCCGGGAGGCCGGCAGGCGGGATCCGCCCGCTGTGCGTGGAGCGGAGGGGCGGGCCGAGGTGAGGGCGCTGGCGAGCAAGAGCCTGGGCCCAAGCGTTTTGGCACCGGGGGCCTTCGAATGTCTCCGGGGACTCGGCGGGCCCTGCCCATTCTCCTCCCTGAATGACCGGCGGCGCCCCTAGCAGCCCAGGTGGCGGCGGGGCGGCATGTAAGTCCGGGCATAGGGCTCGGGGGTCCCCAGTCCACCGCGTTGCGGCGCCAGGCCCCTTGGGAGGGGCCCCTGGGAGGCTGACCTAGGGTGAGGTTTAGCCCCTAGGATGCCGGCAGGCCCTATTCGCCAGCCGTGTGAAGACTGGAGTGGCGGACCGAGGTGAGGGCACTGGTGAGCGGGAGCATGGGCCCGGGGTTTGGCGCGGGGGGCCTTTGAAGGTCGCCGTGTCTTGGAGGGCCCTGCCCGTGCTCCCGCCCTGAATGAACGGCACCACCCCAAGCCCCCGGGTGGCGGCTCGGTGGCAGGGTGAGTCCAGTGCTGAGGCTCGGGGGTCCCCAATCCCCAGCGTTGCGGCGCCAGATCCCTTGGGAGGGGCCCCTCGGGGGTCGATCTAGGGTTGCGGTTAGCCCCCAGGAGGCCGGTGGACCCGATCAGTGGCTGTGCGGCACGCGGAGGGTTGGGCCGAGGTGAGGGCGCTGGCGAGACTGAGCATGAGCCCAAGCGTTTTAGTGCGGGGGGCCTTCGAAGGTCAGTGGGGGCTCGGAGGAACCTGCCCGTTCTCCCGCTCTGAATGACCGGCGGGGCCCCTAGAGGCTCCGGTGCCTGAAGGGCAGCAGGGTGAGACCGGCACTTGGGTTGGGGTCCCCATTCCCGGCGTTGGGGCGCCAGGCCACTTGGGAAGGGCCCCTCCGTGGCCGACCTACAGTTAGGGTTAGCCCCCAGGAGGCCAGCAGGCCCGATACACCGCCTGTGCGTCGAGCGGAGAGTTGGGCCGAGGTGAGGGTGCTGGTGAACATGAGCCCGGGCCCAAGCGTTTTGGTTCGGGGCGCCTTCGAAGGTCGGCGGGGGTTCGAAGGGCCCTGCCCGTTCTCCCACCCTGAATGAATGGCGGCGCCCCTAGCGGCACGTGTGGGGCAGGGCGGCAGGGTGCATCCAGCGCTGGGGCTTGGGGGTTCCCAATCCCCGGCATTGCGGCGCCAGGCCCCTTAGGAAGCGACCCTCGGGGCCGTCCTAGGGTTAGGGTTAGCGCCCAGGAGGCCGGCAGGCCCGATCCGCCGGCTGTGCGAAGAGTGGAGATGCAGGCCGAGTTGAGGGCGATGGCGAGCGGGAGCTGGGCCCCAGCGTTTTGGCGTCCTGGGCCTTTGAATGTTGCCATGGCTCGGAGGGCCCTGCCCTTTCTCCTGCCCTGAAGAACCAGCAACGCCCCTAGCGGCTCCGTTGGCAGTGGGGCGGCAGGGTGAATCCCAGGCTGCGGCTCGGGGATCCCCAATCCCCGGCGTTGTGGTGCCAGGCCCCTTGGGAGAGGCTCCTCGTGGGCCGACCCAGGGTTAGAGTTAGCCCCCATAAGGCCGGCAGGCCAGATCCTCTGGCTGGGCGGTGAGAGGTGGGCGGGCCGAGGTAAAGGCGCTGGGGTGCGGGATTGTGGGCCCCTGCATTTTGGGGTGGGAGGCTTCAAATGTCGCCGGTTTCTCCAGGGCCCTGTCAGTTCTCCCGCCCTGAATGACCGGCGGCGCCCCTCGCGGCCCGGGTGGCAGCGTTGTGGGAGGGTGAGTCTGGCTTTGGGGCTTGGGGTTCCAGATCCCTGGCTTAGTGGCACCAAAACCCTTGGGAGGGGCCCCTGGGGGGCCGACCTAGGGTTAGGGTTAGCCCCCAGGAGACCGTCAGGCCCAACCGCACAGTGTGCGGCGAGCTGAGGTGCGGCCCGAGGTGAAGGCGCTGGGGTGCGGGAGCGTGGGCACCAGCGTTTTGGCACGGGGAGCCTTTGAAGGTCACCGGGGACTCAGAAGGCCCTGCCCTTCTCTCGCCCTCTATGACCCGCGGCGCCCCTAGCGGCCCAGGTGGGGACAGTGCGGCAGGGTGAGTCCGGCTCTGGGGCTCTGAGTCACCAATCCCCAGCATTGCAGAGCCAGGCCGCTTGGGATGTCCCCTCAGGGCCGACCTAGGGTTTTGGTTAGCTGCCAGGAGCCCGGCGGGCCCTATCCACCGGCTCTGAAGCAAGCGGTGGGGTGGGCCTAGGTGAGGGCGCTGGCGAGCAGGATCCTGGGAGCCAACGTTTTTGCGCGGGGAGCCTTCAAAGGTCAGCGTGGGCTCGGAGGGCCCTGCCCGATCTCTTGCCCTGATTGACCGGCGGGGCCTCTAGCGGCTCGGGTGGATGAAGGACAGCAGGGTGAGTGCGGCACATGAGCTCGGGGTCCCCATCCCCAGCGTTGCGACGCCAGGCCCCTTGGGAAGTGCCCCTCGGTGGCCGACCTATGGTTAGGGTTAGCCTCCAGGAGCCCCGCAGGCCCGATACACCACCTGTGTGTCGAGCGGAGAGTTGGGCCGAGGTGAGGGTGCTGGTGAACATGAGCCTGGGCCCAAGCGTTTTGGTTCGGTGCGCCTCTGAAGGTCGGCAGGGGTTTGGAGGGCCCTGCCAGTTCTCCCACCCTGAATGAATGGCGGCACCCCTAGCGGCCTGTGTGGGTTGGGGTGGCAGCGTGCATCCGGCGCTGGGGCTTGGGGGCCCCCAATCCCTGGCGTTGCGGCGCCAGGCCCCTTAGGAAGGGACCTTCAGGGGCTGTCCTAGGGTTAGGGTGAGCTCCCAGGAGGCCGGCAGGCCCGAGTCGCTGGCTCTGCGAAGAGCGGAGGTGCGGGCCGAGTTGAGGGTGATGCAGAGCGGGAGCGTGGTCCCCAGCGTTTTGACGCCCTGGGCCTTCGACTGTTGCCATGGCTCAAAGGGCCCTGCCCGTTCTCCTGCCCTGAAGAACCAGCGGCGCCCTTAGCAGCTCCCTTGGCGGTGGAGCGGCAGGGTGAGTCCATGCTGCGGCTCGTGGATCCCCAATCCCCAGCGTTGTGGGGCCAGGCCTCTTGGGAGGGGCTCCTCTTGGGCGGACCTAGGTTTAGAGTTAGCACCCAGGAGGCCAGCAGGCCCAATCCTCTGGCTGGGCGGCGAGAGGTGGGCGGCCCGAGGTAAAGGCGCTGGCGATCGGGAGCGTGGGCCCCTGCATTTTGGCGCAGGAGGCTTCAAATATCGCCGGTTTCTCCAGGGCCCTGTCCCTTCTCCCGCCCTGAATGACGGGCGGCGCCACTAGCAGCCCGGGTGGCGACGTGGCGGCAGGGTGAGTCTGGCTCTGGGTCTTGGGGTCCCTGATCCCCAGTGTAGCGGCACCAGGACCCTTGGGAGGGGCCCCTGGGTGGCTGACCTAGGGTTAGGGTTAGCCCCCAGGAGGCCGGCAGGTGGGATCCGGCCACTGTCCGGGGAGCGGAGGGCGGGGCCGAGGTGAAGGCGTTGGGGAGCGGGAGCGTGGGCACCAGCGTTTTGGCACGGGGAGCCTTTGAAGGCCACCGGGGGCTCGGAAGGCCCTGCCCCTTCTCTCGCCCTGAATGACCCGCAGTGCTCCTAGCGGCCTGGGTGGCGGCGTTGCGGTAGGGTGAGTGTGGCTCTGGGGCTTGAGGTTCCCGATCCCCGGCGAAGCGGCACCAGGACCCTTGGGAGGGGCCCCTGGGTGGCCGACCTAGGGTTAGGGTTAGCACCCGGGAGGCCGGCAGGCGGGATCCGCCCGCTGTGCGTGGAGCGGAGGGGCGGGCCGAGGTGAGGGCGCTGGCGAGCAAGAGCCTGGGCCCAAGCGTTTTGGCACCGGGGGCCTTCGAATGTCTCCGGGGACTCGGCGGGCCCTGCCCATTCTCCTCCCTGAATGACCGGCGGCGCCCCTAGCAGCCCAGGTGGCGGCGGGGCGGCATGTAAGTCCGGGCATAGGGCTCGGGGGTCCCCAGTCCACCGCGTTGCGGCGCCAGGCCCCTTGGGAGGGGCCCCTGGGAGGCTGACCTAGGGTGAGGTTTAGCCCCTAGGATGCCGGCAGGCCCTATTCGCCAGCCGTGTGAAGACTGGAGTGGCGGACCGAGGTGAGGGCACTGGTGAGCGGGAGCATGGGCCCGGGGTTTGGCGCAGGGGGCCTTTGAAGGTCGCCGTGTCTTGGAGGGCCCTGCCCGTGCTCCCGCCCTGAATGAACGGCACCACCCCAAGCCCCCGGGTGGCGGCTCGGTGGCAGGGTGAGTTCAGTGCTGAGGCTCGGGGGTCCCCAATCCCCAGCGTTGCGGCGCCAGATCCCTTGGGAGGGGCCCCTCGGGGGTCGATCTAGGGTTGCGGTTAGCCCCCAGGAGGCCGGTGGACCCGATCAGTGGCTGTGCGGCACGCGGAGGGTTGGGCCGAGGTGAGGGCGCTGGCGAGACTGAGCATGAGCCCAAGCGTTTTAGTGCGGGGGGCCTTCGAAGGTCAGTGGGGGCTCGGAGGAACCTGCCCGTTCTCCCGCTCTGAATGACCGGCGGGGCCCCTAGAGGCTCCGGTGCCTGAAGGGCAGCAGGGTGAGACCGGCACTTGGGTTGGGGTCCCCATTCCCGGCGTTGGGGCGCCAGGCCACTTGGGAAGGGCCCCTCCGTGGCCGACCTACAGTTAGGGTTAGCCCCCAGGAGGCCAGCAGGCCCGATACACCGCCTGTGCGTCGAGCGGAGAGTTGGGCCGAGGTGAGGGTGCTGGTGAACATGAGCCCGGGCCCAAGCGTTTTGGTTCGGGGCGCCTTCGAAGGTCGGCGGGGGTTCGAAGGGCCCTGCCCGTTCTCCCACCCTGAATGAATGGCGGCGCCCCTAGCGGCACGTGTGGGGCAGGGCGGCAGGGTGCATCCAGCGCTGGGGCTTGGGGGTTCCCAATCCCTGGCATTGCGGCGCCAGGCCCCTTAGGAAGCGACCCTCGGGGCCGTCCTAGGGTTAGGGTTAGCGCCCAGGAGGCCGGCAGGCCCGATCCGCCGGCTGTGCGAAGAGTGGAGATGCAGGCCGAGTTGAGGGCGATGGCGAGCGGGAGCTGGGCCCCAGCGTTTTGGCGTCCTGGGCCTTTGAATGTTGCCATGGCTCGGAGGGCCCTGCCCTTTCTCCTGCCCTGAAGAACCAGCAACGCCCCTAGCGGCTCCGTTGGCAGTGGGGCGGCAGGGTGAATCCCAGGCTGCGGCTCGGGGATCCCCAATCCCCGGCGTTGTGGTGCCAGGCCCCTTGGGAGAGGCTCCTCGTGGGCCGACCCAGGGTTAGAGTTAGCCCCCATAAGGCCGGCAGGCCAGATCCTCTGGCTGGGCGGTGAGAGGTGGGCGGGCCGAGGTAAAGGCGCTGGGGTGCGGGATTGTGGGCCCCTGCATTTTGGGGTGGGAGGCTTCAAATGTCGCCGGTTTCTCCAGGGCCCTGTCAGTTCTCCCGCCCTGAATGACCGGCGGCGCCCCTCGCGGCCCGGGTGGCAGCGTTGTGGGAGGGTGAGTCTGGCTTTGGGGCTTGGGGTTCCAGATCCCTGGCTTAGTGGCACCAAAACCCTTGGGAGGGGCCCCTGGGGGGCCGACCTAGGGTTAGGGTTAGCCCCCAGGAGACCGTCAGGCCCAACCGCACAGTGTGCGGCGAGCTGAGGTGCGGCCCGAGGTGAAGGCGCTGGGGTGCGGGAGCGTGGGCACCAGCGTTTTGGCACTGGGAGCCTTTGAAGGTCACCGGGGACTCAGAAGGCCCTGCCCTTCTCTCGCCCTCTATGACCCGCGGCGCCCCTAGCGGCCCAGGTGGGGACAGTGCGGCAGGGTGAGTCCGGCTCTGGGGCTCTGAGTCACCAATCCCCAGCATTGCAGAGCCAGGCCGCTTGGGATGTCCCCTCAGGGCCGACCTAGGGTTTTGGTTAGCTGCCAGGAGCCCGGCGGGCCCTATCCACCGGCTCTGAAGCAAGCGGTGGGGTGGTCCTAGGTGAGGGCGCTGGCGAGCAGGATCCTGGGAGCCAACGTTTTTGCGCGGGGAGCCTTCAAAGGTCAGCGTGGGCTCGGAGGGCCCTGCCCGATCTCTTGCCCTGATTGACCGGCGGGGCCTCTAGCGGCTCGGGTGGATGAAGGACAGCAGGGTGAGTGCGGCACATGAGCTCGGGGTCCCCATCCCCAGCGTTGCGACGCCAGGCCCCTTGGGAAGTGCCCCTCGGTGGCTGACCTATGGTTAGGGTTAGCCTCCAGGAGCCCCGCAGGCCCGATACACCACCTGTGTGTCGAGCGGAGAGTTGGGCCGAGGTGAGGGTGCTGGTGAACATGAGCCTGGGCCCAAGCGTTTTGGTTCGGTGCACCTCTGAAGGTCGGCAGGGGTTTGGAGGGCCCTGCCAGTTCTCCCACCCTGAATGAATGGCGGCGCCCCTAGCGGCCTGTGTGGGTTGGGGTGGCAGCGTGCATCCGGCGCTGGGGCTTGGGGGCCCCCAATCCCTGGCGTTGCGGCGCCAGGCCCCTTAGGAAGGGACCTTCAGGGGCTGTCCTAGGGTTAGGGTGAGCTCCCAGGTGGCCAGCAGGCCCGAGTCGCTGGCTCTGCGAAGAGCGGAGGTGCGGGCCGAGTTGAGGGTGATGCAGAGCGGGAGCGTGGTCCCCAGCGTTTTGACGCCCTGGGCCTTCGACTGTTGCCATGGCTCAAAGGGCCCTGCCCGTTCTCCTGCCCTGAAGAACCAGCGGCGCCCTTAGCAGCTCCCTTGGCGGTGGAGCGGCAGGGTGAGTCCATGCTGCGGCTCGTGGATCCCCAATCCCCAGCGTTGTGGGGCCAGGCCTCTTGGGAGGGGCTCCTCTTGGGCGGACCTAGGTTTAGAGTTAGCACCCAGGAGGTCAGCAGGCCCAATCCTCTGGCTGGGCGGCGAGAGGTGGGCGGCCCGAGGTAAAGGCGCTGGCGATCGGGAGCGTGGGCCCCTGCATTTTGGCGCAGGAGGCTTCAAATATCGCCGGTTTCTCCAGGGCCCTGTCCCTTCTCCCGCCCTGAATGACGGGCGGCGCCACTAGCAGCCCGGCTGGCGACGTGGCGGCAGGGTGAGTCTGGCTCTGGGTCTTGGGGTCCCTGATCCCCAGTGTAGCGGCACCAGGACCCTTGGGAGGGGCCCCTGGGTGGCTGACCTAGGGTTAGGGTTAGCCCCCAGGAGGCCGGCAGGTGGGATCCGGCCACTGTCCGGGGAGCGGAGGGCGGGGCCGAGGTCAAGGCGTTAGGGAGCGGGAGCGTGGGCACCAGCGTTTTGGCACGGGGAGCCTTTGAAGGCCACCGGGGGCTCGGAAGGCCCTGCCCCTTCTCTCGCCCTGAATGACCCGCAGTGCTCCTAGCGGCCTGGGTGGCGGCGTTGCGGTAGGGTGAGTGTGGCTCTGGGGCTTGAGGTTCCCGATCCCCGGCGAAGCGGCACCAGGACCCTTGGGAGGGGCCCCTGGGTGGCCGACCTAGGGTTAGGGTTAGCACCCGGGAGGCCGGCAGGCGGGATCCGCCCGCTGTGCGTGGAGCGGAGGGGCGGGCCGAGGTGAGGGCGCTGGCGAGCAAGAGCCTGGGCCCAAGCGTTTTGGCACCGGGGGCCTTCGAATGTCTCCGGGGACTCGGCGGGCCCTGCCCATTCTCCTCCCTGAATGACCGGCGGCGCCCCTAGCAGCCCAGGTGGCGGCGGGGCGGCATGTAAGTCCGGGCATAGGGCTCGGGGGTCCCCAGTCCACCGCGTTGCGGCGCCAGGCCCCTTGGGAGGGGCCCCTGGGAGGCTGACCTAGGGTGAGGTTTAGCCCCTAGGATGCCGGCAGGCCCTATTCGCCAGCCGTGTGAAGACTGGAGTGGCGGACCGAGGTGAGGGCACTGGTGAGCGGGAGCATGGGCCCAGGGTTTGGCGCGGGGGGCCTTTGAAGGTCGCCGTGTCTTGGAGGGCCCTGCCCGTGCTCCCGCCCTGAATGAACGGCACCACCCCAAGCCCCCGGGTGGCGGCTCGGTGGCAGGGTGAGTCCAGTGCTGAGGCTCGGGGGTCCCCAATCCCCAGCGTTGCGGCGCCAGATCCCTTGGGAGGGGCCCCTCGGGGGTCGATCTAGGGTTGCGGTTAGCCCCCAGGAGGCCGGTGGACCCGATCAGTGGCTGTGCGGCACGCGGAGGGTTGGGCCGAGGTGAGGGCGCTGGCGAGACTGAGCATGAGCCCAAGCGTTTTAGTGCGGGGGGCCTTCGAAGGTCAGTGGGGGCTCGGAGGAACCTGCCCGTTCTCCCGCTCTGAATGACCGGCGGGGCCCCTAGAGGCTCCGGTGCCTGAAGGGCAGCAGGGTGAGACCAGCACTTGGGTTGGGGTCCCCATTCCCGGCGTTGGGGCGCCAGGCCACTTGGGAAGGGCCCCTCCGTGGCCGACCTACAGTTAGGGTTAGCCCCCAGGAGGCCAGCAGGCCCGATACACCGCCTGTGCGTCGAGCGGAGAGTTGGGCCGAGGTGAGGGTGCTGGTGAACATGAGCCCGGGCCCAAGCGTTTTGGTTCGGGGCGCCTTCGAAGGTCGGCGGGGGTTCGAAGGGCCCTGCCCGTTCTCCCACCCTGAATGAATGGCGGCGCCCCTAGCGGCACGTGTGGGGCAGGGCGGCAGGGTGCATCCAGCGCTGGAGCTTGGGGGTTCCCAATCCCCGGCATTGCGGCGCCAGGCCCCTTAGGAAGCGACCCTCGGGGCCGTCCTAGGGTTAGGGTTAGCGCCCAGGAGGCCGGCAGGCCCGATCCCCCGGCTGTGCGAGGAGTGGAGATGCAGGCCGAGTTGAGGGTGATGGCGAGCGGGAGCTGGGCCCCAGCGTTTTGGCGTCCTGGGCCTTTGAATGTTGCCATGGCTCGGAGGGCCCTGCCCTTTCTCCTGCCCTGAAGAACCAGCAACGCCCCTAGCGGCTCCGTTGGCAGTGGGGCGGCAGGGTGAATCCCAGGCTGCGGCTCGGGGATCCCCAATCCCCGGCGTTGTGGTGCCAGGCCCCTTGGGAGGGGCTCCTCGTGGGCCGACCCAGGGTTAGAGTTAGCCCCCATAAGGCCGGCAGGCCAGATCCTCTGGCTGGGCGGTGAGAGGTGGGCGGGCCGAGGTAAAGGCGCTGGGGTGCGGGATTGTGGGCCCCTGCATTTTGGGGTGGGAGGCTTCAAATGTCGCCGGTTTCTCCAGGGCCCTGTCAGTTCTCCCGCCCTGAATGACCGGCGGCGCCCCTCGCGGCCCGGGTGGCAGCGTTGTGGGAGGGTGAGTCTGGCTTTGGGGCTTGGGGTTCCAGATCCCTGGCGTAGTGGCACCAAAACCCTTGGGAGGGGCCCCTGGGGGGCCGACCTAGGGTTAGGGTTAGCCCCCAGGAGACCGTCAGGCCCAACCGCACAGTGTGCGGCGAGCTGAGGTGCGGCCCGAGGTGAAGGCGCTGGGGTGCGGGAGCGTGGGCACCAGCGTTTTGGCACGGGGAGCCTTTGAAGGTCACCGGGGACTCAGAAGGCCCTGCCCTTCTCTCGCCCTCTATGACCCGCGGCGCCCCTAGCGGCCCAGGTGGGGACAGTGCGGCAGGGTGAGTCCGGCTCTGGGGCTCTGAGTCACCAATCCCCAGCATTGCAGAGCCAGGCCGCTTGGGATGTCCCCTCAGGGCCGACCTAGGGTTTTGGTTAGCTGCCAGGAGCCCGGCGGGCCCTATCCACCGGCTCTGAAGCAAGCGGTGGGGTGGGCCTAGGTGAGGGCGCTGGCGAGCAGGATCCTTGGAGCCAACGTTTTTGCGCGGGGAGCCTTCAAAGGTCAGCGTGGGCTCGGAGGGCCCTGCCCGATCTCTTGCCCTGATTGACCGGCGGGGCCTCTAGCGGCTCGGGTGGATGAAGGACAGCAGGGTGAGTGCAGCACATGAGCTCGGGGTCCCCATCCCCAGCGTTGCGACGCCAGGCCCCTTGGGAAGTGCCCCTCGGTGGCCGACCTATGGTTAGGGTTAGCCTCCAGGAGCCCCGCAGGCCCGATACACCACCTGTGTGTCGAGCGGAGAGTTGGGCCGAGGTGAGGGTGCTGGTGAACATGAGCCTGGGCCCAAGCGTTTTGGTTCGGTGCGCCTCTGAAGGTCGGCAGGGGTTTGGAGGGCCCTGCCAGTTCTCCCACCCTGAATGAATGGCGGCGCCCCTAGCGGCCTGTGTGGGTTGGGGTGGCAGCGTGCATCCGGCGCTGGGGCTTGGGGGCCCCCAATCCCTGGCGTTGCGGCGCCAGGCCCCTTAGGAAGGGACCTTCAGGGGCTGTCCTAGGGTTAGGGTGAGCTCCCAGGAGGCCAGCAGGCCCGAGTCGCTGGCTCTGCGAAGAGCGGAGGTGCGGGCCGAGTTGAGGGTGATGCAGAGCGGGAGCGTGGTCCCCAGCGTTTTGACGCCCTGGGCCTTCGACTGTTGCCATGGCTCAAAGGGCCCTGCCCGTTCTCCTGCCCTGAAGAACCAGCGGCGCCCTTAGCAGCTCCCTTGGCGGTGGAGCGGCAGGGTGAGTCCATGCTGCGGCTCGTGGATCCCCAATCCCCAGCGTTGTGGGGCCAGGCCTCTTGGGAGGGGCTCCTCTTGGGCGGACCTAGGTTTAGAGTTAGCACCCAGGAGGCCAGCAGGCCCAATCCTCTGGCTGGGCGGCGAGAGGTGGGCGGCCCGAGGTAAAGGCGCTGGCGATCGGGAGCGTGGGCCCCTGCATTTTGGCGCAGGAGGCTTCAAATATCGCCGGTTTCTCCAGGGCCCTGTCCCTTCTCCCGCCCTGAATGACGGGCGGCGCCACTAGAAGCCCGGGTGGCGACGTGGCGGCAGGGTGAGTCTGGCTCTGGGTCTTGGGGTCCCTGATCCCCAGTGTAGCGGCACCAGGACCCTTGGGAGGGGCCCCTGGGTGGCTGACCTAGGGTTAGGGTTAGCCCCCAGGAGGCCGGCAGGTGGGATCCGGCCACTGTCCGGGGAGCGGAGGGCGGGGCCGAGGTCAAGGCGTTGGGGAGCGGGAGCGTGGGCACCAGCGTTTTGGCACGGGGAGCCTTTGAAGGCCACCGGGGGCTCGGAAGGCCCTGCCCCTTCTCTCGCCCTGAATGACCCGCAGTGCTCCTAGCGGCCTGGGTGGCGGCGTTGCGGTAGGGTGAGTGTGGCTCTGGGGCTTGAGGTTCCCGATCCCCGGCGAAGCGGCACCAGGACCCTTGGGAGGGGCCCCTGGGTGGCCGACCTAGGGTTAGGGTTAGCACCCGGGAGGCCGGCAGGCGGGATCCGCCCGCTGTGCGTGGAGCGGAGGGGCGGGCCGAGGTGAGGGCGCTGGCGAGCAAGAGCCTGGGCCCAAGCGTTTTGGCACCGGGGGCCTTCGAATGTCTCCGGGGACTCGGCGGGCCCTGCCCATTCTCCTCCCTGAATGACCGGCGGCGCCCCTAGCAGCCCAGGTGGCGGCGGGGCGGCATGTAAGTCCGGGCATAGGGCTCGGGGGTCCCCAGTCCACCGCGTTGCGGCGCCAGGCCCCTTGGGAGGGGCCCCTCGGAGGCTGACCTAGGGTGAGGTTTAGCCCCTAGGATGCCGGCAGGTCCTATTCGCCAGCCGTGTGGAGACTGGAGTGGCGGACCGAGGTGAGGGCACTGGTGAGCGGGAGCGTGGGCCCGGGTGTTTTGGCGCGGGGGGCCTTTGAAGGTCGCCGTGTCTTGGAGGGCCCTGCCCGTGCTCCCGCCCTGAATGAACGGCACCACCCCAAGCCCCCGGGTGGCGGCTGGGTGGCAGGGTGAATCCAGTGCTGAGGCTCAGGGGTCCCCAATCCCCAGCGTTGCGGCTCCAGATCCCTTGGGAGGGGCCCCTCGGGGGTCGATCTAGGGTTGCGGTTAGCCCCCAGGAGGCCGGTGGACCCGATCAGCGGCTGTGCGGCACGCGGAGGGTTGGGCCGAGGTGAGGGCGCTGGCGAGACTGAGCATGAGCCCAAGCGTTTTAGTGCGGGGGGCCTTCGAAGGTCAGTGGGGGCTCGGAGGAACCTGCCCGTTCTCCCGCTCTGAATGACCGGCGGGGCCCCTAGAGGCTCCGGTGCCTGAAGGGCAGCAGGGTGAGACCGGCAATTGGGTTGGGGTCCCCATTCCCGGCGTTGGGGCGCCAGGCCACTTGGGAAGGGCCCCTCCGTGGCCGACCTACAGTTAGGGTTAGCCCCCAGGAGGCCAGCAGGCCCGATACACCGCCTGTGCGTCGAGCGGAGAGTTGGGCCGAGGTGAGGGTGCTGGTGAACATGAGCCCGGGCCCAAGCGTTTTGGTTCGGGGCGCCTTCGAAGGTCGGCGGGGGTTCGAAGGGCCCTGCCCGTTCTCCCACCCTGAATGAATGGCGGCGCCCCTAGCGGCACGTGTGGGGCAGGGCGGCAGGGTGCATCCAGCGCTGGGGCTTGGGGGTTCCCAATCCCCGGCATTGCGGCGCCAGGCCCCTTAGGAAGCGACCCTCGGGGCTGTCCTAGGGTTAGGGTTAGCGCCCAGGAGGCCGGCAGGCCCGATCCGCTGGCTGTGCGAGGAGTGGAGATGCAGGCCGAGTTGAGGGCGATGGCGAGCGGGAGCTGGGCCCCAGCGTTTTGGCGTCCTGGGCCTTTGAATGTTGCCATGGCTCGGAGGGCCCTGCCCTTTCTCCTGCCCTGAAGAACCAGCAACGCCCCTAGCGGCTCCGTTGGCAGTGGGGCGGCAGGGTGAATCCCAGGCTGCGGCTCGGGGATCCCCAATCCCCGGCGTTGTGGTGCCAGGCCCCTTGGGAGGGGCTCCTCGTGGGCCGACCCAGGGTTAGAGTTAGCCCCCATAAGGCCGGCAGGCCAGATCCTCTGGCTGGGCGGTGAGAGGTGGGCGGGCCGAGGTAAAGGCGCTGGGGTGCGGGATTGTGGGTCCCTGCATTTTGGGGTGGGAGGCTTCAAATGTCGCCGGTTTCTCCAGGGCCCTGTCAGTTCTCCCGCCCTGAATGACCGGCGGCGCCCCTCGCGGCCCGGGTGGCAGCGTTGTGGGAGGGTGAGTCTGGCTTTGGGGCTTGGGGTTCCAGATCCCTGGCGTAGTGGCACCAAAACCCTTGGGAGGGGCCCCTGGGGGGCCGACCTAGGGTGAGGGTTAGCCCCCAGGAGACCGTCAGGCCCAACCGCACACTGTGCGGCGAGCTGAGGTGCGGCCCGAGGTGAAGGCGCTGGGGAGCGGGAGCGTGGGCACCAGCGTTTTGGCACGGGGAGCCTTTGAAGGTCACCGGGGACTCAGAAGGCCCTGCCCTTCTCTCGCCCTCTATGACCCGCGGCGCCCCTAGCGGCCCAGGTGGGGACAGTGCGGCAGGGTGAGTCCGGCTCTGGGGCTCTGAGTCACCAATCCCCAGCATTGCAGAGCCAGGCCGCTTGGGATGTCCCCTCAGGGCCGACCTAGGGTTTTGGTTAGCTGCCAGGAGCCCGGCGGGCCCTATCCACCGGCTCTGAAGCAAGCGGTGGGGTGGGCCTAGGTGAGGGCGCTGGCGAGCAGGATCCTGGGAGCCAACGTTTTTGCGCGGGGAGCCTTCAAAGGTCAGCGTGGGCTCGGAGGGCCCTGCCCGATCTCTTGCCCTGATTGACCGGCGGGGCCTCTAGCGGCTCGGGTGGATGAAGGACAGCAGGGTGAGTGCGGCACATGAGCTCGGGGTCCCCATCCCCAGCGTTGCGACGCCAGGCCCCTTGGGAAGTGCCCCTCGGTGGCCGACCTATGGTTAGGGTTAGCCTCCAGGAGCCCCGCAGGCCCGATACACCACCTGTGTGTCGAGCGGAGAGTTGGGCCGAGGTGAGGGTGCTGGTGAACATGAGCCTGGGCCCAAGCGTTTTGGTTCGGTGCGCCTCTGAAGGTCGGCAGGGGTTTGGAGGGCCCTGCCAGTTCTCCCACCCTGAATGAATGGCGGCGCCCCTAGCGGCCTGTGTGGGTTGGGGTGGCAGCGTGCATCCGTCGCTGGGGCTTGGGGGCCCCCAATCCCTGGCGTTGCGGCGCGAGGCCCCTTAGGAAGGGACCTTCAGGGGCTGTCCTAGGGTTAGGGTGAGCTCCCAGGAGGCCGGCAGGCCCGAGTCGCTGGCTCTGCGAAGAGCGGAGGTGCGGGCCGAGTTGAGGGTGATGCAGAGCGGGAGCGTGGTCCCCAGCGTTTTGACGCCCTGGGCCTTCGACTGTTGCCATGGCTCAAAGGGCCCTGCCCGTTCTCCTGCCCTGAAGAACCAGCGGCGCCCTTAGCAGCTCCCTTGGCGGTGGAGCGGCAGGGTGAGTCCATGCTGCGGCTCGTGGATCCCCAATCCCCAGCGTTGTGGGGCCAGGCCTCTTGGGAGGGGCTCCTCTTGGGCGGACCTAGGTTTAGAGTTAGCACCCAGGAGGCCAGCAGGCCCAATCCTCTGGCTGGGCGGCGAGAGGTGGGCGGCCCGAGGTAAAGGCGCTGGCGATCGGGAGCGTGGGCCCCTGCATTTTGGCGCAGGAGGCTTCAAATATCGCCGGTTTCTCCAGGGCCCTGTCCCTTCTCCCGCCCTGAATGACGGGCGGCGCCACTAGCAGCCCGGGTGGCGACGTGGCGGCAGGGTGAGTCTGGCTCTGGGTCTTGGGGTCCCTGATCCCCAGTGTAGCGGCACCAGGACCCTTGGGAGGGGCCCCTGGGTGGCTGACCTAGGGTTAGGGTTAGCCCCAAGGAGGCCGGCAGGTGGGATCCGGCCACTGTCCCGGGAGCGGAGGGCGGGGCCGAGGTGAGGGCGTTGGGGAGCGGGAGCGTGGGCACCAGCGTTTTGGCACGGGGAGCCTTTGAAGGCCACCGGGGGCTCGGAAGGCCCTGCCCCTTCTCTCGCCCTGAATGACCCGCAGTGCTCCTAGCGGCCTGGGTGGCGGCGTTGCGGTAGGGTGAGTGTGGCTCTGGGGCTTGAGGTTCCCGATCCCCGGCGAAGCGGCACCAGGACCCTTGGGAGGGGCCCCTGGGTGGCCGACCTAGGGTTAGGGTTAGCACCCGGGAGGCCGGCAGGCGGGATCCGCCCGCTGTGCGTGGAGCGGAGGGGCGGGCCGAGGTGAGGGCGCTGGCGAGCAAGAGCCTGGGCCCAAGCGTTTTGGCACCGGGGGCCTTCGAATGTCTCCGGGGACTCGGCGGGCCCTGCCCGTTCTCCTCCCTGAATGACCGGCGGCGCCCCTAGCAGCCCAGGTGGCGGCGGGGCGGCATGTAAGTCCGGGCATAGGGCTCGGGGGTCCCCAGTCCACCGCGTTGCGGCGCCAGGCCCCTTGGGAGGGGCCCCTCGGAGGCTGACCTAGGGTGAGGTTTAGCCCCTAGGATGCCGGCAGGTCCTATTCGCCAGCCGTGTGGAGACTGGAGTGGCGGACCGAGGTGAGGGCACTGGTGAGCGGGAGCATGGGCCCGGGGTTTGGCGCGGGGGGCCTTTGAAGGTCGCCGTGTCTTGGAGGGCCCTGCCCGTGCTCCCGCCCTGAATGAACGGCACCACCCCAAGCCCCCGGGTGGCGGCTCGGTGGCAGGGTGAGTCCAGTGCTGAGGCTCGGGGGTCCCCAATCCCCAGCGTTGCGGCGCCAGATCCCTTGGGAGGGGCCCCTCGGGGGTCGATCTAGGGTTGCGGTTAGCCCCCAGGAGGCCGGTGGACCCGATCAGTGGCTGTGCGGCACGCAGAGGGTTGGGCCGAGGTGAGGGCGCTGGCGAGACTGAGCATGAGCCCAAGCGTTTTAGTGCGGGGGGCCTTCGAAGGTCAGTGGGGGCTCGGAGGAACCTGCCCGTTCTCCCGCTCTGAATGACCGGCGGGGCCCCTAGAGGCTCCGGTGCCTGAAGGGCAGCAGGGTGAGACCGGCACTTGGGTTGGGGTCCCCATTCCCGGCGTTGGGGCGCCAGGCCACTTGGGAAGGGCCCCTCCGTGGCCGACCTACAGTTAGGGTTAGCCCCCAGGAGGCCAGCAGGCCCGATACACCGCCTGTGCGTCGAGCGGAGAGTTGGGCCGAGGTGAGGGTGCTGGTGAACATGAGCCCGGGCCCAAGCGTTTTGGTTCGGGGCGCCTTCGAAGGTCGGCGGGGGTTCGAAGGGCCCTGCCCGTTCTCCCACCCTGAATGAATGGCGGCGCCCCTAGCGGCACGTGTGGGGCAGGGCTGCAGGGTGCATCCAGCGCTGGGGCTTGGGGGTTCCCAATCCCCGGCATTGCGGCGCCAGGCCCCTTAGGAAGCGACCCTCGGGGCTGTCCTAGGGTTAGGGTTAGCGCCCAGGAGGCCGGCAGGCCCGATCCGCCGGCTGTGCGAGGAGTGGAGATGCAGGCCGAGTTGAGGGCGATGGCGAGCGGGAGCTGGGCCCCAGCGTTTTGGCGTCCTGGGCCTTTGAATGTTGCCATGGCTCGGAGGGCCCTGCCCTTTCTCCTGCCCTGAAGAACCAGCAACGCCCCTAGCGGCTCCGTTGGCAGTGGGGCGGCAGGGTGAATCCCAGGCTGCGGCTCGGGGATCCCCAATCCCCGGCGTTGTGGTGCCAGGCCCCTTGGGAGGGGCTCCTCGTGGGCCGACCCAGGGTTAGAGTTAGCCCCCATAAGGCCGGCAGGCCAGATCCTCTGGCTGGGCGGTGAGAGGTGGGCGGGCCGAGGTAAAGGCGCTGGGGTGCGGGATTGTGGGCCCCTGCATTTTGGGGTGGGAGGCTTCAAATGTCGCCGGTTTCTCCAGGGCCCTGTCAGTTCTTCCGCCCTGAATGACCGGCGGCGCCCCTCGCGGCCCGGGTGGCAGCGTTGTGGGAGGGTGAGTCTGGCTTTGGGGCTTGGGGTTCCAGATCCCTGGCGTAGTGGCACCAAAACCCTTGGGAGGGGCCCCTGGGGGGCCGACCTAGGGTTAGGGTTAGCCCCCAGGAGACCGTCAGGCCCAACCGCACACTGTGCGGCGAGCTGAGGTGCGGCCCGAGGTGAAGGCGCTGGGGAGCGGGAGCGTGGGCACCAGCGTTTTGGCACGGGGAGCCTTTGAAGGTCACCGGGGACTCAGAAGGCCCTGCCCTTCTCTCGCCCTCTATGACCCACGGCGCCCCTAGCGGCCCAGGTGGGGACAGTGCGGCAGGGTGAGTCCGGCTCTGGGGCTCTGAGTCACCAATCCCCAGCATTGCAGAGCCAGGCCGCTTGGGATGTCCCCTCAGGGCCGACCTAGGGTTTTGGTTAGCTGCCAGGAGCCCGGCGGGCCCTATCCACCGGCTCTGAAGCAAGCGGTGGGGTGGGCCTAGGTGAGGGCGCTGGCGAGCAGGATCCTGGGAGCCAACGTTTTTGCGCGGGGAGCCTTCAAAGGTCAGCGTGGGCTCGGAGGGCCCTGCCCGATCTCTTGCCCTGATTGACCGGCGGGGCCTCTAGCGGCTCGGGTGGATGAAGGACAGCAGGGTGAGTGCGGCACATGAGCTCGGGGTCCCCATCCCCAGCGTTGCGACGCCAGGCCCCTTGGGAAGTGCCCCTCGGTGGCCGACCTATGGTTAGGGTTAGCCTCCAGGAGCCCCGCAGGCCCGATACACCACCTGTGTGTCGAGCGGAGAGTTGGGCCGAGGTGAGGGTGCTGGTGAACATGAGCCTGGGCCCAAGCGTTTTGGTTCGGTGCGCCTCTGAAGGTCGGCAGGGGTTCGGAGGGCCCTGCCAGTTCTCCCACCCTGAATGAATGGTGGCGCCCCTAGCGGCCTGTGTGGGTTGGGGTGGCAGCGTGCATCGGGCGCTGGGGCTTGGGGGCCCCCAATCCCTGGCGTTGCGGCGCCAGGCCCCTTAGGAAGGGACCTTCAGGGGCTGTCCTAGGGTTAGGGTGAGCTCCCAGGAGGCCGGCAGGCCCGAGTCGCTGGCTCTGCGAAGAGCGGAGGTGCGGGCCGAGTTGAGGGTGATGCAGAGCGGGAGCGTGGTCCCCAGCGTTTTGACGCCCTGGGCCTTCGACTGTTGCCATGGCTCAAAGGGCCCTGCCCGTTCTCCTGCCCTGAAGAACCAGCGGCGCCCTTAGCAGCTCCCTTGGCGGTGGAGCGGCAGGGTGAGTCCATGCTGCGGCTCGTGGATCCCCAATCCCCAGCGTTGTGGGGCCAGGCCTCTTGGGAGGGGCTCCTCTTGGGCGGACCTAGGTTTAGAGTTAGCACCCAGGAGGCCAGCAGGCCCCATCCTCTGGCTGGGCGGCGAGAGGTGGGCGGCCCGAGGTAAAGGCGCTGGCGATCGGGAGCGTGGGCCCCTGCATTTTGGCGCAGGAGGCTTCAAATATCGCCGGTTTCTCCAGGGCCCTGTCCCTTCTCCCGCCCTGAATGACGGGCGGCGCCACTAGCAGCCCGGGTGGCGACGTGGCGGCAGGGTGAGTCTGGCTCTGGGTCTTGGGGTCCCTGATCCCCAGTGTAGCGGCACCAGGACCCTTGGGAGGGGCCCCTGGGTGGCTGACCTAGGGTTAGGGTTAGCCCCCAGGAGGCCGGCAGGTGGGATCCGGCCACTGTCCCGGGAGCGGAGGGCGGGGCCGAGGTGAGGGCGTTGGGGAGCGGGAGCGTGGGCACCAGCGTTTTGGCACGGGGAGCCTTTGAAGGCCACCGGGGGCTCGGAAGGCCCTGCCCCTTCTCTCGCCCTGAATGACCCGCAGTGCTCCTAGCGGCCTGGGTGGCGGCGTTGCGGTAGGGTGAGTGTGGCTCTGGGGCTTGAGGTTCCCGATCCCCGGCGAAGCGGCACCAGGACCCTTGGGAGGGGCCCCTGGGTGGCCGACCTAGGGTTAGGGTTAGCACCCGGGAGGCCGGCAGGCGGGATCCGCCCGCTGTGCGTGGAGCGGAGGGGCGGGCCGAGGTGAGGGCGCTGGCGAGCAAGAGCCTGGGCCCAAGCGTTTTGGCACCGGGGGCCTTCGAATGTCTCCGGGGACTCGGCGGGCCCTGCCCATTCTCCTCCCTGAATGACCAGCGGCGCCCCTAGCAGCCCAGGTGGCAGCGGGGCGGCATGGAAGTCCGGGCATAGGGCTCGGGGGTCCCCAGTCCACCGCGTTGCGGCGCCAGGCCCCTTGGGAGGGGCCCCTCGGAGGCTGACCTAGGGTGAGGTTTAGCCCCTAGGATGCCGGCAGGTCCTATTCGCCAGCCGTGTGGAGACTGGAGTGGCGGACCGAGGTGAGGGCACTGGTGAGCGGGAGCGTGGGCCCGGGTGTTTTGGCGCGGGGGGCCTTTGAAGGTCGCCGTGTCTTGGAGGGCCCTGCCCGTGCTCCCGCCCTGAATGAACGGCACCACCCCAAGCCCCCGGGTGGCGGCTGGGTGGCAGGGTGAATCCAGTGCTGAGGCTCGGGGGTCCCCAATCCCCAGCGTTGCGGCGCCAGATCCCTTGGGAGGGGCCCCTCGGGGGTCGATCTAGGGTTGCGGTTAGCCCCCAGGAGGCCGGTGGACCCGATCAGCGGCTGTGCGGCACGCGGAGGGTTGGGCCGAGGTGAGGGCGCTGGCGAGACTGAGCATGAGCCCAAGCGTTTTAGTGCGGGGGGCCTACGAAGGTCAGTGGGGGCTCGGAGGAACCTGCCCGTTCTCCCGCTCTGAATGACCGGCGGGGCCCCTAGAGGCTCCGGTGCCTGAAGGGCAGCAGGGTGAGACCGGCAATTGGGTTGGGGTCCCCATTCCCGGCGTTGGGGCGCCAGGCCACTTGGGAAGGGCCCCTCCGTGGCCGACCTACAGTTAGGGTTAGCCCCCAGGAGGCCAGCAGGCCCGATACACCGCCTGTGCGTCGAGCGGAGAGTTGGGCCGAGGTGAGGGTGCTGGTGAACATGAGCCCGGGCCCAAGCGTTTTGGTTCAGGGTGCCTTCGAAGGTCGGCGGGGGTTCGAAGGGCCCTGCCCGTTCTCCCACCCTGAATGAATGGCGGCGCCCCTAGCGGCACGTGTGGGGCAGGGCGGCAGGGTGCATCCAGCGCTGGGGCTTGGGGGTTCCCAATCCCCGGCATTGCGGCGCCAGGCCCCTTAGGAAGCGACCCTCGGGGCCGTCCTAGGGTTAGGGTTAGCGCCCAGGAGGCCGGCAGGCCCGATCCGCCGGCTGTGCGAGGAGTGGAGATGCAGGCCGAGTTGAGGGCGATGGCGAGCGGGAGCTGGGCCCCAGCGTTTTGGCGTCCTGGGCCTTTGAATGTTGCCATGGCTCGGAGGGCCCTGCCCTTTCTCCTGCCCTGAAGAACCAGCAACGCCCCTAGCGGCTCCGTTGGCAGTGGGGCGGCAGGGTGAATCCCAGGCTGCGGCTCGGGGATCCCCAATCCCCGGCGTTGTGGTGCCAGGCCCCTTGGGAGGGGCTCCTCGTGGGCCGACCCAGGGTTAGAGTTAGCCCCCATAAGGCCGGCAGGCCAGATCCTCTGGCTGGGCGGTGAGAGGTGGGCGGGCCGAGGTAAAGGCGCTGGGGTGCGGAATGTGGGCCCCTGCATTTTGGGGTGGGAGGCTTCAAATGTCGCCGGTTTCTCCAGGGCCCTGTCAGTTCTCCCGCCCTGAATGACCGGCGGCGCCCCTCGCGGCCCGGGTGGCAGCGTTGTGGGAGGGTGAGTCTGGCTTTGGGGCTTGGGGTTCCAGATCCCTGGCGTAGTGGCACCAAAACCCTTGGGAGGGGCCCCTGGGGGGCCGACCTAGGGTTAGGGTTAGCCCCCAGGAGACCGTCAGGCCCAACCGCACACTGTGCGGCGAGCTGAGGTGCGTCCCGAGGTGAAGGCGCTGGGGAGCGGGAGCGTGGGCACCAGCGTTTTGGCACGGGGAGCCTTTGAAGGTCACCGGGGACTCAGAAGGCCCTGCCCTTCTCTCGCCCTCTATGACCCGCGGCGCCCCTAGCGGCCCAGGTGGGGACAGTGTGGCAGGGTGAGTCCGGCTCTGGGGCTCTGAGTCACCAATCCCCAGCATTGCAGAGCCAGGCCGCTTGGGATGTCCCCTCAGGGCCGACCTAGGGTTTTGGTTAGCTGCCAGGAGCCCGGCGGGCCCTATCCACCGGCTCTGAAGCAAGCGGTGGGGTGGGCCTAGGTGAGGGCGCTGGCGAGCAGGATCCTGGGAGCCAACGTTTTTGCGCGGGGAGCCTTCAAAGGTCAGCGTGGGCTCGGAGGGCCCTGCCGGATCTCTTGCCCTGATTGACCGGCGGGGCCTCTAGCGGCTCGGGTGGCTGAAGGGCAGCAGGGTGAGTGCGGCACATGAGCTCGGGGTCCCCATCCCCAGCGTTGCGACGCCAGGCCCCTTGGGAAGTGCCCCTCGGTGGCCGACCTATGGTTAGGGTTAGCCTCCAGGAGCCCCGCAGGCCCGATACACCACCTGTGCGTCGAGCAGAGAGTTGGGCCGAGGTGAGGGTGCTGGTGAACATGAGCCTGGGCCCAAGCGTTTTGGTTCGGTGCGCCTTCCAAGGTCAGCAGGGGTTCGGAGGGCCCTGCCAGTTCTCCCACCCTGAATGAATGGCGGCGCCCCTAGCGGCCTGTGTGGGTTGGGGTGGCAGCGTGCATCCGGCGCTGGGGCTTGGGGGCCCCCAATCCCTGGCGTTGCGGCGCCAGGCCCCTTAGGAAGGGACCTTCAGGGGCTGTCCTAGGGTTAGGGTGAGCTCCCAGGAGGCCGGCAGGCCCGAGTCGCTGGCTCTGCGAAGAGCGGAGGTGCGGGCCGAGTTGAGGGTGATGCAGAGCGGGAGCGTGGTCCCCAGCGTTTTGGCGCCCTGGGCCTTCGACTGTTGCCATGGCTCAAAGGGCCCTGCCCGTTCTCCTGCCCTGAAGAACCAGCGGCGCCCTTAGCAGCTCCCTTGGCGGTGGAGCGGCAGGGTGAGTCCATGCTGGGGCTCGTGGATCCCCAATCCCCAGCGTTGCGGGGCCAGGCCTCTTGGGAGGGGTTCCTCATGGGCAGTCCTAGGGTTAGAGTTAGCACCCAGGAGGCTGGCAGGCCCAATCCTCTGGTTGGTCGGCGAGAGGTACACGGTCCGAGGTAAAATCTCTGGCGAGCAGGAGCGTGGGCCCCTGCATTTTTGCGCGGGAGGCTTCAAATGTCACTGGTTTCTCCAAGGCCCTGTCCATTCTCCCTCCCTGAATGAGCGGCAGCGCCCCAAGCGGCCTAGGTTGCGATGGTGCTGCAGGGTGAGTCTTGCTCTGGGGCTCTGAATCACCAATCCCCAGCGTTGCAGAGCCAGGCCCCTTGGGTTGTGCCCCACGATGCCTACCTAGGATTTCAGTTAGCCCCCATGACCCTGGCAGGCACTATCCACTTGCTCTGCAGCAAGCGGAGGGGCGGGCCAGGCTGAGGGCGCTGGGGAGCAGGAGGAATGGAGCCAATGTTTTTGCGCGGGGCGCCTTTGAAGGTCAGCGGGGACTCCAGGGGCCCTGCCCATTCTCCCACCCTGATTGACCAGTGGTCTCTAGAGGCTCGGGTGGCTGAAGGGCAGCAGGGTGAGACCGGCACTTGGTCTCGGGGTCCCCATCCGCAGCGTTGTCACGCCAGGCCCCTGGGAAGTGCCCCTCGGGGGCCGAACTATGGTTAGGGTTAGCCCCCAGGAGGCCGGCAGGCCCTATACACCACCTGGGCATCGAGCAGAGAGTTGGGCTGAGGTGAGGGTGCTGGTGAATATGAGCCTGGGCCCAAGTGTTTTGATTTGGGGCGCCTTCGAAAATTGGCGGGGATTCGGAGGGCCCTGTCCATCCTTCCAAGGTGAATGAACAGCGGCGCCCCTAGCGGCCCAGGTGGGGAGGGGCGGCAGGGTGCATGGGGCGCTGGGGCTTGGGGGTCCCCAATCCCTGGTGTTGCGGCACCAGGCCCCTTGGGAGGGGCCCTTCGGGGGCCAACCTAGAGTTAGGTTTAGCCCCTAAGAGGCCAGCAGGCCCTATTCGCCAGCTGTGTGGAGAGCAGAGTGGCAGACCTAGGTGAGGGCGCTGGTGAGTGGGAGGGTGGGCCTGGGTGTTTTGGCGTGCGGGGCCTTTGAAGGTCGCCATGTCTCTGAGGGCCCTGCCCCTTCTCCTGCCCTGAATGAACGGCAGCACCCCAAGCCCCCGAGTGGCGGCTGGGCGGCAGGTGAGTCAGGTGCTGAGTCTTGGGGTCCCCAATCCCCGGCATTGTGGCGTCAGGCCCCTTGGGAGGGGCCCCTCGGGTCCGACCTAGGGTTAGGGTTAGCCCCCAGGTGGCTGGCAGGCCCGATCCGCCTGCTGTGCGGGGAGCGGAGGGGCAGGCCGAGGTGAGGGCGCTGGGGAGTGGAAGCATGGGCACCAGCATTTTGGCTCCAGGAGCCTTTGAAGGTCACCGGGAACTCGGAAGGACCTGCCACTTCTCTCACCCTGAATGACCGGCGGCTCCCCTAGCTGCCCAGGTGGCGACAGTGTGGAAGGGCGAGTCCGGCTCTGGGGCTCTGAGTCACCAATCCCAAGCATAGCAGAGCCAGACCCCTTGGGATGTGCCCCACGGGGCCGACCTAGGTTTTCAGTTAGCCCCCAGGAGCCCGGCAGGCACTATCCACTGGCTCTGCAGCAAATGGGGGGGCGGGTCGAGGTGAGGGCGCTGGGGAGCGGGAGCGTGGGCACCAGCATTTTGGCGTGGTGAGCCTTTGAAGGTCACCGGGGACTCTGAAGGCCCTGCCCTTCTCTCGCCCTGAATGACCGGCGGCGCCCCTAGAGGCCCGGGTGGCAACAGTGCGGCAGGGTGAGTCTGGCTCTGGTGTCTGAGTCACCAATCCCCAGCGTTGCAGAGCCAGGCCCCTTGGGATGTGCCCCACGGGGCCGACCTAGGGTTTTCATTAGAACCAAGAGCCCGGCAGGCCCTATCCAATGGGTCTGAATCAAGGGGAGAGTTGGGCCAAGGTGAGGATGTTGGTGATCATGAGCCTGGGCCCAAGCGTTTTGGTTCAGAACTCCTTCAAAGGTCAGCGGGGGTTCGAAGGGCTCTGCCCATTCTCCCACCCTGCAGGAACGGCGGCGCCCCTAGCGGCCCGGGTTGTGAGGGGTGGCAGGGTGAGTCAGGCCCTGCGGCTCAGGTATCTCCAATCCCCAGCGATGAGGCGCCAGGCCCCTTGGGAGGGGCCCCTTGGATGCAACTTAGGTTTTGGTTTAGCCCCTGGGAACTCAGCAGGTCCTATTCGCCAGCTGTGTGGAGAGTGGAGTGGCGGACCGAGGTGAGTTCACTGGTGTTTGGGAGCGTGGGCTCGGGCGTTTTGGCGCGGGGGGGATTCGAAAGTCACCGTGTCTCGGAGGGCCCTGCCCGTTCTCCCGCCCTGAATGAATGGCAGCACCCCAAGCCCCTCGGTGGCGGCTGGGCGGCAGGGTGAGTCAGGTGCTGAGGCTCAGGGTCCCCAATCCCTGGCGTTGCGACGCCAGGCCCCTTGGGATGGGCCTCTCGGTGGTCGATCTAGGGTTACAGTTAGCCCCCCGGAGACCGGTGGACCAGATCAGCGTCTGTGCAGCACGCGGCAGGGTGGGCCGAGGTGCGGGCGCTGGCGAGCCTGAGCATGAGCCCAAGCGTTTTAGCGTGGGGGGCCTTCGAAGGTTGGCGGTGGCTGGAGGGACCTGCCCATTCTCCCGCTCTGAATGACCAGCGGGGCCCCTAGTGGCTCAGGTGGCTGAAGGGCAGCAGGGTGAGTCCGGCACTTGGGCTCGGTTGCCCCATCCCCGGCGTTGGGGCACCAGGCCACTTGAGAAGGGCCCCTCGGGGGCCAACCTGCAGTTACGGTTAGCACCCAGGAGGCTGGCAGGCCCTATACACTGCCTGTGCGTGGAGCGGAGAGTTGGGCCGAGGTGAGGATGCTGGTGAACATGAGCCTGGGCACAAGCATTTTGGTTCTGGGCGCCATTGAAGGTGGGCGGGGGTTCGGAGGCCCCTGCCAGTTCTCCCACCCAGAATGAATGGCGGTGCCCCTAGCGGGCCATGTGGGGCAGGGCGGCAGGGTGCACTCGGCCCTGGGGCTTGGGGGTCGCCAATCCCCGGCGTTGCGCCGCAAGGCTCCTTAGGAAGGGACCCTCAGGGGCCGTCCTAGGGTTAGGGTTAGCACCCAGGAGGCCGGCAGGCCCGATCCGCCGGCTGTGCGAGGAGTGGAGGTGTGGGCCAAGTTGAGGGGGATGCAGAGCGGGAGCGTGGGCCCCAGCGTTTTGGCACCCTGGGCCTTCGAATGTTGCCATGTCTCCAAGGGCCCTGCCCATTCTCCTGCCCTGAATAACCAGCGGCGCCCCTAGCGGCTCCGTTGGCGGTGGGGCTGCAGGGTGAGTCCTGAGCTGCGGCTCAGGGATCCCCAATCCCCAGCATTGTAGGGCCAGGCCTCTTGGGAGGGGCTCCTCGTGGGCCGACCTAGGGTTAGAGTTAGCACCCAGGAGGCCGGCAGGCCCAATCCTCTGGCTGGGCTGCGAGAGGTGGGCGGGTCGAGGTAAAGGCGCTGGTGAGCGGGAGCGTGGGCCCCTGCATTTTGGCGCGGGAGGCTTCAAATGTCGCCAGTTTCTCCAGGGCCCTGTCCGTTCTCCCGCCCTGCATGAGCGGCGGCGCCCCTAGTGGCCTGGGTGGCGGCGTTGTGGCAGCATGAGTCTGGTTCTGGGGCTTGGGGTCCCAGATCCCTGGCGTATAGGCAACAGAATCCTTGGGAGGGACCCTTGAGGGCCGACCTAAGGTTAGGGTTAGCCCACACAAGGCCGGCATGCCGGATCCGCCCTCTGTGCAGGGAGCAGAGGGGCGGGCTGAGGTGAGGGCGCTGGGGAGCGGGAGCGTGGGCACCCGGGTTTTGGCACGGAGAGCCTTCGAAGGTCGCCAGTGGCTCGGAGGACCCTGTCCATTCTTGTGCCCTGAATGACCAGCGGCGCCCCTAGTGGCCGGAGTGGCAGCAGGGAGGCAGGGTGAGTCTGGCGATGGGGCCTATGGTCCTAGTCTCAGGCTTGGTGGCGCCAGGCCCCTTGGGAGGGGCCCCTCTGGGTCCTGCCTAGCTTTAGGGTTATCCCCAGGAGTCCGGCGGCCTGATCCGCTGGCTGTGCATGGAGCGGAAGGGCAGGCTGACGTGAATGCGCTGGCGAGCAGGAGTGAGGGCCCAAGCGTTTTGGCACGGGGAGCCTTCGAAGGTCAGCGGAGGCTCAGAGGGCCCTGCCTATTCTCTCGCCCTGTGAGGACGTTGCCCCTAGTGGGCCGGGTCATGGCGGGGCGGCAGGGTGAGTCTGGAGCTAGGGCTCGTGGGTCCCCAATCCCCAGCGTGGCGTCGCCAGGCACTTGGGAGTGGTACCTTGGGAGCCTACCTAGGGTTAGGGTTAGCCCAAAGGAGGCCGGCAGCCCCATTCTGTCGGCTGTGCGGCGAGAGGAGTGGTGGGCAGAGGTGAGGGCGCTGGCGAGCGGGAGCGTGGGCCCAAGCGTTTTGGCGCGGGGGGCCTTCGAAAGTCACCGGGGGCTCAGAGATCCATGCCCCTTCTCCCGCCCTGAATGAGTGGCGGCGCCCCTAGAAGCCCGGGTGGCGGCGGGGCGGCTGGGTGAGTCTGGTGCTCATGCTCGTGTGTCCCCAATCCCCGGCGTGGCGGAGCCAGGACCCTTGGAAAGGGCCCCTCGGGGGCCGACCTAGGTTTAGGGTTAGCCCCCAGGAGCCCAGCAGGCCCTATCCGCCAGCTGTGTGTTCGAGCGGAGGGGCGGGCTGAGGTGAGGGCAATGGTGAGCGGGAGCGTGGGCCCAAGCGTTTTGGCGCAGGGGGCCTTCGAAGGTCACGGGGGGCTTGGAGGGCCCTGCCCCTTCTCCTGCCCCGAAGGACTGGCAGTGCCCCTAGCAGCCCGGGTGGCGACTGGGTGGCAGTGAAAGTCCAGCACTAGGGCTCGATTGTCCCCAATCCCCGGCGTGATGGCGCCAGTCCCCTTGGGAGGGGCTCCTCAGGGGCTGAACTAGGGTTAGGGTTAACCCCCAGGAGGCTGGCAGGCCCGATCTGACGGCTGTGTGGCGAGCGGAGGGTGGGTCCCAGGTGAGGGCAATGGTGAGCGGGAGCGTGGGCCCTAGCGTTTTGGCGTGGGTTGCCTTCGAAGGTCGCAGGGGGCACGGAGGGCCCTGCAAGTTCTCCCACTCTGAATGAGGATGGCGACCCTAGCGGGCCGGGTCTCGGCAGGGCAGCAGGGTGAGTCCGGCGCTGGTGCTCGGGGGTCCCCAATCCCCGGCGTGTTGGTGCCAGACCCCTTTGGAGGGGCCCCTCGACAGCCAACCTAGGGTTAGGGTTAGACCCCAGTAGGCTGCCAGGCCCGATCCGCTGGTTGTGCGGCTTGCGGAGGGGCTGGCCGAGGTGAGGGCACTGGTGAGCAGAAGCGTGGGCCGAAGCATTTTGGCACGGGGGGCCTTCAAATGTCACCGGTGGCTCGGAGGGCCCTGCCCATTCTCCCGCCCTGAATGACCGGCGGTGCCCCTAGTGACCCGGGTGGCAGTGGGGGGCATGGTGAGTCCGGTGCTGGGGCTCAGGAGTCCCCTTTCCCCATCGTTGCGGCACCAGGCCCCTTGGGAGGGGCCACTAGGGGGCCGACATAGGTTTAGGGTTAGCCCCCAGAAGGCCCACAGACCCGATCCGCCAGCTGTGCGGCGAGTGGAGGGGAGGGCCGAGGTAAGGGCGCTGGCCAGCGGGAGCTTGGGGCCAAGCGTTTTGGTGCGGGGGGCCTTCGAAGGTCGCAGGTTGCTCAGAGGGCCCTGCCTGTTCTCCCTCCCTGAATGAACGGCGGCGCCCCTAGCGGCCCAGGTGGCGGTAGGGCAGGAGGGTGAGTCAGGCGCTTGGGCTCCGGAGTCCCCAATCCCTGGTGTTGCGGCAATAGGAACCTGGGATGGGCCACTCGGGGGCCCACCAATGGTTAGGGTAACACCCAGGAGGCCTGCAGTCCAGATCCACTGGCTCTACAGCGAGCGGAGGGGCGGACCGAGGTGAGGGCGCAGGCGAGCGGGAGCATGGGCCCAAGCGTTTTGGCACAGGGGGGCCTTCGAATGTCATCAGGGGCTCGGAGGAATCTGCCCGTTCTCCCTCCCTGAATGACCGACGGTGCTCCTAGCGGCCTGGGTGGCGGGGGGGGCGACACGGTGAGTCCGGCGCTGGGGCTCGGGGGTCCCCAATCCCAGGCATTGCGGTGCCAGGCCCCTTCGGAGGGGCACCTCAGGGGACAACCTAGGGTTCTGCGTAGCCCCCAGGAGGAGTGCAGGCCTCATCCGCCGGCTCTGTGGCGAGCGGAGGGGCGGGCCGAGGTGAGGGCGCTGAGGAGCAGGAGCGTGGGCTCAAGCATTTTGGATGGGGGGGCCTTCGAAGTTCGCCATGGGCTCAGAGGGCCCTGCCCGTTCAACCGCCCTGAATGACCAGCGGCACCCCTAGCGGCCCGGGTGGTGATGGGGCGGCAGGGAGACTCTGGCGCTGGGGATTGGGGCTCCCTAATACCCGGCGTTGCAGCCTCAGGCCCCTTGGGACGGGCACCTCGGTGGCAGACCTAGGGTTAGGGTTAGCCCCCAGGAGGCTGGCAGGCTCGTTCCGCCCATGTGCGGTGAATGGAGGTGTGGGTTGAGGTGAGGTAGCTGGCGAGTGGGGGCGTGGGCCAGAGCATTTACGCTTTGGCTTGGGGTGCCTTCGAAGGTCACAGGAGGCTTGCAGGGTCCTGCCCGTTCTGTCGCCCTGAAGGACTGGTGACGCCCCTAGTGCCCCATGTGGCGGCAGGGCGGCACGGTGCGTCCGGCGGTGGGACTTGGGGGTCCCCAATCCCTGGCATGCAGCACCAGGCCACTTGGGAGGGGCCCTTCGGGGGCGACATGGCATAGGGTTAGCCCCCAGGAAGCCCGCAGGCCCGATCCGCCAGCTCTGCCACGAAAGGACGGATGGGCCGAGGTTAGGGCGCTGGGAAGCAGGAGCGAGGGAGCCAGAGTTTTTGCACGGGGGGCCTTTGAAGGTCACAGGGGGATCGGAGGGCCTTGCCCGTTCTCCCTTCTTGAATGAGTGGCAACGCCCGTAGCACCCTGGGTGCTTGCGGGGTGGCAGAGTCCAGCACTGGGGCTCGGGGGTCCCAAATCCCTGGCATTGTGGTGCCAGGCTCCTTGGGAGGGGCCCCTCAGGGGCCGACCTCGGGTTAGGGTTCTTCCCCAGGAGGCTGGCAAGCCCGGCGCTAAGTGGCTCTGGCAATGTAACAAAAATGCCATACACTTATCTGAAAGAAATAACAGTGTACAGGAACCCTCTTAGCCCTAACATCATCCTTTCTGAATATGGAAGCCAGCCCCAAATTGCTCGTGGAAGTCTGACGAAAGGGCTAAGCACTTTTCTCTGAGTCACCACACTGTACAGGGAAAGACCAATGTACATCATCTTTCACGAGTAGGAAGCATTAATGAAAAGTTTCTGGAATTTCGAGGACTCTGACCCATCCTTATTGGTAATAAACCATCGTGTACAGGAAAACACCTTCAACTCTCATCAGCCTCCTCAATCCTGATTCTGATTCAACTTTGGGTGTGTAGGACTAGGGAAATGTCCACATCTTATTGCTAAGAAAGAACGATGTCAGGGTAATGCCCTTCAAGTCACCTCAGCCTTCCTGAAGACGGAAGCAGGAATCAAGGTGGTTATGTTACCATGAGGTAAGGAAGATGAGCATATAAGTGAGAAACAACAGTGGGCAGGACCTCTCTTCCAAGGAACAGTATCTTTGCTTAATGTTGAATCCCTATGGTAAGTGGTTGTGGGCATTTGTGAGGTCAAAATCTTAAGTGTTTTGTAAAACCTCTTGGTCATTCACAGATGAGACTAAGGTAGTTGGGGACTTCTAGGCAGTGATTTGTCCACTGTCGAAAATATGAAAAGATAAAAGAGACAGATGAGGTCTCCTCAGGCATTGTCCTTTATCCTCATCCTCCGTGAGGATGGCCATCTCTGGACAGCTCAATGGCAGGGTCTCATTCACAGTGGGGGCATCTGTTCCTCACAGACATCAGGCAGGGAAATGGATTTGGTTCTCTGTGCCAGCCCAGCCACAGCTGAGTGTCACAGCACCCTCTCGTGGGCTCATAAGAGTTCCGCTGTCACCAGGCAGGTCATTGTATTTGATAAACCACTGTGAGAGTTTGCAATTGCCTTCATCTGCAACCTCCTAGAGGCAAATGCAGGTGTCTGGTACCATGTGAAGTCATGTGAAGGCATTGTGAGAAAGTGTCCTTTTGCTTAAGAAAAACATGGCTGGGGCTCCTGGCTGGCTCAGCCAGTTAAGCATGTGCCTTTGGCTCAGGTTATGATCCCAGGGTTCTGGGATCGAGCCGAGGCTCCCTGCTCAGCAGGAAAGAAGGTAGGGAAATAGCTTAGAACCCACAGAGAATGTGAATGAAGGGGAGTGAAATGGAACGTGGTCTGTGTTTTGCTTTAGGGATTGGAAGTTAGTTTTTTCTCAATTCTGATTGTTCTTGAGACAGAAAAGCTGTATTGGTTTTTTTTTTACCTTTAATTTTTTTCTAATAACAATTTTTTATTATGATATGTTAGTCACTATACAGTATTTCCTTAGTTTTTGATGTAGTGTTCCGTGATTCATTATTTGCATATAACACCCAGTGCTCCATGCAATATATACCTTCCTTAATACCCATCACTGGCCCATCCCAATCCCCCACCCCTCTCCCCTCTGAAGCCCTCAGTTTGTTTCCCAGAGTCCATAGTCTCTCGTGGTTCATTCCCCCTTCTGTTTAGGGTCCATTGTCTAAAGGGACAGACAGTGGAAGTTCACCAAATATAAGATCGAAATTTCATTGTTCATTATAGATGCCGCCAAGTAGTTCCCAGACATTTCATTCTACTGTAGTAATTCATTATACCTGTGCAGGTGCACGTGGAAGATAAATGATGAATGTATACTGGTAATAAAACACGCCCCTCAGTAGTAGAATAATAGAGGATGCACATGTGTAAAATTATTCGACTACAGCGTCCATGCTTTCCCTTTGGTTCCTTATTACTATGAATTTGGACAATTTTTGTTCTCTAGGCTTAAACCTCATTGTCAGTATTCAGAGTTTTTCAATGCTGATCTTCTCCTGTATAAGTTACCAAAAACCTAAAATATGTATAAACTTTAAAAAATGCTATATTGAAAATTATAGCAGGGAAGTTCCATTTTGTGAATATTGTGTCAATGGATCTCTATTTTGACATCAGTGTTCATTAGAAATGATGACATTTCATGTGAGTATAAATATCAATGTGAAAAAGAAAAGGTAGGAAGAACCTTGAATGTTTAAGTAATTGGTGAAATGACAGGTGTGTGTGTGTGTGTGTGTGTGTGTGTGTGTGTGTGTGTGTGTGCGTGTGTAATTGATTTTCAGTGAATGGTTCAGCTTCTTGTAGGGCCTCCGAGAGAGCCCAGGTGAACCTTTCAATTAGTTGGTATCTGTTCTCAGAACATGGGAATCTCTTAGTCCAAACAGGCAAGCTTTGAGGTCTTGAAGAGTTTCAGTCCTCAGCGATGGTGTTGCAGACCCTTGTGTGCAAACCCTAGGGTATGCTCAGAGCCCTCATTAGCAGGTACCAACTTGTGAGGATTTCAGACAGCATTTCCCAAAGAAGTACCTCTTGAGTCTCTGTCCTTGTCAGTTCCCTACACGTCCTTACACTAGTTATGCGATCAGTGTGTTTCAGGATAATCCCCACATGTGATTTTTGCTATTTCCTACTAGTCCTATCTGTTTCTCATCTTGTTCTTTTATGGTAGGGGTTGGGAAGCAACCTGTGTGGTGTAGGAGGGGGTGTGGAAGTTGTCTGCCTTCAGAGGACCGAATGATGCCTAGAAATTGTACTGTAGTTTGAGGTCAATTATCCATCCTCTGAGTGTCAGGAATTCCATCACTTTACTTTGATGCTAGTCTGTTCTTCAAGCTGTCCTCAGAAATAAGGACGTCATCCATCTAGGGAATACTGGTTTGTGTGTATGTTTTCATTTTAGGAAAGGCCTTGCTGTTCCTGAAAATAATACTGTAGAGCACCCTTTCCTGTTCTTATTGGCCATCAGTCAATCTTTTGTGAAGTATTCGTTTGTAAATAGACTTTTTATGGTTGATGAGCAGGAATTCTTTATTGACAAGTCTTTGTCAGTGTGTATATTGCAAATCTTTACTTCCCAGACTGTGGTTCAATTTTTCATTTTCTTATGGTCATAAGATAAGGAGAAATGTCACATTTTTATGAAGTCCCACTGAATTCTTTTAAATGGTTAGTGCACCCTATATCCTACCCCAAGATTGACAGGTTCTGCATTTTCTTTCAGAAACTGTCCAATGGGAAGCTACAATCCATCTCAAATTTATAAATTGCATTTTAATTCTAATAGGGTATTTATAGACTGTTTTGGATTTTCTATGTACACAATCGTATTATCTGTGAATAGTCACAATTATCCCCTCAATTCTTATACTTTTTGTTTCTCTTGCCATAAAACACTTGTAGATTCTCTGATGCCACGTTGAATAGAGCAGCATTGTTTGAAGATTTAATATACCTTTCTCAATATCTAACAGAAAAAGCAGACAAAACATTGGTAACAAATGTGACCTAATTGACATATAGGGAACATTCCATAATAAGTGCAGAATACATTATTTTCAAGTGGTCATAGACTCTTTACCCAAATAGATGATAGGTGGGGCCACGAATCAAGTCTACAAATGTTAAACCCTGAAATTAACTAGATTCTATTCTTAGACCACAGGGGAATTGAGCCACAGTCATAGCGAAAAGAAAACCAGGAAGTCCTTCAATGTTTAAAATTAAATGGAAGTTTGCTACATATCCTAAAGGTCAGAGAGGGAATCTCAATGGAAATTCTGAACCTTTTCTACATGAGGGCTCACACACAATGGCACTTTCTTTGTGAAGAGCATTATAATAACCTAGACAGGAGTTGAGCCTTAAGTCAGAGTTCTGCCTACCCCAGCCACACCTGGCAGCCTTGGCCTGTGGTACCCCTCAGCTGTCCTTTCTGGCGGCCCTGAGCTAAGGGGGTCAACATGGCCATATGGAAATGGGAAGCTCCCCACTCATAGTGATGATGGTGCCCCCTCCCCAGCTGCCCATTCTGGTGGCTCTGAGCTAAGGGGGTCAACATGGCTGTATGGAAATTAGAAGCTCCCCACTCTTAGTGATGACGTTGCTATCGTATCATCCTCACCAGTCCAACAATATGATTTCTGAGTGAAATATGACACAAGAGCGATTTCTTGGCCTTCCTTCAGGTTTGAAAATCATCTGGTGAGTCATCTATTAGAAATATGGATTCAACATGTGTTCTTTCTTCTGGAAAAGAAATAGACCCAATAGCAATTAGGGCTTCCTGAGCACCTGTTCTTGAGAGACATCATACTGGCTCTTTGTAGCATTCTGCCTCTTAAACTTCTCAACTAGGGTGTAGATATTTTTAGGCACATTTTCAGACGGTTAGAAAGGGACTCAGATGATATGAGTCTCAGAGGATTTTAGTGTCAGAAACCTAAATGGGATCCCCAAATTGACTCCAAATTGCTTGTTGTTCCATACAGGGTACTATTTCCCTCTTATCTCTGGTCTTCTCGATCTGGAAACCTATCAAGTATCAGGATTTTCTTGTCATGTGGACAACTGGAATGAATTCAGCGGGCCTTTTCACGTCTGCCCATGGTGATCATTAAGATCATTATCTCAGTGGAGGACCTCTGGGTAAGATACTCAAAGATCCTAAGGAATACAGACAGTATAATATTTTCCTGGTATTAAAGTTACTGAAACCAACTATCTTTTTTAGTAGATTCAGGCTCTGGTATGTTCAGAGGGTACTGTAAAACAAGTCTGAAATAGTATTTAAAAACACTCAGCTCAGCCTCTTCTACAAAGTGAGCCAATGCTTATAAACATGGCTAAAATATTCCCTTACCTACGATGACTTCCCAGCCATCCTAGTGTTTATATGGTATGACTGTGACTTGCATTAGTCAACATTTGCAGAGAAAGAACTTAGTGCATCCAGGGGTCACTTCATGTTGAAATTAGTTTGTGACAATGAGCTACTGTGTTTTATTCTGCAGTCCAAGGGAATGGTGCCAGACATCTCTAAGGTGTCTAGCAGTTCTACAATTCTGATTTTAAGTGGTCTGTGTGCTTCAGAGATTTGGTCAGGAGAAGGGCAGGAGTCCAGAGACTGTGAACACTTCTGTTACATGTGCTGACCATGGAGCACGCAGGATTCCGTGGGCATCATTTTGATTTCTTGGTACTCTTGTGAAAGGTGCTTTTGTCTCAAATTCCTCTATTTAGGAGTAATTATAATGATAAAAGGAATTTTTATTGTATATCATCTGTGGGCCCTGATCCTGAGCTCCCAGGGAAGCTATCCTTTAACAATTACCCAGCTCAAAATGACTGGGAAAAACCTCAAAGCATGGGCCTTGTTTCTGCCCCAAGCACATGTTGTACATCTGCTTCGAGAAGAAAACAATAACCAAAAAATGCCAACATAAATATAAGAAAAAATAAAGAACCTCTTTGGCTCCCATAAGATTAAAGACATACTGACATGTACACACTGAAAACATAAGAAAGAGTCTGTCACTTTCTGGAATCTAAGAAGATCCTCATTGTGGTGTGTAACTCTGTATGTAAAACAACACAGAAAAAAAATATATAAGCCTGCCCCAAATGTTCCTTCTCCGGAGCACTCACTTCTTGGTGAAGATTGTGTCTCTGAGGCAGCTGTCCTGACTTGGGTTTGAATAAAGGTCCCTTCCTTTCTCTCTAAAATGTTTTTAAAAGTTCAGTCACGCAGTGTCGACAATAACAGTGTTTTCTATTTAAGTGAGAAATAAATGTTCCACTCTATTTGCATTGGGAATAGACGAATTGAGGGTTTCTTTAGAAGAGTAAGTCTGCTTTCAAGAAAAGGCAAGGACATTGGTCTATTGAGAATGAAGATAATTACTGCTAAACAACAAGTATGTGTTGCCCCTTTGCCCAGAAACCGAAGCAGGTGTGCAGGCTTTAGGTCAGAGGTGCCTTCTTCTCCCCAGCTGATGGCACTTCTCTGCTCTGGCTCCAAGACACCCGAGGTTTTGAACGTCAGCATCTGAGTCAGCGAGGCAGCTTGTCACAGGACGCCAGTGTTCAGAGAAAGCACAGGTATGTTTGGCAAAATGTCCTATCTATGTCAGGGCTGGAGGTAAAACCTCTCATTATCCCAAAACCTCCTGGGCTTTTCTCTTTTCTCTAGTTGAGCCACAAAGTAAAATTGAAGTAGCTGCCAGCATTCTGGGTTTGGTGCAAGAATTACTTAGTTTCCCTGGAGGTAGAACTTTGCAGGGGATCACAATTTCTCTGTCCATTTACTGCTTACAAATGTATTTTGACCATCTGTTTCCTAGGAACCCTCTTTAATTAAAAAGGGAAGGTGAGATTCACTCTGTGCCTGTTTGTAACATCTAATTTGTTCCTTCATCTAACAGTGTTTATTCAATTGGGCCTAAGATATGGTTGAGTGGCCAGCATCTAGATTTAGGTGGTTTTTTTTCATCTGATACAGACTTGGATGATGTCATTTGACAAAGGTGATGTTTCATCATTGATTAGTTTATTCATCAGAAGAGTTAAAATTAGGGTGGAGGGGAAATTGAAAATTATCCAAAGCGGCCTGTTCCTGTTTAAAAGTTGAGCTTGACTTTCTAGTTTTACTAAATGTATTATCTCAATATTTTGAGGTGCCATATTCTCCCTGTAGTTTCTTTGGTGGTGGAGTCAGAAGGAGAGTCTGGGAATTCTTTTGGATAGTGGCATGCTGGTGGCTTCAAGGGGCTTGGCGTCAGGAGCCTTGGGGTGAAGTCTGCAACTGCTTGCCTGACCCTGGGTGCATCTCCCAGAGGTTTTGTTTCCTCTTATTAAATTGCCCACAGATAATGTTCTGCTTAAAGGGGAACCCTCCCATCCTATTGGTGGGAATGCAAAGTGGTGCCGCTAGTCTGGGAAAAGTCTGGGGGTTCCTCAAAAAGTTAAACATTGAACAACCACAGGATCCAGCAATTGCTCTCCTAGGTATTTACCCAAAGGATACAGAAATGCAGATTCGAAGGGGGTCCATGCACCATGATGTTCATGGCAGTAATGTCCGCAGTAGCCAAACTATGGAGAGAATCCCAAAGTCCATGCACTGATGAATGGATAAAGCAGATGTGGGATACATATAAATAATGGAATATGACCCAGCTTCAAAAAGAATGAAATCTTACAATTTGCAAGGATGTGGATGGATCTAGAGTGTATTAAGCTAAGCAAAATCAGTGAGGAAAGACAAATATCCTATACTCTCACGCTTCTGGAATTTCAGAAAAAAAACAGATGAACAGAGTGGAGGGGTGATGAGAGAGGCAAACAAGGAAATAGACTCAACCGTGGAGAACAAACTGAGTGTTGCTGCAGGGCAAGGGTGTGGGGGGAAGTGTTAAATGGGTGAGGGGTATTAAGGAGGGCGCTTGTGATGAGCACTGGGTACTGTATGCAGGTGAGGAATCACTAAATCCTACTCCTGAAGCTAATATTCCATGGCATGTGAACTAACTGGAATTTAAGTAAAAGAAGAAAGGAAAAAGTGTTCTGCTTCATGAGGAGTGAGGTAAAATTGTAGTGATTTGGGCTGTACTCTTCTATAGAGGATAGATGTAAAACACCCTGTTGTAGGATACAATAGAGTCTTATCACATAAGGAGTCCTCAGAAAGCTGCAATGAAAGATTCAGATCTCAGAGCATGTTCGTGTTCCACTGATATGTTACAGTTTGCACACGTAGGAAGGAAGGTGGAGAGAAAAGAAACAGAAGGGGAAAGTAGGTGTGAACCTTTCATTAGTTAGCGTTATAGCTCTCTCATGAAAAACTTGCACCAGTGTGATTTTGGAAGCAGCGGGGGAATCGGGAGCTTTGCAGGAGACAGGGGGGAGTTCCAGGTCTGGGTAAAGCTGACAGGGGTCCCAGAGGAGAGCTGAATGCATTCTGCAGCAGGGTGTGTTCAGGGTGGGCTCCAGGGGTGGCTGTGGGTCTCCTGGGTGAGAGTTGTGACAGGTGAGGGCTGTGTGCAAGTTCCTGGCTGAGGACAAGTGAGGCACAGGCGGAGAGCTGGCAGAGAACCTTCTTCTGAGCCACCAGCTTCACCCAACACACACAGCCTCATCTTCTGTCCCTGTCACTCCAATTCAGACTTCTCCGAAGGTGAGTGAGAACACATCAAGAGCATTCTGAACAGAGGTGAAAGCATGTGCAAAGGCTCTGGGGCAGGAGAATTCCAGATATGTCCAGGAGCAGCAAGAAGGCCCTGTGGCCACAGGGGACAGCTTAGGACATGAGCTCAGAGAGGTGACAGAGGGTGACAGAAAGCTATTCCAGGGCTATAACCCCATGAGACGCCGTTTCACTGGGCCATCCTGGCTACAGTGTTGAGAACAGATGACAGAGGGTTGAAGATGGCAAGGCAGGTCAATGACGAAGCTTTTCCAGGAACTCAGACACTATGGACCAGACAGGTGGCCTTGGATGGAGTGGTTAGACCTCTTCTGGGTCCATTTTGAAGATGGAGCTCACAGGATTTGCTGATGGGTTAGCTATTAGGAGCAGGAGAAGGGAGGAATTGGGGTAAATCCCAGCTGTTGTGTGTTGTCCTGATGAAGGGGAAGGAGAGGGTTTCTCGGGGGGTAGGAGGTAGTCCGTGTTCTGCATGCTGAGGAAGGTGCCTTTCCGGTTGATCTGCTGTGGGTTGTGTC
This sequence comes from Ursus americanus, assembly GCF_024610735.1. Lineage (NCBI taxonomy): Eukaryota > Metazoa > Chordata > Mammalia > Carnivora > Ursidae > Ursus > Ursus americanus. Next base: position 1,919,477 of record NW_028273625.1, read on the forward strand.
TGGGAGGACCTTTCACATCTACTCCCTCAGCAATGCTGAAGTACAAGTATCCCCCACTTTTTAAACGTTCACAAAGACACTGGGCTTTCATGAAAGAACTACATTATTACCCAGGTTCAGTAAGAGGAAGAGACCTGAAGAGGATTTCCCTCTTATGAAAAAAGGTGAACAGTGAGAATCGCGTTCAGCATCTGTTTTGGGAAGAAGCACAACAGAGGCAGCGTGCACCCCAACCAGCTCCTTCCTCTGGGAACCGCTCTCCGCATCCAGCCACCAGCACTTTGAATTGTGTCTGTGAGCCTCTGCTGTGCTTTATCTTCATTTATGCTGGGCCTCCATTGGAAACTTGTGTGCTGAGGACTAAGAAAAGCCAAAGAGAAGGAATTTTGGAGTCTGAGCACACTGTCTAATTGTTCGTGTAAATTAATGGTCATTCCTTCTTGACACCATTTCTGGTGTGCATGGTTTCTCAGAAGCCCTGTACTTTCAAAGAGCAGGGAAACCTATACCCCATGCTGCGTGGTTAGTTTAGTCTCCATGCTGGACAGAACATTTCATGACTGTCGGATTTTCTCACTCAAACATTGAGACTTTGACCGCCTTCACCCGTTTCTACCACCCCATCCCCGAATCTGGCACCTACCAATCTGCTCTCATTATCTATGCGTTCAGTATGTATTTATTCCACGTGGAATGTACATGAGAGCATCTGGTATTGGTCATTCTGTGTCTGAGTTACTTGGCATAAGGCCCCCAAGGTCTGTGTTTCCATGTCTGGTTCTTGTGAATAATGCTGCAGTGAACGTGGGAGTGCATCTGTCTTTTTGAGGCAGCATTTTTGTGTTCTTCAAATCAATTCTCAGTAGAGCCACTACTGGGTCATGGGGTAGTTGCATTAAATTTTTCAGGAACCTCCATACCATTTGTCACAGAGGCTGCACCAATTTCCATTCCCACCAACAGTGCACAGTGTTTCCTCGTCTGCACACCCTTGACCCCACCTGGTGTCTGTCTCTGGCACAATTGCTGTTCCAACAGTTGAGAGAGGATAGCCGATTGTGGGTTTGACTGATGTTTCCCTGACGATGATTAGTGATGTCGAACAACTCCTTCTGTCTGTTGGCACCTGTGTGCCATCTTTGGAAAGTATCTATTCACATATTCCTCCCATTTTTTTAAATAGTTTTTTTGTTTTGATTTGTATGAGTGTTGTGTGTATTTTGGATATTAGCCTCTTCTCACACATATGATTCACAGATAATTTTTTCTTATTGGGTCAGTGGCCTTTTAAGCTTTTGATGGTTTCTTTTGCTGTGTGGAAGATTTCAGTTTGATGTTGTTCCACTTGTTTATTTGTGCTTTTGTTGCCTTTGCATTTGGTGTCCGATCTGAAGACTCTTTGCCAAAACCAATGTCGAGAGACTTAGTACCTGTGTCTTCTTGGAAGTTTATGGATTCAGGTCTTATGTTCAAATCATTCATCATTAAAAATTTTGTGTGTGGTGTAAGAAAGTGACCCAGTTATATTCTTCTGCATTTAGTGTCCAGTTTGCCTGTTACCGCTCACTGAAGACACAGTCCTTCCCTCATGTCATATCTTCTGCTGCTGTGTCGTAAGTTAGGATCATCTACGTGTGGGTAAGTTTCTGAGCTTTCTGTTCTGTTCCACTGACCTGGTGTCTGTGTTTCTGCCAGTACCATCCTGTTTTGATGACAACAGCTTTGTAATCTACCTTGAAATCCAGGAGTGTGTTGACTGCACCTTTCTTTCTCCAGGTTCCTTTGGGTATTTGGGGTCTTTAGTGACTCCATCCAAGTTTGAGGACTGTTTTCTATTTCCTCGAGTAATGCCACTGGAATTCAGACAGGCATTTCATCACATCTGTCGATTGCTTTGGGTATGATGGACATGTTCACATAATTAACTCTTCCAGTTAAGGAGCATGGCGTATGCTACCATTTGTTTGTGTTGCCTTCCAAATCTTTGACCCATACATTCTGCCCCCCTGGACACACATATTTTTCATTTCTTTTCTGCCATGTGTTGAGTGTACTATGTCTTTCTCATTCTTGGTTACTTTTATTTCTAGATTTTTTGATGCAATTGTAAATGGCATTGTTTTTTTAATTTCTCTTGGCGAAAGTGTGTCATCAGTATACAGAAATGCAAGAAGTTGGGTCATCTGGGTGGCTCCATATGTGAAGCGTCTGCCTTCAGCTCAGGTCATGATCCCAGAGTTCTGGGATTGAGCCCCGTGTTGTGCTCCCCGCTTAGTGAGGGTCTGCTTCTCCCTCTTTCTGACACTCCCCCTGCTCGTGCTTTTTCTCTTCCTGTCAAATAAATAAATAAAATCTGAAATAAATAAAGACAACAGATCTTTGTATATTGACTTTATATCCTGCAGCTTTCTTGAATTTGTTTATTCTAACAGGTTTTTTTTTTTTTTTAGGAATCTTTCCGGATTTCCTGTCATTTGCAAATTGTGACAGTTTCCTTATGGATTTCATATCTTTCCCCTTTTTAAAAATTGTTATTCACCCTACAGTACTTCATTTGTTTTTGATGTAGTGTTCCATGATTCATTGTTTGCATATAACACCTAGTGCTCATTATGACACGTGCCCTCCTTTTTTCTTTTAAAGAATTTATTTATTTATTCGACAGAGATAGAGACAGCCAGCAAGAGAAGGAACACAAGCAGGGGAGTGGGAGAGGTAGAAGCAGGCTCATAACGGAGGAGCCTGATGTGGGGCTCAATCCCATAATGCCAGGATCACGCCCTGAGTCGAAGGCAGACGCTTAACCACGGTGCCACCCAGGTGCCCCCTGCCTTGTTAAATTTAACCATTCTAACTGGTGTAAGGTGGTATCTCATTGTAGTTTTGATTTGTATTTGCCTGATGGCAAGTGATGTGGAGCATTTTTTCATATGTCTGTTGGCCATTTGTATCTCTTTGTGTCTTCTGCCCATTTTTTGGGTGTTGAGTTTGAGGAGTTCTTTATAGATCTTGGATACCAGCCCTTTATCTGTAATATCATTTGCAGATATCTTCTTCGATTTCATAGGTTGCCTTTTTGTTTTGTTGATCATTTGCTTTGCCGAGCAGAATCTTTTTATCCTGATGAAGTTCCAATACTTCATTTTTGCTTTTATTTCCTTTGCCTTTAGAGACGTGGCTTGCAAGAAGTTGTTGTGTCCAAGGTTGAAGAGTTCTTTTGATTTTGATATGAGACAGGAATCCATTATATTTCTTTCCTGATTGTATTCGAGCCCTCTGTCTTTCTTGGTGAGTCTACCTAAGTGTCAGTTTTGTTTCTCTTTCCAAAAAAGGCAGCTCTCATTTTCATTGTTTGTTTGTTTTTTTTTTTTTTTTGTCTTTTTAGTCTCCGTTGGATTTATTTATGCATCCTTTTTGTTATTTCCTTATTTCTACTAATTTGGGGCTTTGTTTGTTGTTTTATTTTCTACTTCTTTACCAAATAAATCAGGTTGTTTTTTGGAGAGCATCATATGGATTGATGAAGACTTGAGTTTCTATGAATGTCCCCCATAAAGCTACTTTTGCTGCATCCCATAAGTTTTGTAGGTTGTCTTTTTCATCAGTGTCAAGGTACTTCTAAAATTTTTTTGATTTCTTCTTTGTTCTGTAGCATGTTGTTAAATCTCCACATATTTATTTAAGATTCTTTAAGTATCTGACAGAGAGTGAGACAGCGAGAGAGGGAACGCAAGCACGGGGGTGGGAGAGGGAGAAGCGGGCTTCCCACTGAGCAAGGATCCTGGGATCACGACCTGAGCTGAAAGCAGATCCTTAACGACTGAGCCACCCAGGCCCCAAAAATCTCCACCTATTTTTGACTGTCTCATTTTTTTCTTGAGACTGATTTCTATTTTCATATCATTGTGGTTGGACAAGATTTGAAGCAGAAGAGAGCATTCAGATGAAAGGTTTGTTTCCTGGAGGGTTTTCTGCGGGGAGACCATGAGTTCCGTGGGACGGAGGAAGGTTTTGTGAGACGGGGGTGGGGTTAACCCTTGTTAGAATTACTGACTAGTACCATGCAGGCTGTATGCCAATGTTCACACCATAGTCCTGATGGACTTGTACTTCATTAGAAATATTTTCTAGGAGGTGTAGGCATAGCCTTCACTTAAAGAAAGGTGCCATGTGGGTTCATGGCATGACCCCAGGTCAGCAACAAGGATGTATGGTATTGTGGGTGATCAGAAACAGGCTTTCTGTGGGAAGTGACAGAAATAAGGTATGGTGAGCTCCATGACCATAGGTGAGGTCCCGAGTGACCCACTGGGTGTTGGGTTCTGTGGATCTGTCTCATCATGTGCTGTGGAATTCAGGGACACCCTTCTCTCTGTGGATTTGTGTGGAGACAGGTAGACATCAGTGTCTGGCCAGGCACGAGGGTTGCACTGGACCACCACCAGAGGTGCAGCGTGCAGGGGAGCCACTGCTTGGTTTCCACTAAAGCTGACCAGGGTCTGTGACCATGATTCCTAGCAGCTGCAAGGGGCGAGGAGGCCAGGGCTAGTGCACACTTCCTAGACTTGTGTTCAGGACTAGTCTGGAGCACACTGAAGTCAACCACACCGAGCACAGAAGGCATCCAGTCAGTGTAGCTGTGGGCACTGCTCCCATGGTACTTTCGGGCCGGATCCATGCTGCCACCTCCTGCATTTCATCATCATCTTCAAGGTCATGTGCCTCTGCTCTTGCCCCATGGCCTCTGGGGTATTGTCCGTCCTCTATCTGTTCCTCGTCCCCGGTGCCCTGTGCAGTCCGATGCCAGGGTAGCCTTCTTGAGACAAACATCTGGCCCTGATGGAACACTTCCATGGATCTCGTGTGATGCGAGGATGATGCCCTTCCCTAAAAGGGGGCTGCAGATCCCCATCAGGAGAGCCATGTCTCCCTTTTCAGCATGGCCTGCCCACCCCTCAGTCTTGTTCAGGGAAGCTCTCCCCACTTCCTGAGATGACAGCTCTGAACTTAAAAATGAATGTTATTTTACATAAATCTATGCCTTAGTTCATCCATGGCATGTCTTTCAACCCCGTTAGTGGGTTTTTTTTTTTTTTTTAGCAGTTCTGAAGGGCTGTCTGCTCAAGGAGGGGATGACCTGGGCAGGGCAGCTTTCCCTCTCATCTCCCTCAGCATGTCTCTGAGCCCTGGGGCCAGCTGTCCCACTGAGGATTGAGGGACCCGAACCAGCCCATCCTGAGCCCAAGCTGTGTCAGCTCATAGACGGATGCGTGTTGGACCGGTGGGCAGCTGGCATGGGCCAGGGACAGGCAGTGTCTCCTTCTCATTCCTTCCCTCCCTTCCTCCCAGAGGTAGCTCAGAGCAGCCTTCAACCCCTACATCTCCAGATCCCTTGACCTGTGCTTCCTGTGTTCAGCTGGTGACCTTGGAGTTTCCCATGGATTCTACCTCCTGTACCCTCTCCTGTAGCAGTTCGTGGATCAGAGGAGGGGTCGGACCCTCTCTGTTTTAGGTCTTCTTCCTGTCCCGCACCAAGCCCACCCACCTTTGCATCTTCCATGTATGTGCTTGGAAGCAAGCCCATCCACAGGGAACCTATTAGCCAAATGGATCCAGGCAATGAACATTGAAGTAGAGATCCAGGATCCATAATAAACCTGCTCTGAAACCTGTCCCAAAGTCTGTGACTCTCTCACACTGAAACAGAAACAATAATAGCTTTCTGGACTGTAAAGTGACATGTGTCTCTACTTCCAATCTTGAATGCATAGGTGCTGAGCCTGGACAGAAAAGGACCATGGCTCCCGTGGACTGGGATCCATGGTAAGAACTCAGTGAAATCTGAATTCAAGGCATAGAGTGAATAATTATTGTAGAGTGAATCCTCCGAAGTACGGCTTATGCACAGTGCACAGGGAAAGCTTTTTCGAAGAGATTCCTGAAAGAAAAATCTTTTGTTAAAATTTATTTTAATTCCAGTAGAGCTAACATACAGTGTTACATTCGTTTCAGGTGTCCAATAGTGATTCAGTAATTCCATATATTACTCAGTGGTCGTCAAGAAAAGCGTCCTCTTAATCCCCTTCATCTATTTCACTCATCCCTCTATTCACCTCCTCTCTGGTAACCATCCGTTTGTTCTCTGTTGTTAAGAGTTTATATTTTGGTGTGTCTCCTTTTTCTCTTTTAGTTATTTATTTTTGTTTGTTGCTTAAATTCCCTATTAGAGTGACATCGTATGGGATTTGTCTTTCTCTGACTGACTGACTTTAGTTAGGATAATACTCTCTAGCTCCATCCATGTGGCTGCAAATGGCAAGGTTTCATTCTTTTTCAAGCCGAGTAATACTCCATTGTGTGTGTATGTGTGTGTGTGTGTGTGTGTGTGTGTGTGTGTGTGAATACACACATCTATCATCTCATTTGTAAATTTTTCTACAGACACTTGGGTTGCTTCCATATTGTGATATTGTAAATAATGGTGCAAGACACATAGGGGTGCACGTATCCTTTTAAGTTACTGTTTTCCTATTCTTTGGGTAAATATGTGTAGTGTGATTGTTGGATCATAGGGTAGTTCTATTTTTAATTTTTTGAGGAACCATCATACTGTTTTCCACGGTGGCCACCACAGTTTGCATTCCCACCCACAGTTTGCGAGGATTCCCCTTTATCCACATCCTCCCAACACCTGCTCTTTGTTGTGCTTTTGATGTTAGCCATTCTGACAGGTTTGAGGTATTACCTCATTGTCCTTTGGAATTACATTTTCCTGATGATGGGTGATGGTGAACATCTTTTCACGGGACTGTTGGCCATTTGTATTTCTTTTTTGGAGAAATGTCTGTCCATGTCTTCTGCCTATTTTTTAACTGGATTATTTGTTTTTTGGGGGTCGAGTAGTATCAGTTCTATATGTTTTGGACACTATCCCTTTATTGCATATGATGTTTGCAAATATCTTCTCCCTTTGAGTAGGTTGTCTTATGATTTTTACGTTTTCATTGTTCTTCTGCCATATGGAAACTATTTATTTTGCTGTATTCCCAATAGTTTATTTTTGCTTTCATTTCCTTTGCCTCAGGACACAGTCTAGAAAAACGTTGGTATGGTCCATGTCAAGAAGTTACTGTCTTCCCTCCTGTAGGATTTTTATGGATTCAGGTCTTATATTGAGGTCTTGAAACTGTTTTGTGTTTGTCTGTATTGTGTAAGAAAGCAGTCTAATTTCATCCTTTTGTGCATAGCTGTCTAGTTTTCCCAACACCATTTGTTGTAGTGACTGTCCATTTCCCTTTTGATATCGTTGCTTGCTTTGTGGAAGATTCATGGACCACATAATTGTGGGTTTCTGTCTGAACTTGTGTCCTGTTCCTTTGGTCGCTGTGTCCAGTTTTGTGCCGTACTGTCTTGTTAGGATGACTGCAGCTTTGTAGTATAACCTGAAATCTGAAATTGTGAGTCCTCCAGCTTTGTTTTTCTTTTCCACATTGCACTGGCTGTTTGGAATCTTTAGTGGTTCCATACAAATGTTTAGGATTGTTTATTCGAGGTCTTTTGTTCTTTAATTTAAATTCAATTAGCCAACTTACAGTACATCATTAGTTTCAGATGTAGTCTTCAATAAATTTTCAGTCGTGTGTAACACTCAGTGCTCATTGTATCGTGTGACCTCCTTAATGCTACTCACCCAGTTACCCCTCCCAACTTCTCTTCCAGCAATCATCAGTTTCTTGCGATAGTTAAGAGTCCATCATGGGTTTTCTCCCTCTCTGATGACTTCCCATTCTATTTTCCCTTCCTTCCCCTATGGTCATCTTCCTTGTTTCTGATATTCCACATAGGAGTGAAAGCATATGATCATCGCCTTTCTTTCATTGACTTATTCCACTCAGCATAATACCCTCCAGCTCCACCCAGGTCGGTGTGATGGTAAGTACTCATCCTTTCTGATATCTGAGTAATATTCTATTATATATATGATCCACATCTTCTTTATCCATTCATCTGTCCATGATCATCTGCACTCCTTCCACAGTTTGTCTATGATGGATATTGCTGCTATGAATACTGGGGTGCATGTGTCCCGTCTTCACTACCTCTGTCTCTTTGGGGTCGATACCCAGTAGGGCAATTGCTGGGACATAGGGTAGAATTATTTATAACTTCTTGAGGAAACTCCGTACCATTTTCAAGAGTGGCTGTACCGGACTGCATTCGCACAGGGGTGTAAGAGGGTTCCCGTTTCTCCACATCCTCTCCAAGATGTGTAGTTTCATTTCTTCTTATTTTTAGATATTCGGCCTCGTGTGATATGGCATCTATAGTGGTTTAGATTTGCATTTCCCTGAAGCCAAGTGATATGAAGCATTTATGCATGTATCTTTTGGTCACCGCTACCTCATCATTAGTGAAGTGACTTCTCATTTTAATCCATCTCAAGACCTAAAGCTGGGTAAGTCTCTGAAGCTGGATGATGCCATCGGTTGGAAGTGTGGAGAATTTCAAAAGATCTCCATGGAGAGCAAGTTTAAAGGTCAGTGTGAAGCTACTAATTGGATCCGGGGAGATCTCTGAAAGTGGGGATTGCCTGGGATGGGCTGAGGGGGGCCCTCCGATTTTCCTATGAATCCTTGCTGCAGCCCCAAATGGACAGTTTCCTGCTGTGGGGCAGGCTGAGTCCTCTAGTCGTGCAGAGGTGAGCCCAATGCCTGGTGCCTTGGAGGCAGGCAAACGGGGAGGGACCCTCAGCAGAAGACCCAGGGTTAGGTTAGGCCTCAAGGACAGCAGGTCTGAACTGCCCAGTGCTCAGAGAGCTCCCAGGCCGAGTGAGATGAGGGCACAAGGGCGGGTGAGTGTGAGCCTTGGGGTGTCATCCGGAAGGGCCCACAAAGGTCAGGGTTCACCAGAAGGGGCTCTCAGGGGTTGCCCCAATTCTTGCCCTGAATGCTCTGTTCCCCAAAATGGTGCAGTTAACTGTGGGCTGCAGGCTGAGTCCTACGGTGGGGCTTGGGTGTCCCCAATCCCCCAGAGTGGGGTGCCAGGACCCTGGGGAAGGACCCCTCTGTGGCCAACCTAGGGTAAGGGTTAGGGTCCAGGAGCCCGGCAGGGACATACTGCAGGCTGTGCGGCGAGCTCTGTGGAGGGCTGAGAGGAGGCCATGGGGGAGGGTGAGCATGGGCCTCAGGGTTGGGGCACGGGGGACTGCCAAAAGTGGGGACGGGCTCCGGGGGCCTCCCCAAATTCTCGTGCCCTGTAGGCTCCGTAGAGCCCCCAGGGGCACGGTTTCCTGTCGGGTGGCAAGCTGAGTCCTGCGGTGGGGCACAGGTATCCCAATTCCCCAGGGCTGCAGTGTAAGCCTCCTGGGGAGGCCCCCACACCCACGGCCGGGCTAGGGCTAGGTTTAGGCCCCAGGAACCCCGCAGGCCTGATCTGCTGGCTGTATGGCTAGTTACCCGGGCTGAGGTGAGGGTGTGGGGAGGGTGAGCGTGGGCCTCAGGGTTGGGGTGCGGGAGGCCGCCGTTGTTCGCTGGTGGCTCAGGAGGGCCCTCCTTGTTCTCCCACCCTGAATGCTCTATGGCCTCTCAAGGTGCACGGTTTCCTGCGTGGTGGCAGACTGATTCCTGGTGTGGGGCTCAGGTGTCCCGAATCCCCGCGGCTGCGACTTCAGGCTCCTGGGGAGGGGCCCCTCCACAAATGAACTAGGGTTAGGGTTGGGGCCCAGGAACCCCGCAGGCCAGATCCGCCCGCTATGTGGCGAGCTCCGCCGCGGTCTGAGGTGAGGGTGCGGGGTGGGGTGAGCATGGGCTTCAAGGTTGGGTTTAGGAATCGCCGAAGTTCGCCTGGGGCTCTGGGAGCCCTCCTGGTTCTCCCGCCCTGAATGCTCTACAGCCTCCCAAGGGGCACTGTTTCCTGTGAGCTGGCATGCTTTATCCTGCAGTGGGGCTCAGGTGTCCCCAGTCCCTGGGGCTGTGGCACCGGGCCCCAGGGGAGGGGCCCTACCCAGCCGACATAAGGACAGGTCTAGGCCCCAGGAACCCTACAGGCCTGATCTGCCAGCTCTGCGATGAGCTCGGTGGCAAGCTGAAGGGAAGGCGTGGGGCGGGATGAGCGTGGGCCTCAGGGTTGGGGTGTAGGGGGCCACCGAGGATCGCTTGGGTCTCAGGGGGGCCCTACCAGTTCTCTTGCACGGGATGCTCTGTGGCGCCCCAAGGGGCATGGTTTCCTGAGGGGTGGCAGGCTGAGTCCCGTGGTGGGGCTCAGGTGTACCCAATCCCCGGGGTTAGGGTACGGATCAGGGTATGGATTAAGGTTAGGGTATGGGTTACGGTTAGAGTACGGGTGAGGGTAGGGGTTAGGGTTAGGGTAAGGAGAGGGTACGGGTTAGGGTTGAGTTTAGGGGTTACAGGTTAGAGGTTATGGGTTAGGGTACAGATTAGGGTTTAGGGTATGGGTTAGGGTTTGGGTTTAGGGTTAGGGTTAGGGTTGGAGTACGGGTTAGGTTTAGGGTACAGGTTAGGGTTAGGGTACGGGTTAGGGTACGCATTAGGGTACAGTTTAGGGTAAGGGTTAGTGTACGATTTAGGGTAAGTGTTGACATACGGATTTGGGTATGGTTTAGGGTACGGGTTAGGGTTACGGTACGGGTTAGGGTTAGGGTATAGTTTAGGGTTATGGTACAGGTTAGGTTACGGTTTAGGGTTGGGGTTAGGGTACGCGTTAGGGAACGTGTTAGGGATAGGGATAGGGTATGGTTTATAGTTAGTGTATGGGTTAGGGTTCGGGCTAGGGTACAGGTTAGGGTTAGGTATGGGTTAGGGTCCGGGTTAGGGATAGGGCACGGGTTAGGGTATGGGTTTGTGTACGGGTTAGGGTATGGGTTAAGGTTAAGGTAAGGGTACTGGTTAGGGTTAAGGTACGGGTTACAGTTTAGGGTTTAGGGTTACGGTTAGGGTACAGGTTAGGGTTAGGGTACGGGTAGGGTTAGGGTACGGTTTATGGTACGAGTTAGGGTATGGGTTAGTGTCCGGGTTTAGGGTTTAGGGTTAAGGTTAGGGTACAGGTTAAGGTACTTGTTAGGGTTACGGTTAAGGTTAGGGTACGGTTTAAGTTATGGGTTAGGGTACAGTTTAGGGTTAAAGTTAGGGTACGGGTTAAGGTATGGGTTAGAGTACATGTTACGGTTACGGTTAGAGTTAGGGTACAGGTTAGGGTTAGGGTTAGGGTACGGGTGAGGGTACGGGTTAGGGTTAGGTTTAGGGTTAGGTTACGGGTTAGGGGTAGGGTTAGCTGAAGGGGTAGGGTGAGGGGTAGTGTTAGGAGTATGGTAGGGGTCGGGGTAGGGTTAGGGTTTAGGGTTAGTGTTTGGGGTTTGGGGTTAGTGGTTAGGGTTAGGGTTTCATGTTTAGGGTTTCGGGATTAGGGTTAGGGCTTAGGGTTTAGGGTTTAGTGTTAATGTTAGGGTTTAAGGTTTAAGGATTAAGGTTTAGGGTTAGGTTTAGGGTAGGGTTAGGCTTAGGGTAAGGGTTAGGGGTTAGAGTTACGGTTAGGATTAGGGTTTAAGGTTCAGGGTTTAAGGTTATGGGTTAGGGTTTAGGGTTAGTGTTAGACCCCAGTAGGCCAGCAGGACTGATGCGCCGGCTGTGCGGCGAGCGGAGGTGTGGGCCGAGGTGAGGGCGCTGGCGAGCGAGGGAATAGTATGCAGTGTTTTGGCGCGAGGGGCCTTTTACGTCACTAGAGGCTCGGAGGGCCCTGCCCGTTCTCCCGCCCTGAATGACCGGAGGCTCCCCTAGCGACCCGTGTGGTGGCGGGGTGGCAGTGTGAGTCTGGCAATGCGGTTTAGGTGTCCCCAATGCTGTGCGTTGCAGCTCAAGGCCCCTTGGGAGGGGCCCCTCTAGGGCCGTCCTAGGGTTAGTGTTAGCACCCAGGAGTCCGGCAGGCATGATCCGCCAGCTGTGTGGTAGCAGAAGGCCAGGCCGAGGTGAAGATGCCAGCGAGCTGGAGCGTGGGCCCAAGCATTTTGGCACGGGGGGGCCTTGGAAGGTCGCCGGGGGATTGGAGGGCCCTGCCGGTTCTCCCGCCCTGAATGGCCAGAGGCGCCCTTAGCAGCCCGGGTGGTGGCAGGGCGGCACGGTGAGTATAGCGCTGGGGCTCGGGGGACCCCAATCCCTGGCGTTGCTGTGCCAGGCCCCTTGTGAGGTTCCGCTCGGGGGCCAACCTAGGGTTAGGGTTAGCCCCCAGGAGGCTGGCAGGCCCGATCCGCTGGCTGTGCGTGAGCAGAGGGGCGGGCCGAGGTCAGGGCGCTGGTGAGCAGGAGCATGGGCCCAAGCATTTTGGCGCATGGGGGCTTAGAAGTTCACTGGGACTCGGAGGGCCCTGCCCGTTCTCCCGCCCTGAAAGACCGGCAGCACGCCTAGTGGCCTGGTTTGCAGTGGGACGGCAAAGTGAGTCCTGGCTTGGGCTCGGGGGTCACCAATCCCTGGCACTGAGGCACCAGGCCCCTTCGAAAGGGCCCCTCATAGGCCACCCTAGGGGTAGTGTTAGCCCCCAGGAGGCGGGCAGGCCTGATGTGCCGGCTGTGCAGCGACCGGAGGGGCGGGCCAAGGTGAGGGCGCTGGGGAGCGGGAGCCTGGGCCCAAGCGTTCTGGCGCAGGCGGCCTTTGAAGGTCGCCGGGGGCTCGGAGGGCCCTGCCCGTTCTCCCACCCTGAAAGACCGGCAGCACGCCTAGTGGCCCGGGTTGCGGCAGGGCAGCAGGGTAGAGTCTGGCGCTGGGGCTTTGGGGTCCCCAATCCCAGGTGTTGCGGCGATAGGCGACTTGGGATGGGCCCCTCAGTGGCCGACCTAGGGTTAGAGTTTGCACCGAGGAGGCCGGAAGTCCGGATCCACCCGCTCTGCAAGGAGCGGAGGGGTGGGCTGAGATGAGGGCGCTGGCGAGCAGGAGCGTGGACCCAAGTGTTTTGGTGCTGGGGCCTTCAAAGGTCGCCGGGGGCTCGGAGGGCCCTGCACGTACTTCCGCCCTGAATGCCCGACGGCGCACCTAGCGGCCCGGGTTGCAGAGGGGCAGCAGTGTGAGTCCGGTGCTAGGGCTCAGGGGTCTCCAATCCCCGGTGTTGCAGCGCCAGGCCCCTTGGGAGGGGCCCCTCGGGTGCGACCTAGTATTAGGGTTAGCCCCCAGGAGGCCCTCAGGCCCGATTCGCCAGCTGTGTGGTGAGTGGAGGGTCGGGCGGAGGTGAGGCCGCTGGCGAGCAGGAGCAAGGGCCCAGGAGTTTTCGAGGGGGGGGTCCTTCGAAGGTCGCCAGGTGCTCAGAGGGCCGTTCACGTTCTACCGCCCTGAATGACAGGCGACTACCCTGGCGGCCCGGTTAGAGGAGGGGCGGTAGGGTGAGTCTAGCGCTGGGGCTCGGGGTCCCCAGTCCTCGGCGTTGGGGTGCCAGGCCCCTTCGGAAGGGCTCTAGGGGGCTGACCAAGCATTACTGTTAGCCCCCAGGAGGCTGGCAGACCCGATCTGCCGGCTGTGTGTCGAGCAGAGGGGCAGGCCTAGGTGAGGGCGCTGTGGAGCAGGAGTGTGGGCCCAAGCGTTTTGGCACGGGGGGCCTTCGAATGTTGCCAGGGGCTTGGAGGGATCTGCCGTTCTCCCTCCCTAAATGACCGACAGTGCTCCTAGTGGCCTGGGTGGTGGCAGGGCGACACGGTGAGTCCGGCGCTGGGGCTCGGGTGTCCCCAATCTCAGGCATTGTGGTGTCAGGCCCCTTCAGAGGGGCCCCTCAGGGGCCAACCTAGGGTTATGGGTAGCCTCCAGGAGGAGGGCAGGCCTCATCCACCGGCTCTGCAGCGAGTGGAGGGGCGGGCCAAGGTGAGGGCACTGAGGAGCAGGAGCATGGGCTCAAGCGTTTTGGATGGGGGGGCCGTTGAGTGTCGCCATGGACTCGGAGGGCCCTGCCCATTCTCCCGCCCTGAATGACCAGCGGCACCCCTAGCGGCCCGGGTGGCAGCGGGGCAGCAGGGTGAGTCCGGCGCTGGGGCTCGGAGGTCCCTAATACCCAGCGTTGCGGCGCCAGGCCCCTTGGGCGGGCCCCTCGGGGGCCGACCTAGGGTTAGGGTTAGCCCGCAGGAGGCTGGCAGGCTCGTTCCACCATGTGCGGTGAATGGAGGTGTGGGTCGAGGTGAGGTAGCTGGTGAGTGGGAGTGTGGGCCAGAGCATTTTGGCTTTGGCTTGGGGTGCCTTCGAAGGTCCCAGGTGGCTCGGAGGGTGCTGCCCGTTCTGTCGCCCTCAAGGACTGGCGACGCCCCTAGTTCCCCATGTGGCGGTGGGGTGGCAGGGAGCTTCCGGCGCTGGGACTTGGGGGTTCCCAATCCCTGGCATGCGGCGCCAGTCCACATGGGAGGGGCCCCTTGGGGGCGACCTAGGGATAGGGTTAGCCCCCAGGAAGCCAGCAGGCCCGATCCGCCAGCTCTGCAGCGAGTGGAGGGGTGGGCCGAGGTTAGGGCGCTGGCGGGCAGGAGTGTGGGAGCCAGAGTTTTTGCGTGGGGGGCCTTCGAATGTCGCAGGGTGATCGGAGGGCCCTGCCCGTTCTCCCTTCCTGAATGGCAACGACCCTAGTGCCCTCGGTGCCTATGGGGTGGCAGAGTGAGTACAGCACTGGGGCTCGGGGGTCCCAAATCCACGGCATTGTGGTGCCAGGATCCTTGGGAGGGGCCCCTCGGGGGTGACCTAGGGTAAGTGCTAGCCCCCAGGAGTCTAGGAGGCCCATTCCGCCAGCTCTGCAGCAGGCGGAGGGGCAGGCCGAGGTGAGGGCGCTGGCGAGAGGGAGTGTGGGCCCAAGCATTTTGGCACAGGGGCCTTCGAAGGTCGCCGGGGGCTTGGAGGGCCCTGCCCGTTCTCTTGCCCTGAAAGACTGGCGGTGCCCCTAGCAGCCCGGGTTGCCACGGGGCAGCAGGCTGACTCCGGTGCTGGGCTCGGGGGCCCCAATCCCCGGCGTTGTGGCACAAGGCCCCTTGGGAGGGGCCCCTCGGGGGCCGAGCTAGGGTTAGGGTTCGTCCCCAGGAGACCGGCAAGCCCGGCGCTAAGTGGTTCAGGCAATGTAACAAAAATGCCATACACTTATCTGTAAGAAATAACAGTGTACAGGAACCCTCTTAGCCCTAACATCATCCTTTCTGAATATGGAAGCCAGCCCCAAAGTGGTCGTGGAAGTCTGACGAATGCGCTAAGCACTTTTCTCTGAGTCACCACACTATACAGGGAAAGACCAATGTACATCTTCTTTCACGAGTAGGAAGCATTAATGAAAAGGTTCTGGAATTTCGAGGACTCTGACCCATCCTTATTGGTAATAAACCACCGTGTACAGGAAAACACCTTCAACTCTCATCAGTCTCCTCAATCCTGACTCCCATTCAACTTTGGATGTGTAGGACTAGGGAAATGTCCACATCTTATTGCTAAGAAAGAACGATGTCAGGGTAATGCCCTTCAAGTCACATCAGCCTTCCTGAAGACGGAAGCAGGAATCAAGGTGGTTATATTACCATGAGGTAAGGAAGATGTGCATAGAAGTGAGAAACAACAGTGGGCAGGACCTCTCTTCCAAGGAACAGTATCTTTGCTTAATGTTCAATCCCTATGGTAAGTGGTTGTGGGCATTTGTGAGGTCAAAATCTTGAGTGTTTTGTAAAACCTCTTGGCCATTCACAGATGAGACTAAGGTAGTTGGGGACTCCTAGGCAGTGATTTGTCCACTGTCAAAAATATGAAAAGATAAAAGAGACAGATGAGGTCTCCTCAGGCATTGTCCTTTATCCTCATCCTCCGTGAGGATGGCCATCTCTGGACAGCTCAGTGGCAGGGTCTCATTCACAGTGGGGGCATCTGTTCCTCACAGACATCAGGCAGGGAAATGGATTTGGTTCTCTGTGCCAGCCCAGCCACAGCTGAGTGTCACAGCACCCTCTCGTGGGCTCATAAGAGTTCCGCTGTCACCAGGCAGGTCATTGTATTTGATAAACCACTGTGAGAGTTTGCAATCGCCTTCATCTGCAACCTCCTAGAGGCAAATGCAGGTGTCTGGTACCATGTGAAGTCATGTGAAGGCATTGTGAGAAATTGTCCTTTTGGTTAAGAAAAACATGGCTGGGGCTCCTGGCTGGCTCAGCCAGTTAAGCATGTGCCTTTGGCTCAGGTTATGTTCTCAGGGTTCTGGGATCGAGCCCGGGTTCCCTGTTCAGCAGGAAAGGAGTTAGGGAAATAGCTTAGAACCCACAGAGAATGTGAATAAAGGGGAGTGAAATGGAATTTGGTCTGTGTTTTGCTTTAGGGATTGGAAGTTAGTTTTTTCTCAATTGTGATTGTTCTTGAAACAGAGAAGCTGTATTGGTTTTTTTTTACCTTTAATTTTTTTCTAATAATAATTTTTTATTATGATATGTTAGTCACTATACAGTATTTCCTTAGTTTTTGATGTAGTGTTCCGTGATTCATTATTTGCATATAACACCCAGTGCTCCATGCAATATGTACCTTCCTTAATACCCATCACTGGCCCATCCCAATCCCCCACCCCTCTCCCCTCTGAAGCCCTCAGTTTGTTTCCCAGAGTCCATAGTCTCTCGTGGTTCATTCCCCCTTCTGTTTAGGGTCCATTGTCTAAAGGGACAGACAGTGGAAGTTCACCAAATATAAGATCGAAATTTCATTGTTCATTATAGATGCCGCTAAGTAGTTCCCAGACATTTCATTCTACTGTAGTAATTCATTATACCTGTGCAAGTGCACGTGGAAGACAATTGATGCATTCATAGTGGTAATAAAACACGCCCCTCAGTAGTAGAATAAGAGAGGATGCATATGTGTAAAATTATTCGACTACAGCTTCCATGCTTTCCCTTTGGTTCCTTATTATCTATGAAATTGGACAATTTTTGTTCTCTAGGCTTAAAACTCATTGTCAGTATTTAGAGTTTTTCAATGCTGATCTTCTCCTGTATAAGTTACCAAAACCTAAAATATGTATGAAATTTAAAAAACGCTATATTGAAAATGACAGCAGGGAAGTTCCATTTTGTGAATATTGTGTCAATGGATCTCTATTTTGACATCAGTGTTCATTAGAAATGATGACATTTCATGTGAGTATAAATATCAATGTGAAAAAGAAAAGGTAGGAAGAACCTTGAATGTTTAAGTAATTGCTGAAATGACAGGTGTGTGTGTGTGTGTGTGTGTGTGTGTGTGTGTGTGTGTGTAATTGATTTTCAGTGAGTGGTTCAGCTTCTTGTAGGGCCTCCGAGCGAGCCCAGGTGAACCTTTCAATGAGTTGGTATCTGTTTTCAGAACATGGGAATATCTTAGTACAATAGTCAATCAGGCAAGCTTTGAGGTCTTGAAGAGTTTCAGTCCTCAGCGATGGTGTTGCAGACCCTTGTGAGCAAACCCTAGGGTATGCTCAGAGCCCTCATTAGCTGGTACCAACGTGTGACGATTTCAGACAGCATTTCCCAAAGAAGTACCTCTTGAGTCTCTGTCCTTGTCAGTTCCCTACACTTCCTTACACTAGTTATGTGATCAGTGTGTTTCAGGATAATCCCCACATGTGATTTTTGCTATTTCCTACTAGTCCTATCTGTTTCTCATGTTCTTCTTTTATGGTAGGTGTTGGGAAGCAACCTGTGTGGTGTAGGAAGGGGTGTGGTAGTTGTCTGCCTTCAGAGGACCGAATGATGCCTAGAAATTGTACTGTAGGTTGAGGTCAATTGTCCATCCTCTGAGTGTCAGGAATTCCATCACTTTACTTTGATGCTAGTCTGTTCTTCAAGCTGTCCTCAGAAATAAGGACGTCATCCATCTAGGGAATACTTTTTTGTGTGTATGTTTTCATTTTAGGAAAGGCCTTTCTATTCCTGAAAATAATACTGTAGAGTACCCTTTCTGGGTTTTATTGGACATCAGTCAATCTTTTGTGAAGTATTCGTTTATAAATAGACTTTTTATGGTTGATGAGCAGGAATTCTTTATTGACAAGTCTTTGTCAGTGTGTGTATTGCAAATCTTTACTTCCCAGACTGTGGTTCACTTTTTCATTTTCTTATGGTCATAAGATAAGGAGAAATGTCACATTTTTATGAAGTCCCACTGAATTCTTTTAAATGGTTAGTGCACCATATGTCCTACCCCAAGATTGACAGGTTCTGCATTTTCTTTCAGAAACTGTCCAATGGGAAGCTACAATCCATCTCAAATTTATAAATTGCATTTTTAATTCTAATAGGGTATTTATAGACTGGTTTGTATTTTCTATGTACACAATCATATTATCTGTGAATAGTTACAATTATCCCCTCAATTCTTATACTTTTTGTTTCCCTTGCCTTCTAACAGTGGTAGATTCTCCGATGCCATGTTGAATAGAGCAACATTGTTTGAAGATTTTAATATACCTTTCTCAATATCTGACAGAAAAAGCAGACAAAACATTGGTAAAAATGTGACCTAATTGACATATAGGGAACATTCCATAATAAGTGCAGAATACATTATTTGCAAGTGGTCATAGACTCTTTACCCAAATAAATAATAGATGGGGCCACAAATCAATGCTACAAATGTTAAACCCTGAAATTAACTAGATTCTATTCTTAGACCACAGGCGAATTGAGCCACAGTCATAGCGAAAAGAAAACCAGGAAGTCCTTCAATGTTTAAAATTAAATGGAACTTTGCTACATATCCTAAAGGTGAGAGAGGGAATCTCAATGGAAATTCTGAACCTTTTCTACATGAGGGCTCACACACAATGGCACTTTCTTTGTGAAGAGCATTATAATAACCTAGACAGGAGTTGAGCCTTAAGTCAGAATTCTGCCTGCCCCAGCCACACCTGGCAGCCTTGGCCTGTGGTCCCCCTCAGCTGTCCTTTCTGGTGGCCCTGAGCTAAGGGGGTGAACATGGCCGTATGGAAATTAGAAGCTCCCCACTCTTAGTGATGACGTTGCTATCGTATTGTCCTCACCAGTCCAACAACATGATTTCTGAGTGAAACATGACACAAGAGCTACTTCTTTGCCTTCCTTCAGGTTTGAAAATCATCTGGTGAGTCATCTATTAGAAATATGGATTCAACATGTGTTCTTTCTTCTAGAAAAGAAATAGACCCAATAGCAATTATGTGTTCCTTAGCACCTGTTCCTGAGAGACATCATACTGGCTCTTTGTAGCATTCTGCCTCTTAAACTTCTCAACTAGGGTGTAGATATTTTTAGGCACATTTTCAGACGGTTAGAAAGGGACTCAGATGATATGAGTCACAGAGGATTTTAGTGTCAGAAACCTAAGTGGGATCCCCAAATTGACTCCAAATCCCTTGTTGTTCCATACAGGGTACTATTTCCCTCTTATCTCTGGTCTTCTCAATCTGGAAACCTATCAAGTATCAGGATTTTCTTGTCATGTGGACAAATGGAACGAATTCAGCGGGCCTTTTCACCTCTGCCCATGGTGATCATTAAGATCATTATCTTAGTGGAGGACCTCTGGGTAAGATACTCAAAGATCCTTAGGAATAGAGACAGTATAATATTTTTCTGGTATTAAAGTTACTGAAACCAACTATCTTTTTTAGTCCATTCAGGCTCTGGTATGTTCAGAGGGTGCTGTAAAACAGGTCTGAAATAGTATTGAAAAACACTCAGCTCAGCCTCTTCTACAAAGTGAGCCAATGCTTATAAACATGGCTAAAATATTCCCTTACCTACGATGACTCCCCAGCCATCGTAGTGTTTATATGGTATGACTGTGACTTACATTAGTCAACATTTGCAGAGAAAGAACTTAGTGCATCCAGTGGGCACTTCATGTTGAAATTAGTTTGTGACAACGAGCTACTGTGTTTTATTCTGCAGTCCAAGGGAATGGTGCCAGACATCTTTAAGGAGTTCTAGCAGTTCTACAATTCTGATTTTAAGTGGTCTGTGTGCTTCAGAGATTTGGTCAGGAGAAGGGCAGGAGTCCAGAGACTGTGAACACTTCTGTTACATGTGCTGACCATGGAGCAGGTAGCTTTCTGTGGGCATCATTTTGATTTCTTGGTACTCTTGTGAAGGTGCTTTTGTCTCAAATTCCTCCATTTAGGAGTAATTATAATGATGAAAGTAATTTTTATCTTATATCATCTGTGGGCCCTGATCCTGGGATCCCAGGGAAGCTATCCTTTAACATTTTACCCGGTTCAAAATGATTGGGCAAAACCTCAAAGCATGGGCCCTATTTCTGCCCCAAGCACATGTTGTACATCTGCTTCAAGAAGAAAACAATAACCAAAAATGCCAACATGAAGATAAGAAAAAATAAAGAACCTCTTTGGCTCCCATAAGATTAAAGTCATACTGACATGTACATACTGAACATGCATGAAATCATTGCATTTCCTAAAGCCCAAGCCTTGGAGGGTCTGAGAGCCACTGATCTTGCCCAGAACCAGGCACACCCCAGCAGGGAGGTCTGGTGCAGAAAGGGAAGGGGCAGGACTCTGAGGGTGGTCTTCAGCTAGAGGGGTCCCTGGAATGGGCCAGGTGTGTGGGGGGAGCCCAGCCCAGGACCCCACCTATGCCTATGCTGGGTGTTGGGTAGAGGAGGCACCTCTTGGACCCCCTGCACTTTCATGGTTCCAGGGGCTTGAGGGCGGCTTGCCTGGCTTCCCAGGGGCTGGGGCACCACCCTCCCTGACAAATCACCTCTTGGGAGTGGAGCTACGTCTCTGTGGGCTGTTCCAGAGTTGCAGTGGGGTGCAAACCTGGGACAGAAGAAGGGGAACTGGGAGAGAGAGAGTTGCCCTGCGGAGGTCCCGGCTGGTTAGAGAGCAGCGTGCACCGTGGGTGGGGGGGTCTGGGGGTAGGGTGTGCCCCAGGTGGGAGGCAGGGTTCTGGAAGGGCACCTGGAGAGGGTTCATTGTGGGAACTCAGGTGAGTTTTCTTTTTCCTTTTAAAGTCTCTTCTGCCCCATGTTCTCAACTGGCCTTATTCCCCATACCTGTGAACTCCAGGGCGCCCACTCACCTGAGCTTTTGTGGGATTGGTTGCAGAATTTCAGGGTTTCCCCTGTTCCCCGGGAAGAGTGCGGGTAAGGACCTCACAGAGTCCCCACCTTCAGTGATGTGTCCCACGGTTCTCTGACACAGTGCAGGTGATGCATCTTGAGAAGTACCCCAAGTTCAGCAGGGTGTGCCCTGGTCCCCCAGGCACAGGTGTGGCCATAGCAAGCCCCAGAGCCGTCCCCCAACTTCAGCATTATGCCCCGTGTGCCCCCAGGTTAGTGGTAATTGGCTGTTAGAATCATGGAGGAAAATCCTCCAGGTGGGGGCCTGAAGGAGGGCGTAAACCAGACCCCACTCTAATTGCATTGGGAATAGACGAATTGAGGGTTTCTTTAGAAGAGTAAGTCTGCTTTCCAGAAAAGGCAAGGTCATTGGTCTATTGAGAATGAAGATAATTACTGATATACAACAAGTATGTGTTGCCCCTGCACCCAGAAACCGAAGCAGGTGTGCAGGCTATAGGTCAGAGGTGCCTTCTTCTCCCCAGCTGACAGCACTTCTCTGCTCTGGCTACAAGACACCCGAGGTTTTGAACGTCAGCATCGGAGTCAGCGAGGCAGCTTGTCACAGGACGCCAGTGTTCAGAGAAAGCACAGGTATGTTTGGCAAAATGTCCTATCTATGTCAGGGCTGGAGGTAAAACCTCTCATTATCCCAAAACCTCCTGGGCTTTTCTCTTTTCTCTAGTTGAGCCACAAAGTAAAATTGAAGTAGCTGTCAGCATTCTGGGTTTGGTGCAAGAATTACTTAGTTTCCCTGGAGGTAGAACTTTGCAGGGGATCACAATTTCTGTCCATTTATTGCTGACAAATGTATTTTGACCATCTGTTTCCTAGGAACCCTCTTTAATTAGAAAGGGAAGGTGAGATTCACTCTGTGCCTGTTTGTAACATCTAATTTGTTCCTTCATCTAACAGTGTTTATTCAATTGGGCCTAAGATATGGTTGAGTGGCCAGCATCTAGAGTTAGGTGGCTTTTTTCATCTGATACAGACTTGGATGATGTCATTTGACAAAGGTGATGTTTCATCATTGATTAGTTTATTCATCAGAAGAGTTAAAATTAGGGTGGAGGGAAAATTCAAAATTATCCAAAGCGGCCTGTTCCTGTTTAAAAGTTGAGCTTGACTTTCTAGTTTTACTAAATGTATTATCTCGATATTTTGAGGTGCCATATTCTCTCTGTAGTTTCTTTGGTGGTGGAGTCAGAAGGAGAGTCTGGGAATTCTTTTGGATAGTGGCATGCTGGTGGCTTCAAGGGGCTTGGCGTCAGGAGCCTTGGGGTGAAGTCTGCAACTGCTTGCCTGACCCTGGGTGCATCTCACAGATGTTTTGTTGCCTCTTATGAAATTGCCGGCAGATAATGTTCTGCTTAAAGGGGAACCCTCCCATCCTGTTGGTGGGAATGCAAAGTGGTGCAGCCAGTCTGGGAACCAGTGTGGGGGTTCCTCAAAAAGTTAAACATTGAACAACCACATGATCCAGCAATTGCTGTCCTACGTATTTACCCAAAGGATAAAAATGCAGATTCGAAGGGGGTCCATGCACCATAATGTTTATAGCAGCAATGTGCACAGTAGCCAAACTATGGAGAGAATCCCAAAGTCCATGCACTGATGAATGGATAAAGCAGATGTGGGATACATATATATAATGGAATATGACCCAGCTTCAAAAAGAATGAAATCTTACCACTTGCAAGGATGTGGATGGATCTAGAGTGTATTAAGCTAAGCAAAATCAGTGAGGAAAGACAAATATCCTATGCTCTCACGCTTGTGGAATTTCAGAAAAAAAACAGATGAACAGAGTTGAGGGGTGATGAGAGAGGCAAACAAGGAAATAGACTCAACCTTGGAGAACAAACTGAGTGTTGCTGCAGGACATGGGCGTGGGGGTAAGAGTTAAATGGGTGAGGGGTATTAAGGAGGAATCTTGTGATGACCACCGGGTACTGTATGCAGGTGAGGAATCACTAAATCTTACCCCTGAAGCGAATATTCCATGGCATGTGAACTAACTGGAATTTAAGTAAAAGAAGAAAGGAAAAAGTGTTCTGCTTCATGAAGAGTGAGGTAAAGTTGTAGTGATTTGGGCTGTACTCTTCTATAGATGAGAGTTGTAGAACACCCTGTTGTAGGATACACTAGTTTCTTATCACATAAGGATTCCTCAAAAAGCTGCAATGAAAGATTCAGGTCTCAGAGCATGTTCATGTTCCACTGATATGTTACAGTTTGCACAGGTAGGAAAGAAGGTGGAGAGAAAGGCAACAGAAGGGGAAAGTAGGTGTGAACCTTTCATTAGTTAGCGTTATAGCTTTCTCATGAAAGTCTTGCGCCAGTGTGATTTTGGAAGCAGAGTGGGAATCCGGGAGCTTTGCAGGAGATGGGGGAGTTCCAGGTCTGGGTAAAGCTGACAGGGGGCCCAGAGGAGAGCTGAATGCATTCTGCAGCAGGATGTGGGCAGGGTGGGCTCCAGGTGTGGCTATGGGTCTCCTGGGTGAGAGTTGTGACAGGTGTGGGCTGTGTGCAAGTTCCTGGCTGAGGACAAGTGAGGCACAGGCGGAGAACTGGCAGAGAACCTTTTTCTGGGCCACCAGCCTCACCCAACACACACAGTCTCATCTTCTGTCCCTGACGCTCCAATTCAGACTTCTCCGAAGGTGAGTGAGAACACATCAAGAGCATTCGAAACAGAAGGGAAAGCATGTGCAATGGCTCTGGGGCAGGAGAATTCCAGGTATGTGCAGGAGCAGCAAGAAGGCCCTGTGGCCACAGGAGACAGCTTAGGACATTACCTCAGAGAGGTGACAGAGGGTGACAGAAAGCCATTCCAGGGCTATATCCCCATGAGACCCTGTTTCACTGGGCCATCCTGGCTACAGTGTTGAGAACAGATGACAGAGGGTTGAAGATGGCAAGGCAGGTCAATGACGAAGCTTTTCCAGGAACTCAGGCACTGTGGACCAGACAGGTGGCCTTGGATGGAGTGGTTAGACCTATTCTGGGTCCATTTTGAAGATACAGTTCACAGGATTTGCTGATGGGTTAGCTATTAGGAGCAGGAGAACGGAGGAATTAGGGTAACTCCCAGCTTTTGTGGGTTGTCGTGATCGAGGGGAAGGAGAGGGTTTCTCGGGAGGTAGGAGGTAGTCCGTGTTCCGCATGCTGAGGAAGGTGCCTTTCCCGGTGGGTCTGCTGAGGTTTGTGTCTGGGAGAACCTTTCACATCTCATCCCTCAGCAATGCTCAAGTACAAGTATCCCCCATTTTTAAACGTTCACAGTAAGACACTGGGATTTCTTGAAAGAACTATGTTATTACCCAGCTTCAGTAAGAGGAAGAGACCTGAAGAGGATTTCCCTCTTATGAAAAAAGGTGAACAGTGAGAATCGCATTCAGCATCTGTTTTGGGGAGAAGCACGACAAAGGCGGTGTGCTCCCCAACCAGCTCCTTCCGCTGGGAATTGCTCTCCGCATCCAGCCACCAGCACTTTGAATTGTGTTTGTGAGCCTCTGCTGTGCTTTATCTTCATTTATGCTGGGCCTCCATTGGAAACTTGTGTGCTGAGGCCTAAGAAAAGCCAAAGAGAAGGAATTTTGGAGTCTGAGCACACTGTCTAATTGTTCCATTTAAATTAATGGCCATTCCTTCTTGACACCATTACTGCTGTGCAAGGTTTCTCAGAAGCTCTGTACTTTCAAAGAGCAGGGAAACCTATACCCCATGCTGTGGGGTTAGTTTTAGTCTCCATGCTGGACAGAACATTTCATGACTGTCGGATTTTCTCACTCAAACATTGAGACTTTGACCGCCTTCACCCGTTTCTACCACCCCATCCCCGAATCTGGCACCTACCAATCTGCTCTCAGTATCTATGTGTTCAGTATTTGTTTATTCCACGTGGAATGTACATGAGAGCATCTGGTATTGGTCTTTCTGTGTATGAGTTACTTGGCATAAGGCCCCCAAGGTCTGTGTTTCCATGTCTGGTTCTTGTGAATAATGCTTTAGTGAATGTGGGAGTGCATCTGTCTTTTTGAGGCAGTATTTTTGTGTTCTCCGAATCAATACTCAGTAGAGCCATAACTGGGTCATGTCGTAGTTGCTTTTATTTTTCAGGAACCTCCATACCGTTTGTCACAGTGACTGCACCAATTTCCATTCCCACCAACAGTGCACAGTGTCTCCTCGTCTGCACACCCTTGACCCCACTTGGTGTCTGTCTCTGGGACAATTGCTGTTCCAACAGTTGTGAGCGGATAGCCGATTGTGGGTTTGACTGATGTTTCCCTGACGATGATTAGTGATGCCGAACAACTTTTTCTGTCTGTTGGCACCTGTGTGCCATCTTTGGAAGGTATCTATTCACATATTCCCCACATTTTTTATACTTTTTTTTGTTTTGATTTGTATGAGTGTTGTGTGTATTTTGGATATTAGCCTCTTCTCACACATACGATTCACAGATATTTTTTTCTTATTGGGTCAGTGGCCTTTTAAGTTTTTGATGGTTTCTTTTGCCGTGTGGAAGATTTCAGTTTGATGTTGTTCCACTTGTTTATTTTTGCTTTTGTTGCCTTTGCATTTGGTGTCTGATCTGAAGAGTCTTTGCCAAAACCAATGTCAAGAGACTTAGTACCTGTGTCTTCTTGGAGGTTTATGGATTCAGGTCTTATGTTCAAATCATTCATCCATTAAAAATTTTGTGTGTGGTGTAAGAAAGTGATCCAGTTATATTCTTCTGCATTTAGTGTCCAGTTTGCCTGTTACCGCTCACTGAAGACACAGTCCTTCCCTCATGGCATATCTTCTGCTGCTGTGTCATAAGTTAGGATCATCTACGTGTGGGTAAGTTTCTGAGCTTTCTGTTCTGTTTCACTGACCTGGTGTCTGTGTTTATGCCAGTACCATCCTGTTTTGATGACAACAGCTTTGTAATCTAGCTTGAAATACAGGTGTGTGTTGACTGCACCTTTCTTTCTCCAGGTTGCTTTGGGTATTTGGGGTCTTTTGTGATTCCATACAAGTTTGAGGACTGTTTTCTATTTCCTCGAATAATGCCACTGGAATTCAGATAAGGATTTCATCACATCTGTCGATTGCTTTGGGTACGATGGACATGTTCACATAATTAACTTTTCCAGTTAAGGAGCATGGCATAAGCTTCCATTTGTTTGTGTTGCCTTCCAAATCTTTGACCCATACATTCTGCCCCCCTCGACACACGTGTTTTTCATTTCTTTTCTGCCATGTGTTGAGTGTACTATGTCTTTCTCATTCTTGGTTACTTTTATTCCTAGATTTTTTTTTCATGCAATTGTAAATGGCATTGCTTTTTTATTTCTCTTTGCGAAAGTATGTCATCAGTATACAGAAATGCAACAAGTTGGGTCATCTGTGTGGCTCCATAGGTGAAGCGTCTGCCTTTAGCTCAGGTCATGATCCCAGAGTTCTGGGATCGAGCCCCATGTTGGGCTCCCTGCTTAGCGAGGGTCTGCTTCTCCCTCTTTCTGACACTCCCCCTGCTCCTGCTTTTTCTCTTCCTGTCAAATAAATAAATAAATAAAATCTGAAAAAAATAAAGACAACAGGTCTCTGTATATCGACTTTATATCCTGCAGCTTTCTTGAATTTGTTTATTCTAACAGTTTTTTTGTGTGGAATCTTTCGGGATTTCATGTCATTTGCAAATAGTGACAGTTTTCCTGTATGGATTTCATATCTTTCTCATTTTTAAAATGATGTTAGTCACCCTAGAGTACTTCATTTGTTTTTGATGTAGTGTTCCATGATTCATTGTTTCCATATAACACCTAGTGCTCATTATGACACGTGCCCTCCTTTTTTTAAAAAAAAAGAATTTATTTATTTATTCGACAGAGATAGAGACAGCCAGCGAGAGACGGAACACAAGCAGGGGGAGTGGGAGAGGAAGAAGCAGGCTCACAGCGGAGGAGCCTGATGTGGGGCTCGATCCCATAACCCTGAGCCGAAGGCAGACGCTTTACCGCTGTGCCACCCAGGTGCCCCAATATGTACCCTCCTTAATACCCATCACCAGGATAACCCCTTCCCCTTCCCCTCCCTTTCTGCAGCCTTCCGTTTGTTTCCCAGTTTCAGTAGTCTCTCATGATTCATCTCCCCCTCTCATTCCCCCCTTCACTTTTCCCTTCCATCTTCTAATGTCCTCCATGCTATTCCTTCCGTTCCACATAGGAGTGAAACCATATGATAATTGTCTTTCTCTGCTTGACTTAATTTCACTTAGCATAATCCCCTCCTGGTCCATCCACGTTGGTGCAAATGGGGGGTATTCATCCTTTCTGATGACTGAGTAATATTCCATTGTGTAGATGAACCACATCTTCTTTGTCCATTCATCTGCTGAAGGACACCTTGGCTCCTTCATCAGTTTGGCTGTTATGGACATTGCTGCTATGAACATTGGGATAGAGGTGCCCCTTCTTTTCATTACTCTGTGTCTATGCGGTAGATACCCAGTAGTGCAGTTGGTGGGTCATAGGATAGCTCTGTGTTTAACGTCGTGAGGAACCTCCATATTGTTTTCAAAAGTGGCTATACCAGCTTGAATCCTCACGAGTAGTGTAAGATGGTTACGCTTTCTCCACATCCTCTCTGACTTTTTTTTATTTCCTGTCTTGTTAATTTTTTTTCAAGATTTTATTGATTTATTCCACAGAGATAGAGATAGACAGCGAGAGAGGGAACACAAGCAGGGGGAGTGGG
This sequence comes from Ursus americanus, assembly GCF_024610735.1. Taxonomy (NCBI): domain Eukaryota; kingdom Metazoa; phylum Chordata; class Mammalia; order Carnivora; family Ursidae; genus Ursus; species Ursus americanus. The sequence goes on from NW_028273625.1 coordinate 1,947,313, forward strand.
AGAGGAAGAAGCAGGCTCATAACGGAGGAGCCTGATGTGGGGCTCGATCGCATAATGCCAGGATCACGCCCTTAGCCGAAGACAGACGCTTAACCACTGTGCCACCCAGGTGCCGCCTGCCTTGTTAATTTTAACCATTCTAACTGGTGTATGGTGGTATCTCATTGTCGTTTTGATTTGTATTTGCCTGATGGCAAGTGATGTGGAGCATTTTTTCATGTGTCTGTTGGCCATTTGTATGTCTTCTCTGGAGAAGTATCTCTTTGTGTCTTCTGCCCATTTTTTGGGTGTCGAGTTTGAGGCGTTCTTTATAGATCTTGGATACCAGCCCTTTATCTGTAATATTATTTGCAGATATCTTCTTCGATTCCATAGGATGCCTTTTTGTTTTTTTGATCATTTGCTTTGCCGAGCAGAAGTTTTTATCCTGATGAAGTGCCAATAGTTCATTTTTGCTTTTATTTCCTTTGCCTTTAGAGACATGGCTTGCAAGAAGTTGTTGTGTCCAAGGTTGAAAAGTTCTTTTGATTTTGATATGAGACAGGAATCCATTATCTTTCTTTCTTAATTTTATTGGAGTCCTCTGTCTTTCTTGGTGAGTCTAGCTAAGTTTGTCAGTTTTGTTTATCTTTCCAAAAAAGGCAGCTCTCATTTTCATTTTTTTTTGTCCTTTTAGTCTCCGTTGGATTTATTAATGCATTCCTTTTTGTTATTTCCTTATTTCTACTAATTTGTGGCTTTGTTTGTTCTTTTTTTTTTCTATTTCTTTACCACATAAATCAGGTTGTTTATTGGAGAGCATTCTCATGGATTGATGAAGACTTGAATTTCTATGAATGTCCCCCATAAAGCTACTTTTGCTGCATCCCATAAGTTTTTGTAAGTTGTCTTTTTCATCAGTGTCAAGGTACTTCTAAAATTTTTTTGATTTCTTCTTTGACTGTTGGTTGTTCAGTAGCATGTTGTTAAATCTCCACGCATTTATTTAAGATTATTTAAGTATCTGACAGAGAGTGAGACAGCGAGAGAGGGAATGCAAGCAGGGTGGTGGGAGAGGGAGAAGTGGGCTTCCCACTGAGTAAGGAGCCTGATTCGGGGCTAGATCCCAGGATCCTGGAATCACGACCTGAGCTGAAAGAAGATCCTTAACAACTGAGCCACCCAGGCCCCCCAATCTCCACCTATTTTTGACTGTCCCATTTTTTTCTTGAGACTGATTTCTAGTTTCATATCATTGTGGTTGGACAAGATTTGAAGCAGAAGGTAAAAAGAGCATTCAGATGAAAGGTTTGTTTCCTGGAGGGTTTTCTGAGGGCAGACCATGAGTTCAGTGGGGATGGAGGAAGGTTTTGTGAGACGGGGGGTGGGGTTAACCCTCGTTAGAATTACTGACTACTACCATGCAGGCTGTGTGCTACCGTTCACACCGTAGTCCTGATGGACTGGTACTTCATTAGAAATATTTTCTAGGAGGTGTAGGCATAGTCTTCACTTAAAGAAAGGTGCCATGTGGGTTCATGGCATGACCCCAGGTCAGCAACCAAGATGTTTGGTATTGTGGGGGATCAGAACCAGGCTTTCTGTGGGAAGTGACAGAAATAGGGTATGGTGAGCTCCATGACCATAGGTGAGGTCCCTAGTGACCCACTGGGTGTTGGGTTCTGTGGATCTGTCTCATCAGGTGCTGTGGAATTCAGGGACACCCTCCTGTCTGTGGATTTGTGTGGAGACAGGTAGACATCAGTGTCTGGCCAGGCACGAGGGTCACACTGGACCACCACCAGAGGTGCAGCGTGCGTGGGAGCCACTGCTTGGTTTCCACGAAAGCTGACCAGGGTCTGTGACCGTGATTCCTAGCAGCTGCAAGGGGAGAGGAGGCCGGGGGTGGTGCACACTTCCTAGAGTTGTGGTCAGGACTAGTCTGGAGCCCACTGAAGTCAGCCACACTGGGCACAGAAGGCACCCAGTCAGTGTAGCTGTGGACACTGCTCCCATGGCACTTTCAGGCCGGCTCCATGCTGCCACCTCCTGCATTTCATCATCATCTTCAAGGTCATGTGCCTCTGCTCTTGCCCCATGGCCTCCGGGGTATTGTCCGTCCTCCATCTGGCCCTCGTCCCTGGTGCCCTGTGCAGTCCAATGCCAGGGTACCCGTCTTGAGACAAATATCTGGCCCTGATGGAACACTTCCATGGATCTCGTGTAATGTGAGGGTGATGCCCTGCACTGGAAGGGGGCTACAGGTCCCCAATCAGGAGAGCCATGTCTCCCTTTTCAGCATGGCCTGCCCGCCCCTCAGTCTTCTTAGGGAAGCTCTCCCCACTTCCTGAGATGACAGCCCTGAACTTAAAAATGAATGTCATTTTACATATCTCTATGCCTTAGTTCATCCATGGCATGTCTTTCAACCCCGTCAGTGGGTTTTTTTTAGAAGTTCTGAAGGGCTGTCTGCTCAAGGAGGGGATGACCTGGGTGGGGCAGCTTTCCCTCTCATCTCCCTCAGCATGTCTCTGAGCCCTGGGGCCAGCTGTCCCACTGAGGATTGAGGGACACGAGCCAGCCCTTCCTGAGCCCAGGCTGTGTCAGCTCATAGACTGATGCGTGTCAGAGTGGTGGGTAGCTGGCATGGGCCAGGGGCAGGCAGTGTCTCCTTCTCATTCCTTCCCTCCCTTCCTCCCCGAGGTAGCTCAGAGCAGCCTTCAACCCCTGCATCTCCAGATTCCTTGACCTGTGCCTCCTGTGTTCAGCTGGTGACCTTGGAGTTTCGCATGGATTCTACCTCACATACCCTCTCCCGTAGCAATTCCTGGATCAGGGGAGGGGTCGGACCCTTGTCTGCTTTTGGTCTTCTTCCTGTCCAGCACCAAGCCCACCCACCTTTGCATCTTCCATGTATGTGCTTGGAAGCAAGCCCATCCACAGGGAACCTATTAGCCAAATGGATCCAGGCAATGAACATTGAAGTAGAGATCCAGGATCCATAATAAACCTCCTCTGAAACCTGTCCCAAAGTCTGTGGCTCTCTCACACTGAAACAAAAACAATAATAGCTTTCTGGACTGTGAAGTGACATGTGTCTCTACTTCCAATCTTGAATGCATTGGTGCTGAGCCTGGACTGAAAAGGACCATGGCTCCCATGGGCTGGGATCCACGGTAAGAACTCAGTGAAATCTGAATTTGATTCATGTAGTGAATAATTATTGTAGAGCGAATCCTCCCAAGTAGGGCTTATGCACAGTGCACAGGAAAAGCTTTTTCAAAGAGGTTCCTGAAAGAAAAAATCTTTTTTAGAAATTTATTTTAATTCCAGTAGAGCTAACATACAGTGTTACATTCGTTTCAGGTGTACAATTGAGTGATTCAGTAATTCTATAAATTACTCAGTGGTCATCAAGAAAAGTGTCCTCTTAATCCCCTTCACCTATTCCACTCAACCCTCTATCCACCTCCTCTTGTAACCATCCGTTTGTTCTCTATTGTTAAGAGTTTGTATTTTGGTGTGTCTCCTTTTTCTCTTTTAGTTATTTATTTTTGTTTGTTGCTTAAATTCCCTATTAGAGTGACATCTTATGGGATTTGTCTTTCTCTGAATGCCTGATTTTAGTTAGGATAATACTCTCTAGCTCCATTCATGTGGCTGCAAATGGAAGGTTTCATTCTTTTTCAAGCCGAGTAATACTCCATTGTGTGTGTGTATGTGTGTGTGTGTGTGTGTGTGCACGTGCGTGTGTGTGAATACACATCTATCATCTCATTTGTCAATTTTTCTACAGACACTTGGGTTGCTTCCATATTGTGATATTCTAAATAATGGTGCAAGGAACATAGGGGTGCACGTATCCTTTTACGTTACTGTTTTCCTATTCTTTGGGTAAATACGAATAGTGTGATTGTTGGATCGTAGGGTAGTTTTATATTTAATTTTTTCAATAACCTTCATACTGTTTTCCACGGTGGCCACCACAATTTGCATTCCCACCCACAGTTCACGAGGATTCCCCTTTATCCACATCCTCCCAACACCTGTTCTTTGTTGTGCTTTTGATGTTAGCCATTCTGACAGGTTTGAGGTATTACCTCATTGTCCTTTGGATTCACATTTTCCTGATGATGGGTGATGGTGAACATCTTTTCACGGGACTCTTGGCCATTTGTATTTCTTCTTTGGAGAAATGTCTTTCCATGTCTTCTGCCTATTTTTTAACTGGATTATTTGTTTTTTGGGGGTCGAGTAGTATCAGTTGTATATGTTTTGGACACTATCCCTTTATTGCATATGATCTTTGCAAATATCATCTCCCTTTGAGTAAGTTGTCTTACTATTTTTACGTTTTCATTGTTCTTCTGCCATGTGGAAACTTTATTTTGCTGTATTCCCAATAGTTTATTTTTGCTTTCATTTCCTTTGCCTCAGGACACAGTCTAGAAAAACGTTAATATGGTCCATGTCAAGAAGTTACTGTCTTCCCTCCTGTAGGATTTTTATGGATTCAGGTTTCATATTGAGGTCTTGAAACTGTTTTGTGTTTGTCTGTATTGTGTAAGAAAGCAGTCTAATTTCATTCTTTTGTGCGTAGCTGTCTAGTTTTCCCAACAAAATTTGTTGTAGAGACTGTCCTTTTCCCTTTTGATATCGTTGCTTGCTTTGTGGAAGATTCATGGACCACATAATTATGGGTTTCTGTTTGAACTTGTATCCTGTTCCTTTGGTCGCTGTGTCTATTTTTGTGCCATACTCTCTTGTTAGGATGACTGCAGCTTTGTAGTATAACCTGAAATCTGAAATTGTGAGTCCTCCAGCTTTGTTTTTCTTTTCCACATTGCACTGGCTGTTCGGAATCTTTAGTGGTTCCATACAAATGTTTAGGATTGTTTATTCAAGGTCTTTTGTTCTTTAATTTAAATTCAATTAGCCAACTTACAGTACATCATTAGTTTCAGATGTAGTCTTCAATCAATTTTCAGTTGTGTGTAACACCCAGTGCTCATTGTATCGTGTGACCTCCTTAATGCTACTCACCCAGTTACCCCCCCAAACTTCTCCTCCAGCAATCATCAGTTTCTTGTGATAGTTAAGAGTCCATCATGGGTTTTCTCCCTCTCTGATGACTTCCCATTCTATTTTCCCTTCCTTCCCCTATGGTCACCTTCCTTGTTTCTGATATTCCACATAGGAGTGAAAGCATATGATCATTGTCTTTCTTTCATTGACTTATTCCACTCATCATAATACCCTCCAGCTCCACCCAGGTAGGTGTGATGGTAAGTATTCATCCTTTCTGATGGCTGAGTAATATTCCACTATAGATATGATCCACATCTTCTTTATCCATTCATCTATCCATGGTCATCTGCACTCCTTCTGCAGCTTGTCTATTATGGATATTGCTGCTATGAACACTGTGGTGCATGTGTCCCATCTTCACTACCTCTGTATCTTTGGGGTAAATACCCAGTAGTGCAATTGCTGGGACATAGGGTAGCTTTATTATAACTTCTTGAAGAAACTCTGTACCATTTTCAAGAGTGGCTGTACTGGACTGCATTTGTACAAGGGTGTAAGAGTGTTCCCATTTCTCCACATCCTCTCCAACATGTATAGTTTCATGTCTTCTTATTTTTAGATATTCGGCCTCGTGTGATATGGCATCTATAGGGGTTTAGATTTGCATTTCCCTGAAGCCAAGTGATATGAAGCATTTATGCATGTATCTTTTGGTCACCAGTACGTCGTCATCAGTGAAGTGACTTCCCATTTTAATCCATCTCAAGACCTAAAGCTGGGTAAGGCACTGAAGCTGGATGGTGCCATCGGTTGGAAGTGTGGAGAATTTCAAAAGATCTTCTTGGAGAGCAAGTTTAAAGGTCAGTTTGAAGCTACTAATTGGATCCGGGGAGATCTCTGAAAGTGGGGGTTGCCTGCGATGGGCTGAGGAGGGCCCTCCGATTTTCCTATGAATCCTTGCTGCAGCCCCAAATGACAGTTTCCTGCTGTGGGGCAGGCTGAGTCCTCTAGTTGTGCAGAGGTGAGCCCAATGCCTGGTGCCTTGGAGGCAGGCAAACAGGGAGGGACCCTCAGCAGAAGACCCAGGGTTAGGTTAGGCCTCAGGAGACAGCAGGTCCAAACTGCCCAGTGCTCAGAGAACTCCCAGGCCGACTGAGATGAGGGCACAAGCGTGGGTGAGTGTGAGCCTTGGGGTTTCATCCGGAATGGCCCACAAATGTCGGGGTTCACCAGAAGGGGCTCTCAGGGGTGCCCCAATTCTCTTGCACTGAATGCTCTGTTGTGCCCCAAAACGGTACAGTTTCCTGTGGGCTGCAGGATGAGTCCTACAGTGGGGCTTGTGTGTCCCCAATCCCCCGGAGTAGGGTGCCAGGACCCTGGGGAGGGGCCCCTCTGCGGCTAACCTAGTGTAAGGTTTAGGGTCCAGGAGCCCGGCAAGGACAATCTGCAGGCTGTGCAGCGAGCTCTGTGGAGGGCTGAGAGGAGGCCATGGGGGATGGTGAACATAGGCATCAGGGTTGGGGCACGGGGGGCTGCCAAAAGTGGGGACAGGCCCTGGGGGCCTCCCCATGTTCTCATGCCCTGTAGGCTCCGTAGAGCCCCAAGGGGCACAGTTTCCTTTCCGGTGGCAAGCTGAGTCCTGCGGTGTGGTACAGGTACCCCAATTCCCTGGGGCTGTGGTGTAAGGCTCCTGGGAGTCCCCCACACCTGCGGCCGACCTAGGGCTAGGGTTAGGCCCCAGGAGCCCCGCAGGCCCGATCTGCTGGCTGTATGGCGAGCTACATGGGCTGAGGTGAGGGTGCAGGGAGGGTGAGCGTGGGCTTCAGGGTTGGGTTGCGGGAGGCCACCGACGTTCGCTGGTGGCTCAGGAGGGCCCTCCTGGTTCTCCCACCCTGAACGCTCTATGGCCTCCCAAGGCGCACGGTTTCCTGCGGGGTGGCAGACTGAGTCCTGCTGTGGGGCTCAGGTGTCCCGAATCCTCGCGGCTCTGGCTCCAGGCTCCTGGGGAGGGGCCCCTCCACAGATGAACTAGGGTTAGGGTTGGGGCCCAGGAACCCCGCAGGCCAGATCTGCCCGCTATGTGGCGAGCACTGCCGCGGGCTGAGGTGAAGGTGTGGGGTGGGGTGAGCATGGGCTTCAAGCTTGGGTTTAGGGATCGCTGAAGTTCGCAGGGGACTCTGGGGGCCCTCCTGGTTCTCCCGCCCTGAATGCTCTACAGCCTCCCAAGGAGCACGGTTTCCTGTAGGCTGGCAGGCTTTATCCTGCAGTGGGGCTCAGGTGTCCCCAGTACCTGGGGCTGTGGCACCGGGACCCAGGGGAGGGGCCCTACCCAGCCGACCTAGGGTCAGGTCTAGGCCCCAGGAACCCGGCAGGCCTGATCTGCCGGCTCTGCGACGAGCTCGGTGGCAAGCTGAAGGGAAGGCGTGGGGCGGGATGAGCGTGGGCCTCAGGGTTGGGGTGTAGGGGGCCGCCGAGGATCGCTGGGGTCTCAGAGGGGCCCTACCTGTTCTCCTGAACGGGATGCTCTGCGGCGCCCCAAGGGGCATGGTTTCCTGAGGGGTGGCAGGCTGAGTCCCATGGTGTGTTCCAGGGGTACCCAATCCCCGGGGTTAGGGTACGGATTAGGGTACGGGTTAAGGTTAGAGTATGGATTATGGTTAGGGTATGGGAGAGGGTAGGGTTTAGGGTTAGGGTAAGGAGAGGGTATGGGTTAGGTTTGGGTTTAGGGGTTACAAGTTAGACGTTATGGGTTAGTGTACAGATTAGGGTTCAGGGTACGGGTTAGGGTTTAGGGTTTGGGTTTAGGGTTAGGGTTAGGGTTGGAGTAGGGGTTAGGTTTAGGGTACGGATTAGGGTTAGGGTACTGGTTAGGGTACGCATTAGGGTACGGTTATGGTTAGTGTTGGCATTCGGATTAGGGTACGGTTTAGGGTACGGGTTAGGGTTAGGGTACAGTTTAGGGTTATGGTACAGGCCAGGTTACGGTTTAGGGTTAGGGTTAGGGTACGGGTTAGGGAATGGGTTAGGGATAGGGATAGGGTATGGTTTAGGGTTAGGGTATGGGTGTGGGTACGGGTTAGGGTACAGGTTAGGGTTAGGTGTGGGTTAGGGTATGGGTTAGGGTCCGGGTTAGGGATAGGGTACAGGTTAGGGTATGGGTTAAGGTTAAGGTAAGGGTACTGGTTAGGGTTAGGGTACGGGTTACAGTTTAGGGTTTAGGTTTACGGTTAGGGTATGGGTTAGGTTTAGGGTACGGGTACGGTTAGGGTACGGGTATGGTATGAGTTAGGGTATGGGTTATGGTCAGGGTTCAGGGTTAAGGTTAGGGTATGGGTTAGGGTACTTGTTAGGGTTAAGGTTAAGTTTAGGGTACGGTTTAAGTTATGGGTTAGGGTACAGTTTAGGGTTAGGGTTAGGGTACAGGTTTGGGTACGCGTTAGAGTACGTGTTAGGGTTAGGGTACAGTTTAGGGTTCGGGTTAGGGTATGGGTTAAAGTTAGGGTTAGAGTATGGGTTAGGGTAAGGGTTAGGGTTAGGTTACTGGTTAGGGGTAGGGTTAGCTGAAGGGGTAGGGTTAGGGGTAGGGTTAGGGTTATGATAGGGGTCGGGGTATGGTTAGGGTTTAGGGTTAGGGTTTGGGGTTTGGCTTAGTGGTTAAGGTAAGGGTTTAGTGTTTAGGGTTTCGGGTTTAGGGTTAGGGGTTAGGATTTAGGGTTTAGTGTTAATGTAGGGTTTAGGGTTTAAGGATTAGGGTTTAGGGTTAGGTTTAGGTTAGGGTCAGGGTTAGGGTAAGGGTTAGGGATCAGTGTTAGGGTTAGGGTGAGGGTTAGGGGTTAAGGTTTAGGGTTTAAGGTTAGGGGTTAGGGTTTAGGGTTAGACCCCAGTAGGCCAGCAGGACCGATGCAACGGCTGTGCGGCGATCGGAGGAGTGGGCCAATGTGAAGGCGCTGGTGAGCGGCAGCATGGGCCCAACCATTTTGGTGCAGGAGGGCCTTCGAAAATCGCCGGGGCCTCGGAGTGCCTTGCCCGTTCTCCCGCTCTGAATGACTAGCGGGGCCCCTAGCGGCTCGGGTGGCTGAAGGGCAACAGGGTGAGTCCGGCACATGGGCTTGTGGTCCCCATCCTCGGCGTTGCGGAGCCACGCCACTCGGGAAGTGCCTCTCGGGGGCTGACCTACACTTAGGGTTAGTCCCCAGGAGGCCGGCAGGCCCGATACACCACATGTGCGGTGATTGTAGCGGTGGGCCGAGGTGAGGGTGCTGGTGAACATGAGCCTGGGCCGAAGCGTTTTGGTTCCGGGCACCTTCGAAGGTTGGAGGGAGTTCGGAGGGCCCTGCCAGTTCTCCAACACTGAATGAATGGTGGTGCCCCTAGCGGCACGTTTAGGAAGGGACCCTCAGGGGCCGTCCTAGGGTGTAGGGTTAGCGCCCAGTAGGCCGGCAGGCCAGATCTGCCAGTTGTGCGAAGGGCAGAGTTGTGGGCCGAGTTGAGGGCGATGGCGAGCGGGAGCATGGGCCCCAGGGTTTTGGCGCCCTGGGCCTTGCAATGTTGCCATGGCTCGGAGGGCCCTGCCCTTTCTCCTGCCCTGAATAACCAGCGGCGCCCCTAGTGGCTCCGTTGGCGGTGGGGCAGCAGGGTGAGTCCTGCACTGTGGCTTGGGGATCCCCAATCCCCGGCGTTGCGGGGGCAGGCCCCTTGGGAGGAGCTCCTCGTGGGCTGACCTAGGGTTAGAGTTAGCCCCCAGGAGGCTGGCAGGCCCAATCCTCTGGCTGGGCGGCGAGAGGTGGGCGGGCAGAGGTAAAGGCGCTGCCGAGCGGGAGCGTGGGCCCCTGCATTTTGGCGTGGGAGGCTTCAAATGTCGCTGGTTTCTCCAGGGCCCTGTCGTTCTCCCGCCCTGAATGACCGGCGGCGCCCCTAGCGGCCCGGGTGGCGGCATTGAGGCAGGGTGATTCTGGCTCTGGGGCTTGGGGTCCCCGATCCCCAGTGTAGCAGCAGCAGGACCCTTGGGAGGGGCCCCTGAGGGGCCGACCTAGGATTAGGGTTAAGACCCAGGAGGCCGGCAGGCCCAATCCGCCCCCTGGGCTGAGAGCTGAGGGGCAAGCCAAGGTGAGGGCGTGGGGAGTGGGAGCGTGGGCACCAGCGTTTTGGACCAGGGAGCCCTTGAAAGTCACCGGGGGCTCGGAAGGCCCTGCCCCTTCTCTCGCCCTGAATGACCTGCGGCGTCCCTAGCGGCCCGGGTGGCGACAGTGCGGCAGGGTGAGTCTGGATCTGGGGCTCTGAGTCACCAAACCCCAGCGTTACAGAACCAGGCCCCTTGGGATGTCCCCCATGGGGCCGACCTAGGGTTTTGGTTAGCCCCCAGGAGCCCGGCAGGCCTTATCCACCAGCTCTGCAGCAACCAGAGGGGCGGGCCAAGGGGAGGGCGCTGGTGAGCAGGAGCGTGGGAGCCACCTTTTTGCGCAAGGGTGCTTTGAAGGTCGCAGGGGAAACGGGGCACCCTGCCAGTTCTCCCACACTGAATGACCCGTGGCTCCCCTAGCGGCCTGGGTGGTGGCGCGGCAGCAGGTGAGTCCGGCGCTGGGTCTCAGGGGTCCCCAATCCACTGTGTTGCGGCGCCAGGCCCCTTGGGAGGGGCCCCTCGGGGGCTGACCTAGGTTAGGGTCAGCCCCCAGGACGCCAGCAGGCTCAATCCGCCAGCTGTGCGGCGAATGGAGTGGTGGGTCGAGGTGAGGTCTCTGTCGAGAGGGAGCTTGGGCCCAAGCATTTTGGCTCTGGGGGCCTTTTAATGTTTCCGGGGACTCGGCGGGCCATGCCCATTCTCCTCCCTGAGTGACCGGCAGTGCCCCTAGCTGCCCAGGTGGCAGCGGGGCGGCAGGGTGAGTCAGGCGCTGCGGCTCGGGTATCCCCAATCCCCGGTGTTGCGGCGCCAGGCCCCTTGGGAGGGGCCCCTCGGGGGCCAACCTAGGGTTAGGTTTAGCCCCTAGGAGGCCGGCAGGCCCTATTCGCCAGCTGTGTGGAGACTGGAGTGTCGGACCGAGGTGAGGGCGCTGGTGAGCGGGAGCGTGGGCTCGGGTGTTTTGGCGCGGGGGGCTTTTGAAGGTCGCCGTGTCTCGGAGGGCCCTGCCTGTTCTCCCGCCCTGAATGAACGGCAGCACCCCAAGCCCCCGGGTGGCAGCTGGGTGGCAGGGTGAGTCAGGTGCTGAGGCTCAGGATCCCCAATCTCCGGCGTTGGAGCGCCAGGCCCCTTGGGATGGGCCCCTCGGTGGTCAATCTAGGGTTATGGTTAGCCCCCAGAAGGCCAGTGGTCCCGATCAGCGGCTGTGCAACACGCGAAGGGTTGGGCCGAGGTGAGGGTGCTGGCGAGCCTTAGCATGAGCCCAAGCCAAGCACGGGGGGCCTTTGAATGTCAGCGGGTGCTCGGAGGGCCCTAACCATTTTCTTGCTCTGATTGAACGGTGGGCCCCTAGCGGCTCGGGTGGCTGAAGGGAAGCAGGGTGAGTCTGGCACTTGGGCTTGGTGTCCCCATCCCCAGCGTTGCGATGCCAGGCCCCTTGGGAAGGGCCCCAGGGGTGCCGACCTATGGTTAGGGTTAGCCCCCAGGAGTCCGGCAGGTCCGATACACCACCTGTGCGTCGAGCGGCGAGTTGGGCCGAGGTGAGGGTGCTGGTGAACATGAGCCTGAGCCCAAGTGTTTTCGTTTGGGGCGCCTTCGAAGATCGGCAGTTTTCGGAGGGCCCAGCCCGTTCTCCCACCCTGAATGAACGGTGGCATCCCTAGCGGTCCGGGTGGGGCGGGGCGGCAGGGTGTAACTGACGATGGGGTTGGGGGTCCCCAATCCCCAGCATTGGGCCGCCAGGCCCCTTAGGAGGGGCCCTTCGGGGGCCAACCTAGAGTTAGGGTTAGCCCCTAGGTGGCCAGCAGGCCCTATTCGCCAGCTGTGTGGAGAGCGGAGTGGCGGACCCAGGTGAGGGCGCTGGTGAGCGGGAGCGTGGGACCTAGCATTTTGGTGCGGGTTGCCTTTGAAGGTCGCAGGGGACTGGAGGGCCCTGCCCATTCTACCACTCTGAATGAGGACGGCGCCCCTAGCGGGCCGGGTCGTGGCAGGGCGGCAGGGTGAGTCTGGCGCTGGTGCTCGGGGGTCCCCAATCCCTGTCGTGGTGGCGCCAGACCCCTGGGAGGGGCCCCTCGACATCCAACCTACTGTTAGTCCCCAGGAGGCCGGCAGGCCCGATCCGGCGGTTGTGCGGCTTGTGGAGGGGCTGGCCGAGGTGAGGGCGCTGGTGAGCGGGAGCGTGGGCCAAAGCATTTTGGCGTGGGAGGACTTCAAATGTCACCGGAGGCTCGGAGGGCCCTGCCCATTCTCCAACCCAGATGACCGGCGGCGCCTCTAGCGGCCCGGGTGGTGGCGGGGCATCAGGGTGCGTCCGGCAGGTTGCTTTGGGGGTGCCCAATCCCCCGCATGGTGGCGCCAGGCCCCTTGGGATGGGCCCCTCAGGAGCCAAGCTAGGGTTATGGTTAGCTCCAGGCGGCCGGCAGGCCTGATCCACCGGCTGTGCGGCGAGCGGAGGGGCGGGCCGAGGTGGGGGCGCTGGGGAGTGGGAGCGTGGGCCCAAGCATTTTAGTGTGGGGGGCCTTCAAAAGTCGGCGGGGGCTTGGAGGGCCCTGCCCGTTCTCCTGCCCTGAATAACCGGCGGCGCCCCTAGCACCCCAGGTTGTGGTGGGGCGGCCGTATGAGTCCGGCGCTGGGGCTCGGGGGTCCCCAATCCCAGGCCTTGCAGCTCCAGGCTCCTTGGGAGGGGCCCATCGGGGGCCGACCTAGGTTTAGGGTTAGCCCCCAGGAAGCTGGCAGGCCTGATCCGCCGGCTGTGTAGCCAGCAGAGGGGCAGGCCGAGGTGAGGGCGCTGTCGAGCTGGAGCCCGGGCCCAAGCATTTTGGCGTGGGGGCATTCGAAAGTCACTGGGGGTTAAGAGCGCACTTCCCGTTCTACCTCGCTGAAAGCCCAACGGCGTACCTAGCGGCTCGGGTTGCGGAGGGGCGGCAGGGTGAGTACGGTGCTGGGGCTCGGGGATCCCTAATCCCCGGCATTGCAGCACCAGACCCCTTGGGAGGGGCCCCTCGGGGGCTGACATAGGGTTTGGGTTAGCCTCCAGGAGGCCGGCAGGCCCAATCCACCAGTTGTGCGGCGAACGGAGGGTCAGGCGGAGGTGAGGCCACTGGCGAGCGGGAGCATGGGCCCAGGTGTTTTGGCGTGGGGGTCCTTCAAAGGTCGCCGGAGGCTCAGAGGGCCCTGCACGTTCTTCCACCCTGAATGACCGGCGGCTACCCTAGCGGCCCGGGTAGAGGACGGGCGGTATGGTGAGTCAGGCGCTGGGGCTCGGTGTCCCCAACCCTCGGCGTTGGGGCGCCAGGCCACTTCGGAAGGGCTCTAGGGGGCCGACCGAGCATTACTGTTAGCCCCCAGGAGGCCGGCAGACCCGATCTCCCAGCTGTGTGGCGAGCAGAGGGGCGGGCCATGGTGAGGGCACTGTTGAGTGGAATCATGGGCCCAAGAGTTTTGGCGTGGGGGGCATTCAAAAGTCGCTGGGGGCTCAGAGTGCCCTTCCCGTTGTACCGCGCTGAATGCCCGACAGCGCACCTAGCGGTGCGGGTTGCACAGGGGCGGCAGGGTGAGTCCAGTGCTGGGGCTCAGGGGTCCCCAATCCCAGGCGTTGCGGATCCAGGGCCCTTGGGATGGGCCACTCTGGGGCCAACCAAGGGTTATTGTTAGCCCCCAGGAGGCCAGTAGGCCCAATCCGCCGGCTGTGCGGCAAGTGGAGGCATGGGCCCAGGTGAGGGCGGTTGAGAGCAAGAGCGTGGGCTCAAGCGTTTTGGCACGGGGGGCCTTTGAAATCATCGGGGGTTCAGCGGGCCCTTCCTGTTCTCCCACCCTGAATGACCAGCGGCACCCCTAGCGGCCTGGGTGGTGGCGTGGCGGCAGGATGAGACTGGCAATGGGGCTCGGGGGTCCCCATTCCCTGGCATTGCGGCGCCAGGCCGCTTGGAGCGGCCCCTTGGGTGCCGAGCTTGGGTTAGGGTTAGCCCCCAGGAGGCTGGCAGGCCTGATCGGCCAGGTGTGCGGCGAGTGAAGTGGCGTGCAGAGGTGATGGCACTGGCGAGCGGGAGCGTGGGCCTAAGCGTTTTGGCGCTGAGGGCATTTGAAAGTCGCTGGGGGCCCAGAGCGCCCTACAGGTTCTCCCACCCTGAATGACCGGTGGCGCCCCTAGGGGCCGGTAGGGGAGGGGCAGTAGAGTGAGTCCAGCGCTAGGGCTCGGGGGTCCCCAATCCCCGGCATTGTGGCGCCAGGCCTTTGGAAGGGACCCCTCGGGGTCCGACCTAGGGTTAGGGTTAGCCCCCAGGAAGCAGGCCGGCCCGATCCGCTAGCTTTCGGCAAGCGGAAGGGCGGCCTGAGAAGAGGGCGCTGACAAACAGGAGCGTGACCCCAAGCGTTTTGGTGCGGGGGGCCTTCGAATGTCGCTGGGGGCTCGGAAGCCCCTGCCCGTTCTCCCCGCCCTGAATGACCGTGGCGCCCCTAGCGGTCCGGGTGGCGGCGGGAAGGCAGGGTGAGTCCCACGCAGGGGCTTGGGTGTCCTCAATCCCCGGCGTTGTGGCACTAGGCCCCTTGAAAGGGGCCCCTCGGGGGGGACCTGGGTGTAGGGTTAGCCCCAGGAGGCCGGCAGGCCCAATCCGCAGGCTGTGTGGCATACGGTGGGGCGGGCCGAGGTGAGGCCGCTGGCGAGTGGGAGCATGGCTCCAAGCATTTTGCAAAGTGGGCCTTCGAAGGTCGTCGAAGTCTCGGAGGGCCCTGCCCGTTCTACTGCCCTGTATAACCGGGGGCACCCCTAGCACCCTGGGTGGCGGTGGGGCAGCCGGGTGAGTCCAGTGCTGGAGCTTGGGGGTCCCCAATCCCAGGCGTTGCTGCTCCAGGCCCCTTGGGATGGGCCCCTCGAGGACCGACCTAGGGTTATGGTTAGTCCCAGGTGGCCAGCAGGCCCGATCCGCCGGCTGTGTGGCGAGCGGAGGGGCGGGCCAAGTTGAGGGCGCTGGCGAGCTGGAGCGAGAGCCCAAGCGTTTTGGCGCGGTGGGCCTTCAAAGGTCGCCGGGGGCTCGGAGGGCCATTCCCGTTCTCCCATCCTGAATGAGGACGGCGCCCCTATCGGGCCGGGTCGTGGCGGGGCAGCAGGGTGAATCAGGCGCTGGTGCTCGGGGGTCCCCAATCCCCAGCGTGGCGGTGCCAGGCCCCTTGGGAGAGGCCCCTTGGGCGCCAAAGTAGGGTTTGGGTTAGCCCCAGGAGGCCGGCAGGCGTACGGAGGTGCTGGCCGAGGTGAGGACGCTGATGAGGGGGAGCGTGGGCCCAAGAGTTTTCGCTCGTGGGCCTTCGATGTTCGCTGGGGGCTCGGAGGGCACTGCACGTTCTCCCGCACTGAATGACCGGCAGCACCCCTAGCGGCCAGGGTGGCGGTGGGGCTGCAGGGTGATTCCAGCGCTGGGGTCGGGGGTCCCCAAACCCCGGCGTGTTTTGCGCCAGGCACCTTGGGAGGGGCCTTCGTGGGCCGACCTAGTGTTAGGGTTAGACCAAAGGAGGTCGGCAGGCCCGATCTGCCAGGTGTGCAGTGAGTGGAGTGGCGGGCCGAGGTGAGGGCGCTGGCGACAGGGTTCGTGGGCCCAAGTGTTTTGGCTCTGGGGGCCTTCGAAGGTCACCAGGAGCTCTGAGGCCCTGCCCGCTCTACCGCCCTGAATGACCGGCGGCGTCCCTAGCGGCCCGGGTGGCAGCAGGGCGGCAGGGTGCGTCCGGCGCTGGGGCTCGAGAGTCCCCAATCCCTGGCGTGGCAACGCCAGGCCCCTTTGGAGGGGCCCTCAGGGACCGAACTAGGGTTAGGGTTAGCCCCCAGGAGGCCGGCAGGCCCGATCTCCCAACTGTGTGGGGAGTGGAGAGGTGGGCCGAGGTGAGGGTGCAGGGGAGCGGGTATGTGGGCCCAAGCATTTTGGGGCTAGGGCCTTCGATGGTCGCCGGGGGCTCGGAGGGCCCTGCACATTCTCCCGCCATGAAGGACCAGCGACGCCCCTAGCTCCCTGGGTGGCAGCGGGGTGGCAGGGTCAGTCCGGCACTCGTGCTTGGGTTTCCCCAATCCCCAGCGTTGCGGTGCCAGGCCCCTTGGGAGGGGCCCCTCGGGGACTGTCCTAGGGTTAGGTTAACCCCCAGGAGGCCAGCAGTCCCGATCCGCCGACTGTGCAGTGAGCAGAGGGATTGACCGTGGTAGGGCGCAGTCGAGCGGTAGCGTGGTACCTAGCGTTTTGGTGTGGGGGGCCTTCTTATTTCACCGGAGGCTCGGAGGGCCCTGCCGGTTATCCCGCCCTGAATGCCCGGCGGCGCCCCTAGCGGCCCATGTGGTGGCGGGGCGGCAGGGTAAGTCCAGCGCTGCTCCTCGGGGGTTTCCAACACCCAGCATTGCGGCGCCAGGTCACTTGGGATGGGGCCCTAGGAGACCTACCTAGGGTTAGTGTTAGCCCCCAGGAGGCTGGGAGGCCCGATCTGCTGGCTGTGCAGCGTGCGGAAGGGCGGGCCGAGGTGAGGGCACTGGAGAGTGGAAGCGTGGGCCCAAGCGTTTTGGCGAGGGAACCCTTCGAAAGTTGCTGCGGCTCGGAGGGCACTGCCCATTCTCCCGCTCTGAATGACCGGCAGCACCCCTAGCAGCCCTGGGGGCAGCGTAGTGGCAGTGTGAGTCTGGTGCTGGGGCTCCGGGGTAACAAATCCCCGTCGTTGCGGAGCCAGGCCCCTTGGGATGGGCCCCTAGCGGGCCTACCTAGGGTTAGTGTTAGCCCCCAGGAGGCTGGGAGGCTTGATCCGCAGGCTGTGCAGCAAGTGGAGGGGTGGGCCGAGGTAAGGGCACTGGTTAACGGAAGTGTTGGCCCAAGCGTTTTGCCTGGGGGGGCTTTCGAAGGTTGCCGGGGGCTCGGAGGGCCCTGCCTGTTCTCCCGCCTTAAATGACCATAGGGGCCCCTTGTTGCCCCGGTGGCAGTGGAGCAGCAAAGTGAGTCTGGCGCTGCGGCTCGGGGGTCACCAATCCCCAGCGTTGCGGCCCCAGGCCCCTTGAGAGGGCCCCCTCGGGTGCCGACCTAGGGTTAGGGTTACCCCCAGGAGGCCAGTAGGCCCAATCTGCTGGCTGTGCGGTGACCGGAGGGGCAGGTTGAGATGAGGGCGTTGGCGTGCAGGAACGTGGGCCCAAAATTTTGGAGCGAGGGGCCTTCGAAGGTCACCAGGGGCTCAGAGGGTCCTGCCCGTTCTCCCGCCCTGAATGACCGGGGGTGCCCCTTGTGGCCCGGGTGGCAGTGGGGGGCATGGTGAGTCCGGCGCTGGGGCTCAGGAGTCCCCAATCCCCATCGTTGTGGCGCCAGGCCCCTAGGGAGGGGCCAATAGGGGGCTGACCTAGGGTTTGGCTTAGCCCCCAGAAGGCCCGCAGGCCCGATCCACCAGCTGTGTGCGGAGCGGAGGCGAGGGCCGAGGTAAGGGCGCTGGCCAGCGGGAGCGTTGGCCCAAGCGTTTTGGTGCAGGGGGCCTTCGAAGGTGGCCGGTGACTTGGAGGGCCCTTGCCATTCTCCCTCCCTGAATGAATGGCGGCGCCCCTAGGGGCCCAGGTGGCTGTAGGGCGGGAGGGTGATTTGGGCGCTGGAGATCGGGAGTCCCGAATCCCCGGTGTTGCGGCAATAGGAACCTGGGATGGGCCCCTCCGGCGCCCACCAAAGGTTAGGGTAACACCCAGGAGGCTGGCAGTCCAGATCCACAGGCTGTGCAGCGAGCGGAGGGGCGGACCGAGGTGAGGGCGCAGGCGAGCGGGAGCATGGGACCAAGCGTTTTGGCGCAGGGGGCCTTCGAAGGTCGCCAGGGGATCGGAGGGATCTGCCAGTTCTCCCTCCCAGAATGACCAACGGTGTTCCTAGTGGCCCGGGTGGTGGCGGGGCAACACAGTGAGTCCGGCGCTGGGGCTCGGGGGTCCCAAATCCCAGGCATTGCGGTGCCAGGCCCCTTCGGAGGGGCCCCTCAGGGACCAACTTAGGGTTATGGGTAGCCCCAGGAGGAGGGCAGGCCTCATCCACTGGCTCTGCAGCGAGTGGAGGAGCGAGCCAAGGTGAGGGCACTGAGGAGCGGGAGCGTGGGCTCAAGCGTTTTTCATGGGGGGGCCTTCGAAGGTCGCCGTGGGCTCGGAGGGCCCTGCCCGTTCTCCCGCACTGAATGACCAGGGGCACCCCAAGCATCCCGGGTGGCGGCGGGGCAGCAGGGTGAGTCCGGCGCTGGGGCTCGGGGGTCCCTAATACCTGGCGTTGTGGCGCCAGGCCCCTTGGGACGTGCCCCTCGGGGGCTGACCTAGGGTTTGGGTTAGCCCCCAGGAGACTGGCACGCTCATTCCGCCCATGTGCAGTGAATGGAGGTTTGGGTCGAGGTGAGGTAGCTGGCGATCGGGAGCGTGGGCCAGAGCATTTGGCTTTGGATCGGGGTGCCTTCGAAGGTCGCACGTGGCTCGGAGGGTCCTGCCTGTTCTGTAGCCCTGAAGGACTGGCGACACCCCTAGCTCCCCATGTGGCAGCGGGGCAGCAGGGTGCGTCCGGCGCTGGGACTTGGGGGTCCCCAATCCCTGGCATGTGGTGCCAGACCACTTGGGAGGGGCCCCTTGGGGGTGACCTAGGGATAGGGTTAGCCCCCAGGAAGCCAGCAGGCCGGATCCGCCAACTCTGCAGCGAGCGGAGGGGTGGGCCGAGATTAGGGAGCAGGCGAGCAGGAGCATGGGAGCCAGAGTTTTGCGCGGGGGGCCTTCGAAGGTCGCAGGGGGATCAGAGGGCCCTGCCCGTTCTCTCTTCCTGAATGACTGGCAACGCCCCTAGCGCCCTGGGTGCTTGCGGGTTGGCAGAGTGAGTCCAGCCCTGGGGCTCGGGGGTCCCAAATCCCCAGCATTGCGGTGCCAGGCTCCTTGGGAGGGGCCCCTTGGGGGCCGACCTAGGGTAAGTGTTAGCCCCCAGGACTCCAGCAGGCCCTTTCCGCCAGCTCTGCAGCAGGCAGAGGGGCAGGCCGAGGTGAGGGCACTGGCGAGAGGGAGTGTGGGCCCAAGCGTTTTGGCGTGGGGGGCCTTCAAAAGTCGCCGGGGGCTTGGAGGGCCCTGCCCGTTCTCTCGCCCTGAAAGACTGTCGGTGCCCCTAGCAGCCCGGGTTGCTGTGGGGCGGCAGGGTGACGCCAGCGCTGGGCTCGGGGGCCCCAATCCCCGGCGTTGTGGCACCAGGCCCCTTGGGAAGGGCCCCTCGGGGGCCGACCTAGGCTTAGGGTTCATCCCCAGGAGGCCGGCAAGCACTGCGATAAGTGGCTCTGGCAATGTAACAAAAATGCCATACACTTATCTGTAAGAAATAACAGTGTACAGGAACCCTCTTAGCCCTAACATCATCCTTTGTGAATATGGAAGCCAGCCCCAAAGTGGTCGTGGAAGTCTGACGAAAGGGCTAAGCACTTTTCTCTGAGTCACCACACTGTACAGGGAAAGACCAATGTACATCATCTTTCACGAGTAGGAAGCATTAATGAAAAGGTTCTGGAATTTCGAGGACTCTGACCCATCCTTATTGGTAATAAACCACCGTGTACAGGAAAACACCTTCAACTCTCATCAGCCTCCTCAATCCTGATTCCGATTCAACTTTGGGTGTGTAGGACTAGGGAAATGTCCACATCTTATTGCTAAGAAAGAACGATGTCAGGGTAATGCCCTTCAAGTCACCTCAGCCTTCCTGAAGACGGAAGCAGGAATCAAGGTGGTTATGTTACCATGAGGTAAGGAAGATGAGCATATAAGTGAGAAACAACAGTGGGCAGGACCTCTCTTCCAAGGAACAGTATCTTTGCTTAATGTTCAATCCCTATGGTAAGTGGTTGTGGGCATTTGTGAGGTCAAAATCTTGAGTGTTTTGTAAAACCTCTTGGCCATTCACAGATGAGACTAAGGTAGTTGGGGACTCCTAGGCAGTGATTTGTCCACTGTCAAAAATATGAAAAGATAAAAGAGACAGATGAGGTCTCCTCAGGCATTGTCCTTTATCCTCATCCTCCGTGAGGATGGCCATCTCTGGACAGCTCAGTGGCAGGGTCTCATTCACAGTGGGGGCATCTGTTCCTCACAGACATCAGGCAGGGAAATGGATTTGGTTCTCTGTGCCAGCCCAGCCACAGCTGAGTGTCACAGCCCAGCCACAGCTGAGTGTCACAGCACCCTCTCGTGGGCTCATAAGAGTTTCACTGTCACCAGGCAGGTCATTGTATTTGATAAACCACTGTGAGAGTTTGCAATCGCCTTCATCTGCAACCTCCTAGAGGCAAATGCAGGTGTCTGGTACCATGTGAAGTCATGTGAAGGCATTGTGAGAAATTGTCCTTTTGGTTAAGAAAAACATGGCTGGGGCTCCTGGCTGGCTCAGCCAGTTAAGCATGTGCCTTTGGCTCAGGTTATGTTCTCAGGGTTCTGGGATCGAGCCCGGGTTCCCTGTTCAGCAGGAAAGGAGTTAGGGAAATAGCTTAGAACCCACAGAGAATGTGAATAAAGGGGAGTGAAATGGAATTTGGTCTGTGTTTTGCTTTAGGGATTGGAAGTTAGTTTTTTCTCAATTGTGATTGTTCTTGAAACAGAGAAGCTGTATTGGTTTTTTTTTACCTTTAATTTTTTTCTAATAATATTTTTTTATTATGATATGGTAGTCACTATACAGTATTTCCTTAGTTTTTGATGTAGTGTTCCATGATTCATTATTTGCATATAACACCCAGTGCTCCATGCAATATGTACCTTCCTTAATACCCATCACTGGCCCATCCCAATCCCCCACCCCTCTCCCCTCTGAAGCCCTCAGTTTGTTTCCCAGAGTCCATAGTCTCTCGTGGTTCATTCCCCCTTCTGTTTAGGGTCCATTGTCTAAAGGGACAGACAGTGGAAGTTCACCGAATATAAGATCGAAATTTCGTTGTTCATTATAGATGCCGCTAAGTAGTTCCCAGTCATTTCATTCTACTGTAGTAATTCATTATACCTGTGCAGGTGCACGTGGAAGACAATTGATGCATGTTTAGTGGTAATAAAACACGCCCCTCAGTAGTAGAATAATAGAGGATGCACATGTGTAAAATTATTCGACTACAGCTTCCATGCTTTCCCTTTGGTTCCTTATTATCTATGAAATTGGACAATTTTTGTTCTCTAGGCTTAAAACTCATTGTCAGTATTCAGAGTTTTTCAATGCTGATCTTCTCCTGTATAAGTTACCAAAAACCTAAAATATGTATGAAATTTAAAAAACGCTATATTGAAAATGACAGCAGGGAAGTTCCATTTTGTGAATATTGTGTCAATGGATCTCTATTTTGACATCAGTGTTCATTAGAAATGATGACATTTCATGTGAGTATAAATATCAATGTGAAAAAGGAAAGGTAGGAAGAACCTTGAATGTTTAAGTAATTGCTGAAATGACAGGAGTGTGTGTGTGTGTGTGTGTGTGTGTGTGTGTGTGTGTGTGTAATTGATTTTCAGTGAATGGTTCAGCTTCTTGTAGGGCCTCCGAGAGAGCCCAGATGAACCTTTCAATGAGTTGGTATCTGTTTTCAGAACATGGGAATCTCTTAGTCCAGTAGTCAATCAGGCAAGCTTTGAGGTCTTGAAGAGTTTCAGTCCTCAGCGATGGTGTTGCAGACCCTTGTGAGCAAACCCTAGGGTATGCTCACAGCCCTCATTTGCTGGTAGCAAGGTGTGACGATTTCAGACGGCATTTCCCAAAGAAGTACCTCTTGAGTCTCTGTCCTTGTCAGTTCCCTACACTTCCTTACACTAGTTATGTGTTCAATGTGTTTCAGGATAATCCCCACATGTGATTTTTGCTATTTCCTACTAGTCCTATCTGTTTCTCATGTTCTTCTTTTATGGTAGGGGTTGGGAAGCAACCTGTGCGGTGTAGGAAGGGGTGTGGTAGTTGTCTGCCTTCAGAGGACCGAATGATGCCTAGAAATTGTACTGTAGTTTGAGGTCAATTGTCCATCCTCTGAGTGTCAGGAATTCCATCACTTTACATTGATGCTAGTCTGTTCTTCAAGCTGTCCTCAGAAATAAGGACGTCATCCATCTAGGGAATACTAGTTTGTGTGTATGTTTTCATTTTAGGAAAGGCCTTGCTGCTCCTGAAAATAATACTGTAGAGCACCCTTTCCTGTTCTTATTGGCCATCAGTCAATCTTTTGTGAAGTATTCCTTTATAAATAGACTTTTTATGGTTGATGAGCAGGAATTCTTATTGACAAGTCTTTGTCAGTGTGTGTATTGCAAATCTTACTTCCCAGCCTGTGGTTCACTTTTTCATTTTCTTATGGTCATAAGATAAGGAGAAATGTCACATTTTTATGAAGTCCCACTGAATTCTTTTAAATGGTTAGTGCACCCTATGTCCTGCCCCAAGATTGACAGGTTCTACGTTTTCTTTCAGAAACTGTCCAATGGGAAACACAATCCATCTCAAATTTATAAATTGCATTTTTAATTATAATAGGGTATTTATACACTGTTTTGGATTTTCTATGTACACAATCGTATTATCTTTGAATAGTGACAATTATCCCCTCAATTCTTATACTTTTTGTTTCTCTTGCCTTCTAACACTGGTAAATTCTCCAATGCAACGTTGAGTAGAGCAGCATTGTTTGAAGATTTTAATATACCTTTCTCAATATCTGACAGAAAAAGCAGACAAAACATTGGTAAAATGTGACCTAATGGACATATAGGGAACATTCCATAATAAGTGCAGAATACATTATTTTCAAGTGGTCATAGTCTCTTTACCCAAATAGATGATAGGTGGGGCCACGAATGAAGTCTACAAATGTTAAACCCTGAAATTAACTAGATTCTATTCTTAGACCACAGGGGAATTGAGCCACAGTCATAGGAAAAAGAAAACCAGGAAGTCCTTCAATGTTTAAAAATTAAATGGAACTTTGCTACATATCCTAAAGGTGAGAGAGGGAATCTCAATGGAAATTCTGAACCTTTTCTACATGAGGGCTCACACACAATGGCACTTTCTTTGTGAAGAGCATTATAATAACCTAGACAGGAGTTGAGCCTTAAGTCAGAGTTCTGCCTACCCCAGCCACACCTGGCAGCCTTGGCCTGTGGTCCCCCTCAGCTGTTCTTTCTGGTGGCCCTGAGCTAAGGGGGTCAACATTGCCATATGGAAATGGGAAGCTCCCCACTCATAGTGATGATGGTGCCCCCTCCCCAGCTGCCCTTTCTGGTGGCTCTGAGCTAAGGGGTCAACATGGCCGTATGGAAATTAGAAGCTCCCCACTCTTAGTGATGACGTTGCTATCGTATCGTCCTCACCAGTCCAACAACATGATTTCTGAGTGAAATATGACACAAGAGCGACTTCTTGGCCTTCCTTCAGGTTTGAAAATCATCTGGTGAGTCATCTATTAGGAATATGGATTCAACATGTGTTCTTTCTTCTGGAAAAGAAATAGACCCAATAGCAATTATGGCTTCCTGAGCACCTGTTCCTGAGAGACATCATACTGGCTCTTTGTAGCATTCTGCCTCTTAAACTTCTCAACTAGGGTGTAGATATTTTTAGGCACATTTTCAGGTGGTTAGACAGGGACTCAGATGATATGAGTCACAGCGGATTTTAGTGTCAGAAACCTAAGTGGGATCCCCAAATTGACTCCAAATCCCTTGTTGTTCCATACAGGGTACTATTTCCCTCTTATCTCTGGTCTTCTCGATCTGGAAACCTATCAAGTATCAGGATTTTCTTGTCATGTGGACAACTGGAACGAATTCAGCGGGCCTTTTCACGTCTGCCCATGGTGATCATTAAGATCATTATCTCAGTGGAGGACCTCTGGGTAAGATACTCAAAGATCCTTAGGAATACAGACAGTATAATATTTTCCTGGTATTAAAGTTACAGAAACCAACTATCATTTTTAGTCGATTCAGGCTCTGGTATGTTCAAACCGTGCTGTAAAACTGGTCTGAAATAGTATTTAAAAACACTCAGCTCAGCCTCTTCTACAAAGTGAGCCAATGCTTATAAACATGGCTAAAATATTCCCTTACCTACGATGACTTCCCAGCCATCGTAGTGTTTATATGGTATGACTGTGACTTACATTAGTCAACATTTGCAGAGAAAGAACTTAGTGCATCCAGGGGGCACATCATGTTGAAATTAGTTTGTGACAATGAGCTACTGTGTTTTATTCTGCAGTCCAAGGGAATGGTGCCAGACATCTCTAAGGTGTCTAGCAGTTCTACAATTCTGATTTTAAGTGGTCTGTGTGCTTCAGAGATTTGGGCAGGAGAAGGGCAGGAGTCCAGAGACTGTGAACACTCTGTCACCTGTGCTGACCATGGAGCAGGCAGCCTTCTGTGGACAACATTTTGATTTCTTGGTACTCTTGGGAAAGGTGCTTTTGTCTCACATTCCTCCATTTAGGAGTAATTATAATGATGAAAGTAATTTTTATCTTATATCATCTGTGGGCCCTGATCCTGGGCTCCCAGGGAAGCTATCCTTTAACATTTTACCCGGCTCAAAATGACTGGGCAACACCTCAAAGCATGGGCCCTATTTCTGCCCCAAGCACATGTTGTACATCTGCTTCGAGAAGAAAACAATAACCAAAAATGCCAACATAAAGATAAGACAAAATAAAGAACCTCTTTGGCTCCCATAATATTAAAGTCATACTGACATGTATATACTGAAAATGCATGAAATCATTGCATTTCCTAAAGCCCAAGTCTTGGAGGGTCTGAGAGTCACTGACCTTGCCCAGAACCAGGCACACCCCAGCAGGGAGGGCTGGTGCAGAAAGGGAAGGGGCAGGACGCTGAGGGTGGTCTGCAGCTAGAGGGGTCCCTGGAATGGGCCAGGTGTGTGTGGAGGCCCCAGCCCACGAGCCCACCCATGCCTGTGCCTGGTGTTGGGTAGAGGAGGCTCCTCTTGGGCCCCCTGCACTTTCAGGGTTCCAGGGGCTAGAGGGCGGGTTGCCCAGCATCCAAGGAGCTCAGGCACAGCCCTCCCAGACAATTCACCACTTGGGGGTGGAGCTACATCACTGTGGGCGGTCCCAGATTTGCAGTGGGTTGCAGACCTGGGGCAGAAGGGGCACTGAGAGAGAGAGAGTTGCCCTGTGGAGATCCCTGCTGGTGAGTGAGCAGCATGCACTGGGGTGGGGGTCCGGGTCAGGGTGCGCCCCAGGTGGGAGGCAGGGTTCTGGAAGGGAACGTGGAGAGGGTTCATTGTGTGGACTCAGGTGAGTTTTCCTTTTCCTTTTAAAGTCTCTTCTGCCCCATGTCCTCAACTGGCCTTATTCTCCATCCCCGTGAACTATAGGGTGCCCGCTCACCTGAGCTTTTGTGGGATGGGTTGCAGAATTTCAGGGTTTCCCCTGTTCCCCTGGAAGAGTGCGGGAAAGGACCTCACACAATCCCCACCTTCAGTTCTCTGACACAGTGCAGGTGATGCCTCTTGGGCATTACCCCGAGTTCAGCAGAGTGTGCCCTGGTCCCCCAGGCACAGGTGTGGCAGTAGCAAGCCCCAGAGCCGTCCCCCAACTTAGAATTATGCCCCCTGTGCCCCCAGGTTAGTGGTAATTGGCTATTAGAAGCATGCAGGAAAATCCTCCAGGTGGGGGCCTGGAGGCGGGCGTAAACCAGACCCCACTCTAGTTGCATTGGGAATAGACGAATTGAGGGTTTCTTTAGAAGAGTAAGTCTGCTTTCCAGAAAAGGAAAGGTCATTGGTCTGTTGAGAATGAAGATAATTACTGCTAAACAACAAGTATGTGTTGCCCCTTCGCCCAGAAACCGAAGCAGGTGTGCAGGCTTTAGGTCAGAGGTGCCTTCTTCTCCACAGCTGAGAACACTACTCTGCTCTGGCTCCTAGACACCCGAGGTTTTGAACGTCAGCATCAGAGTCAGCGAGGCAGATTGTCACAGGACGCCAGTGTTCAGAGAAAGCACAGGTATGTTTGGCAAAATGTCCTATCTATGTCAGGGCTGGAGGTAAAACCTCTCATTATACCAAACCTCCTGGGCTTTTGTCTTTTCTCTAGGTGAGCCACAAAGTAAAATTGAAGTAGCTGTCAGCATTCTGGGTTTGGTGCAAGAATTACTTAGTTTCCCTGCAGATAGAACTTTGCAGGGGAACACAATTTCTCTGTCCATTTATTGCTTACAAATGTATTTTGACCATCTGTTTCCTAGGAACCCACTTTTATTAGAAAGGGAAGGTGAGATTCACTCTGTGCCTGTTTGTAACATCTAATTTGTTCCTTCCTGTAACACTGTTTATTCAATTATGCCTTAGATATGGTTGAGTGGTCAGCATCTAGAGTTAGGTGGCTTTTATCATCTGATACAGACTTGGATGATGTCATTTGACAAAGGTGATGTTTCATCATTGATTAGTTTATTCATCAGAAGAGTTAAAATTAGGGTGGAGGGAAAATTCAAAATTATCCAAAGCGGCCTGTTCCTGTTTAAAAGTTGAGCTTGACTTTCTAGTTTTACTAAAAGTATTATCTCGATATTTTGAGGTGCCATATTCTCTCTGTAGTTTCTTTGGTGGTGGAGTCAGAAGGAGAGTCTGGGAATTCTTTCAGAGAGTGGCATGCTGGTGGCTTCAAGGCGCTTGGCATCAGGAGCCTTGGGGTGAATTCTGCAACTGCTTGTCTGACCCTGAGTGCATCTCCCAGAGGTTTTGTTTCCTCTTATGAAATTGCCGGCAGATAATGTTCTGCTTGAAGGGGAACCCTCCCATCCTGTTGGTGGGAATGCAAAGTGGTGCAGCCAGTCTAGGAAACAGTGTGGGGGTTCCTCAAAAAGTTAAACATTGAACAACCCCATGATCCAGCTATTGCTCTCCTAGGTATTTACCCAAAGGATTCAAAAATGTGGATTCAAAGGGGGTCCATGCACCATGATGTTTAGAGCAGCAATGTCCACAGTAGCCAAATTATGGAGAGAATCCCAAAGTCCATGCACTGATGAATGGATCAAGCAGATGTGGGATACCTATATATAATGGAATATGACCCAGCTTCGAAAAGAATGAAATCTTACCACTTGCAAGGATGTGGATGGACATAGAGTGTATTAAGCTAAGCAAAATCAGTGAGGAAAGACTAATATCCTATCCTCTCACGCTTGTGGAATTTCAGAAAGAAAACAGATGAACAGAGTGTTGGGGTGATGAGAGAGGCAAACAAGGCAATAGACTCAACCTTGGAGAACAAACTGAGTGTTGCTGCAGGACAGGAGTGTGGGGGGAAGAGTTAAATGGGTGAGGGGTATTAAGGAGGGTACTTGTGATGAGCACCAGGTACTGTATGCAGGTGAGGAATCACTAAATCCTACCCCTGAAGCGAATATTCCATGGCATGTGAACCAACTGGAATTTAAGTAAAAGAAGAAAGGAAAAAGTGTTCTGCTTCATGAAGAGTGAGGTAAAATTGTAGTGATTTGGGCTGTACTATTCTATAGAGGATAGATGTAAAACACCCTGTTGTAGGATACACTAGTTTCTTATCACATCAGGAGTCCTCAGAGAGCTGCAATGAAAGATTCAGGTCTCAGAGCATGTTCATGTTCCACTGATATGTTACAGTTTGCACAGGTAGGAAAGAAGGTGGAGAGAAAGGCAACAGAAGGGGAAAGTAGGTGTGAACCTTTCATTAGTTAGCATTATAGCTTTCTCATGAAAGCCTTGCGCCAGTGTGATTTTGCAAGAAGAGGGGGAATCCGGGAGCTTTGCAGGAGACGGGGGAGTTACAGGTCTGGGTAAAGCTGACAGGGGTCCCAGATGAGAGCTGAATGCATTCTGCAGCAGGGTGTGGGCAGGGTGGGCTCCAGGGGTGGCTGTGGGTCTCCTGGGTGAGAGTTGTGACAGGTGAGGGCTGTGTGCAAGTTCCTGGCTGAGGACAAATGAGGCACAGGCGGAGAGCTGGCAGAGAACCTTCTTCTGGGCCACCAGCCTCACCCAACACACACAGCCTCATCTTCTGTCCCTGTCACTCCAATTCAGACTTCTCCGAAGGTGAGTGAGAACACATCAAGAGCATTCTGAACAAAAGGGAAAGCATGTGCAATGGCTCTGGGGCAGGAGATTTCCAGGTATGTCCAGGAGCAGCAAGAAGGCCCTGTGGCCACAGGAGACAGCTTAGGACATGAGCTCAGAGAGGTGACAGAAAGCCATTCCAGGGCTATAACCCCATGAGACCCTGTTTCACTGGGCCATCCTGGCTACAGTGTTGAGAACAGATGACAGAGGGTTGAAGATGGCAAGGCAGGTCAATGACGAGGCTTTTCCAGGAACTCAGGCACTGTGGACCAGACAGGTGGCCTTGGATGGAGTGGTTAGACCTATTCTGGGTCCATTTTGAAGATGGAGCTCACAGGATTTGCTGATGGGTTAGCTATTAGGAGCAGGAGAACGGAGGCGTTGGGGTAACTCCCAGCTGTTGTGGGTTGTCCTGATCGAGGGGAAGGAGAGTGTTTCTGGGGATAGGAGGTAGTCTGTGTTCCGCATCCTGAGGAAGGTGCCTTTCCCGGTGGGTCTGCTGATATTTGTTTCTGGGAGAACCTTTCACATCTCCTCCCTCAGAAATGCTCAAGTACAAGTGTCCCCCACTTTTTAAGCGTTCACAGTAAGACACTGGGCTTTCTTGAAAGAACTATGTTATTACCCAGCTTCAGTAAGAGGAAGAGACCTGAAGAGGCTTTCCCTCTTATGCAAAAAGGTGAACAGTGAGAATCGCGTTCAGCATCTGTTTTGGGGAGAAGCACAACAGAGGCAGCGTGCACCCCAACCAGCTCCTTCCGCTGGGAACAGCTATCCACATCCAGCCACCAGCACTTTGAATGGTGTCTGTGAGCCTCTGCTGTGCTTTATCTTCATTTATGCTGGGCCTCCCTTAGAAACTTGTGTCCTGAGGCCTAAGAAAAGCCAAAGAGAAGGAATTTTGGAGTCTGAGCACACTGTCTAATTGTTCCGTGTAAATTAATGGCCATTCCTTCTTGACACCATTTCTGCTGTGCAAGGTTTCTCAGAAGCCCTGTACTTTCAAAGAGCAGGGAAACCTATACCCCATGCTGCAGGGTTAGTTTTAGTCTCCATGCTGGACAGAACATTTCATGACTGTCGGATTTTCTCACTTCAACATTGAGACTTTGACCACCTTCACCCATTTCTACCACCCCATCCCCGAATCTGGCACCTACCAATCTGCTCTCAGTGTCTATGTGTTCAGTATTTGTTTATTCCTCGTGGAATGTACATGAGAGCATCTGGTATTGGTCTTTCTGTGTCTGAGTTACTTGGCATAAGGCCCCCAAGGTCTGTGTTTCCATGTCTGGTTCTTGTGAATAATGCTGCAGTGAACGTGGGAGTGCATCTGTCTTTTTGAGGCAGTATTTTTGTGTTCTCCGAATCAATACTCAGTAGAGCCATTACTGGGTCATGGGGTAGTTGCATTAATTTTTTCAGGAACCTCCATACCGTTTGTCACAGTGGCTGCACCAATTTCCATTCCCACCAACAATGCTCAGAGTCCTCTCGTCTTCACACCCTTGACCCCACCTGCTGTCTGTCTCTGGGACAATAGGTGTTCCAACACTTGTGAGGGAATAACCAGTTGTGGGTTTGACTGATGTTTCCCTGACGATATTTAGTGATGTCGAACAACTTTTTCTGTCTGTTGGCACCTGTGAGCTGTCTTTGGAAAGTATCTATTCACATATTCCCCACATTTTTTATACAGTTTTTTTTGTTTGTTTGTTTTGATTTGTATGAGTGTTGTGTGTATTTTGGATGTTAGCCTCTTCTCACACATATGATTCGCAGATATTTTTTTTCTTATTGGGTCTGTGGCCTTGTAAGTTTTTGCTGGTTTCTTTTTCCGTGTGGAAGATTTCAGTTGAAGTTGTTCCACCTGTTTATTTTTGCTTTTGTTGCCTTTGCATTTGGTGTCCAATCTGAAGACTCTTTGCCAAAACCAATGTCGAGAGACTTAGTACCTGTGTCTTCTTGGAGGTTTATGGATTCAGGTCTTACGTTCATATCATTCATCCATTAAAAATATTGTGTGTGGTGTAAGAAAGTGACCCAGTTATATTCTTCTGCATTTAGTGTCCAGTTTGCCTGTTACCGCTCACTGAAGAGACAGTCCTTCCCTCATGGCATATCTTCTGCTGCTGTGTCGTAAGTTAGGATCATCTACGTGTGGGTAAGTTTCTGAGCTTTCTGTTCTGTTCCACTGACCTGGTGTCTGTGTTTATGCCAGTACCATCCTGTTTTGATGACAACAGCTTTGTAATCTAGCTTGAAATCCAACAGTGTGTTGTCTGCACCTTTCTTTCTTCACGTTGCTTTGGGTATTTGGGGTGTTTTATGATTCCATACAAGTTTGAGGACTGTTTTCTATTTGCTCAAATAATGCCACTGGAATTCAGATAGGGATTTCATCACATGTGTCAATTGCTTTGGGTACGATGGACATGTTCACATAATTAACTCTTCCATTTAAGGAGCATGGCGTATGCTTCCATTTGTTTGTGTTGCCTTCCAAATCTTTGACCCATACATCCTGCCCCCCTCGACACACATGTTTTTCATTTCTTTTCTGCCATGTGTTGAGTGTACTATGTCTTTCTCATTCTTGGTTGCTTTTATTCCTAAATTTTTTTTGATGCAATTGTAAATGGCATTGCTTTTTTAATTTCTCTTTGCGAAAGTGTGTCATCAGTATACAGAAATGCAAGAAGTTGGGTCATCTGGGTGGCCCCATAGGTGAAGCGTCTGCCTTCAGCTCAGGTCATGAACCCAGAGTTCTGGGTTCGAGCCCCGTGTTGGGCTCCCCGCTTACAGAAGGTCTGTTTCTCCCTCTTTCTCACACTCCCCCTGCTCGTGCTTTTTCTCTTCCTGTCAAATAAATAAATAAAATTTGAAAATACATAAAGACAACAGGTCTCTGTATATTGACTTTATATCCTGCAGCTTTCTTGAATTTGTTTATTCTAACAGTTTTTTTTTTTTTTTTGTGGAATCATTCGGGATTTCATATCATTTGCAAATAGTGACAGTTTTCCTGTATGGATTTCATATCTTTCTTTTTTTAAAATGATGTCACCCTACAGTACTTCATTTGTTTTTGATGTAGTGTTCCATGATTCATTGTTTGCATATAACACCAAGTGCTCATTATGACACATGCCCTCCTTTTTTAAAAAAAGAATTTATTTATTTATTCAACAGATATAGAGACTGCCAGCGAGAGAGGGAACACAAGCAGGGGGAGTGGGAGAGGAAGAAGCAGGCTCACAGCGGAGGAGCCTGTTGTGGGGCTCGATCCCATAATGCCGGGATCACACCATGAGCCAAAGTCAGACGCTTAACCGCTGTGCCACCCAGGGGCCCCAACAGGGGCCCTCCTTAATACCCATCACCAGGTTAACCCATTACCCTACCCCTCCCTTTCTGCAACCTTCAGTTTGTTTCCCAGTGTCAATAGTCTCTCATGGTTCATCTCCCCCTCTCATTCCCCCCCTTCACTTTTCCCTTCCTTCTTCTAATGTCCTCCATGCTACTCCTTCCGTTCCACATAGGAGTGAAACCATATGATAATTGTCTTTCTCTGCTTGACTTAATTTCACTTAGCATAATCCCCTCCTGGTCCATCCACGTTGGTGCAAATGGGGGGTATTCATCCTTTCTGATGACTGAGTAATATTCCATTGTATAGATGAACCACATCTTCTTTGTCCAATCATCTGCTGAAGGACATCTTGGCTCCTTCCACAGTTAGGCTATTATGGACATTGCTGCTATGTACATTGGGATACAGGTGCCCCTTCTTTTCATTACTCTGTGTCTATGGGGTAAATACCCAGTAGTTCAATTGGTGGGTCTTAGGATAGCTCTGTTTTTAACGTCTTGAGGAACCTCCATATTGTTTTCAAAAGTGGCTGTACCAGCTTGAATTCTCACGAGTAGTGTAAGAGGGCTCCCCTTTCTTCACATACTCTCTGACTTTTTTTTATTTCTGTCTTGTTAATTTTTTTTCAAGATTTTATTTATTCATTCCACAGTGATAGAGACATCCAGCGAGAGAGGGAACACAAACAGGGGAGTGGGAGAGGAAGAAGCAGGCTCATAACGGAGGAGCCTGATGTGGGGTTTGATCCCATAATGCCAGGATCACGCCCTTAGCCGAAGGCAGAGGCTTAACCTCTGTGCCACCCAGGTGCCCCCTGCCTTGTTAATTTTAACATTTCTAACTGGTGTAAGGTGGTATCTCATTGTCATTTTGATTTGTATTTGCCTGATGGCAAGTGATGTGGAGCATTTTTTCATGTGTCTGTTGGCCATTTGTATGTCTTCTCTGGAGAAGTATCTCTTTGTGTCTTCTGCCCATTTTTTTGATGTCGAGTTTGAGGAGTTCTTTATAGATCTTGGATACCAACCCTTTATCTGTAATATCATTTGCAGATATCTTCTTCAATTCCATAGGTTGCCTTTTTGTTATTTGATCATTTGCTTTGCC
The DNA here is from genome assembly GCF_024610735.1 of Ursus americanus. NCBI lineage: Eukaryota > Metazoa > Chordata > Mammalia > Carnivora > Ursidae > Ursus > Ursus americanus. Next base: position 1,979,987 of record NW_028273625.1, read on the forward strand.
AAGCAGAAGCCTTTTATCCTGATGAAGTGCCAATAGTTCATTTTTTGCTTTTATTTCCTGTGCCTTTAGAGACGTGGCTTGCAAGAAGTTGTTGTGTCCAAGGTTGAAGAGTTCTTTTGATTTTGATATGAGACAGGAATCCATTATCTTATTTTCCTGATTGTATTCGAGTCCTCTGTCTTTCTTGGTGAGTCTAGCTAAGTTGGTCAGTTTTGTTTATCTTTCCAAAAAAGGCTGCTCTCATTTTCATTGGTTTTTTTTTTTGTCTTTTTAGTCTCCGTTGGATTTATTAATGCATTCCTTTTTGTTATTTCCTTATTTCTACTAATTTGGGGCTTTGTTTGTTGTTTTTTTTTCTACTTATTTACCACATAAAGCAGGTTGTTTATTGGAGAGCATTTTCATGGATTGATGAAGACTTTAATTTCTATGAATGTCCCCCATAAAGCTACTTTTGCTGCATCCCATAAGTTTTTGTAGGTTGTCTTTTTCATCAGTGACCAGGTACTTCTAAAAGTTTTTTGATTTCTTCTTTGACTGTTGGATGTTCAGTAGCATGTTGTTAAATCTCCACATATTTTTTAAGATTATTTTAGTATCTGACAGAGAGTGAGACAGCGAGAGAGGGAACACAAGCAGGGGGGTGGGAGAGGGAGAAGCAGGCTTCCCACTGAGCAAGGAGCCTGATTTGGGGCTAGATCCCAGGATCCGGGGTCAAGACCTGAGCTGAAAGCACATCCTTAACGACTGAGCCACCCAGGCCCCAAAAATCTCCACCTATTTTTGACTGTCCCATTTTTTTCTTGAGACTGATTTCTAATTTCATATCATTGTGGTTGGACAAGATTTGAAGCAGAAGGTGAAAAGAGCATTCAGATGAAAGGTTTGTTTCCTGGAGGGTTTTCTGAGGGCAGACCATGAGTTCAGTGGGGATGGAGGAAGGTTTTGTGAGACGGGGGGTGGGGTTAACCCTCGTTAGAATTACTGACTACTACCATGCAGGCTGTGTGCTACAGTTCACACCATAGTCCTGATGGACTTGTACTTCATTAAATATTTTCTAGGAGGTGTAGGCATAGCCTTTACTTAAAGAAAGGTGCCATGTGGGTTCATGGCATTACCCCAGGTCAGCAACCAGGATGTATGGTATTGTGGGGGATCAGAAGCAGGCTTTCTGTGGGAAGCGACAGAAATAGGGTATGGTGAGCTCCATGACCATAGGTGAGGTCCCTAGTGACCCACTGGGTGTTGGGTTCTGTGGATCTGTCTCATCAGGTGCTGTGGAATTCAGGGACACCCTCCTGTCTGTGGATTTGTGTGGAGACAGGTAGACATCAGTGTCTGGCCAGGCACGAGGGTCGCAATGGACCACCACCAGAGGTGCAGCGTGCGGGGGAGCCACTGCTTGGTTTCCACGAAAGCTGATCAGGGTCTGTGACCGTGATTCCTAGCAGCTGCAAGGGAAGAGGAGGCCGGGGTGGTGCACACTCCCTAGACTTGTGCTCAGGACTAGTCTGGAGCCCACTGAAGTCAGCCACACCTGGCACAGAAGGCACCCAGTCAGTGTAGCTGTGGGCACTGCTCCCATGGCACTTTTGGGCCGGCTCCATGCTGCCACCTCCTGCTTTTCATCATCATCTTCAAGGTCATGTGCCTCTGCTCTTGCCCCATGGCCTCCGGGGTATTGTCCGTCCTCCATCTGGCCCTCGTCCCTGGTGCCCTGTGCAGTCCGATGACAGGGTAGCCTTCTCGAGACAAACATCTGGCCCTGATGGAAAACTTCCATGGATCTCTTGTGATGCGAGGATGATGCCCTGCCCTGGAAGGGGGCTGCTGGTCCAAAATCAGGAGAGCCATGTCTCCCTTTTCAGCATGGCCTGCACTCCCCTCAGTCTTCTTCAGGGAAGCTCTCCCCACTTCCTGAGCTGACAGCTCTGAACTTAAAAATGAATGTTATTTTACATATCTCTATGCTTTAGTTCATCAGTGGCATGTCTTTCAACCCGGTTAGTGGGTTTTTTTTTTTTTTTTGCAGTTCTGAAGGGCTGTCTGCTCAAGGAGGGGATGACCTGGGCAGGGCAGCTTTCCCTCTCATCTCCCTCAGCATGTCTCTGAGCCCTGGGGCCAGCTGTCCCACTGAGGATTGAGGGACCTGAGCCAGCCCATCCTGAGCCCAGGCTGTGTCAGCTCATAGACTGATGCGTGTCGGAGCGGTGGGCAGCTGGCATGGGCCAGGGGCAGGCAGTGTCTCCTTCTCATTCCTTCCCTCCCTTCCTCACAGAAGTAGCTCAGAGCAGCCTTCAACCCCTGCATCTCCAGATACCTTGACCTGTGCCTCCTGTGTTCAGCTGGTGACCTTGGAGTTTCGCATGGATTCTACCTCCCGTACCCTCTCCTGTAGCAGTTCCTTGATCAGGGGAGGGGTCGGACCCTTGTCTGCTTTTGGTCTTCTTCCTGTCCCGCACCGAGCCCACCGACCGTTTCATCTTCCATGTATGTGCTTGGAAGCAAGCCCATCCACAGAGAACCTATAAGCCAAATGGATCCAGGCAATGAACATTGAAGTAGAGATCCAGAATCCATAATAAACCTGCTCTGAAACCTGTCCCAAAGTCTGTGACTCTCTCACACTGAAACAGAAACAATAATAGCTTTCTGGACTGTGAAGTGATATGTGTCTCTACTTCCAATCTTGAATGCATAGGTGCTGAACCTGGACAGAAAGGGACCATGGCTCCTGTGGGCTGGGATCCACAGTAAGAACGCAGTGAAATCTGAATTTTAGGCATTAAGTGAATAATTATTGTAGAGTGAATCCCAAGTAGGGCTTTTGCACATTGCACAGGAAAAGCTTTTTCAAAGAGTTTTCTGAAAGAAAAATCTTTTTTTAAAATTTATTTTAATTCCATTAGAGCTAACATACAGTGTTACATTCGTTTCAGGTGTACAGTAGAGTGATTCAGTAATTCTATATATTACAAAGTGGTCATCAAGAAAAGTGTCCTCTTAATCCCCTTCATCTATTTCACTCATCCCTCTATCCACCTCCTCTCTGGTAACCATCCGTTTGTTCTCTATTGAAAAGAGTTTGTATTTTGGTGTGTCTCCTTTTTCTCTTTTAGTTATTTATTTTTGTTTGTTTTTTAAATTCCCCATTAGAGTGACATCATATGGGATTTGTCTTTCTCTGACTGACTGATTTTAGTTTGGATAATACTCTCTAGCTCCATCCATGTGGCTGCAAATGGCAAGGTTTCATTCTTTTTCAAGCCGAGTAATACTCCATTGTGTGTGTGTGTGTGTGTGTGTGTGTGTGTGAATACACACATCTATCATCTCATTTGTCAATTTTTCTACAGACACTTGGGTTGCTTCCATATTGTGATATTGTAAATAATAGTGCAAGAAACATAGGGGTGCACGTATCCTTTTTACTTACTGTTTTCCTATTCTTTGGGTAAATACGAGTAGTGTGATTGTTGGATCGTAGGGTAGTTCTATATTTAATTTTTTGAGGAAACTTCATACTGTTTTCCACGGTGGCCACCACAGTTTGCATTCCCACCCACAGTTCACGAGGATTTCCCTTCATCCACATCCTCCCAACACCTGCTCTTTGTTGTGCTTTTGATGTTAGCCATTCTGACAGGTTTGATGTAATACCTCATTGTCCTTTGGATTTACATTTTCCTGATGATGGGTGATGGTGAACATCTTTTCACGGGACTCTTGGCCATTTGTATTTCTTCTTTGGAGAAATGTCTGTCCATGTCTTCTGCCTATTTTTTAACTGGATTATTTGTTTTTTGGGGGGTCGAGTAGAATCAGTTGTATATGTTTTGAACACTATTCCTTTATTGCATATGATCTTTGCAAATATCTTCTCCCTTTGAGTAGGTTGTCTTATGATTTTTACGTTTTCATTGTTCTTCTGCTGTGTGGAAACTTTTTATTTTGCTGTATTCCCAATAGTTTATTTTTGCTTTCATTTCCTTTGCCTCAGGACACAGTCTAGAAAAACGTTGGTATGGTCCATGTCAAGAAGTTACTGTCTTCCCTCCTGTAGGATTTTTATGGATTCAGGTCTCATATTGAGGTCTTGAAACTGTTTTGTGTTTGTCTGTATTGTGTAAGAAAGCAGTCTAATTTCATTCTTTTGTGCGTAGCTGTCTAGTTTTCCCAACACCATTTGCTGTAGAGACTGTCCTTTTCCCTTTTGATATCGTTGCTTGCTTTGTGGAAGATTCATGGACCACATAATTATGGGTTTCTGTCTGAACTTGTATCCTGTTCCTTTGGTCGCTGTTTCTATTTTTGTGCCATACTGTCTTGTTAGGATGACTGCAGCTTTGTAGTATAACCTGAAATCTGAAATAGTGAGTCCTCCAGCTTTGTTTTTCTTTTCCACATTGCACTGTCTGTTCGAAATCTTTAGTGGATCCATACAAATGTTTAGGATTGTTTATTCGAGGTCTTTTGTTCTTTAATTTAAATTCAATTAGCCAACTTACAGTACACCATTAGTTTCAGATGTAGTCTTAAATAAATTTTCAGTCGTGTGTAACACCCAGTGCTCATTGTATCATGTGGCCTCCTTAATGCTACTCACCCAGTTACCCCCCCCCAACTTCTCCAACAATCATCAGTTTCTTGTGATAGTTAAGAGTCCATCATGGGTTTTCTCCCTCTCTGATGACTTCCCATTCTATTTTCCCTTCCTTCCCCTATGGTCTTCTTCCTTGTTTCTGATATTCCACATAGGAGTGAAAGCGTATGATCATTGTCTTTCTTTCATTGACTTATTCCACTCAGCATAATACCCTCCAGCTCCACCCATGTCGGTGTGATGGTAAGTATTCATCCTTTCTGATGGCTGAGTAATATTCCATTATATATATATATGATCCACATCTTCTTTATCCATTCATCTGTCCATGATCATCTGCACTCCTTCCACAGTTTGTCTATGATGGACATTGCTGCTATGAACACTGGGGTGCATGTGTCCCGTCTTCACTACATCTGTCTCTTTGGGGTCGATACCCCGTAGTGCAATTGCTGGGACATAGGGTAGCTTTATTTATAACTTCTTGAGGAAACTCTGTACCATTTTCAAGAGTGGCTGTACCGCACTGCATTCTTACAGGGGTGTAAGAGGGTTCCCGTTTCTCCACATCCTCTCCAAGATGTGTAGTTTCATGTCTTCTTATTTTTAGATATTCGGCCTCGTGTGGTAGGGCATCTATAGGGGTTTAGATTTCCATTTCCCTGAAGCCAAGTGATATGAAGCATTTATGCATGTATCTTTTGGTCACCAGTATGTCGTCATCATTGAAATGTCTTCCCATTTTAATCCATCTCAAGACCTAAAGCTGGGTAAGGCACTGAAGCTGGATGATGCCATCGGTTGGAAGTGTGGAGAATTTCAAAAGATCTCCGTGGAGAGCAAGTTTAAAGGTCAGTGTGAAGCTACTAATTGGATCCGGGGAGATCTCTGAAAGTGGGGGTTGACTGGGATGGGCTGAGGGGGGCCCTCCGATTTTCCTATGAATCCTTGCTGCAGCCCCAGATGGACAGTTTCCTCCTGTGGGGCAGGCTGAGTCCTCTAGTCGTACAGAGGTGAGCCCAATGCCTGGTGCCTTGGAGGCAGGCAAACGGGGAGGGACCCTCAGCAGAAGACCCAGAGTTAGGTTAGGCCTCAAGAGACAGCAGGTCCGAACTGCCCAGTGTTCAGATAACTCCCAGGCCGAGTGAGATGAGGGCACAAGGGCGGGTGAGTGTGAGCCTGAGGTTCCATCCGGAAGGGCCCACAAAGGTCGGGGTTCAGCAGAAGGAGCTCTCAGGGGGTGCCCCAATTCTCTTGCCCTGAATGCTCTGTTGTGCCCCAAAATGGTACAGTTTACTGTGGGTTGCAGGCTGAGTCCTACGGTGGGTCTTGGGTGTCCCCAATCCGCTGGAGTGGGGTGCCAGGACCCCGGGGAGGGGCCCCTCTGTGGCCAACCTTGGGTAAGGGTTAGTGTTCAGGAGCCCGGCAGGGACAATCTGCAGGCTGTGCGGCAAGCTCTGTGGAGGGCTGAGAGGAGGCCATTGGGGAGGGTGCACATGGGCCTCAGGGTTGGGGCACGGGGGGCTGCCAAAGGATGGGGATGGGCTCCGGGGGCCTCCCCAAGTTCTCGTGCCCTGTAGGCTCTGTAGAGCCCCAAGGGGCACGGTTTCCTGTCGGGTGGCAAGCTGAGTCCTGCGGTGGGGCACAGGTATCCCAATTACCCGGGTCTGTGGTGTAAGGCTCCTGGGGAGGCCCCCAAACCCACGGCAGACCTAGGGCTAGGGATAGGCCCAGGAGCCCCGCAGGCCCGATCTGTTGGCTGTATGGCGAGCTACACGGGCTGAGGTGAGGATGTGGGGAGAGTGAGCATGGGCCTCAGGGTTGGGGTGCGGGAGGCCACCGAAGTTCGCTGGTGGCTCAGGAGGGCCCTCCTGGTTCTCCCGCCCTGAATGCTCTATGGCCTCCCAAGGCACACGGTTTCCTGCAGGGTGGCAAACTGAGTCCTGCTGTGGGGCTCAGGTGTCCCGAATCCCCGCGGCTGTGGCTCCAGGCTCCTGGGGAGGGGCCCCTCCACAGATGAACTATGGTTAGGGTTGGGGCCCAGGAATCCCGCAGGCCAGATCTGCCCACTATGTGGCAAGCTCCGCCCTGGGCTGAGTTGAAGGTGCGGGGTGGGGTGAGCATGGGCTTCACGGTTGAGTTTAGGGATCGCCGAAGTTCGCCGGGGGCTCTGGGGGCCCTCCTGGTTCTTCCGCCCTGAATGCTCTACAGCCTCCCAAGGGGCACAGTTTCCCGTGGGCTGGCAGGCTTTATCCTTCAGTGGGGCTCAGGTGTCCCCAGTCCCTGGGGCTGCGGCACCGGGCCCCAGGGGAGGGGCCCTACCCAGCCGACCTAGGGTCAGGTGTAGGCCCCAGGAACCCGGCAGGCCTGATCTGCCGGCTCTGCGACGAGTTCGGTGGCAACCTGAAGGGAAGGCGTGGGGCGGGATGAGTGTGGGCCTCAGGGTTGGGGTGTAGGGGCCACCGAGGATCCCTGGGGGCTCAGGGGGGCCCTACCAGTTCTCTTGCATGGGATGTTCTGTGGCGCCCCAATGGGCATGGTTTCCTGAGGGGTGGCAGGATGAGTCCCGTGGTGGGGCTCAGGTGTACCCAATCCCTGGGGTTAGGGTACAGATTAGGGTATGGGTTGAGGTTAGGGTATGGGTTAAGGTTAGGGTATGGGTTACGGTTAGGGTATGGGTGAGGGTAGGGGTTAGGGTTTGGGTAAGGAGAGGGTACGGGTTAGGGTTGGGTTTTGGGGTTACAGGTTAGAGGTTATGGGTTAGGGTACAGATTAGGGTTTAGGGTACGGGTTAGGGTTTAGGGTTCGGGTTTAGGGTTAGGGTTAGGGTTGGAGTACGGGTTAGGTTTAGGGTATGGGTTAGGTTTAGGGTATGGGTTAGGGTACGCATTAGGGTACGGTTTAGGGTACAGGTTAGGGGACGGTTTAGAGTAAGTGTTGGCGTACGGATTTGGGTACGGCATAGGGTACGGATTAGGGTTAGGGTACGGGTTAGGAAACACGTTAGGGATTGGGATTGGGTACGGTTTAGGGTTAGGGTATGGGTTAGGGTACGGGTTAGGGTACAGATTAGGGTTAGGTATGGGTTAGGGTATGGGTTAGGGTCCAGGTTAGTGATAGGGTACGGGTTAGTTTATGGGTTAGGGTACGGGTTAGAGTATGGGTTAAAGTTAAGGTAAGGGTACTGGTTAGGGTTAGGGTAAGGGTTACAGTTTAGTGTTTAGGGTTACGGTTAGGGTATGGGTTAGGGTTAGGTTATGGGTAGGGTTAGGGTACGGGTTATGGTATGAGTTAGGACATGGGTTAGTGTCAGGTTTTAAGGTTTAGGTTAAAGTTAGGGTATGGGTTAGGGTACTTGTTAGGGTTACGGTTCGGTTTAGGGTACGGTTTAAGTTACGGGTTAGGGTACAGTTTAGGGTTAGGGTTAGGGTATGGGTTAGAGTACGTTTTAGGGTTACGGTTAGGGTTAGGGTACAGGTTAGGTTTAGGGTTAGGGTACAGGTAGGGTTAGGGTTAGGGTACGGGTTAGGGTTAGGTTTAGGGTTAGGTTACGGGTTATGGGTAGGGTTAGCTGAAGGGGTAGGGTTAGGGGTTAGGGTTAGGGGTTAAGTTTTAGGGTTTAAGGTTAGGTGTTAGGGTTTAGGCTTAGGGTTAGACCCCAGTAGGCCAGCAGGACCGATGCGCCTGCTGTGCGGGGAGCGGAGGAGTGGGACGAGGTGAGGGCGCTGGCGAGCAGGAGTATGGTATCCAGCGTTTTGGCGCAGGAGGCCTTTGAACATTGATAGAGGCTCGGAGGGCCCTGCCCGTTCTCCCGCCCTAAATGACCAGTGACGCCCCAGCGGGCCGATGTCGACGGGGCGGCAGGGTGAGTCCGGCACTGCAGCTCGGGTGTCCCCAATCCCCGGCTTTGGTCACCAGTCCCCTTGTGAGGGCCCCCTCTGGGGCCAATCTAGTGTTAGGGTTAGCCCCCAGGAGGCCAGCAGGCCCCATACGCCAGCTGTGCGGTGAGCGGAGGGGCGGGCCATGGTGAGGGACTGGCGAGCTGGAAGGTGGTACCCAAAGTTTTGGCGCCGGGGGCCCTCGAATGTCGCCGGGGACTCAGAGGGCCCTGCCCATTCTCCTGCCCTGAATGAGTGGCGGCTCCACTAGCAGCCCGAGTGGTGGCGGGGCGGCAGGGTGGGTCTGGCGCTGAGGCTCGGGGGTCTCCAATGCCAGACGTTGCAGCACGAGGCCCCTTGGGAGAGGCCCCTTGGGGGCCGACCTAGGGTAAAGGTTAGCTCCTGGAGGCCGTAGGCACAATCCGCAGTCTGGGGCGAATGGAGACGCGGTCGAAGATCAGGGCGCTGGCGAGCAGGAGAGTGGGCCCCAGCCTTTTGGCGCTGGGGGCCTTCGAAGGTCACCGGGGCAGGGAGGGCCCTGCCCATTCTCCAGCCCTGAATGATCGGCGGTACCCTAGTGGCCCGGGTGTGGGTGGGGCGGAACGGTGAGTCCAGCGTTGTGACTCAGGGGTCCCCAATCCCTGGCGTTCGGCGGCAGTCCCTTTGGGAGGGGCCCCTTGGAGGCCGACCTAGGGTTAGGGTTAGCCCCCAGGAGGCTGGCAGGCTCGATCCACCGGCTCCGTGGCAAATGGAGGGGTGGGCCAAGGTGAGGTCGCTGGCGAGCGGAAGCGTGGGCCCCAACATTTTGGCTCGGTGGGCCTTCGAATGTCGCAGGGGGCTCGGAGGGCCCTGCTCGTTCTCCCGCCATGAAGGACCGGTGACGCCCTTAGCTCCCTGGGTGGCAGCGGGGTGGCAGGGTCAGTCCTGCACTGGTGCTTGGGTTTCCCCAATCCCCAGCGTTGCGGCGCCAGGCCCCTTGGGAGGGGCCCCTCGGGGACTGTCCTAGGGTTAGGTTAACCCCCAGGAGGCCGCAGTCCAGATCCGCCGGCTGTGCAGTGAGCGGAGGGATTGACCGTGGTAGGGCTCAGTCGAGCGGTAGCGTGGTACCCAGCGTTTTGGCGTGGGGGCCTTCTTATTTTACCAGAGGCTCGGAGGGCCCTGCCGGTTATCCCGCCCTGAATGCCCGGCGGCACCCCTAGCGGCCCACGTGGCGGCGGGGCGGCAGGGTGAGCCCGGCGCTGGGGCTTGCAGGTCCCCAATCCCTGCCGTTGCGGCACCAAGCCTCTTGGGAGGGGCCACTCTGGGGCCCACCTAGGGTTACGGTTAGCCCCGAGGAGCCCGGGAGGCAGGATCTGCCAGCTGTGTGGCTAGAGGGGGGGCAGGCCGAGGTGAGGGCGCTGTAGAGCGGGAGCATGGGCCTCAGCGTTTTGGCATGGGGGACCTACGAATGTCGCCGGGGGCTCGGAGGGCCGTGCCCGTTCCCCCACCCTGATTGGCCGGCGGCGCCCCAAGTGCCCCGGGTGGCGGCAGAGGGGCAGGTTGAGAACATCGCTGGGGCTTGTGGGTCCCCAATGTCTGGCGTCGCGGTGCCAGGCCCTTTGGGAGTGCTCTTCGGGGGCCGACCTAGGGTTAGGGTTAGCCCCCAGGAGGCCGGCAGTCCGGATACGATGGCTGTGGGGCGAGCGGAGGGGTGGGCCGAGGTGAGGGTGCTGGGGAGCGGGATTGTGGGCCCCTGCATTTTGGCGCTGGAGGCTTCAAATGACGCTTGTTTCTCCAGGGCCCTGTCCCTTCTACCGCCCTGAATGACCAGCGGCGCCCCTAGCGGCCCGTGTGGCAGTGTTGTGGGAGGGTGAGTCTGGCTCTGGGGCTTGGAGTCCCAGATCCCAGGCTTAGTGGCACCAGGACCCTTGGGAGGGGCCCTAGGGTTAGGGTTAGCCCCAAGGAGACCGTCAGGCCCAATCCGCACACTGTGCGGCGAGCGGAGGTGCGGGCCCAGGTGAGGGCGCTGGGGAGCAGGAGCGTGGGAACCAGCGTTTTGGCGTGGGGAGCCTTTGAAGGTCACCGGTGGCTCAGAAGGCCCTGCCCTTCTCTCGCTCTCTATGACCGGCTGCACCCCTAGCGGCCCGGGTGGGTACAGTGCTGCAGGGTGAGTCTGGCTCTGGGGCTCTGAGTCACCAATCCCCAGCATTGCAGAGCCAGGCATCTTGGGATGTCCCCACAGGGCCGACCTAGGTTTTGGTTAGCTGCCAGGAGCCCAGCAGGCCCTATCCACCAGCTCTGAAGCAAGCGGAGGGGCGGGCCGAGGTGAGGGCACTGGCGAGCAGGATCCTGGGAGCCAACGGTTTTGCACGGGGAGCCTTCAATGGTCAGCGTGGGCTTGGAGGGCCCTGCCCGATCTCCTGCCCTGATTGACCGGCGGGGCCTCTAGTGGCTCGGGTGGCTGAAGGGCAGCAGGGTGAGTCCGGCACATGGGCTCGGGGTCCCCATCCCCAGTGTTGCGACACCAGGCCCCTTGGGAAGGGCCCCTCGGGGGCCGACCTATGGTTAGGGTTAGCCTCCAGGAGCGCCGCAGGCCCGATACACCACCTGTGCGTCGAGCGGAGAGTTGGGCCGAGGTGAGGGTGCTGGTGAACATGAGCCTGGGCCCAAGCGTTTTGGTTCGGTGTGCCTTCGAATGTCGGCAGGGGTTCGGAGGGCCCTCCAGTTCTCCCACCCTGAATGAATGGCGGCGCCCCTAGCGGCCCATGTGGGGTGGGGCGGCAGCGTGAATCCGGCGCTGGGGCTTGGGGGTCCCCAATCCCTGGCGTTGCGGCGTCAGGCCCCTTAGGAAGGGACCTTCAGGGGCTGTCCTAGGGTTAGTGTTAGTGCCCAGGAGGCCGGCAGGCCCGAGTCGCTGGCTCTGCGAAGAGTGGAGGTGTGGGCCGAGTTGAGGGTGATGCAGAGCGGGAGCGTGATCCCCAGCGTTTTGGCGCCCTGGGCCTTCGAATGTTGCCATGTCTCGAAGGGCCCTGCCTGTTCTCCTGCCCTGAATAACCAGCAGCGCGCTTTGTGGCTCCGTTGGCGGTGGGGTGGCAGGGTGATTCCCGTGCTGCAGCTCAGGTTTCCCCAATCCCCGGCGTTGCAGCACCACGCCGCTTGGGAAGGGCCCCTCGGTGGTCGACCTAGGGTTAGAATTTGCCCCCAGGAGGCCGGCAGGCCTGATCCGCGGGCTCTACTACGAGCGGAGGTGCGGGCCGAGATGAGGATGCTGGCGAACAGGAGGGTGGGCCCAACCGTTTTGGCGCGGGGGGCCTTCGTAGGTCGCCGGGGGCTCGGAGGGCCCTACACGTTCTCCCGCCCTGAATGACCGGCGGCGCCCCTAGCGGCTCGGCTGCTGGCAGAGTGGTAAGGTTAGTCTGGTGCTGGGGTTCGGGGGTCCCCAATCCCCGCATTGCGGTGCCAGGCCCCTTGGGAAGGGCCCCTCGGTGGTCGACCTAGGGTTAGGGTTAACCCCCAGGGGGCCGGCAGTCCCGATCCACCCATTGGGTGGCGAGCGGAGGGGCGGGATGAAGTGAGGGTGCTGACGAGTGCGAGCCTGGACCCAAGCGTTTTGGTGCGGTGGGCCTTCGAAGGACAAGGGGGGCTCGGAGGCCCCTGCCCGTGCTCACGCCCTGAATGACCAGCGGCGCCTCTAGAGGCCCGGGTGTCAGCGGGGCAGCACGGTCAGTCCGGCGCTGGAGCTCATGGTTCAGCAGTCCCAGGCGTTGAGGCTCCAGGACCCATCGGACGGGTCCCTGGTGGGCCGACCTAGGGTTTGAGTTAGCCCCCAGGAGTCGGGCAGGCCTGATCCGCCCTCTGTCGGGCGAGCGAAGGGGCAGGCCTAGGTGAGGGCGCTGGCGAGCGGGAGCATGGGCCCAAGCGTTTTGGCGCGGGGCGCCTTCAAATGTCACCATGGGCTAGGAGGGCCCTGCCCGTTCTCATACCCTGTATGACCGGCGGCGCCCCTAGAAGCCCAGATGGTGGCGGAGCGGCAGGTTGAGTCCGACGCTAGGGCTCTGGGGTCCCCAATTACCAGCGTTGTGGCCCCAGACCCCTTGAGAGGGCCCCCTTGGGTGCCGACCTAGGGTTAGGGTTACCCCAGGAGGCCAGTAGGCCCGATCTGCCAGCTGTGCAGTGAGCAGAGGGGCGGGTTGAGATGACGGCGTTGGCGAGCGGGAACGTGGGCCCAAAGTTTTGGAGCGAGGGGCCTTCGAAGGTCACCAGGGGCTCAGAGGGTCCTGCCCGTTCTCCTGCCCTGAATGACCGGGGGTGCCCCTTGTGGCCCGGGTGGTGGTGGGGGGCATGGTGAGTCCGGCGCTGGGGCTCAGGAGTCCCCAATCCCCCTCGTTGCAGCGCCAGGCCCCTTGGGAGGGGCCACTAGGGGGCAGACCTAGGGTTTGGGTTAGCCCCCAGAAGGCCCCCAGGCCTGATCCGCCAGCTGTGTGGCGAGCGGGGGGGAGGGCCGAGGTAAGGGCGCTGGCGAGCCAGAGCGTGGGCCCAAGCGTTTTGGTGCGGGGGTCCTTCGAAGGTTGCCGTGGGCTCGGAGGGCCCTGCCCATTCTCCTGCACTGAATGACCAGCGGCACCCCTAGCGGCCCGGGTGGCAGCGGGGCAGCACGGTGATTCCGGTGCTGAGGCTCGGGGGTCCCTAATACCCGGCGTTGCGGCGCCAGGCCCCTTGGGACGGGCCCCTCGGGGGCTGACCTAGGGTTAGGGTTAGCCCCCAGGAGACTGGCAGGCTCGTTCCACCCATGTGCAGAGAATGGAGGTGTGGGTCCAGGTGAGGTAGCTGGCGAGCGGGAGCATGGGTCAGAGCATTTGGCTTTGGCTCGGGGTGCCTTCGAAGGTCGTAGGTGGCTCAGAGGGTCCTGCCCGTTCTGTCGCCCTGAAGGACTGGCGACGCCCCTAGCACCCCATGTGGCAGCGGGGCGGCAGGGTGCGTCTGGTGCTGGGACTTGGGGTCCCCAATCCCTGGCATGTGGCACCAGGCCACTTGGGAGGGGGCCCTTGGGGGTGACCTAGGGATAGGGTTAGCCCCCAGGAAGCCAGCAGGCCCGATCCGCCAGCTCTGCAGCGAGCGGAGGGGTGAGCCGAGGTTAGGGCGCTGGCGAGCAGGAGCGTGGAAGCCAGAGTTTTTGTGCGGGCGGCCTTCGAAGGTCGCAGGGGGATCAGAGGGCCCTGCCCGTTCTCCCTTCCTGAATGACTTCCCACACCCCTAGCGCCCTGGGTGATTGCGGGGTGGCAGAGTGAGTCCAGCACTGGGGGTCGGGGGTCCCAAACCCCTGGCATTGCGGTGCCAGGCTCCTTGGGAGGGGCCTCTCGGGGGCCGACCTAGGGTAAGTGTTAGCCTCCAGGATTCCAGCAGGCCCCTTCCGCCAGCTCTGCGGCAGGCAGAGGGGCAGGCCGAGGTGAGGGCACTAGCGAGAGGGAGTGTAGGCCCAAGCGTTTTGGCGCGGGTGGCTTCAAAGTTCGCCGGGGGCTTGGAGGGCCCTGCCTGTTCTCTCGCCCTGAAAGACTGGCGGCGCCCCTAGCACCCCGGGTTGCTGGGGGGTGGCAGGGTGACTCCGGCGCTGGGCTCGGGTGTCCACAATCCCCGGTTGTGGCGCCAGGCCCCTTGGAAGGGGCCCCTCGGGGGCCGACCTAGGGTTAGGGTTCATCCCCAGGAGGCCGGCAAGCCCAGCGCTACGTGGCTCTGGCAATGTAACAAAAATGCCATACACTTATCTGTAAGAAATAACAGTGTACAGGAACCCTCTTAGCCCTAACATCATCCTTTGTGAATATGGAAGCCAGCCCCAAAGTGGTTGTGGAAGTCTGACGAAAAGGCTAAGCACTTTTCTCTGAGTCACCACACTATACAGGAAAGACCAATGTACATCATCTTTCACGAGTAGGAAGCATTAATGAAAAGGTTCTGGAATCTCGAGGACTCTGACCCATCCTTATTGGTAATAAACCACCGTGTACAGGAAAACACCTTCAACTCTCATCAGCCTCCTCAATCCTGATTCCGATTCAACTTTGGGTGTGTAGGACTAGGGAAATGTCCACATCTTATTGCTAAGAAAGAACGATGTCAGGGTAATGCCCTTCAAGTCACCTCAGCCTTCCTGAAGACGGAAGCAGGAATCAAGGTGGTTATGTTACCATGAGGTAAGGAAGATGAGCATATAAGTGAGAAACAACAGTTGGCAGGACCTCTCTTCCAAGGAACAGTATCTTTGCTTAATATTGAATCCCTATGGTAAGTGGTTGTGGGCATTTGTGAGGTCAAAATCTTGAGTGTTTTGTAAAACCTCTTGGCCATTCACAGATGAGACTAAGGTAGTTGGGGACTCCTAGGCAGTGATTTGTCCACTGTCAAAAATATGAAAAGATAAAAGAGACAGATGAGGTCTCCTCAGGCATTGTCCTTTATCCTCATCCTCCGTGAGGATGGCCATCTCCGGACAGCTCAGTGGCAGGGTCTCATTCACAATGGGGACATCTGTTCCTCACAGACATCAGGCAGGGAAATGGATTTGGTTCTCTGTGCCAGCCCAGCCACAGCTGAGTGTCACAGCACCCTCTCGTGGGCTCATAAGAGTTTCACTGTCACCAGGCAGGTCATTGTATTTGATAAACCACTGTGAGAGTTTGCAATTGCCTTCATCTACAACCTCCTAGAGGCAAATGCAGGTGTCTGGTACCATGTGAAGTCATGTGAAGGCATTGTGAGAAAGTGTCCTTTTGCTTAAGAAAAACATGGCTGGGGCTCCTGGCTGGCTCAGCCAGTTAAGCATGTGCCTTTGGTTCAGGTTATGAACCCAGGGTTCTGGGATCGAGCCCGGGCTCCCTGCTCAGCTGGAAAGGAGTTAGGGAAATAGCTTAGAATCCACAGAGAATGTGAATAAAGGGGAGTGAAATGGAACTTGGTCTGTGTTTTGCTTTAGGGATTGGAAGTTAGTTTTTTCTCAATTGTGATTATTCTTGAAACAGAAAAGCTGTATTGTTTTTTTTTACCTTTTTTTCTAATAACAATTTTTTATTATGATATGTTAGTCACTATACAGTATTTCCTTAGATTTTGATGTAGTGTTCCGTGATTCATTATTTGCATATAACACCCAGTGCTCCATGCAATATGTACCTTCCTTAATACCCATCACTGGCCCATCCCAATCCCCCACCCCTCTCCCCTCTGAAGTCCTCAGTTTGTTTCCCAGAGTCCATAGTCTCTCGTGGTTCATTCCCCCTTCTGTTTAGGGTCCATTGTCTAAAGGGACAGACAGTGGAAGTTCACCAAATATAAGATCGAAATTTCATTGTTCATTATAGATGCTGCCAAGTAGTTCCCAGACATTTCATTCTACTGTAGTAATTCATTATACCTGTGCAGGTGCATGTGGAAGATAACTGATGCATGTTTAGTGGTAATAAAACACGCCCCTCAGTAGTAAAATAGTAGAGGATGCACATGTGTAAAATTATTCGACTGCAGCTTCCATGCTTTGCCTTTGGTTCCTTATTATCTATGAAATTGGACAATTTTTGTTCTCTAGGCTTAAAACTCATTGTCAGTATTTAGAGTTTTTCAATGCTGATCTTCTCCTGTATAAGTTACCAAAAACCTAAAATATGTATGAACTTTAAAAAACGCTATATTGAAAATGACAGCAGGGAAGTTCCATTTTGTGAATATTGTGTCAATAGATCTCTATTTTGACATCAGTGTTCATTAGAAATGATGACATTTCATGTGAGTATAAATATCAATGTGAAAAAGAAAAGGTAGGAAGAACCTTGAATGTTTAAGTAATTGCTGAAATGACAGGTGTGTGTGTGTGTGTGTGTGTGTGTGTGTGTGTGTGTGTGTGTGTAATTGATTATCAGTGAATGGTTCACCTTCTTGTAGGGCCTCCGAGAGAGCCCAGGTGAACCTTTCAATGAGTTGGTATCTGTTTTCAGAACATGGGAATCTCTTAGTCCAATAGTCAATCAGGCAAGCTTTGAGGTCCTGAAGAGTTTCAGTCCTCAGAGATGGTGTTGCAGACCCTTGTGAGCAAACCCTAGGTATGCTCAGAGCCCTCATTAGCTGGTACCAACGTGTGACGATTTCAGACAACATTTCCCAAAGAAGTACCTCTTGAGTCTCTGTCCTTGTCAGTTCCCTACACTTCCTTACACTAGTTATGTGTTCAGTGTGTTTCAGGATAATCCCCACATGTGATTTTTGCTATTTCCTACTAGTCCTATCTGTTTCTCATCTTCTTCTTTTATGGTAGGGGTTGGGAAGCAACCTGTGTGGTGTAGGAAGGGGTGTGGTAGTTGTCTGCCTTCAGAGGACCGAATGCTGCCTAAAAATTGTACTGTAGTTTGAGGTCAATTGTCCATCCTCTGAGTGTCAGGAATTCCATCACTTTACTTTGATGCTAGTCTGTTCTTCAAGCTTTCCTCAGAAATAAGGACGTCATCCATCTAGGGAATACTGGTTTGTGTGTATGTTTTCATTTTAGGAAAGGCCTTGCTGCTCCTGAAAATAATACTGTAGAGCACCCTTTCCTGTTCTTATTGGCCATCAGTCAATCTTTTGTGAAGTATTTGTTTATAAATAGACTTTTTATGGTTGATGAGCAGGAATTCTTTATTGACAAGTCTTTGTCAGTGTGTGTATTGCAAATCTTTACTTCCCAGCCTGCGGTTCACTTTTTCATTTTCATATGGTCATAAGATAAGGAGAAATGTCACATTTTTATGAAGTCCCACTGAATTCTTTTAAATGGTTAGTGCACCCTATGTCCTACCCCAAGATTGACAGGTTCTATGGTTTCTTTCAGAAACTGTCCAATGGGAAGCTACAATCCATCTCAAATTTATAAATTGCATTTTTAATTCTAAGGGTATTTATAGACTGTTTTGGATTTTCTATGTACACAATCGTATTATCTGTGAATAGTCACAATTATCCCCTCAATTCTTATACTTTTTGTTTCTCTTGCCTTCTAACACTGGTAGACTCTACGATGCCACGTTGAATAGAGCAGCATTGTTGAAGATTTTAATATACCTTTCTCAATATCTGACAGAAAAAGCAGACAAAACATTGGTAACAAATGTGACCTAATTGACATATAGGGAACATTCCATAATAAGTGCAGAATACATTATTTTCAAGTGGTCATAGACTCTTTACCCAAATAGATGATAGGTGGGGCCACGAATCAAGTCTACAAATGTTAAACCCTGAAATTAACTAGATTCTATTCTTAGACCACAGGCGAATTTAGCCACAGTCATAGCGAAAAGAAAACCAGGAAGTCCTTCAATGTTTAAAAATTAAATGGAACTTTGCTACATATCCTAAAGGTGAGAGAGGGAATCTCAATGGAAATTCTGAACCTTTTCTACGTGAGGGCTCACACACAATGGCACTTTCTTTGTGAAGAGCATAATAATAACCTAGCCAGGAGTTGAGCCTTAAGTCAGAGTTCTGCCTGCCCCAGCCACACCTGGCAGCCTTGGCCTGTGGTCCGCCTCAGCTGTGCTTTCTGGTGGCCCTGAGCTAAGGGGGTCAACATGGCCATATGGAAATGGGAAGCTCCCCACTCATAGTGATGGCGGTTCCCCCTCCCCAGCTAACCTTTCTGGTGGCTCTGAGCTAAGGGGGTCAACATGGCCGTATGGAAATTAGAAGCTCCCCACTCTTATTGATGACGTTGCTATCGTATCGTCCTCACCAGTCCAACAACATGATTTCTGAGTGAACTATGACACAAGTGTGACTTCTTGGCCTTCCTTCAGGTTTGAAAATCATCTGGTGAGTCATCTATTAGAAATATGGATTCAACATGTGTTCTTTCTTCTGGAAAAGAAATAGAACCAATAGCAATTAGGGCTTCCTGAGCACCTGTACTTGAGAGACATCATACTGGCTCTTTGTAGCATTCTGCCTCTTAAACTTCTCAACTAGGGTGTAGATATTTTTAGGCACATTTTCAGGTGGTTAGACAGGGACTCGGATGATATGAGTCACAGCGGATTTTAGTGTCAGAAACCTAAGTGGGATCCCCAAATTGACTCCAAATCCCTTGTTGTTTCATACAGGGTACTATTTCCCTCTTATCTCTGGTCTTCTCGATCTGGAAACCTATCAAGTATCAGGATTTTCGTGTCATGTGGACAACTGGAACGAATTCAGCGGGCCTTTCACCTCTGCCCATGGTGATTATTAAGATCATTATCTCAGTGGAGGACCTCTGGGTAAGATACTCAAAGATCCTTAGGAACAGAGACAGTATAATATTTTTCTGGTATTAAAGTTACTGAAACCAACTATCTTTTTTAGTCCATTCAGGCTCTGGTATGTTCAGAGGGTGCTGTAAAACAGGTCTGAAATAGTATTTAAAAGCACTCAGCTCAGCCTCTTCTACAAAGTGAGCCAATGCTTATAAACATGGCTAAAATATTCCCTTACCTACGATGACTTCCCAGCCATCGTAGTGTTTATATGGTATGACTGTGACTTACATTAGTCAACATTTGCAGAGAAAGAACTTAGTGCATCCAGTGGGCACTTCATGTTGAAATTAGTTTGTGACAACGAGCTACTGTGTTTTATTCTGCAGTCCAAGGGAATGGTGCCAGACATCTCTAAGGTGTCTAGCAGTTCTACAATTCTGATTTTAAGTGGTCTGTGTGCTTCAGAGATTTGGGCAGGAGAAGGGCAGGAGCCCAGAGACTGTGAACACTTCTGTTACCTGTGCTGACCATGGAGCAGGTAGCCTTCTGTGGGCATCATTTTGATTTCTTGGTACTCTTGTGAAAGGTGCTTTTGTCTCAAATTCCTCCATTTTAGAAGTAATTATAATGATGAAAGTAATTTTTATCTTATATCATCTGTGGGCGCTGATCCTGGGCTCCCAGGGAAGTTATCCCTTTACATTTTACCCGGCTCAAAATGACTAGGCAAAACCTCAAAGCATGGGCCTTGTTTCTGCCCCAAGCATGTTGTACATCTGCTTTGAGAAGAAAACAATAACCAAAAATGCCAACATAAAGATAAGAAAAAATAAAGAACCTCTTTGGCTCCCACAAGATTAAAGTCATACTGACATGTACATACTGAAAACATAAGAAAGAGTCTGTCACTTTCTGGAATCTAAGAAGATCCTCATTGTGGTGTGTAACTCTGTATGTAAAACAAAACAGAAAAAAATACATAAGCGTGCCCCAAAAGTTCCTTCCCCGGAGCACTCCCTTCTTGGTGAAGATTGTGTCTCCCAGGCAGCTGTCCTGACTTGGGTTTGAATAAAGGTCTCTTCCTTTCTCTCTAAAATGTTTTTAAAAGTTCATTCATGCAATGTCGACAATAACAGTGTTTTCTATTTAAGTGAGAAATAAATGTTCCACTCTATTTGCATTGGGAATAGACGAATTGAGGGTTTCTTTAGAAGAGTAAGTCTGCTTTCCAGAAAAGGCAAGGACATTGGTGTATTGAGAATGAAGATAATTACTGCTAAACAACAAGTATGTGTTGCCCCTTCGCCCAGAAACCGAAGCAGGTGTGCAGGCTTTAGGTTAGAGGTGGCTTCTTCTCCCCAGCTGACAGCACTTCTCTGCTCTGGCTCCAAGAAACCCGAGGTTTTGAACGTCACCATCTGAGTCAGCAAGGAAGCTTGTCACAGGACGCCAGTGTTCAGAGAAAGCACAGGTATGTTTGGCAAAATGTCCTATCTATGTCAGGGCTGGAGGTAAAACCTCTCATTATCCCAAAACCTCCTGGGCTTTTCTCTTTTCTCTAGTTGAGCCACAAAGTAAAATTGAAGTAGCTGTCAGCATTCTGGGTTTGGTGCAAGAATTACTTAGTTTCCCTGCAGGTAGAACTTTGCAGGGGATCACAATTTGTCTGTCCATTTATTGCTGACAAATGTATTTTGACCATCTGTTTCCTAGGAACCCTCTTTTATTAGAAAGGGAAGGTGAGATTCACTCTGTGCCTGTTTGTAACATCTAATTTGTTCCTTCATCTAACAGTGTTTATTCAATTGGGCCTAAGATATGGTTGAGTGGCCAGCATCTAGAGTTAGGTGGCTTTATTCATCTGATACAGACTTGGGTGATGTCATTTGACAAAGGTGATGTTTCATCATTGATTAGTTTATTCATCAGAAGAGTTAAAATTAGGGTGGAGGGAAAATTCAAAATTATCCAAAGCGGCCTGTTCCTGTTTAAAAGTTGAGCTTGACTTTCTAGTTTTACTAAATGTATTATCTCGATATTTTGAGGTGCCATATTCTCTCTGTAGTTTCTTTGGTGGTGGAGTCAGAAGGAGAGTCTGGGAATTCTTTTGGATAGTGGCATGTGGTGGCTTCAAGGGGCTTGGCGTCAGGAGCCTTGGGTTGAAGTCTGCAACTGCTTGCCTGACCCTGGGTGCATCTCCCAGAGGTTTTGTTTCCTCTTATGAAATTGCCCGCAGATAATGTTCTGCTTGAAGGGGAACTCTCCCATCCTGTTGGTGGGAATGCAAAGTGGTGCAGCCAGTCTGGGAACCAGTGTGGGGGTTCCTCAAAAAGTTAAACATTGAAAAACCACATGATCCAGCAATTGCTCTCCTAGGTATTTACCCAAAGGATACAAAAATGCGGATTCGAAGGGGGAACATGCACCATGATGTTTATAGCAGCATTGTCCACAGTAGACAAACTATGGAGAGAATCCCAAAGTCCATGCACTGATGAATGGATAAAGCAGATGTGGGATACATATATATATAACGGAATATGACCCAGCTTCAAAAAGAATGAAATCTTACCATTTGCAAGGATGTGGATGGACCTAGAGTGTATTAAGCTAAGCAAAATCAGTGAGGAAAGACAAATATCCTATGCTCTCACGCTTGTGGAATTTCAGAAAGAAAACAGAGGAACAGAGTTGAGGGGTGGTGAGAGTGGCAAACAAGGAAATAGACTCAACCTTGGAGAACAAACTGAGTGTTGCTGCAGGACAGGGGCGTGGGGGGAAGAGTTAAATCGGTGAGGGGTATTAAGGAGGGCACTTGTGATGAGCACCGGGTACTCCTTGCAGGTGAGGAATCACTAAATCCTACCCCTGAAGCGAATATTCCATCGCATGTGAACTAACTGGAATTTAATAAAAGAAGAAAGGAAAAAGTGTTCTGCTTCATGAAGAGTGAGGTAAAATTGTAGTGATTTGAGCTGTAGTCTTCTATAGATGATATTTGTAAAACACCCTGTTGTAGGATACACTAGTTGCTTATCACATAAGGAGTCCTCAGAAAGCTGCAATGAAAGATTCAGGTCTCAGAGCATGTTCATGTTCCACTGATATGTTACAGTTTGCACAGGTAGGAAAGAAGGTGGAGAGAAAGGCAACAGAAGGGGAAAGTAGGTGTGAACCTTTCATTAGTTAGCGTTATAGCTTTCTCATGAAAGCCTTGCGCCAGTGTGATTTTGGAAGCAGAGAGGTAATCCGGGAGCTGTGCAGGAGATGGGGAGTTGCAGGTCTGGGTAAAGCTGACAGGGGTCCCAGAGGAGAGCTGAATGCATTCTGCAGCAGGGTGTGTTCAGGGTGGGCTCCAGGGGTGGCTGTGGGTCTCCTGGGTGAGACTTGTGACAGGTGAGGGCTGTGTGCAAGTTCCTGGCTGAGGACAAGGGAGACACAGGCAGAGAGCTGGCAGAGAACCTTTTTCTGGGCCACCAGCCTCACCCAACACACACAGCCTCATCTTCTGTCCCTGTCACTCCAATTCAGACTTCTCCGAAGGTGAGTGAGAACACATCAAGAGCATTCTGAACAAAAGGGAAAGCATGTGCAATGGCTCTGGGGCAGGAGAATTCCAGGTATGTCCAGGAGCAGCAAGAAGGCCCTGTGGCCACAGGAGACAGCTTAGGACATGAGCTCAGAGAGGTGACAGAGGGTGACAGAAAGGCATTCCAGGGCTATAACCCCATGAGACCCTGTTTCACTGGGCCATCCTGGCGACAGTGTTGAGAACAGATGACAGAGGGTTGAAGATGGCAAGGCAGGTCAATGACGAAGGTTTTCCAGTTACTCAGCCACTGTGGACCAGACAAGTGGCCTTGGATGGAGTGGTTAGACCTATTCTGGGTCTATTTTGAAGATGGAGCTCACAGGATTTGCTGATGGGTTAGCTATTAGAAGCAGGAGAATGGAGGAATTGGGGTAACTCCCAGCTGTTGTGGGTTGTCCTGATTGAGGGGAAGGAGAGGGTTTCTGGGGGTAGGAGGTAGTCCGTCTTCAGCATGCTGAGGAAGGTGCCTTTCCCAGTGGATCTGCTGAGGTTTGTGTCTGGAAGAACCTTTCACATCTCCTCCCTCAGCATTGCTTAAGTACAATTATCCCCCACTTTTTGAACGTTCACAGTAAGACACTGGGCATTCTTGAAAGAACTACGTTTATTACCCAGCTTCAGTAAGAGGAAGATACCTGAAGAGGATTTTCCTCTTATGAAAAAAGGTGAACAGTGAGAATCGCGTTCAGCATCTCTTTTGGGGAAAAGCACAACAGAGGTGGCATGCACACTAACCAGCTCCTTCTGCTGGGAACCGCTCTCCGCATCCAGCCACCAGCACTTTGAATGGTGTCTGTGAGCCTCTGCTGTGCTTTATCTTCATTTATGCTGGGCCTCCGTTAGAAACTTGTGTCCTGAGGCCTAAGAAAAATAAAAGAGAAGGAATTTTGAGGGGCGCCTGGGTAGCGCAGTCGTTAAAGCGTCTGCCTTCGGCTCAGGGCGTGATCCCGGCGTACTGGGATCGAGTCCCACATCGGGCTCCTCCGCTAGGAGCCTGCTTCTTCCTCTCCCACTCCCCCTGCTGTGTATCCCTCTCTCGCTGGCTGTCTCTCTGTCACATAAATAAATAAAATCTTTAAAAAAAAAAAAAAAAAAAAAAAAAAAAAAAAAAAAAAAAAAAAAAAAAAAAAGAGAAGGAATTTTGGAGTCTGAGCACACTAAATGTTCCGTGTAAATTAATGGCCATTCCTTCTTGACACCATTTCTGCTGTGCAAGGTTTGTCAGAAGTCCTGTACTTTTGAAGAGCAGGGAAACCTATACCCCATGCTGTGGATTTAGTTTTAGTCTCCATGCTGGACAGAACATTTCATGACTGTCGGATTTTCTCACTCAAACATTGAGACTTGGACCACCTTCACCCGTTTCTACCACCCCATCCCCGAATCTGGCACCTACCAATCTGCTCTCAGTATCTATGCGTTCAGTATTTGTTTATTCCACGTGGAATGTACATGAGAGCATCTGGTATTGGTCTTCCTGTGTCTGAGTTACTTGGCATAAGGCCCCCAAGGTCTGTGTTTCCATGTCTGGTTCTTGTGAATAATGCTGCAGTGAATGTGGGAGTGCATCTGTCTTTTTGAGGCAGTATTTTTGTGTTCTCTGAATCAATACTCATTAGAGCCATTACTGGGTCATGGGGTAGTTGTATTTATTTTTTCAGGAACCTCCATACCGTTTGTCACAGTGGCTGCACCAATTTCCATTCCCACCAACAGTGCACAGTGTCTCCTCGTCTGCACACCCATGACCCCACTTTTTGTCTGTCTCTGGGACAATTGCTGTTCCAACAGTTGTGAGGGGATAGCCGATTGTGGGTTTGACTGATGTTTCCCTGACGATGATTAGTGATGTCGAACAACTTTTTCTGTCTGTTGGCACCTGTGTGCCATCTTTGGAAAGTATGTATTCACATATACCCCCCATTTTTATACCTTTTTTTGTTTGTTTGTTTTGATTTGTATGAGTGTTGTGTGTATTTTGGATATTAGCCTCTTCTCACACATATGATTCACAGATACATTTTTCATATTGGGTCAGTGGCCTTTTAAGTTTTTGCTGGTTTCTTTTGCCGTGTGGAAGATTTCAGTTTGATGTTGTTCCACTGGTTTATTTTTGCTTTTGTTGTCTTTGCATTTGGTGTCCGATCTGAAGACTCTTTGCCAAAACCAATGTCAAGAGACTTAGTACCTGTGTCTTCTTGGAGGTTTATGGATTCAGATCTTATGTTCAAATCATTCATCCATTAAAAATTTTGTGTGTGGTGTAAGAAAGTGACCCAGCTATATTCTTCTGCATTTAGTGTCCAGTTTGCCTGTTACCGCTCACTGAAGAAACAGTCCTTCCCTCATGGCATATCTTCTGCTGCTGTGTCATAAGTTAGGATCATCTACGTGTGGGTAAGTTTCTGAGCTTTCTGTTCTGTTCCACTGACCTGGTGTCTGTGTTTATGCCAGTACCATCCTGTTTTGATGACAACAGCTTTGTAATCTACCTTGAAATCCAGGAGTGTGTTGACTGCACCTTTCTTTCTCCAGGTTCCTTTGGGTATTTGGGGTCTTTAGTGACTCCATCCAAGTTTGAGGACTGTTTTCTATTTCCTCGAATAATGCCACTGGAATTCAGATAGGGATTTCATCACATCTGTCGATTGCTTTGGGTACGATGGACATGTTCACATAATTAACTCTTCCAGTTAAGGAGCATGGCGTATGCTTCCATTTGTTTGTGTTGCCTTCCAAATCTTTGACCCATACATTCCGCCCCCCTCGACAGATATGTTTTTCATTTCTTTTCTGCCATGTGTTGAGTGTACTATGTCTTTCTCATTTTTGGTTACTTTTATTCCTAGATTTTTTTGATGCAATTGTAAATGGCATTGCTTTTTTAATTTCTCTTTACGATATGTGTCATCAATATACAGAAATGCAAGAAGTTGGGTCATCTGGGTGGCCCCATAGGTGAAGCATCTGCCTTCAGCTCAGGTCATGATCCCAGAGTTCTGGCATTGAGCCCCGTGCTGGGCCCCCGCTTAGCAAGGGTCTGCTTCTCCCTCTTTCTGACACTCCCCCTGCTCGTGGTTTTTCTCTTCCTGTCAAATAAATAAATAAAATCTGAAAAAAAATAAAGACAACAGGTCTCTGTATATTGACATTATATCCTGCAGCTTTCTTGAATTTTTTTATTCTAACAGTTTTTTTGTGTGTGTGTGTGGAATCTTTCGGGTTTTCATGTCATTTGCAAATAGTGACAGTTTTCCTGTATGGATTTCATATCTTTCTCTTTCTTTAAAATGATGTTAGTCACCCTACAGTACTTCATTTGTTTTTGATGTAGTGTTCCATGATTCATTGTTTGCATATAACACCTAGTGCTCATTATGACACGTGCCCTCCTTAATACCCATCACCAGGATAACCCATTCCCCTACCCCTCCCTTTCTGCAACCTTCAGTTTGTTTCCCAGTATCAATAGTCTCTCATGGTTCATCTCCCCCTCTCATTCCCCCTCTTCACTTTTCCCTTCCTTCTCCTAATGTCCTCCATGCTATTCCTTCCATTCCACATAGGAGTGAAACCATATGATAATTGTCTTTCTCTGCTTGACTTAATTTCACTTAGCATAATCCCCTCCTGGTCCATCCATGTTGGTGCAAATGGTGGGTATTCATCCTTTCTGATGACTGAGTAATATTCCATTGTACAGATGACCACATCATCTTTGTCCATTCATCTGCTGAAGGACATCATGGCTCCTTCCACAGTTTGGCTGTTATGGACATTGCTGCTATGAACATTGGGATACTGGTGCCCCTTCTTTTCATTACTCTGTGTCTATGGGGTAAATACCCAGTAGTACAATTGGTGGGTCGTAGGATAAATCTGTGTTTAACGTCTTGAGGAGCCTCCATATTGTTTTCAAAAGTGGCTGTACCAGCTTGAATTCTCACGAGTAGTGTAAGAGGGTTCCCCTTTCTCCACATCCTCTCTGACTTTTTTTTATTTCCTGTCTTGTTAATTTTTTTCAAGATTTTATTTATTTATTCCACAGAGATAGAGACAGCCAGCGAGAGAGGGAACACAAGCAGGGGGAGTGGGAGAGGAAGAAGCAGGCTCATAACGGAGGAGCCTGATGTGGGGCTCGATCCCATAATGCCAGGATCACGCCCCTAGCCGAAGGCAGACACTTAACTGCTGTGCCACCCAGATGCACCCTGCCTTGTTAATTTTAACCATTCTATCTGGTGTAAGGTGGTATCTCATTGTCGTTTTGATTTGTATTTGCCTGATGGCAAGTGATGTGGAGCATTTTTTCATGTGTCTGTTGGCCATTTGTGTTTCCCCTCTGGAGAAGTATCTCTTTGTGTCTTCTGCCCATTTTTTGGGTGTCGAGTTAGAGGAGTTCTTTATAGATCTTGAATACCAGCCCTTTATCTGTAATATCATTTGCAGATATCTTCTTCGATTCCATAGATTGCCTTTTTGTTTTGTTGATCGTTTGCTTTGCCGAGCAGAAGCTTTTTATCCTGATGAAGTGCCAATAGTTCATTTTTGCTTTTATTTCCTTTGCCTTTAGAGACGTGGCTTGCAAGAAGTTGTTGTGTCCAAGGTTGAAGAGTTCTTTTGATTTTGATATGAGACAGGAATCCATTATCTTCCTTTCCTGATTGTATTGGAGTCCTCTTTCTTGGTGAGTCTAGCTAAGTTTGTCAGTTTTGTTTATCTTTCCAAAAAAGGCAGCTCTCATTTTCGTTGTTTTTTTTTTTTTTTTTGTCTTTTTAGTCTCCTTTGGATTTATTTATGCATTCCTTTTTGTTATTTCCTTATTTCTACTAATTTGGGGCTTTGTTTGTTGTTTTTTTTTCTACTTCTTTACCACATAAATCAGGTTGTTTATTGGAGAGCATTCTCATGGATTGATGAAGACTTGAATTTCTACGAATGTCCCCCATAAAGCTACTTTTGCTGCATCCCATAAGTTTTTGTAGGTTGTCTTTTGCATCAGTGTCAAGGTACTTCTAAAAATTTTTTGTTTTCTTCTTTGACTGTTGGTTGTTCAGTAGCATGTTGTTAAGTCTCCACATATTTTTTTAAGATTATTTGAGTATCTGACAGAGAGTGAGACTGCGAGAGAGGGAACGCAAGCAGGGGGGTGGGAGAGGGAGAAGCGGGCTTCCCACTGAGCAAGGAGCCTGATTCGGGGCTAGATCCCAGGATCCTGGGATCACGACCTGAGCTGAAAGCAGATCCTTAACGACTGAGCCACCCAGGCCCCCCAATCTCCACCTATTTTTGACTGTCCCATTTTTTTCTTGAGACTGATTTCTAGTTTCATATCATTGTGGTTGGACAAGATTTGAAGCAGAAGGTGAAGAGAGCATTCAGATGAAAGGTTTGTTTCCTGGAGGGTTTTTTGAGGCATACCATGAGTTCAGTGGGGATGGAGGAAGGTTTTGTGAGACGGGGGTTGGGGTTAACCCTTGTTAGAATTACTGACTACTACCATGCAGGCTGTGTGCTACTGTTCACACCATAGTCCTGATGGACTTGTACTTCATTAGAAATATTTTCTAGGAGGTGTAGGCATAGCCTTCTCTAAAAGAAAGGTGCCATGTGGGTTTATGGCATGACCCCAGGTCAGCAACCAGGATGTATGGTATTGTGGGGGATCAGAACCAGGCTTTCTGTGCGAATTGACAGAAATGGGGTATGGTGAGCTCCATGACCATAGGTGAGGTCCCAAGTGACCCACTGGGTGTTGGGTTCTGTGGATCTGTCTCATCAGGTGCTGTGGAATTCAGGGACACCCTCCTGTCTGTGGATTTGTGTGGAAACAGGTAGACATCAGTGTCTGGCCTGGCATGAGGGTCGCACTGGACCGCCACCAGAGGTGCAGCGTGCGGGGGAGCCACTGCTTGGTTTCCATGAAAGCTGACCAGGGTCTGTGACCGTGATTCCTAGCAGCTGCAAGGGGAGAGGAGGCCGGGGTGGTGCACACTTCCTAGACTTGTGGTCAGGACTAGTCTGGAGCCCACTGAAGTCAGCCACACCTGACACAGAAGGCACCCAGTTAGTGTAGCTGTGGGCACTGCTCCCATGTTACTTTCAGGCTGGCTCCGTGCTGCCACCTCCTGCTTTTCATCATCATCTTCAAGGTCATGTGCCTCTGTTCTTGCCCCATGGCCTCTGGAGTATTGTCCGTCCTCCATCTGGCCCTCGTCCCTGGTGCCCTGTGCAGTCCGATGACAGGGTAGCCTTCTCGAGACAAACATCTGGCCCTGATGGAACACTTCCATGGATCTCGTGTGATGCGAGGTTGATACCCTGCCCTGGAAGGGGGCTGCAGGTCCCCAATCAGGAGAGCCATGTCTCCCTTTTCAGCATGGCCTCCCCTCCCCTCAGTCTTCTTCAGGGAAACTCTCCCCACTTCCTGAGATGACAGCTCTGAACTTAAAAATGAATGTTATTTTACATATCTCTATGCCTTAGTTCATCCATGGCATGTCTTTCAACCCCGTTAGTGGTTTTTTTTTTAGCAGTTCTGAAGGGCAGTCTGCTCAAGGAGGGGATGACCTGGGTGGGGCAGCTTTCCCTCTCATCTCCCTCAGCATGTCTCTGAGCCCTGGGGCCAGCTGTCCCACTGAGGATTGAGGGACCCGAGACAGCCCATCCTGAGCCCAAGCTGTGTCAGCTGTGTAGACTGATGCGTGTCGGAGCGGTGGGCAGCTGGCATGGGCCAGGAGCAGGCAGTGTCTCCTTCTCATTCCATCCCTCCCTTCCTCCCAGAGGTAGCTCAGAGCAGCCTTCAACCGCTGCATCTCCAGATCCCTTGACCTGTGCCTCCTGTGTTCAGCTGGTGACCTTGGAGTTTCGCATGAATTCTCCCACCTGTACCCTTTCCCGTAGCATTTCCTGGATCAGGGAAGGGGTCTGACCCTTGTCTGATTTTGGTCTTCTTCCTGTCCCGCAGCAAGCCCACCCACCTTTGCATCTTCCATGTATGTGCTTGGAAGCAAGCCCATCCACAGGAAACCTATTAGCCAAAGGGATCCAGGCAATGAACATTGAAGTAGAGATCCAGGATCCATAATAAACCTGCTCTGAAACCTGTCCCAAAGTCTGTGACTCTCTCACACTGAAACAGAAACAATAATAGCTTTCTGGACTGTGAAGTGACATGTGTCTCTACTTCCAATCTTGAATGCATAGGTGCTGAGCCTGGACTGAAAAGGACCATGGCTCCCGCGGGCTGGGATCCACGATAAGAACTCAGTGAAATCTGAATTTGAGGCATGAAGTGAATAATTATTGTAGAGTGAATCCTCCCAAGTAGGGCTTATGCACATTGCACAGGAAAAGATTTTTCAAAGAGGTTCCTGAAAGAAAAATCTTTTAAAAAATTTATTTTAATTCCAGTAGAGCTAACATACAGTGTTACATTTGTTTCAGGTGTACAATAGAATGATTCAGTAATTATATATTACTCAGTGGTCATCAAGAAAAGTGTCCTCTTAATCCCCTTCATCTATTTCCCTCATCGCTCTATCCACCTCCTCTCTGGTAACCATCCGTTTGTTCTCTATTGTTAAGAGTTTGTATTTTGGTGTATCTCCTTTTTCTCTTTTAGTTATTTATTTTTGTTTGTTTCTTAAGTTCCCTATTAGAGTGACATCGTATGGGATTTTTCCGTCTCTGCCTGATTTTAGTTAGGATAATTCTCTCTAGCTCCATCCATGTGTCTGCAAATGGCAAGGTTTCATTCTTTTTCAAGCCGAGTAATACTCCATTGTGTGTGTGTATGTGTGTGTGTGTGTGTGTGTGTGTGTGTGTGTGTGAATACACACATCTATCATCTCATTTGTCAATTTTTCTACAGACACTTGGGTTGCTTCCATATTGTGATATTGTAAATAATGGTGCAAGAAACATAGGGGTGCACGTATCCTTTTACGTTACTGTTTTCCTATTCTTTGTGTAAATAGGAGTAGTGTGATTGTTGGATCATAGGGTAGTTCTATATTTAATTTTTGAGGAACATTCGTAGTGTTTTCCACGGTGGCCACCACAGTTTGCATTCCCACCCACTGTTCGCGAGGATTCCCCTTTATCCACATCCTCCCAACACCTGCTCTTTGTTGTGCTGTTGATGTTAGCCATTCTGACAGGTTTGAGGTATTACCTCATTGTCCTTTGGATTTACATTTTCCTGATGATGGGTGATGGTGAACATCTTTTCACGGGACTGTTGGCCATTTGTATTTTTTCTTTGGAGAAATGTCTGTCCATGTCTTCTGCCTATTTTTTAACTGGATTATTTGTTTTTTGGGGGGTCGAGTAGGATCAGTTCTATATGTTTTGGACACTATCCCTTCATTGCATATGATCTTTGCAAATAACTTCTCCCTTTGAGTAGGTTGTCTTATTATTTTTACGTTTTCATTGTTTTTCTGCCGTGTGGAAACTTTTTATTTTACTGTATTCCCAATAGTTTATTTTTGCTTTCATTTCCTTTGTCAGGACACAGTCCAGAAAAACGTTGGTATGGTCCATGTCAAGAAGTTACTGTCTTCCCTCCTGTAGGATTTTTATGGATTCAGGTCTCATATTGAGGTCTTGAAACTGTTTTGTGTTTGTCTGTATTGTGTAAGAAAGCAGTTTAATTTCATTCTTTTGTGCGTAGCTGTCTAGTTTTCCCAACACCATTTGTTGTAGAGACTGTCCTTTTCCCTTTTGATATCGTTGCTTGCTTTGTGGAAGATTCATGGACCACATAATTGTGGGTTTCTGTCTGAACTTGTATCCTGTTCCTTTGGTCGCTGTGTCTATTTTTGTGCCATACTGTCTTGTTAGGATGACTGCAGCTTTGTAGTATAACCTGAAATCTGAAATTGTGAGTCCTCCAGCTTTGTTTTTCTTTTCCACATTGCACTGGCTGTTCGGAATCTTTAGTGGTTCCATACAAATGTTTAGGATTGTTTATTCAAGGTCTTTTGTTCTTTAATTTAAATTCAATTAGCCAACTTACAGTACATCATTAGTTTCAGATGTAGTCTTCAATCAATTTTCAGTTGTGTGTAACACCCAGTGCTCATTGTATCGTGTGACCTCCTTAATGCTACTCACCCAGTTACCCCCCCCAACTTCTCCTCCAACAATCATCAGTTTCTTGTGATAGTTAAGAGTCCATCATGGGTTTTCCCCCTCTCTGATGACTTCCCATTCTATTTTCCCTTCCTTCCCCTATGGTCTTCTTCCTTGTTTCTGATATTCCACATAGGAGTGAAAGCATATGATCATTGTCTTTCTTTCATTGACTTATTCCACTCAGCATAATACCCTCCAGCTCCACCCAGGTCAGTGTGATGGTAAGTATTCATCCTTTCTGATGGCTGAGTAATATTCCATTATATATATGATCCACATCTTCTTTATCCATTCATCTATCCATGGTCATCTGCACTCCTTCCACAGCTTGTCTATTATGGATATTGCTGCTATGAACACTGTGGTGCATGTGTCCCGTCTTCAGTACCTGTCGCTTTGGGGTAAATACCCAGTAGTGCAATTGCTGGGACATAGGGTAGCTTTATTTATAACTTCTTGAGGAAACTCCGTACCATTTTCAGGAGTGGCTGTACCGGACTGCATTCGTATAGGGGTATAAGAGGTTTCCCGTTTCTCCACATCCTCTCCAACATGTATAGTTTCATGTCTTCTTATTTTTAGATATTTGGCCTCGTGTGATATGGCATGTATAGGGGTTTAGATTTGCATTTCCCTGAAGCCAAGTGATATGAAGCATTTATGCATGTATCTTTTGGTCACCAGTACGTCGTCATCAGTGAAGTGACTTCCCATTTTAATCCATCTCAAGACCTAAAGCTGGGTAAGGCACTGAAGCTGGATAATGCCATCATTTGGAATTGTGGAGAATTTCAAAAGATCTCCGTGGAGAGCAAGTTCAGTGTGAAGCTACTAATTGGATCCAGGGACATCTCTGAAAGTGGGGTTGCCTGGGATGGGCTGAGGGGGACCCTCTGATTTTCCTATGAATCCTTGCCACAGCCCCAAATGGACAGTTTCCTGCTGTGGGGCAGGCTGAGTCTTCTAGTCGTGCAGAGGTGAGCCCAATGCCTGGTGCCTTGGAGGCAGGCAAACGGGGAGGGACCCTCAGCAGAAGACCCAGGGTTAGGTTAGGCCTCAAGGACAGCAGGTCTGAACTGCCCAGTGCTCAGAGAGCTCCCAGGCCGAGTGAGATGAGGGCACAAGGGCGGGTGAGTGTGAGCCTTGGGGTTTCATCCGGAAGGGCCCACAAAGTTCGGGGTTCACCAGAAGGGGCTCTCTGGGGGTGCCCCAATTCTCTTGCCCTGACTGCTCTGTTGTGCACCAAAATGGTACAGTTTACTGTGGGCTGCAGGCTGAGTCCTACGGTGGGGCTTGGGTGTCCCCAGTCCCCCGGACTGTGGTGCCAGGACCCTGGGGAGGGGCCCCTCTGTGGCCAACCTAGGGTAAGGGTTAGGGTCCCGGAGCCCGGCAGGGACAATCTGCAGGCTGTGAGGTGAGCTTTGTGGAGGGCTGAGAGGAGGCCATGGGGAGGGTGAGCATGGGCCTCAGGGTTGGGGCACGGGGGGCTGCCAAATGTGGGGACGGGCTCTGAGGGCCTCCCCAAGTTCTCGTGCCCTGTAGGCTCCATAGAGCCCCAAGGGGCAATGTTTCCTGTCAGGTGGCAAGCTGAGTCCTCTGGTGGGGTACAGGTATCCCAATTCCCCGGGGCTGCAGTGTAAGGCTCCTGGGGAGGCCCCCACACCTGCGGCCGACCTAGGGCTAGGGTTAGGCCCCAGGAGCCCCGCAGGCCCGATCTGCTGGCTGTATGGCTAGCTACACGGGCTGAGGTGAGGGTGTGGCGAGGGTGAGCGTGGGACTCAGGGTTGGGGTGTGGGAGGCCGCCAAAGTTCGCTGGTGGCTCAGGAGTGCCCTCCTGGTTCTCCCGCCCTGAATGCTCTATGGCCTCCCAAGGCGCATGGTTTCCTGTGGGGTGGCAGACTGAGTCCTGCTGTGGGGCTCAGGTGTCCCGAATCCCCGTGGCTGCAGCTCCAGGCTCCTGGGGAGGGGCCCCTCCACAGATGAACTAGGGTTAGGGTTGGCGCCCAGGAACCCCGCAGGCCAGATCTGCCCACTATGTGGCAATCTCTGCCATGGGCTGAGGTGAGGGTGCGGGCTGGGGTGAGCATGGACTTCAAGGTTGGGTTTAGGGATCACCAAAGTTCGCCGGGGGCTCTGGGGGCCCTCCTGGTTCTCCCGCCCTGAATGCTCTATAGCCTCCCAAGGGGCACGGTTTCCTGCGGGCTGGCAGGCTTTGTCCTGCAGTGGGGCTCAGGTGTCCCCAGTCCCTGGGGCTACGGCACCGGGCCCCAGGGGAGGGGCCCTACCCAGCTGACCTAGGGTCAGTTGTAGGCCCCAGGAACCCGGCAGGCCTGATCTGCCGGCTCTGCGATGAGCTCGGTGGCAAGCTGAAGGGAAGGTGTGGGGTGGGATGAGCGTGGGCCTCAGGGTTGGGGTGTATGGGTCCGCCGAGGATCGCTGGGGGCTCAGGGGGGCACTACCAGTTCTCCTGCATGGGATGCTCTGTGGCGCCCCAAGGGGCATGGTTTCCTGAGGGCTGGCAGGTTGAGTCCCGTGGTGGTGCTCAGGTGTACCCAATCCCTGGGGTTAGGGTATGGATTAGGGTATGGGTTCAGGTTAGGGTATGGGTTACGGTTAGGGTATGGGTGAGGGTAGAGGTTAGAGTTAGGGGAAGGAGAGGGTACGGGTTAGGGTTGGGTTTAGGGGTTACAGGTTAGAGGTTATGGGTTAGGGTACAGATTAGGGTTTAGGGTACGGGTTAGGGTTTAGGGTTTGGGGTTAGGGTTGGGGTTAGGGTTGGAGTACGGGTTAGGTTTAGGGTATGGGTTAGGGTTAGGGTACGAGTTAGGGTACGCATTAGGGTATAGTTTAGGGTACGTGTCAGGGTACGGTTTAGGGTAAGTGTTGTACGGATTTGGGTACGGTTTAGGGTATGGGTTAGGGTTAGGGTACGGGTTAGGGTTAGGTTACAGTTTAGGTTTATGGTACAGGTTAGGTTACGGTTTAGGGTTAGGGTTAGGGTACGGGTTAGGGAACGGGTTAGGGATAGGTATAGGGTACGGTTTAGGGTTAGGGTATGGGTTAGGGTACAGGTTAGGGTATAGGTTAGGGTTAGGTATGGGTTAGGGTGTGGGTTAGGGTCCGGGTTTGGGATAGTGTACGGGTTAGGGTATGGGTTAGTGTACGGGTTAGGGTATGGGTTAAGGTTAAGGTAAGGGTACTGGTTAGGGTAGGGTACGGGTTACGGTTTAGGGTTTAGGGTTACAGTTAGGGTACGGGTTAGGGTTAGGTTATGGGTTGGGTTAGGGTACAGGTTATGGTACGATTTAGGGTATGGGTTAGGGTCAGGGTTTAGGGTTTAGGGTTAAGGTTAGGGTACAGGTTAGGGTACGGGTTAGGTTTAGGTTTAGGGTTAGTTTACGGGTTAGGGGTAGGGTTAGCTGAAGGGGTAGCGTTAAGGGTAGGGTTAGGGTTTGGGGTTAGTGGTTAAGGTTAGGGTTTATTGTTTAGGGCTTCGGGATTAGGGTTAGGGTTTAGGGTTTAGTGTTAATGTTAGGGTTTAGGGTTTAAGGATTAGGGGTTATGGTTAGATTTTGGGTAGGGTTAGGGGTTAAGGTTTAGGGTTTAAGGTTAGGGGTTAGGGTTTAGAGTTAGGGTTAGACCTCAGTAGGCCAGCAGGACCAATGCGCCGGCTGTGCGGCGAGCAGAGGAGTGGGCCGAGGTGAGGGCGCTGGCTAGCGGGAGTATGGTATCCAGCGTTTTGGCGCAGGGGCCTTTGAACGTCGCTAGAGGCTCAGAGGGCCCTGCCCGTTCTAACACCCTGAATAACCGGCGTGCCCCTACCGGCTCCGTTGGTGGTGGGGCAGCAGAGTGAGTCCCACGCTGCGGCTCGGGTAATCCCAATCCCCGGTGTTGCAGTGCCAGGCCCCTTGGGAAGGGCTCCCCGTGAGCCGACCTAGGGTTAGATTTAGACCCCATTAGGCCGGCAGGCATGATCCTCTGGCTAGGCGGGTAGAGGTGGGTGGGCCGAGGTAAAGGTGCTGGGGAGCGGGATGGTGGGCCCCTGCATTTTGGCGCAGGAGGCTTCAAATGTCGCCAGTTTCTCCAGGGCCCTGTCTGTTCTCCCACCCTGAATGACCGGCGGCGCCCCTAGCGGCCCAGGTGGCAGCGATGTGGGAGGTTGAGTCTGGCTCTGGGGCTTGGGGTACCAGATCCCCGGCGTAGTGGCACCAGGACCCTTGGGAGGGGCCCCTGGGGCGACGACCTAGGGTTAAGGTTAGCCCCAAAAAGACCGTCAGGCCCAATCCGCACACTGTGCGGCGAGTGGAGGTGCGGGCCGAGGTGAGGGCGCTGGCGAGCAGGAAAGTGGGCCCAAGCGTTTTAGCGCAGGAGGTCTTCGAAGGTCGCAAGGGGCTCAGAGGGCCCTGCCCCTTCTCCCTCCTTGAATGATCGGCGGCGCCCTTACTGGCCCAGTTGGCGGCAGGGCGGCAGGTAGAGTCTGGCGCTGGGGCTCGGGTGTCCCCAATCCCCGGTGTTGCGGTGCAAGGCCCCTTGGGAGGGGCCCCTCCTGGGCCGACCAAATGTTAGAGTTAGCCCCCAGGATGCGGGCAGGCCTGATCTGCCGGGTGTGCGGCAAGCGGAAGGGCGGGCCGAGATGTGGGTGCTAGGGAGCAGGAGTGTGGGCCCAAGCGTATTCGCAAGTTGGACCTTCGAAGGTCTCCAGGGGCTCGAAGGGCCCTGCCTGTTCTCCCGCACTGAATGACCGGCAGCGCCCATAGCGGCTCGGGTGGCATCGGGGCGGCAGGGTGAGTCTGGCACTGGAGCTCAGGGGTCCCCAATCCCTGGCATTGCTGCGCCAGGCCCCTTGGGAGGTTCCCCTCGGGGGCCAACCTAGGGTTAGGGTTAGCCCCCAGGAGGCCCGCAGGCCCGATCCACTGGCTGTGCGCCCAGCAGAGGGGCTGGCTGAGGTGAGGGCACTGGTGAGCGGAAGCATGGGCCGAAGCATTCTGGCTCCTGGGGCCTTAGAAGTTCACTGGGACTGGGAGGGCCCTGTCCATTCTCCCACCCTGAATGACCGGCGGTGCCCTAGCTGCCTAGGTGCCGGCGGGGCAGCAGGGTGAGCCCGTCACTGGGGCTGGGGGTCATCAATCCCCAGTGTTGCGTCGACAGTCCCCTTGGGAGGGGACCCTGGGGGCCAACCTAGGGTTAGTGTTAGCTCCGAGGAGGCCAGCAGGCCCGATCTGCCAGCTGTGTGGCGAGCGGAGGGGCAGGCCGATGTGAGGGCGCTGAAGAGCAGGAGCTTGGCCGAAGCGTTTTGGCGCGGGAAGCCTTCGAAGGTCGCCGGGGGATCGGAGGACCCTGCCCGTTTTCCCGCCCTGAATGACCTGCGGCGCCCCTGGGGCCCGGGTGGCGGCAGGGCGACAGGGTGAGTCCGTCGCTGGGGTTGGGGGGTTCCCAATCCCCGGTGTTGCGGCACCAGGCCCCTTTGCAGGGGCCCCTCGGAGGCTGACCTAGGGTTATGGTTAGCCCCCAGGAGGCCGCAGGCCCAATCCACCGGCTGTGCGGTGAGCAGAGGGGAGGGCCGAGGTGAGGGCGCTGGCGAGCGGTAGCGTAGGCCCATGAGTTTTGGCGCGGGGGGCCTTCGAAGGTCGCCGGGGCTCCAGAAGCCCTGCCCGTTCTCCCGCACTGAATGTCCGGCGGTGCCCCTAGCGGCTCAGTTGCCGGCGGGGGAGCATGGTGAGTCGGATGCTGGGGCTAGCGGTCCGCAAACCCAGGTGTTGCGGTGCCAGGCCCGTTGGGAGGGGCCTCTCGGGGGCCGACGAAGGGATAGGGTTAGCCCCCAGGAGGCTGGCGGGCCCTATCCGCCGGCTGTGCGGCGAGCGGAGGGGCGGGC
This sequence comes from Ursus americanus, assembly GCF_024610735.1. NCBI lineage: Eukaryota > Metazoa > Chordata > Mammalia > Carnivora > Ursidae > Ursus > Ursus americanus. The sequence continues at coordinate 2,017,311 of NW_028273625.1, forward strand.
CGAGGTGAGGGCACTGGCTACCGGGAGAGTGGGTGCAAGCTTTCTGGCACGGGGGGCCTTCGAAAGAGGCCGGGGGCTCCAAGGGCCCTTCCCGTTCTCCCGCCCTGAATGACAGGTGGTGCCACTAGCGGCCTGTGTGGCGGCGGGGCAGCATGGTGAGTCCAGCACTGTGGCTCGTGGGTCTCCAATGCCCAGCATTGCCGCTCCAGGCACCTTGGGATGAGCCCCTCCGAGGGTGAGCTAGGGTTAGGGTTAGCCCCCAGGAGGCCGGCAGGCCCGATCTGCCAGCTGTGTGGCGAGCGGAGGGGCAGGCCGAGGTGAGGGCGCTGAAGAGCAGGAGCGTGGGCCCAAGCGTTTTGGTGCAGGGGCCTTTGAAGGTCACCAGGGGCTCGGAGGACCCTGCCCGTTCTCCCGCCCTGGATGACCGGCGGTGCCCCTAGAGGCCCGGGTGGCAGCGGGGCGGGAGGGTGAGTCTGGCGCTGGGGCTTGTGGGTCCGGAATCCCGGGCATTGCGGCACCAGGCCCCTTGGGAGGGGCCCCTCGAGGGATCGAGCTAGGGTTAGGTTTAGCCCCCAGGGGACCGTCAGGCCCAATCCGCCGGTTGTGCAGGGAGCGGAGGGTGGGCTGAAGTGATGGTGCTGGCGAGCGGGAGCGTGGGCCCAAGGGTTTTGGCGCGGAGGGCCTTCAAACGGCGCTGGGGGCTCCGAGGGCCCTGTCCGTTGTTCTGCCCTGAATGACCGACAGCTCTCCTACCGGCCCGGGTGGCGGCGGGGCGGCACAGTGCGTCCGGCGCTGGGACTCGGGGGTCACCAATCCCAGGCATTGCAGCGATAGGCCCCTTGGGAGGGGCCCCTTGGGGGCCGACCTAGGGTTCGGGTTAGCCCCCAGGAGGCTGGCAGGCCCGATCCGCCGGCTCTGCCACATGCGGAGGGGCTAGCCGAGGTGAGGGCGCTGGCGAGCGGGAGCATGGCCCCAAGCGTTTTGTCGCGGGGGACCTTCGAAGGTCGCCGGGGGCCCGGGGGGCCCTGCCCGTTCTAACGCCCTGAATGAGGACGGCGCCCCTAGCGGGCCGGGTGGTGAGGAGCGGCAGAGTGTGTCCGGCGGTGGGGTTCGGGTGTCCCCAATCCCCAGCGTGGCGGCGCCAGGCCCCTTGGGAGGGGCTCCTCTGGGGCCGACCTAGGTTTAGGGTTAGCCCAAAGGAGGCCGGCAGGCCCGAGCCGCCGGCTGTGCGGCGAGCAGAGGGGCGGGCCGAGGTGAGGGCGCTGGCGAGGGGGAGCGTGGGCCCAGGGTTTTGGCACAGGGGGCCTTGGATTGTCACTGGGGGCTTGGAGGGCCCTGCCCATTCTCACACACTAAATGACCGGTGGCGCCCCTGTCGGCCAGGGTGGCGGCGTGTCGGCAGGATGAGTCTGGAGCTGGGGCTCAGTGGTCCCCGATCCCCGGCGCGGTGGCTCCAGGCACTTGGGAGGGGTCCCTCGGGGGCCGACATATGGTGAGTGTTAGCCCAAAGGAGGCCGGCGGGCCCAATCCGCCGGCTGTGCAGCGAGCGGAGGGGTGGGCCGACGTTAATGCGCTGGCAAGCGGGAGCGTGGGCCCAAGCGTTTTGGCATGGGGGGCCTTCGAAGCTCACCGGGGGCTCGGAGGGCCCAGCAAGTTCTCCCGCCCTGAATGCCCAGCGGCTCCCTAGCGGCCAGGGTGGCGGCGGGGAGGCAGGGTGAGTCCGGAGCTCGGGCTCGGGGGTCCCCAATACCCGGCATGGCATTGCCAGGCCGCTTGGGAGGGGTCCCTCGGGGGCCGAGCTAGGGTTCTCGTTAGCCCAAAGGAGGCCGGCAGGCCCAATTGGCCGGCTGTGCGGCGAGGGGATGGGTGAGCCGAGGTGAGGGCGCTGGCGAGCGGGAGCTTAGGCCCAAGCGTTTTGGTGCGGGGGGCCTTCGAAGGTCATCGGGGGCTCGGAGGGCCCTGCCCGTACTCCCTCCCTGAATGACCGGTGGCGCCCCTAGCGTCCCGGGTGGCGGCGGGGCAGCAGGGTGAGTCTGGAGTAGGGCTCAGGGGTCCAAATGCCCCGGCGTGGCGGCGCCTGGCCCCTTGGGAGGGGTCCCTCGGGGGCCGACCTAGGGTTGAGGTTAGCCCAAAGGAGGCCTGGGCCCGATCCGCCGGCTGTGCAGAGAACGGAGGGGCGGGGCGAGGTGAGGGCGCTGGGGAGCGGGAGCGTGAGCCCAAGCGTTTTGGCGTGTCTGGCCTTCGAAGGTCACCGGGGGCTCAGAGGGCCCTGCCCGTTCCCCAGCCCCGAATGAGGACGGTGCCCCTAGCGATCCGGGTCGCAGCGGGGCGGCAGGGTGAGTTCAGCCCTGGTGCTCGGGGGTCCCCAATCACCCGCGTGGCGGCGCCAGGCCCCTTGGGATGGTCCCCTCGGGAGCCGACCTAGGGTTAGGGTTAGCCCCAGGAGGCCGGCAGTCCGATCTGCCGGCTGTGCGGCGAGCGGAGGGGCGGGCTGAGGAGAGGGTGCTGGCGAGCAGGAGCCTAGGCCCAAGCGTTTTGTCACGGGGGGCCTTCAAAGGTCACTGGGGGCTCGGAGGGCCCTGCCCGTTCTCCCGCCCTAAATAACCGGTGGCGCCCCTAGCAGCCCGGGTGGCGGCAGGGCGGCAGGGTAAGTAATGCGCTGGGGCTTGAGGGTCCCCAATCCCCGGCGTGGCATCGCCAGGCCCCTTGGGAGGGGCCCCTCGTGAGCAGACCTAGAGTTAGGGTTAGTTCCCAGGAGGCTGGCAGGCCCAATCCGCTGTCTGTGCCGCGAGAGTGGGGGCGGACCGAGGTGAGGGCGCTTGCTAGCGGAGCGTGGGCCCAAGCGTTTTGGCGTGGGGGGCCTCAAAGGTCGCCAGGGGCTCGGAGGGCCCTGCCCATTCTCCCGCTCTGAATGACTGGTGGCGTCCCTACTGGCCTGGTAGCTGTGGGGCGGAAGGGTGACTCCGGCGCTGAGGCTTGGGGGTCACCAATCCCCGGCGTTGTGGCACCAGGCCTTTGGAAGTGGCCCCTTGGGGTCTGACCTAGGGTTAGTGTTAGCCCCCAGGAAACAGGCAGGCCTGATCCGCTAGCTGTTCATCGAGTGGAGGGGCGGGCCGAGAAGAGGGCGCTGGCGAGTGGGAGCGTGGGCCCAAGCATTTTGGCGCGAGGGGCCTACGAAGGTCGCGGGGGCTCAGAGGGCCCTGCCTGTTCTCCAGCACTGAATGACCGGCGGCGCCCCTAGCGGACTGGGTGGTGGTGGGGTGGCAGGGAGAGTCCAGCACTGGTGCTCGGGGGTCCCCAATCCCCGGCATTGCGATGCCAGGCCCCTTGGGAGGGGCCCCGTGGGGGCAGACCTAGGGTTAGGGTTACACCCAGGGGGCTGACAGGCCCGATCCTACGGCTGTTCGGCGAGCGGAGGGGCGGGCCGAGGTGAGGGCGCTGGCTAGCGGGAGCGTGGGTCAAGTGTTTTGGTGCGGGGGGCCCTTCGAAGGTCGTGGGGGGATCGGAGGACCCTGCCCGTTCTCCCGCACTGAATGACTGGTGGTGCTCCTAGTGGTGCAGGTGGCAGCGGGGCGGCCGGGTGAGTCCGGCACTGGGGTTCAGGGGTCCCCAATCCCCGGCGTTACGACTGCAGGCCCCTTGCTAGGGGCCCCTCGGGGGCCGACATATGGTAAGGGTTAGCCCCCAGGAGGCCCGCAGGCCCGATCCGCCAGCTCTGCGGTGAGTGGAGGGGTGGTCGGAGGTGAGGCCGCTGGCAATCTGGAGAGTGGGCCCAGTCATTTTGGCACGGGGGTCCTTCGAATGTCGCCAGGGGTTCGGACGGCCCTGCCCGTTCTCCCACCCTGAATGACGGGCGGCTCCCCTAAAAGCCCTGGTGGAGGAGGGGCGGTAGGGTGAGTCGGGCGCTGGGACTCAGGGGTTCCCAATCCCCGGCGTTTTGGCGCCATGCCCCTTGGGAGGGGCCCCTCAGGGACTCACCTAGGGTTAGGGTTAGCTCCGAGGAGGCCGGCAGGCTCGATCCGCCGGCTGTGTGGTGAGCAGAGGGGCAGGCCGAGGTGAGGGCGCTTGTGAGCAGGAGCGTGGGCCCAAGCGTTTTGGCGCGGGGGGCCTTCCAATGTGGCCAGAGGCTCTGAGGGCCCTGCCCCTTGTCCCGCCCTGAATGACCGGCAGCGCCCCTAGTGGCCCATGTGGCAGCGGGGCAGCCGGTTGTGTCCAGCGCTGGAGCTCGGGGTTCTCCAATCCCCGGTGTTGCGGCTCTAGGCCCCTTGCTGGGGCCCCTAGGGGACCGACCTATGGTTAGATTTAGCCCCCAGGAGGCCGGAAGCCCGATCCGCCAGCTCTGCGGCAAGCGGAGAGGCGGGCGGAGGTGAGGCCGCTGGCGAGCGGGAGCGTGGGCTCAGGCGTTCTGGGGCGGGGGTCCTTCGAAAGTCGCTGGAGGCTTGGAGGGCCCTGTACGTTCTTCTGCCCTGAATGACCGGCGGCTCCCCTAGCGGCCCGGGTGGAGGAGGGGTGTTAGGGTGACTTGGGCGGTGGGGCTTGGGGGTCCCCAATCCTCGGCGTTGGGGCGCCAGGCCCCTTTGGAAGGGCTCTAGGGGGCCGACCAAGGGTTATTGTTAGCCCCCAGGGGGCCAGCAGGCCAGATCCGCCGGCTGTGAGGCGAGCGGAGGGGTGGACCCAGGTGAGGGCGCTTGAGAGCAAGAATGTGGACCCAAGCGTTTTGGCACGGGGGGCCTTCGAAGGTCATCGGGGGTTCGGAGGGCCCAACCCGTCCTCCTGCCCTGAATGACCAGCGGCGCTACTAGCGGCCCGGGGGGGCGGGGCAGCAGGGTGAGCCCGGCAATGGGGCTTGGGGGTCCCCAATCCCCGGCGTTGCGGGGGCAGACCCTTGGTAGTGGCCCCTCGGGGGCCGACCTAAGGTTACAGTTAGCCCTCAGGAGGCCGGCAGGCCCGATGTGCCAGCTGTGCGGCGAGCGGAGGGGAGGGCCGAGGTGAGGGCGCGGGCGAGCGGGAGCTTGGCCGAAGCGTTTTGGCGCGGGAAGCCTTCGAAGGTCGCCGGGGGATCGGAGGACCCTGCCCGTTTTCCCGCCCTGAATGACCTGCGGCGCCCCTGGGGCCCGGGTGGCGGCAGGGCGACAGGGTGAGTCCGTCGCTGGGGTTGGGGGGTTCCCAATCCCCGGTGTTGCGGCACCAGGCCCCTTTGCAGGGGCCCCTCGGAGGCTGACCTAGGGTTATGGTTAGCCCCCAGGAGGCCGCAGGCCCAATCCACCGGCTGTGCGGTGAGCAGAGGGGAGGGCCGAGGTGAGGGCGCTGGCGAGCGGTAGCGTAGGCCCATGAGTTTTGGCGCGGGGGGCCTTCGAAGGTCGCCGGGGCTCCAGAAGCCCTGCCCGTTCTCCCGCACTGAATGTCCGGCGGTGCCCCTAGCGGCTCAGTTGCCGGCGGGGGAGCATGGTGAGTCGGATGCTGGGGCTAACGGTCCGCAAACCCAGGTGTTGCGGTGCCAGGCCCGTTGGGAGGGGCCTCTCGGGGGCCGACGAAGGGATAGGGTTAGCCCCCAGGAGGCTGGCGGGCCCTATCCGCCGGCTGTGCGGCGAGCGGAGGGGCGGGCCGAGGTGAGGGCACTGGCTACCGGGAGAGTGGGCGCAAGCTTTCTGGCGCGGGGGGCCTTCGAAAGAGGCCGGGGGCTCCAAGGGCCCTTCCCGTTCTCCCGCCCTGAATGACAGGTGGTGCCACTAGCGGCCTGTGTGGCGGCGGGGCAGCACGGTGAGTCCAGCACTGTGGCTCGTGGGTCTCCAATGCCCAGCATTGCCGCTCCAGGCACCTTGGGATGAGCCCCTCCGAGGGTGAGCTAGGTTTAGGGTTAGCCCCCAGGAGGCCGGCAGGCCCGATCTGCCAGCTGTGTGGCGAGCGGAGGGGCAGGCCGAGGTGAGGGCGCTGAAGAGCAGGAGCGTGGGCCCAAGCGTTTTGGTGCAGGGGCCTTTGAAGGTCACCAGGGGCTCGGAGGACCCTGCCCGTTCTCCCGCCCTGGATGACCGGCGGTGCCCCTAGAGGCCCGGGTGGCAGCGGGGCGGGAGGGTGAGTCTGGCGCTGGGGCTTGTGGGTCCGGAATCCCGGGCATTGCGGCACCAGGCCCCTTGGGAGGGGCCCCTCGAGGGATCGAGCTAGGGTTAGGTTTAGCCCCCAGGGGACCGTCAGGCCCAATCCGCCGGTTGTGCAGGGAGCGGAGGGTGGGCTGAAGTGATGGTGCTGGCGAGCGGGAGCGTGGGCCCAAGGGTTTTGGCGCGGAGGGCCTTCAAACGGCGCTGGGGGCTCCGAGGGCCCTGTCCGTTGTTCTGCCCTGAATGACCGACAGCTCTCCTACCGGCCCGGGTGGCGGCGGGGCGGCACAGTGCGTCCGGCGCTGGGACTCGGGGGTCACCAATCCCAGGCATTGCAGCGATAGGCCCCTTGGGAGGGGCCCCTTGGGGGCCGACCTAGGGTTCGGGTTAGCCCCCAGGAGGCTGGCAGGCCCGATCCGCCGGCTCTGCCACATGCGGAGGGGCTAGCCGAGGTGAGGGCGCTGGCGAGCGGGAGCATGGCCCCAAGCGTTTTGTCGCGGGGGACCTTCGAAGGTCGCCGGGGGCCCGGGGGGCCCTGCCCGTTCTAACGCCCTGAATGAGGACGGCGCCCCTAGCGGGCCGGGTGGTGAGGAGCGGCAGAGTGTGTCCGGCGGTGGGGTTCGGGTGTCCCCAATCCCCAGCGTGGCGGCGCCAGGCCCCTTGGGAGGGGCTCCTCTGGGGCCGACCTAGGTTTAGGGTTAGCCCAAAGGAGGCCGGCAGGCCCGAGCCGCCGGCTGTGCGGCGAGCAGAGGGGCGGGCCGAGGTGAGGGCGCTGGCGAGGGGGAGCGTGGGCCCAGGGTTTTGGCACAGGGGGCCTTGGATTGTCACTGGGGGCTTGGAGGGCCCTGCCCATTCTCACACACTAAATGACCGGTGGCGCCCCTGTCGGCCAGGGTGGCGGCGTGTCGGCAGGATGAGTCTGGAGCTGGGGCTCAGTGGTCCCCGATCCCCGGCGCGGTGGCTCCAGGCACTTGGGAGGGGTCCCTCGGGGGCCGACATATGGTGAGTGTTAGCCCAAAGGAGGCCGGCGGGCCCAATCCGCCGGCTGTGCAGCGAGCGGAGGGGTGGGCCGACGTTAATGCGCTGGCAAGCGGGAGCGTGGGCCCAAGCGTTTTGGCATGGGGGGCCTTCGAAGCTCACCGGGGGCTCGGAGGGCCCAGCAAGTTCTCCCGCCCTGAATGCCCAGCGGCTCCCTAGCGGCCAGGGTGGTGGCGGGGAGGCAGGGTGAGTCCGGAGCTCGGGCTCGGGGGTCCCCAATACCCGGCATGGCATTGCCAGGCCGCTTGGGAGGGGTCCCTCGGGGGCCGAGCTAGGGTTCTCGTTAGCCCAAAGGAGGCCGGCAGGCCCAATTGGCCGGCTGTGCGGCGAGGGGATGGGTGAGCCGAGGTGAGGGCGCTGGCGAGCGGGAGCTTAGGCCCAAGCGTTTTGGTGCGGGGGGCCTTCGAAGGTCATCGGGGGCTCGGAGGGCCCTGCCCGTACTCCCTCCCTGAATGACCGGTGGCGCCCCTAGCGTCCCGGGTGGCGGCGGGGCGGCAGGGTGAGTCTGGAGTAGGGCTCAGGGGTCCAAATGCCCCGGCGTGGCGGCGCCTGGCCCCTTGGGAGGGGTCCCTCGGGGGCCGACCTAGGGTTGAGGTTAGCCCAAAGGAGGCCTGGGCCCGATCCGCCGGCTGTGCAGAGAACGGAGGGGCGGGGCGAGGTGAGGGCGCTGGGGAGCGGGAGCGTGAGCCCAAGCGTTTTGGCGTGTCTGGCCTTCGAAGGTCACCGGGGGCTCAGAGGGCCCTGCCCGTTCCCCAGCCCCGAATGAGGACGGTGCCCCTAGCGATCCGGGTCGCAGCGGGGCGGCAGGGTGAGTTCAGCCCTGGTGCTCGGGGGTCCCCAATCACCCGCGTGGCGGCGCCAGGCCCCTTGGGATGGTCCCCTCGGGAGCCGACCTAGGGTTAGGGTTAGCCCCAGGAGGCCGGCAGTCCGATCTGCCGGCTGTGCGGCGAGCGGAGGGGCGGGCTGAGGAGAGGGTGCTGGCGAGCAGGAGCCTAGGCCCAAGCGTTTTGTCACGGGGGGCCTTCAAAGGTCACTGGGGGCTCGGAGGGCCCTGCCCGTTCTCCCGCCCTAAATAACCGGTGGCGCCCCTAGCAGCCCGGGTGGCGGCAGGGCGGCAGGGTAAGTAATGCGCTGGGGCTTGAGGGTCCCCAATCCCCGGCGTGGCATCGCCAGGCCCCTTGGGAGGGGCCCCTCGTGAGCAGACCTAGAGTTAGGGTTAGTTCCCAGGAGGCTGGCAGGCCCAATCCGCTGTCTGTGCCGCGAGAGTGGGGGCGGACCGAGGTGAGGGCGCTTGCTAGCGGAGCGTGGGCCCAAGCGTTTTGGCGTGGGGGGCCTCAAAGGTCGCCAGGGGCTCGGAGGGCCCTGCCCATTCTCCCGCTCTGAATGACTGGTGGCGTCCCTACTGGCCCGGTAGCTGTGGGGCGGAAGGGTGACTCCGGCGCTGAGGCTTGGGGGTCACCAATCCCCGGAGTTGTGGCACCAGGCCTTTGGAAGTGGCCCCTTGGGGTCTGACCTAGGGTTAGTGTTAGCCCCCAGGAAACAGGCAGGCCTGATCCGCTAGCTGTTCATCGAGTGGAGGGGCGGGCCGAGAAGAGGGTGCTGGCGAGTGGGAGCGTGGGCCCAAGCATTTTGGCGCGAGGGGCCTACGAAGGTCGCGGGGGCTCAGAGGGCCCTGCCTGTTCTCCAGCACTGAATGACCGGCGGCGCCCCTAGCGGACTGGGTGGTGGTGGGGTGGCAGGGAGAGTCCAGCACTGGTGCTCGGGGGTCCCCAATCCCCGGCATTGCGATGCCAGGCCCCTTGGGAGGGGCCCCGTGGGGGCAGACCTAGGGTTAGGGTTACACCCAGGGGGCTGACAGGCCCGATCCTACGGCTGTTCGGCGAGCGGAGGGGCGGGCCGAGGTGAGGGCGCTGGCTAGCGGGAGCGTGGGTCAAGTGTTTTGGTGCGGGGGGCCCTTCGAAGGTCGTGGGGGGATCGGAGGACCCTGCCCGTTCTCCCGCACTGAATGACTGGTGGTGCTCCTAGTGGTGCAGGTGGCAGCGGGGCGGCCGGGTGAGTCCGGCACTGGGGTTCAGGGGTCCCCAATCCCCGGCGTTACGACTGCAGGCCCCTTGCTAGGGGCCCCTCGGGGGCTGACATATGGTAAGGGTTAGCCCCCAGGAGGCCCGCAGGCCCGATCCGCCAGCTCTGCGGTGAGTGGAGGGGTGGTGGGAGGTGAGGCCGCTGGCAATCTGGAGAGTGGGCCCAGTCATTTTGGCACGGGGGTCCTTCGAATGTCGCCAGGGGTTCGGACGGCCCTGCCCGTTCTCCCACCCTGAATGACGGGCGGCTCCCCTAAAAGCCCTGGTGGAGGAGGGGCGGTAGGGTGAGTCGGGCGCTGGGACTCAGGGGTTCCCAATCCCCGGCGTTTTGGCGCCATGCCCCTTGGGAGGGGCTCCTCAGGGACTCACCTAGGGTTAGGGTTAGCTCCGAGGAGGCCGGCAGGCTCGATCCGCCGGCTGTGTGGTGAGCAGAGGGGCAGGCCGAGGTGAGGGCGCTTGTGAGCAGGAGCGTGGGCCCAAGCGTTTGGGCGCGGGGGGCCTTCCAATGTGGCCAGAGGCTCTGAGGGCCCTGCCCCTTGTCCCGCCCTGAATGACCGGCAGCGCCCCTAGTGGCCCATGTGGCAGCGGGGCAGCCGGTTGTGTCCAGCGCTGGAGCTCGGGGTTCTCCAATCCCCAGTGTTGCGGCTCTAGGCCCCTTGCTGGGGCCCCTAGGGGACCGACCTATGGTTAGATTTAGCCCCCAGGAGGCCGGAAGCCCGATCCGCCAGCTCTGCGGCAAGCGGAGAGGCGGGCGGAGGTGAGGCCGCTGGCGAGCGGGAGCGTGGGCTCAGGCGTTCTGGGGCGGGGGTCCTTCGAAAGTCGCTGGAGGCTTGGAGGGCCCTGTACGTTCTTCTGCCCTGAATGACCGGCGGCTCCCCTAGCGGCCCGGGTGGAGGAGGGGTGTTAGGGTGACTTGGGCGGTGGGGCTTGGGGGTCCCCAATCCTCGGCGTTGGGGCGCCAGGCCCCTTTGGAAGGGCTCTAGGGGGCCGACCAAGGGTTATTGTTAGCCCCCAGGGGGCCAGCAGGCCAGATCCGCCGGCTGTGAGGCGAGCGGAGGGGTGGACCCAGGTGAGGGCGCTTGAGAGCAAGAATGTGGACCCAAGCGTTTTGGCACGGGGGGCCTTCGAAGGTCATCGGGGGTTCGGAGGGCCCAACCCGTCCTCCTGCCCTGAATGACCAGCGGCGCTACTAGCGGCCCGGGGGGGCGGGGCAGCAGGGTGAGCCCGGCAATGGGGCTTGGGGGTCCCCAATCCCCGGCGTTGCGGGGGCAGACCCTTGGTAGTGGCCCCTCGGGGGCCGACCTAAGGTTACAGTTAGCCCCCAGGAGGCCGGCAGGCCCGATGTGCCAGCTGTGCGGCGAGCGGAGGGGAGGGCCGAGGTGAGGGCGCGGGTGAGCGGGAGCTTGGCCGAAGCGTTTTGGCGCGGGAAGCCTTCGAAGGTCGCCGGGGGATCGGAGGACCCTGCCCGTTTTCCCGCCCTGAATGACCTGCGGCGCCCCTGGGGCCCGGGTGGCGGCAGGGCGACAGGGTGAGTCCGTCGCTGGGGTTGGGGGGTTCCCAATCCCCGGTGTTGCGGCACCAGGCCCCTTTGCAGGGGCCCCTCGGAGGCTGACCTAGGGTTATGGTTAGCCCCCAGGAGGCCGCAGGCCCAATCCACCGGCTGTGCGGTGAGCAGAGGGGAGGGCCGAGGTGAGGGCGCTGGCGAGCGGTAGCGTAGGCCCATGAGTTTTGGCGCGGGGGGCCTTCGAAGGTCGCCAGGGCTCCAGAAGCCCTGCCCGTTCTCCCGCACTGAATGTCCGGCGGTGCCCCTAGCGGCTCAGTTGCCGGCGGGGGAGCATGGTGAGTCGGATGCTGGGGCTAACGGTCCGCAAACCCAGGTGTTGCGGTGCCAGGCCCGTTGGGAGGGGCCTCTCGGGGGCCGACGAAGGGATAGGGTTAGCCCCCAGGAGGCTGGCGGGCCCTATCCGCCGGCTGTGCGGCGAGCGGAGGGGCGGGCCGAGGTGAGGGCACTGGCTACCGGGAGAGTGGGCGCAAGCTTTCTGGCGCGGGGGGCCTTCGAAAGAGGCCGGGGGCTCCAAGGGCCCTTCCCGTTCTCCCGCCCTGAATGACAGGTGGTGCCACTAGCGGCCTGTGTGGCGGCGGGGCAGCACGGTGAGTCCAGCACTGTGGCTCGTGGGTCTCCAATGCCCAGCATTGCCGCTCCAGGCACCTTGGGATGAGCCCCTCCGAGGGTGAGCTAGGTTTAGGGTTAGCCCCCAGGAGGCCGGCAGGCCCGATCTGCCAGCTGTGTGGCGAGCGGAGGGGCAGGCCGAGGTGAGGGCGCTGAAGAGCAGGAGCGTGGGCCCAAGCGTTTTGGTGCAGGGGCCTTTGAAGGTCACCAGGGGCTCGGAGGACCCTGCCCGTTCTCCCGCCCTGGATGACCGGCGGTGCCCCTAGAGGCCCGGGTGGCAGCGGGGCGGGAGGGTGAGTCTGGCGCTGGGGCTTGTGGGTCCGGAATCCCGGGCATTGCGGCACCAGGCCCCTTGGGAGGGGCCCCTCGAGGGATCGAGCTAGGGTTAGGTTTAGCCCCCAGGGGACCGTCAGGCCCAATCCGCCGGTTGTGCAGGGAGCGGAGGGTGGGCTGAAGTGATGGTGCTGGCGAGCGGGAGCGTGGGCCCAAGGGTTTTGGCGCGGAGGGCCTTCAAACGGCGCTGGGGGCTCCGAGGGCCCTGTCCGTTGTTCTGCCCTGAATGACCGACAGCTCTCCTACCGGCCCGGGTGGCGGCGGGGCGGCACAGTGCGTCCGGCGCTGGGACTCGGGGGTCACCAATCCCAGGCATTGCAGCGATAGGCCCCTTGGGAGGGGCCCCTTGGGGGCCGACCTAGGGTTCGGGTTAGCCCCCAGGAGGCTGGCAGGCCCGATCCGCCGGCTCTGCCACATGCGGAGGGGCTAGCCGAGGTGAGGGCGCTGGCGAGCGGGAGCATGGCCCCAAGCGTTTTGTCGCGGGGGACCTTCGAAGGTCGCCGGGGGCCCGGGGGGCCCTGCCCGTTCTAACGCCCTGAATGAGGACGGCGCCCCTAGCGGGCCGGGTGGTGAGGAGTGGCAGAGTGTGTCCGGCGGTGGGGTTCGGGTGTCCCCAATCCCCAGCGTGGCGGCGCCAGGCCCCTTGGGAGGGGCTCCTCTGGGGCCGACCTAGGTTTAGGGTTAGCCCAAAGGAGGCCGGCAGGCCCGAGCCGCCGGCTGTGCGGCGAGCAGAGGGGCGGGCCGAGGTGAGGGCGCTGGCGAGGGGGAGCGTGGGCCCAGGGTTTTGGCACAGGGGGCCTTGGATTGTCACTGGGGGCTTGGAGGGCCCTGCCCATTCTCACACACTAAATGACCGGTGGCGCCCCTGTCGGCCAGGGTGGCGGCGTGTCTGCAGGATGAGTCTGGAGCTGGGGCTCAGTGGTCCCCGATCCCCGGCGCGGTGGCTCCAGGCACTTGGGAGGGGTCCCTCGGGGGCCGACATATGGTGAGTGTTAGCCCAAAGGAGGCCGGCGGGCCCAATCCGCCGGCTGTGCAGCGAGCGGAGGGGTGGGCCGACGTTAATGCGCTGGCAAGCGGGAGCGTGGGCCCAAGCGTTTTGGCATGGGGGGCCTTCGAAGCTCACCGGGGGCTCGGAGGGCCCAGCAAGTTCTCCCGCCCTGAATGCCCAGCGGCTCCCTAGCGGCCAGGGTGGCGGCGGGGAGGCAGGGTGAGTCCGGAGCTCGGGCTCGGGGGTCCCCAATACCCGGCATGGCATTGCCAGGCCGCTTGGGAGGGGTCCCTCGGGGGCCGAGCTAGGGTTCTCGTTAGCCCAAAGGAGGCCGGCAGGCCCAATTGGCCGGCTGTGCGGCGAGGGGATGGGTGAGCCGAGGTGAGGGCGCTGGCGAGCGGGAGCTTAGGCCCAAGCGTTTTGGTGCGGGGGGCCTTCGAAGGTCATCGGGGGCTCGGAGGGCCCTGCCCGTACTCCCTCCCTGAATGACCGGTGGCGCCCCTAGCGTCCCGGGTGGCGGCGGGGCGGCAGGGTGAGTCTGGAGTAGGGCTCAGGGGTCCAAATGCCCCGGCGTGGCGGCGCCTGGCCCCTTGGGAGGGGTCCCTCGGGGGCCGACCTAGGGTTGAGGTTAGCCCAAAGGAGGCCTGGGCCCGATCCGCCGGCTGTGCAGAGAACGGAGGGGCGGGGCGAGGTGAGGGCGCTGGGGAGCGGGAGCGTGAGCCCAAGCGTTTTGGCGTGTCTGGCCTTCGAAGGTCACCGGGGGCTCAGAGGGCCCTGCCCGTTCCCCAGCCCCGAATGAGGACGGTGCCCCTAGCGATCCGGGTCGCAGCGGGGCGGCAGGGTGAGTTCAGCCCTGGTGCTCGGGGGTCCCCAATCACCCGCGTGGCGGCGCCAGGCCCCTTGGGATGGTCCCCTCGGGAGCCGACCTAGGGTTAGGGTTAGCCCCAGGAGGCCGGCAGTCCGATCTGCCGGCTGTGCGGCGAGCGGAGGGGCGGGCTGAGGAGAGGGTGCTGGCGAGCAGGAGCCTAGGCCCAAGCGTTTTGTCACGGGGGGCCTTCAAAGGTCACTGGGGGCTCGGAGGGCCCTGCCCGTTCTCCCGCCCTAAATAACCGGTGGCGCCCCTAGCAGCCCGGGTGGCGGCAGGGCGGCAGGGTAAGTAATGCGCTGGGGCTTGAGGGTCCCCAATCCCCGGCGTGGCATCGCCAGGCCCCTTGGGAGGGGCCCCTCGTGAGCAGACCTAGAGTTAGGGTTAGTTCCCAGGAGGCTGGCAGGCCCAATCCGCTGTCTGTGCCGCGAGAGTGGGGGCGGACCGAGGTGAGGGCGCTTGCTAGCGGAGCGTGGGCCCAAGCGTTTTGGCGTGGGGGGCCTCAAAGGTCGCCAGGGGCTCGGAGGGCCCTGCCCATTCTCCCGCTCTGAATGACTGGTGGCGTCCCTACTGGCCCGGTAGCTGTGGGGCGGAAGGGTGACTCCGGCGCTGAGGCTTGGGGGTCACCAATCCCCGGCGTTGTGGCACCAGGCCTTTGGAAGTGGCCCCTTGGGGTCTGACCTAGGGTTAGTGTTAGCCCCCAGGAAACAGGCAGGCCTGATCCGCTAGCTGTTCATCGAGTGGAGGGGCGGGCCGAGAAGAGGGCGCTGGCGAGTGGGAGCGTGGGCCCAAGCATTTTGGCGCGAGGGGCCTACGAAGGTCGCGGGGGCTCAGAGGGCCCTGCCTGTTCTCCAGCACTGAATGACCGGCGGCGCCCCTAGCGGACTGGGTGGTGGTGGGGTGGCAGGGAGAGTCCAGCACTGGTGCTCGGGGGTCCCCAATCCCCGGCATTGCGATGCCAGGCCCCTTGGGAGGGGCCCCGTGGGGGCAGACCTAGGGTTAGGGTTACACCCAGGGGGCTGACAGGCCCGATCCTACGGCTGTTCGGCGAGCGGAGGGGCGGGCCGAGGTGAGGGCGCTGGCTAGCGGGAGCGTGGGTCAAGTGTTTTGGTGCGGGGGGCCCTTCGAAGGTCGTGGGGGGATCGGAGGACCCTGCCCGTTCTCCCGCACTGAATGACTGGTGGTGCTCCTAGTGGTGCAGGTGGCAGCGGGGCGGCCGGGTGAGTCCGGCACTGGGGTTCAGGGGTCCCCAATCCCCGGCGTTACGACTGCAGGCCCCTTGCTAGGGGCCCCTCGGGGGCCGACATATGGTAAGGGTTAGCCCCCAGGAGGCCCGCAGGCCCGATCCGCCAGCTCTGCGGTGAGTGGAGGGGTGGTCGGAGGTGAGGCCGCTGGCAATCTGGAGAGTGGGCCCAGTCATTTTGGCACGGGGGTCCTTCGAATGTCGCCAGGGGTTCGGACGGCCCTGCCCGTTCTCCCACCCTGAATGACGGGCGGCTCCCCTAAAAGCCCTGGTGGAGGAGGGGCGGTAGGGTGAGTCGGGCGCTGGGACTCAGGGGTTCCCAATCCCCGGCGTTTTGGCGCCATGCCCCTTGGGAGGGGCCCCTCAGGGACTCACCTAGGGTTAGGGTTAGCTCCGAGGAGGCCGGCAGGCTCGATCCGCCGGCTGTGTGGTGAGCAGAGGGGCAGGCCGAGGTGAGGGCGCTTGTGAGCAGGAGCGTGGGCCCAAGCGTTTGGGCGCGGGGGGCCTTCCAATGTGGCCAGAGGCTCTGAGGGCCCTGCCCCTTGTCCCGCCCTGAATGACCGGCAGCGCCCCTAGTGGCCCATGTGGCAGCGGGGCAGCCGGTTGTGTCCAGCGCTGGAGCTCGGGGTTCTCCAATCCCCGGTGTTGCGGCTCTAGGCCCCTTGCTGGGGCCCCTAGGGGACCGACCTATGGTTAGATTTAGCCCCCAGGAGGCCGGAAGCCCGATCCGCCAGCTCTGCGGCAAGCGGAGAGGCGGGCGGAGGTGAGGCCGCTGGCGAGCGGGAGCGTGGGCTCAGGCGTTCTGGGGCGGGGGTCCTTCGAAAGTCGCTGGAGGCTTGGAGGGCCCTGTACGTTCTTCTGCCCTGAATGACCGGCGGCTCCCCTAGCGGCCCGGGTGGAGGAGGGGTGTTAGGGTGACTTGGGCGGTGGGGCTTGGGGGTCCCCAATCCTCGGCGTTGGGGCGCCAGGCCCCTTTGGAAGGGCTCTAGGGGGCCGACCAAGGGTTATTGTTAGCCCCCAGGGGGCCAGCAGGCCAGATCCGCCGGCTGTGAGGCGAGCGGAGGGGTGGACCCAGGTGAGGGCGCTTGAGAGCAAGAATGTGGACCCAAGCGTTTTGGCACGGGGGGCCTTCGAAGGTCATCGGGGGTTCGGAGGGCCCAACCCGTCCTCCTGCCCTGAATGACCAGCGGCGCTACTAGCGGCCCGGGGGGGCGGGGCAGCAGGGTGAGCCCGGCAATGGGGCTTGGGGGTCCCCAATCCCCGGCGTTGCGGGGGCAGACCCTTGGTAGTGGCCCCTCGGGGGCCGACCTAAGGTTACAGTTAGCCCTCAGGAGGCCGGCAGGCCCGATGTGCCAGCTGTGCGGCGAGCGGAGGGGAGGGCCGAGGTGAGGGCGCGGGCGAGCGGGAGCTTGGCCGAAGCGTTTTGGCGCGGGAAGCCTTCGAAGGTCGCCGGGGGATCGGAGGACCCTGCCCGTTTTCCCGCCCTGAATGACCTGCGGCGCCCCTGGGGCCCGGGTGGCGGCAGGGCGACAGGGTGAGTCCGTCGCTGGGGTTGGGGGGTTCCCAATCCCCGGTGTTGCGGCACCAGGCCCCTTTGCAGGGGCCCCTCGGAGGCTGACCTAGGGTTATGGTTAGCCCCCAGGAGGCCGCAGGCCCAATCCACCGGCTGTGCGGTGAGCAGAGGGGAGGGCCGAGGTGAGGGCGCTGGCGAGCGGTAGCGTAGGCCCATGAGTTTTGGCGCGGGGGGCCTTCGAAGGTCGCCGGGGCTCCAGAAGCCCTGCCCGTTCTCCCGCACTGAATGTCCGGCGGTGCCCCTAGCGGCTCAGTTGCCGGCGGGGGAGCATGGTGAGTCGGATGCTGGGGCTAACGGTCCGCAAACCCAGGTGTTGCGGTGCCAGGCCCGTTGGGAGGGGCCTCTCGGGGGCCGACGAAGGGATAGGGTTAGCCCCCAGGAGGCTGGCGGGCCCTATCCGCCGGCTGTGCGGCGAGCGGAGGGGCGGGCCGAGGTGAGGGCACTGGCTACCGGGAGAGTGGGCGCAAGCTTTCTGGCACGGGGGGCCTTCGAAAGAGGCCGGGGGCTCCAAGGGCCCTTCCCGTTCTCCCGCCCTGAATGACAGGTGGTGCCACTAGCGGCCTGTGTGGCGGCGGGGCAGCACGGTGAGTCCAGCACTGTGGCTCGTGGGTCTCCAATGCCCAGCATTGCCGCTCCAGGCACCTTGGGATGAGCCCCTCCGAGGGTGAGCTAGGTTTAGGGTTAGCCCCCAGGAGGCCGGCAGGCCCGATCTGCCAGCTGTGTGGCGAGCGGAGGGGCAGGCCGAGGTGAGGGCGCTGAAGAGCAGGAGCGTGGGCCCAAGCGTTTTGGTGCAGGGGCCTTTGAAGGTCACCAGGGGCTCAGAGGACCCTGCCCGTTCTCCCGCCCTGGATGACCGGCGGTGCCCCTAGAGGCCCGGGTGGCAGCGGGGCGGGAGGGTGAGTCTGGCGCTGGGGCTTGTGGGTCCGGAATCCCGGGCATTGCGGCACCAGGCCCCTTGGGAGGGGCCCCTCGAGGGATCGAGCTAGGGTTAGGTTTAGCCCCCAGGGGACCGTCAGGCCCAATCCGCCGGTTGTGCAGGGAACGGAGGGTGGGCTGAAGTGATGGTGCTGGCGAGCGGGAGCGTGGGCCCAAGGGTTTTGGCGCGGAGGGCCTTCAAACGGCGCTGGGGGCTCCGAGGGCCCTGTCCGTTGTTCTGCCCTGAATGACCGACAGCTCTCCTACCGGCCCGGGTGGCGGCGGGGCGGCACAGTGCGTCCGGCGCTGGGACTCGGGGGTCACCAATCCCAGGCATTGCAGCGATAGGCCCCTTGGGAGGGGCCCCTTGGGGGCCGACCTAGGGTTCGGGTTAGCCCCCAGGAGGCTGGCAGGCCCGATCCGCCGGCTCTGCCACATGCGGAGGGGCTAGCCGAGGTGAGGGCGCTGGCGAGCGGGAGCATGGCCCCAAGCGTTTTGTCGCGGGGGACCTTCGAAGGTCGCCGGGGGCCCGGGGGGCCCTGCCCGTTCTAACGCCCTGAATGAGGACGGCGCCCCTAGCGGGCCGGGTGGTGAGGAGCGGCAGAGTGTGTCCGGCGGTGGGGTTCGGGTGTCCCCAATCCCCAGCGTGGCGGCGCCAGGCCCCTTGGGAGGGGCTCCTCTGGGGCCGACCTAGGTTTAGGGTTAGCCCAAAGGAGGCCGGCAGGCCCGAGCCGCCGGCTGTGCGGCGAGCAGAGGGGCGGGCCGAGGTGAGGGCGCTGGCGAGGGGGAGCGTGGGCCCAGGGTTTTGGCACAGGGGGCCTTGGATTGTCACTGGGGGCTTGGAGGGCCCTGCCCATTCTCACACACTAAATGACCGGTGGCGCCCCTGTCGGCCAGGGTGGCGGCGTGTCGGCAGGATGAGTCTGGAGCTGGGGCTCAGTGGTCCCCGATCCCCGGCGCGGTGGCTCCAGGCACTTGGGAGGGGTCCCTCGGGGGCCGACATATGGTGAGTGTTAGCCCAAAGGAGGCCGGCGGGCCCAATCCGCCGGCTGTGCAGCGAGCGGAGGGGTGGGCCGACGTTAATGCGCTGGCAAGCGGGAGCGTGGGCCCAAGCGTTTTGGCATGGGGGGCCTTCGAAGCTCACCGGGGGCTCGGAGGGCCCAGCAAGTTCTCCCGCCCTGAATGCCCAGCGGCTCCCTAGCGGCCAGGGTGGCGGCGGGGAGGCAGGGTGAGTCCGGAGCTCGGGCTCGGGGGTCCCCAATACCCGGCATGGCATTGCCAGGCCGCTTGGGAGGGGTCCCTCGGGGGCCGAGCTAGGGTTCTCGTTAGCCCAAAGGAGGCCGGCAGGCCCAATTGGCCGGCTGTGCGGCGAGGGGATGGGTGAGCCGAGGTGAGGGCGCTGGCGAGCGGGAGCTTAGGCCCAAGCGTTTTGGTGCGGGGGGCCTTCGAAGGTCATCGGGGGCTCGGAGGGCCCTGCCCGTACTCCCTCCCTGAATGACCGGTGGCGCCCCTAGCGTCCCGGGTGGCGGCGGGGCGGCAGGGTGAGTCTGGAGTAGGGCTCAGGGGTCCAAATGCCCCGGCGTGGCGGCGCCTGGCCCCTTGGGAGGGGTCCCTCGGGGGCCGACCTAGGGTTGAGGTTAGCCCAAAGGAGGCCTGGGCCCGATCCGCCGGCTGTGCAGAGAACGGAGGGGCGGGGCGAGGTGAGGGCGCTGGGGAGCGGGAGCGTGAGCCCAAGCGTTTTGGCGTGTCTGGCCTTCGAAGGTCACCGGGGGCTCAGAGGGCCCTGCCCGTTCCCCAGCCCCGAATGAGGACGGTGCCCCTAGCGATCCGGGTCGCAGCGGGGCGGCAGGGTGAGTTCAGCCCTGGTGCTCGGGGGTCCCCAATCACCCGCGTGGCGGCGCCAGGCCCCTTGGGATGGTCCCCTCGGGAGCCTACCTAGGGTTAGGGTTAGCCCCAGGAGGCCGGCAGTCCGATCTGCCGGCTGTGCGGCGAGCGGAGGGGCGGGCTGAGGAGAGGGTGCTGGCGAGCAGGAGCCTAGGCCCAAGCGTTTTGTCACGGGGGGCCTTCAAAGGTCACTGGGGGCTCGGAGGGCCCTGCCCGTTCTCCCGCCCTAAATAACCGGTGGCGCCCCTAGCAGCCCGGGTGGCGGCAGGGCGGCAGGGTAAGTAATGCGCTGGGGCTTGAGGGTCCCCAATCCCCGGCGTGGCATCGCCAGGCCCCTTGGGAGGGGCCCCTCGTGAGCAGACCTAGAGTTAGGGTTAGTTCCCAGGAGGCTGGCAGGCCCAATCCGCTGTCTGTGCCGCGAGAGTGGGGGCGGACCGAGGTGAGGGCGCTTGCTAGCGGAGCGTGGGCCCAAGCGTTTTGGCGTGGGGGGCCTCAAAGGTCGCCAGGGGCTCGGAGGGCCCTGCCCATTCTCCCGCTCTGAATGACTGGTGGCGTCCCTACTGGCCCGGTAGCTGTGGGGCGGAAGGGTGACTCCGGCGCTGAGGCTTGGGGGTCACCAATCCCCGGCGTTGTGGCACCAGGCCTTTGGAAGTGGCCCCTTGGGGTCTGACCTAGGGTTAGTGTTAGCCCCCAGGAAACAGGCAGGCCTGATCCGCTAGCTGTTCATCGAGTGGAGGGGCGGGCCGAGAAGAGGGTGCTGGCGAGTGGGAGCGTGGGCCCAAGCATTTTGGCGCGAGGGGCCTACGAAGGTCGCGGGGGCTCAGAGGGCCCTGCCTGTTCTCCAGCACTGAATGACCGGCGGCGCCCCTAGCGGACTGGGTGGTGGTGGGGTGGCAGGGAGAGTCCAGCACTGGTGCTCGGGGGTCCCCAATCCCCGGCATTGCGATGCCAGGCCCCTTGGGAGGGGCCCCGTGGGGGCAGACCTAGGGTTAGGGTTACACCCAGGGGGCTGACAGGCCCGATCCTACGGCTGTTCGGCGAGCGGAGGGGCGGGCCGAGGTGAGGGCGCTGGCTAGCGGGAGCGTGGGTCAAGTGTTTTGGTGCGGGGGGCCCTTCGAAGGTCGTGGGGGGATCGGAGGACCCTGCCCGTTCTCCCGCACTGAATGACTGGTGGTGCTCCTAGTGGTGCAGGTGGCAGCGGGGCGGCCGGGTGAGTCCGGCACTGGGGTTCAGGGGTCCCCAATCCCCGGCGTTACGACTGCAGGCCCCTTGCTAGGGGCCCCTCGGGGGCCGACATATGGTAAGGGTTAGCCCCCAGGAGGCCCGCAGGCCCGATCCGCCAGCTCTGCGGTGAGTGGAGGGGTGGTCGGAGGTGAGGCCGCTGGCAATCTGGAGAGTGGGCCCAGTCATTTTGGCACGGGGGTCCTTCGAATGTCGCCAGGGGTTCGGACGGCCCTGCCCGTTCTCCCACCCTGAATGACGGGCGGCTCCCCTAAAAGCCCTGGTGGAGGAGGGGCGGTAGGGTGAGTCGGGCGCTGGGACTCAGGGGTTCCCAATCCCCGGCGTTTTGGCGCCATGCCCCTTGGGAGGGGCCCCTCAGGGACTCACCTAGGGTTAGGGTTAGCTCCGAGGAGGCCGGCAGGCTCGATCCGCCGGCTGTGTGGTGAGCAGAGGGGCAGGCCGAGGTGAGGGCGCTTGTGAGCAGGAGCGTGGGCCCAAGCGTTTGGGCGCGGGGGGCCTTCCAATGTGGCCAGAGGCTCTGAGGGCCCTGCCCCTTGTCCCGCCCTGAATGACCGGCAGCGCCCCTAGTGGCCCATGTGGCAGCGGGGCAGCCGGTTGTGTCCAGCGCTGGAGCTCGGGGTTCTCCAATCCCCGGTGTTGCGGCTCTAGGCCCCTTGCTGGGGCCCCTAGGGGACCGACCTATGGTTAGATTTAGCCCCCAGGAGGCCGGAAGCCCGATCCGCCAGCTCTGCGGCAAGCGGAGAGGCGGGCGGAGGTGAGGCCGCTGGCGAGCGGGAGCGTGGGCTCAGGCGTTCTGGGGCGGGGGTCCTTCGAAAGTCGCTGGAGGCTTGGAGGGCCCTGTACGTTCTTCTGCCCTGAATGACCGGCGGCTCCCCTAGCGGCCCGGGTGGAGGAGGGGTGTTAGGGTGACTTGGGCGGTGGGGCTTGGGGGTCCCCAATCCTCGGCGTTGGGGCGCCAGGCCCCTTTGGAAGGGCTCTAGGGGGCCGACCAAGGGTTATTGTTAGCCCCCAGGGGGCCAGCAGGCCAGATCCGCCGGCTGTGAGGCGAGCGGAGGGGTGGACCCAGGTGAGGGCGCTTGAGAGCAAGAATGTGGACCCAAGCGTTTTGGCACGGGGGGCCTTCGAAGGTCATCGGGGGTTCGGAGGGCCCAACCCGTCCTCCTGCCCTGAATGACCAGCGGCGCTACTAGCGGCCCGGGGGGGCGGGGCAGCAGGGTGAGCCCGGCAATGGGGCTTGGGGGTCCCCAATCCCCGGCGTTGCGGGGGCAGACCCTTGGTAGTGGCCCCTCGGGGGCCGACCTAAGGTTACAGTTAGCCCTCAGGAGGCCGGCAGGCCCGATGTGCCAGCTGTGCGGCGAGCGGAGGGGAGGGCCGAGGTGAGGGCGCGGGCGAGCGGGAGCTTGGCCGAAGCGTTTTGGCGCGGGAAGCCTTCGAAGGTCGCCGGGGGATCGGAGGACCCTGCCCGTTTTCCCGCCCTGAATGACCTGCGGCGCCCCTGGGGCCCGGGTGGCGGCAGGGCGACAGGGTGAGTCCGTCGCTGGGGTTGGGGGGTTCCCAATCCCTGGTGTTGCGGCACCAGGCCCCTTTGCAGGGGCCCCTCGGAGGCTGACCTAGGGTTATGGTTAGCCCCCAGGAGGCCGCAGGCCCAATCCACCGGCTGTGCGGTGAGCAGAGGGGAGGGCCGAGGTGAGGGCGCTGGCGAGCGGTAGCGTAGGCCCATGAGTTTTGGCGCGGGGGGCCTTCGAAGGTCGCCGGGGCTCCAGAAGCCCTGCCCGTTCTCCCGCACTGAATGTCCGGCGGTGCCCCTAGCGGCTCAGTTGCCGGCGGGGGAGCATGGTGAGTCGGATGCTGGGGCTAACGGTCCGCAAACCCAGGTGTTGCGGTGCCAGGCCCGTTGGGAGGGGCCTCTCGGGGGCCGACGAAGGGATAGGGTTAGCCCCCAGGAGGCTGGCGGGCCCTATCCGCCGGCTGTGCGGCGAGCGGAGGGGCGGGCCGAGGTGAGGGCACTGGCTACCGGGAGAGTGGGCGCAAGCTTTCTGGCGCGGGGGGCCTTCGAAAGAGGCCGGGGGCTCCAAGGGCCCTTCCCGTTCTCCCGCCCTGAATGACAGGTGGTGCCACTAGCGGCCTGTGTGGCGGCGGGGCAGCACGGTGAGTCCAGCACTGTGGCTCGTGGGTCTCCAATGCCCAGCATTGCCGCTCCAGGCACCTTGGGATGAGCCCCTCCGAGGGTGAGCTAGGTTTAGGGTTAGCCCCCAGGAGGCCGGCAGGCCCGATCTGCCAGCTGTGTGGCGAGCGGAGGGGCAGGCCGAGGTGAGGGCGCTGAAGAGCAGGAGCGTGGGCCCAAGCGTTTTGGTGCAGGGGCCTTTGAAGGTCACCAGGGGCTCGGAGGACCCTGCCCGTTCTCCCGCCCTGGATGACCGGCGGTGCCCCTAGAGGCCCGGGTGGCAGCGGGGCGGGAGGGTGAGTCTGGCGCTGGGGCTTGTGGGTCCGGAATCCCGGGCATTGCGGCACCAGGCCCCTTGGGAGGGGCCCCTCGAGGGATCGAGCTAGGGTTAGGTTTAGCCCCCAGGGGACCGTCAGGCCCAATCCGCCGGTTGTGCAGGGAGCGGAGGGTGGGCTGAAGTGATGGTGCTGGCGAGCGGGAGCGTGGGCCCAAGGGTTTTGGCGCGGAGGGCCTTCAAACGGCGCTGGGGGCTCCGAGGGCCCTGTCCGTTGTTCTGCCCTGAATGACCGACAGCTCTCCTACCGGCCCGGGTGGCGGCGGGGCGGCACAGTGCGTCCGGCGCTGGGACTCGGGGGTCACCAATCCCAGGCATTGCAGCGATAGGCCCCTTGGGAGGGGCCCCTTGGGGGCCGACCTAGGGTTCGGGTTAGCCCCCAGGAGGCTGGCAGGCCCGATCCGCCGGCTCTGCCACATGCGGAGGGGCTAGCCGAGGTGAGGGCGCTGGCGAGCGGGAGCATGGCCCCAAGCGTTTTGTCGCGGGGGACCTTCGAAGGTCGCCGGGGGCCCGGGGGGCCCTGCCCGTTCTAACGCCCTGAATGAGGACGGCGCCCCTAGCGGGCCGGGTGGTGAGGAGTGGCAGCGTGTGTCCGGCGGTGGGGTTCGGGTGTCCCCAATCCCCAGCGTGGCGGCGCCAGGCCCCTTGGGAGGGGCTCCTCTGGGGCCGACCTAGGTTTAGGGTTAGCCCAAAGGAGGCCGGCAGGCCCGAGCCGCCGGCTGTGCGGCGAGCAGAGGGGCGGGCCGAGGTGAGGGCGCTGGCGAGGGGGAGCGTGGGCCCAGGGTTTTGGCACAGGGGGCCTTGGATTGTCACTGGGGGCTTGGAGGGCCCTGCCCATTCTCACACACTAAATGACCGGTGGCGCCCCTGTCGGCCAGGGTGGCGGCGTGTCTGCAGGATGAGTCTGGAGCTGGGGCTCAGTGGTCCCCGATCCCCGGCGCGGTGGCTCCAGGCACTTGGGAGGGGTCCCTCGGGGGCCGACATATGGTGAGTGTTAGCCCAAAGGAGGCCGGCGGGCCCAATCCGCCGGCTGTGCAGCGAGCGGAGGGGTGGGCCGACGTTAATGCGCTGGCAAGCGGGAGCGTGGGCCCAAGCGTTTTGGCATGGGGGGCCTTCGAAGCTCACCGGGGGCTCGGAGGGCCCAGCAAGTTCTCCCGCCCTGAATGCCCAGCGGCTCCCTAGCGGCCAGGGTGGCGGCGGGGAGGCAGGGTGAGTCCGGAGCTCGGGCTCGGGGGTCCCCAATACCCGGCATGGCATTGCCAGGCCGCTTGGGAGGGGTCCCTCGGGGGCCGAGCTAGGGTTCTCGTTAGCCCAAAGGAGGCCGGCAGGCCCAATTGGCCGGCTGTGCGGCGAGGGGATGGGTGAGCCGAGGTGAGGGCGCTGGCGAGCGGGAGCTTAGGCCCAAGCGTTTTGGTGCGGGGGGCCTTCGAAGGTCATCGGGGGCTCGGAGGGCCCTGCCCGTACTCCCTCCCTGAATGACCGGTGGCGCCCCTAGCGTCCCGGGTGGCGGCGGGGCGGCAGGGTGAGTCTGGAGTAGGGCTCAGGGGTCCAAATGCCCCGGCGTGGCGGCGCCTGGCCCCTTGGGAGGGGTCCCTCGGGGGCCGACCTAGGGTTGAGGTTAGCCCAAAGGAGGCCTGGGCCCGATCCGCCGGCTGTGCAGAGAACGGAGGGGCGGGGCGAGGTGAGGGCGCTGGGGAGCGGGAGCGTGAGCCCAAGCGTTTTGGCGTGTCTGGCCTTCGAAGGTCACCGGGGGCTCAGAGGGCCCTGCCCGTTCCCCAGCCCCGAATGAGGACGGTGCCCCTAGCGATCCGGGTCGCAGCGGGGCGGCAGGGTGAGTTCAGCCCTGGTGCTCGGGGGTCCCCAATCACCCGCGTGGCGGCGCCAGGCCCCTTGGGATGGTCCCCTCGGGAGCCGACCTAGGGTTAGGGTTAGCCCCAGGAGGCCGGCAGTCCGATCTGCCGGCTGTGCGGCGAGCGGAGGGGCGGGCTGAGGAGAGGGTGCTGGCGAGCAGGAGCCTAGGCCCAAGCGTTTTGTCACGGGGGGCCTTCAAAGGTCACTGGGGGCTCGGAGGGCCCTGCCCGTTCTCCCGCCCTAAATAACCGGTGGCGCCCCTAGCAGCCCGGGTGGCGGCAGGGCGGCAGGGTAAGTAATGCGCTGGGGCTTGAGGGTCCCCAATCCCCGGCGTGGCATCGCCAGGCCCCTTGGGAGGGGCCCCTCGTGAGCAGACCTAGAGTTAGGGTTAGTTCCCAGGAGGCTGGCAGGCCCAATCCGCTGTCTGTGCCGCGAGAGTGGGGGCGGACCGAGGTGAGGGCGCTTGCTAGCGGAGCGTGGGCCCAAGCGTTTTGGCGTGGGGGGCCTCAAAGGTCGCCAGGGGCTCGGAGGGCCCTGCCCATTCTCCCGCTCTGAATGACTGGTGGCGTCCCTACTGGCCCGGTAGCTGTGGGGCGGAAGGGTGACTCCGGCGCTGAGGCTTGGGGGTCACCAATCCCCGGCGTTGTGGCACCAGGCCTTTGGAAGTGGCCCCTTGGGGTCTGACCTAGGGTTAGTGTTAGCCCCCAGGAAACAGGCAGGCCTGATCCGCTAGCTGTTCATCGAGTGGAGGGGCGGGCCGAGAAGAGGGCGCTGGCGAGTGGGAGCGTGGGCCCAAGCATTTTGGCGCGAGGGGCCTACGAAGGTCGCGGGGGCTCAGAGGGCCCTGCCTGTTCTCCAGCACTGAATGACCGGCGGTGCCCCTAGCGGACTGGGTGGTGGTGGGGTGGCAGGGAGAGTCCAGCACTGGTGCTCGGGGGTCCCCAATCCCCGGCATTGCGATGCCAGGCCCCTTGGGAGGGGCCCCGTGGGGGCAGACCTAGGGTTAGGGTTACACCCAGGGGGCTGACAGGCCCGATCCTACGGCTGTTCGGCGAGCGGAGGGGCGGGCCGAGGTGAGGGCGCTGGCTAGCGGGAGCGTGGGTCAAGTGTTTTGGTGCGGGGGGCCCTTCGAAGGTCGTGGGGGGATCGGAGGACCCTGCCCGTTCTCCCGCACTGAATGACTGGTGGTGCTCCTAGTGGTGCAGGTGGCAGCGGGGCGGCCGGGTGAGTCCGGCACTGGGGTTCAGGGGTCCCCAATCCCCGGCGTTACGACTGCAGGCCCCTTGCTAGGGGCCCCTCGGGGGCCGACATATGGTAAGGGTTAGCCCCCAGGAGGCCCGCAGGCCCGATCCGCCAGCTCTGCGGTGAGTGGAGGGGTGGTCGGAGGTGAGGCCGCTGGCAATCTGGAGAGTGGGCCCAGTCATTTTGGCACGGGGGTCCTTCGAATGTCGCCAGGGGTTCGGACGGCCCTGCCCGTTCTCCCACCCTGAATGACGGGCGGCTCCCCTAAAAGCCCTGGTGGAGGAGGGGCGGTAGGGTGAGTCGGGCGCTGGGACTCAGGGGTTCCCAATCCCCGGCGTTTTGGCGCCATGCCCCTTGGGAGGGGCCCCTCAGGGACTCACCTAGGGTTAGGGTTAGCTCCGAGGAGGCCGGCAGGCTCGATCCGCCGGCTGTGTGGTGAGCAGAGGGGCAGGCCGAGGTGAGGGCGCTTGTGAGCAGGAGCGTGGGCCCAAGCGTTTTGGCGCGGGGGGCCTTCCAGTGTGGCCAGAGGCTCTGAGGGCCCTGCCCCTTGTCCCGCCCTGAATGACCGGCAGCGCCCCTAGTGGCCCATGTGGCAGCGGGGCAGCCGGTTGTGTCCAGCGCTGGAGCTCGGGGTTCTCCAATCCCCGGTGTTGCGGCTCTAGGCCCCTTGCTGGGGCCCCTAGGGGACCGACCTATGGTTAGATTTAGCCCCCAGGAGGCCGGAAGCCCGATCCGCCAGCTCTGCGGCAAGCGGAGAGGCGGGCGGAGGTGAGGCCGCTGGCGAGCGGGAGCGTGGGCTCAGGCGTTTTGGGGCGGGGGTCCTTCGAAAGTCGCTGGAGGCTTGGAGGGCCCTGTACGTTCTTCTGCCCTGAATGACCGGCGGCTCCCCTAGCGGCCCGGGTGGAGGAGGGGTGTTAGGGTGACTTGGGCGGTGGGGCTTGGGGGTCCCCAATCCTCGGCGTTGGGGCACCAGGCCCCTTTGGAAGGGCTCTAGGGGGCCGACCAAGGGTTATTGTTAGCCCCCAGGGGGCCAGCAGGCCAGATCCGCCGGCTGTGAGGCGAGCGGAGGGGTGGACCCAGGTGAGGGCGCTTGAGAGCAAGAATGTGGACCCAAGCGTTTTGGCACGGGGGGCCTTCGAAGGTCATCGGGGGTTCGGAGGGCCCAACCCGTCCTCCTGCCCTGAATGACCAGCGGCGCTACTAGCGGCCCGGGGGGGCGGGGCAGCAGGGTGAGCCCGGCAATGGGGCTTGGGGGTCCCCAATCCCCGGCGTTGCGGGGGCAGACCCTTGGTAGTGGCCCCTCGGGGGCCGACCTAAGGTTACAGTTAGCCCCCAGGAGGCCGGCAGGCCCGATGTGCCAGCTGTGCGGCGAGCGGAGGGGAGGGCCGAGGTGAGGGCGCGGGCGAGCGGGAGCTTGGCCGAAGCGTTTTGGCGCGGGAAGCCTTCGAAGGTCGCCGGGGGATCGGAGGACCCTGCCCGTTTTCCCGCCCTGAATGACCTGCGGCGCCCCTGGGGCCCGGGTGGCGGCAGGGCGACAGGGTGAGTCCGTCGCTGGGGTTGGGGGGTTCCCAATCCCCGGTGTTGCGGCACCAGGCCCCTTTGCAGGGGCCCCTCGGAGGCTGACCTAGGGTTATGGTTAGCCCCCAGGAGGCCGCAGGCCCAATCCACCAGCTGTGCGGTGAGCAGAGGGGAGGGCCGAGGTGAGGGCGCTGGCGAGCGGTAGCGTAGGCCCATGAGTTTTGGCGCGGGGGGCCTTCGAAGGTCGCCGGGGCTCCAGAAGCCCTGCCCGTTCTCCCGCACTGAATGTCCGGCGGTGCCCCTAGCGGCTCAGTTGCCGGCGGGGGAGCATGGTGAGTCGGATGCTGGGGCTAGCGGTCCGCAAACCCAGGTGTTGCGGTGCCAGGCCCGTTGGGAGGGGCCTCTCGGGGGCCGACGAAGGGATAGGGTTAGCCCCCAGGAGGCTGGCGGGCCCTATCCGCCGGCTGTGCGGCGAGCGGAGGGGCGGGCCGAGGTGAGGGCACTGGCTACCGGGAGAGTGGGCGCAAGCTTTCTGGCGCGGGGGGCCTTCGAAAGAGGCCGGGGGCTCCAAGGGCCCTTCCCGTTCTCCCGCCCTGAATGACCGGTGGTGCCACTAGCGGCCTGTGTGGCGGCGGGGCAGCACGGTGAGTCCAGCACTGTGGCTCGTGGGTCTCCAATGCCCAGCATTGCCGCTCCAGGCACCTTGGGATGAGCCCCTCCGAGGGTGAGCTAGGGTTAGGGTTAGCCCCCAGGAGGCCGGCAGGCCCGATCTGCCAGCTGTGTGGCGAGCGGAGGGGCAGGCCGAGGTGAGGGCGCTGAAGAGCAGGAGCGTGGGCCCAAGCGTTTTGGTGCAGGGGCCTTTGAAGGTCACCAGGGGCTCGGAGGACCCTGCCCGTTCTCCCGCCCTGGATGACCGGCGGTGCCCCTAGAGGCCCGGGTGGCAGCGGGGCGGGAGGGTGAGTCTGGCGCTGGGGCTTGTGGGTCCGGAATCCCGGGCATTGCGGCACCAGGCCCCTTGGGAGGGGCCCCTCGAGGGATCGAGCTAGGGTTAGGTTTAGCCCCCAGGGGACCGTCAGGCCCAATCCGCCGGTTGTGCAGGGAGCGGAGGGTGGGCTGAAGTGATGGTGCTGGCGAGCGGGAGCGTGGGCCCAAGGGTTTTGGCGCGGAGGGCCTTCAAACGGCGCTGGGGGCTCCGAGGGCCCTGTCCGTTGTTCTGCCCTGAATGACCGACAGCTCTCCTACCGGCCCGGGTGGCGGCGGGGCGGCACAGTGCGTCCGGCGCTGGGACTCGGGGGTCACCAATCCCAGGCATTGCAGCGATAGGCCCCTTGGGAGGGGCCCCTTGGGGGCCGACCTAGGGTTCGGGTTAGCCCCCAGGAGGCTGGCAGGCCCGATCCGCCGGCTCTGCCACATGCGGAGGGGCTAGCCGAGGTGAGGGCGCTGGCGAGCGGGAGCATGGCCCCAAGCGTTTTGTCGCGGGGGACCTTCGAAGGTCGCCGGGGGCCCGGGGGGCCCTGCCCGTTCTAACGCCCTGAATGAGGACGGCGCCCCTAGCGGGCCGGGTGGTGAGGAGCGGCAGAGTGTGTCCGGCGGTGGGGTTCGGGTGTCCCCAATCCCCAGCGTGGCGGCGCCAGGCCCCTTGGGAGGGGCTCCTCTGGGGCCGACCTAGGTTTAGGGTTAGCCCAAAGGAGGCCGGCAGGCCCGAGCCGCCGGCTGTGCGGCGAGCAGAGGGGCGGGCCGAGGTGAGGGCGCTGGCGAGGGGGAGCGTGGGCCCAGGGTTTTGGCACAGGGGGCCTTGGATTGTCACTGGGGGCTTGGAGGGCCCTGCCCATTCTCACACACTAAATGACCGGTGGCGCCCCTGTCGGCCAGGGTGGCGGCGTGTCTGCAGGATGAGTCTGGAGCTGGGGCTCAGTGGTCCCCGATCCCCGGCGCGGTGGCTCCAGGCACTTGGGAGGGGTCCCTCGGGGGCCGACATATGGTGAGTGTTAGCCCAAAGGAGGCCGGCGGGCCCAATCCGCCGGCTGTGCAGCGAGCGGAGGGGTGGGCCGACGTTAATGCGCTGGCAAGCGGGAGCGTGGGCCCAAGCGTTTTGGCATGGGGGGCCTTCGAAGCTCACCGGGGGCTCGGAGGGCCCAGCAAGTTCTCCCGCCCTGAATGCCCAGCGGCTCCCTAGCGGCCAGGGTGGCGGCGGGGAGGCAGGGTGAGTCCGGAGCTCGGGCTCGGGGGTCCCCAATACCCGGCATGGCATTGCCAGGCCGCTTGGGAGGGGTCCCTCGGGGGCCGAGCTAGGGTTCTCGTTAGCCCAAAGGAGGCCGGCAGGCCCAATTGGCCGGCTGTGCGGCGAGGGGATGGGTGAGCCGAGGTGAGGGCGCTGGCGAGCGGGAGCTTAGGCCCAAGCGTTTTGGTGCGGGGGGCCTTCGAAGGTCATCGGGGGCTCGGAGGGCCCTGCCCGTACTCCCTCCCTGAATGACCGGTGGCGCCCCTAGCGTCCCGGGTGGCGGCGGGGCGGCAGGGTGAGTCTGGAGTAGGGCTCAGGGGTCCAAATGCCCCGGCGTGGCGGCGCCTGGCCCCTTGGGAGGGGTCCCTCGGGGGCCGACCTAGGGTTGAGGTTAGCCCAAAGGAGGCCTGGGCCCGATCCGCCGGCTGTGCAGAGAACGGAGGGGCGGGGCGAGGTGAGGGCGCTGGGGAGCGGGAGCGTGAGCCCAAGCGTTTTGGCGTGTCTGGCCTTCGAAGGTCACCGGGGGCTCAGAGGGCCCTGCCCGTTCCCCAGCCCCGAATGAGGACGGTGCCCCTAGCGATCCGGGTCGCAGCGGGGCGGCAGGGTGAGTTCAGCCCTGGTGCTCGGGGGTCCCCAATCACCCGCGTGGCGGCGCCAGGCCCCTTGGGATGGTCCCCTCGGGAGCCGACCTAGGGTTAGGGTTAGCCCCAGGAGGCCGGCAGTCCGATCTGCCGGCTGTGCGGCGAGCGGAGGGGCGGGCTGAGGAGAGGGTGCTGGCGAGCAGGAGCCTAGGCCCAAGCGTTTTGTCACGGGGGGCCTTCAAAGGTCACTGGGGGCTCGGAGGGCCCTGCCCGTTCTCCCGCCCTAAATAACCGGTGGCGCCCCTAGCAGCCCGGGTGGCGGCAGGGCGGCAGGGTAAGTAATGCGCTGGGGCTTGAGGGTCCCCAATCCCCGGCGTGGCATCGCCAGGCCCCTTGGGAGGGGCCCCTCGTGAGCAGACCTAGAGTTAGGGTTAGTTCCCAGGAGGCTGGCAGGCCCAATCCGCTGTCTGTGCCGCGAGAGTGGGGGCGGACCGAGGTGAGGGCGCTTGCTAGCGGAGCGTGGGCCCAAGCGTTTTGGCGTGGGGGGCCTCAAAGGTCGCCAGGGGCTCGGAGGGCCCTGCCCATTCTCCCGCTCTGAATGACTGGTGGCGTCCCTACTGGCCCGGTAGCTGTGGGGCGGAAGGGTGACTCCGGCGCTGAGGCTTGGGGGTCACCAATCCCCGGCGTTGTGGCACCAGGCCTTTGGAAGTGGCCCCTTGGGGTCTGACCTAGGGTTAGTGTTAGCCCCCAGGAAACAGGCAGGCCTGATCCGCTAGCTGTTCATCGAGTGGAGGGGCGGGCCGAGAAGAGGGCGCTGGCGAGTGGGAGCGTGGGCCCAAGCATTTTGGCGCGAGGGGCCTACGAAGGTCGCGGGGGCTCAGAGGGCCCTGCCTGTTCTCCAGCACTGAATGACCGGCGGCGCCCCTAGCGGACTGGGTGGTGGTGGGGTGGCAGGGAGAGTCCAGCACTGGTGCTCGGGGGTCCCCAATCCCCGGCATTGCGATGCCAGGCCCCTTGGGAGGGGCCCCGTGGGGGCAGACCTAGGGTTAGGGTTACACCCAGGGGGCTGACAGGCCCGATCCTACGGCTGTTCGGCGAGCGGAGGGGCGGGCCGAGGTGAGGGCGCTGGCTAGCGGGAGCGTGGGTCAAGTGTTTTGGTGCGGGGGGCCCTTCGAAGGTCGTGGGGGGATCGGAGGACCCTGCCCGTTCTCCCGCACTGAATGACTGGTGGTGCTCCTAGTGGTGCAGGTGGCAGCGGGGCGGCCGGGTGAGTCCGGCACTGGGGTTCAGGGGTCCCCAATCCCCGGCGTTACGACTGCAGGCCCCTTGCTAGGGGCCCCTCGGGGGCCGACATATGGTAAGGGTTAGCCCCCAGGAGGCCCGCAGGCCCGATCCGCCAGCTCTGCGGTGAGTGGAGGGGTGGTCGGAGGTGAGGCCGCTGGCAATCTGGAGAGTGGGCCCAGTCATTTTGGCACGGGGGTCCTTCGAATGTCGCCAGGGGTTCGGACGGCCCTGCCCGTTCTCCCACCCTGAATGACGGGCGGCTCCCCTAAAAGCCCTGGTGGAGGAGGGGCGGTAGGGTGAGTCGGGCGCTGGGACTCAGGGGTTCCCAATCCCCGGCGTTTTGGCGCCATGCCCCTTGGGAGGGGCCCCTCAGGGACTCACCTAGGGTTAGGGTTAGCTCCGAGGAGGCCGGCAGGCTCGATCCGCCGGCTGTGTGGTGAGCAGAGGGGCAGGCCGAGGTGAGGGCGCTTGTGAGCAGGAGCGTGGGCCCAAGCGTTTGGGCGCGGGGGGCCTTCCAATGTGGCCAGAGGCTCTGAGGGCCCTGCCCCTTGTCCCGCCCTGAATGACCGGCAGCGCCCCTAGTGGCCCATGTGGCAGCGGGGCAGCCGGTTTTGTCCAGCGCTGGAGCTCGGGGTTCTCCAATCCCCGGTGTTGCGGCTCTAGGCCCCTTGCTGGGGCCCCTAGGGGACCGACCTATGGTTAGATTTAGCCCCCAGGAGGCCGGAAGCCCGATCCGCCAGCTCTGCGGCAAGCGGAGAGGCGGGCGGAGGTGAGGCCGCTGGCGAGCGGGAGCGTGGGCTCAGGCGTTCTGGGGCGGGGGTCCTTCGAAAGTCGCTGGAGGCTTGGAGGGCCCTGTACGTTCTTCTGCCCTGAATGACCGGCGGCTCCCCTAGCGGCCCGGGTGGAGGAGGGGTGTTAGGGTGACTTGGGCGGTGGGGCTTGGGGGTCCCCAATCCTCGGCATTGGGGCGCCAGGCCCCTTTGGAAGGGCTCTAGGGGGCCGACCAAGGGTTATTGTTAGCCCCCAGGGGGCCAGCAGGCCAGATCCGCCGGCTGTGAGGCGAGCGGAGGGGTGGACCCAGGTGAGGGCGCTTGAGAGCAAGAATGTGGACCCAAGCGTTTTGGCACGGGGGGCCTTCGAAGGTCATCGGGGGTTCGGAGGGCCCAACCCGTCCTCCTGCCCTGAATGACCAGCGGCGCTACTAGCGGCCCGGGGGGGCGGGGCAGCAGGGTGAGCCCGGCAATGGGGCTTGGGGGTCCCCAATCCCCGGCGTTGCGGGGGCAGACCCTTGGTAGTGGCCCCTCGGGGGCCGACCTAAGGTTACAGTTAGCCCTCAGGAGGCCGGCAGGCCCGATGTGCCAGCTGTGCGGCGAGCGGAGGGGAGGGCCGAGGTGAGGGCGCGGGCGAGCGGGAGCTTGGCCGAAGCGTTTTGGCGCGGGAAGCCTTCGAAGGTCGCCGGGGGATCGGAGGACCCTGCCCGTTTTCCCGCCCTGAATGACCTGCGGCGCCCCTGGGGCCCGGGTGGCGGCAGGGCGACAGGGTGAGTCCGTCGCTGGGGTTGGGGGGTTCCCAATCCCCGGTGTTGCGGCACCAGGCCCCTTTGCAGGGGCCCCTCGGAGGCTGACCTAGGGTTATGGTTAGCCCCCAGGAGGCCGCAGGCCCAATCCACCGGCTGTGCGGTGAGCAGAGGGGAGGGCCGAGGTGAGGGCGCTGGCGAGCGGTAGCGTAGGCCCATGAGTTTTGGCGCGGGGGGCCTTCGAAGGTCGCCGGGGCTCCAGAAGCCCTGCCCGTTCTCCCGCACTGAATGTCCGGCGGTGCCCCTAGCGGCTCAGTTGCCGGCGGGGGAGCATGGTGAGTCGGATGCTGGGGCTAACGGTCCGCAAACCCAGGTGTTGCGGTGCCAGGCCCGTTGGGAGGGGCCTCTCGGGGGCCGACGAAGGGATAGGGTTAGCCCCCAGGAGGCTGGCGGGCCCTATCCGCCGGCTGTGCGGCGAGCGGAGGGGCGGGCCGAGGTGAGGGCACTGGCTACCGGGAGAGTGGGCGCAAGCTTTCTGGCGCGGGGGGCCTTCGAAAGAGGCCGGGGGCTCCAAGGGCCCTTCCCGTTCTCCCGCCCTGAATGACAGGTGGTGCCACTAGCGGCCTGTGTGGCGGCGGGGCAGCACGGTGAGTCCAGCACTGTGGCTCGTGGGTCTCCAATGCCCAGCATTGCCGCTCCAGGCACCTTGGGATGAGCCCCTCCGAGGGTGAGCTAGGTTTAGGGTTAGCCCCCAGGAGGCCGGCAGGCCCGATCTGCCAGCTGTGTGGCGAGCGGAGGGGCAGGCCGAGGTGAGGGCGCTGAAGAGCAGGAGCGTGGGCCCAAGCGTTTTGGTGCAGGGGCCTTTGAAGGTCACCAGGGGCTCGGAGGACCCTGCCCGTTCTCCCGCCCTGGATGACCGGCGGTGCCCCTAGAGGCCCGGGTGGCAGCGGGGCGGGAGGGTGAGTCTGGCGCTGGGGCTTGTGGGTCCGGAATCCCGGGCATTGCGGCACCAGGCCCCTTGGGAGGGGCCCCTCGAGGGATCGAGCTAGGGTTAGGTTTAGCCCCCAGGGGACCGTCAGGCCCAATCCGCCGGTTGTGCAGGGAGCGGAGGGTGGGCTGAAGTGATGGTGCTGGCGAGCGGGAGCGTGGGCCCAAGGGTTTTGGCGCGGAGGGCCTTCAAACGGCGCTGGGGGCTCCGAGGGCCCTGTCCGTTGTTCTGCCCTGAATGACCGACAGCTCTCCTACCGGCCCGGGTGGCGGCGGGGCGGCACAGTGCGTCCGGCGCTGGGACTCGGGGGTCACCAATCCCAGGCATTGCAGCGATAGGCCCCTTGGGAGGGGCCCCTTGGGGGCCGACCTAGGGTTCGGGTTAGCCCCCAGGAGGCTGGCAGGCCCGATCCGCCGGCTCTGCCACATGCGGAGGGGCTAGCCGAGGTGAGGGCGCTGGCGAGCGGGAGCATGGCCCCAAGCGTTTTGTCGCGGGGGACCTTCGAAGGTCGCCGGGGGCCCGGGGGGCCCTGCCCGTTCTAACGCCCTGAATGAGGACGGCGCCCCTAGCGGGCCGGGTGGTGAGGAGCGGCAGAGTGTGTCCGGCGGTGGGGTTCGGGTGTCCCCAATCCCCAGCGTGGCGGCGCCAGGCCCCTTGGGAGGGGCTCCTCTGGGGCCGACCTAGGTTTAGGGTTAGCCCAAAGGAGGCCGGCAGGCCCGAGCCGCCGGCTGTGCGGCGAGCAGAGGGGCGGGCCGAGGTGAGGGCGCTGGCGAGGGGGAGCGTGGGCCCAGGGTTTTGGCACAGGGGGCCTTGGATTGTCACTGGGGGCTTGGAGGGCCCTGCCCATTCTCACACACTAAATGACCGGTGGCGCCCCTGTCGGCCAGGGTGGCGGCGTGTCGGCAGGATGAGTCTGGAGCTGGGGCTCAGTGGTCCCCGATCCCCGGCGCGGTGGCTCCAGGCACTTGGGAGGGGTCCCTCGGGGGCCGACATATGGTGAGTGTTAGCCCAAAGGAGGCCGGCGGGCCCAATCCGCCGGCTGTGCAGCGAGCGGAGGGGTGGGCCGACGTTAATGCGCTGGCAAGCGGGAGCGTGGGCCCAAGCGTTTTGGCATGGGGGGCCTTCGAAGCTCACCGGGGGCTCGGAGGGCCCAGCAAGTTCTCCCGCCCTGAATGCCCAGCGGCTCCCTAGCGGCCAGGGTGGCGGCGGGGAGGCAGGGTGAGTCCGGAGCTCGGGCTCGGGGGTCCCCAATACCCGGCATGGCATTGCCAGGCCGCTTGGGAGGGGTCCCTCGGGGGCCGAGCTAGGGTTCTCGTTAGCCCAAAGGAGGCCGGCAGGCCCAATTGGCCGGCTGTGCGGCGAGGGGATGGGTGAGCCGAGGTGAGGGCGCTGGCGAGCGGGAGCTTAGGCCCAAGCGTTTTGGTGCGGGGGGCCTTCGAAGGTCATCGGGGGCTCGGAGGGCCCTGCCCGTACTCCCTCCCTGAATGACCGGTGGCGCCCCTAGCGTCCCGGGTGGCGGCGGGGCGGCAGGGTGAGTCTGGAGTAGGGCTCAGGGGTCCAAATGCCCCGGCGTGGCGGCGCCTGGCCCCTTGGGAGGGGTCCCTCGGGGGCCGACCTAGGGTTGAGGTTAGCCCAAAGGAGGCCTGGGCCCGATCCGCCGGCTGTGCAGAGAACGGAGGGGCGGGGCGAGGTGAGGGCGCTGGGGAGCGGGAGCGTGAGCCCAAGCGTTTTGGCGTGTCTGGCCTTCGAAGGTCACCGGGGGCTCAGAGGGCCCTGCCCGTTCCCCAGCCCCGAATGAGGACGGTGCCCCTAGCGATCCGGGTCGCAGCGGGGCGGCAGGGTGAGTTCAGCCCTGGTGCTCGGGGGTCCCCAATCACCCGCGTGGCGGCGCCAGGCCCCTTGGGATGGTCCCCTCGGGAGCCGACCTAGGGTTAGGGTTAGCCCCAGGAGGCCGGCAGTCCGATCTGCCGGCTGTGCGGCGAGCGGAGGGGCGGGCTGAGGAGAGGGTGCTGGCGAGCAGGAGCCTAGGCCCAAGCGTTTTGTCACGGGGGGCCTTCAAAGGTCACTGGGGGCTCGGAGGGCCCTGCCCGTTCTCCCGCCCTAAATAACCGGTGGCGCCCCTAGCAGCCCGGGTGGCGGCAGGGCGGCAGGGTAAGTAATGCGCTGGGGCTTGAGGGTCCCCAATCCCCGGCGTGGCATCGCCAGGCCCCTTGGGAGGGGCCCCTCGTGAGCAGACCTAGAGTTAGGGTTAGTTCCCAGGAGGCTGGCAGGCCCAATCCGCTGTCTGTGCCGCGAGAGTGGGGGCGGACCGAGGTGAGGGCGCTTGCTAGTGGAGCGTGGGCCCAAGCGTTTTGGCGTGGGGGGCCTCAAAGGTCGCCAGGGGCTCGGAGGGCCCTGCCCATTCTCCCGCTCTGAATGACTGGTGGCGTCCCTACTGGCCCGGTAGCTGTGGGGCGGAAGGGTGACTCCGGCGCTGAGGCTTGGGGGTCACCAATCCCCGGCGTTGTGGCACCAGGCCTTTGGAAGTGGCCCCTTGGGGTCTGACCTAGGGTTAGTGTTAGCCCCCAGGAAACAGGCAGGCCTGATCCGCTAGCTGTTCATCGAGTGGAGGGGCGGGCCGAGAAGAGGGCGCTGGCGAGTGGGAGCGTGGGCCCAAGCATTTTGGCGCGAGGGGCCTACGAAGGTCGCGGGGGCTCAGAGGGCCCTGCCTGTTCTCCAGCACTGAATGACCGGCGGCGCCCCTAGCGGACTGGGTGGTGGTGGGGGTGGCAGGGAGAGTCCAGCACTGGTGCTCGGGGGTCCCCAATCCCCGGCATTGCGATGCCAGGCCCCTTGGGAGGGGCCCCGTGGGGGCAGACCTAGGGTTAGGGTTACACCCAGGGGGCTGACAGGCCCGATCCTACGGCTGTTCGGCGAGCGGAGGGGCGGGCCGAGGTGAGGGCGCTGGCTAGCGGGAGCGTGGGTCAAGTGTTTTGGTGCGGGGGGCCCTTCGAAGGTCGTGGGGGGATCGGAGGACCCTGCCCGTTCTCCCGCACTGAATGACTGGTGGTGCTCCTAGTGGTGCAGGTGGCAGCGGGGCGGCCGGGTGAGTCCGGCACTGGGGTTCAGGGGTCCCCAATCCCCGGCGTTACGACTGCAGGCCCCTTGCTAGGGGCCCCTCGGGGGCCGACATATGGTAAGGGTTAGCCCCCAGGAGGCCCGCAGGCCCGATCCGCCAGCTCTGCGGTGAGTGGAGGGGTGGTCGGAGGTGAGGCCGCTGGCAATCTGGAGAGTGGGCCCAGTCATTTTGGCACGGGGGTCCTTCGAATGTCGCCAGGGGTTCGGACGGCCCTGCCCGTTCTCCCACCCTGAATGACGGGCGGCTCCCCTAAAAGCCCTGGTGGAGGAGGGGCGGTAGGGTGAGTCGGGCGCTGGGACTCAGGGGTTCCCAATCCCCGGCGTTTTGGCGCCATGCCCCTTGGGAGGGGCCCCTCAGGGACTCACCTAGGGTTAGGGTTAGCTCCGAGGAGGCCGGCAGGCTCGATCCGCCGGCTGTGTGGTGAGCAGAGGGGCAGGCCGAGGTGAGGGCGCTTGTGAGCAGGAGCGTGGGCCCAAGCGTTTGGGCGCGGGGGGCCTTCCAATGTGGCCAGAGGCTCTGAGGGCCCTGCCCCTTGTCCCGCCCTGAATGACCGGCAGCGCCCCTAGTGGCCCATGTGGCAGCGGGGCAGCCGGTTGTGTCCAGCGCTGGAGCTCGGGGTTCTCCAATCCCCGGTGTTGCGGCTCTAGGCCCCTTGCTGGGGCCCCTAGGGGACCGACCTATGGTTAGATTTAGCCCCCAGGAGGCCGGAAGCCCGATCCGCCAGCTCTGCGGCAAGCGGAGAGGCGGGCGGAGGTGAGGCCGCTGGCGAGCGGGAGCGTGGGCTCAGGCGTTCTGGGGCGGGGGTCCTTCGAAAGTCGCTGGAGGCTTGGAGGGCCCTGTACGTTCTTCTGCCCTGAATGACCGGCGGCTCCCCTAGCGGCCCGGGTGGAGGAGGGGTGTTAGGGTGACTTGGGCGGTGGGGCTTGGGGGTCCCCAATCCTCGGCGTTGGGGCGCCAGGCCCCTTTGGAAGGGCTCTAGGGGGCCGACCAAGGGTTATTGTTAGCCCCCAGGGGGCCAGCAGGCCAGATCCGCCGGCTGTGAGGCGAGCGGAGGGGTGGACCCAGGTGAGGGCGCTTGAGAGCAAGAATGTGGACCCAAGCGTTTTGGCACGGGGGGCCTTCGAAGGTCATCGGGGGTTCGGAGGGCCCAACCCGTCCTCCTGCCCTGAATGACCAGCGGCGCTACTAGCGGCCCGGGGGGGCGGGGCAGCAGGGTGAGCCCGGCAATGGGGCTTGGGGGTCCCCAATCCCCGGCGTTGCGGGGGCAGACCCTTGGTAGTGGCCCCTCGGGGGCCGACCTAAGGTTACAGTTAGCCCTCAGGAGGCCGGCAGGCCCGATGTGCCAGCTGTGCGGCGAGCGGAGGGGAGGGCCGAGGTGAGGGCGCGGGCGAGCGGGAGCTTGGCCGAAGCGTTTTGGCGCGGGAAGCCTTCGAAGGTCGCCGGGGGATCGGAGGACCCTGCCCGTTTTCCCGCCCTGAATGACCTGCGGCGCCCCTGGGGCCCGGGTGGCGGCAGGGCGACAGGGTGAGTCCGTCGCTGGGGTTGGGGGGTTCCCAATCCCCGGTGTTGCGGCACCAGGCCCCTTTGCAGGGGCCCCTCGGAGGCTGACCTAGGGTTATGGTTAGCCCCCAGGAGGCCGCAGGCCCAATCCACCGGCTGTGCGGTGAGCAGAGGGGAGGGCCGAGGTGAGGGCGCTGGCGAGCGGTAGCGTAGGCCCATGAGTTTTGGCGCGGGGGGCCTTCGAAGGTCGCCGGGGCTCCAGAAGCCCTGCCCGTTCTCCCGCACTGAATGTCCGGCGGTGCCCCTAGCGGCTCAGTTGCCGGCGGGGGAGCATGGTGAGTCGGATGCTGGGGCTAACGGTCCGCAAACCCAGGTGTTGCGGTGCCAGGCCCGTTGGGAGGGGCCTCTCGGGGGCCGACGAAGGGATAGGGTTAGCCCCCAGGAGGCTGGCGGGCCCTATCCGCCGGCTGTGCGGCGAGCGGAGGGGCGGGCCGAGGTGAGGGCACTGGCTACCGGGAGAGTGGGCGCAAGCTTTCTGGCGCGGGGGGCCTTCGAAAGAGGCCGGGGGCTCCAAGGGCCCTTCCCGTTCTCCCGCCCTGAATGACAGGTGGTGCCACTAGCGGCCTGTGTGGCGGCGGGGCAGCACGGTGAGTCCAGCACTGTGGCTCGTGGGTCTCCAATGCCCAGCATTGCCGCTCCAGGCACCTTGGGATGAGCCCCTCCGAGGGTGAGCTAGGGTTAGGGTTAGCCCCCAGGAGGCCGGCAGGCCCGATCTGCCAGCTGTGTGGCGAGCGGAGGGGCAGGCCGAGGTGAGGGCGCTGAAGAGCAGGAGCGTGGGCCCAAGCGTTTTGGTGCAGGGGCCTTTGAAGGTCACCAGGGGCTCGGAGGACCCTGCCCGTTCTCCCGCCCTGGATGACCGGCGGTGCCCCTAGAGGCCCGGGTGGCAGCGGGGCGGGAGGGTGAGTCTGGCGCTGGGGCTTGTGGGTCCGGAATCCCGGGCATTGCGGCACCAGGCCCCTTGGGAGGGGCCCCTCGAGGGATCGAGCTAGGGTTAGGTTTAGCCCCCAGGGGACCGTCAGGCCCAATCCGCCGGTTGTGCAGGGAGCGGAGGGTGGGCTGAAGTGATGGTGCTGGCGAGCGGGAGCGTGGGCCCAAGGGTTTTGGCGCGGAGGGCCTTCAAACGGCGCTGGGGGCTCCGAGGGCCCTGTCCGTTGTTCTGCCCTGAATGACCGACAGCTCTCCTACCGGCCCGGGTGGCGGCGGGGCGGCACAGTGCGTCCGGCGCTGGGACTCGGGGGTCACCAATCCCAGGCATTGCAGCGATAGGCCCCTTGGGAGGGGCCCCTTGGGGGCCGACCTAGGGTTCGGGTTAGCCCCCAGGAGGCTGGCAGGCCCGATCCGCCGGCTCTGCCACATGCGGAGGGGCTAGCCGAGGTGAGGGCGCTGGCGAGCGGGAGCATGGCCCCAAGCGTTTTGTCGCGGGGGACCTTCGAAGGTCGCCGGGGGCCCGGGGGGCCCTGCCCGTTCTAACGCCCTGAATGAGGACGGCGCCCCTAGCGGGCCGGGTGGTGAGGAGCGGCAGAGTGTGTCCGGCGGTGGGGTTCGGGTGTCCCCAATCCCCAGCGTGGCGGCGCCAGGCCCCTTGGGAGGGGCTCCTCTGGGGCCGACCTAGGTTTAGGGTTAGCCCAAAGGAGGCCGGCAGGCCCGAGCCGCCGGCTGTGCGGCGAGCAGAGGGGCGGGCCGAGGTGAGGGCGCTGGCGAGGGGGAGCGTGGGCCCAGGGTTTTGGCACAGGGGGCCTTGGATTGTCACTGGGGGCTTGGAGGGCCCTGCCCATTCTCACACACTAAATGACCGGTGGCGCCCCTGTCGGCCAGGGTGGCGGCGTGTCTGCAGGATGAGTCTGGAGCTGGGGCTCAGTGGTCCCCGATCCCCGGCGCGGTGGCTCCAGGCACTTGGGAGGGGTCCCTCGGGGGCCGACATATGGTGAGTGTTAGCCCAAAGGAGGCCGGCGGGCCCAATCCGCCGGCTGTGCAGCGAGCGGAGGGGTGGGCCGACGTTAATGCGCTGGCAAGCGGGAGCGTGGGCCCAAGCGTTTTGGCATGGGGGGCCTTCGAAGCTCACCGGGGGCTCGGAGGGCCCAGCAAGTTCTCCCGCCCTGAATGCCCAGCGGCTCCCTAGCGGCCAGGGTGGCGGCGGGGAGGCAGGGTGAGTCCGGAGCTCGGGCTCGGGGGTCCCCAATACCCGGCATGGCATTGCCAGGCCGCTTGGGAGGGGTCCCTCGGGGGCCGAGCTAGGGTTCTCGTTAGCCCAAAGGAGGCCGGCAGGCCCAATTGGCCGGCTGTGCGGCGAGGGGATGGGTGAGCCGAGGTGAGGGCGCTGGCGAGCGGGAGCTTAGGCCCAAGCGTTTTGGTGCGGGGGGCCTTCGAAGGTCATCGGGGGCTCGGAGGGCCCTGCCCGTACTCCCTCCCTGAATGACCGGTGGCGCCCCTAGCGTCCCGGGTGGCGGCGGGGCGGCAGGGTGAGTCTGGAGTAGGGCTCAGGGGTCCAAATGCCCCGGCGTGGCGGCGCCTGGCCCCTTGGGAGGGGTCCCTCGGGGGCCGACCTAGGGTTGAGGTTAGCCCAAAGGAGGCCTGGGCCCGATCCGCCGGCTGTGCAGAGAACGGAGGGGCGGGGCGAGGTGAGGGCGCTGGGGAGCGGGAGCGTGAGCCCAAGCGTTTTGGCGTGTCTGGCCTTCGAAGGTCACCGGGGGCTCAGAGGGCCCTGCCCGTTCCCCAGCCCCGAATGAGGACGGTGCCCCTAGCGATCCGGGTCGCAGCGGGGCGGCAGGGTGAGTTCAGCCCTGGTGCTCGGGGGTCCCCAATCACCCGCGTGGCGGCGCCAGGCCCCTTGGGATGGTCCCCTCGGGAGCCGACCTAGGGTTAGGGTTAGCCCCAGGAGGCCGGCAGTCCGATCTGCCGGCTGTGCGGCGAGCGGAGGGGCGGGCTGAGGAGAGGGTGCTGGCGAGCAGGAGCCTAGGCCCAAGCGTTTTGTCACGGGGGGCCTTCAAAGGTCACTGGGGGCTCGGAGGGCCCTGCCCGTTCTCCCGCCCTAAATAACCGGTGGCGCCCCTAGCAGCCCGGGTGGCGGCAGGGCGGCAGGGTAAGTAATGCGCTGGGGCTTGAGGGTCCCCAATCCCCGGCGTGGCAT
Organism: Ursus americanus; assembly: GCF_024610735.1. Lineage (NCBI taxonomy): Eukaryota > Metazoa > Chordata > Mammalia > Carnivora > Ursidae > Ursus > Ursus americanus. Next base: position 2,059,242 of record NW_028273625.1, read on the forward strand.
CGCCAGGCCCCTTGGGAGGGGCCCCTCGTGAGCAGACCTAGAGTTAGGGTTAGTTCCCAGGAGGCTGGCAGGCCCAATCCGCTGTCTGTGCCGCGAGAGTGGGGGCGGACCGAGGTGAGGGCGCTTGCTAGCGGAGCGTGGGCCCAAGCGTTTTGGCGTGGGGGGCCTCAAAGGTCGCCAGGGGCTCGGAGGGCCCTGCCCATTCTCCCGCTCTGAATGACTGGTGGCGTCCCTACTGGCCCGGTAGCTGTGGGGCGGAAGGGTGACTCCGGCGCTGAGGCTTGGGGGTCACCAATCCCCGGCGTTGTGGCACCAGGCCTTTGGAAGTGGCCCCTTGGGGTCTGACCTAGGGTTAGTGTTAGCCCCCAGGAAACAGGCAGGCCTGATCCGCTAGCTGTTCATCGAGTGGAGGGGCGGGCCGAGAAGAGGGCGCTGGCGAGTGGGAGCGTGGGCCCAAGCATTTTGGCGCGAGGGGCCTACGAAGGTCGCGGGGGCTCAGAGGGCCCTGCCTGTTCTCCAGCACTGAATGACCGGCGGTGCCCCTAGCGGACTGGGTGGTGGTGGGGTGGCAGGGAGAGTCCAGCACTGGTGCTCGGGGGTCCCCAATCCCCGGCATTGCGATGCCAGGCCCCTTGGGAGGGGCCCCGTGGGGGCAGACCTAGGGTTAGGGTTACACCCAGGGGGCTGACAGGCCCGATCCTACGGCTGTTCGGCGAGCGGAGGGGCGGGCCGAGGTGAGGGCGCTGGCTAGCGGGAGCGTGGGTCAAGTGTTTTGGTGCGGGGGGCCCTTCGAAGGTCGTGGGGGGATCGGAGGACCCTGCCCGTTCTCCCGCACTGAATGACTGGTGGTGCTCCTAGTGGTGCAGGTGGCAGCGGGGCGGCCGGGTGAGTCCGGCACTGGGGTTCAGGGGTCCCCAATCCCCGGCGTTACGACTGCAGGCCCCTTGCTAGGGGCCCCTCGGGGGCCGACATATGGTAAGGGTTAGCCCCCAGGAGGCCCGCAGGCCCGATCCGCCAGCTCTGCGGTGAGTGGAGGGGTGGTCGGAGGTGAGGCCGCTGGCAATCTGGAGAGTGGGCCCAGTCATTTTGGCACGGGGGTCCTTCGAATGTCGCCAGGGGTTCGGACGGCCCTGCCCGTTCTCCCACCCTGAATGACGGGCGGCTCCCCTAAAAGCCCTGGTGGAGGAGGGGCGGTAGGGTGAGTCGGGCGCTGGGACTCAGGGGTTCCCAATCCCCGGCGTTTTGGCGCCATGCCCCTTGGGAGGGGCCCCTCAGGGACTCACCTAGGGTTAGGGTTAGCTCCGAGGAGGCCGGCAGGCTCGATCCGCCGGCTGTGTGGTGAGCAGAGGGGCAGGCCGAGGTGAGGGCGCTTGTGAGCAGGAGCGTGGGCCCAAGCGTTTGGGCGCGGGGGGCCTTCCAATGTGGCCAGAGGCTCTGAGGGCCCTGCCCCTTGTCCCGCCCTGAATGACCGGCAGCGCCCCTAGTGGCCCATGTGGCAGCGGGGCAGCCGGTTTTGTCCAGCGCTGGAGCTCGGGGTTCTCCAATCCCCGGTGTTGCGGCTCTAGGCCCCTTGCTGGGGCCCCTAGGGGACTGACCTATGGTTAGATTTAGCCCCCAGGAGGCCGGAAGCCCGATCCGCCAGCTCTGCGGCAAGCGGAGAGGCGGGCGGAGGTGAGGCCGCTGGCGAGCGGGAGCGTGGGCTCAGGCGTTCTGGGGCGGGGGTCCTTCGAAAGTCGCTGGAGGCTTGGAGGGCCCTGTACGTTCTTCTGCCCTGAATGACCGGCGGCTCCCCTAGCGGCCCGGGTGGAGGAGGGGTGTTAGGGTGACTTGGGCGGTGGGGCTTGGGGGTCCCCAATCCTCGGCGTTGGGGCGCCAGGCCCCTTTGGAAGGGCTCTAGGGGGCCGACCAAGGGTTATTGTTAGCCCCCAGGGGGCCAGCAGGCCAGATCCGCCGGCTGTGAGGCGAGCGGAGGGGTGGACCCAGGTGAGGGCGCTTGAGAGCAAGAATGTGGACCCAAGCGTTTTGGCACGGGGGGCCTTCGAAGGTCATCGGGGGTTCGGAGGGCCCAACCCGTCCTCCTGCCCTGAATGACCAGCGGCGCTACTAGCGGCCCGGGGGGGCGGGGCAGCAGGGTGAGCCCGGCAATGGGGCTTGGGGGTCCCCAATCCCCGGCGTTGCGGGGGCAGACCCTTGGTAGTGGCCCCTCGGGGGCCGACCTAAGGTTACAGTTAGCCCTCAGGAGGCCGGCAGGCCCGATGTGCCAGCTGTGCGGCGAGCGGAGGGGAGGGCCGAGGTGAGGGCGCGGGCGAGCGGGAGCTTGGCCGAAGCGTTTTGGCGCGGGAAGCCTTCGAAGGTCGCCGGGGGATCGGAGGACCCTGCCCGTTTTCCCGCCCTGAATGACCTGCGGCGCCCCTGGGGCCCGGGTGGCGGCAGGGCGACAGGGTGAGTCCGTCGCTGGGGTTGGGGGGTTCCCAATCCCCGGTGTTGCGGCACCAGGCCCCTTTGCAGGGGCCCCTCGGAGGCTGACCTAGGGTTATGGTTAGCCCCCAGGAGGCCGCAGGCCCAATCCACCGGCTGTGCGGTGAGCAGAGGGGAGGGCCGAGGTGAGGGCGCTGGCGAGCGGTAGCGTAGGCCCATGAGTTTTGGCGCGGGGGGGCCTTCGAAGGTCGCCGGGGCTCCAGAAGCCCTGCCCGTTCTCCCGCACTGAATGTCCGGCGGTGCCCCTAGCGGCTCAGTTGCCGGCGGGGGAGCATGGTGAGTCGGATGCTGGGGCTAACGGTCCGCAAACCCAGGTGTTGCGGTGCCAGGCCCGTTGGGAGGGGCCTCTCGGGGGCCGACGAAGGGATAGGGTTAGCCCCCAGGAGGCTGGCGGGCCCTATCCGCCGGCTGTGCGGCGAGCGGAGGGGCGGGCCGAGGTGAGGGCACTGGCTACCGGGAGAGTGGGCGCAAGCTTTCTGGCGCGGGGGGCCTTCGAAAGAGGCCGGGGGCTCCAAGGGCCCTTCCCGTTCTCCCGCCCTGAATGACAGGTGGTGCCACTAGCGGCCTGTGTGGCGGCGGGGCAGCACGGTGAGTCCAGCACTGTGGCTCGTGGGTCTCCAATGCCCAGCATTGCCGCTCCAGGCACCTTGGGATGAGCCCCTCCGAGGGTGAGCTAGGGTTAGGGTTAGCCCCCAGGAGGCCGGCAGGCCCGATCTGCCAGCTGTGTGGCGAGCGGAGGGGCAGGCCGAGGTGAGGGCGCTGAAGAGCAGGAGCGTGGGCCCAAGCGTTTTGGTGCAGGGGCCTTTGAAGGTCACCAGGGGCTCGGAGGACCCTGCCCGTTCTCCCGCCCTGGATGACCGGCGGTGCCCCTAGAGGCCCGGGTGGCAGCGGGGCGGGAGGGTGAGTCTGGCGCTGGGGCTTGTGGGTCCGGAATCCCGGGCATTGCGGCACCAGGCCCCTTGGGAGGGGCCCCTCGAGGGATCGAGCTAGGGTTAGGTTTAGCCCCCAGGGGACCGTCAGGCCCAATCCGCCGGTTGTGCAGGGAGCGGAGGGTGGGCTGAAGTGATGGTGCTGGCGAGCGGGAGCGTGGGCCCAAGGGTTTTGGCGCGGAGGGCCTTCAAACGGCGCTGGGGGCTCCGAGGGCCCTGTCCGTTGTTCTGCCCTGAATGACCGACAGCTCTCCTACCGGCCCGGGTGGCGGCGGGGCGGCACAGTGCGTCCGGCGCTGGGACTCGGGGGTCACCAATCCCAGGCATTGCAGCGATAGGCCCCTTGGGAGGGGCCCCTTGGGGGCCGACCTAGGGTTCGGGTTAGCCCCCAGGAGGCTGGCAGGCCCGATCCGCCGGCTCTGCCACATGCGGAGGGGCTAGCCGAGGTGAGGGCGCTGGCGAGCGGGAGCATGGCCCCAAGCGTTTTGTCGCGGGGGACCTTCGAAGGTCGCCGGGGGCCCGGGGGGCCCTGCCCGTTCTAACGCCCTGAATGAGGACGGCGCCCCTAGCGGGCCGGGTGGTGAGGAGCGGCAGAGTGTGTCCGGCGGTGGGGTTCGGGTGTCCCCAATCCCCAGCGTGGCGGCGCCAGGCCCCTTGGGAGGGGCTCCTCTGGGGCCGACCTAGGTTTAGGGTTAGCCCAAAGGAGGCCGGCAGGCCCGAGCCGCCGGCTGTGCGGCGAGCAGAGGGGCGGGCCGAGGTGAGGGCGCTGGCGAGGGGGAGCGTGGGCCCAGGGTTTTGGCACAGGGGGCCTTGGATTGTCACTGGGGGCTTGGAGGGCCCTGCCCATTCTCACACACTAAATGACCGGTGGCGCCCCTGTCGGCCAGGGTGGCGGCGTGTCGGCAGGATGAGTCTGGAGCTGGGGCTCAGTGGTCCCCGATCCCCGGCGCGGTGGCTCCAGGCACTTGGGAGGGGTCCCTCGGGGGCCGACATATGGTGAGTGTTAGCCCAAAGGAGGCCGGCGGGCCCAATCCGCCGGCTGTGCAGCGAGCGGAGGGGTGGGCCGACGTTAATGCGCTGGCAAGCGGGAGCGTGGGCCCAAGCGTTTTGGCATGGGGGGCCTTCGAAGCTCACCGGGGGCTCGGAGGGCCCAGCAAGTTCTCCCGCCCTGAATGCCCAGCGGCTCCCTAGCGGCCAGGGTGGCGGCGGGGAGGCAGGGTGAGTCCGGAGCTCGGGCTCGGGGGTCCCCAATACCCGGCATGGCATTGCCAGGCCGCTTGGGAGGGGTCCCTCGGGGGCCGAGCTAGGGTTCTCGTTAGCCCAAAGGAGGCCGGCAGGCCCAATTGGCCGGCTGTGCGGCGAGGGGATGGGTGAGCCGAGGTGAGGGCGCTGGCGAGCGGGAGCTTAGGCCCAAGCGTTTTGGTGCGGGGGGCCTTCGAAGGTCATCGGGGGCTCGGAGGGCCCTGCCCGTACTCCCTCCCTGAATGACCGGTGGCGCCCCTAGCGTCCCGGGTGGCGGCGGGGCGGCAGGGTGAGTCTGGAGTAGGGCTCAGGGGTCCAAATGCCCCGGCGTGGCGGCGCCTGGCCCCTTGGGAGGGGTCCCTCGGGGGCCGACCTAGGGTTGAGGTTAGCCCAAAGGAGGCCTGGGCCCGATCCGCCGGCTGTGCAGAGAACGGAGGGGCGGGGCGAGGTGAGGGCGCTGGGGAGCGGGAGCGTGAGCCCAAGCGTTTTGGCGTGTCTGGCCTTCGAAGGTCACCGGGGGCTCAGAGGGCCCTGCCCGTTCCCCAGCCCCGAATGAGGACGGTGCCCCTAGCGATCCGGGTCGCAGCGGGGCGGCAGGGTGAGTTCAGCCCTGGTGCTCGGGGGTCCCCAATCACCCGCGTGGCGGCGCCAGGCCCCTTGGGATGGTCCCCTCGGGAGCCGACCTAGGGTTAGGGTTAGCCCCAGGAGGCCGGCAGTCCGATCTGCCGGCTGTGCGGCGAGCGGAGGGGCGGGCTGAGGAGAGGGTGCCGGCGAGCAGGAGCCTAGGCCCAAGCGTTTTGTCACGGGGGGCCTTCAAAGGTCACTGGGGGCTCGGAGGGCCCTGCCCGTTCTCCCGCCCTAAATAACCGGTGGCGCCCCTAGCAGCCCGGGTGGCGGCAGGGCGGCAGGGTAAGTAATGCGCTGGGGCTTGAGGGTCCCCAATCCCCGGCGTGGCATCGCCAGGCCCCTTGGGAGGGGCCCCTCGTGAGCAGACCTAGAGTTAGGGTTAGTTCCCAGGAGGCTGGCAGGCCCAATCCGCTGTCTGTGCCGCGAGAGTGGGGGCGGACCGAGGTGAGGGCGCTTGCTAGCGGAGCGTGGGCCCAAGCGTTTTGGCGTGGGGGGCCTCAAAGGTCGCCAGGGGCTCGGAGGGCCCTGCCCATTCTCCCGCTCTGAATGACTGGTGGCGTCCCTACTGGCCCGGTAGCTGTGGGGCGGAAGGGTGACTCCGGCGCTGAGGCTTGGGGGTCACCAATCCCCGGCGTTGTGGCACCAGGCCTTTGGAAGTGGCCCCTTGGGGTCTGACCTAGGGTTAGTGTTAGCCCCCAGGAAACAGGCAGGCCTGATCCGCTAGCTGTTCATCGAGTGGAGGGGCGGGCCGAGAAGAGGGCGCTGGCGAGTGGGAGCGTGGGCCCAAGCATTTTGGCGCGAGGGGCCTACGAAGGTCGCGGGGGCTCAGAGGGCCCTGCCTGTTCTCCAGCACTGAATGACCGGCGGTGCCCCTAGCGGACTGGGTGGTGGTGGGGTGGCAGGGAGAGTCCAGCACTGGTGCTCGGGGGTCCCCAATCCCCGGCATTGCGATGCCAGGCCCCTTGGGAGGGGCCCCGTGGGGGCAGACCTAGGGTTAGGGTTACACCCAGGGGGCTGACAGGCCCGATCCTACGGCTGTTCGGCGAGCGGAGGGGCGGGCCGAGGTGAGGGCGCTGGCTAGCGGGAGCGTGGGTCAAGTGTTTTGGTGCGGGGGGCCCTTCGAAGGTCGTGGGGGGATCGGAGGACCCTGCCCGTTCTCCCGCACTGAATGACTGGTGGTGCTCCTAGTGGTGCAGGTGGCAGCGGGGCGGCCGGGTGAGTCCGGCACTGGGGTTCAGGGGTCCCCAATCCCCGGCGTTACGACTGCAGGCCCCTTGCTAGGGGCCCCTCGGGGGCCGACATATGGTAAGGGTTAGCCCCCAGGAGGCCCGCAGGCCCGATCCGCCAGCTCTGCGGTGAGTGGAGGGGTGGTCGGAGGTGAGGCCGCTGGCAATCTGGAGAGTGGGCCCAGTCATTTTGGCACGGGGGTCCTTCGAATGTCGCCAGGGGTTCGGACGGCCCTGCCCGTTCTCCCACCCTGAATGACGGGCGGCTCCCCTAAAAGCCCTGGTGGAGGAGGGGCGGTAGGGTGAGTCGGGCGCTGGGACTCAGGGGTTCCCAATCCCCGGCGTTTTGGCGCCATGCCCCTTGGGAGGGGCCCCTCAGGGACTCACCTAGGGTTAGGGTTAGCTCCGAGGAGGCCGGCAGGCTCGATCCGCCGGCTGTGTGGTGAGCAGAGGGGCAGGCCGAGGTGAGGGCGCTTGTGAGCAGGAGCGTGGGCCCAAGCGTTTTGGCGCGGGGGGCCTTCCAGTGTGGCCAGAGGCTCTGAGGGCCCTGCCCCTTGTCCCGCCCTGAATGACCGGCAGCGCCCCTAGTGGCCCATGTGGCAGCGGGGCAGCCGGTTGTGTCCAGCGCTGGAGCTCGGGGTTCTCCAATCCCCGGTGTTGCGGCTCTAGGCCCCTTGCTGGGGCCCCTAGGGGACCGACCTATGGTTAGATTTAGCCCCCAGGAGGCCGGAAGCCCGATCCGCCAGCTCTGCGGCAAGCGGAGAGGCGGGCGGAGGTGAGGCCGCTGGCGAGCGGGAGCGTGGGCTCAGGCGTTCTGGGGCGGGGGTCCTTCGAAAGTCGCTGGAGGCTTGGAGGGCCCTGTACGTTCTTCTGCCCTGAATGACCGGCGGCTCCCCTAGCGGCCCGGGTGGAGGAGGGGTGTTAGGGTGACTTGGGCGGTGGGGCTTGGGGGTCCCCAATCCTCGGCGTTGGGGCACCAGGCCCCTTTGGAAGGGCTCTAGGGGGCCGACCAAGGGTTATTGTTAGCCCCCAGGGGGCCAGCAGGCCAGATCCGCCGGCTGTGAGGCGAGCGGAGGGGTGGACCCAGGTGAGGGCGCTTGAGAGCAAGAATGTGGACCCAAGCGTTTTGGCACGGGGGGCCTTCGAAGGTCATCGGGGGTTCGGAGGGCCCAACCCGTCCTCCTGCCCTGAATGACCAGCGGCGCTACTAGCGGCCCGGGGGGGCGGGGCAGCAGGGTGAGCCCGGCAATGGGGCTTGGGGGTCCCCAATCCCCGGCGTTGCGGGGGCAGACCCTTGGTAGTGGCCCCTCGGGGGCCGACCTAAGGTTACAGTTAGCCCCCAGGAGGCCGGCAGGCCCGATGTGCCAGCTGTGCGGCGAGCGGAGGGGAGGGCCGAGGTGAGGGCGCGGGCGAGCGGGAGCTTGGCCGAAGCGTTTTGGCGCGGGAAGCCTTCGAAGGTCGCCGGGGGATCGGAGGACCCTGCCCGTTTTCCCGCCCTGAATGACCTGCGGCGCCCCTGGGGCCCGGGTGGCGGCAGGGCGACAGGGTGAGTCCGTCGCTGGGGTTGGGGGGTTCCCAATCCCCGGTGTTGCGGCACCAGGCCCCTTTGCAGGGGCCCCTCGGAGGCTGACCTAGGGTTATGGTTAGCCCCCAGGAGGCCGCAGGCCCAATCCACCGGCTGTGCGGTGAGCAGAGGGGAGGGCCGAGGTGAGGGCGCTGGCGAGCGGTAGCGTAGGCCCATGAGTTTTGGCGCGGGGGGCCTTCGAAGGTCGCCGGGGCTCCAGAAGCCCTGCCCGTTCTCCCGCACTGAATGTCCGGCGGTGCCCCTAGCGGCTCAGTTGCCGGCGGGGGAGCATGGTGAGTCGGATGCTGGGGCTAGCGGTCCGCAAACCCAGGTGTTGCGGTGCCAGGCCCGTTGGGAGGGGCCTCTCGGGGGCCGACGAAGGGATAGGGTTAGCCCCCAGGAGGCTGGCGGGCCCTATCCGCCGGCTGTGCGGCGAGCGGAGGGGCGGGCCGAGGTGAGGGCACTGGCTACCGGGAGAGTGGGCGCAAGCTTTCTGGCGTGGGGGGCCTTCGAAAGAGGCCGGGGGCTCCAAGGGCCCTTCCCGTTCTCCCGCCCTGAATGACCGGTGGTGCCACTAGCGGCCTGTGTGGCGGCGGGGCAGCACGGTGAGTCCAGCACTGTGGCTCGTGGGTCTCCAATGCCCAGCATTGCCGCTCCAGGCACCTTGGGATGAGCCCCTCCGAGGGTGAGCTAGGGTTAGGGTTAGCCCCCAGGAGGCCGGCAGGCCCGATCTGCCAGCTGTGTGGCGAGCGGAGGGGCAGGCCGAGGTGAGGGCGCTGAAGAGCAGGAGCGTGGGCCCAAGCGTTTTGGTGCAGGGGCCTTTGAAGGTCACCAGGGGCTCGGAGGACCCTGCCCGTTCTCCCGCCCTGGATGACCGGTGGTGCCCCTAGAGGCCCGGGTGGCAGTGGGGCGGGAGGGTGAGTCTGGCGCTGGGGCTTGTGGGTCCGGAATCCCGGGCATTGCGGCACCAGGCCCCTTGGGAGGGGCCCCTCGAGGGATCGAGCTAGGGTTAGGTTTAGCCCCCAGGGGAACGTCAGGCCCAATCCGCCGGTTGTGCAGGGAGCGGAGGGTGGGCTGAAGTGATGGTGCTGGCGAGCGGGAGCGTGGGCCCAAGGGTTTTGGCGCGGAGGGCCTTCAAACGGCGCTGGGGGCTCCGAGGGCCCTGTCCGTTGTTCTGCCCTGAATGACCGACAGCTCTCCTACCGGCCCGGGTGGCGGCGGGGCGGCACAGTGCGTCCGGCGCTGGGACTCGGGGGTCACCAATCCCAGGCATTGCAGCGATAGGCCCCTTGGGAGGGGCCCCTTGGGGGCCGACCTAGGGTTCGGGTTAGCCCCCAGGAGGCTGGCAGGCCCGATCCGCCGGCTCTGTCACATGCGGAGGGGCTAGCCGAGGTGAGGGCGCTGGCGAGCGGGAGCATGGCCCCAAGCGTTTTGTCGCGGGGGACCTTCGAAGGTCGCCGGGGGCCCGGGGGGCCCTGCCCGTTCTAACGCCCTGAATGAGGACGGCGCCCCTAGCGGGCCGGGTGGTGAGGAGCGGCAGAGTGTGTCCGGCGGTGGGGTTCGGGTGTCCCCAATCCCCAGCGTGGCGGCGCCAGGCCCCTTGGGAGGGGCTCCTCTGGGGCCGACCTAGGTTTAGGGTTAGCCCAAAGGAGGCCGGCAGGCCCGAGCCGCCGGCTGTGCGGCGAGCAGAGGGGCGGGCCGAGGTGAGGGCGCTGGCGAGGGGGAGCGTGGGCCCAGGGTTTTGGCACAGGGGGCCTTGGATTGTCACTGGGGGCTTGGAGGGCCCTGCCCATTCTCACACACTAAATGACCGGTGGCGCCCCTGTCGGCCAGGGTGGCGGCGTGTCGGCAGGATGAGTCTGGAGCTGGGGCTCAGTGGTCCCCGATCCCCGGCGCGGTGGCTCCAGGCACTTGGGAGGGGTCCCTCGGGGGCCGACATATGGTGAGTGTTAGCCCAAAGGAGGCCGGCGGGCCCAATCCGCCGGCTGTGCAGCGAGCGGAGGGGTGGGCCGACGTTAATGCGCTGGCAAGCGGGAGCGTGGGCCCAAGCGTTTTGGCATGGGGGGCCTTCGAAGCTCACCGGGGGCTCGGAGGGCCCAGCAAGTTCTCCCGCCCTGAATGCCCAGCGGCTCCCTAGCGGCCAGGGTGGCGGCGGGGAGGCAGGGTGAGTCCGGAGCTCGGGCTCGGGGGTCCCCAATACCCGGCATGGCATTGCCAGGCCGCTTGGGAGGGGTCCCTCGGGGGCCGAGCTAGGGTTCTCGTTAGCCCAAAGGAGGCCGGCAGGCCCAATTGGCCGGCTGTGCGGCGAGGGGATGGGTGAGCCGAGGTGAGGGCGCTGGCGAGCGGGAGCTTAGGCCCAAGCGTTTTGGTGCGGGGGGCCTTCGAAGGTCATCGGGGGCTCGGAGGGCCCTGCCCGTACTCCCTCCCTGAATGACCGGTGGCGCCCCTAGCGTCCCGGGTGGCGGCGGGGCGGCAGGGTGAGTCTGGAGTAGGGCTCAGGGGTCCAAATGCCCCGGCGTGGCGGCGCCTGGCCCCTTGGGAGGGGTCCCTCGGGGGCCGACCTAGGGTTGAGGTTAGCCCAAAGGAGGCCTGGGCCCGATCCGCCGGCTGTGCAGAGAACGGAGGGGCGGGGCGAGGTGAGGGCGCTGGGGAGCGGGAGCGTGAGCCCAAGCGTTTTGGCGTGTCTGGCCTTCGAAGGTCACCGGGGGCTCAGAGGGCCCTGCCCGTTCCCCAGCCCCGAATGAGGACGGTGCCCCTAGCGATCCGGGTCGCAGCGGGGCGGCAGGGTGAGTTCAGCCCTGGTGCTCGGGGGTCCCCAATCACCCGCGTGGCGGGCCCTTGGGATGGTCCCCTCGGGAGCCGACCTAGGGTTAGGGTTAGCCCCAGGAGGCCGGCAGTCCGATCTGCCGGCTGTGCGGCGAGCGGAGGGGGCGGGCTGAGGAGAGGGTGCCGGCGAGCAGGAGCACTAGGCCCAAGCGTTTTGTCACGGGGGGCCTTCAAAGGTCACTGGGGGCTCGGAGGGCCCTGCCCGTTCTCCCGCCCTAAATAACCGGTGGCGCCCCTAGCAGCCCGGGGTGGCGGACAGGGCGGGCAGGGGTAAGTAATGCGCTGGGGCTTGAGGGTCCCCAATCCCCGGCGTGGCATCGCCAGGCCCCTTGGGAGGGGCCCCTCCGTGAGCAGACCTAGAGTTAGGGTTAGTTCCCAGGAGGCTGGCAGGCCCAATCCGCTGTCTGTGCCGCGAGAGTGGGGGCGGACCGAGGTGAGGGCGCTTGCTAGCGGAGCGTGGGCCCAAGCGTTTTGGCGTGGGGGGCCTCAAAGGTCGCCAGGGGCTCGGAGGGCCCTGCCCATTCTCCCGCTCTGAATGACTGGTGGCGTCCCTACTGGCCCGGTAGCTGTGGGGCGGAAGGGTGACTCCGGCGCTGAGGCTTGGGGGTCACCAATCCCCGGCGTTGTGGCACCAGGCCTTTGGAAGTGGCCCCTTGGGGTCTGACCTAGGGTTAGTGTTAGCCCCCAGGAAACAGGCAGGCCTGATCCGCTAGCTGTTCATCGAGTGGAGGGGCGGGCCGAGAAGAGGGCGCTGGCGAGTGGGAGCGTGGGCCCAAGCATTTTGGCGCGAGGGGCCTACGAAGGTCGCGGGGGCTCAGAGGGCCCTGCCTGTTCTCCAGCACTGAATGACCGGCGGCGCCCCTAGCGGACTGGGTGGTGGTGGGGTGGCAGGGAGAGTCCAGCACTGGTGCTCGGGGGTCCCCAATCCCCGGCATTGCGATGCCAGGCCCCTTGGGAGGGGCCCCGTGGGGGCAGACCTAGGGTTAGGGTTACACCCAGGGGGCTGACAGGCCCGATCCTACGGCTGTTCGGCGAGCGGAGGGGCGGGCCGAGGTGAGGGCGCTGGCTAGCGGGAGCGTGGGTCAAGTGTTTTGGTGCGGGGGGCCCTTCGAAGGTCGTGGGGGGATCGGAGGACCCTGCCCGTTCTCCCGCACTGAATGACTGGTGGTGCTCCTAGTGGTGCAGGTGGCAGCGGGGCGGCCGGGTGAGTCCGGCACTGGGGTTCAGGGGTCCCCAATCCCCGGCGTTACGACTGCAGGCCCCTTGCTAGGGGCCCCTCGGGGGCCGACATATGGTAAGGGTTAGCCCCCAGGAGGCCCGCAGGCCCGATCCGCCAGCTCTGCGGTGAGTGGAGGGGTGGTCGGAGGTGAGGCCGCTGGCAATCTGGAGAGTGGGCCCAGTCATTTTGGCACGGGGGTCCTTCGAATGTCGCCAGGGGTTCGGACGGCCCTGCCCGTTCTCCCACCCTGAATGACGGGCGGCTCCCCTAAAAGCCCTGGTGGAGGAGGGGCGGTAGGGTGAGTCGGGCGCTGGGACTCAGGGGTTCCCAATCCCCGGCGTTTTGGCGCCATGCCCCTTGGGAGGGGCCCCTCAGGGACTCACCTAGGGTTAGGGTTAGCTCCGAGGAGGCCGGCAGGCTCGATCCGCCGGCTGTGTGGTGAGCAGAGGGGCAGGCCGAGGTGAGGGCGCTTGTGAGCAGGAGCGTGGGCCCAAGCGTTTTGGCGCGGGGGGCCTTCCAATGTGGCCAGAGGCTCTGAGGGCCCTGCCCCTTGTCCCGCCCTGAATGACCGGCAGCGCCCCTAGTGGCCCATGTGGCAGCGGGGCAGCCGGTTGTGTCCAGCGCTGGAGCTCGGGGTTCTCCAATCCCCGGTGTTGCGGCTCTAGGCCCCTTGCTGGGGCCCCTAGGGGACCGACCTATGGTTAGATTTAGCCCCCAGGAGGCCGGAAGCCCGATCCGCCAGCTCTGCGGCAAGCGGAGAGGCGGGCGGAGGTGAGGCCGCTGGCGAGCGGGAGCGTGGGCTCAGGCGTTCTGGGGCGGGGGTCCTTCGAAAGTCGCTGGAGGCTTGGAGGGCCCTGTACGTTCTTCTGCCCTGAATGACCGGCGGCTCCCCTAGCGGCCCGGGTGGAGGAGGGGTGTTAGGGTGACTTGGGCGGTGGGGCTTGGGGGTCCCCAATCCTCGGCGTTGGGGCGCCAGGCCCCTTTGGAAGGGCTCTAGGGGGCCGACCAAGGGTTATTGTTAGCCCCCAGGGGGCCAGCAGGCCAGATCCGCCGGCTGTGAGGCGAGCGGAGGGGTGGACCCAGGTGAGGGCGCTTGAGAGCAAGAATGTGGACCCAAGCGTTTTGGCACGGGGGGCCTTCGAAGGTCATCGGGGGTTCGGAGGGCCCAACCCGTCCTCCTGCCCTGAATGACCAGCGGCGCTACTAGCGGCCCGGGGGGGCGGGGCAGCAGGGTGAGCCCGGCAATGGGGCTTGGGGGTCCCCAATCCCCGGCGTTGCGGGGGCAGACCCTTGGTAGTGGCCCCTCGGGGGCCGACCTAAGGTTACAGTTAGCCCTCAGGAGGCCGGCAGGCCCGATGTGCCAGCTGTGCGGCGAGCGGAGGGGAGGGCCGAGGTGAGGGCGCGGGGCGAGCGGGAGCTTGGCCGAAGCGTTTTGGCGCGGGAAGCCTTCGAAGGTCGCCGGGGGATCGGAGGACCCTGCCCGTTTTCCCCGCCCTGAATGACCTGCGGCGCCCCTGGGGCCCGGGTGGCGGCAGGGCGACAGGGTGAGTCCGTCGCTGGGGTTGGGGGGTTCCCAATCCCCGGTGTTGCGGCACCAGGCCCCTTTGCAGGGGCCCCTCGGAGGCTGACCTAGGGTTATGGTTAGCCCCCAGGAGGCCGCAGGCCCAATCCACCGGCTGTGCGGTGAGCAGAGGGGAGGGCCGAGGTGAGGGCGCTGGCGAGCGGTAGCGTAGGCCCATGAGTTTTGGCGCGGGGGGCCTTCGAAGGTCGCCGGGGCTCCAGAAGCCCTGCCCGTTCTCCCGCACTGAATGTCCGGCGGTGCCCCTAGCGGCTCAGTTGCCGGCGGGGGAGCATGGTGAGTCGGATGCTGGGGCTAACGGTCCGCAAACCCAGGTGTTGCGGTGCCAGGCCCGTTGGGAGGGGCCTCTCGGGGGCCGACGAAGGGATAGGGTTAGCCCCCAGGAGGCTGGCGGGCCCTATCCGCCGGCTGTGCGGCGAGCGGAGGGGCGGGCCGAGGTGAGGGCACTGGCTACCGGGAGAGTGGGCGCAAGCTTTCTGGCGCGGGGGGCCTTCGAAAGAGGCCGGGGGCTCCAAGGGCCCTTCCCGTTCTCCCGCCCTGAATGACAGGTGGTGCCACTAGCGGCCTGTGTGGCGGCGGGGCAGCACGGTGAGTCCAGCACTGTGGCTCGTGGGTCTCCAATGCCCAGCATTGCCGCTCCAGGCACCTTGGGATGAGCCCCTCCGAGGGTGAGCTAGGTTTAGGGTTAGCCCCCAGGAGGCCGGCAGGCCCGATCTGCCAGCTGTGTGGCGAGCGGAGGGGCAGGCCGAGGTGAGGGCGCTGAAGAGCAGGAGCGTGGGCCCAAGCGTTTTGGTGCAGGGGCCTTTGAAGGTCACCAGGGGCTCGGAGGACCCTGCCCGTTCTCCCGCCCTGGATGACCGGCGGTGCCCCTAGAGGCCCGGGTGGCAGCGGGGCGGGAGGGTGAGTCTGGCGCTGGGGCTTGTGGGTCCGGAATCCCGGGCATTGCGGCACCAGGCCCCTTGGGAGGGGCCCCTCGAGGGATCGAGCTAGGGTTAGGTTTAGCCCCCAGGGGACCGTCAGGCCCAATCCGCCGGTTGTGCAGGGAGCGGAGGGTGGGCTGAAGTGATGGTGCTGGCGAGCGGGAGCGTGGGCCCAAGGGTTTTGGCGCGGAGGGCCTTCAAACGGCGCTGGGGGCTCCGAGGGCCCTGTCCGTTGTTCTGCCCTGAATGACCGACAGCTCTCCTACCGGCCCGGGTGGCGGCGGGGCGGCACAGTGCGTCCGGCGCTGGGACTCGGGGGTCACCAATCCCAGGCATTGCAGCGATAGGCCCCTTGGGAGGGGCCCCTTGGGGGCCGACCTAGGGTTCGGGTTAGCCCCCAGGAGGCTGGCAGGCCCGATCCGCCGGCTCTGCCACATGCGGAGGGGCTAGCCGAGGTGAGGGCGCTGGCGAGCGGGAGCATGGCCCCAAGCGTTTTGTCGCGGGGGACCTTCGAAGGTCGCCGGGGGCCCGGGGGGCCCTGCCCGTTCTAACGCCCTGAATGAGGACGGCGCCCCTAGCGGGCCGGGTGGTGAGGAGCGGCAGAGTGTGTCCGGCGGTGGGGTTCGGGTGTCCCCAATCCCCAGCGTGGCGGCGCCAGGCCCCTTGGGAGGGGCTCCTCTGGGGCCGACCTAGGTTTAGGGTTAGCCCAAAGGAGGCCGGCAGGCCCGAGCCGCCGGCTGTGCGGCGAGCAGAGGGGCGGGCCGAGGTGAGGGCGCTGGCGAGGGGGAGCGTGGGCCCAGGGTTTTGGCACAGGGGGCCTTGGATTGTCACTGGGGGCTTGGAGGGCCCTGCCCATTCTCACACACTAAATGACCGGTGGCGCCCCTGTCGGCCAGGGTGGCGGCGTGTCGGCAGGATGAGTCTGGAGCTGGGGCTCAGTGGTCCCCGATCCCCGGCGCGGTGGCTCCAGGCACTTGGGAGGGGTCCCTCGGGGGCCGACATATGGTGAGTGTTAGCCCAAAGGAGGCCGGCGGGCCCAATCCGCCGGCTGTGCAGCGAGCGGAGGGGTGGGCCGACGTTAATGCGCTGGCAAGCGGGAGCGTGGGCCCAAGCGTTTTGGCATGGGGGGCCTTCGAAGCTCACCGGGGGCTCGGAGGGCCCAGCAAGTTCTCCCGCCCTGAATGCCCAGCGGCTCCCTAGCGGCCAGGGTGGCGGCGGGGAGGCAGGGTGAGTCCGGAGCTCGGGCTCGGGGGTCCCCAATACCCGGCATGGCATTGCCAGGCCGCTTGGGAGGGGTCCCTCGGGGGCCGAGCTAGGGTTCTCGTTAGCCCAAAGGAGGCCGGCAGGCCCAATTGGCCGGCTGTGCGGCGAGGGGATGGGTGAGCCGAGGTGAGGGCGCTGGCGAGCGGGAGCTTAGGCCCAAGCGTTTTGGTGCGGGGGGCCTTCGAAGGTCATCGGGGGCTCGGAGGGCCCTGCCCGTACTCCCTCCCTGAATGACCGGTGGCGCCCCTAGCGTCCCGGGTGGCGGCGGGGCGGCAGGGTGAGTCTGGAGTAGGGCTCAGGGGTCCAAATGCCCCGGCGTGGCGGCGCCTGGCCCCTTGGGAGGGGTCCCTCGGGGGCCGACCTAGGGTTGAGGTTAGCCCAAAGGAGGCCTGGGCCCGATCCGCCGGCTGTGCAGAGAACGGAGGGGCGGGGCGAGGTGAGGGCGCTGGGGAGCGGGAGCGTGAGCCCAAGCGTTTTGGCGTGTCTGGCCTTCGAAGGTCACCGGGGGCTCAGAGGGCCCTGCCCGTTCCCCAGCCCCGAATGAGGACGGTGCCCCTAGCGATCCGGGTCGCAGCGGGGCGGCAGGGTGAGTTCAGCCCTGGTGCTCGGGGGTCCCCAATCACCCGCGTGGCGGCGCCAGGCCCCTTGGGATGGTCCCCTCGGGAGCCGACCTAGGGTTAGGGTTAGCCCCAGGAGGCCGGCAGTCCGATCTGCCGGCTGTGCGGCGAGCGGAGGGGCGGGCTGAGGAGAGGGTGCTGGCGAGCAGGAGCCTAGGCCCAAGCGTTTTGTCACGGGGGGCCTTCAAAGGTCACTGGGGGCTCGGAGGGCCCTGCCCGTTCTCCCGCCCTAAATAACCGGTGGCGCCCCTAGCAGCCCGGGTGGCGGCAGGGCGGCAGGGTAAGTAATGCGCTGGGGCTTGAGGGTCCCCAATCCCCGGCGTGGCATCGCCAGGCCCCTTGGGAGGGGCCCCTCGTGAGCAGACCTAGAGTTAGGGTTAGTTCCCAGGAGGCTGGCAGGCCCAATCCGCTGTCTGTGCCGCGAGAGTGGGGGCGGACCGAGGTGAGGGCGCTTGCTAGTGGAGCGTGGGCCCAAGCGTTTTGGCGTGGGGGGCCTCAAAGGTCGCCAGGGGCTCGGAGGGCCCTGCCCATTCTCCCGCTCTGAATGACTGGTGGCGTCCCTACTGGCCCGGTAGCTGTGGGGCGGAAGGGTGACTCCGGCGCTGAGGCTTGGGGGTCACCAATCCCCGGCGTTGTGGCACCAGGCCTTTGGAAGTGGCCCCTTGGGGTCTGACCTAGGGTTAGTGTTAGCCCCCAGGAAACAGGCAGGCCTGATCCGCTAGCTGTTCATCGAGTGGAGGGGCGGGCCGAGAAGAGGGCGCTGGCGAGTGGGAGCGTGGGCCCAAGCATTTTGGCGCGAGGGGCCTACGAAGGTCGCGGGGGCTCAGAGGGCCCTGCCTGTTCTCCAGCACTGAATGACCGGCGGCGCCCCTAGCGGACTGGGTGGTGGTGGGGTGGCAGGGAGAGTCCAGCACTGGTGCTCGGGGGTCCCCAATCCCCGGCATTGCGATGCCAGGCCCCTTGGGAGGGGCCCCGTGGGGGCAGACCTAGGGTTAGGGTTACACCCAGGGGGCTGACAGGCCCGATCCTACGGCTGTTCGGCGAGCGGAGGGGCGGGCCGAGGTGAGGGCGCTGGCTAGCGGGAGCGTGGGTCAAGTGTTTTGGTGCGGGGGGCCCTTCGAAGGTCGTGGGGGGATCGGAGGACCCTGCCCGTTCTCCCGCACTGAATGACTGGTGGTGCTCCTAGTGGTGCAGGTGGCAGCGGGGCGGCCGGGTGAGTCCGGCACTGGGGTTCAGGGGTCCCCAATCCCCGGCGTTACGACTGCAGGCCCCTTGCTAGGGGCCCCTCGGGGGCCGACATATGGTAAGGGTTAGCCCCCAGGAGGCCCGCAGGCCCGATCCGCCAGCTCTGCGGTGAGTGGAGGGGTGGTCGGAGGTGAGGCCGCTGGCAATCTGGAGAGTGGGCCCAGTCATTTTGGCACGGGGGTCCTTCGAATGTCGCCAGGGGTTCGGACGGCCCTGCCCGTTCTCCCACCCTGAATGACGGGCGGCTCCCCTAAAAGCCCTGGTGGAGGAGGGGCGGTAGGGTGAGTCGGGCGCTGGGACTCAGGGGTTCCCAATCCCCGGCGTTTTGGCGCCATGCCCCTTGGGAGGGGCCCCTCAGGGACTCACCTAGGGTTAGGGTTAGCTCCGAGGAGGCCGGCAGGCTCGATCCGCCGGCTGTGTGGTGAGCAGAGGGGCAGGCCGAGGTGAGGGCGCTTGTGAGCAGGAGCGTGGGCCCAAGCGTTTGGGCGCGGGGGGCCTTCCAATGTGGCCAGAGGCTCTGAGGGCCCTGCCCCTTGTCCCGCCCTGAATGACCGGCAGCGCCCCTAGTGGCCCATGTGGCAGCGGGGCAGCCGGTTGTGTCCAGCGCTGGAGCTCGGGGTTCTCCAATCCCCGGTGTTGCGGCTCTAGGCCCCTTGCTGGGGCCCCTAGGGGACCGACCTATGGTTAGATTTAGCCCCCAGGAGGCCGGAAGCCCGATCCGCCAGCTCTGCGGCAAGCGGAGAGGCGGGCGGAGGTGAGGCCGCTGGCGAGCGGGAGCGTGGGCTCAGGCGTTCTGGGGCGGGGGTCCTTCGAAAGTCGCTGGAGGCTTGGAGGGCCCTGTACGTTCTTCTGCCCTGAATGACCGGCGGCTCCCCTAGCGGCCCGGGTGGAGGAGGGGTGTTAGGGTGACTTGGGCGGTGGGGCTTGGGGGTCCCCAATCCTCGGCGTTGGGGCGCCAGGCCCCTTTGGAAGGGCTCTAGGGGGCCGACCAAGGGTTATTGTTAGCCCCCAGGGGGCCAGCAGGCCAGATCCGCCGGCTGTGAGGCGAGCGGAGGGGTGGACCCAGGTGAGGGCGCTTGAGAGCAAGAATGTGGACCCAAGCGTTTTGGCACGGGGGGCCTTCGAAGGTCATCGGGGGTTCGGAGGGCCCAACCCGTCCTCCTGCCCTGAATGACCAGCGGCGCTACTAGCGGCCCGGGGGGGCGGGGCAGCAGGGTGAGCCCGGCAATGGGGCTTGGGGGTCCCCAATCCCCGGCGTTGCGGGGGCAGACCCTTGGTAGTGGCCCCTCGGGGGCCGACCTAAGGTTACAGTTAGCCCTCAGGAGGCCGGCAGGCCCGATGTGCCAGCTGTGCGGCGAGCGGAGGGGAGGGCCGAGGTGAGGGCGCGGGCGAGCGGGAGCTTGGCCGAAGCGTTTTGGCGCGGGAAGCCTTCGAAGGTCGCCGGGGGATCGGAGGACCCTGCCCGTTTTCCCGCCCTGAATGACCTGCGGCGCCCCTGGGGCCCGGGTGGCGGCAGGGCGACAGGGTGAGTCCGTCGCTGGGGTTGGGGGGTTCCCAATCCCCGGTGTTGCGGCACCAGGCCCCTTTGCAGGGGCCCCTCGGAGGCTGACCTAGGGTTATGGTTAGCCCCCAGGAGGCCGCAGGCCCAATCCACCGGCTGTGCGGTGAGCAGAGGGGAGGGCCGAGGTGAGGGCGCTGGCGAGCGGTAGCGTAGGCCCATGAGTTTTGGCGCGGGGGGCCTTCGAAGGTCGCCGGGGCTCCAGAAGCCCTGCCCGTTCTCCCGCACTGAATGTCCGGCGGTGCCCCTAGCGGCTCAGTTGCCGGCGGGGGAGCATGGTGAGTCGGATGCTGGGGCTAACGGTCCGCAAACCCAGGTGTTGCGGTGCCAGGCCCGTTGGGAGGGGCCTCTCGGGGGCCGACGAAGGGATAGGGTTAGCCCCCAGGAGGCTGGCGGGCCCTATCCGCCGGCTGTGCGGCGAGCGGAGGGGCGGGCCGAGGTGAGGGCACTGGCTACCGGGAGAGTGGGCGCAAGCTTTCTGGCGTGGGGGGCCTTCGAAAGAGGCCGGGGGCTCCAAGGGCCCTTCCCGTTCTCCCGCCCTGAATGACAGGTGGTGCCACTAGCGGCCTGTGTGGCGGCGGGGCAGCACGGTGAGTCCAGCACTGTGGCTCGTGGGTCTCCAATGCCCAGCATTGCCGCTCCAGGCACCTTGGGATGAGCCCCTCCGAGGGTGAGCTAGGTTTAGGGTTAGCCCCCAGGAGGCCGGCAGGCCCGATCTGCCAGCTGTGTGGCGAGCGGAGGGGCAGGCCGAGGTGAGGGCGCTGAAGAGCAGGAGCGTGGGCCCAAGCGTTTTGGTGCAGGGGCCTTTGAAGGTCACCAGGGGCTCGGAGGACCCTGCCCGTTCTCCCGCCCTGGATGACCGGCGGTGCCCCTAGAGGCCCGGGTGGCAGCGGGGCGGGAGGGTGAGTCTGGCGCTGGGGCTTGTGGGTCCGGAATCCCGGGCATTGCGGCACCAGGCCCCTTGGGAGGGGCCCCTCGAGGGATCGAGCTAGGGTTAGGTTTAGCCCCCAGGGGACCGTCAGGCCCAATCCGCCGGTTGTGCAGGGAGCGGAGGGTGGGCTGAAGTGATGGTGCTGGCGAGCGGGAGCGTGGGCCCAAGGGTTTTGGCGCGGAGGGCCTTCAAACGGCGCTGGGGGCTCCGAGGGCCCTGTCCGTTGTTCTGCCCTGAATGACCGACAGCTCTCCTACCGGCCCGGGTGGCGGCGGGGCGGCACAGTGCGTCCGGCGCTGGGACTCGGGGGTCACCAATCCCAGGCATTGCAGCGATAGGCCCCTTGGGAGGGGCCCCTTGGGGGCCGACCTAGGGTTCGGGTTAGCCCCCAGGAGGCTGGCAGGCCCGATCCGCCGGCTCTGTCACATGCGGAGGGGCTAGCCGAGGTGAGGGCGCTGGCGAGCGGGAGCATGGCCCCAAGCGTTTTGTCGCGGGGGACCTTCGAAGGTCGCCGGGGGCCCGGGGGGCCCTGCCCGTTCTAACGCCCTGAATGAGGACGGCGCCCCTAGCGGGCCGGGTGGTGAGGAGCGGCAGAGTGTGTCCGGCGGTGGGGTTCGGGTGTCCCCAATCCCCAGCGTGGCGGCGCCAGGCCCCTTGGGAGGGGCTCCTCTGGGGCCGACCTAGGTTTAGGGTTAGCCCAAAGGAGGCCGGCAGGCCCGAGCCGCCGGCTGTGCGGCGAGCAGAGGGGCGGGCCGAGGTGAGGGCGCTGGCGAGGGGGAGCGTGGGCCCAGGGTTTTGGCACAGGGGGCCTTGGATTGTCACTGGGGGCTTGGAGGGCCCTGCCCATTCTCACACACTAAATGACCGGTGGCGCCCCTGTCGGCCAGGGTGGCGGCGTGTCAGCAGGATGAGTCTGGAGCTGGGGCTCAGTGGTCCCCGATCCCCGGCGCGGTGGCTCCAGGCACTTGGGAGGGGTCCCTCGGGGGCCGACATATGGTGAGTGTTAGCCCAAAGGAGGCCGGCGGGCCCAATCCGCCGGCTGTGCAGCGAGCGGAGGGGTGGGCCGACGTTAATGCGCTGGCAAGCGGGAGCGTGGGCCCAAGCGTTTTGGCATGGGGGGCCTTCGAAGCTCACCGGGGGCTCGGAGGGCCCAGCAAGTTCTCCCGCCCTGAATGCCCAGCGGCTCCCTAGCGGCCAGGGTGGCGGCGGGGAGGCAGGGTGAGTCCGGAGCTCGGGCTCGGGGGTCCCCAATACCCGGCATGGCATTGCCAGGCCGCTTGGGAGGGGTCCCTCGGGGGCCGAGCTAGGGTTCTCGTTAGCCCAAAGGAGGCCGGCAGGCCCAATTGGCCGGCTGTGCGGCGAGGGGATGGGTGAGCCGAGGTGAGGGCGCTGGCGAGCGGGAGCTTAGGCCCAAGCGTTTTGGTGCGGGGGGCCTTCGAAGGTCATCGGGGGCTCGGAGGGCCCTGCCCGTACTCCCTCCCTGAATGACCGGTGGCGCCCCTAGCGTCCCGGGTGGCGGCGGGGCGGCAGGGTGAGTCTGGAGTAGGGCTCAGGGGTCCAAATGCCCCGGCGTGGCGGCGCCTGGCCCCTTGGGAGGGGTCCCTCGGGGGCCGACCTAGGGTTGAGGTTAGCCCAAAGGAGGCCTGGGCCCGATCCGCCGGCTGTGCAGAGAACGGAGGGGCGGGGCGAGGTGAGGGCGCTGGGGAGCGGGAGCGTGAGCCCAAGCGTTTTGGCGTGTCTGGCCTTCGAAGGTCACCGGGGGGCTCAGAGGGCCCTGCCCGTTCCCCAGCCCCGAATGAGGACGGTGCCCCTAGCGATCCGGGTCGCAGCGGGGCGGCAGGGTGAGTTCAGCCCTGGTGCTCGGGGGTCCCCAATCACCCGCGTGGCGGCGCCAGGCCCCTTGGGATGGTCCCCTCGGGAGCCGACCTAGGGTTAGGGTTAGCCCCAGGAGGCCGGCAGTCCGATCTGCCGGCTGTGCGGCGAGCGGAGGGGCGGGCTGAGGAGAGGGTGCTGGCGAGCAGGAGCCTAGGCCCAAGCGTTTTGTCACGGGGGGCCTTCAAAGGTCACTGGGGGCTCGGAGGGCCCTGCCCGTTCTCCCGCCCTAAATAACCGGTGGCGCCCCTAGCAGCCCGGGTGGCGGCAGGGCGGCAGGGTAAGTAATGCGCTGGGGCTTGAGGGTCCCCAATCCCCGGCGTGGCATCGCCAGGCCCCTTGGGAGGGGCCCCTCGTGAGCAGACCTAGAGTTAGGGTTAGTTCCCAGGAGGCTGGCAGGCCCAATCCGCTGTCTGTGCCGCGAGAGTGGGGGCGGACCGAGGTGAGGGCGCTTGCTAGCGGAGCGTGGGCCCAAGCGTTTTGGCGTGGGGGGCCTCAAAGGTCGCCAGGGGCTCGGAGGGCCCTGCCCATTCTCCCGCTCTGAATGACTGGTGGCGTCCCTACTGGCCCGGTAGCTGTGGGGCGGAAGGGTGACTCCGGCGCTGAGGCTTGGGGGTCACCAATCCCCGGCGTTGTGGCACCAGGCCTTTGGAAGTGGCCCCTTGGGGTCTGACCTAGGGTTAGTGTTAGCCCCCAGGAAACAGGCAGGCCTGATCCGCTAGCTGTTCATCGAGTGGAGGGGCGGGCCGAGAAGAGGGCGCTGGCGAGTGGGAGCGTGGGCCCAAGCATTTTGGCGCGAGGGGCCTACGAAGGTCGCGGGGGCTCAGAGGGCCCTGCCTGTTCTCCAGCACTGAATGACCGGCGGCGCCCCTAGCGGACTGGGTGGTGGTGGGGTGGCAGGGAGAGTCCAGCACTGGTGCTCGGGGGTCCCCAATCCCCGGCATTGCGATGCCAGGCCCCTTGGGAGGGGCCCCGTGGGGGCAGACCTAGGGTTAGGGTTACACCCAGGGGGCTGACAGGCCCGATCCTACGGCTGTTCGGCGAGCGGAGGGGCGGGCCGAGGTGAGGGCGCTGGCTAGCGGGAGCGTGGGTCAAGTGTTTTGGTGCGGGGGGCCCTTCGAAGGTCGTGGGGGGATCGGAGGACCCTGCCCGTTCTCCCGCACTGAATGACTGGTGGTGCTCCTAGTGGTGCAGGTGGCAGCGGGGCGGCCGGGTGAGTCCGGCACTGGGGTTCAGGGGTCCCCAATCCCCGGCGTTACGACTGCAGGCCCCTTGCTAGGGGCCCCTCGGGGGCCGACATATGGTAAGGGTTAGCCCCCAGGAGGCCCGCAGGCCCGATCCGCCAGCTCTGCGGTGAGTGGAGGGGTGGTCGGAGGTGAGGCCGCTGGCAATCTGGAGAGTGGGCCCAGTCATTTTGGCACGGGGGTCCTTCGAATGTCGCCAGGGGTTCGGACGGCCCTGCCCGTTCTCCCACCCTGAATGACGGGCGGCTCCCCTAAAAGCCCTGGTGGAGGAGGGGCGGTAGGGTGAGTCGGGCGCTGGGACTCAGGGGTTCCCAATCCCCGGCGTTTTGGCGCCATGCCCCTTGGGAGGGGCCCCTCAGGGACTCACCTAGGGTTAGGGTTAGCTCCGAGGAGGCCGGCAGGCTCGATCCGCCGGCTGTGTGGTGAGCAGAGGGGCAGGCCGAGGTGAGGGCGCTTGTGAGCAGGAGCGTGGGCCCAAGCGTTTGGGCGCGGGGGGCCTTCCAATGTGGCCAGAGGCTCTGAGGGCCCTGCCCCTTGTCCCGCCCTGAATGACCGGCAGCGCCCCTAGTGGCCCATGTGGCAGCGGGGCAGCCGGTTGTGTCCAGCGCTGGAGCTCGGGGTTCTCCAATCCCCGGTGTTGCGGCTCTAGGCCCCTTGCTGGGGCCCCTAGGGGACCGACCTATGGTTAGATTTAGCCCCCAGGAGGCCGGAAGCCCGATCCGCCAGCTCTGCGGCAAGCGGAGAGGCGGGCGGAGGTGAGGCCGCTGGCGAGCGGGAGCGTGGGCTCAGGCGTTCTGGGGCGGGGGTCCTTCGAAAGTCGCTGGAGGCTTGGAGGGCCCTGTACGTTCTTCTGCCCTGAATGACCGGCGGCTCCCCTAGCGGCCCGGGTGGAGGAGGGGTGTTAGGGTGACTTGGGCGGTGGGGCTTGGGGGTCCCCAATCCTCGGCGTTGGGGCGCCAGGCCCCTTTGGAAGGGCTCTAGGGGGCCGACCAAGGGTTATTGTTAGCCCCCAGGGGGCCAGCAGGCCAGATCCGCCGGCTGTGAGGCGAGCGGAGGGGTGGACCCAGGTGAGGGCGCTTGAGAGCAAGAATGTGGACCCAAGCGTTTTGGCACGGGGGGCCTTCGAAGGTCATCGGGGGTTCGGAGGGCCCAACCCGTCCTCCTGCCCTGAATGACCAGCGGCGCTACTAGCGGCCCGGGGGGGCGGGGCAGCAGGGTGAGCCCGGCAATGGGGCTTGGGGGTCCCCAATCCCCGGCGTTGCGGGGGCAGACCCTTGGTAGTGGCCCCTCGGGGGCCGACCTAAGGTTACAGTTAGCCCTCAGGAGGCCGGCAGGCCCGATGTGCCAGCTGTGCGGCGAGCGGAGGGGAGGGCCGAGGTGAGGGCGCGGGCGAGCGGGAGCTTGGCCGAAGCGTTTTGGCGCGGGAAGCCTTCGAAGGTCGCCGGGGGATCGGAGGACCCTGCCCGTTTTCCCGCCCTGAATGACCTGCGGCGCCCCTGGGGCCCGGGTGGCGGCAGGGCGACAGGGTGAGTCCGTCGCTGGGGTTGGGGGGTTCCCAATCCCCGGTGTTGCGGCACCAGGCCCCTTTGCAGGGGCCCCTCGGAGGCTGACCTAGGGTTATGGTTAGCCCCCAGGAGGCCGCAGGCCCAATCCACCGGCTGTGCGGTGAGCAGAGGGGAGGGCCGAGGTGAGGGCGCTGGCGAGCGGTAGCGTAGGCCCATGAGTTTTGGCGCGGGGGGCCTTCGAAGGTCGCCGGGGCTCCAGAAGCCCTGCCCGTTCTCCCGCACTGAATGTCCGGCGGTGCCCCTAGCGGCTCAGTTGCCGGCGGGGGAGCATGGTGAGTCGGATGCTGGGGCTAACGGTCCGCAAACCCAGGTGTTGCTGTGCCAGGCCCGTTGGGAGGGGCCTCTCGGGGGCCGACGAAGGGATAGGGTTAGCCCCCAGGAGGCTGGCGGGCCCTATCCGCCGGCTGTGCGGCGAGCGGAGGGGCGGGCCGAGGTGAGGGCACTGGCTACCGGGAGAGTGGGCGCAAGCTTTCTGGCGTGGGGGGCCTTCGAAAGAGGCCGGGGGCTCCAAGGGCCCTTCCCGTTCTCCCGCCCTGAATGACAGGTGGTGCCACTAGCGGCCTGTGTGGCGGCGGGGCAGCACGGTGAGTCCAGCACTGTGGCTCGTGGGTCTCCAATGCCCAGCATTGCCGCTCCAGGCACCTTGGGATGAGCCCCTCCGAGGGTGAGCTAGGGTTAGGGTTAGCCCCCAGGAGGCCGGCAGGCCCGATCTGCCAGCTGTGTGGCGAGCGGAGGGGCAGGCCGAGGTGAGGGCGCTGAAGAGCAGGAGCGTGGGCCCAAGCGTTTTGGTGCAGGGGCCTTTGAAGGTCACCAGGGGCTCGGAGGACCCTGCCCGTTCTCCCGCCCTGGATGACCGGCGGTGCCCCTAGAGGCCCGGGTGGCAGCGGGGCGGGAGGGTGAGTCTGGCGCTGGGGCTTGTGGGTCCGGAATCCCGGGCATTGCGGCACCAGGCCCCTTGGGAGGGGCCCCTCGAGGGATCGAGCTAGGGTTAGGTTTAGCCCCCAGGGGACCGTCAGGCCCAATCCGCCGGTTGTGCAGGGAGCGGAGGGTGGGCTGAAGTGATGGTGCTGGCGAGCGGGAGCGTGGGCCCAAGGGTTTTGGCGCGGAGGGCCTTCAAACGGCGCTGGGGGCTCCGAGGGCCCTGTCCGTTGTTCTGCCCTGAATGACCGACAGCTCTCCTACCGGCCCGGGTGGCGGCGGGGCGGCACAGTGCGTCCGGCGCTGGGACTCGGGGGTCACCAATCCCAGGCATTGCAGCGATAGGCCCCTTGGGAGGGGCCCCTTGGGGGCCGACCTAGGGTTCGGGTTAGCCCCCAGGAGGCTGGCAGGCCCGATCCGCCGGCTCTGCCACATGCGGAGGGGCTAGCCGAGGTGAGGGCGCTGGCGAGCGGGAGCATGGCCCCAAGCGTTTTGTCGCGGGGGACCTTCGAAGGTCGCCGGGGGCCCGGGGGGCCCTGCCCGTTCTAACGCCCTGAATGAGGACGGCGCCCCTAGCGGGCCGGGTGGTGAGGAGCGGCAGAGTGTGTCCGGCGGTGGGGTTCGGGTGTCCCCAATCCCCAGCGTGGCGGCGCCAGGCCCCTTGGGAGGGGCTCCTCTGGGGCCGACCTAGGTTTAGGGTTAGCCCAAAGGAGGCCGGCAGGCCCGAGCCGCCGGCTGTGCGGCGAGCAGAGGGGCGGGCCGAGGTGAGGGCGCTGGCGAGGGGGAGCGTGGGCCCAGGGTTTTGGCACAGGGGGCCTTGGATTGTCACTGGGGGCTTGGAGGGCCCTGCCCATTCTCACACACTAAATGACCGGTGGCGCCCCTGTCGGCCAGGGTGGCGGCGTGTCGGCAGGATGAGTCTGGAGCTGGGGCTCAGTGGTCCCCGATCCCCGGCGCGGTGGCTCCAGGCACTTGGGAGGGGTCCCTCGGGGGCCGACATATGGTGAGTGTTAGCCCAAAGGAGGCCGGCGGGCCCAATCCGCCGGCTGTGCAGCGAGCGGAGGGGTGGGCCGACGTTAATGCGCTGGCAAGCGGGAGCGTGGGCCCAAGCGTTTTGGCATGGGGGGCCTTCGAAGCTCACCGGGGGCTCGGAGGGCCCAGCAAGTTCTCCCGCCCTGAATGCCCAGCGGCTCCCTAGCGGCCAGGGTGGCGGCGGGGAGGCAGGGTGAGTCCGGAGCTCGGGCTCGGGGGTCCCCAATACCCGGCATGGCATTGCCAGGCCGCTTGGGAGGGGTCCCTCGGGGGCCGAGCTAGGGTTCTCGTTAGCCCAAAGGAGGCCGGCAGGCCCAATTGGCCGGCTGTGCGGCGAGGGGATGGGTGAGCCGAGGTGAGGGCGCTGGCGAGCGGGAGCTTAGGCCCAAGCGTTTTGGTGCGGGGGGCCTTCGAAGGTCATCGGGGGCTCGGAGGGCCCTGCCCGTACTCCCTCCCTGAATGACCGGTGGCGCCCCTAGCGTCCCGGGTGGCGGCGGGGCGGCAGGGTGAGTCTGGAGTAGGGCTCAGGGGTCCAAATGCCCCGGCGTGGCGGCGCCTGGCCCCTTGGGAGGGGTCCCTCGGGGGCCGACCTAGGGTTGAGGTTAGCCCAAAGGAGGCCTGGGCCCGATCCGCCGGCTGTGCAGAGAACGGAGGGGCGGGGCGAGGTGAGGGCGCTGGGGAGCGGGAGCGTGAGCCCAAGCGTTTTGGCGTGTCTGGCCTTCGAAGGTCACCGGGGGCTCAGAGGGCCCTGCCCG
This sequence comes from Ursus americanus, assembly GCF_024610735.1. Classification (NCBI taxonomy): domain Eukaryota; kingdom Metazoa; phylum Chordata; class Mammalia; order Carnivora; family Ursidae; genus Ursus; species Ursus americanus. The sequence goes on from NW_028273625.1 coordinate 2,086,852, forward strand.
TTCCCCAGCCCCGAATGAGGACGGTGCCCCTAGCGATCCGGGTCGCAGCGGGGCGGCAGGGTGAGTTCAGCCCTGGTGCTCGGGGGTCCCCAATCACCCGCGTGGCGGCGCCAGGCCCCTTGGGATGGTCCCCTCGGGAGCCGACCTAGGGTTAGGGTTAGCCCCAGGAGGCCGGCAGTCCGATCTGCCGGCTGTGCGGCGAGCGGAGGGGCGGGCTGAGGAGAGGGTGCTGGCGAGCAGGAGCCTAGGCCCAAGCGTTTTGTCACGGGGGGCCTTCAAAGGTCACTGGGGGCTCGGAGGGCCCTGCCCGTTCTCCCGCCCTAAATAACCGGTGGCGCCCCTAGCAGCCCGGGTGGCGGCAGGGCGGCAGGGTAAGTAATGCGCTGGGGCTTGAGGGTCCCCAATCCCCGGCGTGGCATCGCCAGGCCCCTTGGGAGGGGCCCCTCGTGAGCAGACCTAGAGTTAGGGTTAGTTCCCAGGAGGCTGGCAGGCCCAATCCGCTGTCTGTGCCGCGAGAGTGGGGGCGGACCGAGGTGAGGGCGCTTGCTAGCGGAGCGTGGGCCCAAGCGTTTTGGCGTGGGGGGCCTCAAAGGTCGCCAGGGGCTCGGAGGGCCCTGCCCATTCTCCCGCTCTGAATGACTGGTGGCGTCCCTACTGGCCCGGTAGCTGTGGGGCGGAAGGGTGACTCCGGCGCTGAGGCTTGGGGGTCACCAATCCCCGGCGTTGTGGCACCAGGCCTTTGGAAGTGGCCCCTTGGGGTCTGACCTAGGGTTAGTGTTAGCCCCCAGGAAACAGGCAGGCCTGATCCGCTAGCTGTTCATCGAGTGGAGGGGCGGGCCGAGAAGAGGGCGCTGGCGAGTGGGAGCGTGGGCCCAAGCATTTTGGCGCGAGGGGCCTACGAAGGTCGCGGGGGCTCAGAGGGCCCTGCCTGTTCTCCAGCACTGAATGACCGGCGGCGCCCCTAGCGGACTGGGTGGTGGTGGGGTGGCAGGGAGAGTCCAGCACTGGTGCTCGGGGGTCCCCAATCCCCGGCATTGCGATGCCAGGCCCCTTGGGAGGGGCCCCGTGGGGGCAGACCTAGGGTTAGGGTTACACCCAGGGGGCTGACAGGCCCGATCCTACGGCTGTTCGGCGAGCGGAGGGGCGGGCCGAGGTGAGGGCGCTGGCTAGCGGGAGCGTGGGTCAAGTGTTTTGGTGCGGGGGGCCCTTCGAAGGTCGTGGGGGGATCGGAGGACCCTGCCCGTTCTCCCGCACTGAATGACTGGTGGTGCTCCTAGTGGTGCAGGTGGCAGCGGGGCGGCCGGGTGAGTCCGGCACTGGGGTTCAGGGGTCCCCAATCCCCGGCGTTACGACTGCAGGCCCCTTGCTAGGGGCCCCTCGGGGGCCGACATATGGTAAGGGTTAGCCCCCAGGAGGCCCGCAGGCCCGATCCGCCAGCTCTGCGGTGAGTGGAGGGGTGGTCGGAGGTGAGGCCGCTGGCAATCTGGAGAGTGGGCCCAGTCATTTTGGCACGGGGGTCCTTCGAATGTCGCCAGGGGTTCGGACGGCCCTGCCCGTTCTCCCACCCTGAATGACGGGCGGCTCCCCTAAAAGCCCTGGTGGAGGAGGGGCGGTAGGGTGAGTCGGGCGCTGGGACTCAGGGGTTCCCAATCCCCGGCGTTTTGGCGCCATGCCCCTTGGGAGGGGCCCCTCAGGGACTCACCTAGGGTTAGGGTTAGCTCCGAGGAGGCCGGCAGGCTCGATCCGCCGGCTGTGTGGTGAGCAGAGGGGCAGGCCGAGGTGAGGGCGCTTGTGAGCAGGAGCGTGGGCCCAAGCGTTTGGGCGCGGGGGGCCTTCCAATGTGGCCAGAGGCTCTGAGGGCCCTGCCCCTTGTCCCGCCCTGAATGACCGGCAGCGCCCCTAGTGGCCCATGTGGCAGCGGGGCAGCCGGTTGTGTCCAGCGCTGGAGCTCGGGGTTCTCCAATCCCCGGTGTTGCGGCTCTAGGCCCCTTGCTGGGGCCCCTAGGGGACCGACCTATGGTTAGATTTAGCCCCCAGGAGGCCGGAAGCCCGATCCGCCAGCTCTGCGGCAAGCGGAGAGGCGGGCGGAGGTGAGGCCGCTGGCGAGCGGGAGCGTGGGCTCAGGCGTTCTGGGGCGGGGGTCCTTCGAAAGTCGCTGGAGGCTTGGAGGGCCCTGTACGTTCTTCTGCCCTGAATGACCGGCGGCTCCCCTAGCGGCCCGGGTGGAGGAGGGGTGTTAGGGTGACTTGGGCGGTGGGGCTTGGGGGTCCCCAATCCTCGGCGTTGGGGCGCCAGGCCCCTTTGGAAGGGCTCTAGGGGGCCGACCAAGGGTTATTGTTAGCCCCCAGGGGGCCAGCAGGCCAGATCCGCCGGCTGTGAGGCGAGCGGAGGGGTGGACCCAGGTGAGGGCGCTTGAGAGCAAGAATGTGGACCCAAGCGTTTTGGCACGGGGGGCCTTCGAAGGTCATCGGGGGTTCGGAGGGCCCAACCCGTCCTCCTGCCCTGAATGACCAGCGGCGCTACTAGCGGCCCGGGGGGGCGGGGCAGCAGGGTGAGCCCGGCAATGGGGCTTGGGGGTCCCCAATCCCCGGCGTTGCGGGGGCAGACCCTTGGTAGTGGCCCCTCGGGGGCCGACCTAAGGTTACAGTTAGCCCTCAGGAGGCCGGCAGGCCCGATGTGCCAGCTGTGCGGCGAGCGGAGGGGAGGGCCGAGGTGAGGGCGCGGGCGAGCGGGAGCTTGGCCGAAGCGTTTTGGCGCGGGAAGCCTTCGAAGGTCGCCGGGGGATCGGAGGACCCTGCCCGTTTTCCCGCCCTGAATGACCTGTGGCGCCCCTGGGGCCCGGGTGGCGGCAGGGCGACAGGGTGAGTCCGTCGCTGGGGTTGGGGGGTTCCCAATCCCCGGTGTTGCGGCACCAGGCCCCTTTGCAGGGGCCCCTCGGAGGCTGACCTAGGGTTATGGTTAGCCCCCAGGAGGCCGCAGGCCCAATCCACCGGCTGTGCGGTGAGCAGAGGGGAGGGCCGAGGTGAGGGCGCTGGCGAGCGGTAGCGTAGGCCCATGAGTTTTGGCGCGGGGGGCCTTCGAAGGTCGCCGGGGCTCCAGAAGCCCTGCCCGTTCTCCCGCACTGAATGTCCGGCGGTGCCCCTAGCGGCTCAGTTGCCGGCGGGGGAGCATGGTGAGTCGGATGCTGGGGCTAACGGTCCGCAAACCCAGGTGTTGCGGTGCCAGGCCCGTTGGGAGGGGCCTCTCGGGGGCCGACGAAGGGATAGGGTTAGCCCCCAGGAGGCTGGCGGGCCCTATCCGCCGGCTGTGCGGCGAGCGGAGGGGCGGGCCGAGGTGAGGGCACTGGCTACCGGGAGAGTGGGCGCAAGCTTTCTGGCGCGGGGGGCCTTCGAAAGAGGCCGGGGGCTCCAAGGGCCCTTCCCGTTCTCCCGCCCTGAATGACAGGTGGTGCCACTAGCGGCCTGTGTGGCGGCGGGGCAGCACGGTGAGTCCAGCACTGTGGCTCGTGGGTCTCCAATGCCCAGCATTGCCGCTCCAGGCACCTTGGGATGAGCCCCTCCGAGGGTGAGCTAGGGTTAGGGTTAGCCCCCAGGAGGCCGGCAGGCCCGATCTGCCAGCTGTGTGGCGAGCGGAGGGGCAGGCCGAGGTGAGGGCGCTGAAGAGCAGGAGCGTGGGCCCAAGCGTTTTGGTGCAGGGGCCTTTGAAGGTCACCAGGGGCTCGGAGGACCCTGCCCGTTCTCCCGCCCTGGATGACCGGCGGTGCCCCTAGAGGCCCGGGTGGCAGCGGGGCGGGAGGGTGAGTCTGGCGCTGGGGCTTGTGGGTCCGGAATCCCGGGCATTGCGGCACCAGGCCCCTTGGGAGGGGCCCCTCGAGGGATCGAGCTAGGGTTAGGTTTAGCCCCCAGGGGACCGTCAGGCCCAATCCGCCGGTTGTGCAGGGAGCGGAGGGTGGGCTGAAGTGATGGTGCTGGCGAGCGGGAGCGTGGGCCCAAGGGTTTTGGCGCGGAGGGCCTTCAAACGGCGCTGGGGGCTCCGAGGGCCCTGTCCGTTGTTCTGCCCTGAATGACCGACAGCTCTCCTACCGGCCCGGGTGGCGGCGGGGCGGCACAGTGCGTCCGGCGCTGGGACTCGGGGGTCACCAATCCCAGGCATTGCAGCGATAGGCCCCTTGGGAGGGGCCCCTTGGGGGCCGACCTAGGGTTCGGGTTAGCCCCCAGGAGGCTGGCAGGCCCGATCCGCCGGCTCTGCCACATGCGGAGGGGCTAGCCGAGGTGAGGGCGCTGGCGAGCGGGAGCATGGCCCCAAGCGTTTTGTCGCGGGGGACCTTCGAAGGTCGCCGGGGGCCCGGGGGGCCCTGCCCGTTCTAACGCCCTGAATGAGGACGGCGCCCCTAGCGGGCCGGGTGGTGAGGAGCGGCAGAGTGTGTCCGGCGGTGGGGTTCGGGTGTCCCCAATCCCCAGCGTGGCGGCGCCAGGCCCCTTGGGAGGGGCTCCTCTGGGGCCGACCTAGGTTTAGGGTTAGCCCAAAGGAGGCCGGCAGGCCCGAGCCGCCGGCTGTGCGGCGAGCAGAGGGGCGGGCCGAGGTGAGGGCGCTGGCGAGGGGGAGCGTGGGCCCAGGGTTTTGGCACAGGGGGCCTTGGATTGTCACTGGGGGCTTGGAGGGCCCTGCCCATTCTCACACACTAAATGACCGGTGGCGCCCCTGTCGGCCAGGGTGGCGGCGTGTCTGCAGGATGAGTCTGGAGCTGGGGCTCAGTGGTCCCCGATCCCCGGCGCGGTGGCTCCAGGCACTTGGGAGGGGTCCCTCGGGGGCCGACATATGGTGAGTGTTAGCCCAAAGGAGGCCGGCGGGCCCAATCCGCCGGCTGTGCAGCGAGCGGAGGGGTGGGCCGACGTTAATGCGCTGGCAAGCGGGAGCGTGGGCCCAAGCGTTTTGGCATGGGGGGCCTTCGAAGCTCACCGGGGGCTCGGAGGGCCCAGCAAGTTCTCCCGCCCTGAATGCCCAGCGGCTCCCTAGCGGCCAGGGTGGCGGCGGGGAGGCAGGGTGAGTCCGGAGCTCGGGCTCGGGGGTCCCCAATACCCAGCATGGCATTGCCAGGCCGCTTGGGAGGGGTCCCTCGGGGGCCGAGCTAGGGTTCTCGTTAGCCCAAAGGAGGCCGGCAGGCCCAATTGGCCGGCTGTGCGGCGAGGGGATGGGTGAGCCGAGGTGAGGGCGCTGGCGAGCGGGAGCTTAGGCCCAAGCGTTTTGGTGCGGGGGGCCTTCGAAGGTCATCGGGGGCTCGGAGGGCCCTGCCCGTACTCCCTCCCTGAATGACCGGTGGCGCCCCTAGCGTCCCGGGTGGCGGCGGGGCGGCAGGGTGAGTCTGGAGTAGGGCTCAGGGGTCCAAATGCCCCGGCGTGGCGGCGCCTGGCCCCTTGGGAGGGGTCCCTCGGGGGCCGACCTAGGGTTGAGGTTAGCCCAAAGGAGGCCTGGGCCCGATCCGCCGGCTGTGCAGAGAACGGAGGGGCGGGGCGAGGTGAGGGCGCTGGGGAGCGGGAGCGTGAGCCCAAGCGTTTTGGCGTGTCTGGCCTTCGAAGGTCACCGGGGGCTCAGAGGGCCCTGCCCGTTCCCCAGCCCCGAATGAGGACGGTGCCCCTAGCGATCCGGGTCGCAGCGGGGCGGCAGGGTGAGTTCAGCCCTGGTGCTCGGGGGTCCCCAATCACCCGCGTGGCGGCGCCAGGCCCCTTGGGATGGTCCCCTCGGGAGCCGACCTAGGGTTAGGGTTAGCCCCAGGAGGCCGGCAGTCCGATCTGCCGGCTGTGCGGCGAGCGGAGGGGCGGGCTGAGGAGAGGGTGCTGGCGAGCAGGAGCCTAGGCCCAAGCGTTTTGTCACGGGGGGCCTTCAAAGGTCACTGGGGGCTCGGAGGGCCCTGCCCGTTCTCCCGCCCTAAATAACCGGTGGCGCCCCTAGCAGCCCGGGTGGCGGCAGGGCGGCAGGGTAAGTAATGCGCTGGGGCTTGAGGGTCCCCAATCCCCGGCGTGGCATCGCCAGGCCCCTTGGGAGGGGCCCCTCGTGAGCAGACCTAGAGTTAGGGTTAGTTCCCAGGAGGCTGGCAGGCCCAATCCGCTGTCTGTGCCGCGAGAGTGGGGGCGGACCGAGGTGAGGGCGCTTGCTAGCGGAGCGTGGGCCCAAGCGTTTTGGCGTGGGGGGCCTCAAAGGTCGCCAGGGGCTCGGAGGGCCCTGCCCATTCTCCCGCTCTGAATGACTGGTGGCGTCCCTACTGGCCCGGTAGCTGTGGGGCGGAAGGGTGACTCCGGCGCTGAGGCTTGGGGGTCACCAATCCCCGGCGTTGTGGCACCAGGCCTTTGGAAGTGGCCCCTTGGGGTCTGACCTAGGGTTAGTGTTAGCCCCCAGGAAACAGGCAGGCCTGATCCGCTAGCTGTTCATCGAGTGGAGGGGCGGGCCGAGAAGAGGGCGCTGGCGAGTGGGAGCGTGGGCCCAAGCATTTTGGCGCGAGGGGCCTACGAAGGTCGCGGGGGCTCAGAGGGCCCTGCCTGTTCTCCAGCACTGAATGACCGGCGGTGCCCCTAGCGGACTGGGTGGTGGTGGGGTGGCAGGGAGAGTCCAGCACTGGTGCTCGGGGGTCCCCAATCCCCGGCATTGCGATGCCAGGCCCCTTGGGAGGGGCCCCGTGGGGGCAGACCTAGGGTTAGGGTTACACCCAGGGGGCTGACAGGCCCGATCCTACGGCTGTTCGGCGAGCGGAGGGGCGGGCCGAGGTGAGGGCGCTGGCTAGCGGGAGCGTGGGTCAAGTGTTTTGGTGCGGGGGGCCCTTCGAAGGTCGTGGGGGGATCGGAGGACCCTGCCCGTTCTCCCGCACTGAATGACTGGTGGTGCTCCTAGTGGTGCAGGTGGCAGCGGGGCGGCCGGGTGAGTCCGGCACTGGGGTTCAGGGGTCCCCAATCCCCGGCGTTACGACTGCAGGCCCCTTGCTAGGGGCCCCTCGGGGGCCGACATATGGTAAGGGTTAGCCCCCAGGAGGCCCGCAGGCCCGATCCGCCAGCTCTGCGGTGAGTGGAGGGGTGGTCGGAGGTGAGGCCGCTGGCAATCTGGAGAGTGGGCCCAGTCATTTTGGCACGGGGGTCCTTCGAATGTCGCCAGGGGTTCGGACGGCCCTGCCCGTTCTCCCACCCTGAATGACGGGCGGCTCCCCTAAAAGCCCTGGTGGAGGAGGGGCGGTAGGGTGAGTCGGGCGCTGGGACTCAGGGGTTCCCAATCCCCGGCGTTTTGGCGCCATGCCCCTTGGGAGGGGCCCCTCAGGGACTCACCTAGGGTTAGGGTTAGCTCCGAGGAGGCCGGCAGGCTCGATCCGCCGGCTGTGTGGTGAGCAGAGGGGCAGGCCGAGGTGAGGGCGCTTGTGAGCAGGAGCGTGGGCCCAAGCGTTTGGGCGCGGGGGGCCTTCCAATGTGGCCAGAGGCTCTGAGGGCCCTGCCCCTTGTCCCGCCCTGAATGACCGGCAGCGCCCCTAGTGGCCCATGTGGCAGCGGGGCAGCCGGTTTTGTCCAGCGCTGGAGCTCGGGGTTCTCCAATCCCCGGTGTTGCGGCTCTAGGCCCCTTGCTGGGGCCCCTAGGGGACTGACCTATGGTTAGATTTAGCCCCCAGGAGGCCGGAAGCCCGATCCGCCAGCTCTGCGGCAAGCGGAGAGGCGGGCGGAGGTGAGGCCGCTGGCGAGCGGGAGCGTGGGCTCAGGCGTTCTGGGGCGGGGGTCCTTCGAAAGTCGCTGGAGGCTTGGAGGGCCCTGTACGTTCTTCTGCCCTGAATGACCGGCGGCTCCCCTAGCGGCCCGGGTGGAGGAGGGGTGTTAGGGTGACTTGGGCGGTGGGGCTTGGGGGTCCCCAATCCTCGGCGTTGGGGCGCCAGGCCCCTTTGGAAGGGCTCTAGGGGGCCGACCAAGGGTTATTGTTAGCCCCCAGGGGGCCAGCAGGCCAGATCCGCCGGCTGTGAGGCGAGCGGAGGGGTGGACCCAGGTGAGGGCGCTTGAGAGCAAGAATGTGGACCCAAGCGTTTTGGCACGGGGGGCCTTCGAAGGTCATCGGGGGTTCGGAGGGCCCAACCCGTCCTCCTGCCCTGAATGACCAGCGGCGCTACTAGCGGCCCGGGGGGGCGGGGCAGCAGGGTGAGCCCGGCAATGGGGCTTGGGGGTCCCCAATCCCCGGCGTTGCGGGGGCAGACCCTTGGTAGTGGCCCCTCGGGGGCCGACCTAAGGTTACAGTTAGCCCTCAGGAGGCCGGCAGGCCCGATGTGCCAGCTGTGCGGCGAGCGGAGGGGAGGGCCGAGGTGAGGGCGCGGGCGAGCGGGAGCTTGGCCGAAGCGTTTTGGCGCGGGAAGCCTTCGAAGGTCGCCGGGGGATCGGAGGACCCTGCCCGTTTTCCCGCCCTGAATGACCTGCGGCGCCCCTGGGGCCCGGGTGGCGGCAGGGCGACAGGGTGAGTCCGTCGCTGGGGTTGGGGGGTTCCCAATCCCCGGTGTTGCGGCACCAGGCCCCTTTGCAGGGGCCCCTCGGAGGCTGACCTAGGGTTATGGTTAGCCCCCAGGAGGCCGCAGGCCCAATCCACCGGCTGTGCGGTGAGCAGAGGGGAGGGCCGAGGTGAGGGCGCTGGCGAGCGGTAGCGTAGGCCCATGAGTTTTGGCGCGGGGGGGCCTTCGAAGGTCGCCGGGGCTCCAGAAGCCCTGCCCGTTCTCCCGCACTGAATGTCCGGCGGTGCCCCTAGCGGCTCAGTTGCCGGCGGGGGAGCATGGTGAGTCGGATGCTGGGGCTAACGGTCCGCAAACCCAGGTGTTGCGGTGCCAGGCCCGTTGGGAGGGGCCTCTCGGGGGCCGACGAAGGGATAGGGTTAGCCCCCAGGAGGCTGGCGGGCCCTATCCGCCGGCTGTGCGGCGAGCGGAGGGGCGGGCCGAGGTGAGGGCACTGGCTACCGGGAGAGTGGGCGCAAGCTTTCTGGCGCGGGGGGCCTTCGAAAGAGGCCGGGGGCTCCAAGGGCCCTTCCCGTTCTCCCGCCCTGAATGACAGGTGGTGCCACTAGCGGCCTGTGTGGCGGCGGGGCAGCACGGTGAGTCCAGCACTGTGGCTCGTGGGTCTCCAATGCCCAGCATTGCCGCTCCAGGCACCTTGGGATGAGCCCCTCCGAGGGTGAGCTAGGGTTAGGGTTAGCCCCCAGGAGGCCGGCAGGCCCGATCTGCCAGCTGTGTGGCGAGCGGAGGGGCAGGCCGAGGTGAGGGCGCTGAAGAGCAGGAGCGTGGGCCCAAGCGTTTTGGTGCAGGGGCCTTTGAAGGTCACCAGGGGCTCGGAGGACCCTGCCCGTTCTCCCGCCCTGGATGACCGGCGGTGCCCCTAGAGGCCCGGGTGGCAGCGGGGCGGGAGGGTGAGTCTGGCGCTGGGGCTTGTGGGTCCGGAATCCCGGGCATTGCGGCACCAGGCCCCTTGGGAGGGGCCCCTCGAGGGATCGAGCTAGGGTTAGGTTTAGCCCCCAGGGGACCGTCAGGCCCAATCCGCCGGTTGTGCAGGGAGCGGAGGGTGGGCTGAAGTGATGGTGCTGGCGAGCGGGAGCGTGGGCCCAAGGGTTTTGGCGCGGAGGGCCTTCAAACGGCGCTGGGGGCTCCGAGGGCCCTGTCCGTTGTTCTGCCCTGAATGACCGACAGCTCTCCTACCGGCCCGGGTGGCGGCGGGGCGGCACAGTGCGTCCGGCGCTGGGACTCGGGGGTCACCAATCCCAGGCATTGCAGCGATAGGCCCCTTGGGAGGGGCCCCTTGGGGGCCGACCTAGGGTTCGGGTTAGCCCCCAGGAGGCTGGCAGGCCCGATCCGCCGGCTCTGCCACATGCGGAGGGGCTAGCCGAGGTGAGGGCGCTGGCGAGCGGGAGCATGGCCCCAAGCGTTTTGTCGCGGGGGACCTTCGAAGGTCGCCGGGGGCCCGGGGGGCCCTGCCCGTTCTAACGCCCTGAATGAGGACGGCGCCCCTAGCGGGCCGGGTGGTGAGGAGCGGCAGAGTGTGTCCGGCGGTGGGGTTCGGGTGTCCCCAATCCCCAGCGTGGCGGCGCCAGGCCCCTTGGGAGGGGCTCCTCTGGGGCCGACCTAGGTTTAGGGTTAGCCCAAAGGAGGCCGGCAGGCCCGAGCCGCCGGCTGTGCGGCGAGCAGAGGGGCGGGCCGAGGTGAGGGCGCTGGCGAGGGGGAGCGTGGGCCCAGGGTTTTGGCACAGGGGGCCTTGGATTGTCACTGGGGGCTTGGAGGGCCCTGCCCATTCTCACACACTAAATGACCGGTGGCGCCCCTGTCGGCCAGGGTGGCGGCGTGTCGGCAGGATGAGTCTGGAGCTGGGGCTCAGTGGTCCCCGATCCCCGGCGCGGTGGCTCCAGGCACTTGGGAGGGGTCCCTCGGGGGCCGACATATGGTGAGTGTTAGCCCAAAGGAGGCCGGCGGGCCCAATCCGCCGGCTGTGCAGCGAGCGGAGGGGTGGGCCGACGTTAATGCGCTGGCAAGCGGGAGCGTGGGCCCAAGCGTTTTGGCATGGGGGGCCTTCGAAGCTCACCGGGGGCTCGGAGGGCCCAGCAAGTTCTCCCGCCCTGAATGCCCAGCGGCTCCCTAGCGGCCAGGGTGGCGGCGGGGAGGCAGGGTGAGTCCGGAGCTCGGGCTCGGGGGTCCCCAATACCCGGCATGGCATTGCCAGGCCGCTTGGGAGGGGTCCCTCGGGGGCCGAGCTAGGGTTCTCGTTAGCCCAAAGGAGGCCGGCAGGCCCAATTGGCCGGCTGTGCGGCGAGGGGATGGGTGAGCCGAGGTGAGGGCGCTGGCGAGCGGGAGCTTAGGCCCAAGCGTTTTGGTGCGGGGGGCCTTCGAAGGTCATCGGGGGCTCGGAGGGCCCTGCCCGTACTCCCTCCCTGAATGACCGGTGGCGCCCCTAGCGTCCCGGGTGGCGGCGGGGCGGCAGGGTGAGTCTGGAGTAGGGCTCAGGGGTCCAAATGCCCCGGCGTGGCGGCGCCTGGCCCCTTGGGAGGGGTCCCTCGGGGGCCGACCTAGGGTTGAGGTTAGCCCAAAGGAGGCCTGGGCCCGATCCGCCGGCTGTGCAGAGAACGGAGGGGCGGGGCGAGGTGAGGGCGCTGGGGAGCGGGAGCGTGAGCCCAAGCGTTTTGGCGTGTCTGGCCTTCGAAGGTCACCGGGGGCTCAGAGGGCCCTGCCCGTTCCCCAGCCCCGAATGAGGACGGTGCCCCTAGCGATCCGGGTCGCAGCGGGGCGGCAGGGTGAGTTCAGCCCTGGTGCTCGGGGGTCCCCAATCACCCGCGTGGCGGCGCCAGGCCCCTTGGGATGGTCCCCTCGGGAGCCGACCTAGGGTTAGGGTTAGCCCCAGGAGGCCGGCAGTCCGATCTGCCGGCTGTGCGGCGAGCGGAGGGGCGGGCTGAGGAGAGGGTGCCGGCGAGCAGGAGCCTAGGCCCAAGCGTTTTGTCACGGGGGGCCTTCAAAGGTCACTGGGGGCTCGGAGGGCCCTGCCCGTTCTCCCGCCCTAAATAACCGGTGGCGCCCCTAGCAGCCCGGGTGGCGGCAGGGCGGCAGGGTAAGTAATGCGCTGGGGCTTGAGGGTCCCCAATCCCCGGCGTGGCATCGCCAGGCCCCTTGGGAGGGGCCCCTCGTGAGCAGACCTAGAGTTAGGGTTAGTTCCCAGGAGGCTGGCAGGCCCAATCCGCTGTCTGTGCCGCGAGAGTGGGGGCGGACCGAGGTGAGGGCGCTTGCTAGCGGAGCGTGGGCCCAAGCGTTTTGGCGTGGGGGGCCTCAAAGGTCGCCAGGGGCTCGGAGGGCCCTGCCCATTCTCCCGCTCTGAATGACTGGTGGCGTCCCTACTGGCCCGGTAGCTGTGGGGCGGAAGGGTGACTCCGGCGCTGAGGCTTGGGGGTCACCAATCCCCGGCGTTGTGGCACCAGGCCTTTGGAAGTGGCCCCTTGGGGTCTGACCTAGGGTTAGTGTTAGCCCCCAGGAAACAGGCAGGCCTGATCCGCTAGCTGTTCATCGAGTGGAGGGGCGGGCCGAGAAGAGGGCGCTGGCGAGTGGGAGCGTGGGCCCAAGCATTTTGGCGCGAGGGGCCTACGAAGGTCGCGGGGGCTCAGAGGGCCCTGCCTGTTCTCCAGCACTGAATGACCGGCGGTGCCCCTAGCGGACTGGGTGGTGGTGGGGTGGCAGGGAGAGTCCAGCACTGGTGCTCGGGGGTCCCCAATCCCCGGCATTGCGATGCCAGGCCCCTTGGGAGGGGCCCCGTGGGGGCAGACCTAGGGTTAGGGTTACACCCAGGGGGCTGACAGGCCCGATCCTACGGCTGTTCGGCGAGCGGAGGGGCGGGCCGAGGTGAGGGCGCTGGCTAGCGGGAGCGTGGGTCAAGTGTTTTGGTGCGGGGGGCCCTTCGAAGGTCGTGGGGGGATCGGAGGACCCTGCCCGTTCTCCCGCACTGAATGACTGGTGGTGCTCCTAGTGGTGCAGGTGGCAGCGGGGCGGCCGGGTGAGTCCGGCACTGGGGTTCAGGGGTCCCCAATCCCCGGCGTTACGACTGCAGGCCCCTTGCTAGGGGCCCCTCGGGGGCCGACATATGGTAAGGGTTAGCCCCCAGGAGGCCCGCAGGCCCGATCCGCCAGCTCTGCGGTGAGTGGAGGGGTGGTCGGAGGTGAGGCCGCTGGCAATCTGGAGAGTGGGCCCAGTCATTTTGGCACGGGGGTCCTTCGAATGTCGCCAGGGGTTCGGACGGCCCTGCCCGTTCTCCCACCCTGAATGACGGGCGGCTCCCCTAAAAGCCCTGGTGGAGGAGGGGCGGTAGGGTGAGTCGGGCGCTGGGACTCAGGGGTTCCCAATCCCCGGCGTTTTGGCGCCATGCCCCTTGGGAGGGGCCCCTCAGGGACTCACCTAGGGTTAGGGTTAGCTCCGAGGAGGCCGGCAGGCTCGATCCGCCGGCTGTGTGGTGAGCAGAGGGGCAGGCCGAGGTGAGGGCGCTTGTGAGCAGGAGCGTGGGCCCAAGCGTTTTGGCGCGGGGGGCCTTCCAGTGTGGCCAGAGGCTCTGAGGGCCCTGCCCCTTGTCCCGCCCTGAATGACCGGCAGCGCCCCTAGTGGCCCATGTGGCAGCGGGGCAGCCGGTTGTGTCCAGCGCTGGAGCTCGGGGTTCTCCAATCCCCGGTGTTGCGGCTCTAGGCCCCTTGCTGGGGCCCCTAGGGGACCGACCTATGGTTAGATTTAGCCCCCAGGAGGCCGGAAGCCCGATCCGCCAGCTCTGCGGCAAGCGGAGAGGCGGGCGGAGGTGAGGCCGCTGGCGAGCGGGAGCGTGGGCTCAGGCGTTCTGGGGCGGGGGTCCTTCGAAAGTCGCTGGAGGCTTGGAGGGCCCTGTACGTTCTTCTGCCCTGAATGACCGGCGGCTCCCCTAGCGGCCCGGGTGGAGGAGGGGTGTTAGGGTGACTTGGGCGGTGGGGCTTGGGGGTCCCCAATCCTCGGCGTTGGGGCACCAGGCCCCTTTGGAAGGGCTCTAGGGGGCCGACCAAGGGTTATTGTTAGCCCCCAGGGGGCCAGCAGGCCAGATCCGCCGGCTGTGAGGCGAGCGGAGGGGTGGACCCAGGTGAGGGCGCTTGAGAGCAAGAATGTGGACCCAAGCGTTTTGGCACGGGGGGCCTTCGAAGGTCATCGGGGGTTCGGAGGGCCCAACCCGTCCTCCTGCCCTGAATGACCAGCGGCGCTACTAGCGGCCCGGGGGGGCGGGGCAGCAGGGTGAGCCCGGCAATGGGGCTTGGGGGTCCCCAATCCCCGGCGTTGCGGGGGCAGACCCTTGGTAGTGGCCCCTCGGGGGCCGACCTAAGGTTACAGTTAGCCCCCAGGAGGCCGGCAGGCCCGATGTGCCAGCTGTGCGGCGAGCGGAGGGGAGGGCCGAGGTGAGGGCGCGGGCGAGCGGGAGCTTGGCCGAAGCGTTTTGGCGCGGGAAGCCTTCGAAGGTCGCCGGGGGATCGGAGGACCCTGCCCGTTTTCCCGCCCTGAATGACCTGCGGCGCCCCTGGGGCCCGGGTGGCGGCAGGGCGACAGGGTGAGTCCGTCGCTGGGGTTGGGGGGTTCCCAATCCCCGGTGTTGCGGCACCAGGCCCCTTTGCAGGGGCCCCTCGGAGGCTGACCTAGGGTTATGGTTAGCCCCCAGGAGGCCGCAGGCCCAATCCACCGGCTGTGCGGTGAGCAGAGGGGAGGGCCGAGGTGAGGGCGCTGGCGAGCGGTAGCGTAGGCCCATGAGTTTTGGCGCGGGGGGCCTTCGAAGGTCGCCGGGGCTCCAGAAGCCCTGCCCGTTCTCCCGCACTGAATGTCCGGCGGTGCCCCTAGCGGCTCAGTTGCCGGCGGGGGAGCATGGTGAGTCGGATGCTGGGGCTAGCGGTCCGCAAACCCAGGTGTTGCGGTGCCAGGCCCGTTGGGAGGGGCCTCTCGGGGGCCGACGAAGGGATAGGGTTAGCCCCCAGGAGGCTGGCGGGCCCTATCCGCCGGCTGTGCGGCGAGCGGAGGGGCGGGCCGAGGTGAGGGCACTGGCTACCGGGAGAGTGGGCGCAAGCTTTCTGGCGTGGGGGGCCTTCGAAAGAGGCCGGGGGCTCCAAGGGCCCTTCCCGTTCTCCCGCCCTGAATGACCGGTGGTGCCACTAGCGGCCTGTGTGGCGGCGGGGCAGCACGGTGAGTCCAGCACTGTGGCTCGTGGGTCTCCAATGCCCAGCATTGCCGCTCCAGGCACCTTGGGATGAGCCCCTCCGAGGGTGAGCTAGGGTTAGGGTTAGCCCCCAGGAGGCCGGCAGGCCCGATCTGCCAGCTGTGTGGCGAGCGGAGGGGCAGGCCGAGGTGAGGGCGCTGAAGAGCAGGAGCGTGGGCCCAAGCGTTTTGGTGCAGGGGCCTTTGAAGGTCACCAGGGGCTCGGAGGACCCTGCCCGTTCTCCCGCCCTGGATGACCGGTGGTGCCCCTAGAGGCCCGGGTGGCAGTGGGGCGGGAGGGTGAGTCTGGCGCTGGGGCTTGTGGGTCCGGAATCCCGGGCATTGCGGCACCAGGCCCCTTGGGAGGGGCCCCTCGAGGGATCGAGCTAGGGTTAGGTTTAGCCCCCAGGGGAACGTCAGGCCCAATCCGCCGGTTGTGCAGGGAGCGGAGGGTGGGCTGAAGTGATGGTGCTGGCGAGCGGGAGCGTGGGCCCAAGGGTTTTGGCGCGGAGGGCCTTCAAACGGCGCTGGGGGCTCCGAGGGCCCTGTCCGTTGTTCTGCCCTGAATGACCGACAGCTCTCCTACCGGCCCGGGTGGCGGCGGGGCGGCACAGTGCGTCCGGCGCTGGGACTCGGGGGTCACCAATCCCAGGCATTGCAGCGATAGGCCCCTTGGGAGGGGCCCCTTGGGGGCCGACCTAGGGTTCGGGTTAGCCCCCAGGAGGCTGGCAGGCCCGATCCGCCGGCTCTGTCACATGCGGAGGGGCTAGCCGAGGTGAGGGCGCTGGCGAGCGGGAGCATGGCCCCAAGCGTTTTGTCGCGGGGGACCTTCGAAGGTCGCCGGGGGCCCGGGGGGCCCTGCCCGTTCTAACGCCCTGAATGAGGACGGCGCCCCTAGCGGGCCGGGTGGTGAGGAGCGGCAGAGTGTGTCCGGCGGTGGGGTTCGGGTGTCCCCAATCCCCAGCGTGGCGGCGCCAGGCCCCTTGGGAGGGGCTCCTCTGGGGCCGACCTAGGTTTAGGGTTAGCCCAAAGGAGGCCGGCAGGCCCGAGCCGCCGGCTGTGCGGCGAGCAGAGGGGCGGGCCGAGGTGAGGGCGCTGGCGAGGGGGAGCGTGGGCCCAGGGTTTTGGCACAGGGGGCCTTGGATTGTCACTGGGGGCTTGGAGGGCCCTGCCCATTCTCACACACTAAATGACCGGTGGCGCCCCTGTCGGCCAGGGTGGCGGCGTGTCGGCAGGATGAGTCTGGAGCTGGGGCTCAGTGGTCCCCGATCCCCGGCGCGGTGGCTCCAGGCACTTGGGAGGGGTCCCTCGGGGGCCGACATATGGTGAGTGTTAGCCCAAAGGAGGCCGGCGGGCCCAATCCGCCGGCTGTGCAGCGAGCGGAGGGGTGGGCCGACGTTAATGCGCTGGCAAGCGGGAGCGTGGGCCCAAGCGTTTTGGCATGGGGGGCCTTCGAAGCTCACCGGGGGCTCGGAGGGCCCAGCAAGTTCTCCCGCCCTGAATGCCCAGCGGCTCCCTAGCGGCCAGGGTGGCGGCGGGGAGGCAGGGTGAGTCCGGAGCTCGGGCTCGGGGGTCCCCAATACCCGGCATGGCATTGCCAGGCCGCTTGGGAGGGGTCCCTCGGGGGCCGAGCTAGGGTTCTCGTTAGCCCAAAGGAGGCCGGCAGGCCCAATTGGCCGGCTGTGCGGCGAGGGGATGGGTGAGCCGAGGTGAGGGCGCTGGCGAGCGGGAGCTTAGGCCCAAGCGTTTTGGTGCGGGGGGCCTTCGAAGGTCATCGGGGGCTCGGAGGGCCCTGCCCGTACTCCCTCCCTGAATGACCGGTGGCGCCCCTAGCGTCCCGGGTGGCGGCGGGGCGGCAGGGTGAGTCTGGAGTAGGGCTCAGGGGTCCAAATGCCCCGGCGTGGCGGCGCCTGGCCCCTTGGGAGGGGTCCCTCGGGGGCCGACCTAGGGTTGAGGTTAGCCCAAAGGAGGCCTGGGCCCGATCCGCCGGCTGTGCAGAGAACGGAGGGGCGGGGCGAGGTGAGGGCGCTGGGGAGCGGGAGCGTGAGCCCAAGCGTTTTGGCGTGTCTGGCCTTCGAAGGTCACCGGGGGCTCAGAGGGCCCTGCCCGTTCCCCAGCCCCGAATGAGGACGGTGCCCCTAGCGATCCGGGTCGCAGCGGGGCGGCAGGGTGAGTTCAGCCCTGGTGCTCGGGGGTCCCCAATCACCCGCGTGGCGGCGCCAGGCCCCTTGGGATGGTCCCCTCGGGAGCCGACCTAGGGTTAGGGTTAGCCCCAGGAGGCCGGCAGTCCGATCTGCCGGCTGTGCGGCGAGCGGAGGGGCGGGCTGAGGAGAGGGTGCCGGCGAGCAGGAGCCTAGGCCCAAGCGTTTTGTCACGGGGGGCCTTCAAAGGTCACTGGGGGCTCGGAGGGCCCTGCCCGTTCTCCCGCCCTAAATAACCGGTGGCGCCCCTAGCAGCCCGGGTGGCGGCAGGGCGGCAGGGTAAGTAATGCGCTGGGGCTTGAGGGTCCCCAATCCCCGGCGTGGCATCGCCAGGCCCCTTGGGAGGGGCCCCTCGTGAGCAGACCTAGAGTTAGGGTTAGTTCCCAGGAGGCTGGCAGGCCCAATCCGCTGTCTGTGCCGCGAGAGTGGGGGCGGACCGAGGTGAGGGCGCTTGCTAGCGGAGCGTGGGCCCAAGCGTTTTGGCGTGGGGGGCCTCAAAGGTCGCCAGGGGCTCGGAGGGCCCTGCCCATTCTCCCGCTCTGAATGACTGGTGGCGTCCCTACTGGCCCGGTAGCTGTGGGGCGGAAGGGTGACTCCGGCGCTGAGGCTTGGGGGTCACCAATCCCCGGCGTTGTGGCACCAGGCCTTTGGAAGTGGCCCCTTGGGGTCTGACCTAGGGTTAGTGTTAGCCCCCAGGAAACAGGCAGGCCTGATCCGCTAGCTGTTCATCGAGTGGAGGGGCGGGCCGAGAAGAGGGCGCTGGCGAGTGGGAGCGTGGGCCCAAGCATTTTGGCGCGAGGGGCCTACGAAGGTCGCGGGGGCTCAGAGGGCCCTGCCTGTTCTCCAGCACTGAATGACCGGCGGCGCCCCTAGCGGACTGGGTGGTGGTGGGGTGGCAGGGAGAGTCCAGCACTGGTGCTCGGGGGTCCCCAATCCCCGGCATTGCGATGCCAGGCCCCTTGGGAGGGGCCCCGTGGGGGCAGACCTAGGGTTAGGGTTACACCCAGGGGGCTGACAGGCCCGATCCTACGGCTGTTCGGCGAGCGGAGGGGCGGGCCGAGGTGAGGGCGCTGGCTAGCGGGAGCGTGGGTCAAGTGTTTTGGTGCGGGGGGCCCTTCGAAGGTCGTGGGGGGATCGGAGGACCCTGCCCGTTCTCCCGCACTGAATGACTGGTGGTGCTCCTAGTGGTGCAGGTGGCAGCGGGGCGGCCGGGTGAGTCCGGCACTGGGGTTCAGGGGTCCCCAATCCCCGGCGTTACGACTGCAGGCCCCTTGCTAGGGGCCCCTCGGGGGCCGACATATGGTAAGGGTTAGCCCCCAGGAGGCCCGCAGGCCCGATCCGCCAGCTCTGCGGTGAGTGGAGGGGTGGTCGGAGGTGAGGCCGCTGGCAATCTGGAGAGTGGGCCCAGTCATTTTGGCACGGGGGTCCTTCGAATGTCGCCAGGGGTTCGGACGGCCCTGCCCGTTCTCCCACCCTGAATGACGGGCGGCTCCCCTAAAAGCCCTGGTGGAGGAGGGGCGGTAGGGTGAGTCGGGCGCTGGGACTCAGGGGTTCCCAATCCCCGGCGTTTTGGCGCCATGCCCCTTGGGAGGGGCCCCTCAGGGACTCACCTAGGGTTAGGGTTAGCTCCGAGGAGGCCGGCAGGCTCGATCCGCCGGCTGTGTGGTGAGCAGAGGGGCAGGCCGAGGTGAGGGCGCTTGTGAGCAGGAGCGTGGGCCCAAGCGTTTGGGCGCGGGGGGCCTTCCAATGTGGCCAGAGGCTCTGAGGGCCCTGCCCCTTGTCCCGCCCTGAATGACCGGCAGCGCCCCTAGTGGCCCATGTGGCAGCGGGGCAGCCGGTTGTGTCCAGCGCTGGAGCTCGGGGTTCTCCAATCCCCGGTGTTGCGGCTCTAGGCCCCTTGCTGGGGCCCCTAGGGGACCGACCTATGGTTAGATTTAGCCCCCAGGAGGCCGGAAGCCCGATCCGCCAGCTCTGCGGCAAGCGGAGAGGCGGGCGGAGGTGAGGCCGCTGGCGAGCGGGAGCGTGGGCTCAGGCGTTCTGGGGCGGGGGTCCTTCGAAAGTCGCTGGAGGCTTGGAGGGCCCTGTACGTTCTTCTGCCCTGAATGACCGGCGGCTCCCCTAGCGGCCCGGGTGGAGGAGGGGTGTTAGGGTGACTTGGGCGGTGGGGCTTGGGGGTCCCCAATCCTCGGCGTTGGGGCGCCAGGCCCCTTTGGAAGGGCTCTAGGGGGCCGACCAAGGGTTATTGTTAGCCCCCAGGGGGCCAGCAGGCCAGATCCGCCGGCTGTGAGGCGAGCGGAGGGGTGGACCCAGGTGAGGGCGCTTGAGAGCAAGAATGTGGACCCAAGCGTTTTGGCACGGGGGGCCTTCGAAGGTCATCGGGGGTTCGGAGGGCCCAACCCGTCCTCCTGCCCTGAATGACCAGCGGCGCTACTAGCGGCCCGGGGGGGCGGGGCAGCAGGGTGAGCCCGGCAATGGGGCTTGGGGGTCCCCAATCCCCGGCGTTGCGGGGGCAGACCCTTGGTAGTGGCCCCTCGGGGGCCGACCTAAGGTTACAGTTAGCCCCCAGGAGGCCGGCAGGCCCGATGTGCCAGCTGTGCGGCGAGCGGAGGGGAGGGCCGAGGTGAGGGCGCGGGCGAGCGGGAGCTTGGCCGAAGCG
Source organism: Ursus americanus (assembly GCF_024610735.1). Classification (NCBI taxonomy): domain Eukaryota; kingdom Metazoa; phylum Chordata; class Mammalia; order Carnivora; family Ursidae; genus Ursus; species Ursus americanus. Next base: position 2,106,416 of record NW_028273625.1, read on the forward strand.
TTTTGGCGCGGGAAGCCTTCGAAGGTCGCCGGGGGATCGGAGGACCCTGCCCGTTTTCCCGCCCTGAATGACCTGCGGCGCCCCTGGGGCCCGGGGTGGCGGCAGGGCGACAGGGTGAGTCCGTCGCTGGGGTTGGGGGGTTCCCAATCCCCGGTGTTGCGGCACCAGGCCCCTTTGCAGGGGCCCCTCGGAGGCTGACCTAGGGTTATGGTTAGCCCCCAGGAGGCCGCAGGCCCAATCCACCGGCTGTGCGGTGAGCAGAGGGGAGGGCCGAGGTGAGGGCGCTGGCGAGCGGTAGCGTAGGCCCATGAGTTTTGGCGCGGGGGGCCTTCGAAGGTCGCCGGGGCTCCAGAAGCCCTGCCCGTTCTCCCGCACTGAATGTCCGGCGGTGCCCCTAGCGGCTCAGTTGCCGGCGGGGGAGCATGGTGAGTCGGATGCTGGGGCTAGCGGTCCGCAAACCCAGGTGTTGCGGTGCCAGGCCCGTTGGGAGGGGCCTCTCGGGGGCCGACGAAGGGATAGGGTTAGCCCCCAGGAGGCTGGCGGGCCCTATCCGCCGGCTGTGCGGCGAGCGGAGGGGCGGGCCGAGGTGAGGGCACTGGCTACCGGGAGAGTGGGCGCAAGCTTTCTGGCGTGGGGGGCCTTCGAAAGAGGCCGGGGGCTCCAAGGGCCCTTCCCGTTCTCCCGCCCTGAATGACCGGTGGTGCCACTAGCGGCCTGTGTGGCGGCGGGGCAGCACGGTGAGTCCAGCACTGTGGCTCGTGGGTCTCCAATGCCCAGCATTGCCGCTCCAGGCACCTTGGGATGAGCCCCTCCGAGGGTGAGCTAGGGTTAGGGTTAGCCCCCAGGAGGCCGGCAGGCCCCATCTGCCAGCTGTGTGGCGAGCGGAGGGGCAGGCCAAGGTGAGGGCGCTGAAGAGCAGGAGCGTGGGCCCAAGCGTTTTGGTGCAGGGGCCTTTGAAGGTCACCAGGGGCTCGGAGGACCCTGCCCGTTCTCCCGCCCTGGATGACCGGCGGTGCCCCTAGAGGCCCGGGTGGCAGCGGGGCGGGAGGGTGAGTCTGGCGCTGGGGCTTGTGGGTCCGGAATCCCGGGCATTGCGGCACCAGGCCCCTTGGGAGGGGCCCCTCGAGGGATCGAGCTAGGGTTAGGTTTAGCCCCCAGGGGACCGTCAGGCCCAATCCGCCGGTTGTGCAGGGAGCGGAGGGTGGGCTGAAGTGATGGTGCTGGCGAGCGGGAGCGTGGGCCCAAGGGTTTTGGCACGGAGGGCCTTCAAACGGCGCTGGGGGCTCCGAGGGCCCTGTCCGTTGTTCTGCCCTGAATGACCGACAGCTCTCCTACCGGCCCGGGTGGCGGCGGGGCGGCACAGTGCGTCCGGCGCTGGGACTCGGGGGTCACCAATCCCAGGCATTGCAGCGATAGGCCCCTTGGGAGGGGCCCCTTGGGGGCCGACCTAGGGTTCGGGTTAGCCCCCAGGAGGCTGGCAGGCCCGATCCGCCGGCTCTGCCACATGCGGAGGGGCTAGCCGAGGTGAGGGCGCTGGCGAGCGGGAGCATGGCCCCAAGCGTTTTGTCGCGGGGGACCTTCGAAGGTCGCCGGGGGCCCGGGGGGCCCTGCCCGTTCTAACGCCCTGAATGAGGACGGCGCCCCTAGCGGGCCGGGTGGTGAGGAGCGGCAGAGTGTGTCCGGCGGTGGGGTTCGGGTGTCCCCAATCCCCAGCGTGGCGGCGCCAGGCCCCTTGGGAGGGGCTCCTCTGGGGCCGACCTAGGTTTAGGGTTAGCCCAAAGGAGGCCGGCAGGCCCGAGCCGCCGGCTGTGCGGCGAGCAGAGGGGCGGGCCGAGGTGAGGGCGCTGGCGAGGGGGAGCGTGGGCCCAGGGTTTTGGCACAGGGGGCCTTGGATTGTCACTGGGGGCTTGGAGGGCCCTGCCCATTCTCACACACTAAATGACCGGTGGCGCCCCTGTCGGCCAGGGTGGCGGCGTGTCGGCAGGATGAGTCTGGAGCTGGGGCTCAGTGGTCCCCGATCCCCGGCGCGGTGGCTCCAGGCACTTGGGAGGGGTCCCTCGGGGGCCGACATATGGTGAGTGTTAGCCCAAAGGAGGCCGGCGGGCCCAATCCGCCGGCTGTGCAGCGAGCGGAGGGGTGGGCCGACGTTAATGCGCTGGCAAGCGGGAGCGTGGGCCCAAGCGTTTTGGCATGGGGGGCCTTCGAAGCTCACCGGGGGCTCGGAGGGCCCAGCAAGTTCTCCCGCCCTGAATGCCCAGCGGCTCCCTAGCGGCCAGGGTGGCGGCGGGGAGGCAGGGTGAGTCCGGAGCTCGGGCTCGGGGGTCCCCAATACCCGGCATGGCATTGCCAGGCCGCTTGGGAGGGGTCCCTCGGGGGCCGAGCTAGGGTTCTCGTTAGCCCAAAGGAGGCCGGCAGGCCCAATTGGCCGGCTGTGCGGCGAGGGGATGGGTGAGCCGAGGTGAGGGCGCTGGCGAGCGGGAGCTTAGGCCCAAGCGTTTTGGTGCGGGGGGCCTTCGAAGGTCATCGGGGGCTCGGAGGGCCCTGCCCGTACTCCCTCCCTGAATGACCGGTGGCGCCCCTAGCGTCCCGGGTGGCGGCGGGGCGGCAGGGTGAGTCTGGAGTAGGGCTCAGGGGTCCAAATGCCCCGGCGTGGCGGCGCCTGGCCCCTTGGGAGGGGTCCCTCGGGGGCCGACCTAGGGTTGAGGTTAGCCCAAAGGAGGCCTGGGCCCGATCCGCCGGCTGTGCAGAGAACGGAGGGGCGGGGCGAGGTGAGGGCGCTGGGGAGCGGGAGCGTGAGCCCAAGCGTTTTGGCGTGTCTGGCCTTCGAAGGTCACCGGGGGCTCAGAGGGCCCTGCCCGTTCCCCAGCCCCGAATGAGGACGGTGCCCCTAGCGATCCGGGTCGCAGCGGGGCGGCAGGGTGAGTTCAGCCCTGGTGCTCGGGGGTCCCCAATCACCCGCGTGGCGGCGCCAGGCCCCTTGGGATGGTCCCCTCGGGAGCCGACCTAGGGTTAGGGTTAGCCCCAGGAGGCCGGCAGTCCGATCTGCCGGCTGTGCGGCGAGCGGAGGGGCGGGCTGAGGAGAGGGTGCCGGCGAGCAGGAGCCTAGGCCCAAGCGTTTTGTCACGGGGGGCCTTCAAAGGTCACTGGGGGCTCGGAGGGCCCTGCCCGTTCTCCCGCCCTAAATAACCGGTGGCGCCCCTAGCAGCCCGGGTGGCGGCAGGGCGGCAGGGTAAGTAATGCGCTGGGGCTTGAGGGTCCCCAATCCCCGGCGTGGCATCGCCAGGCCCCTTGGGAGGGGCCCCTCGTGAGCAGACCTAGAGTTAGGGTTAGTTCCCAGGAGGCTGGCAGGCCCAATCCGCTGTCTGTGCCGCGAGAGTGGGGGCGGACCGAGGTGAGGGCGCTTGCTAGCGGAGCGTGGGCCCAAGCGTTTTGGCGTGGGGGGCCTCAAAGGTCGCCAGGGGCTCGGAGGGCCCTGCCCATTCTCCCGCTCTGAATGACTGGTGGCGTCCCTACTGGCCCGGTAGCTGTGGGGCGGAAGGGTGACTCCGGCGCTGAGGCTTGGGGGTCACCAATCCCCGGCGTTGTGGCACCAGGCCTTTGGAAGTGGCCCCTTGGGGTCTGACCTAGGGTTAGTGTTAGCCCCCAGGAAACAGGCAGGCCTGATCCGCTAGCTGTTCATCGAGTGGAGGGGCGGGCCGAGAAGAGGGCGCTGGCGAGTGGGAGCGTGGGCCCAAGCATTTTGGCGCGAGGGGCCTACGAAGGTCGCGGGGGCTCAGAGGGCCCTGCCTGTTCTCCAGCACTGAATGACCGGCGGCGCCCCTAGCGGACTGGGTGGTGGTGGGGTGGCAGGGAGAGTCCAGCACTGGTGCTCGGGGGTCCCCAATCCCCGGCATTGCGATGCCAGGCCCCTTGGGAGGGGCCCCGTGGGGGCAGACCTAGGGTTAGGGTTACACCCAGGGGGCTGACAGGCCCGATCCTACGGCTGTTCGGCGAGCGGAGGGGCGGGCCGAGGTGAGGGCGCTGGCTAGCGGGAGCGTGGGTCAAGTGTTTTGGTGTGGGGGGGCCCTTCGAAGGTCGTGGGGGGATCGGAGGACCCTGCCCGTTCTCCCGCACTGAATGACTGGTGGTGCTCCTAGTGGTGCAGGTGGCAGCGGGGCGGCCGGGTGAGTCCGGCACTGGGGTTCAGGGGTCCCCAATCCCCGGCGTTACGACTGCAGGCCCCTTGCTAGGGGCCCCTCGGGGGCCGACATATGGTAAGGGTTAGCCCCCAGGAGGCCCGCAGGCCCGATCCGCCAGCTCTGCGGTGAGTGGAGGGGTGGTCGGAGGTGAGGCCGCTGGCAATCTGGAGAGTGGGCCCAGTCATTTTGGCACGGGGGTCCTTCGAATGTCGCCAGGGGTTCGGACGGCCCTGCCCGTTCTCCCACCCTGAATGACGGGCGGCTCCCCTAAAAGCCCTGGTGGAGGAGGGGCGGTAGGGTGAGTCGGGCGCTGGGACTCAGGGGTTCCCAATCCCCGGCGTTTTGGCGCCATGCCCCTTGGGAGGGGCCCCTCAGGGACTCACCTAGGGTTAGGGTTAGCTCCGAGGAGGCCGGCAGGCTCGATCCGCCGGCTGTGTGGTGAGCAGAGGGGCAGGCCGAGGTGAGGGCGCTTGTGAGCAGGAGCGTGGGCCCAAGCGTTTTGGCGCGGGGGGCCTTCCAATGTGGCCAGAGGCTCTGAGGGCCCTGCCCCTTGTCCCGCCCTGAATGACCGGCAGCGCCCCTAGTGGCCCATGTGGCAGCGGGGCAGCCGGTTGTGTCCAGCGCTGGAGCTCGGGGTTCTCCAATCCCCGGTGTTGCGGCTCTAGGCCCCTTGCTGGGGCCCCTAGGGGACCGACCTATGGTTAGATTTAGCCCCCAGGAGGCCGGAAGCCCGATCCGCCAGCTCTGCGGCAAGCGGAGAGGCGGGCGGAGGTGAGGCCGCTGGCGAGCGGGAGCGTGGGCTCAGGCATTCTGGGGCGGGGGTCCTTCGAAAGTCGCTGGAGGCTTGGAGGGCCCTGTACGTTCTTCTGCCCTGAATGACCGGCGGCTCCCCTAGCGGCCCGGGTGGAGGAGGGGTGTTAGGGTGACTTGGGCGGTGGGGCTTGGGGGTCCCCAATCCTCGGCGTTGGGGCGCCAGGCCCCTTTGGAAGGGCTCTAGGGGGCCGACCAAGGGTTATTGTTAGCCCCCAGGGGGCCAGCAGGCCAGATCCGCCGGCTGTGAGGCGAGCGGAGGGGTGGACCCAGGTGAGGGCGCTTGAGAGCAAGAATGTGGACCCAAGCGTTTTGGCACGGGGGGCCTTCGAAGGTCATCGGGGGTTCGGAGGGCCCAACCCGTCCTCCTGCCCTGAATGACCAGCGGCGCTACTAGCGGCCCGGGGGGGCGGGGCAGCAGGGTGAGCCCGGCAATGGGGCTTGGGGGTCCCCAATCCCCGGCGTTGCGGGGGCAGACCCTTGGTAGTGGCCCCTCGGGGGCCGACCTAAGGTTACAGTTAGCCCCCAGGAGGCCGGCAGGCCCGATGTGCCAGCTGTGCGGCGAGCGGAGGGGAGGGCCGAGGTGAGGGCGCGGGCGAGCGGGAGCTTGGCCGAAGCGTTTTGGCGCGGGAAGCCTTCGAAGGTCGCCGGGGGATCGGAGGACCCTGCCCGTTTTCCCGCCCTGAATGACCTGCGGCGCCCCTGGGGCCCGGGGTGGCGGCAGGGCGACAGGGTGAGTCCGTCGCTGGGGTTGGGGGGTTCCCAATCCCCGGTGTTGCGGCACCAGGCCCCTTTGCAGGGGCCCCTCGGAGGCTGACCTAGGGTTATGGTTAGCCCCCAGGAGGCCGCAGGCCCAATCCACCGGCTGTGCGGTGAGCAGAGGGGAGGGCCGAGGTGAGGGCGCTGGCGAGCGGTAGCGTAGGCCCATGAGTTTTGGCGCGGGGGGCCTTCGAAGGTCGCCGGGGCTCCAGAAGCCCTGCCCGTTCTCCCGCACTGAATGTCCGGCGGTGCCCCTAGCGGCTCAGTTGCCGGCGGGGGAGCATGATGAGTCGGATGCTGGGGCTAACAGTCCGCAAACCCAGGTGTTGCGGTGCCAGGCCCGTTGGGAGGGGCCTCTCGGGGGCCGACGAAGGGATAGGGTTAGCCCCCAGGAGGCTGGCGGGCCCTATCCGCCGGCTGTGCGGCGAGCGGAGGGGCGGGCCGAGGTGAGGGCACTGGCTACCGGGAGAGTGGGCGCAAGCTTTCTGGCGCGGGGGGCCTTCGAAAGAGGCCGGGGGCTCCAAGGGCCCTGCCCGTTCTCCCGCACTGAATGTCCGGCGGTGCCCCTAGCGGCTCAGTTGCCGGCGGGGGAGCATGGTGAGTCCGGCGCTGGGGCTCAGGAGTCCCCAATCCCCATCGTTGCGGCACCAGGCCCCTTGGGAGGGACCACTAGCGGGCCGACCTAGGGTTTGGGTTAGCCTCCAGAAGGCCCACAGGCCCGATTCACCATCTGTGTGGCGAGCGGAGGGGAGGGCCGAGGTAAGGGCGCTGGCGAGCGGGAGCGTGGGCCCAAGCGTTTTGGTGCAGGGGGCCTTCGAAGGTCGCCGGTGGCTTGGAGGGCCCTGGCCATTCTCCCTCCCTGAATGAACAGCGGCGCCCCTAGTGGCCCAGGTGGCGGTAGGGCGGGAGGGTCAGCTGGGCGCTGGGGCTCAGGAGTCCCCAGTCCCCAGTGTTGAGGCAATAGGAACCTGGGATGGGCCCCTCGGGGCCCACCAAAGGTTAGGGTAACACCCAGGAGGCTGGCAGTCCTGATCCACCGGCTGTGCAGCGAGCGGAGGGGCGGAACGAGGTGAGGGCGCAGGCGAGTGGGAGCATGGGCCAAAGCATTTTGGCACAGGGGGCCTTTGAAGGTCGCCAGGGGCTTGGAGGGATCTGCCCGTACTCCCTCCCTGAATGACCGACGGTGTTCCTAGTGGCCTGGGTGGTGGCGGAGCAACACGGTGAGTCCGGCGCTGGGGTTCGGGGGTCCCCAATCCCAGGCATTGCGGTGCCAGGCCCCTTTGGAGGGACCCCTCAGGGGCCAACCTAGGGTTATGGGTAGCCCCAGGAGGCGGGCAGGCCTCATCCACCAGCTCTGCAGCAAGTGGAGGGACGTGCCGAGGTGAGGGCACTGAGGATCAGGAGCGTGGGCTCAAGCGTTTTGGATGGGGGGGGCCTTGGAAGGTCGCCGTGGGCTCGGAGGGCCCTGCCTGTTCTCCCACACTGAATGACCAGCGACACCCCTAGCGGCCCGGGTGGTGGAGGGGCAGTAGGGTGAGTCCGGCGCTGGGGCTCGGGGGTCCCCAACCCGGCGTTGCGGTCCCAGGCCCCTTGGGAGGGGCCCCTCAGCGGCCGACCTAGGGTTAGGGTTAGCCCCCTGGAGGCCGGGAGGCCCGATCTGCCAGCTGTGTGGGGAGCGGAGGGGCTGGCCGAGGTGAGGGTGCTGACTAGCGGGAGCGTGGGCGCAAGCGTTGTGGCGCAGGGGGCCTTCGAAGGTCGCCAGTGGCTCAGAGGGCCCTGTCCTTTGTTCCGGCCTGAATGACCTACAGCGCTCCTAGCGGCACGGGTGGTGGCGGTGCGGAAGTGTGAGTCCGGCGCTGAGGCTTGCGGGTCCAGAATCCCTGGCTTGTGGCGCCAGGCCCCTTGGGAGAGGCCCCTCGGGGGCCGACCTAGGGTTAGGGTTAGCTCCTAGGAATCCGGCAGGCCCGTATGCCTGCTGTGCAGCGAGCGGAGGGGTGGGACTTGGCGAGGGCGCTGGTGAGCAGGAGCATGGGCCCAAGCATTTTGGCGCAGGGGGCCTCTAATGGTCGCCGTGGCTCGGAGGGCCCTCCCCGTTCTCCCGCCCTGACTGACCGGCAGTGGCCCTAGAGGCCCGGGTGGCGGTGGGGGTGGCAATGTGAGTCTGGCGCTGCGGCTCAGGGGTCACCAATTTCCGGCGTTGCAGCGCCAAGCCCCTTGGCAGGAATGACTCGGGGGCTGACCTAGGGTTAGGGTTAGACCTCAGAAGGCCGGCAGGCCTGAAACGCCAGCTGTGCGTAAAGCAGATGGGTGGGCCAAGGTGAGGGCGCTGGTGAGCGGGAGCGTGGGCCCACGCGTTTTGGCATGGGAGGCCTACGAAGGCCGCAGGGGCCTGGGAGGTCCCTGCCTGTTCTCCCTCCCTGAATGACCGGCGTCACCTGCAGCGGCCCTGGTGGCGGCGGGGCTACAGGTTGAGTCCGGTGCTGGGGGTCGGGGGTTCCCAATCCCCAGCATTGTGCCACCAGGCCCCTTGGAAGGGGCCCCTCGGGGGCTGACCTAGGGTTAGGGTCAGCCCCCAGGAGGCCGGCAGGCCCGGGAGGCTGGGCCCAAACGTTTTGGCGCAGGGGGCCTTTGAATGTCGCCGGGGGCTAGGAGGGCCCTGCCTGTTCTCCCGCCCTGAATGACCGGCTGCACCCCTAGCGGCCCGAATGGCAGCGGGGCGGCAGGGTGACTCCGGCACTGCAGCTTGGTCCCCAATCCCCGGCGTTGCAGCACCAGGCCCCTTGGCAGGGGCCCCTCGGGTCTGACCTAGGGTTAGGGTTAGCCCCCAGGAGGCCTGCAGGCCCAATCCTCCAGCTGTGCAGGAGCAGAGGGGTGGGATGAGATGAGGGCACTGGCGAGCGGGAAGGTGGGGCCAAGCATTTTGGCGCGAGGGGCCTTCAAAGGTTGCCAGGGGCTCGGAGGGCCCTGCCTGTTCTCCTGCCCTGAATGACTGACGGCGCCCTTTGTGGCCCGTTTAGCAGTGGGGCGGCAGGGAGAGTCTGGTGCTGGGGCTCGGGGGTCCCCAATCCCCGGCGTTGCAGCGCCAGGCCCTTTGGGATGGGCCCCTAGGGGGCCTACCTAGGGTAGGGTTAGCCGCCAGGAGGCTAGGATGCCTGATCTGCCGGCTGTGCGGCGAGCGGAGGGGCAGGCTGAGGTAAGGGCGATGGCAAGCGGGACCATGGGCCCTAGTGCTTTGGTGCAGGGGGCCTTCGAAGGTCGTTGGGGGCTCGGAGGGCCCTGCCCATTCTCCCGCACTGAATGACCGGCAGTGCCCCTAGTGGCCCGGGTGGCGGCGGGGGGCATGGTGAGTCCGGCGCTGGGGCTCGGGAGTCCCCTTTCCCCGTCGTTGTGGCACCAGGCCCCTTGGGAGGGGCCACTAGGGCCGACCTAGGTTTAGGGTTAGCCCCCAGAAGGCCCACAGACCCGATCCGCCAGCTGTGAGGCGAGCAGAGGGGAGGGCCGAGGTAAGGGCGCTGGCCAGCGGGAGCGTGGGGCCAAGCGTTTTGGTGCGGGGGGCCTTCGAAGGTCACCGGTCGCTCGGAGGGCCCTGCCCGTTCTCCCTCCCTGAATGAATGGCGGCGCCCCTAGCAGCCCAGGTGGCGGTAGGGCAGGAGGGTGAGTCCGGCACTGGGGCTCGGGAGTCCCCAATCCCAGGCATTGCGGTGCCAGGCCCCTTCGGAGGGGCATCTCAGGGGACAACCTAGGGTTCTGGAGGAGTGCAGGCCTCATCTGCTGGCTCTGTGGCGAGCAGAGGGGCGGGCCGAGGTGAGGGCACTGAGGAGCAGGAGCGTGGTCTCAAGTGTTTTGGATGCGGGGGCCTTCGACGTTCGCCAGGGGCTCGGAGGGCCCTGCCCATTCTCCCGCCCTGAATGACCAGCGGCACCCCTAGCGGCCCGGGTGGTGATGGGGTGGCAGGGAGACTCCGGCGCTGGGGATCGGGGCTCCTTAATACCCGGCGTTGTGGCCTCAGGTCCCTTGGGACGGGACCCTCGGGGGCCGACCTAGGGTTAGGGTTAGCCCCCAGGAGGCTGGCAGGCTCGTTCTGCCCATGTGCGGTGAATGGAGGTGTGGGTTGAGGTGAGGTAGCTGGCGAGTGGGGGCGTGGGCCAGAGCATTTAGGCTTTGGCTTGGGGTGCCTTCGAAGGTTGCAGGAGGCTTAGAGGGTCCTGCCCGTTCTGTCGCCCTGAAGGACTGGTGATGCCCCTAGTGCCCCATGTGGCGGCAGGGCGACAGGGTGCATCCGGTGGTGGGACTCGGGGGTCCCCAATCCCTGGCATGCGGCGCCAGGCCACTTGGGAGGGGCCCCTCGGGTGCGACCTAGGCATAGGGTTAGCCCCCAGGAAGCCAGCAGGCCCGATCCGCCAGCTCTGCAGCGAGAGGAGGGGTGGGCCGAGGTTAGGGCGCTGGGGAGCAGGAGCGAGGGAGCCAGAGTTTTTGCGCGGGGGGCCTTTGAAGGTCGCAGGGGGATCGGAGGGCCTTGCCCGTTCTCCCTTCTTGAATGACTGGCAACACCCGTAGCGCCCTGGGTGCTTGCGGGGTGGCAGAGTGAGTCCAGCACTGGGGCTCGGGGGTCCCAAATCCCCAGCATTGTGGTGCCAGGCTCCTTGGGAGGGGCCCCTCGGGGGCCGACCTCGGGTTAGGGTTCTTCCACAGGAGGCCGGCAAGCCCGGCGCTAAGTGGCTCTGACAATGTAACAAAAATGCCATACACTTATCTGAAAGAAATAACCATGTACAGGAACCCTCTTAGCCCTAACATCATCCTTTGTGAATATGGAAGCCAGCCCCAAAGTGGTCGTGGAAGTCTGACGAAAGGGCCAAGCACTTTTCTCTGAGTCACCACACTGTACAGGGAAAGAGCAATGTACATCATCATTCACGAGTAGGAAGCATGAATGGAAGGTTCTGGAATTTCGAGGACTCTGACCCATCCTTATTGGTAATAAACCACCGTGTACAGGAAAACACCTTCAACTCTCATCAGCCTCCTCAATCCTGATTCCGATTCAACTTTTGGTGTGTAGGACTAGGGAAATGTCCACATCTTATTGCTAAGAAAGAACGATGTCAGGGTAATGCCCTTCAAGTCACCTCAGCCTTCCTGAAGACGGAAGCAGGAATCAAGCTGGTTATGTTACCATGAGGTAAGGAAGATGAGCATATAAGTGAGAAACAACAGTTGGCAGGACCTCTCTTCCAACGAACAGTATCTTTGCTTAATGTTGAATCCCTATGGTAAGTGGTTGTGGGCATTTGTGAGGTCAAAATCTGAAGTGTTTTGTAAAACCTCTTGGTCATTCACAGATGAGACTAAGGTAGTTGGGGACTCCTAGGCAGTGATTTGTCCACTGTCAAAAATATGAAAAGATAAAAGAGACAGATGAGGTCTCCTCAGGCATTGTCCTTTATCCTCATCCTCCGTGAGGATGGCCATCTCTGGACAGCTCAGTGTCAGAGTCTCATTCACATTGGGGGCATCTGTTCCTCACAGACATCAGGCAGGGAAATGGATTTGGTTCTCTGTGCCAGCCCAGCCACAGCTGAGTGTCACAGCACCCTCTCGTGGGCTCATAAGAGTTTCACTGTCACCAGGCAGGTCATTGTATTTGATAAACCACTGTGAGAGTTTGCAATTGCCTTCACCTGCAACCTCCAGAGGCAAATGCAGATCTCTGGTACCATGTGAAGTCATGTGAAGGCTTTGTGAGAAAGTGTCCTTTTGCTTAAGAAAAACATGGCTGGGGCTCCTGGCTGGCTCAGCCAGTTAAGCATGTGCCTTTGGCTCAGGTTATGATCCCAGGGTTCTGGAATCGAGCCAAGGGTCCCTGCTCAGCAGGAAAGGAGTAGGGAAATAGCTTAGAACCCACAGAGAATGTGAATAAAGGGGAGTGAAATGGAACTTGGTCTGTGTTTTGCTTTAGGGATTGGAAGTTAGGTTTTTCTCAATTGTGATTGTTCTTGAAACAGAACAGCTGTATTGTTTTTTTTTTTTACCTTTAATTTTTTTCTAGTAACAATTTTTTATTATTATATGTTAGTCACTATACAGTATTTCCTTAGTTTTTGATGTAGTGTTCCGTGATTCATTATTTGCATATAACACCCAGTGCTCCATGCAATATGTACCTTCCTTAATACCCATCACTGGCCCATCCCAATCCCCCACCCCTCTCCCCTCTGAAGCCCTCAGTTTGTTTCCCAGAGTCCATAGTCTCTCCTGGTTCATTCCCCCTTCTGTTTAGGGTCCATTGTCTAAAGGGACAGACAGTGGAAGTTCACCAAATATAAGATCGAAATTTCATTGTTCATTATAGATGCCGCCAAGTAGTTCCCAGACATTTCATTCTACTCTAGTAATTGATTATACCTGTGCAGGTGCACGTGAAAGATAACTGATGAATGTATACTGGTAATAAAACACGCCCCACAGTAGTAGAATAATAGAGAATGCACATGTGTAAAATTATTCGGCTACGGCTTCCATGCTTTCCCTTTGGTTCCTTGTTATCTATGAAATTGGACAATTTTTGTTCTCTAGGCTTAAAACTCATTGTCAGTATTCAGAGTTTTTCAATGCTGATCTTCTCCTGTATAAGTTACTAAAAACCTAAAATATGTATGAACTTTAAAAAATGCTATATTGAAAATTATAGCAGGGAAGTTCCATTTTGTGAATATTGTGTCAATGGATCTCTATTTTGCCATCAGTGTTCATTAGAAATGATGACATTTCATGTGAGTATAAATATCAATGTGAAAAAGAAAAGGTAGGAAGAACCTTGAATGTTTAAGTAATTGGTGAAATGACAGGTGTGTGTGTGTGTGTGTGTGTGTGTGTGTGTGTGTGTGTGTGTGTGTGTAATTGATTTTCAGTGAATGGTTTAGGTCCTTGTAGGGCCTCCGAGAGAGCCCAGGTGAACCTTTCAATGAGTTGGTATCTGTTTTCAGAACATGGGATTCTCTTAGTCCAATAGTCAATCCGGCAAGCTTTGAGGTCTTGAAGAGTTTCAGTCCTCAGCGATGGTGTTGCAGACCCTTGTGAGCAAACCCTAGGTATGCTCAGAGCCCTCATTAGCTGGTACCAACGTGTGACGATTTCAGACAGCATTTCCCAAAGAAGTACCTCTTGAGTCTCTGTTCTTGTCAGTTCCCTACACTTCCTTACACTAGTTATGTGATCAGTGTGTTTCAGGATAATCCCCACATGTGATTTTTGCTATTTCCTACTAGTTCTATCTGTTTCTCATCTTCTTCTTTTATGGTAGGGGTTGGGAAGCAACCTGTGTGGTGTAGGAAGGGGTGTGGTAGTTGTCTGCCTTCAGAGGACCAAATGATGCCTAGAAATTGTACTGTAGTTTGAGGTCAATTGTCCATCCTCTGAGTGTCAGGAATTCCATCACTTTACTTTGATGCTAGTCTGTTCTTCAAGCTGTCCTCAGAAATAAGGACGTCATCCATCTAGGGAATACTGGTTTGTGTGTATGTTTTCATTTTAGAAAAGGCCTTGCTGTGCCTGAAAATAATACTGTAGAGCACCCTTTCCTGTTCTTATTGGCCATCAGTCAATCTTTTGTGAAGTATTCGTTTATAAATAGAATTTCTATGGTTGATGAGCAGGAATTCTTAATTGACAAGTCTTTGTCAGTGTGTGTATTGCAAATCTTTACTTCCCAGCCTGCGGTTCACTTTTTCATTTTCTTATGGTCATAAGATAAGGAGAAATGTCACATTTTTATGAAGTCCCACTGAATTCTTTTAAATGGTTAGTGCACCCTATGTCTTACCCCAAGATTGACAGGTTCTACGTTTTCTTTCAGAAACTGTCCAATGGGAAGCTACAATCCATTTTCTCTGTCCATTTATTGCTTACAAATTTCACATTTTTATGAAGTCCCACTGAATTCTTTTAAATGGTTAGTGCACCCTATGTCCTACCCCAAGATTGACAGGTTCTACGTTTTCTTTCAGAAACTGTCCAATGGGAAGCTACAATCCAATTTCTCTGTCCATTTATTGCTTACAAATGTATTTTGACCATCTGCTTCCTAGGAAACCTCTTTTGTTATTATTATTATTATTATTATTATTATTATTATTATTTTAAATTGCATTTTTAATTCTAAAAGGGTATTTATAGACTGTTTTGAATTTTCTATGTACACAATCGCGTTATCTGTGAATAGTCACTATTATCCCCTCAATTCTTATACTTTTTGTTTCTCTTGCCTTAAAACACTGGTAGATTCTCCGATGCCACGTTGAATAGAGCAGCATTGTTTAAAGATTTTCATATGCCTTTCTCAATATCTGACAGAAAAAGCAGACAAAACATTGGTAACAAATGTGACCAAATTGACATATAGGGAACATTCCATAATAAGTGCAGAATACGTTATTTTCAAGTGATCATAGACTCTTTACCCAAATAGATGATAGGTGGGGCCACGAATCAAGGCTACAAATGTTAAACCCTGAAATTAACTAGATTCTATTCTTAGACCACAGGGGAATTGTGTCACAGTCATAGCGAAAAGAAAACCAGGAAGTCCTTCAATGTTTAAAAATTAAATGGAACTTTGCTACATATCCTAAAGGTCAGAGAAGGAATCTCATTGGAAATTCTGAACCTTTTATACATGAGGGCTCACACACAATGGCACTTTCTTTGTGAAGAGCATAATAATAACCTAGACAGGAGTTGAGCCTTAAGTCAGAGTTCTGCCTGCCCCAGCCACACCTGGCAGGCTTGGCCTGTGATCCCCCTCAGCTGTCCTTTCTGGTGGCCCTGAGCTAAGGGGGTCAACATGGCCATATGGAAATGGGAAGCTCCCCTCTCATAGTGATGGCAGTGCCCCCTCCCCAGCTGCCCTTTCTGGTGGCTCTGAGCTAAGGGGGTCAACATGGCCGTATGGAAATTAGAAGCTCCCCACTCTTAGTGATGACATTGCTATCGTATCGTCCTCACCAGTCCAACAACATGATTTCTGAGTGAACTATGACACAAGAGCGACTTCTTGGCCTTCCTTCAGGTTTGAAAATCATCTGGTGAGTCATCTATTAGAAATAGGATTCAACATGTGTTCTTTCTTCTGGAAAAGAAATAGACCCAATAGCAATTATGGCTTCCTGAGCACCTGTTCTTGAGAGACATCATACTGGCTCTTTGTAGCATTCTGCCTCTTAAACTTCTCAACTAGGGTGTAGATATTTTTAGGCACATTTTCAGACGGTTAGAAAGGGACTCAGATAATATGAGTCTCAGAGGATTTTAGTGTCAGAAACCTAAGTGGGATCCCCAAATTGACTCCAAATCCCTCGTTGTTCCATACAGGGTACTATTTCCCTCTTATCTCTGGTCTTCTCGATCTGGAAACCTATCAAGTATCAGGATTTTCTTGTCATGTGGACAACTGGAACGAATTCAGAGGGCCTTTTCACCTCTGCCCATGGTGATCATTAAGATCATTATCTCAGTGGAGGACCTCTGGGTAAGATACTCAAAGATCCTTAGGGATACAGACAGTATAATATTTTTCTGGTATTAAAGTTACTGAAACCAACTATCTTTTTTAGTCCATTCAGGCTCTGGTATGTTCAGAGGGTGCTGTAAAACAGGTCTGAAATAGTATTTAAAAACACTCAGCTCAGCCTCTTCTACAAAGTGAGCCAATGCTTATAAACATGGCTAAAATATTGCCTTACCTACGATGACTTCCCAGCCATCATAGTGTTTATATGGTATGACTGTGACTTACATTAGTCAACATTTGCAGAGAAAGAACTTAGTGCATCCAGGGGGCACTTCATGTTGAAATTAGTTTGTGACAACGAGCTACTGTGTTTTCTTCTGCAGTCCAAGGGAATGGTGCCAGACATCTCTAAGGTGTCTAGCAGTTTTACAATTCTGATTTTAAGTGGTCTGTGTGCTTCAGCGATTTGGGCAGGAGAAGGGCAGAAGTCCAGAGACTGTGAACACTTCTGTTACCTGTGCTGACCATGGAGCAGGTAGCCTTCTGTGGGCATCATTTTGATTTCTTGGTACTCTTGTGAAAGGTGCTTTTGTCTCAAATTCCTCCTTTTTAGGAGTAATTATAATGATGAAAGTAATTTTTATCTTATATCATCTGTGGGCCCTGATCCTGGGCTCCCAGGGAAGCTATCCTTTAACATTTTAACTGGCTCAAAATGATTGGGCAAAAACTCAAAGCATGAGCCCTATTTCTGCCCCAAGTACATGTTGTACATCTGCTTCATGAATAAAACAATAACCAAAAATGACAACATGAAAATAAGAAAAAATAAAGAACCTCTTTGGCTCCCATAAGATTAAAGTCATACTGACATGTACATACTGAAAATGCATGAAATCATTGCATTTCCTAAAGCCCAAGCCTTGGAGGGTCTGAGAACCACTGACATTGCCCAGAACCAGGCACACCCCAGCAGGGAGGGGTGGTGCAGAAAGGGAAGGGGCAGGACTCTGAGGGAGGTCTGCAGCTAGAGGGGTCCCTGGAAGGGGCCAGGTGTGTGTGGGGAGCCCGGCCCAGGACCCCAACCATGCCTGTGCTGGGTGTTGGGTAGAGGAGGCGCCTCTTGGACTCCCTGCACTTTCAGGGTTCCAGGGGCTTGAGGGCGGGTTGCCTGGCATCCCAGGGGCTGGGGCACCACCCTCCCTGACCAATCACCCCTTGGGGGTGGAGCTACATCTCTGTGGGCTGTTCCAGAGTTGCAGTGGGGTGCAGACCTGGGGCAGAAGAAGGGGCACTGGGAGAGAGAGAGTTGCCCTGTGGAGGTCCCAGCTGCTGAGTGAGCAGAATGCACCAGGGGCGGGGGGGTTCGGGGGTAGGGTGCGACCCAGGTGGGAGGCAGGGTTCTCGAAGGGCACTTGGAGAGGGTTCATTGTGGGGACTCAGGTGAGTTTTCTTTTCCTCTTTAAAGTCTCTTCTGCCCCATGTCCTCAACTGGCCTTATTCCCCATACCCGTGAACTCCAGGGCGCCCAATCACCTGCGCTTTTATGGGATGGGTTGCAGAATTTCAGGGTTTCCCCTGTTCCCTGGAAAAGTGTGGGTAAGGACCTCAGAGAGTCCCCACCTTCAGTGATGTGTCCCCCTGTTCTCTGACACAGTGCAGGTGATGCATCTTGAGCAGTACCCCGAGTTCAGCAGGGTGTGCCCTGGTCCCCCAGGCACAGGTGTGGCAGTAGCAAGCCCCAGAGCCATACCCAACTTCAGCATTATGCCCCGTGTGCCCCCAGGTTAGTGGTCATTGGCTGTTGGAATCATACAGGAAAATTCTCCAGGTGGGGGCCTGGAAGTGGGTGTAAACCAGACCCCACTCTAGTTGCACTGGGAATAGACAAACTGAGGGTTTCCTTAGAAGAGTAAGTCTGCTTTCCAGAAAAGGCAAGGTCATTGGTCTATTGAGAATGAAGATAATTACTGCTAAACAAGAAGTATGTGTTGCCCCTTTGCCCAGAAACCGAAGCAGGTGTGCAGGCTTTAGGTCAGAGGTGCCTTCTTCTCCACAGCTGACAGCACTTCTCTGCTCTGACTCCAAGACACCCGAGGTTTTGAACGTCAGTATCGGAGTCAGCGAGGCAGCTTGTCACAGGACGCCAGTGTTCAGAGAAAGCACAGGTATGTTTGGCAAAATGTCCTATCTATGTCAGGGCTGGAGGTAAAACCTCTCATTATCCCAAAACCTCCTGGGCTTTTCTCTTTTCTCTAGTTGAGCCACAAAGTAAAATTTAAGTAACTG
The DNA here is from genome assembly GCF_024610735.1 of Ursus americanus. Taxonomy (NCBI): domain Eukaryota; kingdom Metazoa; phylum Chordata; class Mammalia; order Carnivora; family Ursidae; genus Ursus; species Ursus americanus. Next base: position 2,123,960 of record NW_028273625.1, read on the forward strand.
TCAGCATTCTGGGTTTGGTGCAAGAATTACAATTTTCCCTGCTGGTAGAACATTGCAGGGGATCACAATTTCTCTGTCCATTTATTGCTTACAAATGTATTTTGACCATCTGTTTCCTAGGAACCCTCTTTTATTAGAAAGGGAAGGTGAGATTCACTCTGTGCCTGTTTGTAACATCTAATTTGTTCCTTCATCTAACAATGTTTATTCAATTGGGCCTAAGACATGTTTGAGTGGCCAGCATCTAGAGTTAGGTGGCTTTTTTCGTCTGATACTGCCTTGGATGATGTCATTTGACAAAGGTGATGTTTCATCATTGATTAGTTTATTCATCAAAAGAGTTAAAATTAGGGTGGAGGGAAAATTGAAAATTATCCAAAGCGGCCTGTTCCTGTTTAAAAGTTGAGCTTGACTTTCTAGTTTTACTAAATGTATTATCTCGATATTTTGAGGTGCCATATTCTCTCTGTAGTTTCTTTGGTGGTGGAGTCAGAAGGAGAGTCTGGGAATTCTTTTGGATAGTGGCATGCTGGTGGCTTCAAGGGGCTTGGCGTCAGGAGCCTTGGGTGAAGTCTGCAACTGCTTGTCTGACCCTAGGAGCATCTCCCAGAGGTTTTGTTTCCTCTTATGAAATTGCCGGCAGATAATGTTCTGATTAAAGGGGAACCCTCCTATCCTGTTGGTGGGAATGCAAAGTGGTGCAGCCAGTCTGGGAAACAGTGTGGGGGTTCCTCAAAAAGTTAAACATTGAACAACCCCATGATCCAGCAATTGCTCTCCTAGGTATTTACCCAAAGGATACAAAAATGCAGATTTAAAGGGGGAACCTGAACCATGATGTTTATAGCAGAAATGTCCACAGTAGCCAAACTATGGAGAGAATCCCAACATCCATGCACTGATGAATGGATAAAGCAGATGTGGGATACATATATATAATGGAATATGACCCAGCTTCAAAAAGAATGAAATCTTACCATTTGCAAGGATGCGGATGGATCTAGAGTGTATTAAGGTAAGCAAAATCAGTGAGGAAAGACAAATATCCTATGCTCTTACGCTTGTGGAACTTCGGAAAGAAAACAGATGAACAGAGTGGAGGGGTGATGAGAGAGGCAAACAAGGAAATAGACTCAACCTTGGAGAACAAACTGAGTGTTACTGCAGGACAGGGGCATGGGGGGAAGAGTTAAATGGGTGAGAGGTATTAAGGAGGGCATTTGTGATGAGCATCGGGTACTGTATGCAGGTGAGGAATCGCTAAATCCTACCCCTGAAGCAAATGTTCCATGGCATGTGACTAACTGGAATTTAAGTAAGAGAAGAAAGGAAAAAGTGTTCTGCTTCATGAAGAGTGAGGTAAACTTGTAGTAATTTGGGCTGTACTATTCTATAGATGAGAGTTGTTAAACATCCTGTTGTAGGATACACTAGTTGCTTATCACATAAGGAGTCTTCAGAAAGCTGCAATGAAAGATTCAGGTGTCAGAGTATGTTCATGTTCCACTGATATGTTACAGTTTGCACAGGTAGGAAAGAAGATGGAGAGAAAGGCAACAGAAGGGGAAAGTAGGTGTGAACCTTTCATTACTTAGCATTATAGCTTTCTCATGAAAGCCTTGCGCCAGTGTGATTATGGAAGCAGAGGGGAATCCGGGAAATTTGCAGGAGACGGGGGAGTTCCAGATCTGGGTAAAGCTGCCAAGGGTCCCAGAGGAGAGCTGAATGCATTCTGCAGCAGGGTGTGGGCGGGGTGGGCTCCAGGGGTGGCTGTGGGTCTCCTGGGTGAGAGTTGTAACAGGTGAGGGCTGTGTGCAAGTTCCTGGCTGAGGACAAGTGAGGCACAGGTGGAGAGCTGGCAGAGAACCTTCTTCTCGGCCACCAGCCTCACCCAACACACAGCTTCATCTTCTGTCCCTTTCACTCCAATTCAGACTTCTCAGAAGGTGAGTGAGAACACATCAAGAGCATTCGAAACAGAAGGGAAAGCATGTGGAAAGGCTCTGGGGCAGGAGAATTCCAGGTATGTCCAGGAGCAGCAAGAAGGCCCTGTGGCCACAGGAGACAGCTTAGGACATGAGCTCAGAGAGGTGACAGATGGTGACAGAAAGCCATTCCAGGGCTATAACCCCATGAGACCCTGTTTCACTGGGCCATCCTGGCTACAGTGTTGAGAACAGATGACAGAGGGTTGAAGATGGCAAGGCAGGTCAATGACGAAGCTTTTCCAGGAACTCAGGCACTGTGGTCCAGACAGGTGGCCTTGGATGGAGTGGTTAGACCTATTCTGGGTCCATTTTGAAGATGGAGCTCACAGGATTTGCTGATGGGTTAGCTATTAGGAGCAGGAGAACAGAGGAATTGGGGTAACTCCCAGCTGTTGTGGGTTGTCCTGATCGAGGGGAAGGAGTGGGTTTTTCGGGTGGTAGGAGGTAGTCCGTGTTCTGCATGCTGAGGAAGGTGCCTTTCCCAGTGGATCTGCTGAGGTTTGTGTCTGAGAGAACCTTTCACTTCTCCTCCCTCAGCAATGCTCAAGTACAAGTATCCCCCACTTTTTAAACGTTCACAGTAAGACACTTGGTTTTCTTGAAATAACTACGTAATTACCCATCTTCAGTAAGAGGAAGAGACCTGAAGAGGATTTCCCTCTTATGAAAAAAGGTGAACTGTGAGAATCGCGTTCATCATCTGTTTTGGGGAGAAGCTCCTTCCGTTGGGAACCGCTTTCCGCATCCAGCCACCAGCACTTTGAATGGTGTCTGTGAGCCTCTATTGTGCTTTATCTTCATTTATGCTGGGCCTCCGTTAGGTACTTGTGTCCTGAGGCCTAAGAAAAGCCAAAAGAAGGAATTTTGGGGTCTGAGCACACTGTCTAATTGTTCCGTGTAAATTAATGGCCATTCCTTCTTGACACCATTTCTGCTGTGCAAGGTTTCTCAGAAGCCCTGCACTTTCAAAGAGCAGGGAAACCTATACCCCATGCTGCGGGGTTAGTTTTAGTCTCCATGCTGGACAGAACATTTCATGACTGTCAGATTTTCTCACTCAAACATTGAGACTTTGACCACCTTCACCCATTTCTACCACCCCATCCCCGAATCTGGCACCTACCAATCTGCTATCAGTATCTATGCATTCAGTATTTGTTTATTACACGTGGAATGTACATGAGAGCATCTGGGATTGGTCTTTCTGTGTCTGAGTTACTTGGAATAAGGTCCCCAAGGTCTGTGTTTCCAGGTCTGATTCTTGTGAATAATGCTGCAGTGAACGTGGGAGTGCATCTGTCTTTTTGAGGCAGTATTTTTGTGTTCTCCGAATAAATACTCAGTAGAGCCATTACTGTGCCATGTGGTAGTTGCATTTATTTTTTCAGGAACCTCCATACCATTTGTCACAGTGGCTGCACCAATTTCCATTCCCACCAACAGTGCACAGTGTCTCCTCCTCTGCAAACCCTTGACCCCAACTGGTGTCTGTCTCTGGACAATTGGTGATCCAACTGTTGTGAGGGGATAGCCGATTGTGGGTTTGACTGATGTTTCCCTGACGATTTTTAGTGATGTCTAACAACTTTCTCTGTCTGTTGGCACCTGTGTGCCATCTTTGGAAAGTATCTATTCACATATTCCCCACGTTTTTTTATACAGTTTTTTTTGTTTCTTTTGATTTGTATGAGTGTTGTGTGTATTTTTGATATTAGCCTCTTCTCACACATATGATTCGCAGATATTTTTTTCTTATTGGGTCAGTGGCCTTTTAAGTTTTTGCTGGTTTCTTTTGCCGTGTGGAAGATTTCAGTTTGATATTGTTCCACTTGTTTATTTTTGCTTTTGTTGCCTTTGCATTTGGTGTCCGATCTGAAGACTCTTTGCCAAAACCAATGTCGAGAGACTTAGTACCTGTGTCTTCTTGGAGGTTTATGGATTCAGGTCTTATGTTCAAATCATTCATCCATTAAAAATTTTGTGTGTGGTGTAAGAAAGTGGACCAGTTATATTCTTCTGCATTTACTGTCCAGTTTGCATGTTACCGCTCACTGAAGAGACGGTCCTTCCCTCATGGCATATCTTCTGCTGCTGTGTCGTAAGTTAGGATCATCTACGTGTGGGTAAGTTTCTGAGCTTTCTGTTCTGTTCCACTGAACTGGTGTCTGTGTTTATGCCAGTACCATCCTGTTTTGATGACAACAGCTCTATAATCTAGCTTGAAATCCAGGAGTGTGTTGACTGCACCTTTCTTTCTCCAGGTTGCTTTGGGTATTTGGGGTCTTTTGTGATTCCATACAAATTTGAGGACTGTTTTCTATTTGCTCGAATAATGCCAGTGGAATTCAGATAGGGATTTCATCACATCTGTCGATTGCTTTGGGTACGATGGACATGTTCACATAATTAAATCTTCCAGTTAAGGAGTATGGCGTATGCTTCCATTTGTTTGTGTTGCCTTCCAAATCTTTGACCCATACATTCTGCCCCCCCTCGACACACATGTTTTTCATTTCTTTTCTGCCATGTGTTGAGTGTACTATGTCTTTCGCATTTTTGGTTACTTTTATTCCTAGATTTTTTTTTGATGCAATTGTAAATGGCATTGCTTTTTTAATTTCTCTTTGCGAACGTGTGTCATCAGTATACAGAAATGCAAGAACTTGGGTCATCTGGGTGGCCCCATAGGTGAAGCGTCTGCCTTCAGCTCAGGTCATGATCCCAGAGTCCTGGATCGAGCCCCATGTTGGGCTCCCCGCTTATCGAGGGTCTGCTTCTCCCTCTTTCCTACACTCCCCCTGCATGTGCTTTTTCTCTTCCTCTCAAATAAATAAATAAAATCTGAAAAAAATAAAGACAACAGGTCTCTGTATATTGACTTTATATCCTGCAGCTTTCTTGCATTTGTTTAAACTAACTGTTTTTTTTTTTGTGTGTGTGTGTGTGTGTGTGTAATCTTTCGGGATTTCATGTCATTTGCAAATAGTGACAGTTTTCCTGTATGGATTTCATATCTTTCTCTTTTTTTAAAATGATGTTAGTCACCCTACAGTAGTTCATTTGTTTTTGATGAAGTGTTCCATGATTCATTGTTTGTATATAACACCTAGTGCTCATTATGACACGTGCCCTCCTTAATACCCATCACCAGGATAACCCATTCCCCTACCCCTCCCTTACTGCAACCTTCAGTTTGTTTCCCAGTGTCAACAGTCTCTCATGGTTCCTCTCCCCCTCTCATTCCCCCCTTCACTTTTCCCTTCCTTCTTCTAATGTCCTCCATGCTATTCCTTCCATTCCACATAGGAGTCAAACCTTATGATAATTCTCTTTCTGTGCTTGCCTTAATTTCACTTAGCATAATCCCCTCCTGGTCAATTCACATTGGTGCAAATGGTAGGTATTCATCCTTTCTGATGACTGAGTAATATTCCATTGTATAGATGAACCACATCTTCTTTGTCCATTCATCTGCTGAAGGACATCTTGGCTCCTTCCACAGTTTGGCTATTATGGACATTGCTGCTATGAACATTGAGATACAGGTGCCCCTTCTTTTCATTACTCTGTGTCTATGGGGTAAATACCCAGTAGTGCAATTGTTGGGTCATAGGATAGCTCTGTGTTTAATGTCTTGCGGAACATCCATATTGTTCAAAAGTGGTTATACCAGTTGAATTCTCACGAGTAGTGTAAGAGGGCTCCCCTTTCTCCACATCATCTCTGACTTTTTGTAATTTCCTGTCTTGTTAATTTTTTTCTCAAGATTTTATTTATTTATTTGATAGAGATAGAGACAGCCAGCGAGAGAGGGAACACAAGCAGGGGAAGTGGGAGAGGAAGAAGCAGGCTCATAGCGGAGGAGCCTGATGTGGGGCTCGATCCCATAATGCCAGGATCACGCCCTTAGCCGAAGGCAGATCCTTAACCTCTGTGCCACCCAGGTGCCCCCTGCCTTGTTAATTTTAACCATTCTAACTGGTGTAAGGTGGTATCTCATTGTCGTTTTGATTTGTATTTGCCTGATGGCAAGTGATGTGGAGCATTTTTTCATGTGTCTGTTGGCCATTTGTATGTCTTCTCTAGAAGTATCTCTTTGTGTCTTCTGCCCATTTTTTGTGTGTCGAGTTTGAGGAGTTCTTTATAGATCTTGGATACCAGCCCTTTATCTGTAATATCATTTGCAGATATCTTCTTCTTTTCCATAGGTTGCCTTTGTGTTTTGTTGATCGTTTGCTTTGCTGTGCAGAAGGTTTTTATCTTGATGAAGTGCCAATAGTTCATTTTTGCTTTTATTTCCTTTGCCTTTAGAGACATGGCTTGCAAGAAGTTGTTGTGTCCAAGGTTGAAGAGTTCTTTTGATTTGGATATGATACAGGAATCCATTATCTTTCTTTCCTGATTGTATTCGATTCCTCTGTCTTTCTTGGTGAGTCTAGCTAAGTTTGTCAGTTTTATTTATCTTTCCAAAAAAGGCACCTTTCAATTTCATTGTTTTTGTTGTTTTTTTTTTTTTTGGTCTTTTTAGTCTCTGTTGGATTTATTTATGCATTCCTTTTTGTTATTTCCTTATTTCTACTATATTGGGTCTTTGTTGTTTTATTTTTTACTTCTTTACCACATAAATCAGGTTGTTAATGGAGACCCTTCTCATGGATTGATGAAGACTTGAGTTTCTATGAATGTCCCCCATAGAGCTACTTTTGCTGCATCCCATAAGTTTTTGTAAGTTGTCTTTTTCATCAGTGTCAAGGTACTTCTAAAATCTTTTTTGATTTCTTCTTTGACTGTTGGTTGTTCTGTAGCATGTTTTTAATTCTCCACATATTTTTTTGAGATTATTTAAGTATCTGACAGAGAGTGAGACAGTGAGAGAGGGAACGCAAGCAGGGGGCGTGAGAGAGGGAGAAGCGGGCTTCCCACTGAGCAAGGAGCCTGATTCCAACCTAAATCCCAGGATCCTGGGATCAGGACCTGAGCTGAAGGCAGATCCTTAACAACTGATCCACCCAGGCTCCCCAATCTCCACCTATTTTTGACTGTCCCATTTTTTTCTTGAGACTGATTTCTAGTTTCATATCTTTGTGGTTGTACAAGATTTGAAGCAGAAGGTGAAGAGCATTCAGATTAAAAGTTTGTTTCCTGGAGGGATTTCTGAGGGCAGACCATGAGTTCTGTGGGGACGGAGGAAGGTTTTGTGAGACGGGGGTGGGGTTAACCCTTGTTAGAATTACTGACTACTACCATGCAGGCTGTGTGCTACTGTTCACACCGTAGTCCTGATGGACTTGTACTTCATTAGGAACATTTTCTAGGAGGTTTAGGCATAGCCTTCTCTTAAAGAAAGGTGCCATGTGAGTTCATGGCATGACCCCAGGTCAGCAACCAGGATGTATGGTATTGTGGGGGATGAGAAACAGGCTTTCTGTGGGAAGTGACAGAAATAGTTTATGGTGAGCTCCATGACCATAGGTGAGGTCCTGAGTGACCCACTGGGTGTTGGGTTCTGTGGATCTGTCTCATCAGGTGCTGTGGAATTCAGGGACACCCTCCTGTCTGTGGATTTGTGTGGAGACAGGTAGACATCAGTGTTTGGCCAGGCACAAGGGTCGCACTGGACCACCACCAGAGGTGCAGCGTGTGCGGGAGCCACTGCTTGCTTTCCACGAAAGCTGACCAGGGTCTTTGACCGTGATTTCTAGCAGCTGCAAGGGGAGAGGAGGCCGGGGGTGGTGCACACTTCCTAGAGTTGTGGTCAGGACTAGTCTGGAACCCACTGAAGTCAGCCACACTGGGCACAGAAGGCCCCCAGTCAGTGTAGCTGTGGGCACTGCTCCCATGGTACTTTCGGGCCGGCTCCATGCTGCCACCTCCTGCTTTTCATCATCATCTTCAAAGTCATGTTCCTCTGCTCTTGCCCCATGGCCTCCGGGGTATTGTCAGTCCTCCATCTGGCCCTCGTCCCTGTTGCCCTGTGCAGTCCGATGCCAGGATAGCCTTCTCGAGACAATCATCTGGCCCTGATGGAACACTTCCATGGATCTCGTGTGATGCAAGGATGAAGCCCTGCCCTGGAAGGGGGCTGCAGGTCCCCAATCAGGAGAGCCATGTCTCCGTTTTCAGCATGGCCTGCCCTCCCCTCAGTCTTCTTCAGGGAAGCTCTCCCCACTTCCTGAGATGACAGCTCTGAACTTAAAAATGAATGTTATTTTACATATCTCTATGCCTTAGTTCATCCATGGCATGTCTTTCAACCCCGTTAGTGGGTTTTTTTTTTTTAGCAGTTCTGAAGGGCTGTCTGCTCAAGGAGGGGATGACCTGGGTGGGGCAGCTTTCCCTCTCATCTCCCTCAGCATGTCTCTGAGCCCTGGGGCCAACTGTGCCACTGAGGATTGAGGGACCCGAGCCAGCTCATCCTGAGCCCAGGATGTATCAGCTGTGTAGACGGATGCGTGTCAGAGTGGTGGGCAGCGGCATGGGCCAGGGGCAGGCAGTGTCTCCTCATTCCTTCCCTCCCTTCCTCACAGATATAGCGCAGAGCAGCCTTCAACCCCTGCATCTCCAGATCCCTTGACCTGTGCCTCCTGTGTTCAGCTGGTGACCTTGGAGTTTTGCATTGATTCTACCTCCCATACCCTCTCCTGTAGCAGTTCCTGGATCAGGGGAGTGGTGGGACTCTTGTCTGCTTTTGATCTTCTTCCTGTCCCGCACCAAGCCCACCCACCTTTGCATCTTCCATGTATGTGCTTGGAAGCAAGCCCATCCACAGGGAACCTATTAGCCAAATGGATCCAGGCAAAGAACATTGAAGTAGAGATCCAGGATCCATAATAAACCTGCTCGGAAACTTGTCCCAAAGTCTGTGACTCTCTCACAATGTAACAGAAACAATAATAGCTTTCTGGACTGTGAAGTGACATGTGTCTCTACTTCTAATCTTAAATGCATAGGTGCTGAGCCTGGACTGAAAAGGACCATGGCTCCCGTGGGCTGGGATCCACAGTAAGAACTCAGTGAAATCTGAATTCAAGGCATAGAGTGAATAATTATTGTAGAGTGAATCCTCCCAAGTAGGGCTTATGAACAATGCACAGGAAAAGCTTTTTCAAAGAGGTTTCTGAAAGAAAAATCTTTTTAAAAAATTTATTTTAATTCCAGTAGAGCTAACCTACAGTGTTACATTCGTTTCAGGTGTACAATAGAGTGATTCAGTAATTCTATATATTACTCAGTGGTCATCAAGAAAAGTGTCCTCTTAATCCGCTTCATCTATTTGACTCATCCCTCTATCATCCTCCTCTCTGGTATCCATCCGTTTGTTCTCTATTGTTAAGAGTTTGTATTTTGCCACACCCATACTCAGGCAACCCTGTTTGGGTAGAGTTGCCCTGTCCCCTGCGAGGGGGGATGGGTGTGGGAACGCTGTGAGCCAGTATTTCCAGGCTTTTGTTCCCTGGCATCTTTCTCTGGCGGTCTGCTGTGCCTCTTCTGAGAGTCAGAGCAGCAGAGGCTGAATTGTCACAGAACAGAGGGATTGCGGCATGTTCTTCACGGATGTTCTGGCCACTTTAACTCCGTTACTGTTGGTGCTGCTCAACCCCATAGCGTCCCTGGATGTGTGCCCCACACCTGGTGTCCCTGTCCTCACTTCCAGGGCAGGTGCATCTCTGTCCTTTGTGTTTCTAAGGCCACCAGCCACCAGCCGCCCCCTGGAGCTCCCAGATCTCCAGGTCTCAGTCTGGATCCCGTGAGCACACCAGGATTACGGAGTTTCCTGAGAAGCCTGGTGGCATACCACCTCCTTCAGGGTCTCAGTCTGCTGTTTCCTGGGATCTGACCATGAATCTGCCCTCTCCCCTGTGCAGGTGGCCTGCCAGCCTCCAGTGGACCCGCACGCGCTCCAGGAGCTCTCATTCTCATTCTGGATCCCATGAGCACACTGGGATTCCTGTGTTCTGGGAGATGCCTAGTGGTGTGCTCTCTGGGCTCACCAGTCTCAGTCCTCTCTCTAGGGGTGCCTTCTGTGAATCTGCCAGCTCCCCTGTGCAGGTGGCTGCTACTTCCTGGCGCCCAAATGCGGTGGCTCCCTCCCCCTTCCTTTTATCTTCCAGTATCTGTGCCAGGTTTCAGGACTCCCCGCTTCCTACCTCAATACGCAGCGCTGGAGATGTTCATTTGTAGAGATCCAGATATATCTTCCTGCCTCTCAGGCTGATTCCGTGGTTGTTTAGGCTGGCCTGCTACCTATCCAGCAGGACTCAGGGGATCTGCGGAAAAAGGAGTCCCCTACTCCTCCACCATCTTAACTCCTCTCTTGTACCTGAAATAGTATTTAAAAACACTCAGCTCAGCCTCTTCTACAAAGTGAGCCAATGCTTATAAACCTGGCTAAAATATTGCCTTACCTACGTTGACTTCCCAGCCATCCTAGTGTTTAAATGGTGTGACTGTGACTTACATTAGTCAACATTTGCAGAGAAAGAACTTAGTGCATCCAGGGGGCACTTCATGTTGAAATTAGTTTGTGACAACGAGCTACTGTGTTTTATTCTGCAGTCCAAGGGAATGGTGCCAGACATCTCTAAGGTGTCTAGCAGTTCTACAATTCTGATTTTAAGTGGTCTGTGTGCTTCAGAGATTTGGGCAGGAGAAGAGCAGGAGTCCAGAGACTGTGAACACTTCTGTTACCTGTGCTGACCATGGAGCAGGTAGCCTTCTGTGGGCATCATTTTGATTTCTTGGTACTCTTGTGAAAGGTGCTTTTGTCTCAAATTCCTCCATTTAGTAGTCATTATAATGATGAAAGTATTTTTTATCTTATATCATCTGTGGGCCCTGATCCTGGGCTCCCAGGGAAGCTATCCTTTAACATTTTAACTGGCTCAAAATGATTGGGCAAAAACTCAAAGCATGGGCCCTATTTCTGCCCCAAGCACATGTTGTACATCTGCTTTGAGAAGAAAACAACCAAAAATGCCAACATGAAGATAAGAAAAAATAAAGAACCTCTTTGGCTCCCATAAGATTAAAGTCATACTGACATGTACATACTGAAAATGCATGAAACCATTGCATTTCCTAAAGCCAAAGCCTTGGAGGGTCTGAGAGCCACTGACCTTGCCCAGAACGAGGCACACCCCAGCAGGGAGGGCTGGTGCAGAAAGGGAAGGGGCAGGACTCTGAGGGAGGTCTGCAGCTAGAGGGGTCCCTAGAAGGGGCCAGGTGTGTGTGGGTGCCCTGGCCCACGACCCCACCCATTCCTGTGCCGGGTGTTGGGTAGAGGAGGCACCTCTTGGGCCCCCTGCACTTTCAGGGTTCCAGGGGCTTGAGGGCGGGTTGCCCAGCATCCAAGGGGCTCATGCACCAACCTCCCCAACCATTCACTGCTTGGGGGTAGAGATGTCTCTGTGGGCAGTCCCAGATTTGCAGTGGGTTGCAGAATTGGGGCAGAAGAAGGGGCACTGAGAGAGAGAGAGTTGCCCTGTGGAGATCCCTGCTGGTGAGTGAGCAGCTTGCACTGGGGTGGGGGTCTGGGGGTAGGGTGTGCCCCAGGTGGGAGGCAAGGTTTTGGAAGGGCACGTGGAGAGGGTTCATTGTGGGTACTCAGGTGAGTTTTCTTTTTCCCTTTAAAGTCTCTTCTGCCCCATGTCCTCAACTGACCTTATTCCCCATACCCGGGAACTCCAGGGCACCCACTCACCTGAGCTTTTGTGGGATGGGTTGCAGAATTTCAGGGTTTCCCCTGTTCCCCTGGAAGAGTGCGGGTAACGACCTCACACAATCCCCACTTTCAGTTCTCTGACACAGTGCAGGAGATGCATCTTGAGCAGTACCCTGAGTTCAGCAGGGTGTGTCCTGGTCCCCCAGGCACAGGTGTGGCAGTAGCAAGCCCCAGAGCCATCCCCCAACTTCAGCATTATGCCCCGTGTGCCCCTGGGTAGTGGTAATTGGCTATTAGAATCATGCAGGAATATCCTCCAGGTGGGGGCCTGGAGGCGTGCGTAAACCAGACCCCACTCTAATTGCATTGGGAATAGACGAATTGAGGGTTTCTTTAGAAGAGTAAATCTGCTTTCCAGAAAAGGCAAGGTCATTGGTCTATTGAGAATGAAGATAATTACTGATAAACAACAAGTATGTGTTGCCCCTTCGCCCAGAAACCGAAGCAGGTGTGCAGGCTTTAGGTCAGAGGTGCCTTCTTCTCCCCACCTGACAGCAATTCTCTGCTCTGGCTCCAAGAAACCCGAGGTTTTGAACGTCAGCATCAGAGTCAGCGAGGCAGCTTGTCACAGGACGCCAGTGTTCACAGAAAGCAAAGGTATGTTTGGCAAAATGTCCTATCTATGTCAGGGCTGGAGGTAAAACCTCTCATTATCCCAAAACCTCCTGGGCTTTTCTCTTTTCTCTAGTTGAGCCACAAAGTAAAATTGAAGTAGCTGTCAGCATTCTGGGTTTGGTGCAGGAATTACTTAGTTTCCCTGGAGGTAGAACGTTGCAGGGGATCACAATTTCTCTGTCCATTTACTACTTACAAATGTATTTTGACCATCTGTTTCCTAGGAACCCTCTTTTATTAGAAAGGGAAGGTGAGATTCACTCTGTGCCTGTTTGTATCATCTAATTTGTTCCTTCATCTAACAGTGTTTATTCAATTGGGCCTAAGATATGGTTGAGTGGCCAACATCTAGAGTTAGGTGGCTTTTTTCATCTGATACAGACTTGGATGATGTCATTTGACAAAGGTGATGTTTCATCATTGATTAGTTTATTCATCAGAAGAGTTAAAATTAGGGTGGAGGGAAAATTGAAAATTATCCAAAGCGGCCTGTTCCTGTTTAAAAGTTGAGCTTGACTTTCTAGTTTTACTAAATGTATTATCTCGATATTTTGAGGTGCCATATTCTCTCTGTAGTTTCTTTGGTGGTGGAGTCAGAAGGAGAGTCTGGGAATTCTTTCAGAGAGTGGCATGCTGGTGGCTTCAAGGGGCTTGGCGTCAGGAGCCTTGGGGTGAACTCTGCAACTACTTGTCTGACCCTAGGTGCATCTCCTAGAGGTTTTGTTTCCTCTTATGAAATTGCTGGCAGATAATGTTCTGCTTAAAGGGGAAGCCTCCCATCCTGTTGGTGGGAATGCAAAGTGGTGCAGCCAGTCTGGGAAACAGTGTGGGGGTTCCTCAAAAAGTTAAAAATTGAACAACCCCATGATCCAGCAATTGCTCTCCTAGGTATTTACCCAAAAGATACAAAAATGTGGATTCGAAATGGGTATATGCACCATGATGTTTATAGCAGAAATGTCCGCAGTAGCCAAACTATAGAGAGAATCCCAACGTCCATGCACTGATGAATGGGTAAAACAGATGTGGGATACATATATATATATACTGGAATATGACCCAGCTTCAAAAAGAATGAAAACTTACCATTTGCAAGGATGTGGATGGACCTAGAGTGTATTAAGCTAAGCAAAATCATTGAGGAAAGACAAATATCCTATGCTCTCATGCCTGTGGAACTTCAGAAAGAAAACAGATGAACAGAGTTGAGGAGTGATGAGAGAGGCAAACAAGGAAATAGACTCAACCTTGGAGAACAAACTGAGTGTTGCTGCAGGACAGGGGCATGGGGGGAAGAGTTAAATGGGTGAGGGATATTAAGGAGGGCACTTGTGATGAGCACCGGGTACTGTATGCAGATGAGGAATCACTAAATCCTACCCCTGAAGCGAATATTCCATGGCATGTGAACTAACTGGAATTTAAGTAAGAGGAGAAAGGTAAAAGTGTTCTGCTTCATGAAGAGTGAGGTAAAATTGTAGTGATTTGGGCTGTACTATTCTATAGATGAGAGTTGTAAATCACCCTGTTGTAGGATACACTAGTTTCTTATCACATAAGGAGTCCTCAGAAAGCTTCAATGAAAGATTCAGGTCTCAGAGCATGTTCATGTTCCACTGATATGTTACAGTTTGCACAGGTAGGAAAGAAGGTGGAGAGAAAGGCAACAGAAGGGGAAAGTAGGTGTGAACCTTTCATTAGTTAGCGTTATAGCTTTCTCATGAAAGCCTTGCGCCAGTGTGATTTTGGAAGCAGAGAGGTAATCCGGGAGCTTTGCAGGAGATGGGGGAGTTCCAGGACTGGGTAAAGCTGACAGGGATTCCAGAGGAGAGCTGAATGCATTCTGCAGCAGGGTGTGGGCATGGTGGGCTCCAGGGGTGGCTGTGGGTCTCCTGGGTGAGACTTGTGACAGGTGAGGGCTGTGTGCAAGTTCCTGGCTGAGGACAAGTGAGGCACAGGCGGAGAGCTGGCAGAGAACCTTCTTCTGGGCCACCAGCCTCACCCAACACACACAGCCTCATCTTCTGTCCCTGTCACTCCAATTCAGACTTCTCCGAAGGTGAGTGAGAACACATCAGGAGCATTCTGAACAGAAGGGAAAGCATGTGCATAGCTCTGGGGCAGGAAAATTCCAGCTATGTCCTGGAGTAGCAAGATGGCCCTGTGGCCACAGGAGACAGCTTAGGACATGACCTCAGAGAGGTGACAGAAAGCCATTCCAGGGCTATAACCCCATGAGACCCTGTTTCACTGGGCCATCCTGGCGACAGTGTTGAGAACAGATGACAGAGGGTTGAAGATGGCAAGGCAGGTCAATGACGAAGCTTTTCCAGGAACTCAGGCACTGTGGTCCAGACAGGTGGCCTTGGATGGAGTGGTTAGACCTATTCTGGGTCCATTTTGAAGATGGAGCTCACAGGATTTGCTGATGGGTTAGCTATTAGGAGCAGGAGAACAGAGGAACTGGGGTAACTCCCAGCTGTTGTGGGTTGTCCTGATCGAGGGGAAGGAGAGGGTTTCTCGGGTGGTAGGAGGTAGTCCGTGTTCCACATGCTGAGGAAGGTGCCTTTCCCAGTGGATCTGCTGAGGTTTGTGTCTGGGAGAAGCTTTCACATCTCCTCCCTCAGCAATGCTCAAGTACAAGTATCCCCCACTTTTTAAACGTTCACAGTAAGACACTGGGCTTTCTTGAAAGAACTACGTTATTACCCAGCTTCAGTAAGAGGAAGATACCTGAAGAGGATTTCCCTCTTATGAAAAAAGGTGAACAGTGAGAATCGCGTTCAGCATCTGTTTTGGGGAGAAGCACGACAGAGGCATCGTGCACCCCAACCTGCTCCTTCCGCTGGGAACTGCTCTCCGCATCCAGCCACCAGCACTTTGAATGGTGTCTGTGAGCCTCTGCTGTGCTTTGTCTTCATTTATGCTGGGCCTCCATTAGAAACTTGTGTCCTGAGGCGTAAGAAAAGCCAAAGAGAAGGAATTTTGGAGTCTGAGGACACTATCTAATTGTGCCGTGTAAATTAATGGCCATTCCTTCTTGAACACCATTTCTGCTGTGCAAGGTTTCTCAGAAGCCCTGTACTTTCAAAGAGCAGGGAAACCTATACCCCATGCTGCGGGTTTAGTTTTAGTCTCCATACTGGACAGAACATTTCATGACTGTCGGATTTTCTCACTCAAACATTGAGACTTTGACCACCTTCACCCATTTCTAACACCCCATCCCCGAATCTGGCACCTACCAATCTGCTATCAGTATCTATGCATTCAGTAATTGTTTATTACACGTGGAATGTACATGAGAGCATCTGAGATTGGTCTTTCTGTGTCTGAGTTACTTGGCATAAGGCCCCCAAGGTCTGTGTTTCCATGTCTGGTTCTTGTGAATAATGCTGCAGTGAACGTGGAAGTGCATCTGTCTTTTTTAGGCAGTATTTTTGTGTTCTCCAAATCAATACTCAGTAGAGCCATTAATGGGTCATGTGGTAGTCGCATTTATTTTTTCAGGAACCTCCATACCGTTTGTCACAGTGGCTGCACCAATTTCCATTCCCACCAACACTGCACAGTGTCTCCTCGTCTGCACACCCTTGACCCCACCTGGTGTCTGTCTCTGCGACAATTGCTGTTCCAACTGTTGTGAGTGGATAGCCGATTGTGGGTTTGACTGATGTTTCCCTGATGATGATGAGTGATGTCTAACAACTTTCTCTGTCTGTTGGCACCTGTGTGCCATCTTTAGAAAGTATCTATTCACATATTCCCCACATTTTTTATACAATTTTTTTGTTTTGATTTGTATGAGTGTTGTGTGTATTTTGGATATTAGCCTCTTCTCACACATATGATTCGCAGATATTTTTTTTCTTATTGGGTCAGTGGCCTTTTAAGTTTTTGCTGGTTTCTTTTGCCGTGTGGAAGATTTCAGTTTGATGTTGTTCCACTTGTTTATTTTTGCTTTTGTTGCCTTTGCATTTGGTGTCCGATCTGAAGACACTTTGCCAAAACTAATGTCGAGAGACTTAGTACCTGTGTCTTCTTGGAGGTTTATGGATTCAGGTCTTATGTTCAAATCATTCATCCATTAAAAATTTTGTGTGTGGTGTAAGAAAGTGGACCAGTTATATTCTTCTGCATTTAGTGTCCAGTTTGCCTGTTACCGCTCACTGAAGAAACAGTCCTTCCCTCATGGCATATCTTCTGCTGCTGTGTCGTAAGTTAGGATCATCTACGTGTGGGTAAGTTTCTGAGCTTTCTGTTCTGTTCCACTGACCTGGTGTCTGTGTTTATGCCAGTACCATCCTGTTTTGATGACAACAGCTTTGTAATCTAGCTTGAAATCCAGGAGTGTGTTGACTGCACCTTTCTTTCTCCAGGTTGCTTTGGGTATTTGGGGTCTTTTGTGATTCCATACAAGTTTGAGGACTGTTTTCTATTTGCTCGAATAATGCCACTGGAATTCAGATAGGGATTTCATCATATCTGTCGATTGCTTTGGGTACGATGGACATGTTCACATAATTAAATCTTCCAGTTAAGGAGCATGGCGTAAGCTTCCATTTGTTTGTGTTGCCTTCCAAATCTTTGACCCATACATCCTGCCCCCCTCGACACACATGTTTTTCATTTCTTTTCTGCCATGTGTTGAGTGTACTATGTCTTTCTCATTTTTGGTTACTTTTATTCCTAGATTTTTTTTTGATGCAATTATAAATGGCATTGCTTTTTGAATTTCTCTTTGCAAAAGTGCGTCATCAGTATGCAGAAATGCAAGAAGTTGGGTCACCTGGGTGGCCCCATAGGTGAAGCTTCTGCCTTCATCTCAGGTCATGAACTCAGAGTTCTGACATTGAGCCCTGTGTTGGGCTCCCCGTTTAGCGAGGGTCTGCTTCTCCCTCTTTTGGACACTCCCCTTGCCCTTGCTTTTTCTCTTCCTCTCAAATAAATAAATAAAATATGAAAAAAAAAAGAGAACAGGTCTCTGTATATTGACTTTATATCCTGCAGCTTTCTAGAATTTGTTTATTCTAACAGTTTTTGTGTGTGTGTGTGTGTGTAATCTTTCAGGATTTCATGTCATTTGCAAATAGTGACAGTTTTCCTGTATGAATTTCATATCCTTCTATTTTTTTAAAATGATGTTAATCACCCTACAGTACTTCATTTGTTTTTGATGAAGTGTTCCATGATTCATTGTTTGCATATAACACCTAGTGCTCATTATGACACGTGCCCTCCTTCTTTTTAAAAAGAATTTATTTATTTATTCGACAGATAGAGACAGCCAGCGAGAGAGGGAACTCAAGCAGGGGGAGTGGGAGAGGAAGAAGCAGGCTCACAGCGGAGGAGCCTGTTGTGGAGTTCGATCCCCTAATGCCGGGATCACGCCCTGAGCCGTAGGCAGATGCTTAACCGCTGTGCCACCCAGGTGCCCCAACACGTGCCCTCCTTAATACCCATCACCAGGATAACCCATTCCCCTACCCTCCCTTTCTGCAACCTTCAGTTTGTTTCCCAGTGTCAGTAGTCTCTCATGTTTCATTTCCCCTCTCATTACCTCACTTCACTTTTCCCTTCCTTCTTCTAATGTCCTCCATGCTATTCCTTCCATTCCACATAGGAGTGAAACCATATGATAATTGTCTTTCTCTGCTTGCTTTAATTTCACTTAGCATAATCCCCTCCTGGTCCATGCACGTTTGTGCAAGTGGTGGGTATTCATCCTTCTGACGACTGAGTAATAGTCCATTGTATAGATGAACCACATCTTCTTTGTCCATTCATCTGCTGAAGGACATCTTGGCTCCTTCCACAGTTTGGCTATTATGGACATTGCAGCTATGAACATTGGGATACAGGTGCCGCTTCTTTTCATTACTCTGTGTCTATGGGGTAAATACCCAGTAGTGCAATTGGTGGGTCGTAGGATATCTCTGTGGTTAACGTAGTGAGGAACATCCATATTGTTTTCAAAAGTGGCTGTACCAGCTTGAATTATCACGAGTAGTGTAAGAGGGCTCCCCTTTCTCCACATCCTCTCTGACATTTTTTTTATTTCTGTCTTGTTAATTTTTTTTTCAAGATTTTATTTATTTATTCCACAGAGATAGAGACAGCCAGCGAGAGAGGGAACACAAGCAGGGGGAGTGGGAGAGGAAGAAGCAGCATCATAACGGAGGAGCCTGATGTGGGGCTCGATCCCATAATGCCAGGATCATGCCCTGAGCCGAAGTCAGACGCTTAACCGCTGTGCCACCCAGGTGCCCCATGCCTGGTTAATTTTAACCATTCTATCTGGTGTAAGGTGGTATCTCATTGTCGTTTTGATTTGTATTTGCCTGATGGCAAGTGATGTGGAGCATTTTTTCATGTGTCTGTTGGCCATTTGTATGTCTTCTCTGGAGAAGTATCTCTTTGTGCCTTCTGCCCATTTTTTGGGTGTCGAGTTTGAGGAGTTCTTTATAGATCTTGGAAACCAGCCCTTTATCTGTAATATCATTTGCAGATATCTTCTTCGATTCCATAGGTTGCCTTTTTGTTTTTTGATCATTTGCTTTGCCAAGCAGAAGCTTTTTATCCTGATGAAGTGCCAATAGTTCATTTTTGCTTTTATTTCCTTTGCCTTTAGAGACGTGGCTTGCAAGAAGTTGTTGTGTCCAAGGTTGAAGAGTTCTTTTGATTTTGATATGAGACAGGAATCCAGTATCTTATTTTCCTGATTGTATTCGAGTCCTCTGTCTTTCTTGGTGAGTCTAGCTAAGTTTGTCAGTTTTGTTTATCTTTCCAAAAAAGGCCGCTCTCATTTTCATTGTTTTTTTTTTTTTGTCTTTTTAGTATCCATTGGATTTATTTATGCATTCCTTTTTGTTATTTCCTTATTTCTACTAATTTGGGGCTTTGTTTGTTGTTTTTTTTTTCTACTTCTTTACCACATAAATCAGGTTGTTTATTGGAGACCATTCTCATGGAATGATGAAGACTTGAATTGCTATGAATGTCCCCCATAAAGCTACTTCTGCTGCATCCCATAAGTTTTTGTAGGTTGTCTTTTTCATCAGTGTCAAGGTACTTCTAAAATTTTTTTGATTTCTTCTTTGACTGTTGGTTGTTCAGTAGCATGTTGTTAAATCTCCACATATTTTTTTAAGATTATTTAAGTATCTGACAGAGAGTGAGACAGCGAGAGAGTGAACACAAGCAAGGGGGTGGGAGAGGGAAAAGTGGGCTTCCCACTGAGCAAGGAGCCTGATATGGGGCTAGATCCCAGGATCCTGGGATCAAGACCAGAGCTGAAAGCAGATCCTTAACGACTGAGCCACCCAGGCCCCAAAAATCTCCACCTATTTTTGACTGTCCCATTTTTTTCTTTAGACTGATTTCTAGTTTCATATCATTGTGGTTGGACAAGATTTGAAGCAGAAGGTGAAAAGAGCATTCAGATGAAAGGTTTGTTTCCTGGAGGGTTTTCTGAGGGCAGACCATGAGTTCAGTGGGGATGGAGGAAGGTTTTGTGAGACGGGGGGTGGGGTTAACCCTTGTTAGAATTACTGACTACTACCATAAAAGCTGTGTGCTACCGTTCACACCATAGTCCTGATGGACTTGTACTTCATTAGAAATATTTTCTAGGAGGTGTAGGCATAGCCTTCACTTAAAGAAAGGTGCTATGTGGGTTCATGGCATGACCCCAGGTCAGCAACCAGGATGTATGGTATTGTGGGGGATCATAACCAGGCTTTCTGTAGTAAGTGACAGAAATAGGGTATGGTGAGCTCCATGACCATAGGTGAGGTCCCGAGTGATCCACTGGGTGTTGGTTTCTGTGGATCTGTCTCATCAGGTCCTGTGGAATTCAGGGACACCCTCCTGTCTGTGGATTTGTATGGAGACAGGTAGACATCAGTGTCTTGCCAGGCACAAGGGTCGCACTGGACCAACACCAGAGGTGCAGCGTGTGCGGGAGCCACTGCTTGCTTTCCACGAAAGCTGACCATTGTCTGTGAACGTGATTCCTAGCAGCTGCAAGGGGAGAGGAGGACGGGGGTGGTGCACACTTCCTAGAGTTGTGGTCAGGACTAGTCTGGAGCCCACCGACGTCAGCCACACCTGGCACAGAAGACACCCATTCAGTGAAGCTGTGGGCGCTGCTCCCATGATACTTTCCGGACGGCTCCATGCTGCCACCTCCTGCTTTTCATCATCATCTTCAAGGTCCTGTGCCTCTGCTCTTACCCATGGCCTCCGGGGTATTGTCCGTCCTCCATCTGGCCCTCGTCCCTGGTGCCCTGTGCAGTCCAATGCCAGGGTAGCCTTCTCGAGACAAACATCTGGCCCTGATGGAACACTTCCATGGATCTCTTTTGATGTGAGGATGATGCCCTGCCCTGGAAGGGGGCTGCAGGTCCCCAATCAGGAGAGCCATGTCTCCCTTTTCAGCATGGCCTGCCCTCCCCTCAGTCTTCTTCAGGGAAGCTCTCCCCACTTCCTGAGATGACAGCTCTGAACTTAAAAATGAATGTTATTTTACATATCTCTATGCTTTAGTTCATCCATGGCAAGTCTTTCAACCCCGTTAGTGGGTTTTTTTAGCAGTTCTGAAGGGCTGTTTGCTCAAAGAGGGGGTGACCAGGGTGGGGCAGCTTTCCCTCTCATCTCCCTCAGCATGTCTCTGAGCCCTGGGGGACAGCTGTCCCACTGAGGATTGAGGGACGCGAGCCAGCCCATCCTGAGCCCAGGCTGTGTCAGCTGTGTCGACTGATGCGTGTCGGAGCGGTGGGCAGCTGGCATGGGCCAGGAGCAGGCAGTGTCTCCTTCTCATTCCATCCCTCCCTTCCTCCCAGAGGTAGCTCAGAGCAGCCTTCAACCGCTGCATCTCCAGATCCCTTGACCTGTGCCTCCTGTGTTCAGCTGGTGACCTTGGAGTTTCGCATGAATTCTCCCACCTGTACCCTCTCCCATAGCAGTTCCTGGATCAGGGGAGGGGTCGGACCCTTGTCTGTTTTTGGTCTTCTTCCTGTCCCGCACCAAGCCCACCCACCTTTGCATCTTCCATGTAAGTGCTTGGAAGAAAGCCCATCCACAGGGAACCTATTAGCCAAATGGATCCAGGCAATGAACATTGAAGTAGAGATCCAGGATCCATAATAAACCTGCTCTGAAACCTGTCCCAAAGTCTGTGACTCTCACACTGAAACAGAAACAATAATAGCTTTCTGGAATGTGAAGTGACATGTGTCTCTACTTCCAATCTTGAATGCATAGGTGCTGAGCCTTGACAGAAAAGGACCATGGCTCCCGTGGGCTGGAATCCACGGTAAGAACTCAGTGAAATATGAATTTGAGGCATGGAGTGAATAATTACTGTAGAGTGAATCCTCCCAAGTAGGGCTTATGCACAGTGCACAGGAAAAGCTTTTTCAAAGAGGTTCCTGAAAGAAAAATCTTTTTTAAAATTTATTTTAATCCCAGTAGAGCTAACATACAGTGTTACATTCATTTCAGGTGTACAAGAGAGTGCTTTAGTAATTCTATATATTACTCAGTGGTCATCAAGAAAAGCGTCCTCTTAATCCCCTTCATCTATTTCACTCATCCCTCTATCCACCTCCTCTCTGGTAACCATCCGTTTGTTCTCTATTGTTAAGAGTTTGTATTTCGGTGTGTCTCCTTTTTCTCTTTTAGTTACTTATTTTGTTTGTTTTGTAAATTCCCCATTAGAATGACATCGTATGGGATTTGTCTTTCTCTGACTGACTGATTTTAGTTAGGATAATACTCTCTAGCTCCATCCATGTGTCTGCAAATAGCAAGGTTTCATTCTTTTTCAAGCCGAGTAATACTCCATTGTGTGTGTGTGTGTGTGTGTGTGTGTGTGTGTGTGTGTGTGTGTGTGAATACACACACCTATCATCGCATTTGTCAATTTTTCTACAGACACATGGGTTGCTTCCATATGGTGATATTGTAAATAATGGTGCAAGAAACATAGGGGTGCACGTATCCTTTTATGTTACTGTTTTCCTATTCTTTGGGTAAATACGAGTAGTGTGATTGTTGGATCATAGGGTAGTTCTATATTTAATTTTTTGAGGAACCTTCATACTGTTTTCCACGGTGGCCAACACAGTTTGCATTCCCACCCACAGTTCACGAGGATTCCCCTTTATCCACATCCTCCCAACACCTGCTCTTTGTTGTGCTTTTGATGTTAGCCATTCTGACAGGTTTGAGGTATTACCTCATTGTCCTTTGGATTTACATTTTCCTGATGATGGGTGATGGTGAACATCTTTTCACGGGACTGTTGGCCATTTGTATTTCTTCTTTGGAGAAATGTCTGTCCATGGCTTCTGCCTATTTTTTAACTGGAGTATTTGTTTTTTGGGGGGTCGAGTAGTATCAGTTGTATATGTTTTGGACACTATCCCTTTATTGCATATGATCTTTGCAAATATCTTCTCCCTTTGAGTAAGTTGTCTTATTATTTTTACATTTTCATTGTTCTTCTGCCATGTGGAAACTTTTTATTTTGCTGTATTCCCAATAGTTTATTTTTGCTTTCATTTCCTTTGCCTCAGGACACAGTCTAGAAAAACGTTGGTATGGTCCATGTCAAGAAGTTACTGTCTTCCCTCCTGTAGGATTTTTATGGATTCAGGTCTCATATTGAGGTCTTGAAACTGTTTTCTGTTTGTCTGTATTGTGTAAGAAAGCAGTCTAATTTCATTCTTTTGTGCATAGCTGTCTAGTTTTCCCAACACCATTTGTTGTAGAGACTGTCCATTTCCCTTTTGATATCGTTGCTTGCTTTGTGGAAGATTCACAAACCACATAATTGTGGGTTTCTGTCTGAACTTGTATCCTGTTCCTTTGGTCGCTGTGTCTATTTTTGTGCCGTACTGTCTTGTTAGGATGACTGCAGCTTTGTAGTATAACCTGAAATCTGAAATTGTGAGTCCTCCAGCTTTGTTTTTCTTTTCCACATTGCACTGGCTGTTCGGAATCTTTAGTGGTTCCATACAAATGTGTAGGATTGTTTATTCGAGGTCTTTTGTTCTTTAATTTAAATTCAATTAGCCAACTTACAGTACATCATTCGTTTCAGACGTAGTCTTCAATAAATTTTCAGTCATGTGTAACACCCAGTACTCATTGTATCGTGTGACCTCCTTAATGCTACTCACCCAGTTACCCCCCCCCCAACTTCTCCTCCAACAATCATCAGTTTCTTGTGATAGTTAAGCGTCCATTATGGGTTTTCTCCCTCTCTGATGACTTCCCATTCTATTTTCCCTTCCTTGTCCTATGGTCTTCTTCCTTGTTTCTGATATTCCACATAGGAGTGAAAGCATATGATCATTGTCTTTCTTTCATTGGCTTATTCCACTCAGCATAATACCCTCCAGCTCCACCCAGGTCGGTGTGATGGTAAGTACTCATCCTTTCTGATGGCTGAGTAATATTCCATTATATATATGATCCACATCTTCTTTATCCATTCATCTATCCATGGTCATCTGCACTTCTTCCACAGCTTGTCTATTATGGTTATTGCTGCTATGAACACTGGGGTGCATGTGTCCCGTCTTCACTACCTCTGTCTCTTTGGGGGTAAATAGCCAGTAGTGCAATTGCTGGGACATAGGGTAACTTTATTTATAACTTCTTGAGGAAACTCCGTACCATTTTCAAGAGTGGCTGTACCGGACTGCATTCGTACAGGGGTGTAAGAGGGTTCCTGTTTCACCACATCCTCTCCAACATGTATAGTTTCATGTCTTCTTATTTTTAGATATTCAGCCTCGTGTGATATGGCATCTATAGGGGTTTAGATTTGCATTTCCCTAAAGCCAAGTGATATGAAGCATTTATGCATGTATCTTTGGTCACCAGTACTTCGTCATCAGTGAAGTGACTTCCCATTTTAATCCATCTCAAGACCTAAAGCTGGGTAAGGCACTGAAGCTGGATGATGCCATCGGTTGGAAGTGTGGAGAATTTCAAAAGATCTCTGTGGAGAGCAAGTTTAAAGGTCAGTGTGAAGCTACTAATTGGATCCGGGGAGATCTCTGAAAGTGGGGGTTGCCTGGGATGGGCTGAAGGGGGCCCTCCTATTTTCCTATGAATTCTTGCTGCAGCCCAAAATGGACAGTTTCCTGCTGTGGGGCAGGCTGAGTCCTCTAGTCGTGCTGTGGTGAGCCCAATGCCTGGTGCCTTGGAGGCAGGCAAACGGGGAGGGACCCTCAGCAGAAGACCCAGGGTTAGGTTAGGCCTCAAGAGACAGCAGATCTGAACTGCCCAGTGCTCAGAGAACTCTCATGCCGAGTGAGATGAGGGCACAAGGGCGGGTGAGTGTGAGCCTTGGGGTTTCATCTGGAAGGGCCCACAAAGGTCGGGGTTCACCAGAAGGGGCTCTCAGGGGGTGCCCCAAATCTCTTGCCCTGAATGCTCTGTTGTGTCCCAAAATGGTACAGTTTACTGTGGGTTGCAGGCTGAGTCCTGCGGTGGGGCTTTGGTGTCCCCATCCCCTGGAGTTGGTTGCCAGGACCCTGGGGAGGGGCCCCTCTCTGCCCAACCTAGGGTAAGGGTTAGGGTCCCGGAGCCCAGCAGGGACAATCTGCAGGCTGTTAGGCGAGCTCTGTGGAGGGCTGAGAGGAGGCCATGGGGGAGGGTGAGCATGGGCCTCAGGGTTGGGGCATGGGGGGCTGCCAAAGGATGGGGATGGGCTCCGGGTGCCTCCCCAAGTTCTCGTGCCCTGTAGGCTCCTTAGAGCCCCAAGGGGCAATGTTTCCTGTCGGGTGGCAAGCTGAGTCCTGCAGTGGGGCACAGGTATCCCAATTCCCCGGGGCTGCGGTGTAGGGCTCCTGGGGAGGCCCCCATACCCACGGCCAACCTAGGGCTAGGGTTAGGCCCAGGAGCCCCGCAGGCCCGATTTGCTGGCTGTATGGCGAGCTACACGGGCTGAGGTGAGGGTGTGGGGAGGGTGAGCATGGGCCTCAGGGTTCCGGTGCGGGAGGCCGCCGAAGTTCGCTGGTGGCTCAGGAGGGCCCTCCTGGTTCTCCCGCCCTGAATGCTCTATGGCCTCCCAAGGGGCACGGTTTCCTGCGGGGTGGCAGACTGAGTGCTGCTGTGGGGCTCAGGTGTCCCAAATGCCCGCAGCTGCGGCTCCAGGCTCCTGGGGAGGGGCCCCTCCACAGATGAATGAGGGTTAGGGTTGGCGCCCAGGAACCCCGCAGGCCAGATCTGCCCACTATGTGGCGAGCTCCGCCATGGGCTGAGGTGAGGGTGTGGGGTGGGGTGAGCATGGGCTTCAAGGTTGGGTTTAGGGATTGCCGATGTTCGCTGGGGGCTCTGGGGGCCCTCCTGGTTCTCCCCCCCTGAATGCTCTACAGCCTCCCAAGGGGCACGGTTTCCTGCGGGCTGGCAGGCTTTGTCCTGCAGTGGGGCTCAGGTGTCCCCAGTCCCTGGGGCTGCGGCACCGGGCCCCAGGGGAGGGGCCCTACCCAGCTGACCTAGGGTCAGTTCTAGGCCCCAGGAACCCGGCAGGCCTGATCTGCTGGCTCTGCGACGAGCTCGGTGGCAAGCTGAAGGGAAGGTGTGGGGCGGGATGAGCGTGGGCCTCAGGGTTGGGGTGTATGGGGCCGCCGAGGATCGCTGGGGGCTCAGGGGGGCCCTACCAGTTTTCCTGCACGGGATGCTCTGTGGCGCCCCAAGGGGCATGGTTTCCTGAGGGGTGGCAGGCTGAGTCCCATGGTGGGGCTCAGGTTTACTAATCCCCGGGGTTAGGGTACAGTTTAGGGTATGGGTTAAGGTTAGGGTATGGGTTTCGGTTGGGGTATGATTGAGGGTAAGGGTTAGGGTTAGGGTAAGGAGAGGGTACAGGTTAGGGTTGGGTTTAGGGGTTACAGTTTAGAGGTTACGAGTTAGGGTACAGATTAGGGTTTAGGGTAAGGGTTAGGGTTTAGGGTTAGGGTTAGGGTTGGAGTACAGGTTAGGTTTAGGATACGGGTTAGGGTTAAGGTATGGGTTAGGGTACACATTAGGGTACAGTTTAGGGTACGGGTTAGGGTACGGTTTAGGGTAAGTGTTGGTGTACGGATTTGGGTACGGCTTAGGGTACGGGTTAGGATTAGGGTTAGGGTACGGGTTAAGGTACGGATTAGAATATGTGTTAGGGTTACGTTTAGGGTTAGGGTACAGGTTAGGGTAGGATTAGGGTTAGGTTTAGGGTTAGGTTATGGTTTAGGGGTAGGGTTAGGGGTATGGTAGGGCCGGGTAGGGTTAGGGTTTAGGGTTAGGGTTTGGGGTTTGGAGTTAGTGGTTAAGGTTAGGGTTTAGAGTTTAAGGTTTCATGATTAGGGTTAGGGGTTAGGGTTTAGGGTTTAGTGTTAATGTTAGGGTTTAGGGTTTAAGGATTAGGGTTTATTGTTAGGTTTAGAGTAGGGTTATGGTTAGGGTAAGGGTTAGAAGTTAGAGTTAGGGTTAGGTTTAGGGGTTAAGGTTTAGGGTTTAAGGTTAGGGGTTAGGGTTTAGGGTTAGGGTTAGACCCAGTAGGCCAGCAGGACCCATGTTCCAGTTGTGCGGGGAGTGGAGGAGTGGGATGAGGTGAGTGCGCTGGCGAGCGGGAGCGTGGTCCCAAGCGTTTTGGAGCAGGGGGCCTTCGAAAGTCACTGGGGGCTCGGAGGGCCCTGCTCGTTCCCTCACCTGGATGACCGGCGGCGCCCCTAGCGGCCCGGGTGATGGCGGGGCGGCAGGGTGAGTCCAGTGCTGAGGCTCGGGCTTCCCTATACCCGACGTTGCAGTGCGAGGCCCCTTGGGAAGGGCCCCTCTGGGGCCAAGGTAGGGTTAGAGTTAGCCCTCAGGAGGCCGTCAGGCTCGATCCACCATCTTGAGGTGAATGGAGTCGCGGTCCGAGGTGAGGCCGCTGGCGAGCGGAGCGTGGGCCCCAGCGTTTTGGTGCTGGGGCCTTCAAAGTTCACCGAGGCTCAGAGGGCCCTGCCCGTTCTCCCGCCCAAAACAATCTGTGGCGCCCTAGCACCACTGGTGTCAGCGGGGCAGCAGGGTGAGTCCGGCATTACGACTCGAGGGTCCCCAATCCCCGGCGTTGTGGCGGCAGGCCCCTTCAGAGGGGCCCCTCTGGGGCCAACCTAGGATTAGAGTTAGCCCCCAGGAGGCCGGCAGGCCTGATCTGCCAGCTGTGCAGAGGGCGGAGGGGCAGGCTGAGGTGAAGGCGCTGGCGAGCTCCAGCGTGGGCCCCAGCATTTTGGCGCGGATGGCCTTCAAAATTCACCGGAGTCTCGAGGGCCCTGCCCATTCTCCCACCCTGAAGGACCAGTGATGCCCCAGAGAGCCTGATGTCGACAGGACGGCAGGGTGAGTCCAGCGCTGCGGCTCGGCTGTCCCCAATCCCCAGCTTTGGTCACAAGTCCCCTTGGGAGGGGCCCCTCTGGGCCAACCTAGGGTTAGGGTTAGCCCCCAGGAGGCCGGCAGGCCCGATATGCCAGCTAGACTGTGAGAGGAGGGGCGGGCCAAAGTAAAGGTGCTGGCGAGCAGGAGCCTGGGCACCAGCGTTTTGACTTGGGGCTTTCAAAGGTCGCCGGGGTCTCGAGGGCCCTGCCTGTTCTCCCACCCTGCATGAACAGCGGTGCCCCTAGCGGCCCGGGTGGTGAGGGGTGGCAGGGTGAGTCAGGCCCTGAGGCTCAGGTATCTCCAATCCCCAGCGATGCGGCACCAGGCCCCTTGGGAGGGGCCCCTCGGATGACAACTTAGGGTTAGGTTTAGCCCCTAGGAACTCGGCAGTTCCTATTCGCCAGCTGTGTGGAGAGTGGAGTGGCGGACCTAGGTGAGGGTGCTGGTGTTTGGGAGCGTGGGCCCAGGCATTTTGGCGCGGGGGGGATTCAAAGGACACCGTGTATCGGAGGGCCCTGCCCGTTCTCCCGCCCTGAATGAACGGCAGCACCCCAAGCCCCTGGGTGGCGGCTGGGTGGCAGGGTGAGTCAGGTGCTGAGGCTCAGGGTCCCCAATCCCCTGTGTTGCAGCGCCAGGCCCCTTGGGAGGGGCCCCTCAAGGGTCGATCTAGGGTTACGGTTAGCCCCCCGGATGCCGGTGGACCCGATCAGCGTCTGTGCGGCACGCAGCAGGGTGGGCCGAGGTGAGGGCGCTGGCGAGCCTGAGCATGAGCCCAAGCGTTTTAGCGTGGGGGGCTTTCGAAGGTCAGTGGGGGCTCGGAGGGACCTGCCCGTTCTCCCGCTCTGAATGACCAGCGGGGTCCCTAGTGGCTCAGGTGGCTGAAGGGCAGCAGGGTGAGTCTGGCACTTGGGCTCGGTTGCCCCATCCCCGGCGTTGGGGCGCCAGGCCACTTGAGAAGGGCCCCTCAGGGGCCGACCTACAGTTAGGGTTAGCCCCCAGGAGGCCGGCAGGCCCTATACACCGCCTGTGCGTGGAGCGGAGAGTTGGGCCGAGGTGAGGGTGCTGGTGAACATGAGCCTGGGCACAAGCATGTTGGTTCTGGGAGCCATTGAAGGTGGGTGGGGGTTCGGAGGCCCCTGCCAGTTCTCCCGCCGAGAATGAATGGCGGCGCCCCTAGCGGCCCGTGTGGGGCGGGATTGCAGGGTGCACCCGGCGCTGGGGCTTGGGGGTCGCCAATCCCTGGCGTTGCACCGCAAGGCTCCTTAGGAAGGGACCCTCAGGGGCCGTCCTAGGGTTAGGGTTAGCGCCCAGGAGGCCGGCAGGCCCGAGTCGCCGACTGTGCAAGTAGCGGAGGTGTGGGCTGAGTTGAGGGGGATGCAGAGCGGGAGCGTGGGCCCCAGCGTTTTGGCGCCCTGGGCCTTCGAATGTGCCATGTCTCGGAGGGCCCTGCCCATTCTCCTGCTCTGAATAACCAGTGACACCCCTAGCGGCTCTGTTGGCAGTGGGGTGGCAGGGTGAATCCCACGCTGTGGCTCGGGGATCCCCAATCCCCGGTGTTGCGGTGCCAGGCCACTTGGGAGGGGCTCCTCCTGGGCCGACTTAGGGTTAGAGTTAGCCCCCATGAGGATGGCAGGCCTGATCCTCTGGCTGGGCGGCGAGAGGTGGGTGGGCCGAGCTAAAGGCGCTGGGGAGCGGGATTGTGGGCCCCTGCATTTTGGCGCTGGAGGCTTCAAATGTCCCGGTTTCTCCAGGGCTCTGTCCATTCTCCCGCCCTGAATGACCGGCGGCGCCCCTCGCGGCCCGGGAGGCAGCGTTGTGAGAGGGTGAGTCTGGCTCTGGGGCTTGGGGTCCCAGATCCCCGGTGTAGTGGCACCAGGACCCTTGGGAGGTGCCCCTGGGGCGCCGACCTAGGGTTAGGGTTAGCCCCAAGGAGACCTTCAGGCCCAATCCGCACACTGTGCGGCGAGCGGAGGTGCAGGCCGAGGTGAGGGCGCTGGGGAGGGGGAGCGTGGGCACCAGTGTTTTGGCACAGGGAGCCTTTGAATGTCACTGGTGGCTCAGAAAGCCCTGCCCTTCTCTCGCCCTCTATGACCTGCGGCGCCCCTAGCGGCCTGGGTGGGGACAGTGCGGCAGGGTGAGTCTGGCTCTGGGGCTCTGAGTCACCAATCCCCAGCATTGCAGAGCCAGGCCTCTGGGGATGTCCCCACAGGGCCAACCTAGGGTTTTGGTTAGCTGCCAGAAGCCCAGCAGGCCCTATCCACCAGCTCTGAAGCAAGCAGAGGGGCGGGACGAGGCGAGGGCGCTGGTGAGCAGGATCCTGGGAGCCAACGTTTTTGCGCAGGGAGCCTTCAAAGGTCAGTGTGGGCTCGGAGGGCCCTGCCCGATCTGCCCTGATTGACCGGCGGGGCCTCTAGCGGCTCCAGTGGTTGAAGGGCAGCAGGGTGAGTCCGGCACATGGGCTCAGGATCCCCATCCCCAGCGTTGTGATGCCAGGCCCCTTGGGTAGAGCCCCTCGGGGGCCGACCTATGGTTAGGGTTAGCCTCAAGGAGCCCCACAGGCCCGATACACCACCTGTGCGTCGAGCAGAGAATTGAGGCGAGGTGAGGGTGGTGGTGAACATGAGCCTGGGTCCAAGCTTTTTGGTTCGGTGCGCCTTCGAATGTCGGCAGGGGTTCGGAGGGTCCTCCAGTTCTCCCACCCTGAATGAATGGCGGCGCCCCTAGCAGCATGTGTGGGGCGGGCGGCAGCATGCATCTGGCGCTGGGGCTTGGGGGTCCCCAATCCCTGGTGTTGCGTCGCCAGGCCCCTTAGGAAGGGACCTTCAAGGGCTGTCCTAGGGTTAGGGTTAGCGCCCAGGAGGCCGGCAGGCCCGAGTCGCTGGCTCTGCGAAGAGCGGAGGTGCGGGCCAAGTTGAGGGTGATGCAGAGTGGGAGCGTGGTCCCCAGCGTTTTTGCACCCTGGGCTTTTGAATGTTGCCATGTCTCAGAGGGCCCTGCCCATTCTCCTGCCCTGAATAACCAGCGGCGCGCTTTGCGGCTCCGTTGGAGGTGGGGCGGCAGCGTGAGTTCCGCACTGCAGCTCAGGGATCCCCAATCCCCAGCATTGAGGGGCCAGGCCCCTTGGGAGGGGCTCCTCATGGGCGGACCTAGGGTTAGAGTTAGCACCCAGGAGGCCGGCAGGCCCAATCCTCTGGCTGGACGGCGAGAGGTGCATGGGCCGAGGTAAAGGCTCTGGCGAGCAGGAGCGTGGGCCCCTGCATTTTGGCGCAGGAGGCTTCAAATGTCGATGGTTTCTCCAGGGCCCTGTCCGTTCTCCCACCCTGAATGAGCGGCGGCGCCCCTAGCGGCCTGGGTGGGAACAGTGCGGCAGGGTGAGTCTGGCTCTGGGGCTCTGAGTCACCAATCCCCAGCGTTGCAGAGCTAGGCCCCTTGGGTT
Source organism: Ursus americanus (assembly GCF_024610735.1). NCBI lineage: Eukaryota > Metazoa > Chordata > Mammalia > Carnivora > Ursidae > Ursus > Ursus americanus. Next base: position 2,155,131 of record NW_028273625.1, read on the forward strand.
GTGCCCCACGGGGCCGACCTAGGATTTCAGTTAGCCCCCAGGATCCTGGCAGGCACTATCCACTGGCTCTGCAGCAAGCGGAGGGGCGGGCTGAGGTGAGGGCGCTGGCGAGCAGGAGGATGGGAACCAATGTTTTTGCACGGGGGGGGGCTTCGAAGGTCAGCGGGGGCTCCGAGGGCCCTGCCCATTCTCCCGCCCTGATTGACCAGTGGTCTCTAGCAGCTCAGGTGGCTGAAGGGCAGCAGGGTGAGTCTGGCACTTGGACTCGGGGTCCCCATCCCCAGCGTTGTGATGCCAGGCCCCTGGGAAGTGCCCCTCGGGGGCGGAACTATGGTTAGGGTTAGCCCCCAGGAGGCCGGCAGGCCCGATACACCACCTGGGCGTTGAGCGGAGAGTTGGGCTGAGGTGAGGGTTCTGGTGAATATGAGCCTGGGCCCAAGCATTTTGGTTCGGGGTGCCTTCGAAAGTTGGCGGGGATTCGGAGGGCCCTGTCCATCCTCCCATGGTGAATGAATGGCGGCGCCCCTAGCGGCCTGGGTGGGGAGGGGCGGCAGGGTGCATCAGGCACTGGGGCTTGGGGGTCCCCAATCCCCGGCGTTGTGGCACCAGGCCCCTTGGGAGGGGCCCTTCGGGGCCCAACCTAAGGTTAGGTTTAGCCCCTAGGAGGCCAGCAGGCCCTATTCGCCAGCTGTGTGAAGAGAGGAGTGGCAGACCTACGTGAGGGCGCTGGTGAGTGGGAGGGTGGGCCTGGGCGTTTTGGCGCGGGAGGCCTTCGAAGTTCACCGTGTCTCCGAGGGCCCTGCCCGTTCTCCCGCCCTGAATGAACGGCAGCACCCCAAGCCTCCGAGTGGCGGCTGGGCGGCAGGTGAGTCAGGTGCTGGCGCTCGGGGTCCCCAATCCCCGGCGTTGTGGCGCGAGGCCCCTTGGGAGGGCCCCCTCAGGTGCTGACCTAGGGTTAGGGTTACCCCCAGGAGGCCAGGAGACCCAATCTCCCGGCTGTGCGGTGAGCGGAGGGGCGGGTTGAGATGAGGGTATTGGCGAGCGGGAAAGTGGACCCAAAGTTTTGGAGCGAGGGGCCATCGAAGGTCACCAGGGGCTCAGAGGGTCCTGCCTGTTCTCCCGCCCTGAATGACCGGGGGTGCCCCTTGTGGCCCAGGCGGCGGTGGGGGGCATGGTGAGTCCGGCGCTGGGGCTCAGGAGTCCCCAATCCCCGTCGTTGAGGCTCCAGGCACCTTGGGAGGGGCCACTAGGGGGCCGACCTAGGGTTTGGGTTAGCCCCCAGAAGGCCCGCAGGCCCAATCAGCCAGCTGTGCGGCGAGCGGGGGGGAGGGCCGAGGTAAGGGCGCTGGCCAGCGGGAGCGTGGGCCCAAGCGTTTTGGTCGGGGGGCCTTCGAAAGTCGCCGGTGACTTGGAGGGCCCTTGCCATTCTCCCTCCCTGAATGAAAGCGGCGCCCCTAGCGGCCCAGGTGGCAGTAGGGCAGGAGGGTGAGTTGGGCGCTGGGGCTCGGGAGTCCCCAATCCCCGGTGTTGCGGCAATAGGAACCTGGGATGGGCCCCTCGGGGGCCCACCAACGGTTAGGGTAACACCCAGGAGGCTGGCAGTCCAGATCCACCGGCTGTGCAGCGAGCGGAGGGGTAGACCGAGGTGAGGGTGCAGGCGAGCGGGAGCATGGGCCCAAGCGCTTTGGCACGGGGGGGCCTTCGAAGGTCGCCAGGGGCTCAGAGGGATCTGCCCATTCTCCCTCCCTGAATGACCGACGGTGCTCCTAGGGGCCCGGGTGGTGGCGGGGCAACATAGTGAGTCTGGCACTGGGGCTCAAGGGTCCCCAATCCCAGGCATTGCGGTGCCAGGCCCCTTCAGAGGGGCCCCTCAGGGGCCAACCTAGGGTTATGTGTAGCCCCAGGAGGAGGGCAGTCCTCATCCCCCAGCTCTGCAGGGAGTGGAGGAGTGGGCCAAGGTGAGGGTGCTGAGGATGGGGAGCATAGGCTCAAGCGTTTTGGATGTGGGGGCCTTCGAAGGTCGCCGTGGGCTCGGAGGGCCCTGCCATTCTCCTGCACTGAATGACCAGGGACACCCTAGCGGCCCGGGTGGTGGTGGGGCAGCACGGTGAGTCCGGCGCTGGGGCTCGGCAGTCCCTGATACCCAGCGCTGCGGCGCCAGGCCCCTTGGGACGGGCCCCTCGGGGACTGACCTAGGGTTAGGGTTAGCCCCCAGGAGACTGGCATGCTCGTTCCGCCCATGTGCAGTGAATGGAGGTGTGGGTCAAGGTGAGGTAGCTGGTGATCGGGAGCGTAGGCCATAGCATTTGGCTTTGGCTCGGGGTGCCTTCGAAGATTGCAGGTGGCTCAGAGGGTCCTGCCCATTCTGTCGCCCTGAAGGACTGGCGACGCCCCTAGCACCCCAGGTGGCGGCGGGGTGGCAGGGTGCGTCTGGCGCTGGGACTTGGGGGTCCCCAATCAATGGCATGCAGCGCCAGGCCACTTGGGAGGGGCCCCTCGGGGGCGACCTAGGGATAGGGTTAGCCCCCAGCAAGCCAGCAGGCCTGATCCGCCAGCTCTGCAGCAAGCTTAGGCATGGGCCGAGGTTAGGGCGCTGGCGAGCAGGAGCATGGGAGCCATAGTTTTTGCACGGGGGGCCTTCGAAGGTCGCAGGGGGATCGGAGGGCCCTGCCCGTTCTCCCTTCCTGAATGACTGGCAACGCCCCTAGCGCCCTGGGTGCTTGCGAGGTGGCAGAGTGAGTCCAGCACTGGGGCTCGGGGGTCCCAAATCCCCGGCATTGCGGTGCCAGGCCCCTTCGGAGGGGCCCCTCAGGGGACAACCTAGGCCCCTCAGGGGACACCCTAGGAGGGCAGGCCTCATCCGCCGGCTCTGCGGCGAGCGGAGGGGAGGGCCGAGGTGAGGGCGCTGAGGAGCCGGAGCGAGGGCTCAAGTGTTTAGGATGGGGGGCCTTCGAAGATTGCCATGGGCTCGGAGGGCCCTGCCCATTCTCCCGCCCTGAATGACCAGCGGCGCCCCCAGCGGCCGGGTTGGCGGCGGGGCAGCAGGGTGAGTCCGGCGCTGGGGCTTGGGTGTCAGCAATCCCAGGCGTTGTGGCACCAGGCCCCATGGGACGGGCCCCTCGGGGGCCGACCTACGGTTAGGGTTAGCCCCCAGGAGGCTGGCAGGCCTGATCCACCAGCTGTGAGGTGAGTGGAGGGGCGGGCCGAGGTAAGGGCACTGGCAAGCGGGAGCGTGGGCCGAAGCATTTTGTCGCTGGGGGCCTTCAAAGGTCTCCGGGGGCTCAGAGGGCCCTGCCCATTCTCCCACACTGAATGACTGGCGGTGCCCCTAGCGGCCCGGGTACAGTGGGGCAGCAAGGTGAGTCCGGCGCTGCGGCTCGGGGGTCACCAATCTCCAGCGTGCAGTGCCAGGCCCCTTGGGATGTACGCCTCGGGGGCTGTCCTAGGGTTAGGGTTAGACCGCAGGAGGCTGGCAATCCCGAAATGTCAGTTGTGCGGTGAGCGGATCGGTGTTCTGAGGTGAGGGCGCTGGCGAGGGGGACCATGGGAGCATTTTGGGGCGGGGCACTTTCGAATGTCGCCTTGGGCTCGAAGGGCCCTGCCTGTTCTCCCACACTGAATGAACTGCGGCTCCCCTAGCAGCCCGGGTGGCGACGGGACGACAAAATGAGTCCTGGCTGGGGCTCTGGGGTCCCCAATCCCCGGCGTTGTGGGGCCAGGCCCCTTAGTAGGCTATCACTAACCTAGGGTTAGTGTTAGCCCCCAGGAGGCCGGCAGGCCCGGGAGCCTGGGCCCAAATGTTTTGGTGCAGGGGGACTTTGAATGTCGCCGGGGGCTAGGAGGGCCCTGCCCATTCTCCCGCCCTGAATGACAGGCTGTACCCCTAGCGGCCCGAATGGCGGCGGGGCGGCAGGGTGAGTCCAGCGCTGCAGCTTGGGTGTCCCCAATCCCCGCGTTGCGGCGCCAGGCCCCTTGACAGGGGCCCCTTGGGTCTGACCTAGGATTAGGGTTAGCCCCCAGGAGGCCGGCAGGCCCGATCCTCCGGCTGTGCACGAGCGGACGGGTGGGATGAGATGAGGGCGCTGGCGAGCGGGAAGGTGGGCCCAAGCATTTTGGCGTAAGGGGACTTCAAAGGTTGCCAGGGGCTCGGAGGGCCCTGCCTGTTCTCCTGCCCTGAATGACCGACAGCGCCCCTCGCGGCCCGTTTAGCAGCGGGGCGGCAGGGAGAGTCTGGCGTTGGGGCTCGGGGGTCCCCAATCCCCGGTGTTGCAGCGCCAGGCCCTTTGGGATGGGCCCCTAGGGGGCCTACCTAGGGTTAGGGTTAGCCACAAGGAGGCTAGGATGCCTGATTCGCCGGCTGTGTGGCGAGCGGAGGGGCAGGCCGAGGTAAGGGTGATGGGAGCGGGAGCATGGGCCCTAGTGCTTTGGTGCAGGGGGCCTTCGAAGGTCGCCGTTCGCTGGGAGGGTCTTGCGCGTTCTCCCGCCCTGAATGACCGGCGGTGCCCCTAGTGGCCCGGGTGGCGGCGGGGGGCATGGTGAGTCCAGCGCTGGGGCTCAGGAGTCCCCTTTCCCCGTCGTTGCAGCGCCAGGCCCCTTGGGAGGGGCCACGAGGGGGCCAACCTAGCTTTAGGGTTAGCCCCCAGAAGGCCCCCAGGCCCGATCCGTCAGCTGTGCGGCGAGCGGAGGGGAGGGCCGAGGTAAGGGCGCTGGCCAGCGGGAGCATGGGCCCAAGCATTTTGGTGCGGGGGGCCTTCGAAGTCGCCGGTCGCTGGGAGGGCCCTGCCCGTTCTCCCTTCCTGAATGAAAGGCGGTGCCCCTAGCGGCCCAGGTGGCGGTAGGGCGGGAGGATGAGTCTGGCGCTGAGGCTCCGGAGTCCCCAATCCCCAGTGTTGCGGCAATAGGAACCTGGGATGGGCCCCTTGGGGGCCCACCAAAAGTTAGGGTAACACCCAGGAAGCCTGCAGTCCCGATCCACTGGCTCTACAGTGAGCGGAGGGGCGGACCGAGATAAGGGCGCAGGTGAGCGGGAGCATGGGCCCAAGCGTTTTGGCGCGGGGGGCCTTCGATGGTCACCAGGGGCTTGGAGGGATCTGCCCATTCTCCCTCCCTGAATGACCGACGGTGCTCCTGGCGGCCCGGGTGGCGGTGGGGCGATAAGGTGAGTCCGGCGCTGGGGCTCGGGGGTCCCCAATCCCAGGCATTGCAGTGCCAGGCCCCTTCGGAGGGGCCCCTCAGGGGACAACCTAGGGTTCTGGGTAGCCCCCAGGAGGAGGGCAGGCCTCATCCGCAGGCTCTGCGGCGAGTGGAGGGGCGGGCCGAGGTGAGGGTGCTGAGGAGCGGGAGCATGGGATCAAGCATTTTGGATGGGGGGGCCTTCGAAGGTCCCGCGGGCTCGGAGGCCCCTGCCCATTCTCCCGCCCTGAATGACCAGTGGCACCCCTAGCATCCCGGGTGGCGGCGGGGCGGCAGGGTGAGTACGGCGCTGGGGATCGGGGCTCCCTAATACCCGGTGTTGCGGCCTCAGGCCCGTTGGGACGGGCCCCTTGGGGGCCGACTTAGGGTTAGGGTTAGCCCCCAGTAGGCTGGCAGGCTCGTGCCGCCCATGTGCGGTGAATGGAGGTGTGGGTCGAGGTGAGATAGCTGGCAAGCAGGGGCGTGGGCCAGAATATTTTGGCTTTGGCTCGGGGTGCATTTGAAGGTCGCAGGTGGCTTGGAGCGTCCTGACAGTTCTGTCGCCCTGAAGGACTGGTGACGCCCCTAGCGCCCCATGTGGCGGCCGGGCAGCAGGGTGCTTCCAGTGCTGGGACTTGGGGGTCCCCAATCCCTGGCATGCGGCGCCAGGCCACTTGGGAGAGTCCCCTTAGGGGCGACCTAGGGATAGTTTTAGCCCCCAGGAAGGCAGCAGGCCCGATCCACCAGCTCTGCAGCGAGAGGAGGGGTGGGCCGAGGTTAGGGCGCTGGGGAGCAGGAGCGTGGGAGCCAGAGGTTTTGCGCGGGGGGCCTTTGAAGGTAGCAGGGGAATCAGAGGGCCCTGCCTGTTCTCCCTTCTTGAATGACTGGCAACACCCCTAGCACCCTGGGTGCTTGTGGGGTGGCAGAGTGAGTCCAGCACTGGGGCACGGGGGTTCAAAATTCCCCGGCATTGCGCTGCCAGGATCCTTGGGAGGGGCCCCTCGGGGGCTGACCTAGGTTAAGTTTTAGGCCCCAGGAGTCCAGCAGGCCCCTTCTGCCAGCTCTGCGGCAGGCGGAGGGGCAGGCCGAGGTGAGGGCGCTGGCGAGAGGGAGTGTGGGCCCAAGCATTTTGGCGCGGGGGGCCTTCGAAGGTCACCGGGGGCTTGGAGGGCCCTGCCCATTCTCTCGCCCTGAAAGACTGGCGGCGCCCCTAGCAGCCTGGGTTGCTGTGGGGCGGCAGGGTGACTCCGGCGCTGGGCTCGGGGGTCCCCAATCCCCGGCGTTGTGGCACCAGGCCCCTTGGAGGGGCCCCTCGGGGGCCGACTAGGGTTAGGGTTCGTTCCCAGGAGGCCGGCAAGCCCAACGCTAAGTGGTTCTGGCAATGTAACAAAAATGCCATACACTTATCTGTAAGAAATAACAGTGTACAGGAACCCTCATAGCCCTAACATCATCCTTTGTGAATATGGAAGCCAGCCCCAAAGTGGTCGTGGAAGTCTGACGAAAGGGTTAAGCACTTTTCTCTGAGTCACCACACTATACAGGGAAAGACCAATGTACATCATCTTTCATGAGTAGGAAGCATTAATGAAAAGGTTCTGGAATTTCGAGGACTCTGACCCATCCTTATTGGTAATAAACCACCGTGTACAGGAAAACACCTTCAACTCTCATCACCTCCTCAATCCTGATTCCGATTCAACTTTGGGTGTGTAGGACTAGGGAAATGTCCACATCTTATTGCTAAGAAAGAACGATGTCAGGGTAATGCCCTTCAAGTCACCTCAGCCTTCCTGAAGACGGAAGCAGGAATCAAGGTGGTTATGTTACCATGAGGTAAGGAAGATGAGCATATAAGTGAGAAACAACAGTGGGCAGGACCTCTCTTCCAAGGAATATTATCTTTGCTTAATGTTGAATCCCTATGGTAAGTGGTTGTGGGCATTTGTGAGGTCAAAATCTTAAGTGTTTTGTAAAACTTCTTGGCCATTCACAGATAAGACTAAGGTAGTTGGGGACTCCTAGGCAGTGATTTGTCCACTGTCAAAAATATGAAAAGATAAAAGAGACAGATGAGGTCTCCTCAGGCATTGTCCTTTATCCTCATCCTCTGTGAGGATGGCCATCTCTGGACAGCTCAGTGGCAGGGTCTCATTCACAGTGGGGGCATCTGTTCCTCACAGACATCAGGCAGGGAAATGGATTTGGTTCTCTGTGCCAGCCCAGCCACAGCTGAGTGTCACAGCACCCTCTCGTGGGCTCATAAGAGTTTCACTGTCACCAGGCAGGTCATTGTATTTGATAAACCACTGTAAGAGTTTGCAATTGCCTTCATCTGCAACCTCCTAGAGGCAAATTCAGATCTCTGGTACCATGTGAAGTCATGTGAAGGCATTGTGAGAAAGTGTCCTTTTGCTTAAGAAAAACATGGCTGGGGCTCCTGGCTGTCTCACCAGTTAAGCATGTGCCTTTGGCTCAGGTTATGATCCCAGGGTTCTGGGATCGAGCCCGGGCTCCCTGCTCAGCAGGAAAGGAGGTTGGGAAATAGCTTAGAACCCACAGAGAATGTGAATAAAGGGGAGTGAAATGGAACTTGGTCTGTGTTTGGCTTTAGGGATTGGAAGTTAGTTTTTTCTCAATTGTGATTGTTCTTGAAACAGAACAGCTGTATTTTTTTTTACCTTTAATTTTTTTCTAATAATTTTTTATTATGATATGTTAGTCACTATACAGTATTTCCTTAGTTTTTGATGTAGTGTTCCGTGATTCATTATTTGCATATAATACCCAGTTCTCCATGCAATATGTACCTTCCTTAATACCCATCACTGGCCCATCCCCAGCCCCCACCTCTCTCCCCTCTGAAGCCCTCAGTTTGTTTCCCAGAGTCCATAGTCTCTCGTGGTTCATTCCCCCTTCTGTTTAGGGTCCATTGTCTAAAGGGACAGACAGTGGAAGTTCACCAAATATAAGATCGAAATTGAATTGTTCATTATAGATGCCACCACGTAGTTCCCAGACATTTCATTCTACTGTAGTAATTCATTATACCTGTGCAGGTGCACGTGGAAGACAATTGATGCATGCAGAGTGGTAATAAAACACGCCCCTCAGTAGTAGAATAATAGGGGATGCATATGTGTAAAATTATTCGACTACAGCTTCCATGCTTTCCCTTTGGTTCCTTATTATCTATGAAATTGGACAATTCTTGTTCTCTAGGCTTAAACCTCATTGTCAGTATTTAGAGTTTTTCAATGCTGATCTTCTCCTGTATAAGTTACCAAAAACCTAAAATATGTATGAACTTTAAAAAACGCTATATTGAAAATGACAGCAGGGAAGTTCCATTTTGTGAATATTGTGTCAATGGATCTCTATTTTGCCATCAGTGTTCATTAGAAATGATGACATTTCATGTGAGTATAAATATCAATGTGAAAAAGAAAAGGTAGGAAGAACCTTGAATGTTTAAGTAATTGGTGAAATGACAGGTGTGTGTGTGTGTGTGTGTGTGTGTGTGTGTGTGTGTGTGTGTGTAATTGATTTTCAGTGAATGGTTCAGCTACTTGTAGGGCCTCCGAGAGAGCCCAGGTGAACCTTTCAATGAGTTGGTATCTGTTTTCAGAACATGGGAATCTCTTAGTCCAATAGTCAATCAGGCAAGCTTTGAGGTCTTGAAGAGTTTCAGTCCTCAGCGATGGTGTTGCAGACCCTTGTGAGCAAACCCTAGGATATGCTCAGAGCCCTCATTAGCTGGTACCAACGTGTGACGATTTCAGACAACATTTCCCAAAGAAGTACCTCTTGAGTCTCTGTCCTTCTCAGTTCCTTACACTTCCTTACACTAGTTATGTGATCAGTGTGTTTCAGGATAATCCCCACATGTGATTTTTGCTATTTCCTACTAGTCCTATCTGTTTCTCATCTTCTTCTTTTATGATAGGGGTTGGGAAGCAACCTGTGTGGTGGAGGAAGGGGTGTGGTAGTTGTCTGCCTTCAGAGGACCGAATGATGCCTAGAAATTGTACTGTAGTTTGAGGTCAATTGTCCATCCATCCTCTGAGTGTCAGGAATTCCATCACTTTACTTTGATGCTAGTCTGTTCTTCAAGCTGTCCTCAGAAATAAGGACGTCATCCATCTAGGGAATACTGGTTTGTGTGTATGTTTTCATTTTAGGAAAGGCTTTGCTCTTCCCGAAAATAATACTGTAGAGCACCCTTTCCTGTTGTTATTGGCCATCAGTCAATCTTTTGTGAAGTATTTGTTTATAAATAGACTTTTTATGGTTGATGAGCAGGAATTCTTTATTGACAAGTCTTTGTCAGTGTGTGTATTGCAAATCTGTACTTCCCAGCCTGCGGTTCACCTTTTCATTTTCTTGTGGTCATAAGATAAGGAGAAATGTCACATTTTTATGAAGTCCCACTGAATTCTTTTAAATGGTTAGTGCACCCTATGTCCTACCCCAAGATTGACAGGTTCTACATTTTCTTTCAGAAACTGTCCAATGGGAAGCACAATCCATCTCAAATTTATAAATTGCATTTTTAATTCTAATAGGGTATATAGACTGTTTTGGATTTTCTATGTATACAATCGTATTATCTGTGAATAGTCACAATTATCCCCTCAATTCTTATACTTTTTGTTTCTCTTGCCTTCTAACACTGGTAGACTCTCCGATGCCACGATGAATAGAGCAGCATTGTTTGAAGATTTTAATATACCTTTGTCAATATCTGACAGAAAAAGCAGACAAAACATTGGTAACAAATGTGACCTAATTGACATATAGGGAACATTCCATAATAAGTGCAGAATATATTATTTTCAAGTGGTCATAGACTCTTTACCCAAATAGATGATAGGTGGGGCCATGAATCAAGTCTACAAATGTTAAACCCTGAAATTAACTAGGTTCTATTCCTAGACCACAGGGGAATTGAGCCACAGTCTTAGCGAAAAGAAAACCAGGAAGTCTTTCAATGTTTAAAAATTAAATGGAACTTTGCTACATATCCTAAAGGTCAGAGAGGGAATCTCAATGGAATTTCTGAACCTTTTCTACATGAGGGCTCACACACAATGGCACTTTCTTTGTGAAGAGCATAATAATAACCTAGACAGGAGTTGAGCCTTAAGTCAGAGTTCTGCCTGCCCCAGCCACACCTGGCAGCCTTGGCCTGTGGTCCCCCTCAGCTGTCCTTTCTGGTGGCCCTGAGCTAAGGGGGTCAACATGGCCATATGGAAATGGGAAGCTCCCCACTCATAGTGATGGCAGTGCCCCCTCCCCAGCTGCCCTTTCTGGTGGCTCTGAGCTAAGGGGGTCAACATGGCCGTATGGAAATTAGAAGCTCCCCACTCTTAGTGATGACGTTGCTATTGTATCGTCCTCACCAGTCCAACAACATGATTTCTGAGTGAACTATGACACAAGAGCGACTTCTTGGCCTTCCTTCAGGTTTGAAAATCATCTGGTGAGTCATCTATTAGAAATATGGATTCAACATGTGTTCTTTCTTCTGGAAAAGAAATAGACCCAATAGCAATTATGGCTTCCTGAGCACCTGTTCTTGAGAGACATCATACTGGCTCTCTGTATCATTCTACCTCTTAAACTTCTCAACTAGGGTGTAGATATTTGTAGGCACATTTTCAGGTGGTTAGACAGGGACTCGGATGATATGAGTCACAGAGGATTTTAGTGTCAGAAACCTAAGTGGGATCCCCAAATTGACTCCAAATCCCTTGTTGTTCCATACAGGGTACTATTTCCCTCTTATCTCTGGTCTTCTCGATCTGGAAACCTATCAAGTATCAGGATTTTCTTGTCATGTGGACAACTGGAACGAATTCAGCGGGCCTTTTCACCTCTGCCCATGGTGATCATTAAGATCATTATCTCAGTGGAGGACCTCTGGGTAAGATACTCAAAGATCCTTAGGAATAGAGACAGTATAATATTTTTCTGGTATTAAAGTTACTGAAACCAACTATCTTTCTTAGTCCGTTCAGGCTCTGGTATGTTCAGAGGGTGCTGTAAAACAGGTCTGAAATAGTATTTAAAAACACTCAGCTCAGCCTCTTCTACAACGTGAGCCAATGCTTATAAACATGGCTAAAATATTCCCTTACCTACGATGACTTCCCAGCCATCCTAGTGTTTATATGGTATGACTGTGACTTACATTAGTCAACATTTGCAGAGAAAGAACTTAGTGCATCCAGGGGGCACTTCATATTGAAATTAGTTTGTGACAACGAGCTACTGTGTTTTCTTCTGCAGTCCAAGGGAATGGTGCCAGACATCTCTAAGGTGTCTAGCAGTTCTACAATTCCGATTTTAAGTGGTCTATGTGCTTCAGAGATTTGGGCAGGAAAAGGGCAGGAGTCCAGAGACTGTGAACACTTCTGTTACCTGTGCTGACCATGGAGCAGGTAGCCTTCTGTGGGCATCATTTTGATTTCTTGGTACTCTTGTGAAAGGTGCTTTTGTCTCAAATTCCTCCTTTTTAGGAGTAATTATAATGATGAAAGTAATTTTTATCTTATATCATCTGTGGGCCCTGATCCTGGGATCCCAGGGAAGCTGTCCTTTAACATTTTACCTGGCTCAAAATGACTAGGCAACACCTCAAAGCATGGGCCTTGTTTCTGCCCCAAGCACGTTGTACATCTGCTTTGAGAAGAAAACAATAACCAAAAATGCCAACATAAAGATAAGAAAAAATAAAGAACCTCTCTGGCTCCCATAAGATTAAAGTCATACTGACATGTACATAGTGAAAACATAAGAAAGAGTCTGTCACTTTCTGGAATCTAAGAAGATCCTCATTGTGGTGTGTAACTCTGTATGTAAAACAAAACAGAAAAAAATATATAAGCCTGCCCCAAAAGTTCCTTCCCCGGAGCACTCCCTTCTTGGTGAAGATTGTGTCTGCCAGGCAGCTGTCCTGACTTGGGTTTGAATAAAGGTCTCTTCCTTTCTCTCTAAAATGTTTTTAAAAGTTCATTCACGCAATGTCGACAATAACAGTGTTTTCTATTTAAGTGAGAAATAAATGTTCCACTCTAGTTGCATTGGGAATAGATGAATTGAGGGTTTCTTTAGAAGAGTAAGTCTGCTTTCCAGAAAAGGCAAGGTCATTGGTCTATTGAGAATGAAGATAATTACTGCTAAACAACATATATGTGTTACCCCTTCGCCCAGAAACCGAAGCAGATGTGCAGGCTTTAGGTCAGAGGTGCCTTCTTCTCCCAACCTGACAGCAATTCTCTGCTCTGGCTCCAAGAAACCCGAGGTTTTGAACATCACCATCTGAGTCAGTGAGGCAGCTTGTCACAGGACGCCAGTGTTCAGAGAAAGCGCAGGTATGTTTGGCAAAATGTCCTAACTATGTCAGGGCTGGAGGTAAAACCTCTCATTATCCCAAAACCTCCTGGGCTTTTCTCTTTTCTCTAGTTGAGCCACAAAGTAAAATTGAAGTAGCTGTCAGCATTCTGGGTTTGGTGCAAGAATTACTTAGTTTCCCTGCAGGTAGAACTTTGCAGGGGATCACAATTTCTCTGTCCATTTATTGCTTACAAATGTATTTTGACCATCTGTTTCCTAGGAACCCTCTTTTATTAGAAAGGGAAGGTGAGATTCACTCTGTGCCTGTTTGTAACATCTAATTTGTTCCTTCATCTAACAGTGTTTATTCAATTGGGCCTACGATATGGTTGAGTGGCCAGCATCTAGAGTTATGTGGCTTTATTCATCTGATACAGACTTGGGTGATGTCCTTTGACAAAGGTGATGTTTCATCATTGATTAGTTTATCCATCAGAAGAGTTAAAATTAGGGTGGAGGGAAAATTCAAAATTATCCAAAGCGGCCTGTTCCTGTTTAAAAGTTGAGCTTGTCTTTCTAGTTTTACTAAATGTATTATCTCGATATTTTGAGGTGCCATATTCTCTCTGTAGTTTCTTTGGTGGTGGAGTAAGAAGAAGAGTCTGGGAATTCTTTGGGATAGTTAAATGCTGGTGGCTTCAAGGGGCTTGGCGTCAGGATCCTTGGGGTGAAGTCTGCAACTGCTTGCCTGACCCTGGGTGCATCTCCCAGAGGTTTTGTTTCCTCTTATGAAATTGTCGGCAGGTAATGTTCTGCTTGAAGGGGAACCCTCCCATCCTGTTGGTGGGAATGCAATGTGGTGCAGCCAGTCTGGGAACCAGTTGGGGGTTCCTCAAAAAGTTAAACATTGAACAACCCCATGATCCAGCAATTGCTCTCCTAGGTATTTACCCAAAGGATACTAAATTGCAGATTCAAAGGGGGAACATGCACCATGATGTTTATAGCAGCAATGTCCACAGTAGCCAAACTATGGAGAGAATCCCAAAGTCCATGCACTGATGAATGGATAAAGCAAATGTGGGATACATATATATATATATATATATATATATATATATATATATATATATATATATATATATATATATATATATATAATGGAATATGACCCAGCTTCAAAAAGAATGAAATCTTACCATTTGCAAGGATGTGGATGGATCTAGAGTGTATTAAGCTAAGCAAAATCACTGAGGAAGGACAAATATCCTATGCTCTCACGCTTGTGGAATTTCAGAAAGAAAACAGAGGAACAGAGTTGAAGCGTGATGAGAGAGGCAAACAAGGCAATAGACTCAACCTTGGAGAACAAACTGAGTGTTGCTGCAGGACAGGGGCATAGGGTAAGAGTTAAATGGGTGAGGGGTATTAAGGAGGGCACTTGTGATGAGCACCGGGTACTCGATGCAGGTGAGGAATCACTAAATCCTACCCCTGAAGCGAATATTCCATCGCATGTGAACTAACTGGAATTTAATAAAAGAAGAATGGAAAAAGTGTTCTGCTTCATGAAGAGTGAGGTAAAATTGTAGTGATTTGGGCTGTAGTCTTCTCTAGATGATAGTTGTAAAACACCCTGTTGTAGGATACACTAGTTTCTTATCACATAAGGAGTCCTCAGAAAGCTGCAATGAAAGATTCAGGTCTCAGAGCATGTTCATGTTCCACTGATATGTTGCAGTTTGCACAGGTAGGAAAGAAGGTGGAGAGAAAGGCAACAGAAGGGGAAAGGAGGTGTGAACCTTTCATTAGTTAGTGTTATAGCTTTCTCATGAAAGCCTTGCGCCAGTGTGATTTTGGAAGCAGAGAGGTAATCCGGGAGCTTTGCAGGAGACGGGGGAGTTCCAGGTCTGGGTAAAGCTGACAGGGGTCCCAGAGGAGAGATGAAAGCATTCTACAGTAGGGTGTGGGCAGGGTGGGCTCCAGGGGTGGCTGTGGGTCTCCTGGGTGAGAGTTGTGACAGGTGAGGGCTGTGTGCAAGTTCCTGGCTGAGGACAAGTGAGGCACAGGCGGAGAGCTGGCAGAGAACCCTCTTCTGGGCCACCAGCCTCACCCAACACACACAGCCTCAACTTCTGTCTCTGTCACTCCAATTCAGACTTCTCCGAAGGTGAGTGAGAACACATCAAGAGCATTCTGAACAGAAGGGAAAGCATGTGCAAAGGCTCTGGGGCAGGAGAATTCCAGGTATGTCCAGGAGCAGCAAGAAGGCCCTGTGGCCACAGGAGACAGCTTAGGACATGAGCTCAGAGAGGTGACAGAGGGTGACAGAAAGCCATTCCAGGGCTATAACCCCATAAGACCCTGTTTCACTGGGCCATCCTGGCGACAGTGTTGAGAACAGATGACAGAGGGTTGAAGATGGCAAGGCAGGTCAATGATGAAGGTTTTCCAGGTACTCAGGCACTGTGGACCAGACAGGTGGCCTTGGATGGAGTGGTTAGACCTATTCTGGGTCCATTTTGAAGATACAGCTCACAGGATTTGCTGATGGGTTAGCTATTAGTTTCAGGAGAATGGAGGAATTGGGGTAACTCCCAGCTGTTGTGGGTTGTCCTGATCTAGGGGAAGGAGAGGGTTTCTCGGGGGGTAGGAGGTAGTCCGTGTTCCGCATGCTGAGGAAGGTGCCTTTCCCGGTGGGTCTGCTGAGATTTGTGTCTGGGAGAACCTTTCACATCTCCTCCCTCAGCAATGCTTAAGTACAAGTATCCCCCACTTTTTAAACGTTTACAGTAAGACACTGGGCATTCTTGAAAGAACTATATTTATTACCCAGCGTCAGTAAGAGGAAGATACCTGAAGAGGATTTCCCTCTTATGAAAAAAGGTGAACAGTGAGAATCGCGTTCAGCATCTGTTTGGGGGAGAAGCAGGACAGAGGAGGCGTGCACCCTAACCAGCTCCTTCCGCTTGGAACCGCACTCCGCATTCAGCCACCAGCACTTTGAATTGTGTCTGTGAGCCTCTGCTGTGCCTTATCTTCATTTATGCTGGTCCTCCATTAGAAACTTGTGTCGTGAGGCCTAAGAAAAGCCAAAGAGAAGGAATTTTGGAGTCTGAGGACACTATCTAATTGTGCCGTGTAAATTAATGGCCATTCCTTCTTGACACCATTTCTGCTGTGCAAGGTTTCTCAGAAGCCCTGTACTTTCAAAGAGCAGGGAAACCTATACCCCATGCTGCGGGGTTAGTTTTAGTCTCCATGCTGGACAGAACATTTCATGACTGTCGGATTTTCTCACTCAAACATTGAGACTTTGACCGCCTTCACCCGTTTCTACCACCCCATCCCCGAATCTGGCACCTACAAATCTGCTCTCAGTATCCATGTGTTCAGTATTTGTTTATTCCATGTGGAATGTACATGAGAGCATCCGGTATTGGTCTTTCTGTGTCTGAGTTACTTGGCATAAGGCCCCCAAGGTCTTTGTTTCCATGTCTGGTTCTTGTGAATAATGCTGCAGTGAATGTGGGAGTGCATCTGTCTTTTTGAGGCAGTATTTTTGTGTTCTCTGAATCAATACTCAATAGAGCCATTACTGGGTCATGGGGTAGTTGTATTTATTTTTTCAGGAACCTCCATACCGTTTGTCACAATGCCTGCACCAATTTCTATTCCCACCAACAGTGCACAGTGTCTCTTCGTCTGCACACCCATGACCCCACTTTTTGTCTGTCTCTGGGACAATTGGTGTTCCAGCAGTTGTGAGGGGATAGCTTATTTTGGGTTTGACTGATGTTTCCCTGACGTTGATTAGTGATGTCGAACAACTTTTTCTGTCTGTTGGCACCTGTGTGCCATCTTTGGAAAGTATCTATTCACATATTCCCCCCATTTCTTATACCGTTTTTTTTTTTATTGTTTTGATTTGTATGAGTGTTGTGTGTATTTTGGATATTAGCGTCTTCTCACACATGATTCACAGATATTTTTTTCTTATTGGGTCAGTGGCCTTTTAAGTTTTTGCTGGTTTCTTTTGCCATGTGGAAGATTTCAGTTTGATGTTGTTCCACTTGTTTATTTTTTCTTTTGTTGCCTTTGCATTTGGTGTCTGATCTGAAGACTCTTTGCCAAAACTAATGTCGAGAGACTTAGTACCTGTGTCTTCTTGGAGGTTTATGGATTCAGGTCTTATGTTCAAATCATTCATCCATTAAAAATTTTGTGTGTGGTGTAAGAAAGTGACCCAGTTATATTCTTCTGCATTTAGTGTCCAGTTTGTCTGTTACCGCTCACTGAAGGGACAGTCCTTCCCTCATGGCATATCTTCTGCTGCTGTGTTGTAAGTTAGGATCATCTACGTGTGGGTAAGTTTCTGAGCTTTCTGTTCTGTTCCACTGACCTGGTGTCTGTGTTTATGCCAGTACCATCCTGTTTTGACGACAACAGCTTTGTAATCTAGCTTGAAATCCAGGAGTGTGTTGACTGCACCTTTCTTTCTCCAGGTTGCATTGGGTATTTGGGGTCTTTAGTGACTCCATACAATTTTAAGGACTATTTTCTATTTCCTCGAATAATGCCACTGGAATTCAGATAGGGATTTCATCACATCTGTCGATTGCTTTGGGTACGATGGACATGTTCACATAATTAACTCTTCCAGTTAAGGAACATGGTGTATGCTTCCATTTGTTTGTGTTGCCTTCCAAATCTTTGACCCATACATTCCGCCCCCCTCGACACACATGTTTTTCGTTTCTTTTCTGCCATGTGTTGAGTGTACTATGTCTTTCTCATTTCTGGTTTCTTTTATTCCTAGATTATTTTTGATGCAATTGTAAATGGCATTGCTTTTTAAATTTCTCTTTGCGATAGTGTGTCATCAGTATACAGAAATGCAAGAAGTTGGGTCATCTCGGTGGCCCCATAGGTGAAGCGTCTGCCTTCAGGTCAGGTCATGATCTCAGAGTTATGGGATTGAGCCCCGTGTTGGGCCCCCGCTTAGCAAGGGTCTGCTTCTCCCTCTTTCTGACACTCTCCCTGCTCGTGCTTTTTCTCTTCCTCTCAAATAAATAAATAAAATCTGAAAAGAAATAAAGACAATAGGTCTCTGTATATTGACATTATATCCTGCAGCTTTCTTGAATTTGTTTATTCTAACAGTTTTTGTGTGTGTGTGTGTGTGTGTGTGTGTGGAATCTTTCGGGATTTCATGTCATTTGCAAATAGTGACAGTTTTCCTGTATGGATTTCATATCTTTCTCTTTCTTTAAAATGATGTTAGTCACCCTACAGTACTTCATTTGTTTTTGATGTAGTGTTCCATGATTCATTGTTTGCATATAACACCTAGTGCTCATTATGACACGTGCCCTCCTTAATACCCATCACCAGGATAACCCATTCCCCTACCCTCCCTTTCTACAACCTTCAGTTTGTTTCCCAGTGTCAGTAGTCTCTCATAGTTCATGTCCCCCTCTCATTCCCCCTCTTCACTTTTCCTCTCCTTCTCCTAATGTCCTCCATGCTATTCCTTCCATTCCACATAGGAGTGAAACCATATGATAATTGTCTTTCTCTGCTTGACTTAATTTCACTTAGCATAATCCCCTCCTGGTCCATCCACGTTGGTGCAAATGGTGGGTATTCATCCTTTCTGATGACTGGGTAATATTCCATTGGACAGATGAACCACATCATCTTTGTCCATTCATCTGCTGAAGGACATCTTGGCTCCTTCCACAGTTTGGATATTATGGACATTGCTGCTATGAACATTGGGATACTGGTGCCCCTTCTTTTCATTACTGTGTGTCTATGGGGTAAATACCCAGTAGTGCAATTTGTGGGTCGTAGGATAGCTCTGTGTTTAACGTCTTGAGGATCCTCCATATTGTTTTCAAAAGTGGCTGTACTAGCTTGAATTCTCATGAGTAGTGTAAGAGGGTTCCCCTTTCTCCACATCACCTCTGACTTTCTTTTATTTCCTGTCTTGTTAATTTTTTTTCAAGATTTTATTTATTTATTCCACAGAGATAGAGAAAGCCAGCGAGAGAGGGAACACAAGCATGGGGAGTGGGAGAGGAAGAAGCAGGCTCATAACAGAGGAGCCTGATGTGGGGCTCGATCGCATAATGCCAGGATCACGCCCTTAGCCGAAGGCAGACACTTAACCTCTGTGCCACCCAGGTGCCCCCTGCCCTGTTAATTTTAACCATTCTAACTGGTGTAAGGTGGTATCTCATTGTCGTTTTATTTGTATTTGCCTGATGGCAAGTGATGTGATGCATTTTTTCATGTGTCTGTTGGCCATTTGTATGTCTTCTCTGGAGAAGTATCTCTTTGTGTCTTCTGCCCATTTTTTGGGCGTTGAGTTAGAGAAGTTCTTTATAGATCTTGGATACCAGCCCTTTCTCTGTAATATCATTTGCAGATATCTTCTTCGATTCCATAGGTTGCCTTTTTCTTTCGTTGATCGTTTGCTTTGCCGAGCAGAAGCTTTTTATCCTGATGAAGTGCCAATAGTTCATTTTTGCTTTTATTTCCTTTGCCTATAGAGACGTGGCTTGCAAGATGTTGTTGTGTCCAAGGTTGAAGAGTTCTTTTGATTTTGATATGAGACAGGAATCCAGTATCTTATTTTCCTGATTGTATTCGAGTCCTCTATCTTTGTTGGTGAGTCTAGCTAAGTTTGTCAGTTTTGTTTATCTTTCCAAAAAGGCAGGTTTCATTTTCATTGTTTATTTTTTTGTCTTTTTAGTCTCCATTGGATTTCTTTATGCATTCCTTTTTCTTATTTCCTTATTTCTACTAATTTGGGGCTTTGTTTGTTGTTTTTTTTTTCTACTTCTTTACCATATAAATCAGGTTGTTTATTGGAGAGCATTCTCATGGATTGATGAAGACTTGAATTTCTATGAATGTCCCCCATAAAGCTACTTTTGCTGCATCCCATAAGTTTTTGTAGTTTGTCTTTTGCATCAGTGTCAAGGTACTTCTAAAAATTTTTTTGATTTCTTCTTTGACTGTTGGTTGTTCAGTAGCATGTTGTTAAGTCTCCACATATTTTTTTTAAGATTATTTGAGTATCTGACAGAGAGTGAGACAGCGAGAGGGAACGCAAGCAGGGGGTAGGGAGAGGGAGAAGCGGGCTTCCCACTGAGCAAGGAGCCTGCTTCGGGGCTAGATCTCAGGATCCTGGAATCACGACCTGAGCTGAAAGCAGATCCTTAACGACTGAGCCACCCAGGCCCCCCAATCTCCACCTATTTTTGACTGTCCCATTTTTTTCTTGAGACTGATGTCTAGTTTCATATCATTGTGTTTGGACAAGATTTGAAGCAGAAGGTGAAGAGTACATTCAGATGAAAGGTTTGTTTCCTGGAGGGTGTTCTGAGGGCAGACCATGAGTTCACTGGGGATGGAGGATGGTTTTGTGAGACGGGGGTTGGGGTTAACCCTTGTTAGAATTACTGACTACTACCATGCAGGCTGTGTGCTACTGTTCACACCATAGTCCTGATGGACTTGTACTTCATTAGAAATATTTTCTAGGAGGTGTAGGCATAGCCTTCTCTAAAAGAAAGGTGCCATGTGGGTTTATGGAATGACCCCAGGTCAGCAGCCAGGATGTATGGTATTGTGGGGGATCAGAAACAGGCTTTCTGTGGGAAGTGACAGAAATGGGGTATGGTGATCTCCATGACCATAGGTGAGGTCCCGAGTGACCCACTGGGTGTTGGGTTCTGTGGATCTGTCTCATCAGGTGCTGTGGAATTCAGGGACACCCTCCTGTCTGTGGATTTGTATGGAGACAGGTAGGCATCAGTGTCTGGCCAGGCACGAGGGTCGCACTGGACCACCACCAGAGGTGCAGCATGCGGTGGAGCCACTGCTTGGTTTCCACAAAAGCTGACCAGGGTCTGTGACCGTGATTCCTAGCAGCTGCAAGGGGAGAGGAGGCCGGAGGTGGTGCACACTTCCTAGAGTTGTGGTCAGGACTAGTCTGGAACCGACTGAAGTCAGCCACACCTGGCACAGAAGGCACCCAGTCAGTGTAGCTGTGGGCACTGCTCCGATGGTACTTCAGGCTGGCTCAATGCTGCCACCTCCTGCTTTTCATCATCATCTTCAAGGTCATGTGCCTCTGCTCTTGCCCCATGGCCTCCGGGGTATTGTCCGTCCTCCATCTGGCCCTCGTCCCTGGTGCCCTGTGCAGTCCGATGCCAGGGTAGCCTTCTCGAGACAAACATCTGGCCCTGATGGAATACTTCCATGGATCTCGTGTGATGCGAGGTTGATGCCCTGCCCTGGAAGAGGGCTGCAGTTTCCCAATCAGGAGAGCCATGTCTCCCTTTTCAGCATGGCCTCCCCTCCCCTCAGTCTTCTTCAGGGAAACTCTCCCAATTCCTGAGACAACAGCTCTGAACTTAAAAATGAATGTTATTTTACATATCTCTATGGCTTAGTTCATCTATGGCATGTCTTTCAACCCCGTTAGTGGTTTTTTTTTTAGCAGTTCTGAAGGGCTGTCTGCTCAAGGAGGGGATAACCTGGGTGGGGCAGCTTTCCCTCTCATCTCCCTCAGCATGTCTCTGAGCCCTGGGGACAGCTGTCCCACTGAGGATTGAGGGACCCGAGACAGCCCATCCTGAGCCCAGGCTGTGTCAGCTCATAGACTGATGTGTGTCGGAGCGGTGGGCAGATGGCATGGGCCAGGGGCAGGCAGTGTCTCCTTCTCATTCCTTCCCTCCCTTCCTCCCAGAGGTAGCTCAGAGCAGCCTTCAACCCCTGCATCTCCAGATCCTTTGACCTGTGCCTCCTGTGTTCAGCTGGTGACCTTGGAGTTTCGCATGGATTCTACCTCCCGTACCCTCTCCTGTAGCAGTTCCTGGATCAGGGGAGGGTTCCGACCCTTGTCTGTTTTTTATCTTCTTCCTGTCCCGCACCAAGCCCACCCACCTTTGCATCTTCCATGTATGTGCTTGGAAGCAAGCCCATCCACAGGGAACCTATTAGCCAAATGGATCCAGGCAATGAACATTGAAGTAGAGATCCAGGATCCATAATAAACCTGCTCTGAAACCTGTCCCAAAGTCTGTGACTCTCTCACACTGAAACAGAAACAATAATAGCTTTCTGGACTGTGATGTGACATGTGTCTCTACTTCCAATCTCTTATGCATAGGTGGTGAGCCTGGACAGAAAAGGACCATGGCTCCCGTGGGCTGGGATCCACGGTAAGAGCTCAGTGAAATATGAATTTGAGGCATGGAGTGAATAATTATTGTAGAGTGAATCCTCCCAAGTAGGGCTTATGCACATTGCACAGGAAAAGTTTTTTCAAAGAGGTTCCTGAAAGAGAAATATTTTTAAAAATTTTATTTTAATTCCAGTAGAGCTAACATACAGGGTTACATTCGCTTCAGGTGTACAATAGAGTGATTCAGTAATTCTATATATTACTCAGTGGTCATCAAGAAAAGTGTCCTCTTAATCCCCTTCATCTATTTCACTCATCCCTCTATCCACCTCCTCTCTGGTAACCATCCGTTTGTTCTCTATTGTTAAGAGTTTGTATTTTGGTGCGTCTCCTTTTTCTCTTTTAGTTATTCATTTTTGTTTGTTTCTTCAATTCCCCATAAGAGTGACATCGTATGGGATTTGTCTTTCTCTGACTGACTGATTTTAGTTAGGATAATACTCTCTAGCTCCATCCATGTGTCTGCAAATGGCAAGGTTTCATTCTTTTTCAAGCCGAGTAATACTCCATTGTATGTGTGTATGTGTGTGTGTGTGTGTGTGTGTGTGTGTGTGTGTGAGTACACACATCTATCATCTCATTTGTCTATTTTTCTACAGACACTTGGGTTGCTTCCATATTGTGATATTGTAAATAATGGTGCAAGAAACATAGGGGTGCACGTATCCTTTTAAGATACTGTTTTCCTATTCTTTGGGTAAATACGAGTAGTGTGATTGTTGGATCCTAGGGTAGTTCTATATTTAATTTTTTGAGGAACCTTCATACTGTTTTCCACAGTGGCCACCACAGTTTGCATTCCCACCCACAGTTCGCTAGGATTCCCCTTTATCCACATCCTCCCAACACCTGCTCTTTGTTGTGCTTTTGATGTTAGCCATTCTGACAGGTTTGAGGTATTACCTCATTTTCCTTTGGATTTACATTTTCCTGATGATGGGTGATGGTGAACATCTTTTCACGGGACTGTTGGCCATTTGTATTTCTTCTTTGGAGAAATGTCTGTCCATGTCTTCTGCCTATTTTTTAACTGGAGTATTTGTTTTTTGGGGGGTCGAGTAGTATCAGTTGTATATGTTTTGGACACTATCCCTTCATTGCATATGATCTTTGCAAATATCTTCTCCCTTTGAGTAAGTTGTCTTATTATTTTTACATTTTCATTGTTCTTCTGCCATGTGGAAACTTTTTATTTTGCTGTATTCCCAATAGTTTATTTTTGCTTTCATTTCCTTTGCCTCAGGACACAGTCTAGAAAAACGTTGGTATGCTCCATGTCAAGAAGTTACTGTCTTCCCTCCTGTAGGATTTTTATGGATTCAGGTCTCATATTGAGGTCTTGAAACTGTTTTGTGTTTGTCTTTATTGTGTAAGAAAGCAGTCTAATTTCATTCTTTTTTGCGTAGCTGTGTAGTTTTCCCAACACCATTTGTTGTAGAGACCGTCCTTTTCCCTTTTGATATCGTTGCTTGCTTTGTGGAAGATTCATGGACCATATAATTGTGGGTTTCTGTCTGAACTTGTATCCTGTTCCTTTGGTCGCTGTGTCTATTTTTGTGCTGTACTCTCTTGTTAGGATGACTGCAGCTTTGTAGTATAACCTGAAATCTGAAATTGTGAGTCCTCCAGCTTTGTTTTTCTTTTCCACATTGCACTGGCTGTTTGGAATCTTTAGTGGTTCCATATAAATGTTTAGGATTGTTTATTCGAGGTCTTTTGTTCTTTAATTTAAATTCAATTAGCCAACTTACAGTACACCATTAGTTTCAGATGTAGTCTTCAATAAATTTTCAGTCGTGTGTAACACCCAGTGCTCATTGTATCGTGTGACCTCCTTAATGCTACTCACCCAGTTACCCCCCCCCAACTTCTCCTCCAACAATCATCAGTTTCTTATGATAGTAAAGAGTCCATCATGGGTTTTCTCCCTCTCTGATGACTTCCCATTCTATTTTCCCTTCCTTCCCCTATGGTCTTCTTCCTTGTTTCTGATATTCCACATAGGAGTGAAAGCATATGATCATTGTCTTTCTTTCATTGGCTTATTCCACTCAGCATAATACCCTCCAGCTCCACCCAGGTCAGTGTGATGGTAAGTATTCATCCTTTCTGATGGCTGAGTAATATTCCATTATATATATGATCCACATCTTCTTTATCCATTCATCTATCCATGGTCATCTGCACTCCTTCCACAGCTTGTCTATTATGGATATTGCTGCTATGAACTCTGTGGTGCATGTGTCCCGTCTTCACTACCTATCTCTGGGGGTAAATACCCAGTAGTGCAATTGCTGGGATATAGGGTAGCTTTATTTATAACTTCTTGAGGAAACGCCGTACCATTTTCAAGAGTGGCTGTAATGGACTGCATTCGTACAGGGGTGTAATAGGGTTCCCGTTTCTCCACATCCTCTCCAACATGTATAGTTTCATGTCTTCTTTTTTTTAGATATTCGGCCTCGTGTGATATGGCATGTATAGGGGTTTAGATTTGCATTTCCCTTAAGCGAAGTGATATGAAGCATTTATGCATGTATATTTTGGTCACCAGTACTTCGTCATCAGTGAAGTGACTTCACATTTTAATCCATCTCAAGACCTAAAGCTGGGTAAGGCACTGAACCTGGATAATGCCATCAGTTGGAAGTGTGGAGAATTTCAAAAGATCTCCGTGAAGAGCAAGTTCCAAGTTCAGTGTGAAGCTACTAATTGGATCCAGGGACATCTCTGAAAGTGGGGGTTGCCTGGGATGGGCTGAAGGGGGACCCTCTGATTTTACTATGAATCCTTGCTGCAGCCCCAAATGACAGTTTCCTGCTGTGGGGCAGGCTGAGTCCTCTAGTCCTGCAGAGGTGAGCCCAATGCCTGGTGCCTTGGAGGCAGGCAAACGGGGAGGGACCCTCAGCAGAAGACCCAGGGTTAGGTTAGGCCTCAAGGACAGCAGGTCTGAACTGCCCAGTGCTCAGAGAACTCTCATGCCGAGTGAGATGAGGGCACAAGGGCGGGTGAGTGTGAGCCTTGGGTTTCATCCGGAAGGGCCCACAAAGGTCGGGGTTCACCAGAAAGGGCTCTCAGGGTATGCCCCAATTCTCTTGCCCTGACTGCTCTTTGTGCACCAAAATGGTACAGTTTACTGTGGGCTGCAGGCTGAGTCCTACGGTGGGGCTTGGGTGTCCCCAATCCCCCGGAGTGTGGTGCCAGGACCCTGGGGAGGGGCCCCTCTCTGCCCAACCTAGGGTAAGGGTTAGGGTCCAGGAGCCCGGCAGGGACAATCTGCAGGCTGTGCGTGAGCTTTGTGGAGGGCTGAGAGGAGGCCATGGGGGTGGGTGAGCATGGGCCTCAGGGTTGGGGCACGGGGGGCTGCCAAAGGTGGGGACGGGCTCCGAGGGCCTCCCCAAGTTCTTGTGCCCTGGAGGCTCCATAGAGCCCCAAGGGGCAATGTTTCCTGTCGGGTGGCAAGCTGAGCCCCCGGTGGGGTATAGGTATCCCAATTCCCTGGGGCTGCGGTGTAAGGCTCCTGGGGAGACCCCCACACCCGCGGCCGACCTAGGGCTAGGTTTAGGCCCCAGGAGCCCCTCAGGCCCGATCTGCTGGCTGTATGTCGAGCTACATGGGCTGAGGTGAGGGTGTGTGGAGGGTGAGCATGGACCTCAGGGTTGGGGTGTGGGAGGCCGCCGAAGGTCGCTGGTGGCTCAGGAGTGCCCTCATGGTTCTCCCACCCTGAATGCTCTATGGCCTCCCAAGGCACACGGTTTCCTGTGGGGTGGCAGACTGAGTCCTGCGGTGGGGCTCAGGTGTCCTGAATCCCCGTGGCTGTGGCTCCAGACTCCTGGGGAGGGGCCCCTCCACAGATGAACTAGGGTTAGGGTTGGGGCCCAGGAACCTCGCAGGCCAGATCTGCCCACTATGTGGCAAGCTCCACCGCGGGCTGAGGTGAGGGTGCAGGGTGGGGTGAGCATGGGCTTCAAGGTTGGGTTTAGGGATCACTGAAGTTCGCCGGGGGCTCTGGGGGCCCTCCTGGTTCTCCCGCCCTGAATGCTCTACAGCCTCCCAAGGGGCACGGTTTCCTGCGGGCTGGCAGGCTTTGTCCTGCAGTGGGGCTCAGGTGTCCCCAGTCCCTGGGGCTGCGGCACCGGGCCCCAGGGGAGGGGCCGTACCCAGCCGACCTAGGGTCAGGTCTAGGCCCCAGGAACCCGGCAGGCCTGATCTGCCGGCTCTGCGATGAGCTCGGTGGCAAGCTGAAGGGAAAGCGTGGGGCAGGATGAGCGTGGGCCTCAGGGTTGGGGTGTAGGGGGCCGCCGAGGATCGCTGGGGGCTCAGGGGGCCCTACCAATTCTCCTGCATGGGATGCTCTGTGGCGCCGCAAGGGGCATGGTTTCCTGAGGGGTGGCAGGCTGAGTCCCGTGGTGGGGCTCAGGTGTACCCAACCCCGGGGGTTAGGGTACGGATTAGGGTATGGGTTAAGGTTAGGGTATGGGTTACGGTTAGGGTATGGGTGAGGGTAGGGGTTAGAGTTAGGGGAAAGAGAGGGTACGGGTTAGGGTTGGGTTTAGGGGTTACAGGTTAGAGGTTATGCGTTAGGGTACAGATAAGGGTTTAGGGTACGGGTTAGGGTTTAGGGTTTGGGGTTAGGGTGGGGTTAGGGTTGGAGTATGGGTTACGTTTAGGGTATGGGTTAGGGTTAGGGTACGGGTTAGGGTACGCATTAGGGTACGGTTTAGGGTACGTGTTAGGGTACGGCTTAGGGTAAGTGTTGGCGTACGGATTTGGGTATGGTTTAGGGTACGGGTTAGGGTTAGGTTATGGGTTAGGGTTAGGGTACAGTTTAGGGTTATGGTACAGGTTGGGTTACGGTTTAGGGTTGGGGTTAGGGTACGGGTTAGGGAACGGGTTAGGGATAGGTATAGGGTATGGTTTAGGGTTAGGGCATGGGTTAGGGTACGGGTTAGGGTACAGGTTAGGGTTAGGTATGGGTTAGGGTATGGGTTAGGGTCCGGGTTTGGGATAGTGTACGGGTTATGGTATGGGTTAGTGTACGGGTTAGGGTATGGGTTAACGTTAAGGGAAGGATACTGGTTAGGGTTAGGGTACGGGTTACGGTTTAGGGTTTAGGGTTACAGTTAGGGTACGGGTTAGGGTTAGGTTACGGGTTGGGTTAGGGTACGGGTTATGGTATGAATTAGGGTATGGGTTAGGGTCAGGGTTTAGGGTTTAGGGTTAAGGTTAGGGTTCAGGTTAGGGTACGGGTTAGGTTTAGGTTTAGGGTTAGTTTACGGGTTAGGGGTAGGGTTAGCTGAAGGGGTAGCGTTAAGGGGAGGGTTAGGGTTTGGGGTTTGGGGTTAGTGGTTAAGGTTAGGGTTTATTGTTTAGGGCTTCGGGATTAGGGTTAAGGTTTATGGTTTAGTGTTAATGTTAGGGTTTAGGGTTTAAGGATTAGGGTTTAGGGTTAGATTTAGGGTAGGGTTAGGGTTAGGGCAAGGGTTAGGGGTTATGGTTAGGGTTAGGGTTAGGGGTTAAGGTTTAGGGTTTAAGGTTAGGGGTTAGGGTTAGACCTCAGTAGGCCAGCAGGCCCGATGCACCGTCTGTGCGACAAGCAGAGGAGTGGGCCTAGGTGAGGGTCCCGGCGAGCGGGAATATGGTATCCAGCGTTTTGGAGTAGGGGCCTTTGAACGTTGCTAGAGGCTCGGAGGGCCCTGCCCGTTCTCCCGCCCTGAATTACCGGCGATGCCCCTAGCGGCTCCATTCACGGTTGGGCAGCAGGGTGAGTCCCACGCTGCGGCTCGGTGATCCCCAATCCCCGGCGTTGCAGTGCCAGGCCCCTTGGGAAGGGCTCCTTGTGGGCCGACCTAGGGTTAGATTTAGCCCCCATGAGGCCGGCAGGCGTGATCCTCTGGCTAGGCGGCTAGAGGTGGGCGGGCCAAGGTGGAGGTGCTGGGGAGCGTGATGGTGGGCCCCAGCATTTTGGGGTGGGAGGCTTCAAATGTCGCCGGTTTCTCCACGGCCCTGTCCATTCTCCCACCCTGAATGACCGGTGGTGCCCCTAGCGGCCCGGGTGGCTGCGCTGTGGAGGGTGAGTCCAGCTCTGGGGCTTGGGGTACCACATCCCCGGCGTAGTGGCACCAGGACCCTTGGGAGGGGACCCTGGGGCGACGACCTAGGGTTAAGGTTAGCCCCAAAAAGACCGTCAGGCCCAATCCGCACACTGTGCGGCGAGTGGAGGTGCGGGCCGAGGTGAGGGCGCTGGGGAGAGGAAAAGTGGGCCCAAGCATTTTAGCGCAGGAGTTCTTCGAAGGTCGCCGGGGGCTCAGAGGGCCCTGCCCCTTCTCCCTCCTTGAATGATCGGCGGCGCCCCTACTGGCCCAGTTGGCGGCAGGGCGGCAGGGAGAGTCTGGCGCTGGGGCTCAGGTGTCCCCAATCCCCAGTGTTGCAGTGCAAGGCCCCTTGGGAGGGGCCCCTCGTGGGCCGACCAAGTGTTAGAGTTAGCCCCCAGGATGCCAGCAGGCCTGATCTTCCAGGTGTGTGGCAAGCGGAGGGGCGGGCTGAGATGTGGGTGCTAGTGAGCAGGAGTGTGGGCCCAAGCGTATTTGCAAGTTGGCCTTCGAAGGTCGCCAGGGGCTCGAAGGGCCCTGCCTGTTCTCCCGCACTGAATGACTGGCAGCGCCCCTAGCAGCTCGGGTGGCGTCGGGGCAGCAGGGTGAGTCCGGCGCTGGAGCTCAGGGGTCCCCAGTCCCTGGCATTGCTGCGCCAGGCCCCTTGGGAGGTTCCCCTCGGGGGCCAACCTAGGGTTAGGGTTAGCCCCCAGGAGGCTGGCAGGCCCAATCCGCTGGCTGTGCAGCCAGCAGAGGGGCTGGCTGAGGTGAGGGCGCTGGTCAGCGGGAGCATGGGCCCAAGCATTCTGGCTCCTGGGGCCTTAGAAGGTCACTGGGACTGGGAGGGCCCTGTCCATTCTCCCGCCCTGAATGACCGGTGGTGCCCTAGCGGCCTGGGTGCCGGCGGGGATGCAGGGTGAGTCCGGCGCTGGGGCTGGGGGTCATCAATCCCCGGTGTTGTGGCGACAGGCCCCTTGGGAGGGGCCCTTTGGGGGCCAACCTAGGGTTAGGGTTAGCCCCCAGGAGGCCGGTAGGCCTGATCCGACAGCTGTGTGTTGAGCAGAGGGCGGGCCAAGGTGAGCAAGCTGGCGAGCAGGAACATGGGCCCAAGCGATTTGGTACGGGGGGCCTTCGAAGGTCGCCGGGGGCTCAGAGGGCCCTGCTCATTCTACCGACCTGAATGAGTGGCAGCGTCCCTAGCGGCCGGGTTGGCAGCAAGGCGGCAGGGTTTGTCTGGCGCTGGTGCTGGGGGTCCCCAAGCACCGGTGTGGCGGTGCCAGGTCCCTTGGGAGGAGCCCCCAGGAGGCCGACATGCGCAATCCGCCGGCTGTGCAGTTTGCAGAGGTGCAGGCCGAGGTGATGGCGCTGGCGAGCGGGAGCGTCGGCCCAGGAGTTTTGGCGCGGGGTCCTTCAAAGGTCGACGGAGGCTTGGACGGCCCTGCATGTTCTCCCTCCGTGAATGACCGGCGGCGCCCCTAGCGGCCCGGGTGGTGCCGGGGCGGCAGGGTGAGTCCGGCGCTGGGGCTCGGGTGTCCTCAATCCCTGGCGAGGCGATGCCAGGCCCCTTGGGAGGGGCCCCTCGGGGGCCGACCTGGAATAGGTTTAGCCCCCAGGAGGCAGGCAGGCCTGATCCCCCGGCTGAGCGGGGTGTGGAGCGGTGGGCCAAGGTGAGGGTGCTGGGGAGCGGGTGCGTGCACCCAAGCGTTTTGGCGCAGGGTAACTTCGAATGTTGCCGAGGTCTCTGAGGGCCCTGCTCATTCTCCCGCGCTGAATGACCGGTGGTGCCGATAGCAGCCCAGATGGACGCAGGGCGGCAGGGTTAGTCCAGACCTGGGGCTCGGGGGTCCCCAATCCGTGGCGTGGTGACGCCAGGCCCCTTGGGAGGGGCCCCTCAGGGGTTGACCTAGGGTTAGGGTTAGCCCTCAGGAGGCCGGCAGGCCCAATCCGCCAGCTGTGCAGCGAGCAGTGGGGTGGGCCGAGGTGAGGGCGCTGGGGAGCAAGAGCATGGGCCTAAGCCTTTTGGTGCGGGGGGCCTTCGAATGTCGCCGATGTTTCGGAAGGCCCTACCCGTTCTCCCAACCTGAATAACCGGCGGCACCCCTAGTGTCCCGGTTGGCGGCGGGGCGGCAGTGTGAGTGTGGCGAAGGGGCTCCGGGGACCCCAGTCCCCAGCGAGGCGGCACCAGGCACCTTGGGAGGGGGCCCACCGGGGCTGACCTAGGTGTAGAGTTAGCCCCAAGGGGGCCGGCAGGCCAGATCTGCCAGCTGTGCGGTGAGCGGAGGGGTGGGCCGAGGTGAGGGCACTGGCGAGTGGGAGCGTGGGCCCAAGAGTTTTGGCAAGGGGGCTTTCGAAGTTTGCTGGGGGCTCGGAGGGCACTGCACGTTCTCCCGCACTGAATGACCGGCGGCACCCTAGAGTCCAGGGTGGAGGCGGGGCTGCAGGGTGAGTCTGGCGCTAGGGCTAGGGCATCCCCAATCCCTGGCGTGGCGACATCAGGCCCCTTGGGAGGGGCCCCTTGGGGGCCGACGTAGGGTTTGGAGTTAGTTCCCAGGAGGCCGACAGGCCCAATCCACCAGCTGTGTGGAGAGCGGAGTGGCGGGCCAAGGTGAGACGCAGCGGCAGGGTGAGTCCACAGCTGGGGCTTGGGGGTCTCAATCACTGGCGTGATGGCGCCAGGCACTTGGGAGGGGTCCCTCGGGGGCTGACCTAGGGTTAGTGTTAGCTCAAAGGAGGCCAGCAGGCCCGATACGCCGGCTGTGTGGAGAGCGGAGTGGCGGGCCAAGGTGAGGGCTCTGGGGAGCGGGATCGTTGGCTGAAGCATTTTTGCACGGGGGGCCTTCCAATGTCATCAGGGGCTCGGAGATCCCAGCCCGTTCTCCCGCCCTGAATGACCGGCGCCGCCCCTAGCAGCCTGGGTGGTGGCATGGTGGCAGGGTGAGTCTGGCGCTGCTGCTGAGCGTGCCCAAGCACAGGAGTGGCGGCTCCAGGACCCTTGTGAGGGGCCCCTCGGGGGCTGACACAGGGTTTGTGTTAGCCCCCAGGATTTCAGCAGGCCTGATCTGCCAGCTTTGCGGCGTGCAGAGGGGCAGGCCGAGGTGAGAGTGCTGGCAAGCGGGAGCGTGGGCCCAGGCGTTTTGGCGTGGGGGCCTTCGAAGATCGAGGGTGGCTCAGAAGGCCCTGTACATTCTCCAGCCCAGAATGACCAGCAGCGCCCCTAGTGGCCTGGGTGGTGGCAGGGCAGCAGGCTGCATCTGGCGTTGTGGCTCAGGAGTCCCCAATCCTTGGTGTGGCAGCGCCAGGCCCCTCGGACGGGCCCCTCTGGGGCCGACCTAGGGTTAGTGTTAGCTCCTAGGAGGCCGACAGGCCCGATCCGCCAGTGGTGCGGCGAGCGGAGGGGTGGGCCGAAGTGAAGGCGCTGGCGAGCGGGAGCGTGGGCCCAAGCGTTTGGCACGGGGGGCCTTTAAAGATCGCCAGGAGCTCATAGAGCCCTGCCCTTTCTCCCGCCCTGAATGATCTGCGGTGCCCCAGGCGGCCCGCAAGGCGGCGGGGCAGCTGGGTGAGTCTGGTGCTGGGGCTCAGGGGTCCTCAATCCCCGGTGTTGCGGCGCCAGGCCGCTATGGAGGGGCCCCTCGGGGGCCGACCTAGGGTTAGGGTTAGCCCCCAGGAGGCCTGCAGGCCCAATCCGCCGGCTGTGCGGTGAGCAGAAGGGCGGGCCGAGGTGAGGGCGCTGGGCAGCAGGAGTGTGGGCCCAAGCGTTTTGGCGCAGGGGGATTTCAAATGTCGCCAGGAGCTCGGAGGGCCCTGCCCGTTCTCCCATCCTGAATGACTGGTGGCGCCCCTAGAGGCCTGGGTGGCGGCGGGGCGGCAGGGTAAGTCCTGTGCTGGGGCTCGAGGGTTTCCAATCGCCGGCGTGGCGGCGCCAGTCCCCTTCGTAGGGGCCCCTCGGGCCCGATGTAGGGTTAGGGTTAGCCCCCAGGAGGCCGGCAGGACCGATCTGCCAGCTGAGTGGCAAGCGGAGGGGAGGGCCAAGGTGAGGGTAATGGCAAGCGGGAGCGTGGGCCCTAGCATTTTGGCACAGGGGGCCTTCAAAGGTCGCCAGGGGCTCGGAGGGCCCTTCCCGTTCTCCAATCCTGAATGACCTGAGGCGCCCCTAGCGGCCTGGGTGGTGGCGTGGCGGCAGAGTGAGTCTGGCACTGGGGCTCGGGCATCCCCAATCCCTGGCGTGGCGACGCCAGGCCCCTTGGGAGGGACTCCTCTGGGGCCGACCTAGGTTTAGGGTTAGCCCAAAGGATGCTGGCAGGCCCGATCTGCTGGCTGTGCAGTAAGCGTAGGGGCGGGCCGACATGAATGCGCTGGCGAGCGGGAGCGTAGGCCCAAGCGTTTTGGACCGGGGGTCCTTCGAAGGTCACCGGGCCTTGGATGGCCCTTCCCGTTCTTCCGCTCTGAATGAGGACGGCGCCCCTAGTGGGCCGGGTCATGGAGGGGCGGCAGGGTGAGTCCGGCGATGGTGCTCGGGGGACCCCAATCCCCGGCGTGGCTGCGCCAGGCACCTTGGGTGGAGCCCCTCGTGGGCCGACCTAGGGTTAGGTTTAGACCCTAGGAGGCCGGCAGGCCCGATTCGTCGGCTGTGCGGTGAGCGGTGGGGCAGGCCAAGGTGAGGGTGCTGGAGAGTGGGAGCGTGGGCCCAAGCGTTTTGGCACGGGGGGCCTTCGAAAGTCGTCGGGGGCTCAGAGGGCCCTGCCCATTCTCCCGCCCTGAATGATCGGCGGCACCACTAGCAGCCCGGTGGGGGCGGGGTGGAAGGGTGAGCCTGGCACTGGGGCTCGGGGTTCCCCAATCCCCAGCGTTGTGGCGATAGGACCCTTGGGATGGGCCCCTCGGGGGCTGACCTTTGGATAGGGTTAGCCCCCAGTTGGCTGGCAGGCCCTATCTGCCGGCTGTGCAGCGATCGAGGGGCGGGCTGAGGTGAGCACGCTGGCAAGCGGGAGCGTGGGCGCAAGCATTTTGGCGCAGGGGGTCTTCGAATGTCACCGGGGGCTCAGAAGGCCCTGCCCGTTCTCCCGCCCTGAATGACCGGTGGCACCCCTAGTGGCCGGTGTGATGGCAGGCCGGCAGGGTGAGTCTGGAGCTGGGGCTCGGGGGTCCCCAATCCCCGGCGTGGCAGCGCCAGGCACTTGGGAGTGGTTCCTCGGGGGCCGACATATGGTTAGTGTTAGCCCAAAGGAGGCCGGCCGGCCTGATCCGCCGGCTGTGCAGCGAGCAGAGGGGTGGGCTGACGTTAATGCGCTGGCAAGCGGGAGCGTGGGCCCAAGCGTTTTGGCATGGGGGGCCTTCGAAGCTCACTGGGGGCTCGGAGAGCCCAGCAAGTTCTCCGGCCCTGAATGCCCGGCGGCGCACTAGCGGCCAGGGTGGTGGCGGGGAGGCAGGGTGAGTCCAGAGCTTAGGCTCAGGGGTCCCCAATACCCGGCGTGGCATTGCCAGGCCCCTTGGGAGGGGTCCCTCGGGGGCCGAGCTAGGGTTTTCGTTAGCCCCAAGGAGGCTGGCAGGCCCGATCCGCCGCCTCTACGGCGTGCAGAGGGGCTGGCCGAGGTGAGGGCACTGGCGAGCGGGACCGTGGACCCTAGGGTTTTGGCGCCAGGAGACTTCGAATATCGGCGGGGGCTCAGAAGGCCTTGCCCGTTCTCCCTCCCTGAATGAACGGCGGCGCTCCTAGCAGCCTGGGTGGCGCCGGGGTGGCAGGGTGTGTCCGGCGGTGGGGCTTGGGGATCCCAAATCCCTGGCGTGGTGGCGCCAGGCCCCTTGGGAGGGGCCCCTCTGGGGCCGACCTAGCGTTAGGGTTAGCCCCCAGGAGGCTGGCAGACCTGATCCGCCAGCTCTGCCGCATGCGGAGGGGCTAGCCGAGGTGAGGGCGCTGGCGAGCGGGAGCATGGGCCCAAGCGTTTTGTCGCGGGGGACCTTCGAAGGTTGCCGGGGGCTCCGCAGGCCCTGCCCGTTCTAACGCCCTGAATGAGGACGGCGCCCCTAGCGGGCCGGGTGGTGAGGAGCGGCAGCGTGCATCCGGCGGTGGGGTTCAGGTGTCCCCAATCCCCAGCATGGCGGCGCCAGGCCCCTTGGGAGGGGCTCCTCTGGGGCCGACCTAGGTTTAGGGTTAGCCCAAAGGAGGCCAGCAGGCCCGAACCGCCGGCTGTGCGGTGAGCAGAGGGGCGGGCCAAGGTGAGGGCGCTGGCAAGCGGGAGCGTGGGCCCAGGCGTTTTGGCATGGAGGGCCTTCCTTTTTAGCTGGGGGGCTTGTAGGGCCCTGCCCATTCTCACACCCTGAATGACCGGTGGCGCCCCTAGCATCCCGGGTGGCGGCGTGTCAGCAGGATGAGTCTGGAGTAGGGCTCAGTGGTCCCCGATCCCCGGCGTGGTGGCGCCTGGCCCCTTGGGAGGGGTCCCTCGGGGGCCGACCTAGGGTTAGGGTTAGCCCAAAGGAGGCCGGGGCCCGATCCGCCGGCTGTGCAGAGAACGGACGGGTGGGGCGAGGTGAGGGCGCTGGCGAGCGGGAGCATGAGCCCAAGCGTTTTGGCGTGTCGGGCCTTCGAATGTCACCGGGGGCTCAGAGGGCCCTGCCCGTTCCCCAGCCCCGAATGAGGACGGTGCCCCTAGCGAGCCGGGTCGCAGTGGGGCAGCAGGGTGAGTTCAGCCCTGGTGCTTGGGGGTCCCCAATCACCCACGTGGCGGTGCCAGGCCCCTTGGGATGGGCCCCTCGGGATCCGACCTCGGGTTAGTGTTAGCCCCAGGAGGCCGGCAGTCCCCATCTGCCAGCTGTGCAGTGAGTGGAGGGGCGGGCTGAGGAGAGGGTGCTGGCGAGCAGGAGCGTAGGCCCAAGTGTTTTGGCGCAGGGGGCCTTTGAAGGTCACTGGGGGCTTGGAGGGCCCTGCCCGTTCTCCCGCCCTAAATAACTGGTGGCATCCCTAGCAGCCCGGGTGGCGGCAGGGCGGCAGGGTAAGTAATGCGCTGGGGCTCGAGGGTCCCCAATCCCCGGCGTGGCATCGCCAGGCCCCTTGGGAGGGGCCCCTCGTGAGCAGACTTAGAGTTAGGGTCAGTTCCCAGGAGGCTGGAAGGCCCGATCCGCTGTCTGTGCGGCAAGAGGGGGGGTGGGCTGAGGTGAGCACGCTGGCATGCGGGACCGTGGGCCCAAGCGTTTGGGCGCAGGGGGCCTTCGCAGGTCGCCGGGGGCTCACAGGGCCCTGGCCCCTTTCCCGCCCTGAATGACCGGCAGCGCCCCTAGCGCCCCGGGTCGTGGTGGGGCGGCAGGGTGAGTCCGGCGCTGGTGCTCGAGGGTCCCCATGCCCCAGCGTGGCGGAGCCAGTCCCCTTGGGAGGGGCCCCTCGGGGGCTGATGTAGGGTTTGGTTTAGCCCCCAGGAGGCTGGCAGGCCTGATCCGCTGGCTGTGTGGCATGCGGAGGGGCTAGTCTAGGTGAGGGCGCTGGCGAGCGGTTCTGTGGGTCCAAGCGTTTTGGCGCGGGGGTCTTCAAATGTCGCCCGGGGCTCTGAGGGCCCTGCCCGTTCTCCCGCCCTGAATGAGGACAGCGCCCCTAGCGGGCCGGGTCACAGCGCAGAGGCAGGGTGAGACTGCCGCTGGTGCTCGGGGGTCCCCAAGCCCTGGCGTGGCGGAGCCAGGCCCCTTGGGAGGGGCCCCTCGGGCGCCGACGTAGGGTTTGTGTTAGCTCCAGGAGGCCGGCAGGACCTATCCGTCGGCTGTACTGTGAGCGGAGGGTGGGTCGATGTGAATGCAATGGCGAGTGGGAGCATGGGCCCAAGCATTTTGGCGAGCGGGCATTCGAAGCTTGCCGGGGGCTCGGAGAGCCCTGCCCGTTCTAACGCCCTGAATGACCGGCGGCGCCCCTAGCAGCCCGGGTGGTGGCGGGGCGGCAGGGTGAGTCAGTCGATGGGCCTCAGGGGACCCCAATCCCAGGTGTGGTGGCGCCAGGCACCTTGGGAGGGGCCCCTTGGGGGCCAACCTAGGTTTAGGGTTAGCCCCCAGGAGGCCTGCAGGTCCGATCCGCCAGCTGTGTGGCAAGTGGAGGGATGGGCCGAGGTGAGGGCGCTTGCGAACGGGAGCTTGGGCCCAAGCGTTTTGGCGCGGTGGGCCTTCAAAAGTCGCCGGGGCCTCGGAGGGCCCTACAGGTTCCCCAGCCCCGAATGAGGACGGTGCCCCTAGTGAGCCGGGTCGCAGCAGGGCGGCAGGGTGACTTCGGCCCTGGTGCTCGGGGGTCCCCAATCACCCGCGTGGCGGCACCAGGCCCCTTGGGATGGGCCCCTCGGGAGCTGACCTAGGGTTAGGGTTAGCCCCAGGAGGCCGGCAGTCCCGATCTGCCGGCTGTGCAGCGAGCGGAGGGGCGGGCTGAGGAGAGGGTGCTGGCGAGCAGGAGCATAGGCCCAAGCGTTTTGGCGCGGGGGTCTTCGAAGGTCGCCGGGGCTCGGAGAGCCCTGCGCGTTCTCCCACCCTAAATAACTGGCGGCGCCCCTAGCAGCCTGGGTGGTGGCAGTGCAGCAGGGTAAGTAATGCACTGGGCTCGAGGGTCCCCAATCCCCGGCGTGACATTGCCAGGCCCCTTGGGAGGGACCCCTCGTGAGCAGACCTAGAGTTAGGGTTAGTTCCCAGGAGGCTGGCAGGCACAATCCGCTGTCTGTGCGGCGAGAGGGGGGGCGGACCGAGGTGAGGGCGCTTACTAGCAAGAAGCGTGGGCCCAAGCGTTTTGGTGTGGGGGCCTTCAAAGGTCACCAGGGGCTCGGAGGACCCTGCCCGTTCTCCCGCCCTGGATGACCGGCGGTGCCCCTAGAGGCCCAGGTGGCAGCGGGGCGGGAGGGTGAGTCCGGCACTGGGGCTTGTGGGTCCCAAATCCCTGGCGTTGCGGCACCAGGCCCCTTGGGAGGGGCCCCTCAAGGGCCGACCTAGGGTTAGGGTTAGCCCCCAGGAGACCGTCAGGCCCAATCCGCCAGCTGTGCAGCGAGCGGAGGGTGGGCCGAAGTGATGGTGCTGGCGAGCGGGAGCGTGGGCCCAAGGGTTTTGGTGCAGAGGGCCTTCAAATGGCGCCGGGGGCTCGGAGGGCCCTGTCCGTTGTTCTGCCCTGAATGACCGACGGCTCTCCTACCGGCCCGGGTGGCGGCGGGGCGGCACGGTGAGTCCGGCGCTGGGACTCGGGGGTCACCAATCCCAGGCATTGCAGCGATAGGCCCCTTGGGAGGGGCCCCTTGGGGGCCGACCTGGTGTTTGGGTTAGCCCCCAGAAGCCCGGCAGGCCCGATCCGCCAGCTCGCGGCGAGCGGAGGGGCGGCTGAGGTAAGGCGCTAGCGAGCAGGAGCATGGGCCCAAGCTTTTTGGCACGGGGGGCCTACTAAGGTCGCAGGGGCCTCGGAGGACCCTGCCCGTTCTCCAGCCCTGAATGATGGGCGACGCCCCTAGTGGCCCAGGTGGTGGCGGGGCAGCAGGGTGAGTCCGGAGTTGGGGCTGTGGGGGCCCAATCCCTGGTGTTGCAGTGCCAGGTCCCTTGGGAGGGGCCCCTCGGGGGCCGACCCAGGGTTAGCGTTAGCCCCCAGGAGGCCAGCCGACCAGATCCGCCAGCTTGTGGTGAGCGGACGGGGGGTCGAGGTACGGGCGCTGCGAGCGGAAGCGTGGACCCAAGTTCCTTGGTGCGGGGGGCCTTCGAAGGTCGCCGGGGGCTCGGAGGGCCCTGCCCGTTCTCCCGCCCTTAATGTCCGGTGTTGCCCCTACCGACCCAGTTGGCAGAAGGGCGGCAGGGTGAATCCGGCGCTGGGGCTGGGAGGTACCCTATCCCCGGCATTGTGGGTCCAGGCCACTTAGGAGGGGACCTTAGGGGGCCGACCTATGTTTAGGGTTAGCCCCCAGGTGGCTGACAGGCACTATCCGCCTCCTGTGCGGCAAGCAGAGGGCCTGGCCGAAGTGAGGGTGCTGGCGAACGGGAGCATGGGCCCAAGCGTTTTGGCTCTGGGGGCCTTCAAAAGTCACCGATAGCTCGGAGGGCCCTACATGTCCTCCCGCACTGAATGACCAGCGGCGCCCCTACCGGCCCGGTTGGCGGTGGGGCAGCAGGGTGAATCCGGCGCTGGGGCTCAGGGATCCCCAACCCCCGGCGTTGTGGTGCTAGGCCCCTGGGGAGGGGCCCCTAAGGGGCCGACCTAGGGTTACGGTTAGCCCCAAGGAGGCCGGCAGGCCGATCTGCTGGCTGTGCAGAGCGGAGGGGCGAACCGAGGTGAGGGCTCTGGCGAGCGGGTGCGTGAGCCCAAGCGTTTTGGCGAGGGGGTCTTCGAAGTTCGCCGGGGGCTCGAGGGCCCTGCCCATTCTCCCGCCCTCAATGACCTGCGGCGCCCCTAGCTGCCCGGATGTCGGAAGGGTGGCAGGGTGAGTCCGGCGCTGGGGCTTGGGGGTCCCCCATCCCCAGCTTGCGGCGCCAGGCCCCTTGGGTGGGGGCCCTCGGGGACAGACCTAGGGATAGGGTTAGCCCCCAGTAGGCCGGCAGGCCCGATCCACCCGCTGTGTGGTGAGCGGAGGGGCGGGCTGAGGTGAGGGCGCTGGCGAGCAAGAGCTTGGGCCCAAGCGTTTTTTCGCGGAGGGCTTCGAAGGTCGCTGGGGCCTCGGAGGGCGCTGCCCGTTTTCCTGCCCTTAATGAACGACGGC
Source organism: Ursus americanus (assembly GCF_024610735.1). NCBI lineage: Eukaryota > Metazoa > Chordata > Mammalia > Carnivora > Ursidae > Ursus > Ursus americanus. The sequence goes on from NW_028273625.1 coordinate 2,193,677, forward strand.
GCCCCTAGTCGCCAGGGTGGTGGCAGGGGGGCAGGTTAAGTCCAGCGCTGGGGATCGGGGGTCCCCCATCCCCGGCGTTGCGGCGCCAGGGCCCTTGGGAGGGGTCCGTCGATGGCCGACCTAGGCTTAGGGAGATTCCCCAGGAGGACGGCAGGCCCGATCCGCCAGCTCTGCGGCAAGCGGAGGGGCAAGCTGAGGTGAGGGCGCTGGGGAGCGGGAGCGTGGGCCCAATGTTTTGGCGCGGGGGGCCTTCGATGGTCGCCGTGAGCTCTGATGGCCCTGCCCGTTCCCCCGCCCTTAATGACCGGCGGCACCCTAGCGGCCAGGGTGGCGGTGGGGAGGCAGCGTGAGTCCGGAGCTGGGGCTCAGGATTCCCCAAGCCCTGGCGTGGCGGTGCCAGGCCCCTTGGTGGGGCCCCTCGGGGGCCGAAGTAGGGTTTGGGGTTATCTCCCAGGAGTCCGGCAGGCCCGATCTGCCCACTGTGCGATGGGCGGAGGTGCGGGTTGAGTTGAGGGCGATGGCGAGCGGGAGCGTGGGCCCCAGTGTTTTGGTGCCCTGAGCCTTTGAATGTTGCCATGGCTCGGAGGGCCCTGCCCGTTCTCCCGCCCTGAATGACCAGCGGCGCCCCTAGGGGCCAGTAGGGGAGGGGCGGTAGAGTGAGTCTGGCACTGTGGCTCAGGGGTCCCCAATCCCCGACGTTGTGGCACCAGGCCTTTGGAAGGGGCCCCTCGGGGTCCGACCTAGGGTTAGGGTTAGCCCCCAGGAAGCAGGCTGGCCCGATCCGCTAGATGTTCGGTGAGCGGAAGGGCGACCTGAGAAGAGGGCGCTGGCGAACGGGAGCGTGGGCCCAAATGTTTTGGTGCGGGAGGCCTTCTAAGGTCAGCGGGGGCTCAGAGGGCCCTGCCCTTTCTTCCGCCCTGAAATTCCGGCAACGCCCCTAGCGGCCTGGGTGGTGGTGGGGCAGCAGGGTGAGTCCGGCGCTGGGCCTGGGGTTCCCCAATCCCCGGCATTGCGATGCCAGGCCCATTAGGAGGGGCCCCATGGGGACAGACCTAGGGTTAGGGTTACACCCAGAAGCCCGGCAGGCGGGATCTGCCAGCTGTGTGGCGAGAGGAGGGGTGGGTCGAAGTGAGTGCGCTGACAAACAGGAGCATGAGCCCAAGCGTTTTGGCGCGGGGGGCCTTCAAAGGTTGCTGGGGGCTCGGAGGGGCCTGCCAGTTCTGCCGCCCTGAATGACCGAGGGTGCCCCTAGCAGCCCGGGTGATGGCGCGGGGGCAGGGTGAGTTCGCAGCCGGGGCTCGGGTTCCCCGATCCCTGGCGTTGCGGCGCCAGTCCCCTTGGGAGGGGCCCCTCTGGGGCCCAGCTTGGGTTAAGGTTAGCCCCCAGGAGGGTGGCAGGCGCGATCCGCCAGCTCTGCGGCTATTGGAGTGGTGTGCTGAGGTGAGGTCGCTGGCGACCAGGAGCGTCGGCCCAAGCGTTTTGGCGCGGATGGCCTTCGTAGTCACCAGAGGCTCGGAGGGCGCTGCCCGTTCTCCCGCCCTGAATGACCGGCGGTGCCCGTAGCGGCCCGGTTGGCGACGGGATGGCAAGGTGAGTCCAGCACTGGGGGGGGTCCCCAATCCCCGGCGTGGCTGCACCGGACACTTGGAAGTGGTCCCTCGGGGGCCGACCTAGGGTAGGGTTAGCCCAAAGGAGGCCGGCAGGCCCGATCCTCCAGCTGTGCGGCGAGCAGAGGGGCAGGTTGAGATGAGCGATTTGTCGAGTGGGAACATGGGCCCAAAGTTTCGGCGTGAGGGGCCTTCGAATTTTGCAAGGGACTCAGAGGGTCCTGCCCGTTCTTCCGTCCTGAATGACCGATGGCGCTCCTCACGGCACTGGTGGCAGCGGGGCGGCAGGTTGAGTCCGGTGCTGGGTCTCGGGGGTCCCCAATGCCCGGCTTTGCGGCGCCAGGCCCCTTGGGAAGGGCCATTTGGGGGCAGACCTAGGGTTAGGGTTAGCCCCCAGGAGGCCCACAGGCCCGATCCACCGGCTGTGCAGTGAGCGGAGGGGTGGTCCGAGGTGAGGGCGCAGGTGAGCAGGAGCTTGGGCCCAATCGTTTTGGCGCGGGGGGTCTTCGAAGGTCGCCAGGGGCTCGGAGGGCCCTGCCCATTTTCCCGCCCTGAATGACTGACGGCACTCCTAGCAGCCCAGTTGGCGGTGGGGCGGCAAGGTGAATCCCGCGCTGGGGCTCGGGGTCAGCAATCCCAGGCGATGTGGCGCCAGGCCCCATCCATCGGAGGGGCCCCTCAGTGGCCGACCTACGGTTAGGTTTAGCCACCAGAAGGCAGGCTGGCCCGATCCGCCAGCTATCCGGTGAGCGGAGGGGCAGGCCAAGGTGAGGGCGCTGGCGAGCGGGAGCCTGGGCTCAAGCGTTTTGGCGCAGGGGCCCTTTGAAGGTCGCCGGGGGCTCCAAGGGCCCTGCCCGTTTTCCAGCCTTGAATATCCGGCCGCACCCCTAGCGGCCCAGGTGGCGGCAGGACGGCAGGGTGAGTCCGGCGCTGGGGCATGGGGGTCCCCAATCCCCGGCGTTGTGGTGCCAGGCCCCTTTGGAGGGGCCCTTTGGGGACCGAACTAGTGTTAGGGTTAGCCCCCGGGAGGCCGGCAGACCCTATCCGCCAGGTGTGCGTCGAGTGGAGTGGCGGGCCGAGGTGAAGGAGCTGGCAAGCGGGAGTGAGGGCCCAAGCGTTTTGGCGTGGGGGGACTTCGATGGTCGGCAGGGGCTCGGAGGGCCCTGCCCGTTTTCCCGCCCTGAATGATCGGCGGCGCCCCTACCAGCCCGGGTGGCAGCGGGGCAGTAGGGTGAGTCCAGCGCTGGGGATCGTGGATTCCCAATCCCCAGCGTTGCGGCGCCAGGCCCCTTGGGAAGGGCCCCTAGTGGGCTGAACTAGGGATACCAATAGTCCCCAGGAGGCCAGCAGGCCCAATCCGCTGGCTATGCGACTAGCGGAGGGGGGGGGCCGAGGTGAGGGTGCTGGCGAGCGGGAGCATGGGCCCAAGCGTTTTGGCGAGGGGGGCCTTCGAAAGTCGCAGGGGGCTCAGAGGGCCCTGCCCATTCTCCCGCCCTGAATGACTGACAGCGCTCCTAGCGGCCAGGGTGGCGGTGGGTCAGCAGGGTGAGTCCAGTGCTGAGGCTTGGGCGTCCTGAATCCCTGGCTTGCGGCACCAGGCCCCTTGGGAGGGGCCCCTCGGGCGCCGACCTAGCGTTAGGGTTAGCTCCCAGGAGTCGGCAGGCCCGTATGCCGGCTGTGCAGCGAGCGGAGGGGTGGGCCGAGGCAAGGGTGCTGGCGAGCAGGAACATGGGCCCAGGCGTTTGGCGCAGGGGGCCTTCTATGGTCGCTGTGGGCTCGGAGGGCCCTGCCCGTTCTCCCGTCCTGACTGACTGGCAGCGGCCCTAGAAGCCCGGGTGGCAGTGGGGTGGCAATGTGAGTCCGGCGCTGCGGCTCGGGGGTCACCAATCTCCGGCATTGTGGCACCAAGCGCCTTGGGAGGTACGCCTCGGGGGCTGACCTAGGGTTAGAGTTAGACCTCAGGAGGCCGGCAGGCCCAAAACGCCAGCTGTGTGGCGAGCAGATGGGCGAGCCGAGGAGAGGGCGCTGGCGAACGGGAGCGTGGGCCCAAGCGTTTTGGCGCGGGGGGCCTACGAAGGCCCCAGGGGCCTCGGAGGTCCCTGCCTGTTCTCCCTCCCTGAATGACCGGCGGCACCTGTAGCGGCCCGGGTGGTGGCGGGGCTGCAGGGTGAGTCTGGCGCTGGGGCTCGGGGGTCCCTAATACCCGGCGTTGCCCCGCCAGGCCCTTTGGGACGGGCCCCTCGGTGGCCAACCTAGGGTTAAGGTTAGCCCCCAGGAGGCTGGCAGGCTCGATCAGCCCATGTGCAGTGAATGGAGGTGTGGGTCGAGGTGAGATAGCTGGCGAGCGGGAGCGTGGGCCAGAGCATTTTGGCTTTGCCTTGGGGTGCCTTCGAAAGTCACAGGTGGCTCGGAGGGCCCTGCCCGTTCTGTCGCCCTGAAGGACTGGCAACGCCCCTAGCTCCCCATGTGGCGGTGGGGCGGCAGGGTGCATCCGGCGCTGGGACTTGGGGGTCCCCAATCAATGGCATGCGGCACCAGGCCACGTGGGAGGGGCCCCTCGGTGGTGACCTAGGGTTAGGGTTAGACCCCAGGAAGCCAGCAGGCCCGATCCGCCAGCTCTGCACCGAGCGTAGGGGTGGGCCGAGGTTAGGGCGCTGGCAAGCAGAAGCGAGGGAGCCAGAGTTTTTGCGCAGGGGCCTTCGAAGGTCACGGGGGGATCGGAGGGCCCTGCCCGTTCTCCCTTCCTGAATGACTGGCAACGCCCCTAGCGCCATGGGTGCTTGCGGGGTGGCAGAGTGAGTCCAGCACTGGGGCTCGGATTCCCAAATCCCCGGCATTGTGGTGCCAGGCTCCTTGGGAGGGGGCCCTCGGGGGCCGACCTAGGGTAAGTGTTAGCCCCCAGGACTCCAGCAGGCCCGTTCCGCCAGCTCTGAGGCAGGTGGAAGGGCAGGCCGAGGTGAGGGCGCTGGCAAGAGGGAGTGTGGGCCCAAGCGTTTTGGCACGGGGGGCCTTCGAAGGTCACTGGGGACTTGGAGGGCCCTGCCTGTTCTCTCGCCCTGAAAGACTGGCGGCGCCCCTAGCCGCCCGCGTTGTTGCGGGGCAGCAGGGTGACTCCGGCACTGGGCTCAGGGGTCCCCAATCCCCGGCGTTGTGGCACCAGGCCCCTTGGGAGGGGCCCCTCAGGAGGCCGGCAAACCCGGCGCTAAGTGGCTCTGGTAATATAACAAAAATGCCATACACTTATCTGTAAGAAATAACAGTGTACAGGAACCCTCTTAGCCCTAACATCATCCTTTGTGAATATGGAAGCCAGCCCCAAAGTGGTCGTGGAAGTCTGACGAACGCGCTAAGCACTTTTCTCTGAGTCACCACAATATACAGGGAAAGACCAATGTACATTATCTTTCACGAGTACGAAGCATTAATGAAAAGGTTCTGGAATTTCGAGGACTCTGACCCATCCTTATTGGTAATAAACCACCGTGTACAGGAAAACACCTTCAACTCTCATCAGCCTCCTCAATCCTGATTCCAATTCAACTTTGGGTGTGTAGGACTAGGGAAATGTCCACATCTTATTGCTAAGAAAAACGATGTCAGGGTAATGCCCTTCAAGTCACCTCAGCCTTCCTGAAGATGGAATCAAGAATCAAGGTGGTTATGATACCATGAGGTAAGGAAGATGAGCATATAAGTGAGAAACAACAGTGGGCAGGACCTCTCTTCCAACGAACAGTATCTTTGCTTAATGTTGAATCCCTATGGTAAATGGTTGTGGGCATTTGTGAGGTCAAAATCTGAAGTGATTTGTAAAACCTCTTGGCCATTCATAGATGAGACTAAGGTAGTTGGGGACCACTAGGCAGTGATTTGTCCACTGTCAAAAATATGAAAAGATAAAAGAGACAGATGAGGTCTCCTCAGGCATTGTCCTTTATCCTCATCCTCCGTGAGGATGGCCATCTTTGGACAGCTCAGTGGCAGGGTCTCATTCACAGTGGGGGCATCTGTTCCTCACAGATATCAGGCAGGGAAAAGGATTTTGTTCTCTGTGCCAGCCCAGCCACAGCTGAGTGTCACAGCACCCTCTCATGGGCTCATAAGAGTTTCACAGTCACCAGGCAGGTCATTGTATTTGATAAACCACTGTGAGAGTTTGCAATTGCCTTCATCTGCAACCTCCAAGAAGCAAATGCAGGTCTCTGGTACCACGTGAAGTCATGTGAAGGCATCATGAGAAAGTGTCCTTTTGCTTAAGAAAAATATGGCTGGGGCTCCTGGCTGGCTCAGCCAGTTAAGCATGTGCCTTTGGCTCAGGTTATGATCCCAGGGTTCTGGGATCGAGCCGAGGCTCCCTGCTCAGCAGGAAAGGAGGTAGGGAAATAGAACCCACAGAGAATGTGAATAAAGGGGAGTGAAATGGAACTTGGTCTGTGTTTTGCTTTAGGGATTGGAAGTTAGTTTTTTCTCAATTGTGATTGTTCTTGAAACAAAAAAGCTATATTGTTTTTTTTTACCTTTAATTTTTTTCTAATAATAATTTTTTATTATGATATGTTAGTCACTATACAGTATTTCCTTAGTTTTTGATGTAGTGTTCCGTGATTCATTATTTGCATACAACACCCAGTGCTCCACGCAATATGTACCTTCCTTAATACCCATCACTGGCCCATCCCAATCCCCCACCCGTCTCCTCTCTGAAGCCCTCAGTTTGTTTCCCAGAGTCCATAGTCTCTCGTGGTTCATTCCCCCTTCTGTTTAGGGTCCATTGTCTAAAGGGACAGACAGTGGAAGTTCACCGAATATAAGATCGAAATTTCATTGTTCATGATAGATGCCGCCAAGTAGTTCCCAGACAATTCATTCTACTGCAGTAATTCATTACACCTGTGCAGGTGCACGTGGAAAACAATTGATGCATTCATAGTGGTAATAAAACACGCCCCTCAGTAGTAGAATAAGAGAGGATGCATATGTGTAAAATTATTCGACTACAGCTTCCATGCTTTCCCTTTGGTTCCTTATTATCTATGAAATTGGACAATTTTTGTTCTCTAGGCTTAAAACTCATTGTCAGTATTTAGAGTTTTTCAATGCTGATCTTCTCCTGTATAAGTTACCAAAAACCTAAAATATGTATGAACTTTAAAAAACGCTATATTGAAAATGACAGCAGGGAAGTTCCATTTTGTGAATATTGTGTCAATGGATCTCTATTTTGACATCAGTGTTCATTAGAAATGATGACATTTCATATGAGTATAAATATCAATGTGAAAAAGAAATGGTAGGAAGAACCTTGAATGTTTAAGTAATTGGTGAAATGACAGGTGTCTGTGTGTGTGTGTGTGTGTGTGTGTGTGTGTGTGTGTGTGTGTGTAATTGATTTTCAGTGAATGGTTCGGCTTCTTGTAGGGCCTCCGAGAGAGCCCAGGTGAACCTTTCAATGAGTTGGTATCTGTTTTCAGAACATGGGAATCTCTTAGTCCAATAGTCAATCAGGCAAGCTTTGAGGTCTTGAAGTCCTCAGCGATGGTGTTGCAGACCCTTTTGAGCAAACCTTAGGGTATTCTCAGAGCCCTCATTAACAGGTACCAAAGTGTGAAGATTTCAGACATCATTTCCCAAAGAAGTACCTCTTGAGTCTCTGTCCTTGTCAGTTCCCTACACTTCCTTACACTAGTTATGTGATCAGTGAGTTTCAGGATAATCCCCACATGTGATTTTTGCTATTTCCTACTAGTCCTATCTGTTTCTCATCTTCTTCTTTTATGGTAGGGGTTGGGAAGCAACCTGTGTGGTGGAGGAAGGGGTGTGGTAGTTGTCTGCCTTCAGAGGACCGAATGATGCCTAGAAATTGTACTGTAGTTTCAGGTCAATTGTCCATCCTCTGAGTGTCAGGAATTCCATCACTTTACTTTGATGCTAGTCTGTTCTTCAAGCTTTCCTCAGAAATAAGGACGTCAACCATCTAGGGAATAATGGTTTGTGTGTATGTTTTCATTTTAGGAAAGGCCTTGCTGTTCCTGAAAATAATACTGTGGAGCACCCTTTCCTGTTCTTATTGGCCATCAGTCAATCTTTTGTGAATTATTCATTTATAAATAGACTTTTTATGGTTGATGAGCAGGAATTCTTTATTGACAAGTCTTGTCAGTGTGTGTATTGCAAATCTTTACTTCCCAGCCTGCGGTTCACTTTTTCATTTTCTTATGGTCATAAGATAAGGAGAAATGTCACATTTTTATGAAGTCCCACTGAATTCTTTTAAATGGTTAGTGCACCCTATGTCCTACCCCAAGATTGACAGGTTCTACGTTTTCTTTCAGAAACTGTCCAATGGGAAGCTACAATCCATCTCAAATTTATAAATTGCATTTTTAATTCTAATAGGGTATTTATAGACTGTTTTGGATTTTCTATGTACACAATCGTATTATCTGTGAATAGTCACAATTATCCCCTCAATTCGTTATACTTTTTGTTTCTCTTGCCTTCTAACACTGGTAGATTCTCTGATGCAACGTTGAATAGAGCAGCGTTGTTTGAAGATTTTAATATACCTTTCTCAACATCTGACAGAAAAAGCAGACAAAACATTAGTAAAAATGAGACCTAATTGACATATAGGGAACATTCCATAATAAGTGCAGAATACATTATTTCAAGTGGTCATAGACTCTTTACCCAAATAGATGATAGGTGGGGCCACGAATCAAGTCTACAAATGTTAAACCCTGAAATTAACTAGATTCTATTCTTAGACCACAGGGGAATTGAGCCACAGTCATAGCGAAAATAAAACTAGGAAGTCCTTCAATGTTTAAAAATTAAATGGAACTTTGCTACATATCCTAAAGGTCAGAGAAGGAATCTCAATGGAAATTCTGAACCTTTTCTACATGAGGGCTCACACACAATGGCACTTTCTTTGTGAAGAGCATTATAATAACCTAGACAGGAGTTGAGCCTTAAGTCAGAGTTCTGCCTACCCCAGCCACACCTGGCAGCCTTGGCCTGTGGTCCCCCTCAGCTGTTCTTTCTGGTGGCCCTGAGCTAAGGGGGTCAACATGGCCATATGGAAATGGGAAGCTCCCCTCTCATAGTGATGACGGTGCCCCCTCCCCAGCTGCCCTTTCTGGTGGCTCTGAGCTAAGGGGGTCAACATGGCCGTATCGAAATTAGAAGCTCCCCACTCTTAGTGATGACGTTGCTATGGTATCGTCCTCACCAGTCCAACAACATGATTTCTGAGTGAAATATGACACAAGAGCGACTTCTTGGCCTTCCTTCAGGTTTGAAAATCATCTGGTGAGTCATCTATTAGGAATATGGATTCAACATGTGTTCTTTCTTCTGGAAAAGAAATAGACCCAATAGCAATTATGGCTTCCTGAGCCCCTGTTCCTGAGAGACATCATACTGGCTCTTTGTAGCATTCTGCCTCTTAAACTTCTCAACTAGGGTGTAGATATTTTTAGGCACATTTTCAGGTGGTTAGACAGGGACTCAGATGATATGAGTCACAGAGGATTTTAGTGTCAGAAACCTAAGTGGGATCCCCAAATTGACTCCAAATCCCTTGTTGTTCCATACAGGGTACTATTTCCCTCTTATCTCTGGTCTTCCCGATCTGGAAACCTATCAAGTATCAGGATTTTCTTGTCATGTGGAAAACTGGAATGAATTCAGCGGGCCTTTTCACCTCTGCCCATGGTGATCATTAAGATCATTATCTCAGTGGAGGACTCTGGGTAAGATACTCAAAGATCCTTAGGAATAGAGACAGTATAATATTTTTCTGGTATTGAAGTCACTGAAACCAACTATCTTTTTTAGTCCATTCAGGCTCTGGTATGTTCAGAGGGTGCTGTAAAACAGGTCTGAAATAGTATTTAAAAACACTCAGCTCAGCCTCTTCTACAACGTGAGCCAATGCTTATAAACATAGCTAAAATATTCCCTTACCCACGATGACTTCCCAGCCATCGTAGTGTTTATATGGTATGACTGTGACTTACATTAGTCAACATTTGCAGAGAAAGAACTTAGTGCATCCAGGGGGCACTTCATGTTGAAATTAGTTTGTGACAACGAGCTACTGTGTTTTATTCTGCAGTCCAAGGGAATGGTGCCAGACATCTCTAAGGTGTCTAGCAGTTCTACAATTCTGATTTTAAGTGGTCTGTGTGCTTCAGCGATTTGGGCTGGAGAAGGGCAGGAGTCCAGAGACTGTGAACACTTCTGTTACCTGTGCTGACCATGGAGCAGGTAGCCTTCTGTGGGCATCATTTTGATTTCTTGGTACTCTTGTGAAAGGTGCTTTTGTCTCAAATTCCTCCATTTAGGAGTAATTATAATGATGAAAGTAATTTTTATCCTATATCATCTGTGGGCCCTGATCCTGGGATCCCAGGGAAGCTATCCTTTAACATTTTACCCGGCTCAAAATGATTGGGCAAAAACTCAAAGCATGGGCCCTATTTCTGCCCCAAGCACATGTTGTACATCTGCTTCGAGAAGAAAACAATAACCAAAATGCCAACATGAAGTTAAGAAAATATAAAGAACCTCTTTGGCTCCCATAAAATTAAAGTCATACTGACATGTACATACTGAAAATGCATGAAATCATTGCATTTCCTAAAGCCCAAGCCTTGGATGTTGGGAGAGCCACTGACCTTGCCCAGAACCAGGCACACCCCAGCAGGGAGGGCTGGTGCAGAAAGGGAAGGGGCAGGACTCTGAGGGTGGTCTGCAGCCAGAGGGGTTCCTGGAAGGGGCCAGGTGTGTGGAGGGAGCCCGGCCCAGAACCCCACCCATGCCTGAGCTGGGTGTTGGGTAGAGGAGGCGCCTTTTGGACCCCCTGCACGTTCAGCGTTCCAGGGGCTTGAGGGAAGGTTGCCTGGCATCCCAGGGGCTGGGGTACCACGTTGCCTGACCAATCACCGCTTGGGGGTGGAGCTACGTCTCTGTGGGCTGTTCCAGAGTTGCAGTGGGGTACAGACCTGGGGCAGAAGAAGGGGCACTGGGAGAGAGAGAGTAGCCCTGCGGAAGTCACTGCTGGTTAGTGAGCAGCGTGCACCGTGGGTGGGGGGGGGTCTAGGGGTAGGGTGCGCCCCAGGTGGGAGGCAGGGTTCTGGAAGGGCACCTGGAGAGGGTTCATTGTGGGGACTCAGGTGAGTTTTCTTTATCCCTTTAAAGTCTCTTCTGCCCCATGTCCTCAACTGGCCTTATTCCCCATACCTGTGAACTCCAGGGCGCCCACTCACCTGAGCTTTTTTGGGATTGGTTGCAGAATTTCAGGGTTTCCCCTGTTCCCCGGGAAGAGTGCGGGTAAGGACCTCACAGAGTCCCCACCTTCAGTGATGTGTCCCCCTGTTCTCTGACACAGTGCAGGTGATGCATCTTGAGCAGTACCCCAAGTTCAGCGGGGTGTGCCCTGGTCCCCCAGGCACAGGTGTGGCAGTAGCAAGCCCCAGAGCCATCCCCCAACTTCAACATTATGGCCCGTGTGCCCGCAGGTTAGTGGTAATTGGCTGTTAGAATCATGCAGGAAAATCCTCCAATTCGGGGCCTGAAGGAGGGCGTAAACCAGACCCCACTCTAATTGCATTGGGAATAGATGAATTGAGGGTTTCTTTAGAAGAGTAAGTCTGCTTTCCAGAAAAGGCAAGGTCATTGCTCTATTGAGAATGAAGATAATTACTGATAAACAACAAGTATGTGTTGCCCCTTCACCCAGAAACCGAAGCAGGTGTGCAGGCTTTAGGTCAAAGGTGCCTTCTTCTCCCCACCTGACAGCACTTCTCTGCTCTGGCTCCAAGAAACATGAGGTTTTGAACGTCAGCATCTGAGTCAGGGAGGCAGCTTGTCACAGGACGCCAGTGTTCAGAGAAAGCACAGGTATGTTTGGCAAAATGTCCTAACTATATCAGGGCTGGAGGTAAAACCTCTCATTATCGCAAAACCTCCTGGGCTTTTCTCTTTTCTCTAGTTGAGCCACAAAGAAAAATTGAAGTAGCTGTCAGCATTCTGGGTTTGGTGCAAGAATTACTTAATTTCCCTGCAGGTAGAACTTTGCAGGGGATCACAATTTCTCTGTCCATTTATTGCTTACAAATGTATTTTGACCATCTGTTTCCTAGGAACCCTCTTTTATTAGAAAGGGAAGGTGAGATTCACTCTGTGCCTGTTTGTAACATCTAATTTGTTCCTTCATCTAACAGTGTTTATTCAATTGGGCCTAAGATATGGTTGAGTGGCCAGCATCTAGAGTTGGGTGGCTTTTTTCATCTGATACAAACTTGGATGATGTCATTTGACAAAGGTGATGTTTCATCATTGATTAGTTTATTCATCAGAAGAGTTAAAATTAGGGTGGAGGGGAAATTCAAAATTATCCAAACCGGCCTGTTCCTGTTTAAAAGTTCAGTTTGACTTTCTAGTTTTACTAAATGTATTATCTCGATATTTTGAGGTGCCATATTCTCTCTGTAGTTTCTTTGGTGGTGGAGTCAGAAGGAGAGTCTGGGAATTCTTTTTGGATAGTGGCATGCTGGTGGCTTCAAGGGGCTTGGCGTTAGGAGCCTTGGGGTGAAGTCTGCAACTGCCTGCCTGACCCTGGGTGCATCTCCCAGAGGTTTTGTTTCCTCTTATGAAATTGCCGGCAGATAATGTTCTGCTTAAAGGGGAACCCTCCCATCCTGTTGGTGGCAATGCAAAGTGGTGCAGCCAGTCTAGGAACCAGTGTGGGGGTTCCTCAACAAGTTAAACATCGAACAACCACATGATCCAGGAATTGCTGTACTAGGTATTTACCCAAAGGATACAGAAATGCAGATTCAAAGGGGGAACATGCACCATGATGTTTATAGCAGCAATGTCCACAGTAGCCAAACTATGGAGAGAATCCCAACGTCCATGCACTGATGAATGGATAAAGCAGATGTGGGATACATATATATACTGGAATATGACCCAGCTTCAAAAAGAATGAAATCTTACCATTTGCAAGGATGTGCATGGATCTAGAGTGTATTAAGCTAAGCAAAATCATTGAGGAAAGACAAATATCCTATGCTCTCACACTTGTGGAATTTCAGAAAGAAAACAGATGAACAGAGTGGAGGGGTGATGAGAGGCAAACAAGGAAATAGACTCAACCTTGGAGAACAAACTGAGTGTTGCTGCAGGACAGGGGCGTAGGCGATGAGTTAAATGGGTGAGGGGTATTAAGGAGGGCACTTGTGATGAGCACCGGGTACTGTATGCAGGTGAGGAATCACTAAATCCTACCCCTGGAGCAAATATTCCATGGCATGTGAACTAACTGGAATTTAAGTAAGAGGAGAAAGGAAAAAGTGTTCTGCTTCATGAAGAGTGAGGTAAAATTGTAGTGAATTGGGCTGTAGTCTTCTATAGATGATATTTGTAAAACACCCTGTTGTAGGATACACTAGTTGCTTATCACATAAGGAGTCCTCAGAAAGCTGCAATGAAAGATTCAGGTCTCAGAGCATGTTCATGTTCCACTGATATGTTACAGTTTGCCCAGGTAGGAAAGAAGGTGGAGAGAAAGGCAACAGAAGGGGAAAGTAGGTGTGAACCTTTCAGTAGTTAGCGTTATAGCTTTCTCATGAAAGCCTTGCGCCATGTGATTTTGGAAGAAGAGGGGAATCCGGGAGCTTTGCAGGAGACGGGGGAGTTCCAGGTCTGGGTAAAGCTGACAGGGGTCCCAGATGAGAGCTGAATGCATTCTGAAGCAGGGTGTGGGCAGGGTGGGCTCCAGGGGTGGCTGTGGGTCTCCTGGATGAGAGTTGTGACAGGTGAGGGCTGTCTGCAAATTCCTGGCTGAGGACAAGTGAGGCACAGGCAGAGAGCTGGCAGAGAACCTTCTTCTGAGCCACCAGCCTCACCCAACACACACAGCCTCAACTTCTGTCCCTGTCACTCCAATTCAGACTTCTCAGAAGGTGAGTTAGAACACATCAAGAGCATTCAAAACAGAAGGGAAAGCATGTGCAAAGGCTCTGGGGCAGGAGAATTCCAGGTATGTCCAGGAGCAGCTAGAAGCCCCTGTGGCCACAGGAGACAGCTTAGGACATGAGCTCAGAGAGGTGAAAGAGGGTGACAGAAAGCCATTCCAGGGCTATAACCCCATGAGACGCTGTTTCACTAGGCCATCTTGGCTACAGTGTTGAGAACAGATGACAGAGAGTTGAAGATGGCAAGGCAGGTCAATGATGAAGCTTTTCCAGGAACTCAGGCACTGTGGACCAGACAGGTGGCCTTGAATGGTGTGGTTAGACTTATTTTGGGTCCATTTTGAAGATGAAGCTCACAGGATTTGCTGATGAGTTAGATATTAGGAGCAGGAGAACGGAGGAGTTTGGGTAACTCCCAGCTGTTGTGGGTTGTCCTGATCGAGGGGAAGGAGAGGGTTTCTCGGGGCGTAGGAGGTAGTCCGTGTTCCGCATGCTGAGGAATGTGCCTTTCCAGGTGGATCTGCTGAGGTTTGTGTCTGGGAGAACCTTTCACATCTCCTCCCTCATCAATGCTCAAGTAAAAGTATCCCCCACTTTTTAAACGTTCACAGTAAGACACTGGGCTTTCTTGAAAGAACTACGTTATTACCCAGCTTCAGTAAGAGGAAGAGACCTGAAGAGGATTTTCCTCTTATGAAAAAAGGTGAACAGTGAGAATCAAAGTCAGCATCTGTTTTGGGGAGAAGCACGACAGAGGCGGCGTGCACCCCAACCAGCTCCTTCCTCTGTCAACCGCTCTCTGCATCCAGCCACCAGCACTTTGAATGGTGTCCGTGATCCTCTGCTGCGCTTTATCTTCATTTATGCCGGGCCTCCCTTAGAAACTTGTGTGCTGAGGCCTAAGAAAAGCCAAAGAGAAGGAATTTTGGAGTCTGAGCACACTGTCTAATTGTTCCGTGTAAATTAATGGCCATTCCTTCTTTACACCATTTCTGCTGTGCAAGGTTTCTCAGAAGCCCTGTACTTTCAAAGAGCAGGGAAACCTATACCCCATGCTGCGGGGTTAGTTTTAGTCTCCATGCTGGACAGAACATTTCATGACTGTCAGATTTTCTCACTCAAACATTGAGAGTTTGAACACCTTCACCCGTTTCTACCACCCCATCCCTGAATCTGGAACCTACCAATCTGCTCTCAGTATCTATGCGTTCAGTATTTGTGTATTCCACGTGGAATGTACATGACAGCATCTGGTATTGGTCTTTCTGTGTCTGAGTTACTTGGAATAAGGCCCCCAAGGTCTGTGTTTCCATGCCTGGTTATTGTGAATAATGCTGCAGTGAACGTGGGAGTGCTTCTGTCTTTTTGAGGCAGTATTTTTCTGTTCTCCAAATCAATACTCAGTAGAGCCATACATGTGGTAGTTGTATTTATTTTTTCAGGAACCTCCATATCGTTTGTCACAGTGGCTGCACCAATTTCCATTCCCACCAA
Organism: Ursus americanus; assembly: GCF_024610735.1. NCBI lineage: Eukaryota > Metazoa > Chordata > Mammalia > Carnivora > Ursidae > Ursus > Ursus americanus. Next base: position 2,208,768 of record NW_028273625.1, read on the forward strand.
CAGTGCACAGTGTCTCCTCGTCTGCACACCCATGACCCCACATGGTGTCTGTCTCTGGGACAATTTCTGTTCCAACAGTTGTGAGGGGATAGCCGATTGTGGGTTTGACTGATGTTTCCCTGACGAAGATTAGTGATGTCGAACATCTTTTTCTGTCTGTTGACACCTGTGTGCCATCTTTGGATTGTTTCTATTCACATATTCCCCCCATTTTTTTAAAGATTTTTTTTATTTATTCATTTGACAGAGATAGAGACAGCCAGCGAGAGAGGGAACACAAGCAGGGGGAGTGGGAGAGGAAGAAGCAGGCTCCCAGTGGAGGAGCCTGATGTGGGGCTCGATCCCAAAACTGGGATCACGCCCTGAGCTGAAGGCAGACGCTTAATGACTGCACCATCCAGGCGCCCCTCCCCCCATTTTTTATACAGTTTTTTTTATTTGTATGAGTGTTGTGTGTATTTTGGATATTAGCGTCTTCTAACACATATGATTCGCAGATACTTTTTTCTTATTCAGTCAGTGGCCTTTTAAGTTTTTGCTGGTTTCTTTTGCCGTGTGGAAGATTTCAGTTTGATGTTGTTCCACTTGTTTATTTTTGCTTTTGTTGCCTTTGCATTTGGTGTCCGATCTGAAGACTCTTTGCCAAAACCAATGTCGAGAGACTTAGTACCTGTGTCTTCTTGGAGGTTTATGGATTCAGGTCTTATGTTCAAATCATTCATCCATTAAAAATTTTGTGTGTGGTGTAAGAAAGTGACCCAGTTATATTCTTCTGCATTTAGTGTCCAGTTTGCCTGTTACCACTCACTGAAGAGACAGTCCTTCCCTCATGGCATATCTTCTGCTGCTGTGTCGTAAGTTAGGATCATCTACGTGTGGGTAAGTTTCTGAACTTTTTGTTCTGTTCCACTGACCTGGTGTCTGTGTTTATGCCAGTACCATCCTGTTTTGATGACAAGAGCTTTGTAATCTACCTTGAAATCCAGGAGTGTGTTGACTGCACCTTTCTTTCTCCACGTTGCATTGGGTATTTGGGGTCTTTTGTGATTCCATACAAGTCTGAGGACTGTTTTCTATTTGCTTGAATAATGCCACTGGAATTCAGATAGGCATTTCATCACATCTGTCAATTGCTTTGGGTACGATGGACATGTTCACATAATTAACTCTTCCAGTTAAGGAGCATGTCGTATGCTTCCATTTGTTTGTGTTGCCTTCCAAATCTTTGACCCATACATTCTTCCCCCTCGACACACATGTTTTTCATTTCTTTTCTGCCATGTGTTGAGTGTACTATGTCTTTCTCATTCTTGGTTACTTTTATTCCTAGATTTTTTTTATGCAATTGTAAATGGCATTGCTTTCTTAATTTCTCTTTGCGAAAGTGTGTCATCAGTATACAGAAATGCAAGAAGTTGGTTCATCTGGGTGGCCCCATAGGTGAAGCGTCTGCCTTCAGCTCAGGTCATGATCCCAGAGTTCTGGGATTGAGCCCCGTGTTGGGCTGCCCGCTTAGCGAGGGTCTGCTTCTCCCTCTTTCTGACACTCCCCCTGCTTGTGCTTTTTCTCTTCCTGTCAAATAAATAAATAAAATCTGAAAAAAAATAAAGAAAACAGGTCTCTGTATATTATATCCTGCAGCTTTCTTAAATTTGTTTATTCTAACATTATTTTTGTGGAATCTTTCGGGATTTCGTGTCAGTTGCAAATAGTGACAGTTTTCCTGTATGGATTTCATATCTTTCTCTTTTTTTAAAATTATGTTAGTCACCCTACAGTACTTCTTTTGTTTTTGATGTAGTGTTCCATGATTCATTGTTTGCATATAACACCTAGTGCTCATTATGACACGTGCCCTCCTTAATACCCATCACCAGGATAACCCATTCCCCTACCCCTCCCTTTCTGCAACCTTCATTTTGTTTCCGAGTGTCAGTAGTCTCTCATGGTTCATGTCCCCCTCTCATTCCCCCTCTTCATTTTTCCCTTCCTTCTTCTAATGTCCTCCATGCTATTCCTTCCATTCCACATAGGAGTGAAACCATATGATAATTGTCTTTCTCTGCTTGACTTAATTTCACTTAGCATAATCCCCTCCTGTCCATCCACCTTGGTGCAAATGGTGGGTATTCATCCTTTCTGATGACTGAGTAACATTCCATTGTATAGATGAACCACATCTTCTTTGTCCATTCATCTGCTGAAGGACATCTTGGCTCCTTCCACAGTTTGGCTATTATGGACATTGCTGCTATGAACATTGGGATACAGGTGCCCCTTCTTTTCATTACTCTGTGTCTATGGGGTAAATACCCAGTAGTGCAATAGGTGGGTCGTAGGATAGCTCTGTGTTTAATGTCTTGAGGAACGTCCATATTGTTTTCAAAAGTGGCTGTACCAGCTTGAATTCTCACAAGTAGTGTAAGAGGGTTCCCCTTTCTCCACATCCTCTCTGACTTTTTTAAATTTCCTGCCTTGTTAATTTTCTTTTCAAAATTTTATTTATTTATTCCACAGAGATGGAGACAGGCAGCAAGAGAGGGAACACAAGCAGGGGGAGTGGGAGAGGAAGAAGCAGGCTCATAGTGGAGGAGCCTGATGTGGGGCTCGATCCCATAACGCTGGGATCACTCCCTGAGCTGAAGGCAGATGCTTAACTGCTGTGCCACCCAGGCACCCCATCTTTGTGTCTTCTGCCCATTTTTTGGGTGTCGAATTTGAGGAGTTCTTTATAGATCTTGGATACCAGCCCTTTATCTGTAATATCATTTGCAGATATCTTCTTCGATTCCAAAGGTTGCCTTTTTGTTTTGTTGATCGTTTGCTTTGCCGAGCAGAAGCTTCTTATCTTGATGAAGTGCCAATAGTTCATTTTTGCTTTTATTTCCTTTGCCTTTAGAGACGTGGCTTGCAAGAAGTTGTTTGTCCAAGGTTGAAGAGTTCTTTTGATTTTGATATGAGACAGGAATCCATTATCTTCCTTTCCTCATTGTGTTGGAGTCCTCTGTCTTTCTTGGTGAGTCTAGCTAAGTTTGTCAGTTTTTTTTATCTTTCCAAAAAAGGCAACTCTCATTTTTATTGGTTTTTTTTTTTGTCTTTTTAGTCTCCTTTGGATTTATTTATGTATTCATTTTTGTTATTTCCTTATTTCTACTAATTTGGTGCTTTGTTTTTTGTTTTATTTTCTACTTCTTTACCACATAAATCAGGTTGTTTATTGGAGAGCATTCTCATGGATTGATGAAGACTTGAATTTCTATGAATGTCCCCATAGAGCTACTTTTGCTGCATCCCATAAGTTTTTGTAGGTTGACTTTTTCATCAGTGTCAAGGTACTTCCAAAAAATTTTTTTTATTTCTTCTTTGACTGATGGTTGTTCAGTAGCATGTTGTTAAATCTCCACATATTTTTTAAGATTATTTAATTATCTGACAGAGAGTGAGACAGCGAGAGAGGGAATGCAAGCAGAGGGTGGGAGAGGGAGAAGCGGGCTTCCCACTGAGCAAGGAGCCTGATTCGGGGCTAGATTCTAGGATCCTGGGATCACGACCTGAGCTGAAGGCAGATCCTTAAGACTGAGCCACCCAGGCCCCCCAATCTCCACCTATTTTTGACTGTCCTATTTTTTTTTCTTGAGACTGATTTCTAGTTTCATATCATTGTGTTTGGACAAGATTTGAAGCAGAAGGTGAAGAGTACATTCAGATGAAAGGTTTGTTTCCTGGAGGGATTTCTGAGGGCAGACCATGAGTTCTGTGGGGACGGAGGAAGGTTTTGTGAGTCGGGGGATGGGGTTAACCCTTGTTGGAATTACTGACTACTACCATGCAGGCTGTGTGCTACCGTTCACAGTGTAATCCTGATGGACTTGTACTTCATTAGAAATATTTTCTAGGAGGTGTAGGCATAGCCTTCTCTTTAAAGAAAGGTGCCATATGAGTTCATGGCATGACCCCAGGTCAGCAACCAGGATGTATGGTATTGTGGGGGATCAGAACCAGGCTTTCTGTGCGAATTGACAGAAATTGGGTACGGGGAGCTCCATGACCATAGGTGAAGTCCCAAGTGACCCACTGGGTGTTGGGTTCTGTGGATCTCTCTCATCAGGTGCTGTGGAATTCAGGGACACCCTCCTGTCTGTGGATTTGTGTGGAGACAGGTAGACATCACTGGCCAGGCACGAGGGTCGCACTGGACCACCACCAGAGGTGCAGCGTGCGGTGGGGGAGGCGGGCACTGCTTGGATTCCATGAAAGCTGACCAGGGTCTGTGACCATGATTCCTAACAGCTGCAAGGGGAGAGGAGGCTGGGGGTGGTGCACACTTCCTAGACTTGTGGTCAGGACTAGTCTGGAACCCACTGAAGTCAGCCACACCGGGCACAAAAGGCACCCAGTCAGTGTAGCTGTGGGCACTGCTCCCATGGCACTTTCGGGCCGGCTCCATGCTGCCACCTACTGCTTTTCATCATCATCTTCAAGGTCCTGTGCCTCTGCTCTTGCCCCATGGCCTCCGGGGTATTGTCCGTCCTCCATCTGGCCCTCGTCCCTGGTGCCCTGTGCAGTCCGATGCCAGGGTAGCCTTCTCGAGACAAACATCTGGCCCTGATGGAACACTTCCATGGATCTTGTGTGATGCGAGGATGATGCCCTGCCCTGGAAGGGGGCTGCAGGTCCCCAATCAGGAGAGCCATGTCTCCCTTTTCAGCATGGCCTGCCCTCCCCTCAGTCTTCTTCAGGGAAGCTCTCCCCACTTCCTGAGATGACAGCTCTGAACTTAAAAATGAATGTTATTTTACATATCTCTATGCTTTAGTTCATCCATGGCAAGTCTTTCAACCCCGTTAGTGGGTTTTTTTTAGCAGTTCTGAAGGGCTGTCTGCTCAAAGAGGGGGTGACCAGGGTGGGGCAGCTTTCCCTCTCATCTCCCTCAGCATGTCTCTGAGCCCTGGGGCCAGCTGTCCCACTGAGGATTGAGGGACCCGAGACAGCCCATCATGAGACCAAGCTGTGTCAGCTGTGTAGACTGATGCGTGTCGGAGCGGTGTTCAGCTGGCATGGGCCAGGGGCAGGCAGTGTCTCCTTCTCATTCCTTCCCTCCCTTCCTCCCAGAGGTAGCTCAGAGCAGCCTTCAACCCCTGCATCTCCAGATCCCTTGACCTGTGCCTCCTGTGTTCAGCTGGTGACCTTGGAGTTTCGCATGGATTCTACCTCCGGTACCCTCTCCTGTGGTAGTTCCTGGATCAGGGGAGGGGTCGGACCCTTGTCTGCTTTTGGTCTTCTTCCTGTCCCGCACCAAGCCCACCCACCTTTGCATCTTCCATGTATGTGCTTGGAAGTAAGCCCATCCACAGGGAAACTATTAGCAAAATGGATCCAGGCAATAAACATTGAAGTAGAGATCCAGGATGCATAATAAACCTGCTCTGAAACCTGTCCCAAAATCTGTGACTATAGCACACTGAAACAGAAATAATAATAGCTTTCTGGACTGTGAAGTGACATGTGTCTTTACTTCCAATCTTGAATGCATAGGTGCTGAGCCTGGACAGAAAAGGACCATGGCTCCCGTGGGCTGGGATCCACAGTAAGAACTCAATGAAATCTGAATTCGAGACATAGAGTGAATAATTATTGTAGAGTGAACCCTCCCAAGTAGGGCTTATGCTCATTGCACAGGAAAAGCTTTTTCAAAGAGGTTCCTGAAAGAACAATCTTTTTAAAAATTTATTTTAATTCCAGTAGAGCTAACATACAGTGTTATATTCGTTTCAGATGTACAATAGAGTGATTCAGTGATTCTATATGAATCTATAATTCAGTATATTCTATATTACTCAGTGGTCATCAAGAAAAGTGTCCTCTTAATCCGCTTCATCTATTTCACTCATCCCTCTATCCACCTCCTCTCTGGTATCCATCCGTTTGTTCTCTCTTGTTAAGAGTTTGTATTTTGGTGTGTCTCCTTTTTCTATTTTATTGATTTATTTTTGTTTGTTTCTCAAATTCCCCATCAGAGTGACATCGTATGGAATTTGTCTTTCTCTGACTGACTGATTTTAGTTAGGATAATATTCTCTAGCTCCATCCATGTGGCTGCAAATGGCAAGGATTCATTCTTTTTCAAGCCGAGTAATACTCCATCTTGTGTGTGTGTGTGTGTGTGTGTGTGTGTGTGCATGTGTGTGTGAATACACACATCTATCATCTCATTTGTCAATTTTTCTACAGACACTTGGTTTGCTTCCATATTGTGATATTGTAAATAATGGTGCAAGAAACATAGGGGCGCACGTATCCTTTTAAGTTACTGCTTTCCTAGTCTTTGGAGAAATACTAGTAGAGTGATTGTTGGATCGTAGCTTAGTTCTATATTTAATTTTTTGAGGAACCTTCATACTGTTTTCCACGGTGGCCACCGCAGTTTGCATTCCCACCCACAGTTCGCGAGGAATCCCCTTTATCCACATCCTCCTAACACCTGCTCTTTGTTGTGCTTTTGATGTTAGCCATTCTGACAGGTTTGAGGTATTACCTCATTGTCCTTTGGATTTACATTTTCCTGATGATGGGTGACGGTGAACATCTTTTCACGGGACTGTTGGCCATTTGTATTTCTTCTTTGGAGAAATGTGTGTCCATGTCTTCTGCCTATTTTTTAACTGGATTATTTGTTTATTTGGGGTCGAGTAGTATCAGTTCTATATGTTTTGGACACTATCTCTTTATTGCATATGATCATTGCAAATATCTTCTCCCTTTGAGTAGGTTGTCTTATTACTTTTACGTTTTCATTGTTCTTCTGCCGTGTGGAAACTTTTTATTTTGCTGTATTCCCAATAGTTTATTTTTGCTTTCATTTCCTTTGCCTCAGGAGACAGTCCAGAAAAACGTTGGTATGGTCCATGTCAGGAAGTTACTGTCTTCCCTCCTGTAGGATTTTTATGGATTCAGGTCTCATATTGAGGTCTTGAAACTGTTTTGTGTTTGTCTGTATTGTGTAAGAAAGCAGTCTAATTTCATTCTTTTGTGCGTAGCTGTGTAGTTTTCCCAACACCATTTGTTGTAGAGACTGTCCTTTTCCCTTTTGATATCGTTGCTTGCTTTGTGGAAGATTCATGGACCACATAATTGTGGGTTTCTGTCTGAACTTGTATCCTGTTCCTTTGGTCGCTGTGTCTATTTTTGTGCTGTACTCTCTTGTTAGGATGACTGCAGCTTTGTAGTATAACCTGAAATCTGAAATTGTGAGTCCTCCAGCCTTGTTTTTCTTTTCCACATTGCACTGGCTGTTCAGTATCTTTAGTGGTTCCATATAAATGTTTAGGATTGTTTATTCGAGGTCTTTTATTCTTTAATTTAAATTCAATTTGCCAACTTGCAGTACACCATTAGTTTCAGATGTAGTCTTCAATAAATTATCAGTCGTGTGTAACACCCAGTGCTCATTGTATCGTGTGGCCTCCTTAATGTCACTCACCCAGTTACCCCCCCCCCCCAACTTCTCCTCCAGCAATCATCAGTTTGTTGCAATACTTAAGAGTCTATCATGGGTTTTCTCCCTCTCTGATGACTTCCCATTCTATTTCCCCTCCCTTCCCCTATGGTCTTCTTCCCTTTTTCTGATATTCCACATAGGAGTGAAAGCATATGATCATTGCCTTTCTTTCATTGGCTTATTCCACTCACTATAATACCCTCCAGCTCCACCCAGGTCGGTGTGATGGTAAGTGTTCATGCTTTCTGATGGCTGAGTAATATTCCATTATATATATGATCCACATCTTCTTTATCCATTCATCTGTCCATGTTCATCTGCACTCTTTCCACAGTTTGTCTATTATGGATATTGCTGCTATGAACACTGGGGTGCATGTGTCCCATCTTCACTACCTGTCTCTTTGGGGTAAATACCCAGTAGTGCAATTGCTGGGATATAGGGTAGCTTTATTTATAACTTTTTGAGGAAACTCCGTACCATTTTCAAGAGTGGCTGTACCGGACTGCATTCGCACAGGGGTGTAAGAGGGTTCCCGTTTCTCCACATCTTCTCCACATGTATAGTTTCATGTCTTCTTATTTTTAGATATTCGGCCTCGTGTGATATGGCATCTATAGGGGTTTAGATTTGCATTTCCCTGAAGCCAAGTGATATGAAGCATTTATGCATGTATCTTTTGGTCCCTAGTGCGTCGTCATCAGTGAAATGACTTCCCATTTTAATCCATCTCAAGACCTAAAGCTGGGTAAGGCACTGAAGCTCGATGATGCCATCGGTTGGAAGTGTGGAGAATTTCAAAAGATCTCTGTGGAGAGTAAGTTTAAAGGTCAGTGTGAAGATAGTATTTGGATCCAGGGCGATCTCTGAAAGTGGGGGTTCCGTGGGATGGGCTGAGGGGGGCCCTCCGATTTTCCTGCTATGAATCCGTGCGGTAGCTCCAAACGGACATTTTCCTGCTGTGGGGCAGGCTGAGTCCTCTAGTCGTGCAGAGGTGATCCCAATGACTGGTACCTTGGAGGCAGGCAAACGGGGAGGGGACCCTCAGCAGAAGACCCAGGGTTAGGTTAGGCCTCAAGAGACAGCAGGTCCGAACTGCCCAGTGCTCAGAGAACTCCCAGGCCGACTGAGATGAGGGCACAAGGGCGGGTGAATGTGAGCCTTGGGGTTTCATCCAGAAAGGCCCACAAAGGTCAGAGGTCATCAGCAGGTGCTCTCAGGGGGTGCCCCAATTCTCTTGCCCTGAATGCTCTGTTGTGCCCCCAAACGGTACAGTTTCCTGTGTGCTGCAGGCTGAGTCCTACGGTGGGGCTTGGGTGTCCCCAATCCCCCGGAGTGGGGTGCCAGGACCCTGGGGAGGGGCCCCTCTCTGCCCAACCTAGGGTAAGGGTTACGGTCCAGGAGCCCGGCAGGGACAATCTGCAGGCTGTGCGGCGAGCTCCGTGGAGGGCTGAGAGGAGGCCATGGGGGAGGGTGAGCATGGGCCTCAGGGTTGGGGCATGGGGGGCTGCCAAATGTGGGGATGGGCTCCGGGGGCCTCCCCAAGTTCTCGTGCCCTGTAGGCTCCGTAGAGCCCCAAGGGGCATGGTTTCCTGTCGGGTGGCAAGCTGAGTCCTGCGGTGGGGCACAGGTATCCCAATTCCCCAGGCCTGCAGTATAAGGCTCCTGGGGAGGCCCCCACACCCGCGGCCGACCTAGGGTTAGGGTTAGGTCTCAGGGGCCCTGCAGGCCCGATCTGCTGGCTGTATGTCGAGCTACATGGACTGAGGTGAGGGTGTGGGGAGGGTGAGCGTGGGCCTTAGGGTTGGGGTGCGGGAGGCTGCCGAAGTTCGCTGGTGGCTCAGGAGTGCCCTCCTGGTTCTCCCGCCCTGAATACTCTATGGCCTCCCAAGGCACATGGTTTCCTGTGGGGTGGCAGACTGAGTCCTGCTGTGGGGCTCAGGTGTCCCCAATCCCTGGGGCTGCAGCTCCAGGCTCCTGGGGAGGGGCCCCTCCACAGATGAACTAGGGTTAGGGTTGGGGTCCAGGAACCCCGCAGGCCAGATCTGCCCACTATGTCGCGAGCTCTGCCACGGGCTGAGGTGAGGGTGCGGGGTGGGGTGAGCATGGGCTTCAAGGTTGGGTTTAGGGATCGCCAAGTTCGCCGGGGGCTCTGGGGGCCCTCCTGGTTCTCCCCCCCTGAATGCTCTACAGCCTCCCAAGGGGCCTGGTTTCCTGCGGGCTGGCAGGTTTTGTCCTGCAATGGGCCTCAGGTGTCCCCAGTCCCTGGGGCTGCGGCACCGGGCCCCAGCGGAGGGGCCCTACCCAGCCAACCTAGGGTCAGGTCTAGGCCCCAGGAACCTGGCAGGCCTGATCTTCCGGCTCTGCGTCGAGCTCGGTGGCAAGCTGAAGGGAAGGTGTGGGGTGGGATGAGCGTGGGCCTCAGGGTTGGGGTGTAGGGGGCTGCCGAGAATCGCTGGGGCTCAGGGGGGCCCTACCAGTTCTCCTGCACGGGATGCCTGCGGCGCCCCAAGGGGCATGGTTTCCTGAGGGGTGGCAGGCTGAGTCCTGTGCTGGGGCTCAGGTGTACCCAATCCCTGGGTTTAAGGTACGGATTAGGGTACGGGTTAAGGTTAGGGTATGGGTTAGGGTTAGGGTATGGGTGAGTGTAGGGGTTAGGGTTAGGGTAAGGAGAGGGTACGGGTTAGGGTTGGGTTTAGGGGTTACAGGTTAGAGGTTAGAGGTTATGGGTTAGGGTACGGATGCGGGTTTAGGGTACGGGTTAGAGTTTAGGGTTTGGGTTTAGGGTTAGGGTTAGGGTTGGAGTACGGGTTAGGTTTAGGGTATGGGTTAGGGTTAGGGTACGGGTTAGGGTATGCATTAGGGTATGGTTTAGGGTACGGGTTAGGGTACTGTTTAGGGTAAGTGTTGGCGTACGGATTAGGGTACGCTTTAGGTTACGGGTTAGGGTTAGGGTAAGGGTTAGGGTTAGGGTACAGTTTTTGGGTTATGGTACAGGTTAGGTTACGGTTTAGGGTTAGGGTTAGGGTACGGGTTAGGGAACGGGTTTGGGATAAGGATAGGGTACGGTTTAGGGTTAGGGTATGGGTTAGGGTATGGGTTAGGGTACAGGTTAGGGTTAGGTATGGGTTAGGGTATGGTATAGGGTCCGGGTTAGAGATAGGGTATGGATTAGGGTATGGGTTAGGGTACGGGATAGGGTACGGGTTAAGGTTAAGGTAAGGGTACTGGTTAGGGTTAGGGTACGGGTTACGGTTTAGGGTTTAGGGTTATGGTTAGGGTACAGGTTCGGGTTAGGGTATGGGTAGGGTTAGGGTACAGGTTATGTTACGAGTTAGGGTATGGGTTAGGGTCAGGGTTTAGGGTTTAGGGTTAAGGTTAGGGTACGGGTTAGGGTACTTGTTAGGGCTACAGTTAGGTTTAGGGTACGGTTTAAGTTATGGGTTAGGGTACCGTTTATGGTTAGGGTAGGGTACGTGTTAGAGTATGGGTTAGAGTACGTGTTAGGGTTGCGGTTAGGGTTAGGGTACATGTTAGAGTTAGTGTTAGGGTATGGGTTAGAGTTAGGGTTAGAGTATGGGTTAGTGTATGGGTTAGGGTTAGGTTTAGGGTTAGGTTACGGGTTAGGGGTAGGGTTAGCTGAAGGGGTAGGGATGGGGGTTAGGGGTATGGTAGGGGTCGGGGTAGGGTTAGGGTTTAGGGTTAGGGTTTGGGGTTTGGCGTTAGTGGTTAAGGTTAGGGTTTAGTGTTTAGGGTATCCGGTTTAGGGTTAGGGTTTAGAGTTTAGGGTTAAGGTTAGGGTTTAGGGTTTAAGGATTAGGGTTTAGGGTTAGGTTTAGGGTAGGTATAGGGTTAGGGTAAGGTTTAGGGGTTAGGGTTAGGGTAGGGTTAGGGGTTAAGGTTTAGGTTTTAAGGTTATGGGTTAGGGTTTAGGGTTAGGGTTACACCCCAGTATTCCAGCAGGACCATTCCACCAGCTGTGCGGTAGCGGAGGGCTGGGCCGAGGTGAAGGTGCTGGCAAGCTGGAGTGTGGGCCCAAGCATTTTGACGCGGGGGGCCTTGAAAAGTCGCCAGGGGATCGGAGGGCCCTGCCGGTTCTCCCGCCCTGAATGGCCAGCTGTACCCCTAGCGGCCTGGGTGGCAGCGGGGCGGCACAGTGATTACGGCGCTGGGGCTCGGGGGTCCCCAGCGTTTCAGCCCCAGGCCCCTTGGGAGGGGCCCCTTGGGGGCCAACCTAGGGTAGAGGTTAGCTCCTGGAGGCCGGCAGGCACAATCCGCCGTCTGGGGCGAATGGAGGTGCAGTGAAGATCAGGGCGCTGGTGAGCGGGAGAGTGGGCCCCAGCGTTTTGGCGCTGGGAGCCTTCGAAGTCACCAGGGCAAGGAGGGTCCTGCCCATTCTCCCGCCCTGAATGATCGGCTGTGCCCTAGCGGCCTGCGTATGGTCGGGGCGGAAGGGTGAGTCCAGCGTTGCGACTCAGGGGTCCCCAATCCCTGGCGTTCGGCGGCAGTCGCTTTGGGAGGGGCCCCTTGGGGGCTAACCTAGGGTTAGGGTTAGCCCTCGGGAGGCCGGCAGGCTCGATTCACTGGCTCTGCGGCGAATGGAGGGGTGGGCCAAGGTGAGGTCGCTGACAAGCGGAAGCGTGGGCCCCAACATTTTGGCTCAGTGGGCCTTCGAATGTCACAGGGGGCTCGGAGGGCCCTGCTTGTTCTCCCGCCATGAAGGACCGGCAATCCCCTAGCGCCCCGGGTGGCGGCGGAGTGGCAGGGTCAGTCCGGCAGTGTTGCTCGGTTTTCCCCAATCCCCAGCGTTGCAGCGCCAGGCCCCTTGGGAGGGGCCCCTCGGGGACTGTCCTAGGGTTAGGTTAACCCCCAGGAGGCCAGCAGTCCCGATTTGCCGGATGTGCAGTGAGGGGAGGGATTGACCGTGGTAGGGCGCAGTCGAGCGGTAGCGTGGTACCCAGCATTTTGGCGTGTCGGGGGCCTTCGTATTTGACCGGAGGCTTGGAGGGCCCTGCTGGTTATCCCGCCCTGAATGCCCGGTGGCGCCGCTAGTGGCCCGCATGGCAGCGGGACGGCAGGGTGAGCCTGGCGCTGGGGCTTGCGGGTCCCCAATCCCTGCCATTGCAGCACGAAGCCTCTTGGGAGGGGCCACTCTGGGGCCCACCTAGGGTTATGGTTAGCCCCAAGGAGCCCGGGAGGCCGGATCCGCCAGCTGTGTGGCTAGAGGGGGGGTGGGCCGAGGTGAGGGCCTGTAGAGCGGGAGTGTGGGCCTCAGCGTTTTGGCGCAGGGGACCTACGAATGTCGCCTGGGGCTCGGAGGGCCCTGCCTGTTCCCCCACCCTGAATGACAGGTGACACCCCAAGTGGCTCGGGTGGCGGCGGAGGGGCAGGTTGAGTACATCGCTGGGGCTTGGGGGTCCCCAATCTCCGGCGTCGTGGTGCCAGGCCCTTTGGTAGGGCCCTTCGGGGGCCGACCTAGGGTTAGAGTTAGCCCCCAGGAGGCCGGCAGGCCCGATAAGATGGCTGTGGGGCGAGTGGAGGTGTGGGCCGAGGTAAGGGTGCTGGCTAGTGGAATCGTGGTACCCAACATTTTGGCACGGGGGGCCTCCGAAGGTCGCCAGGGGTCTGAGGATCCTGCCCTTTCTCCCGCCTTGAATGACTGGCGGCACCCTTAGCGGCCTGGGTGGTGACGGGGAGGCATGGTGACTCTGTCGCTGCGGCTCAGGAATCCCCAATCCCAGGCGTTGCAGCACCAGGCCCCTAGGATGGGCCCCTTGGGGCTGACCTAGGGTTAGGTTTAGCCCCTAGGAGGCCTGCAGGCCTGATTCACCGGCTGTTGGAGAAGCGGAGGGTGGACTGAGGTGAGGGCCCAGGTGAGTGGGAGCATGGGCCCCAGCGTTTTGGCATGGATGGCCTTCGAAAGTTTCTGGGTTCTTGAGAGCCCTGCCCGTTTTCCCACCCTGAATGACCTGCGATGCCCCAGTGGGTCCGGTGTCGGCGGGGTGGCAGGGTGAGTCCAGTGCTGCAGCTAGGGTGTCCCCAATCCCAGGCGTTGCTGCTCCAGTCCCCTTGAGAGTGGCCCCTTGGGGGCTGTCCTAGGGTAGCGTCAGCCCCCAGGAGGCCGGCAGGACCGATACGCCACTGTGGGGCAGCAGAGGGGCGGGCTGAGTTGAGGGTGCTGGTCAGTGGGAGCGTGGCCGCGGTGGTTTGGCTCGGGGGGGCCTTCGAATGTCCCGGGGCTCCGAAAGCCCTGCCCCTTCAACCGACCTGAATGACCGGCGGCGCCCCTAGTGGCCCGGGTGATGTGGGACGGCAGGGTGAGTCAGGCGTTAGGAATCGGGAGTCCCCAATCCCCGGCATTGCGGGATCAAGACCCTTAGGATAGGCCCCTCATGGGCCAATCTAGGGTTAGGGTTAGCTCCCAGGAGGCCGGCAGGCCTGATATGCCAGCTAGACTGCGAGAGGAGGGGCGGGCGGAAGTAAAGGTGCTGGCGAGCGGGAACATGGGCACCAGCGTTTTGACTTGGGGCTTTCAAAGGTCGCTGGGGTCTCGCGGGCCCTGCCCGTTCTCCCACCCTGAATGAACAGCGACGCCCCAGCGTGCCTGGTGTCAGCAGGGAGGCAGAGTGAGTCTGGCGCTGGGGCTCGGGGGTCCCCAATCCCCGGCGTTGTGGCCCAGGCCCCTTGGGAAGCACCCCTCGTGTGCCGACCTAGGGTTAGGGATAGCCCCCAGGAGTCCTGCAGGCCTGATCCACCAGCTGTGTGGCAAACGGAGGGGGGGGGTGGGCAGAGGTGAGGACGCTGGCGAGCGGGAGCGTGGGCACAAGCGTTTTGGCGCGGGGGGCCTTCGAGTGTCACCGGGGGCTCGGAGGGCCATGCCCGTTCTCCCGCCCTGAATGACCGGCGGTGCCTCTAGCGGCCCGGGTGGTGGAGGGGCGGCAGGTGAATCCGGCGCTGGGGCTCAGGGGTCCCCAATCCACTGTTTTGCGGCGCCAGGCCCCTTGGGAGGGGCCCCTCAGGGAATGACCTAGGGTTAGGCTTAGCCCCCAGGACGCCGGCAGGCTCAATCCGCCAGCTGTGTAGCGAATTGAGGGGTGGGTCGAGGTGAGGTCTCTGTGGAGTGGGAGCGTGGGCTCAAGCGTTTTGGCACCGGGGGCCTTCGAATGTTTCCGGGGACTCGACAGGCCCTGCCCATTCTCCTCCCTGAGTGACCGGCAGCGCCCCTAGCAGCCCAGGTGGCGGCGGGGCGGCAGGGTGAGTCAGGCACTGTGGCTCGGGTATCCCCAATCCCTGGCATTGTGGCGCCAGGCCCCTTGGGAGGGGCCCCTCGGGGGCCAAACTAGGGTTAGGTTTAGCCCCTAGGAGTCCGGCAGGCCCTATTCCCCAGCTGTGTGGAGACTGGAGTGACGGACCGAGGTTAGGGCGCTGGTGAGCAGGACTGTGGGCCCAGGTGTTGTGGCGCGGGGGGCCTTTGAAGGTCTCCGTGTCTCTGAGGGCCCTGCCCGTTCTCACGCCCTGAATAACGGCAGCACCCCAAGCCCCCGGGTGGCAGCTGGGGGGCAGGGTGAGTCCAGTGCTGAAGCTCGGGGGTCCACAATCCCTGGCGTTGTGGCGCCAGGCCCCTTGGAAGGGGCCCCTCGGGGGTCAATCTAGGGTTACGGTTAGCCCCCAGAAGGCCAGTGGACCCGATCAGCGGCTGTGCAACACGCTGAGGGTTGGGCCGAGGTGAGGGCACTGGCGAGACTGAGCATGAGCCCAAGTGTTTTAGCGCGGGGGGCCTTCAAAGGTCGGCGGGGGCTCGGAGGGCCCTGCTGGTTCTGTCGCCCTGAATGACCGGCGGTGCCCCTAGCGGCCCGGGTGGGGACAGTGCATCAGGGTGAGTCCAGCTCTGGGGCTCTGCGTCACCAATCCCCAGCGTTGCAGAGCCAGGCCCCTTGGGATGTGCCCCTCGGGCTCGACCTAGGGTTTCGGTAGGCCCCCAGGAGCCTGGCAGGCCCTATCCACCGGCTCTGAATCAAGCAGAGGCGTGGGCCAATGTGAGGGCACTGGCGAGCAGGAGCATGGGGCCAACGTTTTTGCACGGGGGGCCTTCGAAGGTCAGCGGGGGCTTGGAAGGCCCTGCCTGTTCTCCCGCCCTGAATGACCGGCGGCGCCCCTGTGGCCCGGGTGGCGGCGGGACGGCTGGGTGAGTCCAGAGCTAGGGCTCGGGGGATCCCAAGCCCTGGCGTGGCGGCGCCAAGCCCTTTGGGAGGAGCCCCTTGGGCGCTTATGTAGGGTTTGGTTTAACCCCCAGGAGGCAGGTGGGCCTGATCCACCGGCTATGCGGTGTGTGGAAGGGCTCGCTGAGTTGAGGGTGCTGGTGAGTGGGAACGTGAACACAAGCGTTTTGGCGTGGGGTGCCTTCGAAGGTCACCGGGGGCTCAGAGGGCCCAGCAAGTTCTCCCGTCCTGAATGACCGCCGGTGCCCTAGCAGCCTGGGTGGCGGCGGGGCGGTAGGGTGAGCCCGGAGCTGGGGCTCGGGGATCCCCAATCCCCGGCGTGGCATCACCAGGCCCCTTGGGAGGGGTCCCTCTCGGCTGACGTACGGTTATAATTAGCTCAAAGGAGGCCGGCAGGCTGGATCTGCCAGCTGTGCGGCGAGCAGAGTGGTGGGCCGAGGTGAGGGCGCTGGTGATCTGGAGCGTGGGCCCAAGCATTTTGGCTTGGGGGGCCTTCGAAGGTCGCCAGGGGCTCGGAGGCCCTGCCCCTTCTCCCGCCCTGAGGGACCGGCGGTGCCCCTAGCAACCCAGTTGGCGGTGGTGTGGCAGTGTAAGTCCGGCGCTGGGGCTCGAGGGTCCCCAATCTCCGGCATGGCGGTGCCAGTCCCCTTGGGAGGGGCTCCTCAGGGGCCGAGCTAGGGTTAGGGTTAGACCCCAGGAGGCCAGCAGGCCCGATCCGGCGGTTGTGCAGCTTGCGGAGGGGCTGGCCGAGGGGAGGGCGCTGGTGAGCAGAAGCGTGGGCCAAAGCATTTTGGCGCGGGAGGCCTTGGAATGTCGCCGGAGGCTCGGAGGGCCCTGCCCATTCTCCAACCCAGATGACCGGTGGCGCCCCTAGCGGCCCGGGTGGTGGCGGGGTGCGAGGGTGCGTCCCGCAGTTTGCTCTGGGGGTCCCCAATCCCCAGTGTGGCAGCGCCAGGCCCCTTGGGATGGGCCCCTCAGGAGCTAACCTAGGGTTAGGGTTAGCCCTCAGGAGGCCGGCAGTCCCGATCTGCCAGCTGTGCGGCGAGCGGAGGGGTGGCCTGAGGAGAGGGTGCTGGTGAGCAGGAGCGTAGGCCCAAGCGTTTTGGCGTGGGGGGCCTTAGAAGGTCTCCAGGGGCTCGGAGACCCTGCCCCTTCTCCCGCCCTGAGGGACCGGCGGTGCCCCTAGCAACCCAGTTGGCGGTGGTGTGGCAGTGTAAGTCCGGCACTGGGGCTCGAGGGTCCCCAATCTCCGGCATGGCGGTGCCAGTCCCCTTGGGAGGGGCTCCTCAGGGGCCGACCTAGGGTTAGGGTTAGACCCCAGGAGGCCAGCAGGCCCGATCCGGCGGTTGTGCAGCTTGCGGAGGGGCTGGCCTAGGGGAGGGCGCTGGTGAGCGGAAGCGTGGGCCAAAGCATTTTGGCGCGGGAGGCCTTGGAATGTCCCCGGAGGCTTGGAGGGCCCTGCCCATTCTCCAACCCAGATGACCGGTGGCGCCCCTAGCGGCCCGGGTGGCGGCGGGGCGCCAGGGTGCGTCCCGCAGTTTGCTCTGGGGGTCCCCAATCCCCAGTGTGGCAGCGCCAGGCCCCTTGGGATGGGCCCCTCAGGAGCTAACCTAGGGTTAGGATTAGCCCCCAGGAGTCCGGCAGTCCCAATCTGCCAGCTGTGCGGCGAGCGGAGGGATGGCCTGAGGAGAGGGTGCTGGTGAGCAGGAGCGTAGGCCCAAGCGTTTTGGCGTGGGGGGGGCTTCGAAGGTCTCCAGGGGCTCGGAGGACCCTGTCCGTTCTCCCGCCCTAAATGACCGGCGGCGCCCCTAGCTGCCCGGGTGGCGGCGGGGTGGCAGGGTAAGTCCTGCGCTGAGGCTCGAGGGTCCCCAATCATCAGCTTCGCGGTGCCAGGCCCCTTGGGAGGGGCCCCTCGTGAGCAGACCTAGGGTTAGGGTTAGTCCCCAGGAGGCCGAGAGGCCCAATCTGCCTGCCTGTGGTGAGCGGAGGGACGGGCCGAGGTGAGGGCATTGGTGAATGTGAGCTTGGGCCCAAGCGTTATGGCGTGGGGGGCCATGGAAGGTCGACAGGGGCTCGGAAGGCCCTGCCCGATCTCCCGCCCTGAATGAGGACGGCATCCCTAGCGGGCCAGGTCATGGCGGGGCGGCAGGGTGAGTTCGGCGCTGGTGCTCGGGGGTCCCCAATCCCCAGCGTGGCAACGCCAGGCACTTGGGAGTGGTCCCTCGGGGACCGACCTAGGGTTATGGTTAGCTCCAGGCGGCTGGCAGGCCCGATCCGCAGGCTGTGCAGCGAGCAGAGGGGTGGGCCGAGGTGGGGGCGCTGGGGAGTGGGAGCGTGGGCCCAAGCATTTTGGTGTGGGGGGTCTTCAAAAGTCGGTGGGGGCTTGGAGGGCCCTGCCCGTTCTCCCGCCCTGAATAACCGGCGGCACCCCTAGAGCCCCGGGTTGCAGTGGGGCGGCCGTATGAGTCCACTGCTGGGGCTCGAGGGTCCCCAATCCCAGGCCTTGCAGCTCCAGGCTCCTTGGGAGGGGCCCATCAGGGGCCGACCTAGGTTTAGGGTTAGCCCCCAGGAAGCTGGCAGGCCCGATCCGCATGCTGTGTAGTGAGCAGAGGGGCAGGCCGAGGTGAGGGCACTGTCAAGTGGGAGCGTGGGCCCAAGCGTTTTGGCGCGGGGGGCCTTCGAAAGTCATCGGGGGTTCGGAGGGCCCTTCCCGTTCTCACGCCCTGAATGACCGGCGGCTCCCTTAGCGGCCCGGGTGGCGGCAGGTTGGCAGGTTGAGTCCGGCGCAGGGGCTCAGGTGTCCTCAATCCCCGGCGTTGTGGCGCTAGGACCCTTGAAAGGGGTCCCTCCGGGGGGACCTGGTTTTAGGGTTAGCCCCAGGAGGCCAGCAGGCCCAATCCACAGGCTGTGCGGCATACGATGGGGCGGGCCTAGGTGAGGCCGCTGGCGAGTGGGAGCATGGCTCCAAGAATTTTTTAAAGTGGGCCTTCGAAGGTCGTCGAAGTCTCAGAGGGCCCTGCCCGTTCTACTGCCCTGAATAACCGGCAGCGCCCCTAACACCCCGGGTGGCGGTGGGGCCCCAGGTGACTTCGGTGCTGGAGCTTGGGGGTCCCCAATCCCAGGCGTTGCTGCTCCAGGCCCCTTGGGATGGGCCCCTCGAGGACCGACCTAGGGTTACGGTTAGTCCCAGGTGGCCGGCAGGCCCGATCCGCCGGCTGTGTGGGGAGCGGAGGGGCGGGCCAAGTTGAGGGCGCTGGCAAGCGGGAACGTGAGCCCAAGCGTTTTGGCGTGGCGGGCCTTCGAAGGTCGCCGGGGGCTCGGAGGGCTATGCCCATTCTCCCGTCCTGAATGAGGATGGCGCCCCTATCGGGCGGGGTCGCGGCAGGGCGGCAGGGTGAATCCGGTGCTGGTGCTCAGGGGTCCCCAATCCCCGGCGTGGTGGTGCCAGGCCCCTTGGGAAGGGCCCCTTGGGTGCCGAAGTAGGGTTTGGGTTAGCCCCAGGAGGCCGGCAGGCATACGGAGGTGCTGGCCGAGGTGAGGATGCTGACGAGCAGGAGCGTGGGCCCAAGAGTTTTCGCACGTGGGCCTTCGAAGTTCGCTGGGGGCTCGGAGGGCACTGCACGTTCTCCCGCCCTGAATGACCAGCGGTACCCCTAGCGGCCAGTGTGGCGGTGGGGTTGCAGGGTGATTCTGGCGCTGGGGTTGGGGGTCCCCAAACCCCGGCGTGTTTTGCGCCAGGCACCTTGGGAGGGGCCTTCGTGGGCCGACCTAGTGTTAGGGTTAGACCAAAGGAGGTCGGCAGGCCCGATCTGCTGGGTGTGCGGCGAGCGAAGTGGTGGGCTGAGGTGAGGGCACTGGCGACAGGGATCGTGGGCCCAAGCGTTTTGGCACTGGGGGCCTTCGAAGGTCGCCAGGAGCTCTGAGGGCCCTGCCCGTTCTACCACCCTGAATGATCGGCGGCGCACCTAGCGGCACGGGTGGTGGCGGGTCGGCAGGGTGAGTCTGGCGCTGGGGCTCTAGAGTCCCCAATCCCTGGCGTGGCAAAGCCAGGCCCCTTTGGAGGGGCCCTCGGGGACCGACCTAGGGTTAGGGTTAGCCCCGAGGAGGCCGGCAGGCCAGATCCGTCAGCTGTGTGGGGAGTGGAGAGGTGGGCCGAGGTGAGGGCGCTGGGGAGCGGGTGCGTGGGCCCAAGCATTTTGGCGCTAGGGCCTTCGATGTTCGCTTGGGGATCGGAGGGCTCTGATAGTTCTCCAGCCCTGAATGACCATCGGCGCCCCTAGTGGCCCGGGTTGTGGCAGTACGGCAGGGGGAGTCCGGCCTTGTGGTTGAGGGGTCCCCAATCCCTGGGGTTGCTGCGCCAGGCCCCTTGGGAGGGGCCCCTTGGGGGATGACCTAGGGTTAGGGTTAACCCACAGGACGCCTGCAGGCCCTATCCCCCGGCTGTGCAATGTGCGGAGGGGCGGACCGAGGTGAGGGCGCTGGAGAGCGGGAGCATGGGCCCAAGCGTTTTGTCGAAGGGGGCCTTCGAATGTCATCGATGGCCCGGAGGGCCTTGCCTGTTCTCCCGCCCTGAATGACTGGAGGTGCCCCTAGCGGCCCGGGTGGTGGCGGGGCATCCGGGTGAGTCCGGCGCTGGGGCTCAGGGTTCCCCAATCCCCGGTGTTGCGGCTCTAGGCTCCTTGCTAGGGGCCCCTAGGGGACCGGCCTACGGTTAGATTTAGCCCCCAGGAGGCCGTCAGCCCGATCCGCCAGCTCTGTGGCGAGCGAAGGGCGGGCGGAGGTGAGGCCGCTGGCGAGCTGGAGCGTGGGCCCAGGCGTTTTGGCGCGGGGGTCCTTCAAAAGTCGCCGGGGGCTTTGAGGGCCCTGTAAGTTCTTCTGCACTGAATGATCGGTGGCTCCCCTAGCGGCCTGGATGGAGGAGGGGCGGTAGGGTGAGTCGGGCGCTGGGGCTTGGGGGTCCCCAATTCTCGGCGTTGGGGAGCCAGGCCTCTTTGGAAGGGCTCTAGGGGGCCGACCAAGCGTTACTGTTAGCCCACAGGAGGCCGGCAGACCCGATCTGCTGGCTGTGTGGCGAGCAGAGGGGTGGGTCGAGGTGAGGGCGCTGGTAAGCGGGAGTGTGGGTCGAAGCGTTTTGGCGTGGGGGGCATTCGAATGTCGCTGGGGCTCAGAGCACCCTTCCCGTTAAACCACGCTGAATGCCCGATGGCGCACCTAACGGTCCGGGTTGCAGAGGGGTAGCAGGGTGAGTCCGGTGCTGGGGCTCGGGGGTGCCCAAACCCCGGCCTTGCGGCACCAGGCCCCTTTGGATGGGCCCCTCGGGGGCCGACCAAGGGTTATTGTTAGCCCCCAGGAGGCCAGCAGGCCCGATCCGCCGGCTGTGAGGCGAGCAGAGGGGTGGACCCAGGTGAGGGCGCTTGAAAGCAAGAACGTTGACCCACGCGCTTTGGTGCGGGGGGCCTTTGAAGGTCATCGGGGGTTCGGAGGGCCCTACCCGTTCTCCTGCCCTGAATGACCAGCGGCGCCCCTAGCGGCCGGGGGGGGGGGGCGGGGTGGCAGGGTGAGATTGGCACTGGGGCTCAGGGGTCCCCAATCCATGGCGTTGTGGCGCCAGGCCCCTTGGGAGGGGCCCGTCGGGGGCCTACCTAGGGTTAGGATTAGCCCCCAGGAGGCCGGCAGCCCCAATCACCCAGCTGTGCGGCGAGCAGAGGGGTGGGCCCAGGTGAGAGCTCTTGAGAGCCAGAGCGTGGGCCCAAGCGTTTTGGCGCGGAGGGCCTTTGAATGTCTCCGGGGGCTCGGAAGCCCCTGCCGGTTCTCCCGCCCTGAATAACTGCAGCGCCCCTAGCGGCCCGGGTGGAGGCGGGAAGGCAGGGTGAGTTCGGCGCAGGGGCTCGGGTGTCCTCAATCCCTGGCGTTGTGGCGCTAGGCCCCTTGAGAGGGGCCCCTCAGGGGGGACCTGGGTTTAGGGTTAGCCCCAGGTGGCCGGCAGGCCCGATCCGCAGGCTGTGCGGCATACGGTCGGGTGGGCCGAGGTGAGGCCGCTGGCGAGCGGGAGCATGGCTCCACGCATTTTGCGAAGCGGGCCTTCGAAGGTCGTCGAAGTCTCGGAGGGCCCTGCCCGTTCTACCACCATGAATAATCGGTGGCGCCTCTAGCACCCCGGGTGTCGGCGGGGCTGCCGGGTGTGTCCGGTGCTGGAGCTTGGGGGTCCCCAATCCCAGGCGTTGCTGCTCCAGACCCCTTGGGATGGGATCCTCGAGGACCAACCTAGGTTTATGGTTAGCCCCAGGCGGCCGGCAGGCCCGATCCGCTGGCTGTGCGGCGAGAGGAGGGGCGTTCCGAGGTGGGGCCACTTGGGAGCGGGAGCATGGGCCCAAGCGTTTTGGCATGGGGGGTCTTCAAAAGTGGGCGGGGGCTCGGAGGGCCCTGCCCATTCTCCCGCCCTGAATAACTGGCGGCGCCCCTAGTGCCCCTGGTTGTGGTGGGGCGGCCAGGTGAGTCCGGCGCTGGGGATCAGGCGTCCCCAATCCCTGGCGTGGTGGCGCCAGGCCCCTTGGGAGGGGCCCCTCGGGGGCCGATCTAGGCTTATGGTTATCCCCCAGGAGGCCAGCAGGCCCGATCTGCCAGCTGTTCGGCGAGTAGTAGGGCAGGCCAGGGGAGGGCGCTGGCGAGCAGGAGCATGGGCGCAGCGTTTTGGCATGGCCAGCCTTCGAAAGTCGCCAGGGGCTTGGAGGGTTCTGCCCGTTCTCCCGCCCTGAATGACCAGCGGCGCCCCTAGTGGCCCGGGTGGTGGCGGGGTGGCATGGTGAGTCCGGCGCTGGGGCTCGGGCGTCCCCAATCCCTGGCGTGGTGGCGACAGGCCACTTGGGAGGGGCCCCTCGGGAGGGGCCCCTCGTGCGTCGACCTAGGGTTAGGGTTAGCCCCAGGGAGGCTGGCAGGCCGATCTGCCAGCTGTGCGGCGAGCGGAGGGGCGGGCCGATGTGAATGCGCTGGAAGCAGGAGCGTGGGCCCAAGCGTTTTGGCGCAGGGGGCCTTCGATGGTCGCCATGAGCTCTGATGGACTTGCCCGTTCCCCCGCCCTTAATGACCGGCGGCACCCTAGCGGCCAGGGTGGCGGCGGGGCAGCAGGGTGAGTCCAGCGCTGGGGCTCGGGGGTCCCCAATCCCCGGCATTGCGGCGCCAGGCCCCTTAGGATGGGGCACTAGGGGGCTTACCTAGGGTTAGTGTTAGCCCCCAGGAGGCTGGGAGGCCCGATCTGCCGGCTGTGTGGCGTGCAGAGGGGAAGTACGAGGGAGGGCGCTGGCGAGCGGGAGTGTGGGCCCAAGCGTTTTGGCGCGGGAGGCCTTCGAAAGTCGCAGCGGCTTGGAGGGCACTGCCCGTTCTCCCGCTCTGAATGACCGGCAGCACCCCTAGCAGCCCTGGGGGCAGTGTGGCAGCAGTGTGAGCCCGGCGCTAGGGCTTGGGGGTCCCCAATCCCCAGCTTTGTGGCACCAGGGCCCATGGGAGGGGCCCCTTGGGGACGGACCTAGGGTTAGGTTTAGCCCCCATGAGGCCTGCAGGCCCGATCCACTGGCTGTGCGGCGAGCGGTGGGGCGGGCCGAGATGAGGGCACTGGCAAGCTGGAACATGGGCCCAAGCTTTTTGGCGCGAGTGGCCTTCGAAGGTCGCCGGGGGCTAAGAGGGCCCTGCCCCTTCTCCCTCCCTGTTTGACCGGCGGTGCCCCTACCTGCCCGGTTGGCGGCAGGGTTCAGGGTGAGTCCGGCGCTTTGGCTCGGGGGTCCACAATCCCCAGCGTTGCGGCACCAGGTGCCTTGGGAGGGCTGACCTATGGTTAGGGTTAGCCCCCAGGAGGCTGGCAGGCCCGATCGGCCAGCTTTGCGGTGAGCGGAGGGGCGGGACGAGGTGAGGGCGCTGACAAGTGGGAGCGTACGCGCAAGCGTTTTGATGAGGGGTGTCTTCGAGGTCACCTGGGGCTCGGAGGGCCCTGCCTGTTCTCACGCCCTGAATGAATGGCAGCGCCGCTAGCGGCCCGTGTGACAACGGGGCGACACAGTGGGTCCGGTGCTGTGGCTCGGGGGTCAGCAATCCCAGGCGTTGTGGTGCCAGGCCCCATCGGACGGGCCCCTTGGGGGCCGACCTAGGGTTACGGTTAGTCCCCAGGAGGCCGGCAGGCCGGATCTTCCCACTGTGCGGCGAGTGGAGGGGCGGGCCAAGGTAAGGGCGCTGGCGAGCGGGAGCGTGGGCCGAAGCGTTCTGTCACGGGGGGCCTTCAAAAGTCTCCGGGGGCTCAGAGGGCCCTACCCGTTCTCCTGCCCTGAATGACCGGCGGCTCCCCTAGCGGCCCGGATGGTAGCGGGGTGGCAGGGTGAGTCTGGCGCTGGGGCTCGGGAGTCCCCAATCCCTGTTGTTGCGGCGCCAGGCCCCTTGGGAGGGGCCACTAGGGGGCCGACCTAAGGTTAAGGTTAGCCCCCAGAAGGCCCACAGGACCAATCCGCCAGCTGTGCGGCGAGCGGAGGGACGGGCCAAGGTAAGGGCGCTGGTGAGCGGGAGCATGGCCCAAGCGTTTTGGTGCGGGGAGCCATCGAAGGTCACTGGTGGCCTGGAGGGCCCTGCCCGTTCTCCCTCCCTGAATGACTGGCGGCACCCCTAGCGGCCCAGGTGGCGGTAGGGCGGGAAGGTGAGTCCGGCCTTGGGGCTCGGGGGTCCCCAATCCCCGGCATTGCGGCAATAGGAACCTGGGATGGGCCCCTCCGGGGCCCACCAACGATTAGGGTAAAACTCAGGAGGCCGGCAGTCCCGATCCACCAGATGTGCAGTGAGCTGAAGGGCGGATCGAAGTGAGGGTGCAGGCGAGCAGGAGCATGGGCCCAAGCATTTTGGCGCGGGGGGCCTTCGAAGGTCGCCAGTGGCTCAGAGGAATCTACCAGTTCTCCCTCCCTGAATGATCGACGGCGCTCCTAGAGGCCCGGGTTGTGGCAGGGCAGCAGGATGAGTCCGGCGCTGGGGCTCGGGAGACCCCAATCCCTGTTGTTGTGGGGCCAGGCCCTTTGGGAGGGTCCACTAGGGGGCCGACCTAAGGTTAGGGTTAGCCCCCAGAAGGCCCACAGGCCCGATCCACCAGCTGTGCAGTGAGTGGAGGGGCGGGCCGAGGTAAGGGCGCTGGGGAGCAGGAGCGTGGGCCCAAGAGATTTGGTGTGGGGGGCCTTCGAAATTTGCCAGTGGCTCAGAGGGCCCTGCCCGTTCTCCCTGCCTGAATGAACGGCGGTGCCCCTAGCGGCCCAGGTGGCGGTAGGGCGGGAGGGTGAGTCCGTCCTTGGGGCTCGGGGGTCCCCAATCCCTGGCATTGTGGCAATAGGAACCTATGATGGGCCCCTCTGGGGCCCAACAACAATTAGGGTAACACCCAGGAGGCTGGCAATCCCGATCCACCAGCTGTGCAGCGAGCTGAGGGGCAGACCAAAGTGAGGGCGCAGGCGAGCAGGAGCATGGGCCCAAGCGTTTTGGCACGGGAGGCCTTCGAAAGTCACCAGGGCTCGGAAGGCACTGCCTGTTTTTCCGCTCTGAATGACCGGCGGTGCCCCTAGCTGCCCAGGGGGCGGCGTGGCAGCAGTGTGAGTCCAGCGCTGGGCCTCTGGGGTCCTCAATCCCCGTCATTGCGGAGACAGTCCCCTTGGGATGGGCCCCTCGGGGGCAGACCTAGGGTTAGGGTTAGCCACCAGGAGGCCGGATGGCCCGATCCGCCGGCTGTGCGGCGAGCGGAGGGGCGGGCTGAGGTAAGGGTGCTGGCGAGCGGGAGTGTGGGCCCAAGCATTCTGGCACGGGGGGCCTTTGAAGGTGGCCGGGGGCTCGGAGGGCCCTGCCCGTTCTGCACTGAATGACCAGCGGCACCCCTAGCGGCCTGGGTGGTGGTGGGGCAGCAAGTTGAGTCCAGCACTGGGGCTCGGGGGTCCCCAATCCCCGGCATTGCAGCGATAGGCCACTGGGATGGGCCCCTCAGGAGCTGACCTTTGGTTAGGGTTAGCCCACAGGAGGCCGGCAGGTCCGATCCGCCAGCTGTGCGGCGAGCAGAGGGGCAGGCTGAGATGAGGGCGCTGGCGAGCGGGAATGTGGGCCCAAGCATTTTGGCGCAAGGGGCCTTTGAAGTTCGCCAGGGGCTCGGAGGGCCCTGCCCATTCTCCTGCCCTGAATGACCAACGGCACCCCTCGCGGCCCGTTTGGCAGCGGGGCAGCAGGGAGAGTCTGGCGCTGGGGCTCGGGGGTCCCCAATCCCCGCCTTTTAGGTGCCTGGGCCCTTCGGAGTTTCCCCTTGGGGACAGACCTAGGTTTAGGTTTAGCCCCCGGGAGCCCAGCAGGCCCGATTCGCCGGCTGTGCGGCAAGCGGAGGGGCAGGCCGAGATGAGGGCACTGGCGAGCTGGAACATAAGCCCAAGCGTTTTGGCGCGAGTGGCCTTCAAAGGTCGCCGGGGGCTAAGAGGGCCCTGCCCGTTCTCCCTCCCTGAATGCCCGGCGGCGCCCCTACTGGCCCAGTTGGCAGCGGGGCAGCAGAGTGAGTCCGGCGCTGGGACTTGGGGGTCCATAATCCCCGGGGTTGTGGCGCCAGGTGCCATGGGAGGGGTCCCTCCTGGGCCGATCTAGGGTTAGGGTTAGCCCCCAGGAGGTCGGCAGACCCGATAGGCCAGCTTTGCGGCGAGCGGAGGGGCGGGCCGAGGCGAGGGTGCTGACAAGCAGGAGTGTGGGCGCAAGCGTTTTGATGTGGGGTGCCTTCGAAGGTCGCCCGTGGCTCAGAGGGCCCTGCCTGTTCTCACGCCCTGAATGACCGGCGGTGCAGCTAGCAGCCCGGGTGGTGGCGGGGCGGCATGGTGAGTCCGGCGCTGGGGCTCAGGTGTCAGCAATCCCAGGTGTTGTGGCGCCAGGCCCCATTAAGGGCCCCTCGGGGGCCGACCTAGGGTTGGGGTTAGCCCCCAGGAGGCCGGCAGGCCGGATCCACCAGCTGTGCGGCGAGTGGAGGGGCAGGCTGAGGTAAGGGCGCTGGCAAGCAGGAGTGTGGGCCGAAGCGTTTTATCGCGGGGGGCCTTCAAATGTCTCTGGGTCTCAGAGGGCCCTACCCGTTCTCCCGCACTGAATGACGGGCGGCTCCCCTAGCGGCCCGGGTGGTGGCGGGGCAGCACAGTGAGTCCAGCACTGGGGCTCAGGAGTCCCCAATCCCAGGCATTGCGGATGCCAGGCCCCTTGGGATGGGCCCTTGGGGGGCCTACCTAGGGTTAGGGTTAACCCCCAGGAGGCTGGGAGGCCCGATCCGCCAGCTGTGTGGCGAGTGGAGAGGCGGGCCGAGGTGAGGGCGCTGGTGAGCGGGAGCGTGGGCCCAAGCGTTTTGGTGCGGTGGGCCTTCGAAGGACGATAGGGGCTCGGAGGGCCCTGCCCGTTCTCCTGCACTGAATGTCCTGCCGCACCCCTAGCGGCCCTTGTGGTGGCGGGGCGGCAAGGTGAGTCCGGCGCTGGTGCTCAGGGGTCCCCAATCCCCAGCGGTGCGACTCCAGGCCCCTTGGGAGCCGACCTAGGTTTAGGGTTAGCCTCAGGAGGCTGGCAGGTCCATTACGCAGGCTGTGCGGCAAGCGGAGGGGCGGGCAAGGTGAGGGCGCTGGCAAGAGGGAACATGGGCCCTAGCGTTTTAGCGTGGTAGGCCTTCGAAGGTCGCCGGGGGCTCAGACGGCCCTGCCCGTTCTCCTGCCCTGAATGACCGACGGCACCCCTCGCAGCCTGGTTGGCAGCGGGGCGGCAGGGAGAGTCTGGTGCTGGGGCTCGGGGCTCCCATCACCGGCATTGCAGCACCAGGCCCTTTGGGATGGGCCCCTAGGGGGCCTACCTAGGGTTAGGGTTAGCCCCCAGGAGGCTAGGGTGCCCGATCCGCCGGCTGTGTGGCGAGAGGAGGGGCAGGCCGAGGTAAGGGTGATGGCGAGCAGGAGCGTGGGACCTAGTGCTTTGGTGCGGGGGGCCTTCGAAGGTCGCTGGGGGCTTGGAGGGCCCTGCCCGTTCTCCCGCCCTGAATGACCGGCGGTGCCCCTAGTGGCTCAGGTGGCAGCGGGGGGCATGGTGAGTCTGGCGCTGGTGCTCGGGAGTCCCCTTTCCCCGTTGTTGTGGCGCCAGGCCCCTTGGGAGGTGCCACTAGGAGGCCGACTTAGGGTTAGTGTTAGCCCCCAGAAGGCCCACAGGCCCGATCCGCCCACTGTGTGGGGAGCAGAGGGGAGGGCCGAGGTAAGGGTGCTGGCGAGCGGGAGCGTGGGCCCAAGCGTTTTGGTGTGGGGGGCCTTCGAATGTTGCAGGTGGCTCGAAGGTCCCTGTCCGTTCTCCCTCCCTGAATGACCAAGGGCGCCCGTAGCGGCCCAGGTGGCGGTAGGGCGGGAGGGTGAGTCCGGCGCTGGGGCTCGGGAGTCCCCAATCCCCGGTGTTGTGGCAATAGGAACCTGGGATGGGCCCCTCAGGTGCCCACCAACGGTTAGGGTAACACCCAGGAGGCCGGCAGTCCCGATCCACCGGCCCTGCAGCGAGCGGAGGGGTGGACCGAGGTGAGGGCCCAGGCGAGAGGGAGCACGGGCAAAAGCGTTTTGGCGCAGGGGGCCTTCGAAGGTCACCAGGGACTCAGAGGGATCTGCCCGTTCTCCCACCCTGAATGACCAACAGTGCTCCTAGCGACCCGGGTGGCGGCGGGGCGAGACTGTGAGTCCGGGCTGGGCCTCGGGGGTCCCCAATCCCAGGCATTGCGGTGCCAGACCCCTTCAGAGGGGCCCCTCAGGGAACAACATAGGGTTATGGGTAGCCCCCAGGATGAGGTCAGGCCTCATCCGCTGGCTCTGTGGCGAGCGGAGGGGCAGGCCGAGGTGAGGGCGCTGAGGAGCGGGAGCATGGGCTCAAGCGTTTGCATGGGGGGGCCTTTGAAGGTCGCCACGGGCTCGGAAGGCCCTGCCCATTCTCCCGCGCTGAATGACCAGCAGCACCTCTAGCGGCCCAGGTGGCGGTGGGGTGGCAGGGCAACTCCGGCGCTGGGGCTCGGGGTCCCTAATACCCGGCGTTGTGGTGCCAGGCCCCTTGGGATGGGCCTCTCGGGGGCCGACCTCCGGTTAGGGTTAGCCCCCAGGAGGCTGGCAGGCTCATTCCGCCCATGTGCAGGTGGGGTAGGTGAGGTAGCTGGAGAGCGGGAGCGTGGGCCAGAGCATTTTGGCTTTGGCTTGGGGTGCCTTCGAAGGTCGCAGGTTGCTCGGAGGGTCCTGCCCGTTCTGTCGCCCTGAAGGACTGGTGACGCCCTTAGCGCCCCATGTGGAGGCGGAACGGCAGGGAGCGTCTGGTGTTGGGACTTGGGGGTCCCGAATCCCTGGCATGTGGCGCCAGGCCATGTGGGGGGGGCCCCTCGGGGGCAACCTAGGGATAGGGTTAGCCCCCAGGAAGCCAGCAGGCCTGATCCGCCAGCTCTGCAGCGAGCGGAGGGATGGGCCGAGGTTAGGGCACTGGCGAGCAGGAGCGTGGGAGCCAGAGTTTTTCGCGGGGGGCCTTCGAGGTCACAGGGGGATTGGAGGGCCCTGCCCGTTCTCCCTTCCTGAATGACTGGCAACACCCCTAGCACCCTGGGTGCTTGCGGGGTGGCAGAGTGAGTCCAGCACTGGGGTTCGGGGGTCCCAAATCCCCGGCATTGTGGTGCCAGGCTCCTTGGGAGGGGCCCCTCGGGGGCCGACCTAGGGTAAGTGTTAGCCCCCAGGAGTCCGGCAGGCCCATTCCGCTAGCTCTGCGGCAGGCGGAGGGGCAACCCGAGGTGAGGGCGCTGGTGAGAGGGAATGTGGGCCCAAACGTTTTGGCGCGGGGGGCCTTCGAAGGTCGCCGGGGGCTTGGAGGGCCCTGCCAGTTCTCTCGCCCTGAAAGACTGGCGGCGCCCCAGCAGCCCGGGTTGCTGCGGGGCGGCAGGGTGACTCCGGTGCTAGGCTCAGGGGTCCCCAATCCCCGGCGTTGTGGCGCCAGGCCCCTTGGGAGGGGCCCCTCGTGGGCCGACCTAGGGTTAGTGTTAGTCCCCAGGAGGCCGGCAAGCCCAGCGCTAAGTGGTTCTGGCAATGTAAAAAAATGCCATACACTTATCTGTAAGAAATAACAGTGTACAGGAACCCTCTTAGCCCTAACTTCATCCTTTGTGAATATGGAAGCCAGCCCCAAAGTGGTCGTGGAAGTCTGACGAAAGGGCTAAGCACTTATCTCTGAATCACCACACTATACAGGGAAAGACCAATGTACATCATCTTTCACAAGTAGGAAGCATTAATGAAAAGGTTCTGGAATTTCGAGGACTCTGACCCATCCTTATTGGTAATAAACCACCCTGTACAGGAAAACACCTTCAACTCTCATCAGCCTCCTCAATCCTGATTCCGATTCAACTTTGGGTGTGTAGGACTAGGGAAATGTCCACATCTTATTGCTAAGAAAGAACGATGTCAGGGTAATGCCCTTCAAGTCACCTCAGCCTTCCTGAAGACGGAAGCAGGAATCAAGTTGGTTATGTTACCATGAGGTAAGGAAGATGAGCATATAAGTGAGAAACAACAGTGGGCAGGACCTCTCTTCCAAGGAACAGTATCTTTGCTTAATGTTGAATCCCTATGGTAAGTGGTTGTGGGCATTTGTGAGGTCAAAATCTTGAGTGTTTTGTAAAATCTCTTGGCCATTCACAGATGAGACTAAGGTAGTTGGGGACTCCTAGGCAGTGATTTGTCCACTGTCAAAAATATGAAAAGATAAAAGAGACAGATGAGGTCTCCTCAGGCATTGTCCTTTATCCTCATCCTCCGTGAGGATGGCCATCTCTGGACAGCTCAGTGGCAGGGTCTCATTCACAGTGGGGGCATCTGTTCCTCACAGACATCAGGCAGGGAAATGGATTTGGTTCTCTGTGGCAGCCCAGCCACAGCTGAGTGTCACAGCACCCTCTCGTGGGCTCATAAGAGTTTCACTGTCACCAGGCAGGTCATTGTATTTGATAAACCACTGTGAGAGATTGCAATTGCCTTCATCTGCAACCTCCTAGAGGCAAATGCAGATCTCTGGTACCATGTGAAGTCATGTGAAGGCATCGTGAGAAAGTGTCCTTTTGCTTAAGAAAAACATGGCTGGGGCTCCTGGCTGGCTCAGCTAGTTAAGCATGTGCCTTTGGCTCAGGTTATGATCCCAGGCTTCTGGGATCGAGACCGGGCTCCCTGCTCAGCAGGAAAGGAGGTAGGGAAATCGCTTAGAACCCACAGAGAATGTGAATAAAGGGGAGTGAAATGGAACTTGGTCTGTGATTTGCTTTAGGGATTGGAAGTTAGTTTTTTCTCAATTGTGATTGTTCTTGAAACAGAAAAGCTGTATTGTTTTTTTTTACCTTTAATTTTTTTTCTAATAATAATTTTTATTATGATATGTTAGTCACTATACAGTATTTCCTTAGTTTTTGATGTAGTGTTCCGTGATTCATTATTTGCATATAACACCCAGTGCTCCATGCAATATGTACCTTCCTTAATACCCATCACTGGCCCATCCCAATCCCCCACCCCTCTCCCCTCTGAAGCCCTCAGTTTGTTTCCCAGAGTCCATAGTCTCTCGTGGTATATTCCCCCTTCTGTTTAGGGTCCACTGTTTAAAGGGACAGACAGTGGAAGTTCACCAAATATAAGATCGAAATTTCATTGTTCATTATACATGCCACCAAGTAGTTCCCAGACATTTCATTCTACTGTAGTAATTCATTATACCTGTGCAAGTGCACGTGGAAGACAATTGATGCATGTATAGTGGTAATAAAACATGCCCCTCAGTAGTAGAATAATAGAGGATGCATATGTGTAAAATTATTCGACTACAGCTTCTATGCTTTCCCTTTGGTTCCTTATTATCTATGAAATTGGACAATTTTTGTTCTCTAGGCTTAAAACTCATTGTCAGTATTCAGAGTTTTTCAATGCTGATCTTCTCCTGTATAAGTTACCAAAAACCTAAAATATGTATGAACTTTAAAAAACGCTATATTGAAAATGACAGCAGGGAAGTTCCATTTTGTGAATATTGTGTCAATGGATCTCTATTTTGACATCAGTGTTCATTAGAAATGATGACATTTCATGTGAGTATAAATATCAATGTGAAAAAGAAAAGGTAGGACGAACCTTGAATGTTTAAGTAATTGGGGAAATGACAGGTGTGTGTGTGTGTGTGTGTGTGTGTGTGTGTGTGTGTGTGTGTGTGTGTTTAATTGATTTTCAGTGAATGGTTCAGCTTCTTGTAGGGCCTCCGAGAGAGCCCAGGTGAACCTTTCAATGAGTTGGTATCTGTTTTCAGAACATGGGAATCTCTTAGTCCAATAGTCAATCCGGCAAGCTTTGAGGTCTTGAAGAGTTTCAGTCCTCAGCGATGGTGTTGCAGACCCTTGTGAGCAAACCCTAGGGTATGCTTAGAGCCCTCATTAGCTGGTACCAACGTGTGACGATTTCAGACAGCATTTCCCAAAGAAGTACCTCTTGAGTCTCTGTCCTTGTCAGTTCCCTACACTTCCTTACACTAGTTATGTGATCAGTGTGTTTCACGATAATCCCCACATGTGATTTTTGCTATTTCCTACTAGTCCTATCTGTTTCTCATCTTCTTCTTTTATGGTAGGGGTTGGGAAGCAACCTGTGTGGTGTAGGAAGGGGTGTGGTAGTTGTCTGCCTTCAGAGGACCGAATGATGCCTAGAAATTGTACTGTAGTTTGAGGTCAAATGTCCATCCTCTGAGTGTCAGGAATTCCATCACTCTACTTTGATGCTAGTCTGTTCTTCAAGCTGTCCTCAGAAATAAGGATGTCATCCATCTAGGGAATACTGGTTTGTGTGTATGTTTTCATTTTAGGAAAAGCCTTGCTGTTCCTGAAAATAATACTGTAGAGCACCCTTTCCTGTTCTTATTGGCCATGAGTCAATCTTTTGTGAAGTATTCATTTATAAATAGACTTTCTATGGTTGATGAGCAGGAATTCTTTATTGACAAGTCTTTGTCAGTGTGTGTATTGCAAATCTTTACTTCCCAGCCTGCGGTTCACTTTTTCATTTTCTTATGGTCATAAGATAAGGAGAAATGTCACATTTTTATGAAGTCCCACTTAATTCTTTTAAATGGTTAGTGCACCCTATGTCCTACCCCAAGATTGACAGGTTCTACGTTTTCTTTCAGAAATTGTCCAATGGGAAGCACAATCCATCTCAAATTTATAAATTGCATTTTAATTCTAATAGGGTATTTATAGACTGTTTTGGATTTTCTATGTACACAATCGTATTATTTGTGAATAGTCACAATTATCCCCTCAATTCTTATACTTTTTGTTTCTCTTGCCTTCTAACACTGGTAGTATTCTCTGATGCAACGTTGAATAGAGCAGCATTGTTTGAAGATTTTAATATACCTTTCTCAATATCTGAAAGAAAAAGCAGACAAAACATTGGTAACAAATGTGACCTAATTGACATATAGGGAACATTCCATAATAAGTGCAGAATACATTATTTTCAAGTGGTCATAGACTCTTTACCCAAATAGATGATAGGTGGGGCCACGAATCAAGTCTACAAATGTTAAACCCTGAAATTAACTAGATTCTATTCTTAGACCACAGGGGAATTGAGCCACAGTCATAGCGAAAAGAAAACCAGGAAGTCCTTCAATGTTTAAAAATTAAATGGAACTTTGCTACATATCCTAAAGGTCAGAGAAGGAATCTCAATGGAAATACTGAACCTTTTCTACATGAGGGCTCACACACAATGGCACTTTCTTTGTGAAGAGCATTATAATAACCTAGACAGGAGTTGAGCCTTAAGTCAGAGTTCTGCCTGCCGCAGCCACACCTGGCAGCCTTGGCCTGTGGTCCCCCTCAGCTGTCCTATCTGGTGGCCCTGAGCTAAGGGGGTCAACATGGCCATATGGAAATGGGAAGCTCCCCACTCATAGTGATGGCAGTGCCCCCTCCCCAGCTGCCCTTTCTGGTTGCTCTGAGCTAAGGGGGTCAACATGGCCATATGGAAATTAGAAGCTCCCCACTCTTAGTGATGACGTCGCTATCGTATCATCCTCACCAGTCCAACAACATGATTTCTGAGTGAAATATGACACAAGAGCGACTTCTTGGCCTTCCTTCAGGTTTGAAAAACATCTGGTGAGTCATCGATTAGGAATATGGATTCAACATGTGTTCTTTCTTCTGGAAAAGAAATAGACCCAATAGCAATTATGGCTTCCTGAGCACCTGTTCCTGAGAGACATCATACTGGCTCTTTGTAGCATTCTGCCTCTTAAACTTCTCAACTAGGGTGTAGATATTTTTAGGCACATGTTCAGGTGGTTAGACAGGGACTCAGATGATATGAGTCACAGAGGATTTTAGTGTCAGAAACCTAAGTGGGATCCCCAAATTGACTCCAAATCCCTTGTTGTTCCATACAGGGTACTATTTCCCTCTTATCTCTGGTCTTCTCGATCTGGAAACCTATCAAGTATCAGGATTTTCTTGTCATGTGGACAACTGGAACAAATTCAGTGGGCCTTTTCACCTCTGCCAATGGTGATCATTAAGATCATTATCTCAGTGGAGGACCTCTGGGTAAGATACTCAAAGATCCTTAGGAATACAGACAGTATAATATTTTCCTGGTATTAAAGTTACTGAAACCAACTATCTTTTTTAGTCGATTCAGGCTCTGGTATGTTCAGAGGGTGCTGTAAAACAGGTCTGAAATAGTATTTAAAAACACTCAGCTCAGCCTCTTCTACAACGTGAGCCAATGCTTATAAACATGGCTAAAATATTCCCTTACCTACGATGACTTCCCAGCCATCGTAGTGTTTATATGTTATGACTGTGACTTACATTAGTCAACATTTGCAGAGAAAGAACTTAGTGCATCCAGGGAGCACTTCATGTTGAAATTAGTTTGTGACAATGAGCTACTGTGTTTTATTCTGCAGTCCAAGGGAATGGTGCCAGACATCTCTAAGGTGTCTAGCAGTTCTACAATTCTGATTTTAAGTGGTCTGTGTGCTTCAGAGATTTGGGCAGGAGAAGGGCAGGAGTTCAGAGACTGTGAACACTTCTGTTACCTGTGCTGACCATGGAGCAGGCCGCCTTCTGTGGACATCATTTTGATTTCTTGGTACTCTTGGGAAAGGTGCTTTTGTCTCACATTCCTCCATTTAGGAGTAATTATAATGATAAAAGTAATTTTTATTTTATATCATCTTTGGGCCCTGATCCTGGGCTCCCAGGGAAGCTGTCCTTTAACATTGTACCTGGCTCAAAATGACTGGGCAAAACCTCAGTGCATGGGCCCTATTTCTGCCCCAAGCACATGTTGTACATCTGCTTCGAGAAGAAAACAATAACCAAAAATGCCAACATAAAGATAAGAAAAAATAAAGACCCTCTTTGGCTCCCATAAGATTAAAATCATACTGACATATACATACTGAAAATGCATGAAAACATTGCATTTCCTAAAGCCCAAGTCTTGGAGGGTCTGAGAGTCACTGACCTTGCCCAGAACCAGGCACACCCCAGCAGGGAGGGCTGGTGCAGAAAGGGAAGGGGCAGGTCTTTGAGGGTGGTCTGCAGCTAGAGGGGTCCCTGGAAGGGGCCAGGTGTGTGTGGGGGTCCCAGCCCACGAGCCCACCCATGCCTGTGCCTGGTGTTGAGTAGAGGAGGCTCCTCTTGGGCCCCCTGTACTTTCAGGGTTCCAGGGGCTTGAGGGCAGGTTGCCCAGCATTCAAGGAGCTCAGGCACCACCCTCCCAGACCATTCACCACTTGGGGGTGTAGCTCCATCACTGTGGGCGGTCCCAGATTTGCAGTGGGTTGCAGTCCTGGGGCAGAAGAAGGGGCACTGAGAGAGAGAGAGTTGCCCTGTGGAGATCCCTGCTGGTGAGTGAGCAGCTTGCACTGGGGTGATGGTCCGGGGGTAGGGTGCGCCCCAGGTGGGAGGCAGGGTTCTGGAAGGGCACGAGGAGAGGGTTCATTGTGGGGACGCAGATGAGTTTTCTTTTTCCCTTTAAAGTCTGTTCTGTCCCATGTCCTCAACTGGCCTTATCTCCATACCCGTGAACTCCAGGGCGCCCGCTCCCCTGAGCTTTGGTGGGATTGGTTGCAGAATTTCAGGGTTTCCCCTGTTCCCCTGGAAGAGTGCGGGAAAGGACCTCACATAATCCCCACCTTCAGTTCTCTGACACAGTGCAGGTGATGCCTCTTGAGCAGTACCCCGAGTTCAGCAGGGTGTGCCCTGGTCCCCCAGGCACAGGTGTGGCAGTAGCAAGCCCCAGAGCCATCCCCCAACTTCAGCATTATGCCCCCTGTGCCCCCGGGTTAGTGGTAATTGGCTATTAGAATCATGCAGGAAAATCCTCCAGGTGGGGGCCTGGAGGCGTGCGTAAACCAGACCCCACTCTAGTTGCATTGGGAATAGACGAATTGACGGTTTCTTTAGAAGAGTAAGTCTGCTTTCCAGACAAGGTAAGGTCATTGGTCTGTTGAGAATGAAGATAATTACTGCTAAACAACAAGTATGTGTTGCCCCTTGCCCAGAAACCGAAGCAGGTGTGCAGGCTTTAGGTCAGAGGTGCCTTCTTCTCCCCAGCTGACAGCACTTCTCTGCTCTGGCTCCAAGACACCCGAGGTTTTGAACGTTAGCATCGGAGTCAGCGAGGAAGCTTGTCACAGGACGCCAGTGTTCAGAGAAAACACAGGTATGTTTGGCAAAATGTCCTATCTATGTCAGGGCTGGAGGTAAAACCTCTCATTATCCCCAAACCTCCTGGGCTTTTCTCTTTTCTCTAGTTGAGCCACAAAGTAAAATTGAAGTAGCTGTCAGGATTCTGGGTTTGGTGCAAGAATTACTTAGTTTCCCTGCAGGTAGAACTTTGCAGGGGATCACAATTTCTCTGTCCATTTATTGCTTACAGATGTATTTTGACCATCTGTTTCCTAGGAACCCTCTTTTATTAGAAAGGGAAGGTGAGATTCACTCTGTGCCTGTTTGTAACATCTAATTTGTTCCTTCATCTAACACTGTTTATTCAATTATGCCTTAGATATGGTTGAGTGGCCAGCACCTAGAGTTAGGTGGCTTTTTTTCATCTGATACAGACTTGGATGATGTCATTTGACAAAGGTGATGTTTCATCATTGATTAGTTTATTCATCAGAAGAGTTAAAATTAGGATGGAGGGAAAATTGAAAATTATCCAAAGCGGCCTGTTCCTGTTAAAAGTTGAGCTTGACTTTCTAGTTTTACTAAATGTATTATCTCGATATTTTGAGGTGCCATATTATCTCTGTAGTTTCTTTGGTGGTGGAGTCAGAAGGAGAGTCTGGGAATTCTTTTGGATAGTGGCATGCTGGTGGCTTCAAGGGGCTTGGCGTCAGGAGCCTTAGGGTGAAGTCTGCAACTGCTTGCCTGACCCTGGGTGCATCTCCCAGAGGTTTTGTTTCCTCTTATGAAATTGCCGGCAGATAATGTTCTGATTAAAGGGGAACCCTCCCATCCTGTTGGTGGCAATGCAAAGTGGTGCAGCCAGTCTAGGAAACAGTGTGGGGATTCCTTAAAAAGTTAAACATTGAACAACCCCATGATCCAGCAATTTCTCTCCTAGGTATTTACCCAAAGGATTAAAAAATGCGGATTCAAAGGGGGTCCATGCACCATGATGTTTATAGCAGCAATGTCCACAGTAGCCAAACTATGGAGAGAATCCCAAAGTCCATGCACTGATGAATGGATAAAGCAGATGTGCGATACCTATATATAATGGAATATGACCCAGCTTCAAAAAGAATGAAATCTTACCATTTGCAAGGATGTGGATGGACCTAGAGTGTATTAAGCTAAGCAAAATCAGTGAGGAAAGACAAATATCCTATCCTCTCACGCTTGTGGAATTTCAGAAAGAAAACAGATGAACAGAGTTGAGGGGTGATGAGAAAGGCAAACAAGTAAATAGACTCAACTGAGGAGAAAAAACTGAGTGTTGCTGCAGGACAGGGGCGTGGGGGGAAGAGTTAAACGGGTGAGGGGTATTAAGGAGGGTACTTGTGATGAGCACCAGGTACTGTATGCAGGTGAGGAATCACTAAATCCTACCCCTGAAGTGAATATTCCATGGCATGTGAACTAACTGGAATTTAAGTAAAAGAAGAAAGGAAAAAGTGTTCTGCTTCATGAAGAGTGAGGTAAAATTGTAGTGATTTGGGCTCTACTATTCTATAGATGAGAGTTGTAAAACACCCTGTTGTAAGATACACTAGTTTCTTATCACATAAAGAGTCCTCAGAAAACTGCAATGAAAGATTCAGGTCTCAGAGCATGTTCATGTTCCACTGATATGTTACAGTTTGCACAGGTAGGAAAGAAGGTGGAGAGAGAGGCAACAGAAGGGGAAAGTAGGTATGAACCTTTCATTAGTTAGCGTTATAGCTTTCTCATGAAAGCCTTGCGCCAGTGTGATTTTGAAAGAAGAGGGGGAATCCGGGAGCTTTGCAGGAGACGGGGGAGTTCCAGGTCTGGGTAAA
The DNA here is from genome assembly GCF_024610735.1 of Ursus americanus. NCBI lineage: Eukaryota > Metazoa > Chordata > Mammalia > Carnivora > Ursidae > Ursus > Ursus americanus. The sequence goes on from NW_028273625.1 coordinate 2,247,084, forward strand.
CTGACAGGGGTCCCACAGGAGAGCTGAATGCATTCTGCAGCAGGGTGTGGACAGGGTGGGCTCCAAGGGTGGCTGTGGGTCTCCTGGGTGAGAGTTGTGACAGGTGAGGGCTGTGTGCAAGTTCCTGGCTGAGGACAAGTGAGGCACAGGCGGAGAGCTGGCAGAGAACCTTCTTCTGGGCTATCAGCCTCACCCAACACACAGAGCCTCATCTTCTGTCCCTGTCACGCCAATTCAGATTTCTCAGAAGGTGAGTGAGAACACATCAAGAGCATTCAAAACAGAAGGGAAAGCATGTGCAATGGCTCTGGGGCAGGAGAATTCCAGGTATGTCCAGGAACAGCAAGAAGGCCCTGTGGCCACAGGAGACAGCTTAGGACATGACCTCAGAGAGGTGAAAGAAAGCCATTCCAGGGCTATAACCCCATGAGACCCTGTATCACTGGGCCATCCTGGCTACAGTGTTGAGAACAGATGACAGAGTGTTGAAGACGGTAAGGCACGTCAATGACGAAGCTTTTCCAGGAACTCAGGCACTGTGGACCAGACAGGTGGCCTTGGATGGAGTGGTTAGACCTATTCTGGGTCCATTTTGAAGATGGAGCACACAGGATTTGCTGATGGGTTAGCTATTAGGAGCAGGAGAACGGAGGAGTTGGGGTAACTCCCAGCTGTTGTGGGTTGTCCTGATCGAGGTGAAGGAGAGGGTTTCTCGTGGGGTAGGAGGTAGTCCGTGTTCCGCATGCTGAGGAAGGTGCCTTTCCCGGTGGATATGCTGAGATTTGTGTCTGGGAGAAACTTTCACATCTCCTCCCTCAGAAATGCTCAAGTACAAGTATCCCCCACATTTTGAACGTTCACAGTAAGACACTGGGCTTTCTTAAAAGAACTATATTATTACGCATCTTCAGTAAGAAGAAGAGACCTGAAGAGGATTTCCCTCTTATGAAAAAAGGTGAACAGTGAGAATCGCGTTCAGCATCTGTTTTGGGAAGAAGCACAACAGAGGCAGCGTGCACCCCAACCAGCTCCTTCCTCTGGGTACTGCTCTCCGCATCCAGCCAAGAGCACTTTGAATGGTGTCTGTGAGCCTCTGCTGTGCTTTATCTTCATTTATGCTGGGCCTCCCTTAGAAACTTGTGTGCTGAGGCCTAAGAAAAGCCAAAGAGAAGGAATTTTGGAGTCTGAGGACACTGTCTAATTATTCCGTGTAAATTAATGGCCATTCCTTCTTGACACCATTTCTGCTGTGCAAGGTTTCTCAGAAGCCCTGTACTTTCGAAGGGCAGGGAAAACTATACCGCATGCTGCAGCGTTAGTTTTAGTCTCCATGCTGGACAGAACATTTCATGACTGTCGGATTTTCTCACTCAAACATTGAGACTTTGACCACCTTCAACCGTTTCTACCACCCCATCCCCGAATTTGGCACCTACCAATCTGCTCTCAGTTTCTATGCGTTCAGTATTTGTTTATTCCTCGTGGAATGTACATGAGAGCATCTGGTAGTGGTCTTTCTGTGTCTGAGTTACTTGGCATAAGGCCCCCAAGGTCTGTGTTTCCATGTCTGTTTCTTTTGAATAAATCTGCAGTGACCGTGGGAGTGCATCTGTCTTTTTGAGGCAGTATTTTTGTGTTCTCCGAATCAATACTCAGTAGAGCCATTACTGGGTCATGTTGTAGTTGCTTTTATTTTTTCAGGAACCTCCATACCATTTGTCACAGTGGCTGCACCAATTTCCATTCCCACCAACAGTGCACAGAGTCTCCTCGTCTGCACACCCTTGACCCCACCTGGTGTCTGTCTCTGGGACAATAGGTGTTCCAACAGTTGTGAGGGAATAGCCAATTGTGGGTTTGACTGATGTTTCCCTGACGATATTTAGTGATGTGGAACAACTTTTTCTGTCTGTTGGCCCCTGTGTGCCATCTTTGGAAAGTATCTATTCACATATTCCCCACATTTTTTATACAGTTTTTTTTTTGGGGTTTTGATTTGTATGAGTGTTGTGTGTATTTTGGATATTAGCCTCTTCTCACACATATGATTCGCAGATATTTTTTTTCTTATTGGGTCTGTGGCCTTGTAAGTTTTTGCTGGTTACTTTTTCCATGTGGAAGATTTCAGTTTGAAGTTGTTCCACTTGTTTATTTTTGCTTTTGTTGCCTTTGCATTTGGTGTCCGATCTGAAGACTTTTTGCCAAAACTAATGTCGAGAGACTTAGTACCTGTGTCTTCTTGGAGGTTTATGGATTCAGTTCTTACGTTCATATCATTCATCCAGTAAAAATTTTGTGTGTGGTGTAAGAAAGTGACCCAGTTATATTCTTCTGCATTTAGGGTCCAGTTTGCCTGTTACCGCTCACTGAAGAGAAAGTCCTTCCCTCATGGCATATCTTCTGCTGCTGTGTCGTAAGTTAGGATCATCTACGTGTGGGTAAGTTTCTGAGCTTTCTGTTCTGTTCCACTGACCTGGTGTCTGTGTTTATGCCAGTACCATCCTGTTTTGATGACAACAGCTTTGTAATCTAGCTTGAAATCCAGGAGTGTGTTGACTGCACCTTTCTTTCTCCAGGTTGCTTTGGGTATTTGGGGTCTTTTGTGATTCCATACAAGTTTGAGGACTGTTTTCTATTTGCTCGAATAATGCCACTGGAATTCAGATAGGCATTTCATCACATCTGTCAATTGCTTTGGGTACGATGGACATGTTCACATAATTAACTCTTCCATTTAAGGAGCATGGCATAAGCTTCCATTTGTTTGTGTTGCCTTCCAAATCTTTGACCCATACAGTCTGACCCCTCGACACACATGCTTTTCATTTCTTTTCTGCCATGTGTTGAGTGTACTATGTCTTTCTCATTCTTGGTTAGTTTCATTCCTAGATTTTTTTGATGCAATTGTAAATGGCATTGCTTTTTTAATTTCTCTTTGCGAAAGTGTGTCATCAGTATACAGAAATGCAAGAAGTTGGGTCATCTGGGTGGCCCCATAGGTGAAGCGTCTGCCTTCAGCTCAGGTCATGATCCCAGAGTTCTAGGATCGAGCCCCGTGTTTGGCTCCCTGCTTAGCAAGAGTCTGCTTCTCCCTCTTTCTGACACTCCCCCTGCTCGTGCTTTTTCTCTTCCTGTCAAATAAATAAATAAAATTTGAAAATAAATAAAGACAACAGGTCTCTGTATATTGACTTTATATCCAGCAGCTTTCTTGAATTTGTTTATTCTAACAGTTGTGTTTTGTTTTTTTTGTTGTTGTTGTTTTTTGTTTTTTTTTGTGTGGAATCATTTGGGATTTCATGTCATTTGCAAATAGTGACAGTTTTCCAGTACGGATTTCATATCTTTCTTTTTTTAAAATGATGTCACCCTACATACTTCATTTGTTTTTGATGTAGTGTTCCATGATTCATTGTTTGCATATAACACCTAGTGCTCATTATGACACGTGCCCTCCTTTTTTTAAAAAAAAGAATTTATTTATTTATTCGACAGATATAGAGACTGCCATCGAGAGAGGGAACACAAGCAGGGGGAGTGGGAGAGGAAGAAGCAGGCTCACAGCGGAGGAGCCTGTGGTGGGGCTCAATCCCATAACACCGGGATCACGCCCTGAGCCGAAGGCAGATGCTTAACCTCTGTGCCACCCAGGCGCCCCAACACGTGCCCTCCTTAATACCCATCACCAGCATAACCCATTCCCCTTCCCCTCCCTTTCTGCAACCTTCAGTTTGTTTCCCAGTGTCAGTAGTCTCTCACGGTTCATCTTCCCCTCTCATTCCCCCCCTTCACTTTTCTCTTCCTTCTTCTAATGTCCTCCATGCTATTCCTTCCATTCCACATAGGAGTGAAACCATATGATAATTGTCTTTCTCTGTTTGACTTAATTTCACTTAGCATAATCCCCTCCTGGTCCATCCACGTTGGTGCAAATGGGGGGTATTCATCCTTTCTGATGACTGAGTAATATTCCATTGTATAGATGAACCACATCTTCTTTGTCCATTCATCTGCCGAAGGACATCTTGGCTCCTTCCACAGTTTGGCTATTATGGACATTGCTGCTATGAACATTGGGATACAGGTGCCCCTTCTTTTCATTACTCTGTGTCGATGGGGTAAATACCCAGCAGTACAATTGGTGGGTCGTAGGATAGCTCTGTGTTTAATGTCTTGAGGAACCTCCATATTGTTTTCAAAAGTGGCTGTACCAGCTTGAATTCTCACGAGTAGTGTAAGAGGGCTCCCCTTTCTTCACATCCTCTCTGACTTTTTTTTTATTTCTGTCTTGTTAATTTTTTTCGAGATTTTATTATTTCATTCAACAGAGATAGAGACATCCAGCGAGAGAGGGAACAGAAGCACGGGAGTGGGAGAGGAAGAAGCAGGCTCATAACGGAGGAGCCTGATGTGGGGTTCGATCCCATAATGCCAGGATCACACCCTTAGCCGAAGGCAGATGCTTAACCAGGTCAGCAACCAGGATATATGGTATTGTGGGGGATCAGAACCAGGCTTTCTGTGGGAAGTGACAGAAATAGGGTATGGTGAGCTCCATGACCATACTTGAGGTCCCAGGTGACCCACTGGGTGTTGGGTTCTGTGGATCTGTCTCATCAGGTGCTGTGCAATTCAGGGACACCCTCCTGTCTGTGGATTTGTGTGGAGACAGGTAGACATCACTGTCTGGCCAGGAACGAGGGTCGCACTGGACCACCACCAGAGGTGCAGCGTGCGGGGGAGCCACTGCTTGGTTTCCACGAAAGCTGACCAGGGTCTGTGAACGTGATTCCTAGCAGCTGCAAGGGGAGACGAGGCCGGAGGTGGTACACACTTCCTAGACTTGTGGTCAGGACTAGTCTGGAGCCCACTGAAGTCAGCCACACCGGGCACAGAAGGCACCCAGTCAGTGTAGCTGTGGGCACTGCTCCCAATGCACTTTTGGGCCGGCTCCATGCTGCCACCTACTGCTTTTCATCATCATATTCAAGGTCATGTGCCTCTGCTCTTGCCCCATGGCCTCCGGGGTATTGTCCATCCTCCATCTGGCCCTCGTCCCTGGTGCCCTGTGCAGTCCGATGCCAGGGTAGCCTTCTCGAGACAAACATCTGGTCCTGATGGAACACTTTCATGGATCTCATGTGATTGAGGATGATGCCCTGCCCTGGAAGGGGGCCGCAGGTCCCCAATCAGGAGAACCATGACTCCCTTTTCAGCATGGCCTGCCCTCCCCTCAGTCTTCTTCAGGGAAGCTCTCCCCACTTCCTAAGCTGACAGCTCTGAACTTAAAAATGAATGTTATTTTACATATCTCTATGCCTTAGTTCATCCATGGCATGTCTTTCAACCCCGTTAGTGGGTTTTTTTTTTAGCAGTTCTGAAGAGCTGTCTGCTCAAGGAGGGGATGACCTTGGTGGGGCAGCTTTCCCTCTCATCTCCCTCAGCATGTCTCTGAGCCCTGGGACCAGATATCCCACTGAGGATTGAAGGATCTGAGCCAGCCCATCCTGAGCCCAGGCTGTGTCAGCTGTGTAGACGGATGCGTGTCGGAGTGGTGGGCAGCTGGCATGGGCCAGGGGCAGGCAGTGTCTCCTTCTCATTCCTTCCCTCCCTTCCTCCCAGAGGTAGCTCAGAGCAGCCTTCAACCCCTGCATCTCCAGATCCCTTGACCTATACCTCCTGTGTTCAGCTGGTGACCTTGGAGTTTCGCATGGATTCTACCTCCCGTACCCTCTCCTGTAGCAGTTCCTGTATCAGGGGAGGGGTCGAACCCTTGTCTACTTTTGGTCTTCTTCCTGTCCCACACCAAGCCCACCCACCTTTGCATCTTCTATATATGTGCTTGGGAGCAAGCCCATCCACAGGGAACCTATTAGCCAAATGGATCCAGGCAATGAACATTGAAGTAGAGATCCAGGATCCACAGTATACCTGCTCTGAAACCTGTCCCAAAGTCTGTGACTCTCTCACACTGAAACAGAAACAATAATAGCTTTCTGGACTGTGAAGTGACATGTGTCTCTACTTCCAATCTTGAATGCATAGGTGCTGAGCCTGGACAGAAAAGGACCATGGCTCCCGTGGCCTGGGATCCATGGTAAGAACTCAGTGAAATCTGAATTTGAGGCATAGAATGAATAATTATTGTAGAGTGAATCCTCCCAAGTAGGGCTTATGCACATTGCACACGAAAAGCTTTTTCAAAGAGGTTCCTGAAAGAAAATTCTTTTTTAAAAATTTATTTTAATTCCAGTAGAGCTAACATACAGTGTTACATTCTTTTCAGGTGTACAAGAGAGTGATTCAGTAATTCTATATATTACTCAGTGGTCATCTAGAAAAGTGTCCTCTTAATCTGCTTCATCTATTTCACTCATCCCTCTATTCACCTCCTCTCTGGTAACCATCCGTTTGTTCTCTCTTGTTAAGAGTTTGTATTTTGGTGTGTGTCCTTTTTCTCTCTATTTATTTTTGTTTGTTTCTTCAATTCCCCATAAGAGTGACATCGTATGGGATTTGTCTTTCTCTGACTGACTGATTTCAGTTAGCATAATACTCTCTAGCTCCATCTATGTGGCTGCAAATGGCAAGGTTTCATTCTTTTTCAAGCCCAGTAATACTCCATTGTGTGTGTGTGTGTGTGTGTGTGTGTGTGTGTGTGTGTTTGTGAATACACACATCTGTCATCTCATTTGTCAATTTTTCTACAGACACTTGGGTTGCTTCCATATTGTGATATTCTAAATAATGGTGCAAGAAACATAGGGGTGCACATATCCTTATAAGTTACTGTTTTCCTAGCCTTTGGGGAAATACCAGTAGAGTGATTGTTGGATTGTAGAGTAGTTCTATATTTAATTTTTTGAGGAACCTTCATACTGTTTTCCACGGTGGCCACCACAGTTTGCATTCCCACCCACAGTTTGCGAGGATTCCCCTTTATCCACATCCTCCCAACACCTGCTCTTTGTTGTGCTTTTGATGTTAGCCATTCTGACAGGTTTGATGTAATACCTCATTGTCCTTTGGATTTAAATTTTCCTGATGATGCGTGATGGTGAATATCTTTTCACGGGACTGTTGGCCATTTGTATCTCTTCCTTGGGGAAATGTCTGTCCATGTCTTCTGCCTATTTTTTAACTGGATTATATGTTTTTTTGGGTTCAGGTAGTATCAGTTCTATACGTTTTGGACGCTATCCCTTTATTGCATATGATCATTGCAAATATCTTTTCCCTTTGAGTAGGTTGTCTTATTATTTTTACGTTTTCATTGTTCTTCTGCCATGTGGAAACGTTTTATTTTGCTGTATTCCCAATAGTTTATTTTTGTTTTCATTTCCTTTGCCTCAGGAGACAGTCCAGAAAAACGTTGGTATGGTCCATGTCAAGAAGTTACTGTCTTCCCTCCTGTAGGATTTTTACGGATTCAGGTCTCATATTGAGGTCTTGAAACTGTTTTGTGTTTGTCTGTATTGTGTAAGAAAGCAGTCTAATTTCATTCTTTTGTGCGTAGCTGTCTAGTTTTCCCAACACCGTTTGTTGTAGATAATGACCTTTTCCCTTTTGATATCGTTGCTTGCTTTGTGGAAGATTCATGGACCACATAATTGTGGGTTTCTGTCTGAACTTGTATCCTGTTCCTTTGGTCGCTGTGTCTATTTTTGTGCCGTACTGTCTTGTTAGGATGACTGCAGCTTTGTAGTATAACCTGAAATCTGCAATTGTGAGTCCTCCAGCTTTGTTTTTCTTTTCCACATTGCACTGGCTGTTCGGAATCTTTAGTGGTTCCATACAAATGTTTAGGATTGTTTATTCGAGGTCTTTTATTCTTTAATTTAAATTCAATTAGCCAACTTGCAGTACACCATTAGTTTCAGATGTAGTCTTCAATAAATTATCAGTCGTGTGTAACACCCAGTGCTCATTGTATCGTGTGGCCTCCTTAATGCCACTCACCCAGTTACCCCCCCCAACTTCTCCTCCAGCAATCATCATTTTATTTGCGATAGTTAAGAGTCCATCATGGGTTATCTCCCTCTCTGATGACTTTCCATTCTATTTTCCCTCCCTTCCCCTATGGTCTTCTTCCCTTTTTCTGATATTCCACATAGGAGTGAAAGCATATGATCATTGTCTTTCTTTCATTGGCTTATTCCACTCAGCATAATACCCTCCAGCTCCACCCAGGTCGGTGTGATGGTAAGTATTCATCCTTTCTGATGGCTGAGTAATATTCCAGTATATATATGATCCACATCTTCTTTATCCATTCATCTGTCGATGGTCATCTGCATTCTTTCCACAGTTTGTCTATTATGGATATTGCTGTTATGAACACTGGGGTGCATGTGTCCCGTCTTCACTACCTCTGTCTCTTTGGGGTAAATACCCAGTAGTGCAATTGCTGGGACATAGGGTAGCTTTATTTATAACTTCTTGAGGAAACGCCGTACCATTTTCAAGAGTGGCTGTAATGGACTGCATTCGTACAGGGGTGTAATAGGGTTCCCGTTTCTCCACATCCTCTCCAACATGTATAGTTTCATGTCTTCTTATTTTTATATATTTGGCCTCGTGTGATATGGCATCTATAGGGGTTTAGATTTGCATTTCCCTGAAGCCAAGTGATATGAAGCATTTATGCATGTATCTTTTGGTCACCAGTACGTCATCATCAGTGAAATAACTTCCCATTTTAATCCATCTCAAGACCTAAAGCTGGGTAAGGCACTGAAGCTGGATGATGCCATCGGTTGGAAGTGTGGAGAATTTCAAAAGATCTCCGTGGAGAGCAAGTTTAAAGGTCAGTGTGAAGCTACTAATTGGATCTGGGGAGATCTCTGAAAGTGGGGGTTCCCTGGAATGGGCTGAGGGTGGCCCTCCGATTTTCCTATGAATCCTTGCTACAGCCCCAAATGGACAGTTTCCTGCTGTGGGGCTGGCTGAGTCCTCTAGTCGTGCAGAGGTGAGCCCAATGCCTGGTGCCTTGGAGGCAGGCAAATGGGGAGGGGACCCTCAGCAGAAGACCCAGGGTTAGGTTAGGCCTCAAAAGACAGCAGTTCTGAACTGCCCAGTGCTCAGAGAACTCCCAGGCCGAGTGAGATGAGGGCACAAGGGCGGGTGAATATGAGCCTTGGGGTTTCATCCAGAAGGGCCCACAAATGTCGGAGTTCACCAGCAGGGGCTCTCAGGGGGCGCCCCAATTCTCTTGCCCTGAATGCTCTGTTGTGCCCCAAAATGGTACAGTTTCCTGTGGGCTGCAGGCTGAGTCCTATGGTGGGGCTGGGGTGTCCCCAATCCCCCAGAGTGCGGTGCCAGGACCCTGGGGAAGGGCCCCTCTGTGGCCAACCTAGGGTAAGGGTTAGGGTCCAGGAGACCGGCAGCGCTAATCCGCAGGCTGTGCGGTGAGCTCCGTGGAGGGCTGAGATGAGGTCATGGGGGAGAGTGAGCATGGGCCTCAGGGTTGGGGCATGGGGGCTGCCAAAGCTGAGGACAGGCTCCGGGGGCCTCCCCAAGTTCTCGAGCCCTGTATGCTCCATAGAGCCCCAAGAGGCACAGTTTCCTGCGGGGTGGCAGGCTTTGTCCTGCAGTGGGGCTCAGGTGTACCCAGTCCCTGGGGCTACGGCCTGGGCCCCGGGGGAGGGCCCTCCCCAGCCGACCTAGGGTCAGGGCTACGCCCCAGGAACCCGACAGGCCTGATCTTCCGGCTTTGCGACAAGCTCGGTGGCAGGATGAAGGGAAGGCGTGGGGCGGGATGAGCGTGGGCATCAGGGTTGGGGTGTAGCGGGCCGCCGAGGATCGCTGGGGGCTCAGGTGGGCCCTACCAGTTCTCCTGCACGGGATGCTCTGTGGCGCCCCAAGGGGCATGGTTTCCTGTGGGGTGGCAGGCTGAGTCCTGTGGTGGGGTTCAGGTGTACCCAATCCCCAGGGTTAGGGTACAGATTAGGGTACGGGTTAGGGTATGGGTTACTGTTAGTGTACGGGTGAGGGTAGGGGTTAGGGTTAGGGTAAGGTGAGGGTACGGGTTGGGGTTGGCTTTAGGGGTTACAGGTTAGGGGTTATGGGTTAGGGTACGGATTAAGGTTTAGGGTACGGGTTAGGGATTAGGGTTTGGGTTTAGGGTTAGGATTAGGGTTGGAGTTCGGGTTAGTGTTAGGGTATGGGTTAGGGTTAGTGTATGGGTTAGGGTAGACATTAGGTAAGGTTTAGGGTACGGGTTAGGGTACGGTTTAGGGTACGGGTTAGCGTACGGGTTAGGGTACAGTTTAGGGTACGGTTTAGGGTTAGGGTACGGGTTAGGGTTATGGTACGGGTTTGGTTATGGTTTAGGGTTAGAGTTAGGATACGAGTTAGGGAACAGGTTAGGGATAGGGTACGGTTTAGGGTTAGGGTATGGGTTAGGGTACATGTTAGGGTTAGGTACGGGTTAGGGTATGGGTTACGGTCCGGGTTAGGGATAGGGTACGGGTTAGTGTATGGGTTAGGGTACGGGTTAGGGTACGGTTTAGGGTACGGTTTAGGGTTAAGGTATGGGTTAGGGTTATGGTACGGGTTTGGTTACGGTTTAGGGTTAAAGTTAGGATACGAGTTAGGGAACAGGTTAGGGATAGGGTACGGTTTAGGGTTAGAGTACAGGTTAGGGTACATGTTAGGGTTAGGTACGGGTTAGGGTATGGGTTAGAGTTCGGGTTAGGGATAGGGTACGGGTTAGCATATGGGTTAGAGTACGGGTTAGGGGTAGGGTTAGCTGAAGGTGTAGGGTTGGGGGTAGGGTTGGGGGTAGGGTAGGAGTTGGGGTAGGTTTAGGGTTTAGGGTTAGGGTTTGGGGTTTGGGGTTAGCGGTTAGGGTTAGGGTTTAGAATTTAGGCTTTTGGGTTTAGGGTTAGGGATTAAGGTTTAGGGATTAGTGTTAGCGTTAGGGTTTAGGGTTTAAGGTTTAGGGTTTAGGGTTAGGGTTAGGTTTAGGGTAAGGGTTAGGGTTTAGGGTTAGGGTTAGGGTTAGGGGTTAGGGTTTAGGGCTTAGGGTTAGGGGTTAGGGGTTAGGGTTAGAGTTAGACCCCAGTAGGCCAGCAGGCCCGATCCACCTGCTGTACCACGAGCAGATGGTCATGCCGAGGTGAGGGCGATGGTGAGCGGGAGTGTGGGCTCCTGAGTTTTGGCGTGGGGGGCCTTTGAAGGTCGCCGGGGGCTCAGAGGGACCTGCCCATACTCCCGCCCTGAATGACCAGCGGCGCCCTTAGCAGACCGGGTGGCGCATGTCAGCAGGGTGAGGTGCTGGGGCTCGGTGTCCCCAATTCCTGGCATTGCTGCGCCAGGCCCCTTGTGAGAGGCCCCTCAGGGGCCCACCTAGTGTTAGGGTTAGCCCCCAGGATGCCGGCAGGCCCAATCCGCCAGCTCTGCAGCGAGCGGAGGGGTTGGCCGAGATTAAGGCGCTGGGGAGCAGGCGCATGCGAGCCAGAGTTTTTGGGCGGGGGGGGCCTTTGAAGGTCCCAGGGGGATCGGAGGGCCCTGCCCGTTCTCCCTTCCTGAATGACTGGCAACGCCCCTAGCACCCTGGGTGATTGCCCGGTGGCAGAGTGAGTCCAGCACTGGGGCTCGGGGGTCCCAAATCTCCGGCATTGCGGTGCCAGGCTCTTTGGGAGGGGCCACGCGGGGGCCGACCTAGGGTAAGTGTTAGCCCGCAGGAGTCCAGCAGGCCCGTTCCGCCAGCTCTGAGGCAGGTGGAGGGGCAACCCAAGGTGAGGGCACTGGCGAGAGGGAGTGTGGGCCCAAGCGTTTTGGCGCGGGGGGGCCTTCGAAGGTCACCGGGGGCTTGGAGGGCCCTGCCCGTTCTCTCGCCCTGAAAGACTGGCGGCGCCCCTAGCAGCCGGCATTGCTGCGGGGCGGCAGGGTGACTCCGACGCTGGGCTCAGGGATCCCCAATCCCCGGCGCTGTGGTGCCAGGCCCCTTGGGAGGGGCCCCTCGGGGGCCCACATAGGGTTAGTGTTAGTCCCCAGCAGGCCGGCAAACCCGGTGCTAAGTGGTTCTGGCAATGTAACAAAAATGCCATAAACTTATCTGTAAGAAATAACAGTGTACAGGAACCCTCTTAGCCCTAATATCATCATTTGTGAATATGGAAGCCAGCCCCAAGTGGTCGTGGAAGTCTGACGAAAGGGCTAAGCACTTTTCTCTGAGTCACCACACTATACAGGGAAAGACCAATGTACATCATCTTTCACGAGTAGGAAGCATTAATGAAAAGGTTCTGGAATTTCGAGGATTCTGACCCATCCTTATTGGTAATAAACCACCCTGTACAGGAAAACACCTTCAACTCTCATCAGCCTCCTCAATCCTGATTCCGAATCAACTTTGGGTGTGTAGGACTAGGGAAATGTCCACATCTTATTGCTAAGAAAGAATGATGTCAGGGTAATGCCCTTCAAGTCACATCAGCCTTCCTGAAGACGGAAGCAGGAATCAAGCTGGTTATGTTACCATGAGGTAAGAAAGATGAGCATATAAGTGAGAAACAACAGTGGGCAGGACCTCTCTTCCAAGGAACATTATCTTTGCTTAATGTTGAATCCCTATGATAAGTGGTTGTGGCCAATTGTGAGGTGAAAATCTTGAGTGTTTTGTAAAATCTCTTGGTCATTCACAGTTGAGACTAAGGTAGTTGGGGACTCCTAGGCAGTGATTTGTCCACTGTCAAAAATATGAAAAGATAAAAGAGACAGATGAGGTCTCCTCAGGCATTGTCCTTTATCCTCATCCTCCGTGAGGATGGCCATCTCTGGACAGCTCAGTGGCAGGGTCTCATTCACAGTGGGGGCATCTGTTCCTCACAGACATCAGGCAGGGAAATGGATTTGGTTCTCTGTGCCAACCCAGCCACAGCTGAGTGTCACAGCACCCTCTCGTGGGCCCATAAGAGTTTCACTATCACCAGGCAGGTCATTGTATTTGATAAACCACTGTAAGAGTTTGCAATTGCCTTCATCTGCAACCTCCTAGAGGCAAATGCAGATCTCTGGTACCATGTGAAGTCATGTGAAGGCATCGTGAGAAAGTGTCCTTTTGCTTAAGAAAAACATGGCTGGGGCTCCTGGCTGGCTCAGCCAGTTAAGCATGTGCCTTTGGCTCAGGTTATGATCCCAGGCTTCTGGGATCGAGCCCGGGCTCCCTGCTCAGCAGGAAAGGAGGTAGGGAAATAGCTTAGAACCCACAGAGAATGTGAATAAAGGGGAGTGAAATAGAACTTGGTCTGTGTTTGGCTTTAGGGATTGGAAGTTAGTTTTTTCTCAATTGTGATTGTTCTTGAAACAGAAAAGCTGTATTGTTTTTTTTTTTTACCTTTAATTTTTTTTCTAATAATAATTTTTATTATGATATGTTAGTCACTATACAGTATTTCCTTAGTTTTTGATGTAGTGTTCCGTGATTCATTATTTGCATATAACACCCAGTGCTCCATGCAATATGTACCTTCCTTAATACCCATCACTGGCCCATCCCAATCCCCCACCCCTCTCCCCTCTGAAGCCCTCAGTTTGTTTCCCAGAGTCCATAGTCTCTCGTGGTATATTCCCCCTTCTGTTTAGGGTCCATTGTCTAAAGGGACAGACAGTGGAAGTTCACCAAATATAAGATCGAAATTTCATTGTTCATTATACATGCCACCAAGTAGTTCCCAGACATTTCATTCTACTGTAGTAATTCATTATACCTGTGCAAGTGCACGTGGAAGACAATTGATGCATGTATAGTGGTAATAAAACATACCCCTCAGTAGCAGAATAATAGAGGATGCATATGTGTAAAATTATTCAACTACAGCTTCTATGCTTTCCCTTTGGTTCCTTATTATCTATGAAATTGGACAATTTTTGTTCTCTAGGCTTAAAACTCATTGTCAGTATTCAGAGTTTTTCAATGCTGATCTTCTCCTGTATAAGTTACCAAAAACCTAAAATATGTATGAACTTTAAAAAACGCTATATTGAAAATGACAGCAGGGAAGTTCCATTTTGTGAATATTGTGTCAATGGATCTCTATTTTGACATCAGTGTTCATTAGAAATGATGACATTTCATGTGAGTATAAATATCAATGTGAAAAAGAAAAGGTAGGAAGAACCTTGAATGTTTAAGTAATTGGTGAAATGACAGGTGTGTGTGTGTGTGTGTGTGTGTGTGTGTAATTGATTTTCAATGAATGGTTCAGCTACTTGTAGGGCCTCCGTGAGAGCCCAGGTGAACCTTTCAGTGAGTTGGTATCTGTTTTCAGAACATGGGAATCTCTTAGTCCAATAGTCAATCAGGCAAGCTTTGAGGTCTTGAAGAGTTTCAGTCCTCAGTGATGGTGTTGCAGACCCTTGTGAGCAAACCCTAGGATATGCTCAGAGCCCTCATTAGCTGGTACCAACGTGTGACGATTTCAGACAACATTTCCCAAAGAAGTACCTCTTGAGTCTCTGTCCTTCTCAGTTCCTTACACTTCCTTACACTAGTTATGTGATCAGTGTGTTTCAGGATAATCCCCACATGTGATTTTTACTATTTCCTACTAGTCCTATCTGTTTCTCATCTTCTTCGTTTATGGTAGGGGTTGGGAAGCAACCTGTGTGGTGTAGGAAGGGGTGTGGTAGTTGTCTGCCTTCAGAGGACCGAATGATGCCTAGAAATTGTACTGTAGTTTGAGGTCAATTATCCATCCTCTGAGTGTCAGGAATTCCATCACTTTACTTTGATGCTAGTGTGTTCTTGTTCTTCAAGCTGTCCTCAGAAATAAGGACATCATCCATCTAGGGAATACTGGTTTGTGTGTATGTTTTCATTTTAGGAAAGGCCTTGCTGTTCCTGAAAATAATACTGTAGAGCACCCTTTCCTGTTCTTATTGGCCATCAGTCAATCTTTTGTGAAGTATTCATTTGTACATAGACTTTTTATGGTTGATGAGCAGGAATTCATTATTGACAAGTCTTTGTCAGTGTGTGTATTGCAAATCTTTACTTCCCAGCCTGCGGTTCACTTTTTCATTTTCTTATGGTCATAAGATAAGGAGAAATGTCACATTTTTATGAAGTCCCACTGAATTCTTCTCAATGGTTATTGCACACTATGTCTTACCCCAAGATTGACAGGTTCTACGTTTTCTTTCAGAAACTGTCCAATGGGAAGCTACAATCCATCTCAAATTTATAAATTACATTTTTAATTCTAATAGGGTATTTATAGACTGTTTTGGATTTTCTATGTACACAATCGTATTATCTGTGAATAGTCACAATTATCCCCTCAATTCTTATACTTTTTGTTTCTCTTGCCTTCTAACACTGGTAGATTCTTCGATTCCACGTTGAATAGAGCAGCATTGTTTGAAGATTTTAATATACCTTTCTCAATATCTGACAGAAAAAGCAGACAAAACATTGGTAACAAATGTGACCTAATTGACATATAGGGAACATTCCATAATAAGTGCAGAATACATTATTTTCAAGTGGTCATAGACTCTTTAGCCAAATAGATGATAGGTGGGGCCATGAATCAAGGCTACAAATGTTAAACCCTGAAATTAACTAGGTTCTATTCCTAGACCACAGGGGAATTGAGCCACAGTCATAGCGAAAAGAAAACCAGGAAGTCCTTCAATGTTTAAAAATTAAATGGAACTTTGCTACATATCCTAAAGGTCAGAGAGGGAATCTTAATGGAAATTCTGAACCTTTTCTACATGAGGGCTCACACACAATGGCACTTTCTTTGTGAAGAGCATTATAATAACCTAGACAGGAGTTGAGCCTTAAGTCAGAGTTCTGCCTGCCCCAGCCACACCTGGCAGCCTTGGTCTGTGGTCCCCCTCAGCTGTCCTTTCTGGTGGCCCTGAGCTAAGGGGGTCATCATGGCCATATGGAAATGGGAAGCTCCCCACTCATAGTGATGGCGGTGCCCACTCCCCAGCTGCCCTTTCTGGTGGCTCTGAGCTAAGGGGGTCAACATGGCCGTATGGAAATTAGAAGCTCCCCACTCTTAGTGATAACGTTGCTATCGTATCGTCCTCACCAGTCCAACAATATGATTTCTGAATGAAATATGACACAAGAGCGACTTCTTGGCCTTCCTTCAGGTTTGAAAATCATCTGATGAGTCATCTATTAGGAATATGGATTCAACATGTGTTCTTTCTTCTGGAAAAGAAATAGACCTAATAGCAATTATGGCTACCTGAGCACCTGTTCTTGAGAGACATCATACTGCCTCTTAATAGCATTTTGCCTCTTAAACTTGAATCTAGGGTGTAGATATTTTTAGGCACATTTTCAGACGGTTAGAAAGGGACTCAGATGATATGAGTCACAGAGGATTTTAGTGTCAGAAACCTAAGTGGCATCCCCAAATTGACTACAAGTCCCTTGTTGTGCCATACAGGGTACTATTTCCCTCTTATCTCTGGTCTTCTCGATCTGGAAACCTATCAAGTATCAGGATTTTCTTGTCATGTGGACAACTGGAATGAATTCAGCGGGCCTTTTCACATCTACCCATGGTGATCATTAAGATCATTATCTCAGTGGAGGACCTCTGGGTAAGATACTCAAAGATCCTAAGGAATACAGACAGTATAATATTTTTCTGGTATTAAAGTTACTGAAACCAACTATCTTTTTCAGTCCATTCAGGCTCTGGTATGTTCAGAGGGTGCTGTAAAACAGGTCTGAAATAGTATTTAAAAACACTCAGCTCAGCCTCTTCTACAAAGTGAGCCAATGCTTATAAACATGGCTAAAATATTCCCTTACCTACGATGACTTCCCAGCCATCGTAGTGTTTATATGGTATGACTGTGACTTATATTAGTCAACATTTGCAGAGAAAGAACTTAGTGCATCCAGGGAGCACTTCATGTTGAAATTAGTTTGTGACAATGAGCTACTGTGTTTTATTCTGCAGTCCAAGGGAATGGTGCCAGACATCTCTAAGGTGTCTAGCAGTTCTACAATTCTGATTTTCAGTGGTCTGTGTGCTTCAGTGATTTGGGCAGGAGAAGGGCAGTAGTCCAGAGACTGTTAACACTTCTGTTACCTGTGCTGACCATGGAGCAGTAAGCCTTCCGTGGGCATCATTTTGATTTCTTGGTACTGTTGTGAAAGGTGCTTTTGTCTCAAATTCCTCCATTTAGGAGTAATTATAATGATAAAAGGAATTTTTATCTTATATCATCTGTGGGCCCTGATCCTCGGCTCCCAGGGAAGCTATCCTTTAACATTTTACCCAGCTCAAAATGACTGGGCAACACCTGAAAGCATGGGCCCTATTTCTGCCCCAAGCACATGTTGTACATCTGCTTCGAGAAGAAAACAATAACCAAAAATGCCAACATAAATATAAGAAAAAATAAAGAACCTCTTTGGCTCTCATAAGATTAAAGTCATACTGACATGTACATACTGAAAACATAAGAAAGAATCTGTCACTTTCTGGAATCTAAGAAGATCCTCATTGTGGTGTGTAACTCTGTACCTGAAACAAAACAGAAAAACATATATAAGCCTGCCCCAAATGTTCTTTCCCCGGAGCACTCCCTTCTTGGTGAAGGTTGTGTCTCCCAGGCAGCTGTCCTGACTTGGGTTTGAATAAAGGTCTCTTCCTTTTTCTCTAAAATGTTTTTAACAGTTCATTCACGCAGTGTCGACAATAACAGTGTTTTCTATTTAAGTGAGAAATAAACGTTCCACTCTAGTTGCATTGGGAATAGACGAATTGAGGGTTTCTTTAGAATAGTAAGTCTGCTATCCAGAAAAGGCAAGGTCATTGGTCTATTGAGAATGAAGATAATTACTGCTAAACAACAAGTACGTGTTGCCCCTTCGCCCGGAAACCAAAGCAGGTGTGCAGGCTTTAGGTCAGAGGTGCCTTCTTCTCCCCAGCTGACGGCACTTCTCTACTCTGGCTACAAGACACCCGAGGTTTTGAACGTCAGCATCGCAGTCAGCGAGGCAGCTTGTCACAGGACGCCAGTGTTCAGAGAAAGCACAGGTATGTTTGGCAAAATGTCCTATCTATGTCAGGGATGGAGGTAAATCTGTCATTATCCCAAAATCTCCTGGGCTTTTCCCTTTTCTCTAGTTGGGCCACAAAGTAAAATTGAAGTAGCTGCCAGCATTCTGGGTTTGGTGCAAGAATTACTTAGTTTCCCTGCAGGTAGAACTTTGCAGGGGATCACAATTTCTCTGTCCATTTATTGCTTACAAATGTATTTTGACCATCTGTTTCCTAGGAACCCTCTTTTATTAGAAAGGGAAGGTGAGATTCACTCTGTGCCTGTTTGTAACATCTAATTTGTTCCTTCATCTAACAGTGTTTATTCAATTGGGCCTAAGATATGGTTGAGTGGCCAGCATCTAGAGTTAGGTGGCTTTTTTCATCTGATACAGACTTGGATGATGTCATTTGACAAAGGTGATGTTTCATCATTGCTTAGTTTATTCATCAGAAGAGTTAAAATTAGGGTGGAGGGGAAATTCAAAATTATCCAAAGCGGCCTGTTCCTGTTTAAAAGTTGAGCTTGACTTTCTAGTTTTACTAAAAGTATTATCTCGATATTTTGAGGTGCCATATTCTCTCTGTAGTTCCTTTGGTGGTGGAGTCAGAAGGAGAGTCTGGGAATTCTTTTGGATAGTGGCATGCTGGTGGCTTCAAGGGGCTTGGCGTCAGGAGCCTTGGGGTGAAGTCTGCAACTGCTTGCCTGACCCTGGGTGCATCTCCCAGAGGTTTTGTTTCCTCTTATGAAATTGCCGGCAGATAATGTTCTGCTTAAAGGGGAACCCTCCCATCCTGTTGGTGGCAATGCAAAGTGGTGCAGCCAGTCTGGAAAACAGTGTGGGAGTTCCTCAAAAAGTTAAACATTGAAAAACCACATGATCCAGCAATTGCTCTCCTATGTAATTACCCAAAGGATACAGAAATGCAGATTTGAAGGGGGTCCATGCACAATGATGTTTATGGCAGTAATGTCCACAGTAGCCAAACTATGGAGAGAATCCCAAAGTCCATGCACTGATGAATGGATAAAGCAGATGTGGGATACATATATATAATGGAATATGACCCAGCTTCAAAAAGAATGAAATCTTACCATTTGCAAGGATGTGGATGGATCTAGAGTGTATTAAGCTAAGCAAAATCAGTGAGGAAGGACAAATATCCTATACTCTAATGCTTCTGGAAATTCAGAAAAAAAAAAGGTGAACAGAGTGGAGGGGTGATGAGAGAGGCAAACAAGGAAATAGACTCAACCTTGGAGAACAAACTGAGTGTTGCTGCAGGACAAGGGTGTGGGGGGAAGTGTCAAATGGGGGAGGGGTATTAAGGAGGGCACTTGTGTTGAGCACCGGGTACTGTATGCAGGTGAGGAATCACTAAATCCTACCCCTGGAGCAAATATTCCATGGCATGTGAACTAACTGGAATTTAAGTAAAAGAAGAAAGGAAAAAGTGTTCTGCTTCATGAAGAGTGAGGTAAAATTGTAGTGATTTGGGCTGTACTATTCTATAGAGGATAGATGTAAAACAACCTGTTGTAGGATACAATAGAGTCTTATCACATAAGGAGTCCTCAGAAAGCTGCAATGAAAGATTCAGATCTCAGAGCATGTTCGTGTTCCACTGATATCTTACAGTTTGCACAGGTAGGAAAGAAGGTGGAGAGAAAGGCAACAGAAAGGGAAAGTAGGTGTGAACCTTTCATTAGTTAGCATTATAGCTTTCTCATGAAATACTTGCACCAGTGTGATTTTGGAAACAGAGGGGGAATATGGGAGCTTTGCAGGAGACGGGGGAGTTCCAGGACTGGGTAAAGCTGACAGGGGTCCCAGAGGAGAGCTGAATGTATTCTGCAGAAGGGTGTGTTCAGGGTGGGCTCCAGGAGTGGCTGTGGGTCTCCTGGGTGAGAGTTGTGACAGGTGTGGGCTGTGTGCAAGTTCCTGGCTGAGGACAAGTGAGGCACAGGCGGAGAGCTGGCAGAGAATCTTCTTCTGAGCCACCAGCCTCACCCAACACAGACAGCCTCATATTCTGTCTCTGTCACTCCAATTCAGACTTCTCAGAAGGTGAGTGAGAACACATCAAGAGCATTCTGAACAGAAGGGAACGCATGTGCAAAGTCTCTGGGGCAGGGGAATTCCAGGTATGTCCAGGAACAGCAAGAAGGCCCTGTGGCCACAGGAGACAGCTTAGGACATTACCTCAGAGAGGTGACAGAGGGTGACAGAAAGCCATTCCAGGGCTATAACCCCATGAGACCCTGTATCACTGGGCCATCCTGGCTACAGTGTTGAGAACAGATGACAGAGGGTTGAAGATGGCAAGGCAGGTCAATGACGAAGCTTTTCCAGGAACTCAGGCACTGTGGACCAGACAGGTGGCCTTGGATGGAGAGGTTAGACCTCTTCTGGGTCCATTTTGAAGATGGAGCTCACAGGATTTGCTGATGGGTTAGCTATTAGGAGCAGGAGAACGGAGGAATTGGGGTAACTCCCAGCTGTTGTGGGTTGTCCTGATCAAGGGGAAGGAGAGGGTTTCTCGTGGGGTAGGAGGTAGTCTGTGTTCTGCATGCTGAGGAAGGTGCCTTTCCCAGTGGATCTGCTGAGATTTGTGTCTGGGAGGACCTTTCACATCTCCTCCCTCAGCAATGCTCAGGTACAAGTATCCCCCACTTTTTAAACGTTCACAGTAAGACACTGGGCTTTCTTGAAAGAACTACGTTATTACCCAGCTTCAGTAAGAGGAACATACCTGAAGAGGATTTCCCTCTTATGAAAAAAGGTGAACAATGAGAATCGCGTTCAGCATCTGTTTTGGGGAGAAGCATGAAAGAGTCGGCGTGCACCCCAACCAGCTCCTTTCTCTGGGAACCACTCTCCGCATCCAGCCACCAGCACTTTGAATGGTGTCTGTGGGCTTCTGCTGTGCTTTATCTTCATTTATGTTGGGCCTCTGTTAGAAACTTGTGTCCTGAGGCCTAAGAAAATTCAATGAGAAGGAATTTTGGAGTCTGAGCACACTGTCTAATTGTTCGTGTAAATTAATGGCCATTCCTTCTTGACACCATTTCTGCTGTGCAAGGTTTCTCAGAAGCCCTGTACTTTCAAAGAGCAGGGAAACCTATACCCCATGCTGCGGGGTTAGTTTTAGTCTCCATGCTGGACAGAATATTTCATGACTGTCGGATTTTCTCACTCAAACATTGAGACTTTGACCTCCTTCACCCGTTTCTACCACCCCATCCCCGTATCTGGCACCTACCAATCTGCTCTCAGGATCTATGCGTTTAGTATTTTTTTATTCCACGTGGAATGTACATGAGAGCATCTGGTATTGGTCTTTCTGTGTCTGAGTTACTTGGCATAAGGCCCCCAAGGTCTGTGTTTCCATGTCTAGTTCTTGTGAATAATGCTGCAGTGAACGTGGGAGTGCATCTGTCTTTTTGAGGCTTCATTTTTGTGTTCTTCAAATCAATACTCAGTAGAGCCATTACTGGGTCATGGGGTAGTTTATTTATTTTTTCAGGAACCTCCATACCGTTTGTCACAGTGGCTGCACCAATTTCCATTTCCACCAACAGTGCACAGTGTCTCCTCATCTGCACACCCTTGACCCCACCTGGTGTCTGTCTCTGGGACAATTGCTGTTCCAACACTTGTGAGCGGATAGCCGATTGTGGGTTTGACTGATGTTTCCCTGACGATATTTAGTGATGTGGAACAACTTTTTCTGTCTGTTGGCACCTGTGTGCCATCTTTGGAAAGTATCTATTCACATATTCCTCCCATTTTTTATATAGTTTTTTTTTGTTTTGATATATAGGAGTGTTGTGTGTATTTTGGATATTAGCCTTTTCTCACACATATGATTTGCAGATATTTTTTTCTTATTGGGTCAGTGGCCTTTTAAGTTTTTGCTGGTGTCTTTTGCCGTGTGGAAGATTTCAGTTTGATGTTGTTCCACTTGTTTATTTTTGCTTTTGTTGCCTTTGCATTTGGTGTCCGATCTGAAGACTCTTTGCCAAAACCAATGTCGAGAGACTTAGTACCTGTGTCTTCTTGGAGGTTTATGGATTCAGGTCTTATGTTCAAATCATTCATCCATTAAAAATTTTGTGTGTGGTGTAAGAAAGTGACCCAGTTATATTCTCCTGCATTTAGTGTCCAGTTTGCCTGTTACCGCTCACTGAAGACACAGTCCTTCCCTCATGGCATATCTTCTGCTGCTGTGTCGTAAGTTAGGATCATCTACGTGTGGGTAAGTTTCTGAGCTTTCTGTTCTGTTCCACTGACCTGGTGTCTGTGTTTATGCCAGTACCATCCTGTTTTGATGACAACAGCTTTGTAATCTAGCTTGAAATCCAGGAGTGTGTTGACTGCACCTCTTTCTCCAGGTTGCTTTGGGTATTTGGGGTCTTTTGTGATTCCATACAACTTTGAGGACTGTTTTCTATTTCCTCGAATAATGCCACTGGAATTCAGATAGGCATTTAATCACATCTGTCGACTGCTTTGGTTATGATGGACATGTTCACATAATTAACTCTTCCAGTTAAGTTGCATGGTGTATGCTTCCATTTGTTTGTGTTGCCTTCCAAATCTTTGACCCATACATTCTGCCCCCCTCGACACATATTTTTCATTTCTTTTCTGCCATGTGTTGAGTGTACTATGTCTTTCTCATTCTTGGTTACTTTTATTTCAAGATTTTTTTATGCAATTTTAAATGACGTTGCTTTTTTAATTTCTCTGTGCGAAAGTGTGTCATCAGTATACAGAAATGCAAGAAGTTGGGTCATCTGGGTGGCTCCATAAGTGAAGCATCTACCTTTAGCTCAGGTCATGATCCCAGAGTTCTGGGATTGAGCCCCGTGTTGGGCTGCCCGCTTAGTGAGGGTCTGCTTTTCCCTCTTTCTGGCACTCCCCCTGCTCGTGCTTTTTCTCTTCCTGTCAAATAAATAAATAAAATCTGAAAAAAATAAAGACAAGAGGTCTCTGTATATTGACATTATATCCTGCAGCTTTCTTGAATTTTTTTATTCTAACAGGTTTTTTTTTTTGTGTGGAATCTTTCGGGATTTCATGACATTTGCAAATTGTGCCAGTTTTCCTGTATGGATTTCATATCTTCTCTTTTTTTAAAATTGTTATTCACCCTACAGTACTTCATTTGTTTTTGATGTAGGGCTCCATGATTCATTGTTTGCATATAACACCTAGTGCTCATTATGACACGTGCCCTCCTTTTTTTTAAAAAAGAATTTATTTATTTATTCGACAGATATAGAGACTGCCAGCAGGAGAGGGAACACAAGCAGGGGGCGTGGGAGAGGAAGAAGCAGGCTCACAGCGGAGGAGCCTGTTGTGTGGCTCGATCCCATAACACCGGGATCACGCCCTGAGCCGAAGGCAGACGCTTAACTGCTGTGCCACCCAGGCACCCCAACACGTGCCCTCCTTAATACCCATCACCAGGATAACCCATTCCTCTTCCCCTCCCATTCTGCAACCTTCAGTTTGTTTCCCAGTGTCAGTAGTCTCTCATGGTTCATCTCCCCCTCTCATTCCCCCCCTTCACTTTTCCCTTCCTTCTTCTAATGTCCTCTATGCTATTCCTTCCATTCCACATAGGAGTGAAACCATATGATAATTGTCTTTCTCTGCTTGACTTAATTTCACTTAGCATAATCCCCTCCTGGTCCATCCACGTTGGTGCAAATGGTGGGTATTCATCCTTTCTGATGACTGAGTAATATTCCATTATATAGATGAACCACATCTTCTTTGTCCATTCATCTGCTGAATGACATCTTGGCTCCTTCCACAGTTTGGTTATTATGGACATTGCTGCTATGAACATTGGGATACAGGTGCCCTTCTTTTCATTACTCTGTGTCTATGGGGTAAATACCCAGTAGTGCAATTGGTGGGTGATAGGATAGCTCTGTGTTTAACGTCTTGAGGATCCTCCATATTGTTTTCAAAAGTGGCTGTACCAGCTTGAATTCTCACGAGTAGTGTAAGAGGGCTCTGCTTTCTCCACATCCTCTCTGACTTTTTTTTATTTCCTGTGTTGCTAATTTTTTTTCAAGATTTTATTTATTTATGCCACAGAGATAGAGACAGCCAGCGAGAGAGGGAACACAAGCAGGGGGAGTGGGAGAGGAAGAAGCAGGCTCATAACGGAGGAGCCTGATGTGGGGCTCGATCCCATAATGCCAGGATCACGCCCTGAGCCGAAGGCAGATGCTTACCCACTGTGCCACCCAGGTGCCCCCTGTCTTGTTAATTTTAACCATTCTAACTGGTGTACGGTGGTATCTCATTGTCGTTTTGATTTGTATTTGCCTGATGGCAAATGATGTGGAGCATTTCTTCATGTGTCTGTTGGACATTTGTATGTCTTCTCTGGAGAAGTATCTGTGTCTTCTGCCCATTTTTCGGTGTCGAGTTTGAGGAGTTCTTTATAGATCTTGGATACCAGCCCTTTATCTGTAATATCATTTGCAGATATCTTCTTCGATTCTATAGGTTGCCTTCTTGTTTTGTTGATCTTTTACTTTGCCGAGCAGAAGCTTTTTATCCTGATGAAGTGCCAATAGTTCATTTTTGCTTTTATTTCCTTTGCTTTTAGAGACCTATCTTGCAAGAAGTTGTTGTGTCTAAGTTTGAAGAATTTTTTTGATTTTGATATGAGACAGGAATCCATTATCTTTCCTTCCTGATTATATTCGAGTCCTCTTTCTTGGTGAGTCTGGCTAAGTTTGTCAGTTTTGTTTATCTTTCCAAAAAAGGCAGCTCTCATTTTCATTGGTTTTTTTCTTTTTTGGTCTTTTTAGTCTCCGTTGGATTTATTTATGCATTCCATTTTGTTATTTCCTTATTTCTACTAATTTGGGGCTTTGTTTGTTGTTTTATTTTCTACTTCTTTACCACATAAATCAGGTTGTTTATTGGAGATTATTCTCATGGATTGATGAAGATTTGAATTTCTATGAATGTCCCCCATAAAGCTACTTTTGCTGCATCCCATAAGTTTTTGTAGCTTGTCTTTTTCATCAGTGTCAAGGTACTTCTAAATTTTTTTTGATTTCTTCTTTGACTGTTGGTTCTTCAGTAGCATGTTGTTAAATCTCCACATATTTTTTTTAAGATTATTTATGTATCTGACAGAGAGTTAGACAGTGAGAGATGAACGCAAACATGGGGGTGGGAGAGGGTGAAGCGGGCTTCCCACTGAGCAAGGAGCCTGATTCGGGGCTAGACCCCAGGATCCTGGGATCACGACCTGAGCTGAAAGCAGATCCTTAACGACTGAGCCACCAAGGCCCCAAAAATCTCCACCTATTTTTGACTGTCCCATTTTTTTCTTGAGACTGATTTCTAATTTCCTATCATTGTGGTTGGACAAGATTTGAAGCAGAAGGTGAAGAGAGCATTCAGATGAAAGGTTTGTTTCCTGGAGGGTTTTCTGAGGGCAGACCATGAGTTCAGTGGGGACGGAGGAAGGTTTTGTGAGACGGGGGGTAGGGTTAACCCTTGCTAGAATTACTGACTACTACCATGCAGGCTGTGTGCTACCATTCACACCGTAGTCCTGATGGACGTGTACTTCATTAGGAATATTTTCTAGGAGGTGTAGGCATAGCTTTCACTTAAAGAAAGGTGCCATGTGGGTTCATGGCATGACCCCAGGTCAGCAACCAGGATGTATGGTATTGTGGGGGATCAGAAACAGGCTTTCTGTGGGAAGTGACAGAAATAAGATATGGTGAGCTCCATGACCATAGGTGAGGTCCCGAGTGACCCACTGGGTGTTGGGTTCTGTGGATCTGTCTCATCAGGTGCTGTGCAATTCAGGGACACCCTCCTCTCTGTTAATTTGTGTGGAGACAGGTAGACATCAGTGTCTGGCCAGGCACGAGGGTCGCACTGGACCACCACCAGAGGTGCAGCGTGTGGGGGAGCCACTGCTTGGTTTCCCTGAAAGCTGACCAGGGTCTTTGACCTTGATTCCTAGCTGTTGCAAGGGGAGAGGAGGCCGGGGGTGGTGCACACTTCCGAGAGTTGTGTTCAGGACTAGTCTGGAGCCCACTGAAGTCAGCGACACCGGGCACAGAAGTCACCCAGTCAGTGTTGCTGTGGGCACTGCTCCCAAGGTACTTTCGGGACGGCTCCATGCTGCCACCTCCTGCTTTTCATCATCATCTTCAAGGTCATGTGCCTCTGCTCTTGCCCCATGGCCTCCGGGGTATTGTCCGTCCTCCATCTGGCCCTCGTCCCTGGTGCCCTGTGCAGTCCGATGCCAGGGTAGCCTTCTTGAGACAAACATCTGGCCCTGATGGAACACTTTCATGGATCTTGTAGGTTGCGAGGATGATGCCCTGCCCTGGAAGGGGGCTACAGGTCCCCAATCAGGAGAGCCATGTCTCCTTTTTCAGCATGGCCTGCCTTCCCCTCAGTCTTCTTCAGGGAAGCTCTCCCCACTTCCTGAGATGACAGCTCTGAACTTAAAAATGAATGTTATTTTACATATCTCTATGCCTTAGTTCATCCATGGCATGTCTTTCAACCCCGTTAGTGGGTTTTTTTAGCAGTTCTGAAGGGCTGTCTGCTCAAGGAGGGGATGACCTGGGTGGGGCAGCTTTCCCTCTCATCTCCCTCAGCATGTCTCTGAGCCCTGGGACCAGCTCTCCCACTGAGGATTGAGGGACATGAGCCAGCCCATCCTGAGCCCAGGCTGTGTCAGCTGTGTAGACAGATGCGTGTCGGAGTGGTGGGCAGCTGGCATGGACCAGGGGCAGGCAGTGTCTCCTTCTCATTCCTTCCCTCCCTTCCTCCCAGAGGTAGCTCAGAGCAGCCTTCAACCCCTGCATCTCCAGATCCCTTGACCTATGCCTCCTGTGTTCAGCTGGTGACCTTGGAGTTTCGCATGGATTCTACCTCCTGTACCCTCTCCCGTAGCAGTTCATGGATCAGAGGAGGGATCGGACTCTTGTCTGCATTTGGTCTTCTTCCTGTCCCCCACCAATCCTATCCGCCTTTGCATCTTCCATGTATGTGCTTGGAAGCAAGCCCATCCACAGGGAACCTATTAGCCAAATGGATCCAGGCAATGAACATTGAAGTAGAGATCCAGGATCCATAATATACCTGCTCTGAAACCTGTCCAAAAGTCTGTGACTCACTCACACTGAAACAGAAACAATAATAGCTTTCTGGACTGTGAAGTGACATGTGTCTCTACTTCCAATCTTGAATGCATAGGTGCTGAGCCTGGACAGAAAAGGACCATGGCTCCCGTGGCCTGGGATCCACAGTAAGAACTCAGTGAAATCTGAATTCAAGGCATAGAGTGAATAATTATTGTAGAGTGAATCCTCCCAAGTAGGGCTTATGCACAGTGCACAGGAAAAGCTTTTTCAAAGAGGTTCCTGAAAGAAAATTCTTTTTTAAAAATTTATTTTAGGGGCGCCTGGGTAGCGCAGTCGTTAAAGCGTCTGCCTTCGACTCAGGGCGTGATCCCGGCGTTCCGGGATCGAGTCCCACATCGGGCTCCTCTGCTGGGAGCCTGCTTCTTCCTCTCTCACTCGCTTGCTGTGTTCCCTCTCTCGCTGGCTGTCTCTCTGTCACATAAATAAATAAAAAATCTTAAAAAAAATAAAAAAAAATTCATTAAAAAAAAATAAAATAAAAATAAAAATTTATTTTAATTCCAGTAGAGCTAACATACAGTGTTACATTCTTTTCAGGTGTACAAGAGAGTGATTCAGTAATTCTATATATTACTCATTGGTCATCAAGAAAAGCATCCTATTAATCCCCTTCATCTATTTCACTCATCCCTCTATCCACCTCCTCTCTGGTAACCATCCGTTTGTTCTCTATTGTTAAGAGTTTGTATTTTGGTGTGTCTCCTTTTTCTCTTTTAGTTATTTATTTTTGTTTGTTTTTTAAATTCCCCATTAGAGTGACATCGTATGGGATTTTTCTTTCTCTGACTGACTGATTTTAGTTAGGATAATACTCTCTAGCTCCATCCATGTGTCTGCAAATGGCAAGGTTTCATTCTTTTTCAAGCCGAGTAATACTCCATTGTATGTGTGTATGTGTGTGTGTGTGTGTGTGTGTGAATACACACATCTATCATCTCATTTGTCAATTTTTCTACAGACACTTGGGTTGCTTCCATATGGTGATATTGTAAATAATGGTGCAAGAAACATAGGGGTGCACGTATCCTTTTACGTTACTGTTTTCCTATTCTTTGGGTAAATACAAGTAGTGTGATTGTTGGATCGTAGGGTAGTTCTATATTTAATTTTTTGAGGAACCTTCATACTGTTTTCCACGGTGGCCACCACAGTTTGCATTCCCACCCACAGTTCATGAGGATTCCCCTTTATCCACATCCTCCCAACACCTGCTCTTTGTTGTGCTTTTGATGTTAGCCATTCTGACAGGTTTGAGGTATTACCTCATTGTCCTTTGGATTTACATTTTCCTGATGATGGGTGATGGTGAACATCTTTTCACGGGACTGTTGGCCATTTGTATTTTTTCTTTGGAGAAATGTCTGTCCATGTCTTCTGCCTATTTTTTAACTGGATTATTTGTTTTGGGGGTCGAGTAGTATCAGTTGTATATGTTTTGGACACTATCCCTTCATTGCCTATGATCTTTGCAAATATCTTCTCCCTTTGAGTAGGTTGTCTTATTATTTTTACGTTTTCATTGTTCTTCTGCCATATGGAAACTTTTTATTTTGCTGTATTCCCAATAGTTTATTTTTGCTTTCATTTCCTTTGCCTCAGGAGACAGTCTAGAAAAACGTTGGTATGGTCCATGTCAAGAAGTTACTGTCTTCCCTCCTGTAGGATTTTTATGGATTCAGGTCTCATATTGAGGTCTTGAAACTGTTTTGCGTTTGTCTTTATTGTGTAAGAAAAGAGTCTAATTGCATTCTTCTGTACGTAGCTGTCTAGTTTTCCCAACACCATTTGTTGTAGAGACTGTCCTTTTCCCTTTTGATATCGTTGCTTGCTTTGTGGAAGATTCATGGACCACATAATTGTGGGTTTCTGTCTAAACTTGTATCCTGTTCCTTTGGTCACTGTGTCTATTTTTGTGCTGTACCGTCTTGTTAGGATGACTGCAGCTTTGTAGTATAACCTGAAATCTGCAATTGTGAGTCCTCCAGCTTTGTTTTTCTTTTCCACATTGCACTGGCTGTTTGGAATCTTTAGTGGTTCCATACAAATGTTTAGGATTGTTTATTCGAGGTCTTTTGTTCTTTAATTTAAATTCAATTAGCCAACTTACAGTACATCATTCGTTTCAGATGTAGTCTTCAATAAATTTTCAGTCGTGTGTAACACCCAGTGCTCATTGTATCGTGTGACCTCCTTAATGCTACTCACCCAGTTACCCCCCCAACTTCTCCTCCAACAATCATCAGTTTCTTGCGATAGTTAAGAGTCCATCATGGGTTTTCTCCCTCTCTGATGACTTCCCATTCTATTTTCCCTTCCTTGCCCTATGGTCTTCTTCCTTGTTTCTGATATTCCACATAGGAGTGAAAGCATATGATCATTGTCTTTCTTTCATTGACTTATTCCACTCAGCATAATACCCTCCAGCTCCACCCAGGTCGGTGTGATGGTAAGTATTCATCCTTTCTGATGGCTGAGTAATATTCCATTATATATATATATATTCCACATCTTCTTTATCCATTCATTTATCCATGGTCATCTGCACTCCTTCCACAGTTTGTCTATTATGGATATTGCTGCTATGAACACTGGGGTGCATGTGTCCCGACTTCGCTACCTCTGTCTCTTTGGGGTAAATACCCAGTAGTGCAATTGCTGGGACATAGGGTAGCTTTATTTATAACTTCTTGAGGAAACTCCGTACCATTTTCAAGAGTGGCTGTACCGGACTGCATTTGTACAGGGGTGTAAGAGGGTTCCCGTTTCTCCACATCCTCTCCAACATGTATAGTTTTATGTCTTCTATTTTTAGATATTCAGCCTCGTGTGATATGGCATCTATAGGGGTTTAGATTTGCATTTCCCTGAAGCCAAGTGATATGAAGCATTTATGCATGTATCTTTTGGTCACCAGTACGTCATCATCAGTGAAATGACTTCCCATTTTAATCCATCTCAAGACCTAAAGCTGGGTAAGGCACTGAAGCTGGATGATGCCATCGGTTGGAATTGTGGAGAATTTCAAAAGATCTCCGTGGAGAGCAAGTTTAAAGGTCAGTGTGAAGCTACTAATTAGTTCTGGGGAGATCTCTCAAAGTGGGGGTTGCCTGGGATAGGCTGAGGGTGGCCCTCCGATTTTCCTATGAATCCTTGCTGCAGCCCCAAATGGACAGTTTCCTGCTGTGGGGCAGGCTGAGTCCTCTAGTCGTGCAGAGGTGAGCCCAATGCCTGCTGCCTTGGAGGCAGGCAAACAGGGAGGGACCCTCAGCAGAAGACCCAGTGTTAGGTTAGGCCTCAAGAGACAGCAGGTCCTAACTGCCCAGTGCTCAGAGAACTCCCAGGCCAAGTGAGATGAGGGCACAAGGGCGGGTGAGTGTGAGCCTTCGGGTTTCATCCGGAAGGGCCCACAAAGGTTGGGGTTCACCAGAAGGGGCTGTCAGGGGTGCCCCAATTCTCTTGCCCTGAATGCTGTGTTGTGCCCCAAAATGGTACAGTTTACTGTGGGCTGCAGGCTGAGTCCTACGGTGGGGCTTGGGTGTCCCAAATCCCCTAGAGTGGGGTGCCAGGACCCTGGGGAGAGACCCTTCTGTCACCAACCTAGGGTAAGGGTTAGGGTCCAGAAGCCTGCCAGGGACAATCTGCAGGCTGTGCAGCGAGCTCTGTGGAGGGCTGAGAGGAGGCCATGGGGGAAGGTGAGCGTGGGACTCAGGGTTGGGGCACGGGGGGCTGCCAAATGTGGGGATGGGCTCTGGGGGCCTCCCCAAGTTCTCGTGTCCTGTAGGCTCCATAGAGTCCCAAGGGGCACGGTTTCCTGTCAGGTGACAAGCTGAGTCCTGCGGTGGGGCCAGGTAACCCAATTCCCCGGGGCTGCTGTGTAAGGCTCCTGGGGAGGCCCCCACACCCGCGGCCGACCTAGGGCTAGGGTTAGGCCCCAGGAGCCCCGCAGGCCCAATCTGCTGGCTGTATGGCGAGCTACAGGGGCTAAGTTGAGGGTGTGGGGAGGGTGAGCGTGGGCCTCAGGGTTGGGGTGCGGGAGGCCGCCGAAGTTCGCTCGTGGCTCAGGAGGCTCCTCCTTGTTCTCCCGCCCTGAATGCTCTATGGCCTCCCAAGGTGCACGGTTTCCTGCAGGGTGGCAGACTGAGTCCTGCAGTGGGGCTCAGGTGTCCCGAATCCCCGCAGCTGTGGCTCCAGGCTCCTGGGGAGGGGGCCCCCCACAGATGAACTTGGGTTAGGGTTGGGGCCCAGGAACCCCGCAGGCCAGATCTGCCCACTATGTGGTGAGCTCCGCTGCGGGCTGAGGTGAGGGTGTGGGGTGGGGTGAGCATGGGCTTCAAGCTTGGGTTTAGGGATCGCCGAAGTTCGCTGGGGGCTCTGGGGGCCCTCCAGATTCTCCCGCGCTGAATGCTCTATAGCCTCCCAAGGGGCACGGTTTCCTGCAGGCTGGCAGGCTTTGTCCTGCAGTGGGGCTCAGGTGTCCCCAGTCCCTGGGGCTGCGGCACCGGGCCCCAGGGGAGAGTCCCTACCCAGCCGACCTAGGGTCAGGTCTAGGCCCCAGGAACCCGGCAGGCCTGATCTGCCGGCTCTGCGACGAGCTCGGTGGCAAGCTGAAGGGAAGGCGTGGGGCGGGATGAGCGTGGGCCTCAGGGTTGGGGTGTAGGGGGCCGCCCAGGATCACTGGGGGCTCAGGGGGGCCCTACCAGTTCTCCTGCACGGTATGCTCTGTGGCGCCCCAAGGGGCATGGTTTCCTGAGTGGTGGCAGGCTGAGTCCCGTGGTGGGGCTCATGTGTACCCAATCCCCGGGGTTAGGTTACGGATTAGGTTACGGGTTAAGGTTAGGGTATGGGTTACGGTTAGGGTATGGGTGAGTGTAGGGGTTAGGGTTAGGGTAAGGAGAGGGTACAGGGTAGGGTTGGGTTTAGGGGTTACAGGTTAGAGGTTATGGGTTAGGGTACAGATTAGGGTTTAGGGTACGGGTTAGGGTTTAGGGTTTGGGTTTAGGGTTAGGGTTAGGGTTGGAGTACGGGTTAGGGTTAGGGTATGGGTTAGGGTTAGGTTATGGGTTAGGGTATGCATTAGGGTACGGTTTAGGGTACGGGCTAGGGTACAGTTTAGGGTAAGTGTTGGCGTACGGAAATGGGTACGGTTTAGGGTACAGGTTAGGGTTAGTGTACGGGTTAGGGTTAGGGTACAGTTTACGGTTATGGTACAGGTTAGGTTACGGTTTAGGGTTAGGGTGAGGGTACGGGTTAGTGATCAGGTTAGGGATAGGTATAGGGTAAGGTTTAGGGTTAGGGTATGGGTTAGGGTACTGGTTAGGGTACAGGTTAGTTTTAGGTATGGGTTAGGATATGGGTTAGGGTCCGGGTTAGGGATAGGGTACGGGTTAGGGTATGGGTTAGGGTACGGGTTAGGGTATGGGTTAAGGTTAAGGTAAGGGTAGTGGTTAGGGGTAGGGTACGGGTTACAGTTTAGCGTTTAGGGTTACGGTTAGGGTACGGGTTAGGGTTAGGATACAGGTAGGGTTAGGTTACGGGTTATGGTATGAGTTATGGTATGGGTTAGGGTCAGGGTTTAGGGTTTAGGGTTAAGGTTATAGTACGGGTTAGGGTACTTGTTAGGGCTACGGTTAGGTTTAGGGTACGGTTTAAGTTACGGGTTAAGGTACAGTTTATGGTTAGGGTTATGGTACGGGTTAGGGTACGGGTTAGAGTACATGTTAGGGTTTCGGCTAGGGTTAGGGTACATGTTAGGGTTAGGGTTAGGGTACGGGTTAGAGTTACGGTTAGAGTACGGGTTAGGTTACGGGTTAGGGTTAGGTTTAGGGATAGGTTATGGGTTAGGGATAGGGTTAGCTGAAGGGGTAGGGTTAGGGGTAGGATTAGTGGTATGGTAGGGGTCCGGGTAGGGTTAGGGTTTAGGGTTAGTGTTTGGGGTTTGGGGTTAGTGGTTAAGGTTAGGGTTTAGTGTTTAGGGTTTCGGGTTTAGGGTTAGGGGTTAGGGTTTAGGG
This sequence comes from Ursus americanus, assembly GCF_024610735.1. Classification (NCBI taxonomy): domain Eukaryota; kingdom Metazoa; phylum Chordata; class Mammalia; order Carnivora; family Ursidae; genus Ursus; species Ursus americanus. Next base: position 2,280,341 of record NW_028273625.1, read on the forward strand.
TTTAGTGTTAATGTTAGGGTTTAGTTTTAAGGATTAGGGTTTAGGGTTAGGTTTAGGGTAGGGTTAGGGTTAGGGTTAGGGTTAGGATTAGGGGTTAAGGTTTAGGGTTTAAGGTTAGGGGTTAGGGTTAGGGTTAGACCCCAGTATGCCAGCAGGACTGATGCGCCGGCTGTGCGGCAAACGGACGAGGGGGCCGAGGTGAGTGCGCTGGCGAGCGGGATTATGGTATCCAGCGTTTTGGCGCATGGGGCCTTTGAATGTCGCTAGAGCCTCGGAGGGCCCTGTCCGTTCTCCTGCCCTGAATGACCAGCGGCACCCCGAGCAGTCCGCGTGGTGGTGAGTTGGCAGTGTGAGTCTGGCACTGCGGTTTGGGGGTCTCCAATGCTATGCGTTGCAGTGCAAGGCCCCTTGGGAGGGGCCCCTCTGGGGCCGTCCTAGGGTTAGTGTTAGCACCCAGGAGCCTGGCAGGCATGATCCACCAGCTGTGCGGTAGAGGAGGGCCAGGCCAAGGTGAGGGTGCCACCGAGCTGGAGCGTGGGCCCAAGCATTTTGTCACGGGGGGCCTTGGAAGGTCGCTGGGGTTTGGAGGGCCCTGCGGGTTCTCCCTCCCTGAATGGCCAGCGGCGCCCCTAGTGGCCTGGTGGGTGGCGGGGTGGCATGGTGAGTACGGCGCGGGGGCTCGTGGGTCCCCAATCCCTGGCGTTGCTGCACCAGGCCCCTTGGGATGTTCCCCTCGGGGGCCAACCTAGGGTTAGGGTTGGCCCCCAGGAGGCTGGCAGGCCCGATCTGCTGGCTGTGTGAGGAGCGGTGTTGTGGGCTGAGTTTTGGGCGATGGCGAGTGGGAGCTTGGTCCCCAGCACTTTGGCGCCCTTGGCCTTCGAATGTTGCCATGGCTCATAGTGCCCTGCCCATTCTCCTGCCCTGAATAAGCAGCTGTGACCCTAGCATATCCGTTGGTGGTAGGGCGGCAGGGTGAGTCCCGCACTGTGGCTACGGGATCCCCAATCCCCAGTGTTGCGGAGCCAGGCCCCTTGGAAGGGGCTCCTCCTGGGCTGACCTAGGGTTACAGTTAGCCCCCAGGAGGCCAGCAGGCCCAATCCTCTGGCTGGGCAGCGAGAGGTGGGAAGGCCGAGGTAAAGGCGCTGGGAAGCAGGAGCGTGGGCCCCTGCATTTTGGCGCAGGAGGCTTCAAATGTGGCAGGTTTCTCCAGGGCCCTGACCTTTCTACCACCCTGAATGACCGGCAGCGCCCCTAGCGCCCTGGGTGGCGACAGTGTGGCAGGGTGAGTCCGGCTCTGGGGCTCTGAGTCACCAATCCCAAGCGTTGCAGAGCCAGGCCCCTTGGGTTTCGGTTAGCCCCCAGGAGCCTGGCAGGCACTATCCACTGGCTCCAGCAAGCGGAGGGGCGGGCCGAGGTGAGGGCGCTGGGGAGCAGGAGCTTGGGAGCTTGGGAGCCAACTTTTTTGAGTGGGGGGCCTTCGAAGGTCGCAGGGGAAATGGAAGGCCTTGCCAGTTCTCCCAACTGAATGACCTGTGGCGCCCCTAGCGGCCTGGGTAGTGGCAGGGCGGCAGGTGAGTCCGGCGCTGGGGCTCGGGGGTCTCCAATCCACCGAGTTGCTGCACCAGGCCCCTTGGGAGGGTGCCCTCGGGGGCTGACCTAGGGTTAGGGTCAGACCCCAGGACGCCAGAAGGCTCAATCCGCCAGCTGTGCGGAGAAAGGTGTAGTGTGTCGAGGTGAGGTCTCTGTGGAGCGGGAGCGTGGGCCCAAGCGTTTTGGCGCGGGGGGCCTTCGAATGTCTTCGGGGACTCGGTGGGCCCTACCCATTCTCCTCCCTGAATGACTGGCGGCGCACCTAGCTGCCCTGGTGGCGGCGGGGTGCAGGGTGAGTCAGGCGCTTTGGCTCTGGTATCTCCAATCCCCAGCGTTGCGGTGCCAGGCCCCTTGGGAGCGGCCCCTCGGGTGCCAACCTAGGGTTAGGTTTAGCCCCTAGGAGGCAGGCAGGCCCTATTCACCAGCTGTGTGGATAGCGGAGTGGCGGACTGAGTTGAGGGCGCTGGTGAGTGGGAGCGTGGGCCCGGGCGTTTTGACGCCGGGGGCCTTTGAAGGTCACCGTGTCTCTGAGGGCCCTGCCCTTTCTCCCTCCCTGAATAATGGCAGCACCCCAAGACCCTGGGTGGCAGCTGGGCGGCAAGGTGAGTCCGGCGCTGGGGCTCAGGGGTCCCCAATCCCCGGCATTGTGTCGCCAGGCCCATTGGGAAGGGCCGCTCGGAGGCCATTCTAGGGTTGCGTTTAGCCCCCAGAAGGCCAGTGGACCCGATCAGCGGCTGTGCAACAAGCGGAGGGTTGCCCCGAGTTGAGGGCGCTGGCGAGCCTGAGCATGACCCCAAGCGTTTTAGTGCAGGAGGCCTTTGAAGGTCAGCGGGGGCTCGGAGGGCCCTGCCATTTCTCCTTCCCTGAATGAATGGCGGCGCCCCTAGCGGCCCGTGTGGGGCGGGGCGGCAGGGTGCATCTGGCGCTTGGGCTTGGGGGTCCCCAATCCCCGGCGTTGCAGCGCCAGGCCCCTTAGGAAGGGAACCTCAGGGGCCGTCCTAGGGTTAGGGTTAGCGCCCAGGAGGCCGGCAGGCCCGATCCGCCGGCTGTGCAAGGAGCGGAGGTATGGGCCGAGTTGAGGGCGATGGCGAGCGAGAGCTTGAGCCCCAGCGTTTTGGCGCACTGGGTCCCGGAATGTTGCCATGGCTTGGAGTGCCTTGCCCCTTCTCCTGCCCTAAATAAACAGCGACGCCCTAGCGGCTCTGTTGGCGGTGGGGGGGGAGGGTGAGTCCCATGCTGCGGCTCGGGGTCCCCATCCCCAGTGTTGTGACGCCAGGCCCCTGGGATGGACCCCTCGGGGGTCAACCTAGCCTTCGATTTAGCCCCCAGGAGGCTGGCAGGCCCTATTCGTAACCTGTGTGGAGAGTGAAGTGGCAGACCGAGGTGAGGGAGCTGGTGATTGGGAGCATGGGCCTGGGCGTTTTGGCACGGGGGGCCTTCGAAGGTCACTGTATCTTGGAGGGCCCTGCCCGTTCTCCTGCCCTGAATGAACAGCAGCATCCCAAGCCCCCGGGTGGCGGCTGGCCATCAGGATGAGTCAGGTGTGGGGCGGGGCGGCAGCGTGCATCCTGCGCTGGGGCTTGGGGGTCCGCAATCCCCGGCATTGCAGCGCCAGGCCCCTTGGGAAGGGATCCTCAGGGGCCGTCCTAGGGTTAGGGTTAGCGCCCAGGAGGCCGGCAGGCCCAAGTCGCCGGCTGTGCGAGGAGCGGAGGTGCAGACCAAGTTGAGGGTGCTGGTGAACGTGAGCGTGGGCCCAAGCGTTTTGATTCGGGGGACCTTCGAGCATAGGCTGGGGTTCGGAGGGCCCTGCCCCTTCTCCCACCCTGAATGAACAGCGGCGTCCCTAGCGGCCGAGTGGGGAGGGGTGAAAGGGTGCATCCAGCGCTGGGGCTTGGGGGTCCCCAATCCCCGGCGATGCGGCGCCAGGCCCCTTGGGAGAGGCCCCTCGGGAGCAACCTAGGGTTAGGTTTAGCCCCCAGGAGGCTGGCAGGCCCTATTCGCCAGCTGTGTGGAGAGTGCAGTGGCGGACGGAGGTGAGGGCGCTGGTGAGTGGGAGGGTGGGTCTGCCGTTTTTGTGCGGGGGGCCTTCGAAGGTCGCTGTGTCTGGGAGGGCCCTGCCTGTTCTCCCGCCCTGAATGATCGACAACACCCCAAGCCCCTCGGTGGTGGCTGGGCGGCAGCGTGAGTCAGGTGCTGAGGTTCGGGGTCCCCAATCCCCGGCGTTGCTGCGCCAAGCCCCTTGGGAGTGGACCTTTGGGGATCGATCTAGGGTTATGCTTAGCCCCCAGGTGGCCGGTGGACCCGATCAGCGGCTGTGCGGCACGTGGAGGGTTGGGACGAGGTGAGGGCACTGGCGAGACTGAACATGAGCCCAAGCTTTTTAGTGCGGGGGGCCTTCGAAGGTCAGCGGGGGTTTGGAAGGCCATGGCAGTTCTCCCACCCTGAATGAATGGCGGCGCCCCTAGCTTCCCGTGTGAGGCGGGGTGCCAGGGTGCATCCGGCACTGGATCTTGGGGGTCCCCAATCCCCGGCATTGTGACGACAGGCCCCTTGGGTAGGGCCCCTCGGGGGCTGATGTATGGTTAGGGTTAGCTCCCAGGAGGCCGGCAGGCCCTGGGCCTTCGAATGTTGCCATGGATCGAAGGGCCCTGCCCGTTCTCCTGCCCTGAATAACTAGCGGCGCCCTTAGCGGCTCCGTTGGAGGTGGGGTGGCAGGGGGAGTCCCGCGCTGCGGCTCGGGGATCCCCAATCCCCGGCGTTGTGGTGCCAGGCCCCTTGGGAGGGGCTCATAGGGGGCCGACCTAGGGTTAGAGTTAGCACCCAGGAGGCGGCAGGCCCAATCCTCTGGCTGGGCAGCGAGAGGTGCGCAGGCCGAGGTAAAGGCTCTGGCGAGGGGGAGTGTGGGCCCCTGCATTTTGGCGGGAGGCTTCAAATTTCACCGGTTTCTCCAGGGCCTTGTCCCTACATTCGCCCTGAATGAACGGCGGCGCCCCAGGCGGCCTGGGCGGCGACAGTGCGGCAGGGGAGTCCGGTTCTGGGGCTCTGAGTCACCAATCCCCAGCGTTGCAGAGCCAGGCCCCTTGGGATGTGCCCCACGGGGCGGACCTAGGGTTTTGGTTAGCCCCAGGAGCTTGGCAGGCCCTATCCACCGGCTCTGAATCAAGTGGAGGGGCGGGCCGAGGTGAGGGCACTGGGAGCAAGAGCATGGGAGCCAACGTTTTTGCGCGGGGGGCCTTCGAAGGTCAGCTGGGGCTCGGAGGTCCCTGCCCGTTCTCCTGTCCTGATTGACCGGTGGTCCCCTAGCAGCTTGGGTGGCTGAAGGGCAGCAGGGTGAGTCTGGCACTTGGGCACGGGGTCCCCATCCTCAGCGTTGCGTCACCAGGTCCCTTGGGAAGGGCCCCTCGGGGGCCGACCTATGGTTAGGGTTAGTCCCCAGGAGCCACGCAGGCCCGATACACCACCTGTGCATCGAGAGGACAGTTGGGCCGAGGTGAGGGTGCCGGTGAACGTGAGCCAGGGCCCAAGGGTTTTGGTTCGGGGCGCCTTCGAAAGTCGACGTGGGTTCTGAGGGCCCTGCCAGTTCTCCCACCCTGAATGAATGGTGGCGCCCCTAGCGGCCTGTGTGGGGCGGGGTGGCGGCGTGCATCCGGCGCTGGGGCTTGGGGGTCCGCAATCTCCGGCATTGCCACGCTGGGCCCCTTAGGAAGGGATCCTCAGGGGCCGTCCTAGGGTTAGGGTCAGCGCCCAGGAGGCCAGCAGGCCCGAGTCGCCGGCTCTGCAAGGAGCGGAGGTGAGGGCCGAGTTGAGGGTGCTGGTGAACGTGAGCGTGGGCCCAAGCATTTTGATTCCGGGCGCCTTCGAGCATAGGCGGGGGTTCGGAGGGCCCTGCCCGTTCTCCCACCCTGAATGAACGGCGGCGCCCCTAGCAGCCCGGGTGGGGAGGGGCGACAGGGTGCATCCTGTGCTGGGGCTTGGGGGTCCCCAATCCCCGGCGATGGAGCACCAGGCCCCTTGGGAGAGGCCCCTCGGGGGCAACCTAGGGTTAGGTTTAGCCCTCAGGAGGCCGGCAGGCCCTATTCGCCAGCTGTGTGGAGAGTGGGGTGGCGGACGGAGGTGAGGGCGCTGGTGAGTGGGAGGGTGGGTCTGCCGTTTTTGCGCAGGGGGGCTTCAAAGGTCACCGTGTCTCGGAGGTCCCTGCCCGTTCTCCTGTCCTGATGGACCGGTGGTCCCCTAGCGACTTGGGTGGCTGAAGGGCAGCAGGGTGAGTCTGGCACTTGGGCACGGGGTCCCCATCCCCAGCATTGTGTCACCAGGACCCTTGGGAAGGGCCCCTCGTGGGCCGTCCTAGGGTTAGGGTTAGCGCCCAGGAGGCCGGCAGGCCCGAGTCGCGGGCTGTGCGAGGAGCGGAGGTGCGGGCCGAGTTGAGGGTGCTGGTGAACATGAGCGTGGGCCCAAGTGTTTTGATTCCAGGCGCCTTCGAGCATAGGCGGGGGTTCGGAGGGCCCTGCCCGTTCTCCCACCCTGAATGAATGGCGGCGCCCCTAGCGGCCTGTGAGGGGAAGGGCGACAGGGTGCATCAGGCACTGGGGCTTGGGGGTCCCCAATCCCCGGCGATGCGGCGCCAGGCCCCTTGGGAGAGGACGCTCGGGGGCAACCTAGGGTTAGGTTTAGGCTCCAGGAGGCCGGCAGGCCCTATTCGCCAGCTGTGTGGAGAGTGCAGTGGCGGATGGAGGTGAGGGCGCTGGTGAGTGGGAGGGTGGGTCTGCCGTTTATGCGTGGGGGGGCCTTCGAAGTTCGCTGTGTCTCGGAGGGCCCTGCCTGTTCTCCCGCCCTGAATGATTGGCAACACCCCAAGCCCCCGGGTGGCGGCTGGGCGGCAGGGTGAGTCAGGTGCTGAGGTTCGGGGTCCCCAATCCCCGGCGTTGCTGCGCCAAGCCCCTTGGGAGTGGACCTTTGGGGATCGATCTAGGTTTATGGATAGCACCCAGGAGGCCGGTGGACCCTACCAGCAGCTGTGCGGCACGCAGAGGGTTGGGACGAGGTGAGGGCACTGGCGAGACTGAGCATGAGCCCAAGCTTTTTAGTGCGGGGGGCATTCGAAGGTCGGCGGGGCCTCGGAGGGACCTGCCCGTTCTCCCGCTCTGAATGATCGGCGGGGCCCCTAGCGGCTCGGGTGGCTGAAGGGCAGCAGGGTGAGTCCGGTACTTGGGCTCGGGGTCCCCATCCCCAGCGTTGAGTCGCCAGGGCCCTTGGGAAGGGCCCCTCGAGGGCCGACCTAGGGTTAGGGATAGCCCCCAGGAGGCCGGCAGTCCCGATACACCACCTGTGCGTCGAGCGGCGAGTTGGGCCGAGGTGAGGGTGCTGGTGAACATAAGCCTGGGCCCAAGCGTTTTGGTTCGGGGCACCTTCGAAGGTCGGCGTGGGTTCAGAGGGCCCTGGCAGTTCTCCCACCCTGAATGAATGGCGGCGCCCCTAGCGGCCTGTGTGAGGCGGGGTGGCAGGGTGCATCCAGCGCTGGGACTTGGGGGTCCCCAATCCCCGGCTTTGCAACTCCAGGCCCCTTGCGAGTGGCCCTTCGAGGGCCGACCTACGGTTAGGGATAGCCCCCAGGAGGCCGGCACGCCCTATCAGCCGACTGTGAGGCGAGCGGAGGAGTGGGCCGACGTGAAGGCGCTGGTGAGCGGGAGCATTGGCCCAAGCATTTTGCTGTGGGGGGGCCTTCGATAGTCGCCCGGGGCTTGGAGTGCCATGCCCATTCTCTCGCTCTGAATGACCGGCGGGACCCTAGCGGCTCGGGTGGCTGAAGGGCAGCAGGGTGAGTCCGGCACTATTCCTCAGTGTCCCTATCCCCAGCATTGTGGTGCCAGGCCACTCGGGAAGGGCCTCTCGGGGTCCGACCTACAGTTAGGGTTAGTCCCCAGGAGGACAGCAGGCTTGATACACCACATGTGCAGCGAGCGGAGTGGTGGGCCGAGGTGAGGGTGCTGGTGAACATGTGTCTGGGCCGAAGCGTTTTGGTTCGGGGCACCTTCAAAGGTCAGAGGGAGTTAGGAGGGCCCTGCCAGTTCTCCAACACTGAATGAATGGTGGCGACCCTAGCGGCATGTGTGTTGCGGGGCGGTAGGGTGCATCCGGAGCTGGGTCTCAGGGGTCCCCAATTCCCGGCTTTGCGGCGCCAGGCCCCTTAGGAAGGGACCCTCAGGGGCCGTCCTAGGGTTAGGGTTGGCACCCAGGAGGCCGGCAGGCCCGATCTGCCGCCTGTGCGATGGGCGGAGGGGCGGTCCGAGGTGAGGGCGCTGGGGAGCGGGAGCATGGGCACCAGTGGTTTGGCGTGGGGGGCCTTTGAAGGTCACAGGGGGCTCGGGAGGCCCTGCCACTTCTTTCACCCTGAATCACCGGTGGCACCCGCAGCGACCTGGGTGGTGACAGTGCAGCAGGGTGAGTCTGGCTCTGGGGTTCTGAGTCTCCAATCCCAAGCATTGCAGAGCCAGGCCCCTTGGGATCTGCCTCACGGGGCCGACCTAGGGTTTCGGTTAGCCCCCAGGAGCCCGGGAGGCACTATCCACCAGCTCTGAATAAAGCAGAGGAGCAGGCCAAGGTGAGGACCCTGGCGAGCAGGAGCGTGGGAGCCAACATTTTGCGCGGGGGGCCTTCGAAGGCCGCAGGGGAAATGGAGGGCCCTGCCAGTTCTCCCACCCTGAATGAACTGAAGCACCCCTAGCGGCCTGAGTGATGGAGGGGCGGTAGGTGAATCTGGCGCTGGGCTCGGGGTCCCCAGTCCACCTCATTGCGCCGCCAGGCCCCTTGGGAGGGGCCCGTCGGGGGCTGACCTATGGTTAGGGTTAGCCCCCAGGACCCCGGCAGGTTCAATCTGCCAGCTGTGCGGCGAATGGAGTGGTGGGTCGAGGTGAGGCCTCTGTCGAGCGGGAGCATGGGCCCAAGCGTTTTGGCGCCAGAGGCCTTCGAATGTCTCCGGGGACTCGCCATGCCGTGCCCAATCTCCTCCCTGAGTGACTGGCAGCGCCCCCAGCAGCCCAGGTGGTGGCGGGGTGGCAGGGTCAGTCAGGCACTGTGGCTTGGGTATCCCCAATCCCCAGTGTTGCGGCGCCAGGCCCCTTGGGAGGGCCCCTCGGGGCCAACCTAGGGTTAGGTTTAGCCCCTAGGAGGCCCGCAGGCCCTATTCGCCAGCTGTGTGGAGACTGGAGTGGCAGACCGAGGTGAGGGCGCTGGTGAGCAGGAGCATGGGCCCCGTTGTTTTGGCCTGGGGAGCCTTTGAAGGTCTCCGTGTCTTGGATGGCCCTGCCCATTCTCCGGCCCTGAATGAACAGCACCACCCCAAGCCCCCACGTGGCAGCTGGGCGGCAGGATGAGTCCAGTGCTGAGGCTTGGGCATCCCCAATCCCCGGTGTTGCGGCGCCAGGCCCCTTGGGAGGGGCTGCTCGGGGTCGATCTAGCGTTTCAGTTAGCCCCCAGAAGGCCAGTGGACCCGATCAGCGGCTGTACAACACGTGGAGGGTTGGGCCGAGGTGAGGACGCTGGCTAGCCTGAGCATGAGCCTAAGCGTTTTAGCGCGGGGGGCCTATGAACATCAGCAGATGCTCGGAGGGCCCTAACCATTCTCCTACACTGATTGACCGGTGGGCCCCTAGTGGCTCGGGTGGCTGAAGGACAGCAGGGTGAGTCCGGCACTTGGGCTCGGTGTCCCCATCCCCAGCGTTGCGACGCCAGGCCCCTTGGGAAGGGACCCTTGGGGGCCGACCTATGGTTAAGGTTAGTCCCCAGGAGACCTGCAGGCCCGATACACCACCTGTGCATCGAGCGGAAAGTTGGGCCGAGTTGAGGGTGCTTGTGAACATGAGCCTGGGTCCAAGCGTTTTGGTTCGGGGCGCCTTCGAAGGTCGGAGGGGTTCGGAGTGCTCTGCCCGTTCCCCCAGCCTGAATGAACGGCTACCCCCCTAGCAGTCTGGGTGCGGAGGGGCGGCAGGGTGCACCCGGCGCTGGGGCTTGGGGGTCCCCAATCCCCGGTGTTGTGACACCAGGCCCCTTGGGAAGGGCTCCTCCTGGGCCGGCCTAGGGTTAGAGTTAGCCCCCAGGATGCCAGCAGGCTCAATCCGCCAGCTGTGTGGCTAATGGAAGGGTGGGTCGATGTGAGGTCTCTGTCGAGCGTGCGCGGGCCGAAGCGTTTTGGCGCCAGGGTCCTTCGAATGTCTCTGGGGACTTGGCGGGCCCTAGCCATTTACCTCCCTGAATGACCGGCGGTGCCTGTAGCGGCCTGGGTGGCAGTGTTGTGGCAGGGTGAGTCTGGCTCTGGGGCTTGGGGTCCCCGATCCCCGGCGTAGCGGCACCAGGACCCTTGGGAGGGGCCCCTGGGGGGCCGACCTAGGGTTAGGGTTAGCCCCCAGGAGGCTGGCAGGCCCTTTTCGCAACCTGTGTGGAGAGTGAACTGGCGGACCGAGGTGCGGGCGGTGGTGATTGGGAGCGTGGGCCTGGGCGTTTTGGTGTGGGGGGACTTCGAAGGTCGGCGGGGGTTTGGAGGGCCGTGCCCGTTCTCCCACCCTGAATGACTGGTGGCGCCCCCAGCCGCCCTGGTGGCGGCAGGGTGGCAGCGTGAGTCAGGCGCTGCAGCTCGGGTATCTCCAATCCCCAGCGTTGTGGCACCAGGCCCCTTGGGAGCGGCCCCTCGGGTGCCAACCTACGGTTAGGTTTAGCCCCTAGGAGGCTGGCAGGCCCTATTCATCAGCTGTGTGGATAGCAGAGTGGTGGACCGAGGTGAGGGCACTGGTAAGCGGGAGCGTGGGCCCGGGCGTTTTGGTGCGGGGGGCCTTTGAAGGTCACCGTGCCTCAGAGGGCCCTGCCCATTTTCCCTCCCTGAATAATGGCAGCACCCCAAGCCCACGGGTGGAGGCTGGGCCTGGCTCTGGGGCTTGGGGTCCCCGATCCCCAGCGAAGCGGCACCAGGACCCTTGGGAGGGGCCCCTGGGCGGCCGACCTAGGGTTAGGGTTAGCACCCAGGAGGCCTGCAGGCGGGATCCGCCCGCTGTGAGGGGAGCGGAGGGGCAGGCCGAGGTGAGGGCGCTGGAGAGCAAGAGCGTGGGCCCAAGCGTTTTGCCACCTGGGGCCTTCGAATGTCTCCGGGGACTCAGATGGCCTTGCCCATTCTCCTCCCTGAATGACCGGCGGCGTACCTAGCAGCCCAGGTGGCGGCAGGGCAGCATGTGAGTCCGGCGCTGGGGCTCGGGGATACCCAATCTACCGTGTTGCGGCATCAGGCCCCTTGGTGGGGGCCCCTCGGGGGCTGACCTAGGGTTAGGGTTAGCCTCCAGGACGCTGGCAGGCTCAGTCCGCCAGCTGTGTGGCGAATGGAGGGGTGGGTCGAGGTGAGATCTCTGTTGAGTGGGAGCGTGGGGCCAAGCGTTTTGGCACCGGGGTCCTTCGAATGTCTCAGGGGACTCAGCGGGCCCTGACCGTTCTCCTCCCTGAATGACCGGCGGTGCCCCTAGCAGCATAGGTGGCAGCGGGGAGGCAGGGTGAGTCAGGCGCTTTGGCTCAGGTATCCCCAATACCCAGTGTTGAGGCGCCAGGCTCCTTGGGAGTGGCCCCTCAGGGGCTAACCTAGGGTTAGGTTTAGCCCTTAGGAGGCCATCAGGCCCTATTCACCAGCTGTGTGGAGAGCGGAGTGGCCGACCGAGGTGAGGGCGCTGGTGAGCGGGATGGTGGGCCTGGCGTTTTGGCGCGGGGGGCCTTTGAATGTCACTGTGTCTCGGAGGGCCCTACCCGTTCTCCCGCCCTGAATGAATGGCACCACCCCAAGTCCCCGGGTGGCGCCTGGGTGGCAGGGTGAGTCCAGTGCTGAGGCTCTGGGGTTCCCAATCCCCAGCGTTGTGGGGGCAGGCCCCATGGGAGGGGCTCCTCGTGGGCCTACCTAGGGTTAGAGTTAGCCCCCAGGAGGCTGGCAGGCCCAATCCTCAGGCTGGGCAGGGATAGGTGGGCAGGCCGAAGTAAAGGTGCTGGGGAGCGGGAGCTTGGTCCCTTGCATTTTGGTGCAGGAGGCTTCAAATGTTGCAGGTTTCTCCAAGGCCCTGTCCCTTCTCCAGCCTTGAATGACCGGTGGCGCCCCTAGCGGCCTGGGTGGCAGCGTTGCGGCAGGGTGAGTCTGGCTCTGGGCCTTGGGGTCCCCGATCCCCAGCGTAGTGGTACCAGGACCCTTGGGAGTGGCCCCTGGGGGGCCGACCTAGGGTTAGGGTTAGCCCCCAGGAGGCCGGAAGGCCCCATCTGCCCACTGTGCGGGGAGCGGAGGGGTGGGCCAAGGTGAGGGTGCTGGGGAGCGGGAGCATGTGCTGGGGCATTTTGGTGCAGGGGGCCTTTGAAGGTAACCTGGGGCTCCAAAGGCCCTGCCCCTTCTCTCGCCCTGAATCACCAGCGGCGCCCCTAGCGGCCTGGGTGGCGACAGTGCATCAGGGTGAGTTCGACTCTGGGGCTCTGAGTCACCAATCCCCAGCGTTGCAGAGCCAGGCCCCTTGGGATGTGCCCCACGGGGCCGACCTAGGGTTTCGGTTAGCCCCCAGGAGCCCGGCAGGCCCTATCCACCGGCTACGAACCAAGAGGAGGGGCGGGCCGAGGTGAGGGCGCTGGTGAGCAGGAGCATGGGAGCCAACGTTTTTGCACGGGGGGCCTTCGAAGGTCAGCGGGGTCTCGGAGGGCCCTGTGGGTTCTCCTGCCCTAATTGAGCGGGGGGCCCCTAGCGGCTCGGGTGGCTGAAGGGAAGCAGGGTGAGTCCAGCACTTGGGCTCGGGGTCCCCATCCCCAGCGTTGCGACGCAAGGCCCCCTGGGAAGTCCCCTCGGTGGCCAACCTATGGTTAGGGTTAGCCCACAAGAGGCCGGCAGGCCATTTACACCACCTGTGCATCGAGTGGAGAGTTGGGCCGAGGTGAGGGTGCTGGTGAACATGAGCCTGGGTCCAAGCGTTTTGGTTTGGGGTGCCTTCGAAGGTTGGCGGGGGTTCGGAAGGCCCTGCCCGTTCTCCCACCCTGAATGAACGGCGGCGCCCTAGCGGCCCGGGTGGGGAGGGGTGGCAGGGTGCATCCGGCACTGGGGCTTGGGGGTCCCCAATCCCCGGCGTTGCAGCGCCAGGCCCCTTGGGAGGGGCCCCAAGGGGGCCAACCTAGGTTTAGGTTTAGCCCCGAGGAGGCTGGCAGGCCCTATTCACCAGCTTTTTGGAGACTGGAGTGGCGGACCGAGGTGAGGGTGCTGGTGAGCGGGAGCGTGGGCCTGGGTGTTTTGTCTCGGGGAGGCTTTGAACGTTTCCGTGTCTCGGAGGACCCTGCCCGTTCTCCCGCCCTGAATGAACGGCAGCACCCCAAGACCCGGGTGGCGGCTGGCTGGCAGGGTGAATCCAGTGCTGAGGTCCCCAATCCCCGGCGTTGCGGCGTCAGACCCCTTGGGAGGGGCCCTTCGGGGGTCGATCTAGGGTTACGGTTACCTCCAGAAGGCCTGTGGACCCGGTCAGCGTCTGTGCAACACGCAGAGGGTTGGGCCGAGGTGAGGGTGCTGCCGAGCCTGAGCATGAGCCCAAGTGTTTTATCGTGGGGGGCTTTTGAAGTTTGGTGGGGGCTCGGAGGGTCCTGCCCGTTCTCCTTCCCTGATTGACCGGTTGGCCCCTAGCGGCTCGGGTGGCTGAAGGGCAGCAGGGTGAGTCCGCCACTTGGGCTCAGGGTCCCCATTGCCACCGTTGCGACGCCAGGTCCCTTGGGAAGGGCCCATCGGGGGCTGACCTGTAGTTAGGGTTATCCCCCAGGAGGCCAGCAGGCCCGATACACCACCTGCGCGTCGAGCGGAGGGGCGGGCCGAGGTGGGGGCGCTGGGGAGCAGGAGTGTGGGCCCAAGCGTTTTGGTGTGGGGGGCCTTCAAAAGTCGGCGGGGGCTTGGAGGGCCCTGCCCGTTCTCCTGCCCTGAATAACCGGCGGCGCCCCTAGTGCCCTGGGTTACCGTGGGGCGGCCGTATGAGTCCGGCACTGGGGCTCAGGGGTCCCCAATCCCAGGCCTTGCAGCTCCAGGCTCGTTGGGAGGGGCCCATCGGGGGCCAACCTAGGTTTAGGGTTAGCCCCCAGGAAGCTGGCAGGCCTGATCCGCTGGCTGTGTAGCGAGCAGAGGGGCAGGCCGAGGTGAGGGCGCTGTTGAGCGGGAGCGTGGGCCCAAGCATTTTGGCGTGGGGGCATTCGAAAATCACCGGGGGTTAAGAGCGCACTTCCCGTTCTACCTTGCTGAAAGCCGGACGGCATACCTAGCGGCTCGGGTTGCGGAGGGGCGGCAGGGTGAGTACAGTGCTGGGGCTCAGGGATCCCTAATCACCGGCATTGCAGCACCAGACCCCTTGGGAGGGGCCCCTCGGGGGCTGACATAGGGTTTGGGTTAGCCTCCAGGAAGCCGGCAGGCCCGATTCACCAGTTGTGCGGCGAATGGAGGGTCAGGCGGAGGTGAGGCCACTGGCGAGTGGGAGCATGGGCCCAGGCGTTTTGGCGTGGGGGTCCTTCAAAAGTCGCCTGAGGCTCAGAGGGCCCTGCACATTCTTCCGCCCTGAATGACCGGCGGCTACCCTAGCGGCCTGGGTAGAGGATGGGCGGTATGGTGAGTCAGGTGCTGGGGCTCGGGGTCCCCAATCCTTGGCGTTGGAGCTCCAGGCCCCTTCAGAAGGGGTCTAGGGGCCGACCGAGCATTACTGTTAGCCCCCAGGAGGCCGGCAGACCCGATCTGCCAGCTGTATGGTGAGCAGAGGGGCGGGCCAAGGTGAGGGCGCTGTTGAGCGGAATCCCGGGCCCAAGAGTTTTGGCGTGGGGGGCATTCAAAAGTCGCCGGGGGCTCAGAGCACCCTTCCCGTTCTACCGCACTCGGGGGTCAATCTAGGGTTACGGTTAGCCCCCAGAAGACCGGTGGACCCGATCAGCGGCTGTGCAACACGTGGAGGGTTGCCCCGAGGTGAGGGCGCTGGCGAGACTGAGCATGAGCCCAAGCGTTTTAGGGTGGGGGTCCTTTGAAGGTCAGCAGGAGCTCGGAGGGCCCTAACCGTTCTCCTGCACTGATTGACCAGTGGGCCCCTAGCGGCTCGGGTGGCTGAAGGGCAGCAGGGTGAGTCCGGCACTTGGGCTCGGTGTCACCATCCAGCGTTGCGACACCAGGCACCTTGGGAAGGGACCCTGGGGGGCCGACCTATGGTTAGGGTTAGCCCTCAGGAGTCCGGCAGGCCCGATACACCACCTGTGTGTCGAGCGGAGAGTTGGGCCGAGGTGAGGGTGCTGGTGAACATGAGCCTGAGCCCAAGCGTTTTGGTTCGGGGCAACTTCGAAGGTCGGCGGGGGTTCGGAGGGCCCTGCCAGTTCTCCCACCCTGAATGAATGGCAGCACCCCTAGCAGCCCGTGTGGGGTGGGGTGGCAGGGTGCATCAGGCACTGGGGCTTGGGGGTCCCCAATCCCTGGCGTTGTGGCGCCAGGCCCCTTAGGAAGGGGCCCTCAGGGGCCGTCCTAGTGTTAAGGTTAGCGCCCAGGAGGCCAGCAGGCCCAAGTAGCCGGCTCTGCGAGGAGCGGAAGTGTGGGCCGGTTTGAGGGTGATGGCGAGTGGGAGCGTGGTCCCCAGGGTTTTGGCGCCCTGGGCCTTCGAATGTTGTCATGGCTCAGAGGGTCCTGCCCGATCTCCTGCCCTGAGTAACCAGTGGCGCTCCTAGCGGCTCCGTTGGCAGTGGGGCAGCAGGGTGAGTCCTGCACTTTGGGTCGGGGATCCCCAATCCCCGGCGCTGCTGTGCCAGGCTCCTTGGGAGGGGCTCCTCGTGGGCGACCTAGGGTTAGAGTTAGCCCCCAGGAGGCTGGCAAGCCCAATCCTCTGGCTGGGCGGCGAGAGGTGGGCGGGCAGAGGTAAAGGCCCTGCCCAGCGGAAGCGTGGGCCCCTGCATTTTGGCGTGGGAGGCTTCAAATTTCGCTGATTTCTCCAGGGCCCTGTCCCTTCTCCCACCCTGAATGACCAGTGGCGCCCCTAGCGGCCCGGTTGGTGGCAGGGCGGCAGGTGAGTCCGGCGCTGGGGCTCAGAGGTCCCCAATACACCGCGTTGCGGCGCCAGGCCCCTTGTGAGGGGCCCCTCGGGGGATGACCTAGGGTTAGGCTTAGCCCCCAGGACGCCGGCAGGCTCAATCCGCCAGCTGTGCGGAGAATTGAGGGGTGGGTCGAGGTGAGATCTCTGTCGAGCGGGAGCTTGGGCTCAAGGATTTTGGCGCCAGGGGCTTTCGAATGTTTCTGGGGACTCGACGGGCCCTGCCCATTCTCCTCCCTGAGTGAATGGCAGCGCCCCTAGCAGCCTAGGTGGTGGCGGGGCGGCAGGGTGAGTCAGGCACTGTGACTTGGGTATCCCCAATCCCCAGCATTGTGGCGCCAGGCCTCTTGGGAGGGGACCTTGGGGGCGACCTAGGGATAAGGTTAGTCCCCAGGAAGCCAGCAGGCCTGATCCGCCAGCTCTGCAGTGAGTGGAGGGGTGGGCCGAGGTTAGGGAGCAGGCGAGCAGGTGCTTGGGAGCCAGAGTTTTTGCGCGGGAGTCCTTCGAAGGTCGCAGGGGGATCGGAGGGCCCTGCCTGTTCTCCCTTCCGGAATGACTGGCAACGCCCCTAGCGCCCTGGGTGCTTGCTGGGTGGCAGAGTGAGTTCAGCACTGGGGCTCGGGGGTCCCAAATCCCCAGCATTGCGGTGCCAGGCTCCTTGGGAGGGGCCCCTCGGGGGCCGACCTAGGGTAAGTGTTAGCCCCCAGGAGTCCAGCAGGCCCCTTCCACCAGCTCTGCAGCAGGCGGAGGGGCAGGCCAAGGTGAGGGCAATGGCGAAAGGGAGTGTGGGCCCAAGCGTTTTGGTACAGGGGGCCTTCAAAAGTCCCGGGGGCTTGGAGGGCCCTGCCCGTTCTCTCACCCTGAAAGACTGGCGGCGCCCCTAGCAGCCCGGGTTGCTGGGGGAAGCAGGGTGACTCCGGCGCTGGCCTCGGGGGTCCCCAATCCCCGGCACTGTGGCACCAGGCCCCTTGGGAGGGGCCCCTCGGGGGCCGACCTAGGGTTAGGGTTTGTCCCCAGGAGGCCGGCAAGCCCGCGCTAAGTGGTTCTGGCAATGTAACAAAAATGCCATACACTTATCTGTAAGAAATAACAGTGTACAGGAACCCTCTTAGCCCTAACATCATCCTTCGTGAATATGGAAGCCAGCCCCAAAGTGGTTGTGGAAGTCTGACGAATGCGCTAAGCACTTTTCTCTGAGTCACCACACTATACAGGGAAAGACCAATGTACATCATCTTTCACGAGTAGGAAGCATTAATGAAAAGGTTCTGAAATTTCGAGGACTCTGACCCATCCTTATTGGTAATAAACCACCGTGTACAGGAAAACACCTTCAACTCTCATCAGCCTCCTCAATCCTGATTCTGATTCAACTTTGGGGGTGTAGGACTAGGGAAATGTCCACACCTTATTGCTAAGAAAGATCGATGTCAGGGTAATGCCCTTCAAGTCACCTCAGCCTTCCTGAAGACGGCAGCAGGAATCAAGGTGGTTATGTTACCATGAGGTAAGGAAGATGAGCATATAAGTGAGAAACAACAGTGGGCAGGACCTCTCTTCCAATGAACATTATCTTTGCTTAATGTTAAATCCCTATGGTAAGTCGTTGTGGGCATTTGTGAGGTCAAAATCTTGAGTGTTTTGTAAAACCTCTTGGCCATACACATATGAGACTAAGGTAGTTGGGGACTCCTAGGAAGTGATTTGTCCACTGTCAAAAATATGAAAAGATAAGAGACAGATGAGGTCTCCTCAGGCATTGTCCTTTATCCTCATCCTCCGTGAGGATGGTCATCTCTGGACAGCTCAGTGACAGGGTCTCATTCACAGTGGGGGCATCTGTTCCTCACAGACATCAGGCAGGGAAATGGATTTGGTTCTCTGTGCCAGCCCAGCCACAGCTGAGTGTCACAGCACCCTCTCGTGGGCTCATAAGAGTTTCACTGTCACCAGGCAGGTCATTGTATTTGATAAACCACTGTGAGAGTTTGCAATTGCCTTCATCTGCAACCTCCTAGAAGCAAATGCAGGTCTCTGGTACCATGTGAAGTCATGTGAAGGCATTGTGAGAAAGTGTCCTTTTGCTTAAGAAAAACATGGCTGGGGCTCCTGGCTGGCTCAGCCAGTTAAGCATGTGCCTTTGGCTCAGGTTATGATCCCAGGGTTCTGGGATCGAGCCGAGGCTCCCTGCTCAGCAGGAAAGGAGGTAGGGAAATAGCTTAGAACCCACAGAGAATGTGAATAAAGGGGAGTGAAATGGAACTTGGTCTGTGTTTTGCTTTAGGGATTGGAAGTTAGTTTTTTCTCAATTGTGATTGTTCTTGAAACAGAAAACCTGTATTTTTTTTCCTTTAATTTTTTTCTAATAATAATTTTTTATTATGATATGTTAGTCACTATACAGTATTTCCTTAGATTTTGATGTAGTGTTCCGTGATTCATTATTTGCATATAACACCCAGTGCTCCATGCAATATGTACCTTCCTTAATACCCATCACTGGCCCATCCCAATCCCCCACCCCTCTCCCCTCTGAAGCCCTCAGTTTGTTTCCCAGAGTCCATAGTCTCTCGTGGTTCATTCCCCCTTCTGTTTAGGGTCCATTGTCTAAAGGGACAGACAGTGGAAGTTCACCAAATATAAGATCGAAATTTCATTGTTCATTATAGATACCGCCAAGTAGTTCCCAGACATTTCATTCTACTGTAGTAATTCATTATACCTGTGCAGGTGCACGTGGAAGACAATTGATGCATGTATAGTGGTAATAAAACACGCCCCTCAGCAGTAGAATAATAGAGGATGCACATGTGTAAAATTATTCGACTACAGCTTCCGTGCTTTCCCTTTCGTTCCTTATTATCTATGAAATTGGACAATTTTTGTTCTCTAGGCTTAAAACTCATTGTCAGTATTTAGAGTTTTTCAATGCTGATCTTCTCCTGTATAAGTTACCAAAAACCTAAAATATGTATGAACTTTAAAAAACGCTATTTTGAAAATTACAGCAGGGAAGTTCCATTTTGTGAATATTGTGTCAATGGATCTCTATTTTGACATCAGTGTTCATTAGAAATGATGACATTTCATGTGAGTATAAATATCAATGTGAAAAAGAAAAGGTAGGAAGAACCTTGAATGTTTAAGTAATTGGCGAAATGACAGGTGTGTGTGTGTGTGTGTGTGTGTGTGTGTGTGTGTGTGTGTAATTGATTTTCAATGAATGGTTCAGCTTCTTGTAGGACCTCCGAGAGAGCCCAGGTGAACCTTTCAATGAGTTGGTATCTGTTTTCAGAACATGGGAATCTCTTAGTCCAATAGTCAATCAGGCAAGCTTTGAGGTCTTGAAGAGTTTCAGTCCTCAGCGATGGTGTTGCAGACCCTTGTGAGTAAACCCTAGGGTATGTTCAGAGCCCTCATTAGCTGGTACCAATGTGTGACAATTTCAGACAGCATTTCCCAAAGAAGTACCTCTTGAGTCTCTGTCCTTGTCAGTTCCCTACACTTCCTTACACTAGTTATGTGATCAGTGTTTCAGGATAATCCCCACATGTGATTTTTGCTATTTCCTACTAGTCCTATCTGTTTCTCATCTTCTTTTATGGTAGGGGTTGGGAAGCAACCTGTGTGGCGTAGGAAGGGACGTGGTAGTTGTCTGCCTTCAGAGGACCGAATGATGCCTAGAAATTGTACTGTAGGTTGAGGTCAATTGTCCATCCTCTGAGTGTCAGGAATTCCATCACTTTACTTTGATGCTAGTCTGCTCTTCAAGCAGTCCTCAGAAATAAGGACGCCATCCATCTAGGGAATACTGGTTTGTGTGTATGTTTTCATTTTAGGAAAGGCCTTGCTGTTCCTGAAAATAATACTGTAGAGCACCCTTTCCTGTACTTATTGGCCATCAGTCAATCTTTTGTGAAGTATTTGTTTATAAATAGACTTTTTATGGTTGATGAGCAGGAATTCTTTATTGACAAGTCTTTGTCAGTGTGTGTATTGCAAATCTTTACTTTCCAGCCTGCGGTTCACTTTTTCACTTTCTTATGGTCATAAGATAAGGAGAAATGTCACATTTTTATGAAGTCCCACTGAATTCTTTTAAATGGTTAGTGCACACTATGTCCTACCCCAAGATTGACAGGTTCTACGTTTTCTTTCAGAAACTCTCCAATGGGAAACACAATTCATCTCAAATTTATAAATTACATTTTTAATTCTAATAGGGTATTTATAGACTGTTTTGGATTTTCTATGTACACAATCGTATTATCTTGGAATAGTAAAATTATCCCCTCAATTCTTATACTTTTTGTTTTTCTTGCCTTCTAACACTGGTAGTATTCTCTGATGCCACGTTGAATAGAGCAGCATTGTTTGAAGATTTTAATATACCTTTCTCAATATCTGACAGAAAAAGCAGACAAAACATTGGTAACAAATGTGACCTAATTGACATATAGGGAACATTCCATAATAAGTGCAGAATACATTATTTTCAAGTGGTCATAGACTCTTTACCCAAATAGATGATAGGTGGGGCCATGAATCAAGGCTACAAATGTTAAACCCTGATATTAACTAGATTCTGTTCTTAGACCACAGGGGAATTGAGCCACAGTCATAGCGAAAAGAAAACCAGGAAGTCCTTTAATGTTTAAAAATTAAATGGAAGTTTGCTACGTATCCTAAAGGTCAGAGAAGGAATCTCAATGGAAATTCTGAACCTTTTCTATGAGGGCTTACACACAATGGCACTTTCTTTGTGAAGAGCATTATAATATCCTAGACAGGTGTTGAGCCTTAAGTCAGAGTTCTACCTGCCCCAGCCACACCTGGCAGGCTTGGCCTGTGGTCCCCCTCAGCTGTCCTTTCTGGTGGTCCTGAGCTAAGGGGGTCATCATGGCCATATGGAAATGGGAAGCTCCCCACTCATAGTGATGGCAGTGCCCACTCCCCAGCTGCCCTTTCTGGTGGCTCTGAGCTAAGGGGGTCAACATGGCCATATGGAAATTAGAAGCTCCCCACTCTTAGTGATGACGTTGCTATCGTATCATCCTCACCAGTCCAACAACATGATTTTTGAGTGAAATATGACACAAGAGCGACTTCTTGGCCTTCCTTCAGGTTTGAAAATCATCTGGTGAGTCATCTATTAGGAATATGGATTCAACATGTGTTCTTTCTTCTGGAAAAGAAATAGACCCAATAGCAATTATGGCTTCCTGAGCACCTGTTCTTGAGAGACATCATACTGGCTCTTTGTAGCATTCTCCCTTAAACTTCTCAACTAGGGTGTAGATATTTTTAGGCACATGTTCAGGTGGTTAGACAGGGACTTAGATGATATGAGTCACAGAGGATTTTAGTGTCAGAAACCTAAGTGAGATCCCCAAATTGACTCCAAATCCCCTGTTGTTCCATACAGGGTACTATTTCCCTCTTATCTCTGGTCTTCTCGATCTGGAACCTATCAAGTATCAGGATTTTCTTGTCATGTGGACAACTGGAACGAATTCAGCGGGCCTTTTCACCTCTGCCAATGGTGATCATTAAGATCATTATCTCAGTGGAGGACCTCTGGGTAAGATACTCAAAGATCCTTAGGAATACAGACAGTATAATATTTTCCTGGTATTAAAGTTACTGAAACCAACTATCTCTTTTAGTCGATTCAGGCTCTGGTATGTTCAGAGGGTGCTGTAAAACAGGTCTGAAATAGTATTTAAAAACACTCAGCTCAGCCTCTTCTACAACGTGAGCCAATGCTTATAAACATGGCTAAAATATTCCCTTACCTACGATGACTTCCCAGCCATCGTAGTGTTTATATGGTATGACTGTGACTTACATTAGTCAACATTTGCAGAGAAAGAACTTAGTGCATCCAGGGGGCACTTCATGTTGAAATTAGTTTGTGACAATGAGCTACTGTGTTTTATTCTGCAGTCCAAGGGAATGGTGCCAGACATCTCTAAGGTGTCTAGCAGTTCTACAATTCTGATTTTAAGTGGTCTGTGTGCTTCAGAGATTTGGGCAGGAGAAGGGCAGGAGTTCAGAGACTGTGAACACTTCTGTTACCTGTGCTGACCATGGAGCAGGCCGCCTTCTGTGGACATCATTTTGATTTCTTGGTACTCTTGGGAAAGGTGCTTTTGTCTCACATTCCTCCATTTAGGAGTAATTATAATGATGAAAGTAATTTTTATCTTATATCATCTGTGGGCCCTGATCCTGGGCTCCCAGGTAAGCTATCCTTTAACATTTTACCCAGCTCAAAATGACTGGGCAAAACCTGAAAGCATGATCCCTATTTCTGCCCCAAGCACATGTTGTACATCTGCTTCGAGAAGAAAACAATAACCAAAAATGCCAACATAAAGATAAGAGAAAATAAAGAACCTCTTTGGCTCCCATACGATTAAAGTCATACTGACATGTGCATACTGAAAATGCATGAAATCATTGCATTTCCTAAAGCCCAAGTCTTTGAGGGTCTGATAGTCACTGACTATGCCCAGAACCAGGCACACCCCAGCAGGGAGGGCTGGTGCAGAAAGGGAAGGGGCAGGACTCTGAGGGTGGTCTACAGCTAGAGAGGTCCCTAGAAGGGGCCAGGTTGTGTGGGGGCCCCAGCCCACGAGCCCACCCATGCCTGTGCCTGGTGTTGGGTAGAGGAAGCTCCTCTTGTGCCTCCTGCACTTTCAGGGTTCCAGGGGCTTGAGGACTGGTTGCGCAGCATCCAAGGAGCTCAGGCACCACCCTCCCAGACCATTCACCACTTGGGGGTGGAGCTACATCACTGTGGGCTGGCCCAGATTTGCAGTGGGTTGCAGACTTGGGGCAGAAGAAGGGGCACTTAGAGAGAGAGAGTTGCCCTGTGGAGATCCCTGCTGGTGAGTGAGCAGCATGCACTGGGGTGGGGGTCTGGGGGTAGGGTGCGCCTCAGGTGGGAGGCAGGGATCTGGAAGGGCACGTGGAGAGGGTTCATTGTGGGGACTCAGGTGAGTTTTCTTTTTCCCTTTAAAGTCTCTTCTGCCCCATGTCCTCAACTGGCCTTATCTCCATACCCGTGAACTCCAGGGCGCCCGCTCCCCTGAGCTTTGGTGGGATTGGTTGCAGAATTTCAGGGTTTCCCCTGTTCCCCTGGAAGAGTGCGGGAAAGGACCTCACACAATCCCCACATTTAGTTCTCTGACACAGTGCAGGTGATGCCTCTTGAGCAGTACCCCGAGTTCAGCAGGGTGTGCCCTGGTCCCCCAGGCACAGGTGTGGCAGTAGCAAGCCCCAGAGCCATCCCCCAACTTCAGCATTATGCCCCCTGTGCCCCCGGGTTAGTGGTAATTGGCTATTAGAATCATGCAGGAAAATCCTCCAGGTGGGGGCCTGGAGGCGTGCGTAAACCAGACCCCACTCTAGTTGCATTGGGAATAGATGAATTGAGGGTTTCTTTAGAAGAGTAAGTCTGCTTTCCAGAAAAGGCAAGGTCATTGGTCTGTTGAGAATGAAGATAATTACTGACAAACAACAAGTATGTGTTGCCCCTTCACCCAGAAACCGAAGCAGGTGTGCAGGCTTTAGGTCAGAAGTGCCTTCTTGTCCCCAGCTGACAACACTTCTCTGCTCTGGCTCCAAGACACCCGAGGTTTTGAACGTTAGCATCGGAGTCAGCGAGGCAGCTTGTCACAGGACGCCAGTGTTCAGAGAAAACACAGGTATGTTTGGCAAAATGTCCTATCTATGTCAGGGCTGGAGGTAAAACCTCTCATTATCCCAAAACCTCCTGGGCTTTTCTCTTTTCTCTAGTTGAGCCACAAAGTAAAATTGAAGTAGCTGTCAGGATTCTGGGTTTGGTGCAAGAATTACTTAGTTTCCCTGCAGGTAGAACTTTGCAGGGGATCACAATTTCTCTGTCCATTTATTGCTTACAAATGTATTTTGACCATCTGTTTCCTAGGAACCCTCTTTTATTAGAAAGGGAAGGTGAGATTCACTCTGTGCCTGTTTGTAACATCTAATTTGTTCCTTCATCTAACAGTGTTTATTCAATTGGGCCTAAGATATGGTTGAGTGGCCAGCATCTAGAGTTAGGTGGCTTTTTTTTTTTCATCTGATACAGACTTGGATGATGTCATTTGACAAAGGTGATGTTTCATCATTGATTAGTTTATTCGTCAGAAGAGTTAAAATTAGGGTGGAGGGAAAATTGAAAATTATCCAAAGCAGCCTGCTCCTGTTTAATAGTTGAGCTTGACTTTCTAGTTTTACTAAATGTATTATCTCGATATTTTGAGGTGCCATATTCTCTCTGTAGTTTCTTTGGTGGTGGAGTCAGAAGGAGAGTCTGGGAATTCTTTTGGATAGTAGCATGCTGGTGGCTTCAAGGGGCTTGGCGTCAGGAGCCTTGGGGTGAAGTCTGCAACTGCTTGCCTGACCCTGGGTGCATCTCACAGAGGTTTTGTTTCCTCTTATGAAATTGCTGGCAGATAATGTTCTGCTTAAAGGGGAACCCTCCCATCCTGTTGGTGGCAATGCAAAGTGGTGCAGCCAGTCTGGGAAACAGTGTGGGGGTTTTTCAAAAAGGTAAACATTGAAAAACCCCATGATTCAGCAATTGCTCTCCTATGTAATTACCCAAAGGATACAGAAATGCAGATTCGAAGGGGGTCCATGCACAATGATGTTTATGGCAGTAATGTCCACAGTAGCCAAACTATGGAGACAATCCCAAAGTCCATGCACTGATGAATGGATAAAGCAGATGTGGGATACCTATATATAATGGAATATGACCCAGCTTCAAAAAGAATGAAATCTTACCATTTGCAAGGATGTGCATGGACCTAGAGTGTATAAAGCTAAGCAGAATCAGTGAGGAAAGACAAATATCCTATGCTCTCACACTTGTGGAATTTCAGAAAAAAAAAACAGATGAACAGAGTGGAGGGGTGATGAGAGAGGCAAACAAGGAAATAGACTCAACCTTGGAGAACAAACTGAGTGTTGCTGCAGGACAGGGGCGTGGGGGGAAGAGTTAAATGGGTGAGGGGTATTAAGGATGGTACTTGTGATGAGCACCGGGTACTGTATGCAGGTGAGGAATCACTAAATCCTACCCCTGAAGCGAATATTCCATGGCATGTGAACTAACTGGAATTTAAGTAAGAGAAGAAAGGAAAAAGTGTTCTGCTTCATGAAGAATGAGGTAAAATTGTAGTGATTTGGGCTGTACTATTCTATAGATGAGAGTTGTAAAACACCCTGTTGTAAGATACACTAGTTTCTTATCACATAAGGAGTCCTCAGAAAGCTGCAATGAAAGATTCAGGTCTCAGAGCATGTTCATGTTCCACTGATATGTTACTATTTGCACAGGTAGGAAAGAAGGTGGAGAGAAAGGCAACAGAAGGGGAAAGTAGGTGTGAACCTTTCATTAGTTAGCATTATATCTTTCTCATGAAAGCCTTGCGCCAGTGTGATTTTGGAAGAAGAGGGGGAATCCAGGAGCATTGCAAGAGATGGGGGAGTTCCAGGTCTGGGTAAAGCTGACAGGGGTCCCAGATGAGAGCTGAATGCATTCTGCAGCAGGGTATGGGCAGGGTGGGCTCCAAGGGTGGCTGTGGGTCTCCTGGGTGAGAGTTGTGACAGTTGAGGGCTCTGTGCAAGTTCCTGGCTGAGGACAAGTGAGGCACAGGCGGAGAGCTGGCAGAGAACCCTCTTCTGGGCCACCAGCCTCACCCAACACACACAGGCTCATCTTCTGTCCCTGTCACTCCAATTCAGACTTCTCCGAAGGTGAGTGAGAACACATCAAGAGCATTCTTAACAGAAGGGAAAGCATGTGCAAAGGCTCTGGGGAAGGAGAATTCCAGGTATGTCCAGGAGCAGCAAGAAGGCCCTGTGGCCACAGGAGACAGCTTAGGACATTACCTCAGAGAGGTGAAAGAAAGGCATTCCAGGGCTATAACCCCATGAGACCCTGTTTCACTGGGCCATCCTGGCTACAGTGTTGAGAACAGATGACAGAGTGTTGAAGACGGCAAGGCACGTCAATGACGAAGCTTTTCCAGGAACTCAGGCACTGTGGACCAGACAGGTGGCCTTGGATGGAGTGGTTAGACCTATTCGGGGTCCATTTTGAAGATGGAGCTCACAGGATTTGCTGATCGGTTAGCTATTAGGAGCAGGAGAACGGAGGAGTTGGGGTAACTCCCAGCTGGTGTGGGTTGTCCTGATCGAGGGGAAGGAGAGGGTTTCTGGGGGTAGGATGTAGTCCATGTTCCGCATGCTGAGGAAGGTGCCTTTCCCGGTGGATCTGCTGAGATTTGTGTCTAGGAGAACCTTTCACATCTCCTCCCTCAGTAATGCTCAAGTACAAGTGTCCCCCACTTTTTAAACGTTCACAGTAAGACATTGGGCTTTCTTGAAAGAACTATGTTATTACCCAGCTTCAGTAAGAGGAAGAGACCTGAAGAGGATTTCCCTCTTATGAAAAAAGGTGAACAGTGAGAATCACGTTCAGCATCTGTTTTGGGGAGAAGCACAACAGAGGCGGCGTGCACCCCAACCAGCTCCTTCCGCTGGGAACCGCTCTCCGCATCCAGCCACCAGCACTTTGAATGGTGTCTGTGAGCCTCTGCTGTGCTTTATCTTCATTTATGCTGGGCCTCCCTTAGAAACTTGTGTGCTGAGGCCTAAGAAAAGCCAAAGAGAAGGAATTTTGGTGTTTGAGCGCACTGTCTAATTGTTCTGTGTAAATTAATGGCCATTCCTTCTTGACACCATTTCTGCTGTGCAAGGTTTCTCAGAAGCCCTGTACTTTCAAAGAGCAGGGAAACCTATACCTCATACTGCGGGGTTAGTTTTAGTCTCCATGCTGGACAGAACATTTCATGACTGTCGGATTTTCTCACTCAAACATTGAGACTTTGACCACCTTCACCCGTTTCTACCACCCCAACCCTGAATCTGGCACCTACCAATCTGCTCTCAGTGTCTATGCGTTCAGTATTTGTTTATTCCTCGTGGAATGTACATGAGAGCATCTGGTATTGGTCTTTCTGTGTCTGAGTTACTTGGCATAAGGCCCCCAAGGTCTGTGTTTCCATGTCTGGTTCTTGTGAATAATGCTGCAGTGAACGTGGGAGTGCATCTGTCTTTTTGAGGCAGTATTTTTGTGTTCTCTGAATCAATACTCAGTAGAGCCATTATTGGGTTATGTCGTAGTTGCTTTTATGTTTTCAGGAACCTCCATACCGTTTGTCACAGTGGCTGCACCAATTTCCATTCCCACCAACAGTGCACAGAGTCTCCTCGTCTGCACACCCTTGACCCCACCTGGTGTCTGTCTCTGGGACAATAGGTGTTCCAACAGTTGTGACGGATTAGCCAATTGTGGGTTTGACTGATGTTTCCCTGACGATATTTAGTGATGTGGAACAACTTTTTCTGTCTGTTGGCACCTGTGTGCCGTCTTTGGAAAGTATCTATTCACATATTCCCCACATTTTTTATACCTTTTTTTTTTGTTTGTTTGTTTTGATTTGTATGAGTGTTGTGTGTATTTTGGATATTAGCGTCTTCTCACACATATGATTCACAGATATTTTTTTCTTATTGGGTCTGTGGCCTTGTAAATTTTTGCTGGTTTCTTTTTCTGCGTGGAAGATTTCAGTTTGAAGTTGTTCCACTTGTTTATTTTTGCTTTTGTTGCCTTTGCATTTGGTGTCCGATCTGAAGACACTTTGTCAAAACCAATGTCGAGAGACTTAGTACCTGTGTCTTCTTGGAGGTTTATGGATTCAGGTCTTACATTCATATCATTCATCCATTAAAAATTTTGTGTGTGGTGTAAGAAAGTGACCCAGTTATATTCTCCTGCATTTAGTGTCCAGTTTGCCTGTTACCGCTCACTGAAGAGACAGTCCTTCCCTCATGGCATATCTTCTGCTGCTGTGTCGTAAGTTAGGATCATCTACGTGTGGGTAAGTTTCTGAGCTTTCTGTTCTGTTCCACTGACCTGGTGTCTGTGTTTCTGCCAGTACCATCCTGTTTTGAAGACAACAGCTTTGTAATCTAGCTTGAAATCCAGGAGTGTGTTGACTGCACCTTTCTTTCTCCAGGTTCCTTTGGGTATTTGGGGTGTTTTGTGATTCCATACAAGTTTGAGGACTGTTTTCTACTTGCTGGAATAATGCCACTGGAATTCAGATAGGGATTTCATCACATCTGTCGATTGCTTTGGGTACGATGGACATGTTCACATAATTAACTCTTCCAGTTAAGGAGCATGGCGTATGCTTCCATTTGTTTGTGTTCCCTTCCAAATCTTTGACCCATTCATCCTGCCCCCCTCGACACACATGCTTTTCATTTCTTTTCTGCCATGTGTTGAGTGTACTATGTCTTTCTCATTCTTGGTTACTTTTATTCCTAGATTTTTTGATGCAATTGTAAATGGCATTGCTTTTTTAATTTCTCTTTACGACAGTGTGTCATCAGTATACAGAAATGAAAGAAGTTGGGTCATCTGGGTGGCCCCATAGGTGAAGCATCTGCCTTCAGCTCAGGTCATGAACCCAGAGTTCTGGGATCGAGCCCCGTGTTGTGCTCCCCGCTTAGCGAGGGTCTGCTTCTCCCTCTTTCTGACACTCCCACTGCTTGTGCTTTTTCTCTTCCTGTCAAATAAATACATAAAATTTGAAAATAAATAAAGACAACAGGTCTCTGTATATTGACTTTATATCCTGCAGCTTTCTTGAATTTGTTTATTCTTACAGTTTTTTTTTTTTTTTTTGTGGAATCTTTCGGGATTTCATGTCATTTGCAAATAGTGACAGTTTTCCTGTATGGATTTCATATCTTTCTTTTTTTAAAATGATGTCACCCTACAGTACTTCATTTGTTTTTGATGTAGTGTTCCATGATTCATTGTTTGCATATAACACCTAGTGCTCATTATGACACGTGCCCTCCTTTTTTTTTAAAAGAATTTATTTATTTATTCGACAGATATAGAGACTGCCAGCGAGAGAGGGAACACAAGCAGGGGGAGTGGGAGAGGAAGAAGCAGGCTCACAGCGGAGGAGCCTGTTGTGGGGCTCGATCCCATAACGCCGGGATCACGCCCTGAGCCGAAGGCAGACGCTTAACCGCTGTGCCACCCAGGCGCCCCAACACGTGCCCTCCTTAATACCCATCACCAGGATAACTCATTCCTCTTCCCCTCCCTTTCTGCAACCTTCAGTTTGTTTCCCAGTGTCAGTAGTCTCTCATGGTTCATCTTCCCCTCTCATTCCCACCCCTTCAGTTTTCCCTTCCTTCTTCTAATGTCCTCCATGCTATTCCTTCCGTTCCACATAGGAGTGAAACCATATGATAATTGTCTTTCTCTGCTTGACTTAATTTCACTTAGCATAATCCCCTCCTGGTCCATCCACGTTGGTGCAAATGGGGGGTATTCATCCTTTCTGATGACTGAGTAATAGTCCATTGTATAGATGAACCACATCTTCTTTGTCCATTCATCTGCTGAAGGACATCTTGGCTCCTTCCACAGTTTGGCTATTATGGACATTGCTGCTATGAACATTGGGATACAGGTGCCCCTTCTTTTCATTACTCTGTGTCGATGGGGTAAATACCCAGTAGTGCAATTGGTGGGTCATAGGATAGCTCTGTGTTTAACGTCTTGAGGAACCTCCATATTGTTTTCAAAAGTGGCTGTTCCAGCTTGAATTCTCACGAGTAGTGTAAGAGGGCTCCCCTTTCTTCACATCCTCTCTGACTTTTTTTTTATTTCTGTCTTGTTAATTTTTTTTCAAGATTTTATTTATTCATTCCACAGAGATAGAGACATCCAGCGAGAGAGGGAACACAAGCAGGGGGAGTGGGAGAGGCATAAGCAGGCTCATAACGGAGGAGCCTGATGTGGGGTTCGATCCCATAATGCCAGGATCACGCCCTTAGCCGAAGGCAGATGCTTAAACTCTGTGCCACCCAGTTGCCCCCTGCCTTGTTAATTTTAACCATTCTAACTGGTGTAAGGTGGTATCTCATTGTCATTTTGATTTGTATTTGCCTGATGGCAAGTGATGTGGAGCATTTTTTCATGTGTCTGTTGGCCATTTGTATGTCTTCTCTGGAGAAGTATCTCTTTGTGTCTTCTGCCCATTTTTTGGGTGTCGAGTTTGAGGAGTTCTTTATAGATCTTGGATACCAGCCCTTTATCTGTAATATCATTTGCAGATATCTTCTTCAATTCCATAGGTTGCCTTTTTGTTTTTTGATCATTTGCTTTGCCGAGCAGAAGCTTTTTATCCTGATGAAGTGCCAATAGTTCATTTTTTGCTTTTATATTCCTTTGCCTTTAGAGACGTGGCTTACAAGATGTTGTTGTGTCCAAGGTTGAAGGGTTCTTTTGATTTTGATATGAGACAGGGATCCATTATCTTTCTTTCCTGATTGTATTCGAGTCCTCTGTCTTTCTTGGTGAGTCTAGCTAAGTTTGTCAGTTTTGTTTATCTTTCCAAAAAAGGCCGCTCTCATTTTCATTTTTTTTTCTTTTTAGTCTCCGTTGGATTTATTTATGTATTCATTTTTGTTATTTCCTTATTTCTACTAATTTGGGGCTTTGTTATTTTTTTTCTACTTCTTTACCACATAAATCCGGTTGTTTATTGGAGAGCATTTTCATGGATTGATGAAGATCTGAATTTCTATGAATGTCCCCCATAAAGCTACTTTTGCTGCATCCCATAAGTTTTTGTAGGTTGTCTTTTTCATCAATGTCAAGGTACTTCTAAAATTTTTTTGATTTCTTCTTTGACTGTTGGTTGTTCAGTAGCATGTTGTTAAATCTCCACATATTTTTTAAGATTATTTAAGTATCTGACAGAGAGTGAGACAGCGAGAGAGGGAATGCAAGCAGGGGGGTGGGAGAGGGAGAAGCGGGCTTCCCACTGAGCAAGGACCTGATTTGGGGCTAGATCCCAGGATCCGGGGTCAAGACCTGAGCTGAAAGCACATCCTTAACGACAGAGCCACCCAGGCCCCAAAAATCTCCACCTATTTTTGACTGTCCCATTTTTTTCTTGAGACTGATTTCTAATTTCCTATCATTGTGGTTGGACAAGATTTGAAGCAGAAGGTGAAGAGAGCACTCAGATGAGAGGTTTGTTTCCTGGAGGGTTTTCTGAGGGCAGACCATGAATTCAGTGGGGATGGAGGAAGGCTTTGTGAGACGGGGGGTGGGGTTAACACTTGTTAGAATTACTGACTACTACCATGCAGGCTGTGTGCTACTGTTCACACCATAGTCCTGTTGGACTTGTACTTCATTAAATATTTTCTAGGAGATATAGGCATAGCCTTCACTTAAAGAAAGGTGTCATGTGGGTTCATGGCATGACCCCAGGTCAGCAACCAGAATGTACGGTATTGTGGGGTATCAGAACCAGGCTTTCTGTGGGAAGTGACAGAAATAAGGTATGGTGAGCTCCATGACCATAGGTGAGGTCCCGAGTGACCCACTGGGTGTTGGGTTCTGTGGATCTGTCTCATCAGGTGCTGTGGAATTCAGGGACACCCTCCTGTCTGTGGATTTGTGTGGAGACATGTAGACATCACTGTCTGGCCAGGCACGAGGGTCGCACTGGACCACGACCAGAGGTGCAGCGTGCGGGGGAGCCATTGCTTGGTTTCCATGAAAGCTGACCATGGTCTGTGACTGTGATTCCTAGCAGTTGCAAGGGGAGAGGAGGCCGGGGGTGGTGCACACTTCCTAGACTTGTGGTCAGGACTAGTCTGGACCCCACTGAAGTTAGCCACACCGGGCACAGAAGGCACCCAGTCAGTGTAGCTCTGGGCACTGCTCCCATGGCACTTTTGGGCCAGGTCCATGCTGCAACCTCCTGCTTTTCATCATCATCTTCAAGGTCATGTGCCTCTGCTCTTGCCCCATGGCCTCCGGGGTATTGTCCGTCCTCCATCTGGCCCTCGTCCCTGGTGCCCTGTGCAGTCCGATGCCAGGGTAGCCTTCTCGAGACAAACATCTGGCCCTGATGGAACACTTCCATGGATCTCGTGTGATGCGAGGATGATGCCCTGCCCTGGAAGGGGGCTGCAGGTCCCCAATCAGGACAGCCATGTCTCCCTTTTCAGCATGGCCTGCCCTCCCCTCAGTCTTCTTCAGGGAAGCTCTCCCCACTTCCTGAGATGACAGCTCTGAACTTAAAAATGAATGTTATTTTACATATCTCTATGACTTAGTTCATCCATGGAATGTCTTTCAACCCCGTTAGTGGGGTTTTTTTAGCAGTTCTGAAGGGCTGTCTGCTCAAAGAGGGGATGACCTGGGTGGGGCAGCTTTCCCTCTCATCTCCCTCAGCATGTCTCTGAGCCCTGGGGCCAGCTGTCCTACTGAGGATTGAGGGACCCAAGCCAGCCCATCCTGAGCCCAGGCTGTGTCAGCTCATAGACTGATGCGTGTCGGAGTGGTGGGCAGATGGCATGGGCCAGGGGCAGGCAGTGTCTCCTTCTCATTCCTTCCCTCCCTTCCTCCCAGAGGTAGCTCAGAGCAGCCTTCAACCCCTGCATCTCCAGATCCCTTGACCTGTGCCTCCTGTGTTCAGCTGGTGACCTTGGAATTTCACATGGATTCTACCTCCCGAACCCTCTCCCATAGCAGTTCCTGGATCAGGGGAGGGATCGGACCCTTGTCTGCTTTTGGTCTTCTTCCTGTCCCGCACCAAGCCCACCCACCTTTGCATCTTCCATGTATGTGCTTGGAAGCAAGCCCATCCACAGAGAACCTATTAGCCAAATGGATCCAGGCAATGAACATTGAAGTAGAGATCCAGGATCCATAATAAATCTGCTCTGAAACCTGTCCCAAAGTCTGTGACTCTCTCACACTGAAACAGAAACAATAATAGCTATCTGGACTGTGAAGTGATATGTGTCTCTACTTCCAATCTTGAATGCATAGGTGCTGAGCCTGGACTGAAAAGGACCATGGCTCCCGTGGGCTGGGATCCATGGTAAGAACTCAGTGAAATCTGAATTTGAGGCATGGAGTGAATAATTATTGTAGACTGAATCCTCCCAAGTAGGGCTTTTGCACATTGCACAGGAAAAGCTTTTTCAAAGAGGTTTCTGAAAGAAAAATCTTTTTTTAAAATTTATTTTAATTCCATTAAAGCTAACATACAGTGTTACATTAGTTTCAGGTGTACAGTAGAGTGATTCAGTATTTCTATATATTACTCAGTGGTCATCAAGAAGTGTCCTCTTAATCCCCTTCATCTATTCCACTCATCCCTCTATCCACCTCCTCTCTGGTAACCATCCGTTTGTTCTCTATTGTTAAGAGTTTGTATTTTGGTGTGTCTCCTTTTTCTCTTTTAGTTATTTATTTTTGTTTGTTTTTTAAATTCCCCATTAGAGTGACATCGTATGGGATTTGTCTTTCTCTGACTGACTGATTTTAGTTAGGATAATACTCTCTAGCTCCATCCATGTGTCTGCAAATGGCAAGGTTTCATTCTTTTGCAATCCGAGTAATACTCCATTGTGTGTGTGTATGTGTGTGTGTGTGTGTGTGTCTGTGTCTGTGTGTGTGTGTGTGTGTGTGAATACTCACATCTATCATCTCATTTGTCAATTTTTCTACAGACACTTGGGTTGCTTACATATTGTGACATTGTAAATAATGGTGCAAGAAACATAGGGGTGCACGTATCCTTTTTACTTACTGTTTTCCTATTCTTTGGCTTGGAGGGTCCTGCCCATTCCCCCATCCTGAATGACCGGCGGCGCCCCAAGTGGCCCGGGTGGCAGCGGAGGGGCATTTTGAGTACATCGCTGGGGCTTGGGGGTCCCCAATGTCCGGCATCGCGGTGCCAGGCCCTTTGGGAGTGCCCTTCGGGGGCCGACCTAGGGTTAGGGTTAGCCCCCAGGAGTCCTGCAGTCCCAATACGATGGCTGTGGGGCGAGCGGAGGGGTGGGCCGAGGTGAGGGCGCTGGGGAGCAGGATTGTGGGCCCCTGCATTTTGGCGCTGGAGGCTTCAAATATCTCCGGTTTCTCCAGGGCCTTGTCCCTTCTCTCGCCCTGAATGACCGGCGGTGCCCCTAGCGGCCTGGGTGGCAGCGTTGTGGGAGGGTGAGTCTGGCTCTGGGGCTTGGAGTCCCAGATCCCGGGCATAGTGGCACCAGGACCCTTGGGAGGGGACCCTGGGAGGCCGACCTAGGGTTAGGATTAGCCCCAAGGAGACCTTCAGGCCTAATCCACACACTGTGTGGCGAGCGGAGGTGTGGGCCGAGGAGAGGGCGCTGGGGAGCGGGAGCGTGGGCACCAGCGTTATGGTGTGGGGAGCCTGTGAAGGTCACCTGTGGCTCAGATGGCCCTGCCCTTCTCTCGCTCTCTATGACCGACAGCTCCCCTAGTGACCCGGGTGGGTACAGTGCAGCAGGGTGACTCTGGCTCTGGGGCTCTGAGACACCAATCCCCAGAATTGCAGAGCCAGGCCCCTTGGGATGTCCCCACAGGGCCGACCTAGGGTTTTGATTAGCTGCCAGGAGCCCAGCAGGCCCTATCCACCGGCTCTGAAGCAAGCGGTGGGGTGGGCCTAGGTGAGGGCGCTGGTGAGCAGGATCCTGGGAGCCAACGTTTTTGCGCGGGGAGCCTTCAAAGGTCAGCGTGGGCTCAGAGGGCCCTGCCCAATCTCCTGCCCTGATTGACCAGCGGGGCCTCTAGTGGCTCGGGTGGCTGAAGGGCAGCAGGGTGAGTCAGGCACATGGGCTCGGGATCCCCATCCCCAGAGTTGCGACGCCAGGCCCCTTGGGAAGGGCTCCTCGGGGGCTGATGTATGGTTAGGGTTAGTCTCCAGGAGCACCGCAGGCCCGATACA
Source organism: Ursus americanus (assembly GCF_024610735.1). Taxonomy (NCBI): domain Eukaryota; kingdom Metazoa; phylum Chordata; class Mammalia; order Carnivora; family Ursidae; genus Ursus; species Ursus americanus. The sequence continues at coordinate 2,314,911 of NW_028273625.1, forward strand.
CCACCTGTGCGTCGAGGGGATAGTTGGGGCGAGGTGAGGGTGCTGGTGAACATGAGCCTGGGCCCAAGCGTTTTGGTTTGGTGTGCCTTCGAATGTCTGTAGGGGTTCGGAGGGCCCTCCACTTCTCCTACCCTGAATGAATGGCGGCGCCCCTAGCGGCCCCTGTGGGGCGGGGCGGCAACGTGCATCTGGCGCTGGGGCCTGGGGGTCCCCAATCCCCGGCGTTGCGGCTCCAGACCCCTTAGGAAGGGACCTTCAGGGGCTGTCCTAGGGTTAGGGTTAGCGCCCAGGAGGCCGGCAGGCCCCAGTCGCAGGCTGTGCGAGGAGCGGAGGTGCGGGCCAGGTTGAGGGCGATGCCCAGCAGGAGCGTGGTCCCCAGCATTTTGGCGCCCTGGGCCTTCGAATGTTGCCATGGCTCGGAGGGCCCTGCCCTGTCTCCTGCCCTGAATAACGAGCGACGCCCCTAGGGGCTCGGTTGGCAGTGGGGCGGCAGGGTGAATCCTGCTCTGTGGTTCAGGGATCCCCAATCCCCAGCGTTGCGGGGCCAGGCCCCTTGGGAGGGGCTCCTCGTGGGCCGACCTAGGGTTAGAGTTAGCACCCAGGAGGCCGGCAGGCCCAATCCTCTGGCTGGGAGGGGAGAGGTGGGTGGGAGGAGGTAAAGGCGCTTGGGAGCGGGAGCCTGGGCCTCTGCATTTTGGCACGGGAGGCTTCAAATGTCTCCGGTTTCTCCAGGGCCCTGTCCCTTCTCCCGCCCTGAATGACTGGCGGTGCCCCTAGCGGCCTGGGTGGCAGTGTTGCGGCAGGGTGAGTCTGGCTCTGGGGCTTGGGGTCCCCGATCCCTGGCGTAGCGGCACCAGGACCCTTGGGAGGGGCCCCTGGGGGGCCGACCTAGGGTTAGGGTTAGCCCCCAGGAGGCCGGCAGGCCCTATCTGCCCGCTGTGCGGCGAGTAGAAGGGTGGGCCAAGGTGAGGGCGCTGGGGAGTGTGAGTGTGGGCACCAGCGTTTTGGTGCGGGGAGCCTTTGAAGGTCACTATGGGCTCAGAAGTCCCTGCCCCTTTTCTCCCCCGAATGACCGGCGGCGCCCCTAGTGGCCCAGGTGGCGATAGTGCAGCAGGGTGAGTCTGGCTCTGGGGCTCTGAGTCACCAATCCCCAGTGTTGCAGAGCCAGGCCACTTGGGATGTGCCCCATGGGGCAGACCTAGGGTTTTGGTTAGCCCCCTGGAGCCCGGCAGGCCCTATCCACCCGCTCTGAATCAAGCGGAGGGGCGGGCCTAGGTGAGGGCTCTAGGAGCAGGAGCATGGGAGCCAACGATTTTGCACACGGGGCCTTCGAAGGTCAGCATGGGCTCGGAGGTCCCTGCTCGTTCTCCTGTCCTGATTGACCCGTGGTCCCCTAGCGGCTTGGGTGGCTGAAGGGCAGCAGGGTGAGTCCGGCACTTGGGCATGGGGTCCCCATCCCCAGCGTTGCGACGCCAGGCCCCTGGGGAAGGGCCCCTCGGGGTCCGACCTATGGTTAGTGTTAGCCCCCAGGAGCCACGCAGGCCCGATACACCACCTGTGCATCGAGAGGACAGTTGGGCCGAAGTGAGGGTGCTGGTGAACATGAGCCTGGGCCCAAGCGTTTTGGTTCTGGGAGCCTTCGAAGGTCGGCGGGGGTTCGGAGGGCCCTGCCAGTTCTCCCACCCCGAATGAATGGCGGCGCCCCTAGCGGCCCGTGTGGGGCGGGGCGGCAGCGTGCATCTGGCGCTGGGGCCTGGGGGTCCCCAATCCCCGGCATTGCTGCACCAGGCCCCTTAGGAAGGGAGCTTCAGGGGCTGTCCTAGGGTTAGGGTTAGCGCCCAGGAGGCCGGCAGGCCCGAGTCGTCGGCTGTGCGAGGAGCAGAGGTGCGGGCCAGGTTGAGGGCGATGCCCAGCAGGAGCATGGTCCCCAGCATTTTGGCGCCCTGGGCCTTTGAATGTTGCCATGGCTCGGAGGGCCTTGCCCTTTCTCCTGCCCTGAATAACCAGCGACGCCCCTAGCGGCTCCATTGGCAGTGGGGCGGCAGGGTGAGTCCCGCACTGCGTCTTGGGGATCCCCAATCCCCAGCGTTGCAGGGCCAGTCCCCTTGGGAGGGGCTCCTCGTGGGCCGACCTAGGGTTAGAGTTAGCCCCCATGAGGCCAGCAGGCCAGATCCTCTGGCTGGGCGGCGAGAGGTGGGCGGGCTGTGGTAAAGGCGCTGGGGAGTGGGATTGTGGGCCCCTGCCTTTTGGCAAGGGAGGCTTCAAATGTCCCTGGTTTCTCCAGGGCCCTGTCTGTTCTCCCGCCCTGAATGACCAGCGGCGCCCCTAGCGGCCAGGGTGGCAGCGTTGTGGGAGGGTGAGTCTGGCTCTGGGGCTCTGAGTCACCAATCCCCAGCATTGCAGAGCCAGGCCCCTTGGGATGTCCCCACAGGGCCAACCTAGGGTTTTGGTTAGCTGCCAGGAGCCCGGCAGGCCCTATCCACCGGCTCTGAAGCAAGCGGAGGGGCGGGCTGAGGTGAGGGCGCTGGCGAGCAGGATCCCGGGAGCCAAAGTTTTTGCGCGGGGAGCCTTCAAAGGTCAGCGTGGGCTCGGAAGGCCCTGCCCGATCTCCTGCCCTGATTGACCGGCGGGGCCTCTAGTGGCTTGGGTGGCTGAAGGGCAGCAGGGTGCGTCCGGCACATGGGCTCGGGGTCCCCATCCCCAGCGTTGTGATGCCAGGCCCCTTTGGAAGGGCCCCTCGGGGGCCGACCTATGGTTAGGGTTAGCCTCCAGGAGCCCCGCAGGCCCGATACACCACCTGTGCGTCGAGGGGAGAGTTGGGCCGAGGTGAGGGTGCTGGTGAACGTGAGCCTGGGCCCAAGCGTTTTGGTTCGGGGCGCCTTCGAAAGTTGGCGGGGATTCGGAGGGCCCTGTCTATCCTCCCACCCTGAATGAATGGCGGTGCCCCTAGCGGCCTGGATGGGGAGTGGCGACAGGGTGCATCCGGCGCTGGGGCTTGGGGGTCCCCAATCTCCGGCATTGTGGCACCAGGCCCCTTGGGAGGGGCCCTTCGGGGGCCAACCTAGGGATAGGTTTAGCCCCTAGGAGGCCAGCAGGCCCTATTCGCCAGCTGTGTGGAGAGCAGAGTGGCAGACCTAGGTGAGGGCACTGGTGAGTGGGAGGGTGGACCTAGGTGTTTTGGTGCAGGGAGACCTTGAAGGTCACTGGGGACTCTGAAGGACCTGCCACTTCTCTCGCCCTGAATGACCAGCGGCGCCCCTAGCTGCCTGGGTGGCGACAGTGTGGTAGGGTGAGTCTGGCTCTTGGGCTCTGAGTCACCAATCCCAAGCATTGCAGAGCCAGACCCCTTGGGATGTGCCCCACGGGGCCGACCTAGGGTTTTAGTTAGCCCCCAGGAGCATGGCAGGCACTATCCACTGGCTCTGCAGCAAACGGAGGGGCGGGCCGAGGTGAGGGCGCTGGGGAGCGGGAGCATGGGCACCAGTGTTCTGGCGCGGGGAACCTTTGAAGGTCACTGGGGACTCAGAAGGCCCTGCCCTTCTCTCACCGTGCATGACCGGTGGCGCCCCTAGAGGCCCAGGTGGCGATAGTGCGGCAGGGTGAGTCCGGCTCTGGGGCTCTGAGTCACCAATCCCCAGAGTTGCGGAGCCAGGCCCCTTGGGATGTGCCCCACGGGGCCGACCTAGGGTTTTCCTTAGAACCAAGAGCCCGGCAGGCCCTTTCCAACGGGTCTGAATGAAGCAGAGAGTTGGGCCGAGGTGAGGGTGGTGGTGAACATGAGCCTGGGCCCAAGCGTTTTGGTTCAGAACGCCTTCAAAGGTCGGCGGGGGTTCGAAGTGCCCTGCAGGTTCTCCCACCCTGAATGAATGGCGGCGCCCCTAGCGGCCCAGGTGGTAAGGGGTGGCAGGGTGAGTTAGGCCCTGCAGCTCGGGTATCTCCAATCCCCAGGGATGCGGTGCCAGGCCCTTTGGGTGGGGCCCCTCGGATGACAACTTAGGGTTAGGTTTAGCCCCTAAGAACTCGGCAGGTCCTATTCGCCAGCTGCGTGGAGAGTGGAGCGGCGGACCGAGGTGAGGGCGCTGGTGTTTGGGTGCGAGGGCCCGGGCGTTTTGGCGTGGGGGGGACTCGAAAGTCACCGTGTCTCAGAGGGCCCTGCCCGTTCTCCCGCCCTGAATGAACGGCAGCACCCCAAGCCCCTGGGTGGCGGCTGGGTGGCAGGGTGAGTCAGGTGCTGAGGCTCAGGGTCCCCAATCCCCGGCATTGCGGCGCCAGGCCCCTTGGTAGGGGCCCCTCGGGGGTCGATCTAGGGTTACAGTTAGCCCCCCGGAGGCTGGTGGACCCGATCAGCATCTGAGTGGCACGCAGCAGGGTGGGCCGAGGTGAGGGCACTGGCGAGCCTGAGCATGAGCCCAAGCGTTTTAGCGTGGGGGGTCTTCGAAGGTCAGTGGGGGCTCGGAGGGACCTGCCCATTCTCCCACTCTGAATGACCGGCGGGGCCCCTAGTGGCTCAGGTGGCTGAAGGGCAGCAGGGTGAGTCCGGCACTTGGGCTCGGTTGCCCCATCCCTGGCGTTGGGGCACCAGGCCACTTGGGAAGGGCCCCTCGGGGGCCGACCTACAGTTAGGGTTAGCTCCCAGGAGGCTGGCAGGCCCTATACACCACCTGTGCGTGGAGCGGAGAGTTGGGCCGAGGTGAGGTTGCTGGTGAACATGAGCCTGGGCACAAGCATTTTGGTTCTGGGCGCCACTGGGGGTTCGGAGGACTCTGCCAGTTCTCCCACCCAGAATGAATGGCGGCGCCCCTAGCGGCCTGTGTGGGGCGGGGCAGCAGGGTGTACTGGGCGCTGGGGCTTGGGGGTTGCCAATCCCCAGAGTTCCGCCGCAAGGCTCCTTAGGATGGGACCCTCAGGGGCCATCCTAGGGTTAGGGTTAGCGCCCAGGAGGCCGGCAGGCCCGATCCGCCAGCTGTGCGAGGAGTGGAGGTGTGGGCCGAGTTGAGGGGGATGCCGAGCGGGAGTGGGGGCCCCAGCGTTTTGGCGTCCTGGGCCTTCGAATGTTGCCATGTCTCGGAGGGCCCTGCCCATTCTCCTGCCCTGAATAACCAGCGGCACCCCTAGCAGCTCCGTTGGCGGTGGGCCTGCAGGGTGTGTTTGGAGCTGGGGCTCGGGGGTCCCCAATCTCTGTCGTTGCGGTGCCAGGCCCCTTGGGAGGGGCCCCTCGAACGCCGACCTAGATTTAGGGTTATTTCCCAGGGCACCGGCAGGCCCGATCCGCCAGTGTGTGGCAACGGTGGGGTGGGCTGAGGTGAGGGCGCTGGTGAGCGGGAGCGTGGGCCCAAGCGTTTTGGCGTGGGGGGCCTTCAAAAGTTGCCAGGGGACTGGAGGGCCCTGCCCGTTCTCCCGCCCTGAATAACCGGCGGCGCCCCTGGTGCCGCGGGTTGTGGTGGGGTGGCTGGGTGAGTCTGGTGCTGGGGCTCGGAGGCCCCGAATCCCAGGCCTTGCAGCTCCAGGCTCCTTGGGATGGGCCCACTGGGGGCCAACCTAGGTTTAGGGTTAGCCCCCATGAAGCTGGCAGGCCTCATCCACTGGCTGTGCTGTGAGCAGAGCAGCGCGCTGAGGTGAGGGCGCTGGCATACGGAGGCGTGGGCCCAGCCTTTTGGCGTGCGGGGCCTTCGAAAGTCGCTGGGGGCTCGGAAAGCCCTGCCCGTTCTCCCGACCTGAAAGACCGGTGGTGCCCCTAGTGGCCCGGGTTGCGGTGGGGCAGCACGGTAAGTCCGGAGCTGGGGCATGGGGGTCCCCAATACTCTGCGTTGGGGCACCAGCCCCCTTGGGAAGGGCCCTCGGGGTCCAAACCAGCGTTAGTATTAGCCCCCAGGAAGCCGGCAGGCCGATCCGCTAGCTGTGTAGAGAGCAGTGGGGCAGGCCAAGGTGAGGGCACTGTAGAGCGGGAGCATGGGCCCAAGCGTTTTGGCGTGGGGGCATTCAAAAGTTGCCAGGGGTTCAGAGCGCACTTCCGGTTCTACTGCGCTGAAAGCCCGACGGTGCACCTAGCAGCTCGTGTTGCAGAGGGGCGGCAGAGTGAGTCTGGTGCTGGGGCTCGGGGTCCCCAATCCCCGGTGTTGCAGCGCCAGGCCCCTTGGGAGGGGCCCCTCGGGTGCGACCTAGTGTTAGGGTTAGCCCCCAGGAGGCCCACAGGCCTGATCCGCCAGCTCTGCGGCGAGCGGAGTGGTTGGCCGAGGTGAGGGCGCTCGCGATCGGGAGCGTGGGCCCAAGCGTTTTGGCACGGAGGGCCTTCGAAGGTCGCTGGTGGCTCTGAGGTCCCCGCACGTTCTCCCGCCCTGAATGAGGACAGCGCTCCTAGCGGGCCGGGTCCTGGCGAGGTGGCAGGGTGTCTTGCACTGGTGCTCAGGGGTCGCCAAGCCCCGGCTTAGCGGTGCCAGGCCCATTGGGAGGGGCCCCTCTTGGGCCGACGTATGGTTTGGGTTAGCTCCCAGGAGGCCTTCAGGCCCAATCAGCCAGCTGTGCGGTGAGCGGAGGGGCAGGCCGAGGTGAGGCTGCTGGCGAGCGGGAGCACGGGCCCAAGGATTTTGGCGCTGGGAGCCTTCAAAGGTCTCTGGGTGCTCTGAGGGCCCTGCCCGTTCTCCTGCCCTGAATGACCAGCGGCGCCCCTATCGGCCAGGGTGGAGGCGGGGCAACACATTGAGTCTGGCGCAGGGGCTCAGGGGTCCCCAATCCCCACGTGCCGCACCAAGCCCCTTGGGAGGGGCCCTCGTGGGCCGAACTATGGTTAGGGTTAACCCCCAGGAGGCCAGCAGGCCCGATCCGCCGGCTGTGCTGCGAGGGGAGGCGTGGGCCGAGGTGAGGGCGCTGGCGAGAAGGAGCATGGGCCTAAGCGTTTTGGGATGGGGGGCCTTCGAATGTCACAGGGGGCTTGGAGGGCCCTACACATTCTCCCGCCCTAAATGACCGGTGGCGCCCCTAGCGGCCCGGCCGCCGGCAGAGCGGTAAGGTTAGTCTGGTGCTGGGGTTTGGGGCTCCCCAATCCCCGGCGTTGCGGTGCCAGGCCCCTTAGGAAGGGACCCTCAGGGGCCGTCCTAGGGTTCTAGTTAACGCCCAAGTGGCCGGCAGGCCCGAGTCGCCGGCTGTGCAAGGAGCGGAGGTGCGGGCCGAGTTGAGGGTGCTGGTGAACATGAGCCTGGGCCCAAGCGTTTTGATTCGGGGCACCTTCAAATGTAGGTGGGGGCTTGGAGGGCCCTACCCGTTCTCCCGCACTGAATGACCGGCTACACTCCTAGCGGCCTGTGTGGCGGCAGGGCGGCAGGGTGAGTCTGGCGCTGGGGCTCAGGGGTCCACAATTCCCGGTGTTGCGGTGCCAGGGCCCTTGGGAGGGGCCCTTGGGGGTCGATCTAGGGTTACGGTTAGCCCCCAGCAAGCCGGTGGACCCGATCAGCGGCTGTGCAGCACGCGGAGGGTTGGGCCAAGGTGAGGGCGCTGGCGAGACTGAGCATGATCCCAAGTGTTTTAGTGCGGGGGGTCTTCGAAGGTCGGTGCGGGTCAGAAGGACCTGCCCGTTCTCCCGCTCTGAATGACCGGCGGGGCCCCTAGAGGCTCCGGGGCCTGAAAGGCAGCAGGTTGAGACCGGCACTTGGGTTGGGGTCCCCATTCCCGGCATTGTGGCGCCAGGCCACTTGGGAAGGGCCCCTCCGTGGCCGACCTACAGTTAGGGTTAGCCCTCAGGAGGCCAGCAGGCCCGATACACCGCCTGTGCATAGAGAGGACAGTTGGGCCTAAGTGAGGGTGCTGGTGAACATGAGCCTGGGCCCAAGCGTTTTGGTTCTGGGCGCCTTCGAAGGTCGGCGGGGTTTCGGAGGGCCCTGCCAGTTCTCCCACCACGAATGAATGGCGGCGCCCCTAGCGGCCCGTGTGGGGCGGGGCGGCAGCGTGCGTCCGGCGCTGGGGCTTGCTGGTCGCCAATCTCCGGCGTTGCACTGCAAGGCTCCTTAGGAAGGGACCCTCAGGGGCCGTCCTAGGGTTAAGGTTAGCGCCCAGGAGGCTGGCAGGCCCGAGTCGCCGGCTGTGCGAGGAGTGGAGGTGTGGGCCGAGTTGGGGGGGATGCGGAGAGGGAGCGTGGGCCTCAGCATTTTGGCGTCCTGGGCCTTTGAATGTTGCCATGTCTCGGAGGGCCCTGCCCATTCTCCTGCCCTGAATAACCAGCGGCGCCCTTAGCGGCTCCATTGCGGTGGGGTTGCAGGGTGAGTCCTGAGCTGCGGCTCAGGGATCCCCAATCCCCAGCATTGTGGGGCCAGGCCCTTTGGGAGGGGCTCCTCCTGGGCCGACCTAGGGTTAGAGTTAGCACCCAGGAGGCCAGCAGGCCCAATCCTCTGGCTGGTTGGCAAGAGGTGGGTGGGCGGAGGTAAAGGCCCTGGGGAGCGGGAGCGTGGGCCCCTGCATTTTGGCGCGGGAGGCTTCAAATGTCGCCAGTTTCTCCAGGGCCCTGTCCCTTCTCCCGCCCTGAATGAGTGGTGGCGCCCCTAGTGGCCTGGGTGGCGGCGTTGCGGCAGCGTGAGTCTGGTTCTGGGTCTTGGAGTCCCCGATCCCCGGCGCATAGGCACAAGAATCCTTGGGAGGGACCCTGGAGGGCCGACCTACAGTTAGGGTTAGCCCCCACAAGGCCGGCAGGGTGGATCCACCCTCTGTGCAGGGAGCGGAGGGGCGGGCCGAGGTGAGGGCGCTGGGGAGCGGGAGCGTGGGCACCAGGGTTTTGGCACGGGGAGCCTTCGAAGGTCGCCAGTGGCTTGGAGGACCCTGTCCGTTCTTGCGCCCTGAATGACCGGCGGCGCCCCTAGTGGCCTGAGTGGCAGCAGGGAGGCAGGGTGAGTCTGGCGATGGGGCCTGTGGTCCTAGTCCCAGGCTTGGTGGCCACAGGCCCCTTGGGAGGGGCCCCTCTGGGGCCTGACTAGCTTTAGGGTTACCCCCAGGAGTCCAGCAGCCTGATCCGCTGGCTGTGCGTCGAGCGGAGGGGCGGGCCGAAGTGAATGCGCTGGCGAGCCGGAGCGTGGGCCCAAGTGTTTTGGCGTGGGGGGCCTTCAAAGGTCACCAGGGGCTCAGAGGGCCCTGCCTGTTCTCTCGACCTGTGATGACGTTGCCCCTAGCATGCCGGGTCACGGCGGGGTGGCAGGGTGAGTCTGGAGCTAGGGCTCGTGGGTCCCCAATCCCCAGTGTGGCGGCGCCAGGCACTTGGGAGTGGTCCCTCGGGGGCCTACCTAGGGTTAGGGTTAGCCCAAAGGAGGCCGGCAGGCCCGTTCTGCCGGCTGTGCGGTGAGGAGTGGTGGTCCAAGGTGAGGGCACTGGCGAGCGGGAGCGTGGGCCCAAGGGTTTTGGCGCGGGACTCCTTCAAAAGTCGCCGGGGGCTCAGAGATCCATGCCCCTTCTCCCGCCCTGAATGACTGGCGGCGCCCCTAGCAGCCCGGGTGGCGGCGGGGAGTCTGGGTGAGTCTGGCGCTCATGCTCGTGGGTCCCCAATATCTGGCCTTGCAGAGCCAGTACCCTTGGGAAGGGCCCCTCGGGGGCCGACCTAGGTTTAGGGTTAGCCCCCAGGAGCCCGGCAGGCCCGATCCGCCAACTGTGTTGCGAGCGGAGTGGAGGGCTGAGGTGAGCGCGCTGGCGAGCAGGAGCGTGGGCCCAAGCGTTTTGGCGCAGGGGCCTTCGAAGGTCACCGGGGGCTCAGAGGGCCCTGCCCCTTCCTCTGCCCTGAAGGACCGGCGGCGCCCCTAGCAGCCCGGGTGGCGGCAGGGTGGCAGTGAAAGTCTGGCGCTGGGGCTCGATTGTCCCCAATCCCCAGAGTGATGGCGCCAGTCCCCTTGGGAGGGGCTCCTCAGGGGCTGAATTAGGGTTAGGGTTAGCCCCCAGGAGGCTGGCAGGCCCGATCCGATCCACTGGCTGTGTGGTGAGCGGAGGGTGGGGCCCAGGTGAGGGCAATGGTGAACAGGAGCGGGGGCCCAAGCGTTTTGGCGCACGTTGCCTTTGAAGGTCTCAGGGGGCACGGAGGGCCCTGCAAGTTCTCCCACTCTGAATGAGGACGGCGACCCTAGCAAGCCAGGTCTTCGCAGGGCACCAGGGTGAGTCCGGCACTGGTGCTCGGGGGTTCCCAATCCCCGGCGTGGTGGTGCCAGACCCCTTGGGAGGGGCCCCTCGACAGCCAACCTAGGGTTAGGGTTAGACCCCAGGAGGCCGCCAGGCCCTATCCGCTGGTTGTGCAGCTTGCGGAGGGGCTGGCCAAGGTGAGGGCATTGGTGAGCAGAAGCGTGGGCCAAAGCATTTTGGCGCGGGGGGCCTTCGAATGTCACCGGGGGCTTGGAGGGCCCTGCCCGTTCTCCAACCTAGATGACCGGTGGTGCCCCTAGCGGCCTGGGTGTCGGTGGGGTGGCAGGGTGTGTCCGGTGGTTTGGCTCGGGGGTCCCCAATCACCAGCGTGGCAGCGCCAGGCCCCTTGGAAGGGGCCTCTGGTGAGCTGACCTAGGGAAGGTTTAGCCCCCAGGAGGCCAGCAGACCCGATCTGCCGGCTGTGCGGCGAGCGAGGGGTGGGCTGAGGTGAGCACGCTGGCGACCGGGAGCGTGGGCCCAAGCATTTTGGCACAGGGGGCCTTCGAATGTCACCGGGGGCTCGGAAGGCCCTGCCCGTTCTCCCTCCTTGAAAGACCGGTGGCTCCCCTAGCGGCCGGTGTGGTGGTGGGCCAGCAGGGTGAGTCTGGAGCTGGGGCTCGGGGTTCCCCAATCCCCGGCGTGGCAGCGCCGGGCACTTGGGAGTGGTCCCTTGGGTGCCGACCTAGCGTTAGGGTTAGCTCAATGGAGGCCAGCAAGCCCCATCCACCGGCTGTGCGGATTATGGAGTGGCAGGCCAAGGTGAGGGCTCTGGCTAGCGGGAGCATGGGCCCAAGTGTTTTTGCACGGGGCGCCTTCCAAGGTCGCCGGGGGCTCAGAGGTCCCTGCCTGTTCTCCTGCCCTGAATGAGTGTCGGCGCCCCTAGCAGCCCGGGTGGCTGCAGGGCGGCAGGGTGAGTTCGGCGCTGGTGCTTGGGGGTCCCCAAGCAGGGGCATGGCGGTTCCACGCCCCTTGGGAGGGGCACCTCGGGGGCTGACATAGGGTTTGTGTTAGCCCCCAGGAGGCCGGCAGGCCCGATCTGCCAGCTGTGCGGCGTGCAGAGGGGCAGGCTGAGGTAAAGGTGCTGGAGAGCAGGAGCGTGGGCCCAGGCGTTTTGGCGTGGGGGCCTTCGAAGATCGAGGGTGGCTCGGAAGGCTCTGCACGTTCTCCAGCCGGGAATGACCGGCGGCGCCCCTAGCGGCCCTGGTGGCGGCGGGGCGGCAGGGTGCGTCTGGTGTTGCGGCTCAGGTGTCCCCAATCCCTGGCGTGGCAGTGCCAGGCCCCTTGGGACGGGCCCCTCTGGGGCCGACCTAGGGTTAGGGTTAGCCCCCAGGAGGATTGCAGGCCCGATCCGCCAGCTGTTCAGAGAGTGGAAGGGCTGGCCGACGTGAGGGCGCTGGTGAGTGGTAGCTTGGCCCAAGCGTTTTGGTGCGGGAGGCCTTGGATGTTCGCCAGGGGCTCGGAGGGCCTTGCCAGTTCTCCCACCCTGAATGACCGGCGGCGCCTCTAGCGGCCATGGTGGCAGCAGGGTGAGTCTGGAGCTGGGGCACAGGGGTTCCCAATCCCCGGTGTGGCGGCTCCAGGCACTTGGGGGGGAACCTCAGGGGCTGACCTAGGGTTAGGGTTAGCTCAAAGGAGGCCATCAGGCCCGATACACCAGCTGTGCAGTGAGGGGAGTGGCGGGCCGAGGTCAGGGCGCTGGCAAGCAGGAGCGTGGGCCCAAGCGTTTTGGCGAGGGGGCCTTCGAAGTTCGCCGGGGGCTCGGAAGGACCCTGCCCGTTCTCCCGCCCTGAATGACCTGCGGCGCCCCTAGCGGGCCGGGTGACGGCGGGGCTGCAGGGTGTGTTCAGAGTTGGGGCTCGGGGGTCCCCAATCTCTGTCGTTGTGGTGCCAGGCCCCTTGGGAGGGGCCCCTCGGGCGCCGACCTAGAGTTAGGGTTATCCCCCAGGGCACTGGCAGGCCCGATCCGCCGGCTGTGTGGCGACGGTGGTGCGGGCTGAGGTGAGGGCGCTGGTGAGTGGGAGCATGGGCCCAAGCGTTTTGGCGTGGGGGGCCTTCAAAAGTTGCCGGGGGCTCGGAGGGCCCTGCCCATTCTACCGCCCTGAGTAACCAGCTGCGCCCCTGGTGCCCTGGGTTGTGGTGGGGTGGCCGGGTGAGTCCGGTGCTGGGACTCGGGGGTCCCCAATCCCAGGCCTTGCAGCTCCAGGCTCCTTGGGAGGGGCCCATCGGGGGCCAACCTAGGTTTAGGGTTAGCCCCCAGGAAGCTGGCAGGCCTCATCCGCTGGCTGTGCTGTGAGCAGAGCGGCGCACCGAGGTGAGGGCGCTGGCGTACGGGGGCGTGGGCCCAGCCTTTTGGCGCGGGGGGCCTTCGAAAGTCCCTGGGGGCACGGAAGGCCTTGCCCGTTCTCCCGACCTGAATGACCGGCGATGCCCCTAGTGGCCCGGGTTGCGGTGGGGCGGCATGGTAAGTCCGGCGCTGGGGCGCGGGGGTCCCCAATACTCGGCGTTGGGGCGCCAGGCCCCTTGGGAAGGGCCCTCGGGGTCCGAACCAGCGTTAGTGTTAGCCCCCAAGAGGACGGCAGACCTCATCCGCCAGCTGTGTAGCGAGCAGTGGGGCAGGCCGAGGTGAGGGCACTGTAGAGCGGGAGCGTGGGCCCAAGCGTTTTGGCGTGGGGGCATTCGAAAGTCACCGGGGGTTCAGAGTGCACTTCGGGTTCTACTGCGCTGAAAGCCCGATGGCGCACCTAGCGGCTCGGGTTGCAGAGGGGCGGCAGGGTGAGTCCAGTGCTGGGGCTCGGGAATCCCCAATCCCTGGCGTTTCGGCACCAGACCCCTTGGGAGGTGTCCCTCGGGCCTGACTTAGGGTTTGGGTTAGCCTCCAGGAGGCCAGCAGGCCGGATCTGCCAGCTGTGCAGCGAGTGGATGGTCGGGCAGAGGTGAGGTTGCTGGCGAGCGGGAGCATGGGCCCAAGCGTTTTTGCGTGGGGGGGGTTCAAAGGTCGCCGGGGACTCGGAGGGCCCTGCCCGATCTCCCGCCCTGAATGAGGACGTTGCCCCTAGCGGGCCGGGTCACAGTGAGGCGGTACGGTGAGTCCGGCACTGGGGCTCGGGAGTCCCCAATCCCTGGCATGGCGGTGCCAGGCCCCTTGGGAGGGGCCCCTTGGGTGCCGACCTAGGCTTAGAGTTATCCCCCCGGAGGCCAGCAGCCCCGATCTGCCCGCTGTACGGCGAGTGATGTGGCGGGCTGGAGTGAGGGTTCTGGCGAGCGGGAGCGTGGGCCCGAGTGTTTTCGCACGGGGGCCTTCGAAGGTCGTCGTTGGCTCGGAGGGCCCTGCCTGTTCTCCCGCCCTTAATGACCGGCGGGGACCCTGGTGGCCCGGGCGGCAGCGGGGCGGGAGGGTGAGTCTGGCAATGGGGCTCGGGGGACACGAAACCCCGGCGTTGTGGCGCCAGGCACCTTGGGAGAGGCCCCTCGGGGGCTGACTTAGGTTTAGGGTTAGCCCCCAGGAGGCCGGCAGGCCCGATCCGCTGGCTGTGCGGCGAGTGGAGGGGCGGGCCGAGGTGAGGGCGTTGGCGAGCGGGAGCATGGGCCCAAGTATTTTGGCAAGGGTGGCCTTCGAAGGTCGCCGGGGGCTCGGAGGGCCCTGCCCGTTCTCCCGCCCTGAATGACTGGCAGCACCCCTAACGGCCCGGGTGGAGGCGGGGCGGTAGGGTGGCTCCAGAGCTGGGGATCTGGGGTCCCCAATCCCCGGCGTGGCGGCGCCAGGCCCATTGGGAGGGGCCCCTCGGGGGCTGATGTAGGGTTTGGGTTAGCCCCCAGGAAGCTGGCAGGCCCGATCCGCCACATGTGCGGTGTGCGGAGGGGCTGGCCTAGGTGAGGGCGCTGGCGAGCTGGACCGTGGGCCCAAGCGTTTTGGCGCGGGGGTCTTCGAATGTCGCCCGGGGCTCTGAGGGCCCTGCCCGTTCTCCCACCTGAATGAGGACAGCGCCCCAAGTGTGCCAGGTCACGGCGCGGTGGCAGGGTGAGACTGCCGCGGGGGCTCGGTGGTCCCTGAGCCCCGGCATGGCAGAGCCAGGCCCCTTGGGAGGGGCCCCTCGGGCACCGACGTAGGGTTTGTGTTAGCTCCAGGAGGCCGGCAGGACCTATCCGTAGGCTGTACTGCGAGCCGAAGGACAGGTCGACGTGAATGCACTGGCAAGTGGGAGTGTGGGCCCAAGCGTTTTGGCGAGAGGGTTTCAAAGATTGCCGGGGGCTCGGAGAGCCCTGCCCGTTCTAACGCCCTGAATGAACGGCGGCGCCCCTAGCGGCCCGGGTGGCGGCGGGGCGGCAGGGTGAGTCAGGCGAGGGGGCTTGGGGGACCCCAATCCCAGGCGTGGTGGTGCCAGGCACCTTGGGAGGGGCCCCTTGGGGGCCAACCTAGGTTTAGGGTTAGCCCCCAGGAGGCCGGCAGGCCCTTTCCGCCAGCTGTGTGACGAGCGGAGGATGGGCCGAGGTGAGGGCACTGGCGAACAGGAGCTTGGGCCCAATAGTTTTGGCGCGGGGGGCCTTCGAAGGTTGCCAGGGGCTCGTAGGGCCCTGCCCGATCTCCCGCCCTGAATGAGGAAGGTGCCCCTAGCGGGCCGGGTCGCAGCGGGGCGGCAGGGTGAGTTCGGCCCTGGTGCTCGGGGGTCCCCAATCCCTGGCGTGGCAGCGCCAGGCCCCTTGGGAGGGGCCCCTCGTGAGCCGACCTGGGGTTAGGGTTAGCCCAAAGGAGGCCGGCAGGCCCCATCCACCGGCTGAGCGGATTACGGAGTGGTGGGCCAAGGTGAGGGCTCTGGCGAGCGGGAGCATGGTCCCAGGTGTTTTGGCACAGGGGCCTTCGAAGTTCGAGGGTGGCTCGGAAGGCTCTGCATGTTCTCCAGCCCCGAATGACCGGTGGCGCCCCTAGCGGCCCGGGTGGCGGCGGAGTGGCAGGGTGCATCTGGTGTTGTGGCTCGGGGGTCCCCAATCCCCGGCGTGGCAGTGCCAGACCCCTTGGGACGGTCCCCTCTGAGACCGACCTAGGGTTAGGGTTAGCCCCCAGGAGAATGGCAGGCCCGATCCACCAGCTGTGCAGAGAGTGGAGGGACGGTCCGAAGTGAGGGCGCTGGTGAGTGGTAGCGTTGGCCCAAGCGTTTTGGTGCAGGAGGCCTTGGACATTCGCCGGGGGCTCGGAGGGCCCTGCCCATTTTCACGCCCCATGAGGACATTGCTCCTAGCAGGCTGGGTCGTGGAGGGGCGGCAGGGTGAGCCCGCAACAAGTGCTCGCGGGTCCCCAAACCCCGGCATGGCAGCGCCAGGCGCTTGGGAGTGGTCTCTCGGGGGCCGACCTAGGGTAGGGTTAGCCTAAAGGATGCCAGCAGGCCCGATCTGCTGTATGTGCGGTGAGCGGAGGGGCTAGCCGAGGTGACGGCGGTGGCGAACAGGAGCGTGGGCCCAAGCGTTTTGGCGCAGATGGCCTTTGAAGGTCGCCGGGGGCTCGGAGGGCCCTGCCCATTCTCCCGCCCTGAATGACCGGCGCCGCCCCAAGCAGCCCGGGTGGCGGAGGGGCAGTAGGTTGAGTTGGGCCCTGGGGCTCGGGGGTCCCCAATCCCCGACATTGAGGCGCCAAGCCCCATGGGAGGGGCCCCTCGGGTCCGACCTAGGGTTAGGGTTAGCCCCCAGGAGGCTGGCAGGCACAATCCGCCAGCTGTGTGGCAAGCGGAGGGGCGGGCCGAGGGGCAGGCGCTGGAGAGCGGGAGCATAGTCCTAAGCGTTTTGGCGCGGGGGGCCTTCGAAGTTCGCCAGGGGCTCGGAGGGCCCTACCCGTTCTCCCGCTCTGAATGACCTGTGGCACCCCTAGCGGCCCGGATGACGGCGGGGCAGCAGCGTGAGTTTGGCTCTGGGGCTCGGTGTCCCCAATCCCTGTATTGTGGCACCAGGCCCCTTGGGAGGGGCCCATCGGGGGCCGACCAAGGGTTAGGGTTAGCACCCAGGAGGCAGGCAGGCCCGATCCACCAGCTGTGTGACGAGTGGAGGGGCGGGCCGAGGTGAGGGCGCTGGCGAGCGGGAGCGTGGACCCAAGCATTTTTGTGCGGGGGTCCTTCGAAGGTCGCAGGTGGCTCGGAAGGGCTTGCCCGTTCTGCCACCCTGAATGACCAGCGGCACCCCTAGCAGCCCGGTGGCATCGCGGCGGCCGTGTGAGTCCGGCGCTGGGGCTTGGGGGTCCCAATCCCTGGCGTTGGGCAGCCAGGCCCCTTGGGAGATTCCCTCGGGGGCCGACCTAGGGTTAGGGTTATCCCCCAAGAGCCTGTTAGGCCCAATCTGCCAGCTGTGCAGCGAGCAGAGGGGTGGGCTTAGGTGAGGGCATTGGTGAGCGGGAGCGTGGACCCAAGCATTTTGGCGCAGGTTGCCTTGGAAGATCGCCAGGGGATCGGAGGGCCCTGCCCGTTCTCGCTCCCTGAATGACCGGCGGCGCCCCTAGCGGCCCGGGTGGCGGCGGGGTGACACGGTGAGTCCGGCGGTGGGGCTCGGGGGTCCCCAATCCCAGGCATTGCGGTGCCAGGCCCGTTCGGACAGGCCCCTCAGGGGCCCACCTAGGGCATATGGGTAGTCACCAGGAGGAGGGCAGGCTTCATCTGCCAGCTCTCCGGCAAGCGGAGGGTCAGGCCGAGGTGAGGGCGCTGAGGGGCGGGAGCGTGGGCTCAAGCGTTTTGGATGGGGAGGCCTTCGAATGTCGCCGCGGGCTCGGAGGGCCCTGTCCGTTCTCCCACCCTGAATGACCAGTGGCACCCCTAGCGGACTGGGTGTCAGTGGGGCGGCAGGGTGAGTCCGGCGCTGGGGCTCGGGGGTCCCCACTCCCCGGCATTGCGGCACCAGGCCCTTTGGGAGGGGCAGCTCCGGGCCCGTCCTAGGGTAAGGGTGAGCCCCCAGGAGGCCGGCAGTTCCGATCCAGCAGCTGTGAGGTGAGCGGAGGGGCGGGCCGAGGTAAGGGTGCTGGCGAGCGGGAGCGTGGGCCAAAGGGTTTTGGCGTGGGGTGCATTCGAAAGTCGCTGGGGACTTGGAGGGCCCTGCCCGTTCTCCCGCCCTGAATGACCGGCGGAGCCCCTAGCGGCTTGGGTGGCAGTTGAGCCGCAGGGTGAGTCCGGTGCTGGGGCTCGGGGGTCCGAATCCCTGATGTTGTGGGCCAGGCCCCTTGGGAAGGGCCCCTCAGGGGCCGACCTAGTGTTAGGGTTAGTCCCAAATATGCTGGCAGGCCTGATCCCCCGGCTGCGTGGCGATCGGAGGGGCGGGCCGAGGTGAAGCGTTGGCGAGCGGGAGCGTGGGCCCAAGCGTTTTGGCGCGGGGAGACTTTGAAGTTCGCCAGGGGCTTGGAGGGACCTACCCATTCTCCCGCCCTGAATGACCGGCGGCGCCCCTAGCGGGCCGGGTGGCGGCGGGGCGGCATGGTGTGTTCTGAGCTCGGGTTCGGGGGTTCGCAATCCCTGCGTTGCAAGGCCAGGCCCCTTGGGAGGGGCTCCTTGGGGGCCAACCTAGGGTTAGGGTTAGCCCCCTGGAGGCCAGCAGCTCAGATCCTCCATCTGTGCAGCGAGTGGAGGGGCAGGCCGAGCTGAGGGCACAGGCAAGCGTGATCGTGGGCCCAAGCGTTTTGGCGCGGGGTGCCTTCGAAGGCCATCCGGGGCTTAGAAGGCCCTGCCTGTTCTCACACCCTGAATGATCAGTGGCGCCGCTAGTGGCCTGGGTGTTGGCGGGGCGGCAAGGTGAGTCTGGCGCTGCGGCTCAGGGGTCAGCAATCAGACACGTTGTGGCGCCAGGCCCCATCATACGAGCCCCTCCGGGGCCAACCTAGGGTTAGGGTTAGCCCCCAGGAGGCCGGCAGGCCCGATCTGCCGGCTGTGGGGCGAGGGGAGGGGCGGGCCGAAGTGAGGGCACTGGCGAATGGGACCGTGGGCCCAAGCATTTTGGCACGGGGCTCCTTCGAATGTCGTCGTGGGCTAGGAGAGCCCCGCTTGTTCTCCCGCTCTGAATGACCGGCGGTGCCCCTAGCGGTCCAGGTGGCAGCGGGACAGCAAGGTGAGTCCTGGCTGGGGCTCGGGGGTCCCAATCTCTGGCTTTGCCATGCCAGACCCCTTGGGAGGGGCCCCTCGGGAGCCGACCTAGGGTTAGTGTCAGCCCCCAGGAGGCCATCAGGCCCGATCCGCCAGTTGTGCTGCGAGCGGAGGGGCACGGAGGTGAAGGCGCTGGCGAGCCGGAGCGTGGGCCCAAGCGTTTTGGCTTGGTGGGCCTTCGAAGGACGACAGGGACTCCGAGGGCCCTGTCCCTTCTCCCGCACTGAATATCCTGCGGCGCCCCTAGCAGCCGGGGTGGCGGCGGGGCGGCAGGATGAGTCCGGCGCTGGGGCTCGGGGGTTCGCAATCCCCGGTGTTGCGCTGCCAGGCTCCTTGGAATGGACCACTCGGGGGCCGACCTAGGGTTAGGGTTAGCCCCCAGGAAGCCGGCAGGCCCGATCTGCCAGCTGTGCGGCGAGCAGAGGGGCGGGCCGAAGTGAGGGCACTGACTAGCGGGAGCGTGGGCCCAAGTGTTTTGGCGCGGGGGGCCTTCGAAGGTCTCCGGTGGCTCGGAGGGCCCTTCACATTCCTCCGCCCTGAATGACCGGCAGCGCCCCTACTGGCCCGGGTGGCGGCGGGGGTGGCAGGTTGAGTCCAACACTGGGGCTCTGGGGTCCCCAATCCCCGGTGTTGTGGTGCCAGGCCCCTTGGGAGGTGCCCCTCGGGGGCCGACCTAGGCTTAGGGTTAACCCCCAGGAGGCCGGTAGGCCCGATCCGCTGGCTGTGTGGCGAACGGAGGGACGGGCCGATGTGAGGGCGCTGGAGAGAGTGAGCCCGGGCCCAAGCGTTTTGGTGCGGGGGACCTTCGAAAGTCGCCAGGGGCTCGGAGGGCCCTGCCCGTTCTCCCGCCCTGAGTGACCAGTGGCGCCCATAGTGGCCCGGGTGGCGGCGGTCCGGCAGGGTGAGTCTGACACTGGGGCTCAGGGGTCCCCAATCCCCGGCGTTGCGGCTCTAGGCCCCTTGGGAGGGGCTCCTCGGGGGCTGACCTAGGATTAGGATTAGCCCCCAGGAGGCCGGCAGGCCCGATCTGCCAGTTGTGTGGCGAGTGGAGGGACGGGCCGAGGTGAGGGCGCTGGCGAGCGGGAGTGTGGGCTGAAGCATTTTGGCGGAGGTACCTTTGAAGGTCGTCTGGGGCTTGGAGGGCCCTGCCCGTTCTCACGCCCTGAATGACCCGCGGCGCTGCTAGCGGCCCGGGTGTCGGTGGGGCAGCACAGTGAGTCTGGCGCTGCAGCTCGGGGTTCAGCAATCAGAGACGTGGCGCCAGGCCCCATCGGATGAGCCCCTCGAGGGCCGACCTAGGTTTAGGGTTAGCCCCCAGGGGGCCAGAGGCCCGATCCGCCGGCTGTGCAGCGAGCGGAGGGGCAGGCCGAGGTGTGGGCGCTGGAGAGCGGGAGCGTGTGCCCAAGCGTTTTGGCATGGGGGGCCTTCAAAGGTGGCCGGGGGCTCGAAAGGCCCTTCCCATTCTTCCGCCCTGAATGACCGGCGGCGCCCCTAGCGGCCCGGGTAGTGGCAGGGCGGCAGGTTGAATCTAACGCTGGGGCTCTGTGGTCCCAAATCCCCAGCTTTGCGGTGCCAGGCCCCTTGGGAGGGGCCCCTCGGGGGCCGCCCTAGTGATAGTGTTAGCCCACAGGAGGCCGGCAGGCCTGATCAGCCGGCTGTCAGGCGAGCGGAGGGGCAGGCCGAGATGAGGGCGCTGGTGAGAAGGAGTGTGGGCCCAAGCGTTTTGGCATGGGGGGCTTCAAAGGTCGCAGAAGGCTCGGAGGGCCCTGCCCATTCTCCTGCCCTGAATGACGCACGGCGCCCCTAGCAAACTGGGTGGCCGGGTGGTGGCAAGTTGAGTCCAGTGCAGGGGCTTGGGGGCACCCCATCCCTGGCGTTGCGGTACCCAGCCTCTTCGGCACCGCCCTAGGGTTAGGGTTAGCGCACAGGAGGCTGGCAGGCTTGCTCCACCAGCTGTGGGGCGAGTGGAGGGGCAGGCCGAGGTGAGGGCGCTGGCGAGCGGGAGCGTGGGCCAGAGCATTTTGGCTTTGGCTCGGGGTGCCTTCGAAGGTCACAGGTGACTCGGAGGGTCCTGCCCGTTCTGTTGCCCTGAAGGACTGGCGAAGCCCCTAGTGCCCCACGTGGTGGTGGGGCGGCAGGGTGCGTCCGGCACTGGGACTTGGGAGTCCCCAATCCCTGGCATGCGGCGCCAGGCCACTTGGGAGGGGCCATTTGAGGGCGACCAAGGGATAGGGTTAGCCCCCAGGAAGCCAGCAGGCCTGATCCGCCAGCTCTGCAGCGAGCTTAGGGGTGGGCCGAGGTTAGGGTGCTGGCGAGCAGGAGAGTGGGAGCCAGAGTTTTTGCATGGGGGGCCTTTGAAGGTCGCAGGCAGATCAGAGGGCCCTGCCCGTTCTCCCTTCCTGAATGACTGGCAACGACCCTAGCGCCCTGGGAGCTTGGGGGTGGCAGAGTGAGTCCAGCACTGGGGCTCGGGGTTCCCAAATCCCCGGCATTGAGGTGCCAGGCTCCTTGGGAGGGGCACCTCAGGGACCGACCTAGGGTAAGTGTTAGCCCCCAGGAGTGCAGCAGGCACGTTTCCCCAGCTCTGCGGCAGGTGTAGGGGCAGGCCGAGGTGAGGGCACTGGCGAGAGGGAGTGTGGACCCAAGCATTTTGGCGCGGGGGACTTCAAAAGTCGCTGGGGGCTTGGTGGGCCCTGCCCTTTCTCTCGCCCTGAAAGACTGGCGGCCCCCCTAGCAACCCGGGTTGCTGTGGGGTGGCAGGGTGACTCCGGCGCTGGGCTCGGGGATCCCCAATCCCTGGCGTTGTGGTGCCAGGCCCCTTGGGAGAGGCCCCTCGGGGGCCGACCTAGGGTTAGGGTTCGTCCCCAGGAGGCCGGCAAGCCCGCGCTAAGTGGTTCTGGCAATGTAACAAAAATGCCATACACTTATCTGTAAGAAATAACAGTGTACAGGAACGCTCTTAGCCCTAACATCATCCTTTCTGAATATGGAAGCCAGCCCCAAGGTGGTCGTGGAAGTCTGACGAAAGGGCTAAGCACTTTTCTCTGAGTCACCACACTATACAGGGAAAGACCAATGTACATCATCTTTCACAAGTAGGAAGCATTAATGAAAAGGTTCTGGAATTTCGAGGACTCTGACCCATCCTTATTGGTAATAAACCACCGTGTACAGGAAAACACCTTCAACTCTCATCAGCCTCCTCAATCCTGATTCCGATACAACTTTGGGTGTGTAGGACTAGGGAAATGTCCACATCTTATTGCTAAGAAAGAACGATGTCAGAGTAATGCCCGACAAGTCACATCAGCCTTCCTGAAGACGGAAGCAGGAATCAAGGTGGTTATGTTACCATGAGGTAAGGAAGATGAGCATATAAGTGAGAAACAACAGTGGGCAGGACCTCTCTTCCAAGGAACAGTATCTTTGCTTAATGTTGAATCCCTATGGTAAGTGGTTGTAGGCATTTGTGAGGTCAAAATCTTAAGTGTTTTGTAAAACCTCTTGGCCATTCACAGATGAGACTAAGGTAGTTGGGGACTCCTAGGCAGTGATTTGTCCACTGTCGAAAATATGAAAAGATAAAAGAGACAGATGAGGTCTCCTCAGGCATTGTCCTTTATCCTCATCCTCCGTGAGGATGGCCATCTCTGGACAGCTCAGTGGCAGGGTCTCATTCACAGTGGGGGCATCTGTTCCTCACAGACATCAGGCAGGGAAATGGATTTGGTTCTCTGTGCCAGCCCAGCCACAGCTGAGTGTCACAGCACCCTCTCGTGGGCTCATAAGGGTTTCACTGTCACCAGGCAGGTCACTGTATTTGATAAACCACTGTAAGAGTTTGCAATTGCCTTCATCTGCAACCTCCTAGAAGCAAATGCAGGTCTCTGGTACCATGTGAAGTCATGTGAAGGCATTGTGAGAAAGTGTCCTTTTGCTTAAGAAAAACATGGAGCTGGGGCTCCTGGCTTGCTCAGCCAGTTAAGCATGTGCCTTTGGCTCAGGTTATGATCCCAGGGTTCTGGGATCGAGCCCGGGTTCCCTGCTCAGCTGGAAAGGAGGTAGGGAAATAGCTTAGAACCCACAGAGAATGTGAATAAAGGGGAGTGAAATGGAACTTGGTCTGTGTTTTGCTTTAGGGATTGGAAGTTAGTTTTTTCTCAATTGTGATTGTTCTTGAAACAGAGAAGCTGTATTGGTTTTTTTTTTACCTTTAATTTTTTTTCTAATAATAATTTTTTATTATGATATGTTAGTCACTATACAGTATTTCCTTAGATTTTGATGTAGTGTTCCGTGATTCATTATTTGCATATAACACCCAGTGCTCCATGCAATATGTACCTTCCTTAATACCCATCACTGGCCCATCCCAATCCCCCACCCCTCTCCCCTCTGAAGCCCTCAGTTTGTTTCCCAGAGTCCATAGTCTCTCGTGGTTCATTCCCCCTTCTGTTTAGGGTCCATTGTCTAAAGGGACAGACAGTGGAAGTTCACCAAATATAAGATCAAAATTTCATTGTTCATTATAGATGCCGCCAAGTAGTTCCCAGACATTTCATTCTACTGTAGTAATTCATTATACCTGTGAAGGTGCACGTGGAAGACAATTGATGCATGTATAGTGGTAATAAAACACGCCCCTCAGTAGTAGAATAAGAGAGGATACATATGTGTAAAATTATTCGACTACAGCTTCCATGCTTTCCCTTTGGTTCCTTATTATCTATGAAATTGGACAATTTTTGTTCTCTAGGCTTAAAACTCATTGTCAAGTATTCAGAGTTTTTCAATGCTGATCTTCTCCTGTAAAAGTTACCAAAAATCTAAAATATGTATGATCTTTAAAAAATGGTATATTGAAACTTACAGCAGGGAAGTTTCATTTTGTGAATATTGTGTCAATGGATCTCTATTTTGACAACAGTGTTCATTAGAAATGATGACATTTCATGTGAGTATAAATATCAATGTGTAAAAGAAAAGGTAGGAAGAACCTTGAATGTTTAAGTAATTGGTGAAATGACAGGTGTGTGTGTGTGTGTGTGTGTGTGTGTGTGTGTGTGTGTGTGTGTAATTGCAGGTGTGTGTGTGTGTGTGTGTGTGTGTGTGTGTGTGTGTGTGTGTGTAATTGATTTTCAGTGAATGGTTCAGCTCCTTGTAGGGCCTCCGAGAGAGCCCAGGTGAACCTTTCAATGAGTTGGTATCTGTTTTCAGAACATGGGAATCTCTTAGTCCAATAGTCAATCAGGCAAGCTTTGAGGTCTTGAAGTCCTCAGCGATGGTGTTGCAGACCCTTGTGAGCAAACCCTAGGGTATGGTCAGAGCCCTCATTAGCTGGTACCAAGGTGTGACGATTTCAGACAGCATTTCCCAAAGAAGTACCTCTTGAGTCTCTGTCCTTGTCAGTTCCCTACACTTCCTTACACTAGTTATGTGATCAGTGTGTTTCAGGATAATCCCCACATGTGATTTTTGCTATTTCCTACTAGTCCTATCTGTTTCTCATCTTCTTCTTTTATGGTAGGTGTTGGGAAGCAACCTGTGTGGTGGAGGAAGGGGTGTGGTAGTTGTCTGCCTTCAGAGGACCGAATGATGCCTAGAAATTGTACTGTAGTTTGAGGTCAATTGTCCATCCTCTGAGTGTCAGGAATTCCATCACTTTACTTTGATGCTAGTCTGTTCTTCAAGCTGTCCTCAGAAATAAGGACGTCATCCATCTAGGGAATACTAGTTTGTGTGTATGTTTTCATTTTAGGAAAGGCCTTGCTCTTCCTTAAAATAATACTGTAGAGCACCCTTTCCTGTTGTTATTGGCCATCAGTCAATCTTTTGTGAAGTATTCGTTTATAAATAGACTTTCTATGGTTGATGAGCAGGAATTCTTTATTGACAAGTCTTTGTCAGTGTGTGTATTGCAAATCTTTACTTCCCAGCCTGCGGTTCACTATTTCATTTTCTTATGGTCATAAGTTAAGGAGAAATGTCACATTTTTATGAAGTCCCACTGAATTCTTTTAAATGGTTAAAGCACCCTATGTCCTACCCCAAGATTGACAGGTTCTACATTTTCTTTCAGAAACTGTCCAATGGGAAGCTACAATCCATCTCAAATTTATGAATTGCATTTTTAATTCTAATAGGGTATTTATAGACTGTTTTGGATTTTCTATGTACACAATTGTATTATCTGTGAATAGTCACATTTATCCCCTCAATTCTTATACTTTTTGTTTCTCTTGCCTTCTAACACTGGTAGATTCTCTGATGCAACGTTGAATAGAGCAGGATTGTTTGAAGATTTTAATATACCTTTCTCAATATCTGAAAGAAAAAGCAGACAAAACATTGGTAACAAATGTGACCTAATTGACATATAGGGAACATTCCATAATAAGTGCAGAATACATTATTTTCAAGTGGTCATAGACTCTTTACCCAAATAGATGATAGGTGGGGCCAAGAATCAAGTCTACAAATGTTAAACCCTGAAATTAACTAGATTCTATTCTTAGACCACAGGGGAATTGAGCCACAGTCATAGCGAAAAGAAAATCAAGAAGTCCTTCAATGTTTAAAATTAAATGGAACTTTGCTACATATCCTAAAGGTCAGAGAGGGAATCTCAACGGAAATTCTGAAACTTTTCTACATGAGGGCTCACACACAATGGCACTTTCTTTGTGAAGAGCATTATAATAACCTAGACAGGAGTTGAGCCTTAAGTCAGAGTTCTTCCTGCCCCAGCCACACCTGGCAGCCTTGGCCTGTGGTGCCCCTCAGCTCTCCTTTCTGGTGGCCCTGAGCTAAGGGGGTCAACATGGCCATATGGAAATGGGAATCTCCCCACTCATAGTGATGATGGTGCCCCCTCCCCAGCTGCCCATTCAGGTGGCTCTGAGCTAAGGGGGTCAACATGGCCGTATGGAAATTAGAAGCTTCCCACTCTTAGTGATGACGTTGCTATCGTATCATCCTCACCAGTCCAACAACATGATTTCTGAGTGAACTATGACACAAGAATGACTTCTTGGCCTTCCTTCAGGTTTGAAAATCATCTGGTGAGTCATCTATTCGAAATATGGATTCAACATGTGTTCTTTCTTCTGAAAAGAAATAGACCCAATAGCAATTATGGCTTCCTGAGCACCTGTTCTTGAGACACATCATACTGGCTCTTTGTAGCATTCTGCCTCTTAAACTTCTCAACTAGGGTGTAGATATTTTTAGGCACATTTTCAGGTGGTTAGACAGGGACTCGGATGATATGAGTCACAGAGGATTTTAGTGTCAGAAACATAAGTGGGATTCCCAAATTGACTCCAAATCCCTTGTTGTTTCATACAGGGTACTATCTTCCTCTTAACTCTGGTCTTCTCGATCTGGAAACCTATCAAGTATCAGGATTTTCTTGTCATGTGGACAACTGGAACGAATTCATCGGGCCTTTTCACCTCTGCCCATGGTGATCATTAAGATCATTATCTCAGTGGAGGACCTCTGGGTAAGATACTCAAAGATCCTTAGGAATACAGACAGTATAATATTTTTCTGGTATTAAAGTTACTGAAACCAACTATCTTTTTTAGTCCATTCTGGCTCTGGTATGTTCAGAGGGTGCTGTAAAACAGGTCTGAAATAGTGTTTAAAAACACTCAGCTCAGCCTCTTCTACAAAGTGAGCCAATGCTTATAAACATGGCTAAAATATTGCCTTACCTATGATGACTTCCCAGCCATCGTAGTGTTTATATGGTATGACTGTGACTTATATTAGTCAACATTTGCAGAGAAAGAACTTACTGCATCCAGGGGGCACTTCATGTTGAAATTAGTTTGTGACAACGAGCTACTGTGTTTTATTCTGCAGTCCAAGGGAATGGTGCCAGACGTCTCTAAGTTGTCTAGCAGTTCTACAATTCTAATTTTAAGTGGTCTGTGTGCTTCAGAGATTTGGGCAGGAGAAGGGCAGGAGTCCAGAGACTGTGAACACTTCTGTTACCTGTGCTGACCATGGAGCAGGCAGCCTTTCGTGGGTATCATTTTGATTTCTTGGTACTCTTGTGAAAGGTGCTTTTGTCTCAAATTCCTCCATTTAGGAGTAATTATAATGATGAAAGTAATTTTTATCTTATATCATCTGTGGGCCCTGATCCTGGGCTTCCAGGGAAGCTATCCTTTAACATTTTACCCGGCTCAAAATGACTGGGCAAAACCTAAAAGCATGGGCCCTATTTCTGCCCCAAGCACATGTTGTACATCTGCTTCGAGGAGAAAACAATAACCAAAAATGCCAACATAAAGATAAGAAAAAATAAAGAACATCTTTGGCTCCCATAAGATTAAGGTCATACTGACATGTACATACTGAAAACATAAGAAAGAATCTGTCACTTTCTGGATCTAAGAAGATCCTCACTGTAGTGTGTAACTCTGTATGTAAAACAAAACAGAAAAAAATATATAAGCCTGCCCCAAATATTCCTTCCCCGGAGCACTCCCTTCTTGGTGAAGATTGTGTCTCCCAGACAGTTGTCCTGACTTGGGTTTGAATAAAGGTTTCTTCCTTTCTCTCTAAAATGTTTTTAAAAGTTCATTCATGCAGTGTCGACAATAACAGTGTTTTCTATTTAAGTGAGAAATAAATGTTCCACTCTAGTTGCAACGGGAATAGACGAATTTAGGGTTTCTTTAGAAGAGTAAGTCTGCTATCCAGAAAAGGCAAATTCTCATTGGTCTATTGAGAATGAAGATAATTACTGGTAAACAACAAGTATGTGTTGCCTCTTTGCCCAGAAACCAAAGCAGGTGTGCAGGCTTTAGGTCAGAGGTGCCTTCTTCTCCCCAGCTGACAGCACTTCTTTGCTCTGGCTCCAAGACACCCGAGGTTTGAACGTCAGCATCGGAGTCAGCGAGGCAGCTTGTCACAGGACGCAGTGTTCAGAGAAAGCACAGGAATGTTTGGCAAAATGTCCTAACTATGTCAGGGCTGGAGGTAAAACCTCTCATTATCCCAAAACCTCCTGGGCTTTTCTCTTTTCTCTAGTTGAGCCACAAAGTAAAATTGAAGTAGCTTTCAGCATTCTGCGTTTGGTGCAAGAATTACTTAGTTTCCCTGCTGGTAGAACTTTGCAGGGGATCACAATTTCTCTGTCCATTTATTGCTTACACATGTATTTTGACCATCTGTTTCCTAGGAACCCTCTTTTATTAGAAAGGGAAGGTGAGATTCACTCTGTGCCTGTTTGTAACATCTAATTTGTTCCTTCATCTAACAGTGTTTATTCAATTGGGTCTAAGATATGGTTGAGTGGCCAGCATCTAGGGTTAGGTGGCTTTTTTTCATCTGATACAGACTTGGATGATGTCATTTGACAAAGGTGATGTTTCATCATTGATTAGTTTATTCATCAGAAGAGATAAAATTAGGGTGGAGGGAAAATTGAAAATTATCCAAAGCAGCCTGCTCCTGTTTAAAAGTTGAGCTTGACTTTCTAGTTTTACTAAATGTATTATCTCGATATTTTGAGGTGCGATATTCTCTCTGTAGTTTCTTTGGTGGTGGAGTCAGAAGGAGAGTCTGGGAATTCTTTTGGTTAGTGGCATGCTGGTGGCTTCAAGGGGCTTGGCGTCAGGAGCCTTGGGGTGAAGTCTGCAACTGCTTGCCTGACCCTGGGTGCATCTCCCAGAGGTTTTGTTTCCTCTTATGAAATTGCTGGCAGATAATGTTCTGCTTAAAGGGGAACCCTCCCATCCTGTTGGTGGCAATGCAAAGTGGTGCAGCCAGTCTGGGAAACAGTGTGGGGGTTCCTCAAAAAGTTAAACATTGAACAATCCCATGATCCAGCAATTGCTCTCCTAGGTATTTACCCAAAGGATACAGAAATGCAGATTCAAAGGGGGAACATGCACCATGATGTTTATAGCAGCAATGTCCACAGTAGCCAATCTATGGAGAGAATCCCAAAGTCCATGCACTGATGAATGGATAAAGCAGATGTGGGATACATAATATATATATATATATATATATAATGGAATATGACCCAGCTTCAAAAAGAATGAAATCTTACCATTTCCAAGGATGTGGATGGATCTAGAGTATATTAAGCTAAGCAAAATCAGTGAGGAAAGACAAATATCCTATCTCTCACACTTGTGGAATTTCAGAAAGAAAACAGATGAACAGAGTGGAGGGGTGATGAGAGAGGCAAACAAGGAAATAGACTCAACCTTGGAGAACAAACTGAGTGTTGCTGCAGGACAGGAGCATGGGGGGAAGAGTTAAATGGGTGAGGGATATTAAGGAGGGCACTTGTGATGAGCACCGGGTACTGTATGCAGATGAGGAATCACTAAATCCTACCCCTGAAGCGAATATTCCATGGCATGTGAACTAACTGGAATTTAAGTAAAAGAAGAAAGGAAAAAGTGTTCTGCTTCATGAAGAGTGAGATAAAATTGTAGTGATTTGGGCTGTACTATTCTATAGATGAGAGTTGTAAAAACCCTGTTGTAGGATACACTAGTTTCTTATCACATAAGGAGTCCTCATAAAGCTGCAATGAAAGATTCAGATCTCAGAGCATGTTCATGTTCCACTGATATGTTACAATTTGCACAGGTAGGAAAGAAGGTGGAGAGAAAGGCAACAGAAGGGGAAAGTAGGTGTGAACCTTTCATTAGTTAGTGTTATAGCTTTCTCATGAAAGCCTTGCGCCAGTGTGATTTTGGAAGAAACGGTGGAATCCGGGAGCTTTGCAGGAGATAGGGGAGTTCCAGGTCTGGGTAAACTGACAGGGGTCCCAGAGGAGTGTTGAATGCATTCTGCAGCAGGGTGTGGGCAGGGTGGGCTCCAGGGGTGGCTGTGGTCTCCTGGGTGAGAGTTGTGACAGGTGAGGGCTGTGTGCAAGTTCCTGGCTGAGGACAAGTGAGGCACAGGCAGAGAGCTGGCAGAGAACCTTCTTCTGGGCCACCAGCCTCACCCAACACACACAGCCTCATCTTCTGTCCCTGTCACTCCAATTCTGACTTCTCCGAAGGTGAGTGAGAATACATCAAGAGCATTCTTAACAGAAGGGAAAGCATGTGCAAAAGCTCTGGGGCAGGAGAATTCCAGTTATTTCCAGGAGCAGCAAGAAGGACCTGTGGCCACAGGAGACAGCTTAGGACATGAGCTTAGAGAGGTGAAAGAGGGTGACAGAAAGCTATTCCAGGGCTATAATCCCATGAGAAGCTGTTTCACTGGGCCATACTGGCTACAGTGTTGAGAACAGATTACAGAGGGTTGAAGATGGCAAAGCAGGTCAATGATGAAGCTTTTCCAGGAACTCAGGCACCGTGGAATGGACAGGTGGCTTTGGATGGAGTGGTTAGACCTCTTCTGGGTCCATTTTGAAGATGGAGCTCACAGGATTTGCTGATGGGTTAGCTATTAGGAGCAGGAGAACAGAGGAATTGGGGTAACTCTCAGGTGTTGTGGGTTGTCCTGATCGAGAGGAAGGAGAGAGTTTCTCAGGGGGTAGGAGGTAGTCGGTGTTCAGCATGCTGAGGAAGGTGCCTTTCCCAGTGGATCTGCTGAGGTTTGTGTCTGGGAGGACCTTTCACATCTCTTCCCTCAGCAATGCTCAAGTACAAGTATCCCCCACTTTTTAAACGTTCACAGTAAGACACTGGGCTTTCTTGAAAGAACTACGTTATTACCCAGCTTCAGTAAAAGGAAGAGACCTGAAGAGGATTTCAATCTTATGAAAAAAGGTGAACAGTGAGAATCGCGTTCAGCATCTGTTCTGGGGAGAAGCACGACCGAGGCGGCGTGCACCCCAACCAGCTCCTTCCTCTGTCAACCGCTCTCCGCTTCCAGCCACTAGCACTTTGAATTGTGTCTGTGAGCCTCTGCTGTGCTTCATCTTCATTTATGCTGGGCCTCCGTTAGAAACTTGTGTGCTGCGGCCTAAGAAAAGCCAAAGAGAAGGAATTTTGGAGTCTGAGCACACTGTCTAATTGTTCGTGTAAATTAATGGTCATTCCTTCTTGACACCATTTCTGCTGTGCAAGGTTTCTCAGAAGCCCTGTACTTTCAAAGAGCAGGGAAACCTATACCCCATGCTGCGGGGTTAGTGTTAGTCTCCATGCCTGACAGACCATTTCATGACTAGGATTTTCTCACTCAAACATTGAGACTTTGACCATCTTCACCCTTTTCTACCACCGCATCCCCGAATCTGGCACCTACCAACCTGCTCTCAGTATCTATGCGTTCAGTATTTGTTTATTCCACATTGAATGTACATGAGAGCATCTGGTATTGGTCTTTCTGTGTCTGAGTTACTTGGCATAAGGCCCCCAAGGTCTGTGTTTCCATGTCTGGTTCTTGTGAATAATGCTGCAGTGAACGTGGGAGTGCATCTGTCTTTTTGAGGCAGCATTTTTGTGTTCTTAAATCAATACTCAGTAGAGCCATTACTGGGTCATGGGGTAGTTGTATTTATTTTTTCAGGAACCTCCATACCATTTGTCACAGTGGCTGCACCAATTTCCATTCCCACCAACAGTGCACAGTGTTTCCTCGTCTGCACACCCTTGACCCCACCTGGTGTCTGTCTCTGGGACAATTGCTATTCCAACAGTTGTGAGAGGATAGCCGATTGTGGGTTTGACTGATGTTTCCCTGACGATGTTTAGTGATGTCGAACAACTTTTTCTGTCTGTTGGCACCTGTGTGCCATCTTTGGAAAGTATCTATTCACATATTCCTCCCATT
The DNA here is from genome assembly GCF_024610735.1 of Ursus americanus. Classification (NCBI taxonomy): domain Eukaryota; kingdom Metazoa; phylum Chordata; class Mammalia; order Carnivora; family Ursidae; genus Ursus; species Ursus americanus. The sequence continues at coordinate 2,345,915 of NW_028273625.1, forward strand.
TTTTATATAGTTTTTTTTTATTTGTATGAGTGTTGTGTGTATTTTGGATATTAGCCTCTTCTCACACATATGATTCGCAGATATGTTTTTCTTATTGGGTCAGAGGCCTTTTAAGTTTTTGATGGTTTCTTTTGCCGTGTGGAAGATTTCAGTTTGATGTTGTTCCACTTGTTTACTTTTGCTTTTGTTGCCTTTGCATTTGGTGTCCGATCTGAAGACTCTTTGCCAAAACTAATGTCAATAGACTTAGTACCTGTGTCTTCTTGGAGGTTTATGGATTCAGGTCTTATGTTCAAATCATTCATCCATTAAAAATTTTGTGTGTGGTGTAAGAAAGTGACCCAGTTATATTCTTCTGCATTTAGTGTCCCCTTTGCCTGTTACCGCTCACTGAAGAGACAGTCCTTCCCTCATGGCATATCTTCTGCTGCTGTGTCGTAAGTGAGGATCATCTACGTGTGGGTAAGTTTCTGAGCTTTCTGTACTGTTCCACTGACCTGGTGTCTTTGTTTATGCCAGTACCATCCTGTTTTGATGACATCAGCTTTATAATCCAGCTTGAAATCCAGGAGTGTGTTGACTGCACCTCTTTCTCCAGGTTGCTTTGCGGATTTGGTGTCTTTTGTGATTCCATACAAGTTTGAGGACTGTTTTCTATTTCCTCGAATAATGACACAGGAATTCAGATAGGGATTTCATCACATCTGTCGATTGCTTTGGGTACGATGGACATGTTCACATAATTAACTCTTCCAGTTAAGGAGCATGGCGTATGCTACCATTTGTTTGTGTTCCCTTCCAAATCTTTGACCCATACATTCTGCCCCCCTGGACACACATATTTTTCATTTCTTTTCTGCCATGTGTTGAGTGTACTATGTCTTTCTCATTCTTCGTTACTTTTATTCCTAGATTTTTTTTGATGCAATTTTAAATGGCGTTGCTTTTTTAATTTCTCTTTGCGAAAGTGTGTCATCAGTATACAGAAATGCAAGAAGTTGGGTCATCTGGGTGGCTCCATAAGTGAAGCGTCTACCTTCAGCTCAGGTCATGATCCCAGAGTTCTGGGATCGAGCCCCGTGTTGGGCTCCCTGATTAGTGAGGGTCTGCTTTTCCCTCTTTCTGACACTCCCACTGCTCATGCTTTTTCTCTTCCTGTCAAATAAATAAATAATATTTGAAAAATAATGACAACAGGTCTCTGCATATTGACTTTATATCCTGCAGCTTGTTTGAGTTTTTTTATTCTAACAGTTTTTTTTTTTTGTGGAATCTTTCGGGATTTTATGTCATTTGCAAATTATGCCAGTTTTCCTGTATGGATTTCATATCTTCTCTTTTTTTAAAAATTGTTATTCACCCTACAGTACTTCATTTGTTTTCGATGTAGTGTTCCATGATTCATTGTTTGCATATAACACCTAGTGCTCATTATGACAAGTGCCCTCCTTTTTTTTTAAAGAATTTATTTATTTATTCAACAGAGATAGAGACAGCCAGCGAGAGAGGGAACACTAGCAGGGGGAGTGGGAGAGGAATAAGCAGGCTCACAGCGGAGGAGCCTGTTGTGGGGCTCGATCCCATAATGCCAGGATCACGCCCTGAGCCGAAGGCAGATGCTTAAACACTGTGCCACCCAGGTGCCCCCTGTCTTGTTAATTTTAACCATTCTAACTGGTGTAAGGTGGTATTTCATTGTCGTTTTGATTTGTATTTGCCTGATGGCAAGTGATGTGGAGCATTTTTTCATGTGTCTGTCGGCCATTTGTATGTCTTCTCTGGAGAAGTATCTCTTTGTGTCTTCTGCCCATTTTTTGGGTGTCGAGTTTGAGGAGTTCTTTATAGATCTTGGATACCAGCCCTTTATCTGTAATATCATTTGCAGATATCTTCTTCAATTCCATAGGTTGCCTTTTGTTTTGTTGATTGTTTGCTTTGCCGAGCAGAAGCTTTTTATCCTGATGAAGTGCCAATAGTTCATTTTTGCTTTTATTTCCTTTGCCTTTAGAGACGTGGCTTGCAAGAATTGTTGTGTCCAAAGTTGAAGAGTTCTTTTGATTTTGATATGAGACAGGAATCCATTATCTTTCTTTCCTGATTGTATTTGAGTCCTCTGTCTTTCTTGGTGAGTCTAGCTAAGTTTGTCAGTTTGTTTATCTTTCCAAAAAAGGCAGCCCTCATTTTCATTGGTTTTTTTTTTTTTTGTCTTTTTAGTCTTTGTTGGATTTATTTATGCCTTCCTTTTTGTTATTTCCTTATTTCTACTAATTTGGGGCTTTGTTGGTTGTTTTTTTTTTTTTTCCAATTCTTTACCACAGAAATCAGGTTGTTTATTGGAGAGCATTCTCATGGATTGATGAACACTTGAATTTCTATGAATGTCCTCCATAAAGCCACTTTTGCTGCATCCCATAAGTTTTTGTAGGTTGTCTTTTTCATCAGCGTCAAGGTACTTCTAAAATTTTTTTGATTTCTTCTTTGACTGTTGGTTGTTCAGTAGCATGTTGTTAAATCTCCACATATTTTTTAAGATTCTTTAAGTATCTGACAGAGAGTGAGACAGCGAGAGAGGGAACGCAAGCAGCGGGGTGGGAGAGGGTGAAGCGGGCTTCCCACTGAGCAAGGAGCCTGATTCGGGGCTAGATCCCAGGATCCTGGGATCACGACCTGAGCTGAAAGCAGATCCTTAACGACTGAGCCACCCAGGCCCCAAAAATCTCCACCTATTTTTGACAGTCCCATTTTTTTCTTGAGACTGATTTCTAGTTTCATATCATTATGGTTGGATAAGATTTGAAGCAGAAGGTGAAGAGAGCATTCAGATGAAAGGTTTGTTTCCTGGAGGGTTTTCTGAGGGCAGACCATGAGTTCAGTGGGCAGGAGGAAGGTTTTATGAGATGGGGGGTGGGGATAACCCTTGTTAGAATTACTGACTACTACCATGCAGGCTGTGTGCTACCGTTCACATCATAGTCCTGATGGACTTGTACTTCATTAGAAATATTTTCTAGGAGGTGTAGGCATAGCCTTCACTTAAAGAAAGGTGCCATGTGGGTTCAGCAACCAGGATGTATGGTACTGTGGGGGATCAGAAACAGGCTTTCTGTGGGAAGTGACAGAAATAAGATATGGTGAGCTCCATGACCATAGGTGAGGTCCCGAGTGACCCACTGGGTGTTGGGTTCTGTGGATCTGTCTCATCAGGTGCTGTGGAATTCAGGGACACCCTCCTGTCTGTGGATTTGTGTGGATACAGGTAGACATCAGTGTCTGGCCAGGCACGAAGGTCGCACTGGACCACCACCAGAGATACAGCGTGCGGTGGAGCCACTGCTTGGTTTCCCCGAAAGCTGACCAGGGTCTGTGACTGTGATTCCTAGCAGCTGCAAGGGGAGAGGAGGCCGGGGGTGGTGCACACTTCCTAGAGTTGTGGTCAGGACTAGTCTGGAGCCCACTGAAGTCAGCCACACAAGGCACAGAAGGCACCAAGTCAGTGTAGCTGTGGGCACTGCTCCCTTGGTACTTTCGGGCCAGCTCCATGCTGCCACCTCCTGCTTTTCATCATCATCTTCAAGGTCATGTGACTCTGCTCTTGCCCCATGGCCTCTGGGGTATTGTCCGTCCTCCATCTGGCCCTCGTCCCTGGTGCCCTGTGCAGTCCGATGCCAGGGTAGCCTTCTTGAGACAAATATCTGGCCCTGATGGAACACTTCCATGGATCTCCTGTGATGCGAGGATGATGCCCTGCCCTGGAAGGGGCCTGCAGGTCCCCAATCAGGACAGCCATGTCTCCCTTTTCAGCATGGCCTGCCCTCCCCTCAGTCTTCTTCAGGGAAGCTCTCCCCACTTCCTGAGCTGACAGCTCTGAACTTAAAAATGAATGTTATTTTACATATCTCTATGCCTTAGTTCATCCATGGCATGTCTTTCAACCCCGTTAGTGGGTTTTTTTCTTTTTTAGCAGTTCTGAAGGGCTGTCTGATCAAGGAGGGGATGACGTGGGTGGGGTAGCTTTCCCTCTCATCTCCCTCAGCATGTCTCTGAGCCCTGGGGCCAGCTATCCCAGTGAGGATTGAGGAACCCGAGCCAACCCATCCTGAGCACAGGCTGTGTCAGCTCATAGACTGATGCGTGTTGGTGGGCAGCTGGCATGGGCCAGGGGCAGGCAGTGTCTCCTTCTCATTCCTTCCCTCCCTTCCTCCCAGAGGTAGCTCAGAGAAGCCTTCAACCCCTGCATCTCCAGATCCCTTGACCTATGCCTCCTGTGTTCAGCTGGTGACCTTGGAGTTTCGCATCGATTCTACCTCCCGTACCCTCTCCCGTATCAGTTCCTGCATCAGGGGAGGGGTCGGACCCTTGTCTGTTTTTGGTCTTCTTCCTGTCCCGCACCAAGCCCACCCACCTTTGCATCTTCCATGTATGTGCTTGGAAGCAAGCCCATCCACAGGGAACCTATTAGCCAAATGGATCCAGGCAATGAACATTGAAGTAGAGATCCAGGATCCATAATAAACCTGCTCTGAAACCTGTCCCAAAGTCTGTGACTCTCTCACACTGAAACAGAAACAATAGTAGCTTTCTGGACTGTGAAGTGTCATGTGTCTCTACTTACAATCTTGAATGCATAGGTGCTGAGCCTGGACTGAAAAGGACCATGTCTTCCGTGGCCTGGAATCCACGGCAAAAACTCAGTGAAATCTGAATTTGAGGCATGGAGTGAATAATTATTGTAGAGTGAATCCTCCCAAGTAGGGCTTATGCACATTGCACAGGAAAAGCTTTTTCAAAGAGCTTCCTGAAAGAAAAATCTTTTTTAAAATTTATTTTAATTCCAGTAAAACTAACATACAGTGTTACATTCGTTTCAGGTGTACAATAGAGTGATTCAGTAATTCTATATATTACTCAGTGGTCATCAAGAAAAGCGTCCTCTTAATCCCCTTCATCTATTTCACTCATCCCTCTATCCACCTCCTCTCTGGTAACCATCCGTTTGTTCTCTATTGTTAAGAGTTTGTATTTTGGTGTGTCTCCTTTTTCTCTTTTAGTTATTTATTTTTGTTTGTTTTTTAAATTCCCCATTAGAGTGACATCGTATGGGATTTGTCTTTCTCTGACTGACTGATTTAGTTAGGATAATACTCTCTAGCTCCATCCATGTGTCTGCAAATGGCAAGGTTTCATTCTTTTTCAAGCCGAGTAATACTCCATTGTGTGTGTGTGTGTGTGTGTGTGTGTGTGTGTGTGTGTGTGTGTGAATACACACATCTATCATCTCATTTGTCAATTTTTCTACAGACACTTGGGTTGCTTCCATATTGTGATATTGTGAATAATGGTGCAAGAAACATAGGGGTGCACATATCCTTTTAAGTTACTGTTTTCCTATTCTTTGGGTAAATACGAGTAGTGTGATTGTTGGATCGTAGGGTAGTTCTATATTTAATTTTTTGAGGAACCTTCATACTGTTTTCCACGGTGGCCACCACAGTTTGCATTCCCACCCACAGTTCGCGAGGATTCCCCTTTATCCACATCCTCCCAACACCTGCTCTTTGTTGTGCTTTTGATGTTAGCCATTCTGACAGGTTTGAGGTATTACCTCACTGTCCTTTGGGTTTACATTTTCCTGATGATGGATGATGGTGAACATCTTTTCACGGGACTGTTGGCCATTTGTATTTCTTCTTTGGAAAAATGTCTGTCCATGTCTTCTGCCTATTTTTTAACTGGATTATTTGTTTTTGGGGGGTTGAGTAGAATCACTTGTATATGTTTTGGACACTATCCCTTTATTGCATATGATCTTTGCAAATATCTTCTCCCTTTGAGTAGGTTGTCTTATTATTTTTACGTTTTCATTGTTCTTCTGCCGTGTGGAAACTTTTTATTTTGCTGTATTCCCAATAGTTTATTTTTGTTTTCATTTCCTTTGCCTCAGGAGACAGTCTAGAAAAACGTTGGTATGGTCCATATCAAGAAGTTACTGTCTTCCCTCCTGTAGGATTTTTATGGATTCAGGTCTCATATTGAGGTCTTGAAACTGTTTTGTGTTTGTCTTTATTGTGTAAGAAAGCAGTCTAATTTCATTCTTTTGTGCGTAGCTGTCTAGTTTTCCCAATACCATTTGTTGTAGAGACTGTCCTTTTCCCTTTTGATATCGTTGCTTGCTTTGTGGAAGATTCATGGACCACATAATTGTGGGTTTCTGTCTGAACTTGTATCCTGTTCCTTTGGTGGCTGTGTCTATTTTTGTGCCGTACTGTCTTGTTAGGATGACTGCAGCTTTGTAGTATAACCTGAAATCTGAAATTGTCAGTCCTCCAGCTTTGTTTTTCTTTTCCACATTGCACTGGCTGTTCGGAATCTTTAGTGGTTCCATACAAATGTGTAGGATTGTTTATTCGAGGTCTTTTGTTCTTTAATTTAAATTCAATTAGCCAACTTACAGTACATCATTCGTTTCAGATGTAGTCTTCAAAAAATTTTCAGTCATGTGTAACACCCAGTGCTCATTGTATCGTGTGACCTCCTTAATGCTACTCACCCAGTTACCCCCCCAACTTCTCCTCCAACAATCATCAGTTTCTTGCGATAGTTAAGCGTCCATTATGGGTTTTCTCCCTCTCTGATGATTTCCCATTCTATTTTCCCTTCCTTCCCCTATGGTCTTCTTCCTTGTTTCTGATATTCCACATAGGAGTGAAAGCATATGATCATTGTCTTTCTTTCATTGACTTATTCCACTCAGCATAATACCCTCCAGCTCCACCCAGGTCGGTGTGATGGTAAGTATTCATCCTTTCTGATGGCTGAGTAATATTCCATTATATATATGATCTACATCTTCTTTATCCATTCATTTATCCATGGTCATCTGCACTCCTTCCACAGTTTGTCTATTATGGATATTGCTGCTATGAACACTGGTGTGCATGTGTCCCGTCTTCACTACCTCTGTCTCTGGGGGTAAATACCCAGTAGTGCAATTGCTGGGACATCGGTAGCTTTATTTATAACTTCTTGAGGATACTCCGTACCATTTTCAAGAGTGGCTGTACCGGACTGCATTCATACAGGGGTGTAAGAGGGTTCCCATTTCTCCACATCCTCTCCAACATGTACAGTTTCATGTCTTCTTATTTTTATATATTCGGCCTCGTGTAATATGGCATTTATAGGGGTTTAGATTTGCATTTCCCTGAAGCCAAGTGATATGAAGCATTTATGCATGTATCTTTTGGTCACCAGTACGTCGTCATAAGTGAAGTGACTTCCCATTTTAATCCATCTCAAGACCTAAAGCTGGGTAAGTCTCTGAAGCTGGATGATGCCATCGGTTGGAAGTGTGGAGAATTTCAAAAATTCTCCATGGAGAGCAAGTTTAAAGGTCAGTGTGAAGCTACTAATTGGATCCGGGGAGATCTCTGAAAGTGGGGGTTGACTGGGATGGGCTGAGGGGGGCCCTCCGATTTTCCTATGAATTCTTGCTGCAGCCCCAAATGGACAGTTTCCTGCTGTGGGGCAGGCTGAGTCCTCTGTCGTGCAGAGGTGAGCCCAATGCCTGGTGCCTTGGAGGCAGGCAAATGGGGAGGGACACTCAGCAGAGGACCCAGGGTTAGGTTAGGCCTCAAGAGACAGCAGGTCCGAACTGCCCAGTGCTCAGAGAACTCCCAGGCCAAGTGAGATGAGGGCACAAGGGTGGGTGAGTGTGAGCCTTGGGGTTCCATCCGGAAGCGCCCACAAAGGTCGGGGTTCACCAGAAGGGGCTCTCAGGGTGTGCCCCAATTCTCTTGCCCTGAATGCTCTCTTGTTCCCCAAAATGGTGCTGTTTACTGTGGGCTGCAGGCTGAGTCCTACGGTGGGGCTTGGGTTTCCCCAATCCCCCGGAGTGTGGTGCCAGGAATCTAGGGAGGGACCTCTCTGTGGCCAACCTAGGGTAAGGGTTAGGGTCCAGGAGCCAGGCAGGGACAATCTTTAGGCTGTGGGGCGAGCTCTGTGGATGGCTGAGAGGAGGCCATGGGGGAGGGTGAGAATGGGCCTCAGGGTTGGGGAACGGGGGGCTGCCAATGATGGGGATGGGCTCCAGGGGCCTCCCCAAGTTCTCATGCCCTGTAGGCTCCGTAGAACCCCAAGGGGCATGGTTTCCTGTCGGGTGGCAAGCTGAGTCCTGCGGTGGGGCACAGATATCCCAATTCCCCGGGTCTGCGATATAAGGCTCCTGGGGAGACCCCCAAACCCACAGCCGGCTTAGGGCTAGCGTAAGGCCCCAGGAGCCCCGCAGGCTGGATCTGCTGGCTGTATGGCGAGCTACACGGGCTGAGGTGAGGGTGTGGGGAGGGTGAGCGTGGGCCTCAGGGTTGGGGTGCGGGTGGCCGTTGAAGTTCGCTGGTGGCTCAGGAGGGCCCTCCTGGTTCTCCCGCCCTGAATGCTCTATGGCCTCCCAAGGCACACGGTTTCCTGCGTGGTGGCAGACTGAGTCCTGCTGTGGGGCTCAGGTGTCCCGAATCCCCGCAGCTGTGGCTCCAGGCTCCTGGGGAGGGGCCCCTCCACAGATGAACTAGGGTTAGGGTTGGGGCCCAGGAACCCCGCAGGCCATATCTGCCCACTATGTGGCGAGCTCCGCCGCGGGCTGAGGTGAGGGTGCAGGGTGGGGTGAGCATGGGCTTCAAGGTTGGGTTTAGGGATCGCCGAAGTTCACCGGGGTTCTGGGGGCCCTCCTGGTTCTCCCACCCTGAATGCTCTACAGCCTCCCAAGGGGCACGGTTTCCTGCAGGCTGGCAGGCTTTGTCCTGCAGTGGAGGTCAGGTGTCCCCAGTCCCTGGGGCTTTGGCACCGGGCCCCAGGGGAGGGGCCCTACCCAGCCGACCTAGGGTCAGGTCTAGGCCCCAGGAACCCGGCAGGCCTGATCTGCCGGCTCTGCCACGAGCTCAGTGGCAAGCTGAAGGGAAGGCATGGGGCGGGATGAGCGTGGGCCTCAGGGTTGGGGTGTAGGGGGTCGCCGAGGTTTGCTGGGGGCTCAGGGGGGCCCTACCAGTTCTCCTGCAGGGGATGCTCTGCGGCGCTGCAAGGGGCATGGTTTCCTGAGGGGTGGCAGGCTGAGTCCCGTGGTGGGGCTCAGGTGTACCCAATCCCCGGGGTTAGGGTACGGATTAGGGTACGGGTTAAGGTTAGGGTATGGGTTACGGTTAGGGTATGGGTTAGGGATAGGGTAAGGAGAGGGTATGGGTTAGGGTTGGGTTTAGGGGTTACAGGTTGGAGGTTATGGGTTAGGGTACAGATTAGGGTTTAGGGTACGGGTTAGGGTTTAGGGTTTAGGGTTAGGGTTGGAGTACGGGTTAGGTTTAGGGTACGGGTTAGGGTTAGGGTACGGGTTAGGGTACGCATTAGGGTACGGTTTAGGGTACGGGTTAGGGTACAGTTTAGGGTAAGTATTGGCCTACCGATTTGGGTACGGTTTAGGGTACGGGTTAGGGTTAGGGTACCGGTTAGGGTTAGGGTACAGTTTAGGGTTATGGTACAGGTTAGGTTACGGTTTAGGTTTAGGCTTAGGGTACGGGTTAGGGAACGGGTTAGGGATAGGGATAGGGTACGATTTAGGGTTAGGTTATGGGTTAGGGTACGGGTTAGGGTACAGGTTAGGGTTAGGTATGGGTTAGGGTCCGGGTTAGGGATAGGGCACGAGTTAGGGTATGGGTTAAGGTTAAGGTAAAGGTACTGGTTAGGGTTAGGGTACGGGTTATGGTTTAGGGTTTAGGGTTACAGTTAGGGTACGGGTTAGGGTTAGGGTACGGGTAGGGTTTGGGTATGGGTTATGGTACGAGTTAGGGTATGGGTTAAGGTCAGGGTTTAGGGTTAAGGTTAGGGTACGGGTTAGGGTACTTGTTAGGGTTACGGTTAGGTTTAGGGTATGGTTTAAATTACGGGTTAGGGTACAGTTTACGGTTAAGGTTAGGGTATGGGTTAGGGTACGGGTTAGAGTACGTGTTAGGGTTACGGTTAGGGTTAGGGTACAGGTTAGGGTTAGGTTTAGGGTACGCGTTAGAGTTAGGGTTAGAGTACGGGTTAGGGTACGGGTTAGGGTTAGGTTTAGGGTTAGGTTATGGGTTAGGGGTAGGGTTAGCTGAAGGGGTAGGGTTAGGGGTAGGGTTAGGGGTATGGTAGGTGTCTGGGTAGGGTTAGGGTTTAGGGTTAGGGTTTGGGGTTTGGGGTTAGTGGTTAAGGTTAGGGTTTCATGTTTAGGGTTTCCGGATTAGGGTTAGGGGTTAGGGTTTAGGGTTTAGTGTTAATGTCAGGGTTTAGGGTTTAAGGATTAGGGTTTAGGGTTAGGTTTAGGGTAGGGTTAGGTTTAGGGTAAGGGTTAGGGGTTAGCGTTAGGTTTAGGATTAGCGGTTAAGGTTTGGGTTTAAGGTTAGGCATTAGGGTTTAGGGTTAGGGTTAGACCCCAGTAGGCCAGCAGGACCTATGCCCCGGCTGTGCGGCAAGTGGAGGAGTGGGCCAAGGTGAGGGCGATGGCGAGCGGGAGTATGGTATCCAGCGTTTTGTCGCCGGGGGCCTTTGAAAGTCGCTAGAGGCTTGGAGGGCCCTGCCCGTTATCCCGCCCTTAATGACCAGCGGTGCCCCTAGCGGCCCGGGTGGTGGCAGTGTGGCAATGTGAGTCTGGCACTACGGTTTGGGGGTCCCCAATGCCGTGTGTTGCAGTGCCAGGCCCCTTGGGAGGGGCACCTCTGGGGCCCTCCTAGGGTTAGTGTTAGCTCCCAGGAGTCCAGCAGGCATGATCCGCCAGCTGTGTGGTAGCATAGGACCGGGCCAAGGTGAAGGCGCCGGCAAGCTGGAGCGTGGGCCCAAGCATTTTGGCGTGGGGGGCCTTGGAAGGTCACCGGGGGATTCAAGGGCCCTGCCGGTCCTCCCGCCCTGAATGGCCAGAGGCGCCCTTAGCCGCCCAGGTGGTGGCGGCATGGCATGGTGAGTATGGCGCTGGGGCTCGGGGGTCCCCAATCCCTGGTGTGGCAGCACCAGGCCCCTTGGGAGGGGCCCCTCGGGTGCGACCTAGTGTTAGGGTTAGCCCCCAGGGGGCCGACAGGCCCAATCCCATGGCTGTGTGGAGAGCGGATGGGCGCGCTGAGGTGAGGGGGCTGGCAAGTGGGAGCATGGGCCCAAAAGTTTTGGTGCGGGGGGCCTTCGAATGTCGCCGGGGTCTCGGAGGGCCTTGTCCATTCTCCTGCCCTGAAGACCGGCGACGCCTCTAGCGTCGCGCATGGCGGCGGGGCGTCCGGGTGATTCCGGCGCTGGGACTCGGGGTTCCCAAATCCCCGGTGTTGCGGCTCCAGGTCCCTTGGGCGGGTACCTCGGGGGCCGATCTATGGTTAGGGTTAGACCCCAGGAGGCCGGCAGGCCAGATCTGGCAGCTATGCGGCGAGTGGAGGGGCAGGCGGAGGTGAGGCCGCTGGCGAGCGGGAGTATGGGCCCAGGCGTTTTGGCGCGGAGGTCCTTCGGATGTCACCAGGGGCTTGGAGTGCCCTGCCCGTTCTCCCGCCCTGAATGACTGTCAGCTCTCCTAGCGGCCCCGGTGGTGGCAGGTCGGCATGTTGAGTCCAGCCTTGGGGCTCGGGGGTCCCTAATCCCTGGGGTTGCTGCGCCAGGCCCCTTGGGAGGGGCCCCTTGGGTGCCGCCCTAGGGTTAGGGTTAACCCCCAGGACACCAGCAGGCCCTATCTGCTGGCTGTCCAGCGAGCAGAGGGGTGGACCGAGGTGAGCGCCCTGGTGAGTGGGAGCGTGGGCCCAAGCGTTTTGGCACGGGGGCCTTCAAAGGTCGCCGGGGGCTTGGAGGGCCCTGCCAGTTCTGCCCCCCTGAATGACCGGGGGCACCCCTAGCAGCCCGGGTGGTGGCATGGGGGCAGGGTGAGACCGCAGTCGGGGCTCGGCTTCCCCAATCCCCGGCGTTGCGGTGCCAGTCCCCTTGGGAGGGGTCCCTCTGGGGCCCAACTTGGGTTAGGGTTAGCCCCCAGGAGGGCGGCAGGCCCGATCCGCCAGCTCTGTGCCAATTGAAGTGGCGTGCTGAGTTGAGGGTGCTGGCGACCAGGAGCGTCGGCCCAAGCATTTTGGCGCGGATGGCCTTCGTAGTCACCATAGGCTCGGAGGGCGCTGCTCGTTCTCCTGCCCTGAATGACCGGCAGCGCCCGTAGCGGCCCGGTTGGTGACGGGGCGACAAGGTGAGTCCGGCACTGGGGAGGGGTCCCCAATCCCCGGCGTGGTGGCGCCGGGCACTTGGGAGTGGTCCCTCGGGGGCCGATCTAGGGTAGGGTTAGCCCAAAGGAGGCCGGCAGGCCGAATTCGCCAGCTGTGCTGCAAGCGGAGTGGTGGGCCAAGGTGAGGGCACTGGCCATCGGGAGCGTGGGCACAAGCGTTTTGTTATGGGGGGGCTTCGAAAGTCGCTGGTGGCTCGGAGGCCCCTGCCTGTTCTCCCGCCCTGAATGAGGACGGCGCTAATAGCGGGCAGGGTCACGGCGAGGAGGCAGGGTGAGTCTTGCGCTGGTGCTCGGGGGTCCCCAAGCCCCGGCGTGGCGGTGCCAGGCCCCTTGGGAGGGGCCCCTCAAGGGGCGACGTATGGTTTGGGTTAGCTCCCAGGAGGCCGTCAGGCCCGATCAGCCAGGTGTGCGTCGAGCGGAGGGGCGGGCCGAGGTGAGGCTGCTGGCGAGTGGGAGCATGGGCCCAAGCATTTTGGCGTGGGGAGCCTTCAAAGGTCTCCGGGTGCTCTGAGGGCCTTGTCCGTTCTCCCGCCCTGAATGACCGGCAGTGCCCCTATAGGCCAGGGTGGAGGAGGGGCGGCACGTTGAGTCTTGCACAGGGGCTCGGTGGTCCCCAATCCCCACTTTGCAGCACCAAGCCCCTTTGGAGGGGCCCTCGTGGGCCAACATATGGTTAGGTTTAACCCCCAGGAGGCCAGCAGGCCTGATCCGCCAGCTGTGCCGCGAGCGGAGGCACGGGCAGAGGTGAGGGCGCTGGCGAGAAGGAGCATGGGCCTAAGCGTTTTGGGGCGGGGGGCCTTTGAATGTTGCAGGGGGCTCAGAGGGCCCTGCCCGTTCTCCCGCCCTGAATGACCGGTGGCGCCCCTATCGGCCCAGGTGGAGGCGGGGCGGCAGGGTGAGTCTGGCGCTGGGGCTCGGGGGTCCAAAATCACGGGCGTTCCGGCACGAGGCCTGTTGGGAGAGGCCCCTCTGCGGCCAACTAGGGTTAGTGTTAGCCCCCAGGAGGCCTGCAGGTCTGATCCGCTGGCTGTGAGGTGAATGGAGGGGTGAGCCGAGATGAGGTCGCTGGCGAGCGAGAGCGTGCACCCAAGCGTATTGGCTTGGGGGGCCTTCGAGGTCGCCAGGGGCTCGGAGGGCCCTGCCCGTCCTTCCGTCCTGAAAGACCGACGGCGCCCATAGCGGCCCAGGTGGCGATGGGGAGGCGTGGTGAGTCCGACGCTGGGTTTCATGGGTCCTCAATCCCCGGCGTTGCGGTGCAAGGCCACTTAAGAGGGGCCCCTCAGGGGTCGACCTAGGTTTAGGGTTAGCACCCAGGATGCCAGAAGGCCCGATCCGCCTGCTGTGCGGCGAGTGGAAGGGTGGCCCGAGGTGAGGGCGCTTCGAGCGGGAGCGTGGGCCCAAGCATTTTGGCATGGGGGGCCTTCGAAGGTCGCCGAAGACTCAGAGTGCCCTGCCCGTTCTCCCGCCCTGAATGACCGGTGGCGCCCCAAGCAGCCTGGGTGGTGGTGGGGCGCAGGGTGAGTCCGGCACTGGGGCTCGGGGTCCCCAACCCGGCGTTGCGGTCCCAGGCCCCTTGGGAGGGTCCCCTCGTGGGCCGACCTAGGGTTAGTGTTAGTCCCCAGGAGGCTGGCAGGCCCAATCCGCCGACTGTGTGGAGAGCGGAAGCGCTGGCCGAGGTGAGGCCGCTAGTGAGCGGGAGCGTGGGCCCTAGCGTTCTGGCGCGTGCGGCGTTCGAAATTTCCCGGGGGCTCTGAGGGCCCTGCCGGTTCTCTCGCCCTGCATGATCCTCGGTTATCCTAGGGGCCTGGGTGGAAGAGGGGGGGCAGGGTGAGTCCGGTGCTTGGGCTTGGGGGTCCCAAATCCCCAGCGTCGTGGCACCAGCACCTTGGGAGGGGCCCCTCCGGGGCCAACCTAGGGTTAGTGTAAGTCCCCAGGAAGCCGGCAGGCCCGACCCGCCGGCTGTGTGGCGTCCAGAGGGGCAGGCTGAGGTGAGGGCGCTGGCGAGCGGGAGTGTGGGCCCAGGCATTTTGGCACGGGTGCCTTCGAAGGTCACCAGTGCCTCGGAGGGCCCTGCCCGTTCTCTTGCCCTGAATGACCGGCGGCGACCCTAGCAGCTCGGGTGGCCTGGGGGCGGCAAGTTGAGTCCAGCGCTGGGGCTCGTGGGTACCCAATCCCCGGCGTTGCGGTGCCAGGCCTCTTGGGAACCGACCTAGGGTTAGGGTTAGCCCCCAGGAGGCTCGCAGGCCGGATCCGCCGGCTGTGTGGAGAGCGGAAGTGCTGGCCGAGTGGAGGCCGCTGGTGAGCCGGAGCGTGGACCCAAGTGTTCTGGCGCAGGCAGCCTTCGAAGGTCGCCAGGGGCTCGGAGGGCCCTGCCCGTTCTCCCGCCCTGAATGTCCGGCAGCACGCCTAGCGGCCCGGGTTGTGGCAGGGCAGCAGGGTAGAGTCTGGCGCTGGGGCTCGGGGGTCCCCAATCCCAGGCGTTGCGGCGATAAGCACCTTGGGATGGCCCCCTCGGTGGCCGACCTAGGGTTAGAGTTTGCCCCCAGGAGGCCAGCAGTCCTGATCCGCCCACTCCGCAAGGAGCAGAGGGGTGGTCCGAGATGAGGGTGCTGGCGAGCAGGTGCTTGAGTCAAGCGTTTTGGTGCCGGGGGCCTTCAGAGGTCGCCGGGGGCTCAGAGGGCCCTGCACGTTCTTCCGCCCTGATTGACTGGTGGCTACCCTAGCAGCCCGGGTAGAGGACGGACAGTAGGGTGAGTCAGGCGCTGGGGTTCAGGGTCCCCAATCCTGGGCATTGGGGCACCAGGCCCCTTCGGAAGGGCTCTAGGGGACCGACCAAGCATTACTGTTAGCCCCCAGAAGGCCGGCAGACCTGATCTGCCGGCTGTGTGGCGAGCAGAGGGGCAGGCTGAGGTGAGGGCGCTGTCGAGCGGAAGCATGGGCACAAGCGTTTTGGCGTGGGGGGGAATTCGAAAGTAGTCGGGGGCTCAGAGCGTCCTTCCCCTTTCTACCACACTGAATGCCCGACGGCACACCTAGCGGCCCGGGTTGCAGAGGGGCAGCAGTGTGAGTCCGGCGCTAGGGCTCGGGGGTCCCCAATCCCCGTTGTTGCAGCGCCAGGCCCCTTGGGAGGGGCCCCTTGGGTGCGACCTAGTGTTAGGGTTAGCACCCAGGAGGCCGGCAGGCCCGATTCGCCAGCTGTACGGGGAGCGGAGTGTCGGGCGGAGGTGAGGCCACTGGCAAGCAGGAGCCCGGGCCCAGGAGTTTTCGCGGGGGGGTCCTTCGAAGGTTGCCGAGTGCTCGAAGTGCCGTACACGTTCTTCCGCCCTGAATGACAGGCGGCTACCCTAGCGGCCCAGTTAGAGGAGGGGTGGTAGGGTGAGTCTGGCACTGGGGCTCGGGGTCCCCAGTCCTCGGCGTTGGGGTGCCAGTCCCCTTCGGAAGGGCTCTAGGGGGCCGACCAAGCATTACTGTTAGCCCACAGGAGGCCGGCAGACCCAATCCACCGGCTGTGCGGTGAGCGGAGGGGCGGACCGAGGTGAGGGCACTGGGGAACGGAAGTGTTGGGTGAAGTGTTTTGCCTGGGGGGGCTTTCGAAGGTCGCTGGGGACTTGGAGGGCCCTGCCTGTTCTCCCGCCCTAAATGACCATAGGGGCCCCTAGCGGCCCCGGTGGCAGTGGAGCAGCAAAGTGAGTGCAGCGCTGCTGCTCGGGGGTCACCAATCCCCAGCGTTGCAGCCCCAGGCCTCTTGGGAGGGCCCCCTCAGGTGCCGACCTAGGGTTAGGGTTACCCCCAGGAGGCCGGGAAGCCCGGTCTGCCGGCTGTGTGGCGAGCGGAGGGGCAGGTTGAGATGAGGGCATTGGCGAGTGGGAATGTGGGACCAAAGTTTTAGAGGGAGGGTCCTAGAAGGTCGCCAGGGGCTCAGAGGGTCCTGCCCGTTCTCCCTCCCTGAATGACCGACGGTGCCCCTCGCAGTACTGGTGGCAGCGGGACAGCAGGGTGAGTCTGGCACTGGGTCTCGGGGGTCCCCAATGCCCGGCGTTGTGTCGCCAGGACCTTGGGAAGGGCCATTTGGGGGTCGACCTTGGGTTAAGTTAGCCCCCAGGAGGCCCACAGGCCTGATCCGCCAGCTATGCGGCGTGCGGAGGGGTGGTCCGATGTATGGGCACAGGCGAGCAGGAGCTTGGGCCCAATCGTTTTGGCACGGGGGTCTTCGAAGGTCACCAGGGCCTTGGAGGGCCCTGCCTGTTTTCCCGCCCTGAATGACTGATGGTGCTCCTAGCAACCGGGGTGGCGGCGGGGTGCCACGGTTAGTCCCGCGCTGGGGCTCGGGGTCAGCAATCCCAGCCGTTGTGGCGCCAGGCCCCATCAGAGGGGCCCCTCGGGGGCTGACCTAGGGTTAGGTTTAGCCACCAGAAGGCCGGCGGGCCTGATCCACTGGCTATCCGGTGAGCGGAGGGGCAGGACAAAGTGAGGGCGCTGGCATGCGGGAGCCTGGGTTCAAGCGTTTTGGCGCGGGGTATCTTTGAAGTTCGCCGGGGGCTCAAAGGGCCCTGCCCGTTTTCCAGCCTTGAATATCCAGCGGCAACCCTAGCGGCCCAGGTGGCGGCGGGGCGGCAGGGTGAGTCCGGCGCTGGGGCACGGGGTTCCCCAATCCCCGGCGTTATGGCGCCAGGCCCCTTGGGAGGGGCCCTTTGAGGACAGAACTAGGGTTAGGGTTAGCCCCCGGTAGGCCAGCAGGCCCTATCCGCCAGCTGTGCGTTGAGCGGAGGGGTGGGCCGAGGTGAGGGCTCTGGAGAGCGGGAGCGAGGGCCCAAGTGTTTTGGCGTGGGGGGACTTCGATGGTTGCCGGGGGCTCGGAGGGCCTTGCCCATTCTGTCGCCGTGAATGACCGGCGGCGCCCCTACCAGCCCGGGTGGCAGCGGGGCAGTAGGGTGAGTCTGGCGCTGGGGATCGGGGGTTCCCGATCCCCAGCATTGCTGCGCCAGGCCCCTTGGGAAGGGCCCCTAGTGGGCCAAGCTAGGAATAGGGATAGTCCCCAGGAGGCCGGCAGGCCCGATCCGCTGGCTGTGAGTCTAGCGGAGGGACGGGCCAAGGTGAGGGCGCTGGCGCGTGGGAGCATGGGCCCAAGCGTTTTGGCGCGGGGGGCCTTCGAAAGTTGCCTGGGGCTCAGAGGGCCCTGCCCCTTCTCCCGCCCTGAATGACCAATGGCACCCCTAGCGGACCGTGTGGCAACGGGGCAGCAGGGTGACTCTGGCACTGGGGCTTGGGGGTCCACAATCCCTGGCGTTGCGGCGCCAGGTGCCTTGGGAGGGGCCCCTCGTGGGCTGACCTATGGTTAGGGTTAGCCCCCAGGAAGCCAGCAGGCCCGATCGGCCAGCTTTGCGGTGAGCGGAGGGGCAGGCCGAGGTGAGGGCGCTGACAAGTGGGAGTGTGGGCACAAGCGTTTTGTTGAGGGGGGCATTCGAAGGTCGCCCGTGGCTCGGAGGGCCCTTCCTGTTCTCACGCCCTGAATGACCAATGGTGCCGCTAGCGGCCCGTGTGGCGGGGGGGCGGCATGGTGAGTCCGGCTCTGTGGCTCAGGGGTCAGCAATCCCAGGCGTTGTCGTGCCAGGCCCCATTGGACTGGCCCCTCGGGGGACGACCTAGGGTTAGGGTTAGCCCCCAGGAGGCCGGCAGGTCCCATCCGCCAGCTGTGCGGCGAGTGGAGGGGTGGGCCGAGTGAGGGCGCTGGCGAGCGGGAGCATGGGCCGAAGCATTTTGTCGCGGGGGGCCTTCAAAGGTCTCCAGGGGCTCAGAGGGCCCTATCTGTTCTCCCGCCCTGAATGACAATTGGCTCCCCTAGTGGCCCGGGTGTGGCGGGGCAGCAGGGTGAGTCCGGCGCTGGGGCTCAGGAGTCCTCAATCCCTGGCGTTGCGGCGCCATGCCCCTTGGGATGGGCCCCTAGGGGGCCTACCTAGGGTTAGGGTTATCCACCAGGAGTCTGGGAGGCCCGATCCGCCAGCTGTGCGGCGAGCAGAGTGGCGGACTGAGGTAAGGGCACAGGTGAGCGGGAGCGTGGGCCCAAAGCGTTTTAGTGCGGGGGGCCTTCAAAAGTCGCCAGTGGCTCGGAGGGCCCTGCCTGTTCTCCCTCCCTGAATGACTGGCGGTGCCCCTAGCGGCCCAGGGGGCGGTAGGGCGGGAGGGTGAGTCTGGCGCTGGGGCTCGGGAGTCCCCTATCCCCGGTATTGTGGCAATAGGAACCTGGGATGGGCCCCTCGGGGGCCCACCAAAGGTTAGGGTAACACCCAGGAGGCTGGCAGTCCCGATCCACAAGCTGTGCAGCGAGCGGAGGGGCGGACCGAGATAAGGGCACAGGGAGCGGGAGCATGGGCCCAAGCGTTTTGGCGCGGGGGGGCCTTCGAAGGTCGCCAGGGGCTCGGAGGGATCTGCCCGTACTCCCTCCCTGAATGACCGACGGTGCTCCTAGCGGCCCGGGTGGCAGCAGGGCAACACAGTGAGTCCAGCACTGGGGTTCGGGGGTCCCCAATACCCGGGGTTGTGGCGCCAGGCCCCTTGGGATGGGCCCCTCGAGGGCCGACCTAGGGTTAGGCTTAGGCCCCAGGAGGTCGGCAGTCCCTATCATCCGGGTGTGCAGCGAAGGGTGGGCCGAGGTGAGGGCGCTAGCAAGTGGGAGCGTGTGTCCAAACGTTTTGGCGCGGGGGGCCTTCAAAGGTCGCCGGAGGCTCAGAGGGCCCTGCCCGTTCTCCCGCCCTGAATGACCGGCGGCACCCCTAGTGGCCCGGGTAGCAGCGGGGTGACACGGTGAGTCCGGCACTGGGGCTCGGGGGTCCCCAATGCCCTGTGTTGCGGAGCCAGGCCCCTTGGGATATGCCCCTCGGGGGCCGACCTATGGTTAGGGTTAGCCCCTAGGAGTCCAGCAGGCCCGATCCGCCCGCTGTTTGGAGAGCGGAGGGGCGGGCCGAGGTGAGGGCGCTGGCGAGCGGCAGCATTGGTCCAAGCGTTTTGGCATGGGGTCCTTCGAAAGTCGCTGGGGGCTCGGAGGGCCCCGCCCGTACTCCCACCCTGAATGACCGGCAGCGCCACTAGTGGCCCGCATGGCGGCAGGGTGGCACGGTTAGTCCAGCGCTGGGGCTCGGGTGTCAGCAATCCCAGGCGTTGTGGCGCCAGGCCCCATCGGACGGGCCCCTCGCGGGCCGACCTAGGGTTAGGGTTAGCCCACAGGAGGCCTGCATGCCTCATCAGCCGGTTGTGCGGTGAGCGGAGGGGAGGGCCAAGGTGATGGTGCTGGAGATGGGGAAGTTGGGCCCAAGCGTTTTAGCGAGGGAGGTATTCGAAGGTTGCCTGGGGCTCAGAGGGCCCTGCCCCTTCTCCCTCCTTGAATGACCGGTGGTGCCCCTACCATCCCAGTTGGCGGTGGGGCAGCAGGGAGAGTCTGGCGCTGGGGCTCGGGTGTCCCCAATCCCCGGTGTTGCGGCGTAAGGCTCCTTGGGCGGGGCCCCTCGTGGGCCGACCAAGTGTTAGGGTTAGCCCCCAGGATGCCGACAGGCCTGATCTGCAGCCTGTGCGGCAAGTGGAGGAGTGGGCTAAGATGTGGGTGCTGGGGAGCAGGAGCGTGGGCCCAAGCATTTTCGCAAGTGCGGCCTTCAAATGTCGCCAGGGGCTTGAAGGTCCCTGCCTGTTCTCCCGCACTGAATGACTGGTGGCGCCCCTAGCGGCTCCGGTGGTGTCGGGTCAGCAGGGTGAGTCCAGCGCTGGAGCTCGGGGGTCCCCAAAATCCGGCGTTGCTGCGCCAGGCCCCTTGGGAAGGCCCGCTCGGGGGTCGACCTAGGGTTAGGGTTACCCCCAGGAGGCCAGTAGGCCCGATCTGCCAGCTGTGCGACGAGCGGAGGGGCAGGCTGAGATGAGAGCACTGGCCAGCGGGGAATGTGGGCCCAAGCATTTTGGCACGAGGCGCCTTCAAAGGTCACCAGGGGCTTGGAGGGCCCTGCCCATTCTCCTGCTCTGAATGACCGACGGCGTCCCTTGTGGCCCGGTTGGCAGCGGGGCGGCAGGGAGAGTGTGGCACTGGGGCTCGGGGTTCCCCAATCCCCGGCTTTGCGGCGCCAGGGCCTTTGGGAGGGTCCCCTTGGGGACGGACCTAGGGTTAGGTTTAGCCCCCGGGAGGCCGGCAGGCCCGATCTGCCGGCTGTGTGGCGAGCGGAGGGGCGGGCCGAGATGAGGGTGCTGGCGAGCGGGAACATGGGCTCAAGCGTTTTGGCGCGAGTAGCCTTCGAAGGTCGCCAGGGGCTAAGGGGGCCTTGCCCGTTCTCCCTCCCTGAATGACCAGCAGCGCCTCTACCAGCCCGGTTGGTGGCGGGGAAGCAAGGTGAGTCCGGTGCTGGGGCTCAGGGGTCCACAATCCCCGGCATTGCAGCAGCAGGTGCCTTGGGAGGGGCCCCTCCTGGGCCAATCTAGGGTTAGGGTTAGCCCCCAGGAGGCCGTCAGGCCAGATCAGCCAGCTTTGCGGTGAGTGGAGGGGCGGGCCGAGGTGAGGGCGCTGACAAGCGGTAGCGTGGGCACAAGCGTTTTGATGCGGGGTGCCTTCGAAGGTCGCCCGTGGCTCGGAGGGCCCTGCCTGTTCTCACGCCCTGAATGACCGGCGGTGCAGCTAGGGGCCTGGGTGGCAGTGGGGCGGCACAGTGAGTCTGGCGCTGGGGCTCAGTTGTCCCCAATCCCTTGTGTTGCGGCTCCAGGCCCCTTGGGATGGGCCCCTAGGGGGCCTACATGGGGTTAGGGTTAGCCCCCAGGAGGCTGGGAGGCCCAATCCGCTGGCTGTGCGGTGAGCGGAGGGGCAGGCCGAGGTAAGGGCGATGGCGAGTGGGAGCGTGGTCCCAAGCGCTTTGGCGCGGGGGGCCTTCGAAAGTCGCTGGGGGCTTGGAGGGCCCTGCCGTTCTCCCGCCCTGAATGACCGGTGGTGCCCCTTGTGGCCCAGGTGGCGGTGGGGGGCATGGTGAGTCTGGCGCAGGGGCTCAGGAGTCCCCAATACTCGTCATTGCGGTGCCAGGCCCCTTGGGAGGGGCCACTAGGGGGTAGGCCTAGGGTTCGGGTTAGCCCCCAGAAGGCCCGCAGGCCCGATCCGCCAGCTGTGCGGCGAGTGGAGGGGAGGGCCGAGGTAAGGGCGCTGGCGAGTGGGAGCGTGGGCCGAAGCGTTTTGTCATGGGGAGCCTTCAAAGGTCTCCGGGGGCTCAGAGGGCCCTACCCGTTCTCCCGCACTGAATGACCGGCGGCTCCCCTAGCGGCCTGGGTGGTGGCGGAGCTGCAGGGTGAGTCCGGCGCTGGGGCTCGGGAGTCCTCAATCCCTGGCGGTGCGGCGCCATGCCCCTTGGGATGGGCCCCTAGGGGGCCTACCTAGGGTTAGGGTTATCCACCAGGAGTCTGGGAGGCCCGATCCGTCAGCTGTGCGGCGAGCGGAGTGGCGGACTGAGGTAAGGGCACAGGTGAGCGGGAGCGTGGGCCCAAAGCGTTTTAGTGCGGGGGGCCTTCAAAAGTCGCCGGTGGCTCGGAGGGCCCTGCCCGTTCTCCCTCCCTGAATGACTGGCGGTGCCCCTAGCGGCCCAGGGAGCGGTAGGGCGGGAGGGTGAGTCCGGCGCTGGGGCTCGGGAGTCCCCTATCCCCGGTATTGTGGCAATAGGAACCTGGGATGGGCCCCTCGGGGGCCCACCAAAGTTAGGGTAACACCCAGGAGGCTGGCAGTCCCGATCCACAAGCTGTGCAGCGAGCGGAGGGGCGGACCGAGGTAAGGGCACAGGGAGCAGGAGCATGGGCCCAAGCGTTTTGGCGTGGGGGGGCCTTCGAAGGTCGCCAGGGGCTCGGAGGGATCTGCCCGTACTCCCTCCCTGAATGACCGACAGTGCTCCTAGCGGCCCGGGTGGCGGCAGGGCAACACAGTGAGTCCAGCGCTGGGGTTCAGGGGTCCCCAATACCCGGGGTTGCGGCACCAGGCCCCTTGGGACGGGCCCCTGGAGGGCCGACCTAGGGTTAGGCTTAGGCCCCAGGAGGTCGGCAGTCCCTATCAGCCGGGTGTGCAGCGAAGGGGTGGGCCGAGGTGAGGGCGCTGGCGAGTGGGAGCGTGGGCCGAAGCGTTTTGTCGTGGGGAGCCTTCAAAGGTCTCTGGGGGCTCAGAGGGCCCTACCGGTTCTCCCGCACTGAATGACCGGCGGCTCCCCTAGCGGCCCGGGTGGTGGCTGAGCTGCAGGGTGAGTCCGGCGCTGGGGCTCAGTAGTCCCAAATCCGGGCGTTGCTGCGCCAGGCCCCTTGGGATGTGCCCCTGGGGGGCCTACCTAGGGTTAGGGTTAGCCCCCAGGAGGCTGGGAGGCCTGATCCGTGGGCTGTACGGCGAGAGGAGGGTCAGGCCGAGCTAAGGGCGATGGCGAATGGGAGCGTGTTCCCAAGCGCTTTGAGGCAGGGGGCCTTCGAAAGTCGCTGGGGGCTCGGAGGGCCCTGCCGTTCTCCCGCCCTGAATGACTGGTGGTGCCCCTTGTGGCCCGGGTGGTGGTGGGAGGCATGGTGAGTCCGGCGCTGGGGCTCAGAAGTCCCCAATCCTCCTCATTGCGGCGCCAGGCCCCTTGGGAGGGGCCACTAGGGGGTAGGCCTAGGGTTCGGGTTAGCCCCCAGAAGGCCTGCAGGCCCGATCCGCCAGCTGTGCGGCGAGTGGAGGGGAGGGCCGAGGTAAGGGCGCTGGCGAGTGGGAGCGTGGGCCGAAGCGTTTTGTCATGGGGAGCCTTCAAAGGTCTCCGGGGGCTCAGAGGGCCCTACCCGTTCTCCCGCACTGAATGACCGGCGGCTCCCCTAGCGGCCTGGGTGGTGGCGGAGCTGCAGGGTGAGTCCGGCGCTGGGGCTCGGGAGTCCTCAATCCCTGGCGGTGCGGCGCCATGCCCCTTGGGATGGGCCCCTAGGGGGCCTACCTAGGGTTAGGGTTATCCACCAGGAGTCTGGGAGGCCCAATCCATCAGCTGTGCGGCGAGCGGAGTGGCGGACTGAGGTAAGGGCACAGGTGAGCGGGAGCGTGGGCCCAAAGCGTTTTAGTGCGGGGGGCCTTCAAAAGTCGCCGGTGGCTCAGAGGGCCCTGCCCGTTCTCCCTCCCTGAATGACTGGCGGTGCCCCTAGCGGCCCAGGGAGCGGTAGGGCGGGAGGGTGAGTCCGGCGCTGGGGCTCGGGAGTCCCCTATCCCCGGTATTGTGGCAATAGGAACCTGGGATGGGCCCCTCGGGGGCCCACCAAAGTTAGGGTAACACCCAGGAGGCTGGCAGTCCCGATCCACAAGCTGTGCAGCGAGCGGAGGGGCGGACCGAGGTAAGGGCACAGGGAGCAGGAGCATGGGCCCAAGCGTTTTGGCATGGGGGGGCCTTCGAAGGTCGCCAGGGGCTCGGAGGGATCTGCCCGTACTCCCTCCCTGAATGACCGACAGTGCTCCTAGCGGCCCGGGTGGCGGCAGGGCAACACAGTGAGTCCAGCGCTGGGGTTCGGGGGTCCCCAATACCCGGGGTTGCGGCGCCAGGCCCCTTGGGACGGGCCCCTAGAGGGCCGACCTAGGGTTAGGCTTAGGCCCCAGGAGGTCGGCAGTCCCTATCAGCCGGGTGTGCAGCGAAGGGGTGGGCCGAGGTGAGGGCGCTGGCGAGTGGGAGCGTGGGCCGAAGCGTTTTGTCATGGGGAGCCTTCAAAGGTCTCTGGGGGCTCAGAGGGCCCTACCGGTTCTCCCGCACTGAATGACCGGCGGCTCCCCTAGCGGCCCGGGTGGTGGCTGAGCTGCAGGGTGAGTCCGGCGCTGGGGCTCAGTAGTCCCAAATCCGGGCGTTGCTGCGCCAGGCCCCTTGGGATGGGCCCCTGGGGGGCCTACCTAGGGTTAGGGTTAGCCCCCAGGAGGCTGGGAGGCCTGATCCGTGGGCTGTACGGCGAGAGGAGGGTCAGGCCGAGGTAAGGGCGATGGTGAATGGGAGCGTGTTCCCAAGCGCTTTGAGGCAGGGGGCCTTCGAAAGTCGCTGGGGGCTCGGAGGGCCCTGCCGTTCTCCCGCCCTGAATGACTGGTGGTGCCCCTTGTGGCCCGGGTGGTGGTGGGAGGCATGGTGAGTCAGGCGCTGGGGCTCAGAAGTCCCCAATCCTCCTCATTGCGGCGCCAGGCCCCTTGGGAGGGGCCACTAGGGAGTCGACCTAGTGTTCGGGTTAGCCCCCAGAAGGCCCACAGGCCCGATCCGCCATCTGTGTGGAGAGCTGAGGGGATGGCCGAGGTAAGGGCGCTGGCGAGCGGGAGCGTGGGCCCTAGCGTTTTGGTGCGGGGGGCCTTCGAAGGTCGCTGGAGTCTTGGAGGGCCCTGCCCCTTCTCCCTCCCTGAATGACCGGCGGTGCCCCTAGCGGTCCAGGTGGCGGTAGGGCAGGAGGGTGAGTCGGGCGCTGGGGCTCGGGATTCCCAAATTCCCGGTGTTGGGGCAATAGGAACCTGGGATGGGCCCCTCGGGGGCCCACCAAAGGTTAGGGTAACACCCAGGAGGATGGCAGTCCCAATCCACTGGCTGTGCTGCGAGCGGAGGGGCGGACCAAGGTGAGGGCATAGGCGAGCGGGAGCATGGGCCCAAGCGTTTTGGCGCGGGGGGCCTTCGAATGTCACCAGGGGCTTGGAGGGATCTGCCTGTGCTCCCTCCATGAATGACCGACAGTGCTCCTAGCAGCCCAGGTGGCGGCGGGGCAACATGATGAGTCCGGCACTGGGACTCGGGGGTCCCCAATCCCAGGCATTGCGGTGCCAAGCCCCTATGGAGGGGCCCCTCAGGGGCAAACCTAGGGTTATGGATAGCCTCCAGGAGGAGGGCAGGCCTCATCCACCGGCTCTGCACCGTGCGGGGGGTGGGCCGAGGTGAGGGCGCTGGCAAGCAGGAGCGTGGGAGCCAGAGTTTTTGCGCAGGGGGCCTTCGAAGGTTGCAGGGGGATAGGAGGGCCCTGCCTGTTCTCACTTCCTGAATGACTGGCAACGCCCCTAGCGCCCTGGGTGCTTGTGGGGTGGCAGAGTGAGTCCAGCACTGGGGCTAGGGTTCCCAAATCCCCGGCATTGCGGTGCCAGGCTCCTTGGGAGGGGCCTCTCGGGGGCCGACCTAGGGTAAGTGTTAGCCCCCAGGAGTCCAGCAAGCCCATTCCCCCAGCTCTACAGCAGGCGGAGGGGCAGGCCGAGGTGAAGGTGCTGGCGAGAGGGAGTGTGGGCCCAAGCGTTTTGGCGCGGGGGGCCTTTGAATGTCGCCGGGGCTTGGAGGGCCCTGCCCATTCTCTCGCCCTGAATGACTGGCGGCACCCTTAGCAGCCCGGGTTGCTGTGGGGCGGCAGGGAGACTCAGGCGCTGGCCTCGGCAGTCCCCAATCCCCGGCGTTGTGGTGCCAGGCCCCTTGGGAGGGGCCCCTTGGGGGCTGACTAGGGTTAGGGTTTGTCCCCAGGAGGACGGCAAGCCCAGCGCTAAGTGGTTCTGGCAATGTAACAAAAATGCCATACACTTATCTGTAAGAAATAACAGTGTACAGGAACCCTCTTAGCCCTAACATCATCCTTTCTGAATATGGAAGCCAGCCCCAAGGTGGTCCTGGAAGTCTGACGAAAGGGCTAAGCACTTTTCTCTGAGTCTCCACTATACAGGGAAAGACCAAAGTACATCATCTTTCACGAGTAGGAAGCATTAATGAAAAGGTTCTGGAATTTCGAGGACTCTGACCCATCCTTATTGGTAATAAACCACCCTGTACAGGAAAACACCTTCAACTCTCATCAGCCTCCTCAATCCTGATTCCGATTCAACTTTGGGTGTGTAGGACTAGGGAAATGTCCACATCTTATTGCTAAGAAAGAACGATGTCAGAGTAATGCCCTTCAAGTCACCTCAGCCTTCCTGAAGACGGAAGCAGGAATCAAGGTGGTTATGTTACCATGAGGTAAGGAAGATGAGCATATAAGTGAGAAACAACAGTGGGCAGGACCTCTCTTCCAACGAACAGTATCTTTGCTTAATGTTGAATCCCTATGGTAAGTGGTTGTGGCCATTTGTGAGGTGAAAATCTTAAGTGTTTTGTAAAACCTCTTGGTCATTCACAGATGAGACTAAGGTAGTTGGGGACTCCTATGCAGTGATTTGTCCACTGTCAAAAATATAAAAAGATAAGAGACAGATGAGGTCTACTCAGGCATTGTCCTTTATCCTCATCCTCCGTGAGGATGGTCATCTCTGGACAGCTCAGTGACAGGGTCTCATTCACAGTGGGGGCATCTGTTCCTCACAGACATCAGGCAGGGAAATGGATTTGGTTCTCTGTGCCAGCCCAGCCACAGCTGAGTGTCACAGCACCCTCTCGTGGGCTCATAAGGGTTTCACTGTCACCAGGCAGGTCATTGTATTTGATAAACCACTGTGAGAGTTTGCAATTGCCTTCATCTGCAACCTCCTAGTAGCAAATGCAGGTCTCTGGTACCATGTGAAGTCATGTGAAGGCATTGTGAGAAAGTGTCCTTTTGCTTAAGAAAAACATGGAGCTGGGGCTCCTGGCTGGCTCAGCCAGTTAAGCATGTGCCTTTGGCTCAGGTTATGATCCCAGGGTTCTGGGATCGAGCCCGGGCTCCCTGCTGAGCAGGAAAGGAGTTAGGGAAATAGCTTAGAACCCACAGAGAATGTGAATAAAGGGGAGTGAAATGGAACTTGGTCTGTGTTTTGCTTTAGGGATTTAAGTTAGTTTTTTCTCAATTGTGATTGTTCTTGAAACAGAAAAGCTGTATTGTTTTTTTTTTACCTTTAATTTTTTTTCTAATAATAATTTGTTATTATGATATGTTAGTCACTATACAGTATTTCCTTAGTTTTTGATGTAGTGTTCCGTGATTCATTATTTGCATATAACACCCAGTGCTCCATGCAATATGTACCTTCCTTAATACCCATCACTGGCCCATCCCAATCCCCCACCCCTCTCCCCTCTGAAGCCCTAAGTTTGTTTCCCAGGGTCCATAGTCGCTCGTGGTTCATTCCCCCTTCTGTTTAGGGTCCATTGTCTAAAGGGACAGACAGTGGAAGTTCACCAAATATAAGATAGAAATTTCATTGTTCATTATAGATGCCGCCAAGTAGTTCCCAGACATTTCATTCTACTGTAGTAATTCATTATACCTGTGAAGGTGCACGTGGAAGACAATTGATGCATTCATAGTGGTAATAAAACACGCCCCTCAGTAGTAGAATAAGAGAGGATGCATATGTGTAAAATTATTCGACTACAGCTTCCATGCTTTCCCTTTGGTTCCTTATTATCTATGAAATTGGACAATTTTTGTTCTCTAGGCTTAAAACTCATTGTCAAGTATTCAGAGTTTTTCAATGCTGATCTTCTCCTGTATAAGTTACCAAAAACCTAAAATATGTATGAACTTTAAAAAGCGCTATATTGAAAATGACAGCAGGGAAGTTCCATTTTGTAAATATTGTGTCAATGGATCTCTATTTTGACATCAGTGTTCATTAGAAATGATGACATTTCATGTGAGTATAAATATCAATGTGAAAAAGAAAAGGTAGGAAGAACCTTGAATGTTTAAGTAATTGGTGAAATGACAGGTGTTTGTGTGTGTGTGTGTGTGTGTGTGTGTGTGTGTGTGTAATTGATTTTCAGTGAATGGTTCAGCTCCTTGTAGGGCTTCCGAGAGAGCCCAGGTGAGCCTTTCAATGAGTTGGTATCTGTTTTCAGAACATGGGAATCTCTTAGTCCAATAGTCAATCAGGCAAGCTTTGAGGTCTTGAAAAGTTTCAGTCCTCAGCGATGGTGTTGCAGAACCTTGTGAGCAAACCCTAGGGTATGGTCAGAGCCCTCATTAGCTGGTACCAAGGTGTGACGATTTCAGACAGCATTTCCCAAAGAAGTACCTCTTGAGTCTCTGTCCTTGTCAGTTCCCTACACTTCCTTACACTAGTTATGTGATCAGTGTGTTTCAGGATAATCCCCACATGTGATTTTTGCTATTTCCTACTAGTCCTATCTGTTTCTCATCTTCTTCTTTTATGGTAGGGGTTGGGAAGCAACCTGTGTGGTGGAGGAAGGGGTGTGCTAGTTGTCTGCCTTCAGAGGACCAAATGATGCCTAGAAATTGTACTGTAGTTTGAGGTTAATTGTCCATCCTCTGAGTGTCAGGAATTCCATCACTTTACTTTGATGCTAGTCTGCTCTTCAAGCTGTCCTCAGAAATAAGGACGTCATCCATCTAGGGAATACTGGCTTGTTTGTATGTTTTCATTTTAGGAAAGGCTTTGCTGTTCCTGAAAATAATACTGTAGAGCACCCTTTCCTGTTCTTATTGGCCATCAGTCAATCTTTTGTGAATTATTCGTTTATAAATAGACTCTATGGTTGATGAGCAGGAATTCTTTATTGACAAGTCTTTGTCAGTGTGTGTATTGCAAATCTTTACCTCCCAGCCTGCGGTTCACTTTTTCATTTTCTTATGGTCATAAGATAAGGAGAAATGTCACATTTTTATGAAGTCCCACTGAATTCTTTTAAATGGTTAGTGCACCCTATGTCATACCCCAAGATTGACAGGTTCTACGTTTTCTTCAGAAACTGTCCAATGGGAAGCTACAATCCAATTTCTCTGCCCATTTATTGCTTACAAATGTATTTTGACCATCAGTTTCCCAGGAAACCTCTTTTATTATTATTATTATTATTATTATTATTATTATTATTATTATTATTATTTTAAATTGCATTTTTAATTCTAATATGATATTTAAACACTGTTTTTGATTTTCTATGTACACAATCGTATTATCTGTGAATAGTCACAATTATCCCCTCAATTCTTATCCTTTTTGTTTCTCTTGCCTTAAAACACTGGTAGATTCTCCGATGTCAGAATAAATAGAGCATCATTGTTTGAAGATTTTAATATACCTTTCTCAATATCTGAAAGAAAAAGCAGACAAAACATTGGTAACAAATGTGACCTAATTGACATATAGGGAACATTCCATAATAAGTGCAGAATACATTATTTTCAAGTGGTCATAGACTCTTTACCCAAATAGATGATAGATGGGGCCAAGAATCAAGTCTACAAATGTTAAACCCTGAAATTAACTAGATTCTATTCTTAGACCACAGGGAAATTGAGCCACAGTCATAGCGAAATGAAAATCAAGAAGTCCTTCAATGTTTAAAATTAAATGGAACTTTGCTACATATCCTAAAGGTCAGAGAGGGAATCTCAATGGAAATTCTGAACCTTTTCTACATGAGGGCTCACACACAATGGCACTTTCTTTGTGAAGAGCATTATAATAACCTAGACAGGAGTTGAGCCTTAAGTCAGAGTTCTGCCTACCCCAGCCACACCTGGCAGGCTTGGCCTGTGGTCCCCCTCAGCTGTCCTTTCTGGTGGTCCTGAGCTAAGGGGGTCAACATGGCCATATGGAAATGGGAAGCTGCCCACTCATAATGATGACGGTGCCCACTACCCAGCTGCCCTCTCTGGTGGCTTTGAGCTAAGGGGGTCAACATGGCCGTATGGTAATTAGAAGCTCCCCACTCTTAGTGATGACGTTGCTATCGTATCATCCTCACCAGTCCAACAACATGATTTCTGAGTGAAATATGACACAAGAGTGACTTCTTGGCATTCCTTCAGGTTTGAAAATCATCTGGTGAGTCATCTATTCAAAATATGGATTCAACATGTGTACTTTATTCTGGAAAAGCAATAGACCCAATAGCAATTATGGCTTCCTGAGATCTTGTTCTTGAGAGACATCATACTGGCTCTTTGTAGCATTCTGCCTCTTAAACTTCCCAACTAGGGTGTAGATATTTTTAGGCACATTTTCAGACGGTTAGAAAGGGACTCGGATGATATGAGTCACAGAGGATTTTAGTGTCAGAAACCTAAGTGGGATCCCCAAACTGACTCCAAATCGCTTGTTGTTCCATACAGGGTACTATTTCCCTCTTATCTCTGGTCTTCTCAATCTGGAAACCTATCAAGTATCAGGATTTTCTTGTCATGTGGACAACTGGAACGAATTCAGCGGGCCTTTTCACATCTGCCCATGGTGATCATTAAGATCATTATCTCAGTGGAGGACCTCTGGGTAAGATACTCAAAGATCCTTAGGAATAGAGACAGTATAATATTTTTCTGGTATTAAAGTTACTGAAACCAACTATCATTTTTAGTCCATTCAGGCTCTGGTATGTTCAGATGGTGCTGTAAAACAGGTCTGAAATAGTATTTAAAAACACTCAGCTCAGCCTCTTCTACAAAGTGAGCCAATGCTTATAAATATGGCTAAAATATTCCCTTACCTACGATTACTTCCCAGCCATCATAGTGTTTATATGGTATGACTGTCACTTACATTAGTCAACATTTGCAGAGAAAGAACTTAGTGCATCCAGGGGGCACTTCATGTTGAAATTAGTTTGTGACAACGAGCTACTGTGTTTTCTTCTGCAGTCCAAGGGAATGGTGCCAGACATCTCTAAGGTGTCTAGCAGTTCTACAATTCTGATTTTAAGTGGTCTGTGTGCTTCAGAGATTTGGGCAGGAGAAGGGCAGGAGTCCAGAGACTGTGAACACTTCTGTTACCTGTGCTGACCATGGAGCAGGTAGCCTTCTGTGGGATTCATTTTGAATTCTTGGTACTCTTGTGAAAGGTGCTTTTGTCTCAAATTCCTCCATTTAGGAGTAATTATAATGATGAAAGTAATTTTTATCTTATATCATCTGTGGACCCTGATCCTGGGCTCCCAGGGAAGCTATCCTTTAACATTTTACCCGGCTCAAATTGATTGGGCAAAACCTGAAAGCATGGGCCCTATTTCTGCCCCAAGCACATGTTGTACATCTGCTTCGAGAAGAAAACAATAACCAAAAATGCCAACATAAAGATAAGAAAAAATAAAGAACCTCTTTGGCTCCCATAAGATTAAAGTCATACTGACATGTACGTACTGAAAACATAAGAAAGAGTCTGTCACTTTCTAGAATCTAAGAATATCCTCATTGTGGTGTGTAACTCTGTACTTAAAAGAAAACAGAAAAAAATATATAAGCCTGCCCCAAATGTTCCTTCCCCGGAGCACTCCCTTCTTGGTGAAGATTGGGTCTCCCAGGAAGCTGTCCTGACTTGGGTTTGAATAAAGGTCTCTTCCTTTCTCTCTAAAATGTTTTTAAAAGTTCATTCACGCAATGTCGATAATAACAGTGTTTTCTATTTAAGTGAGAAATAAATGTTCCACTCTAGTTTTACTGGGAATAGACGAATTTAGGGTTTCTTTAGAAGAGTAAGTCTGCCTTCCAGAAAAGGCAAGGTCATTGGTCTATTGAGAATGAAGATAATTACTGCTAAACAACAAGTATGTGTTACCCCTTCGCCCAGAAACCGAAGCAGGTGTGCAGGCTTTAGGTCAGAGGTGAATTCTTGTCCCCAGCTGACAACACTTCTCTGGTCTGGCTCCAAGACCCCCGAGGTTTTGAACGTCAGCATCGGAGTCAGCGAGGCAGCTTGTCACAGGACGCCAGTGTTCAGAGAAAGCACAGGTATGTTTGGCAAAATGTCCTATCTATGTCAGGGCTGGAGGTAAAACCTCTCATTATCCCAAAACCTCCTGGGCTTTTCTCTTTTCTCTAGTTGAGCCACAAAGTAAAATTGAAGTAGCTGCCAGCATTCTGGGTTTGGTGCAAGAATTACTTAGTTTCCCTGCAGGTAGAACTTTGCAGGGGATCACAATTTCTCTGTCCATTTATTGCTTACAAATGTATTTTGACCATCTGTTTCCTAGGAACCATCTTTTATTAGAAAGGGGAGGTGAGATTCACTCTGTGCCTGTTTGTAACATCTAATTTGTTCCTTCATCTAACAGTGTTTATTCAATTGGGCCTAAGATATGGTTGAGTGGCAAGCATCTAGAGTTAGGTGGCTTTTTTTCATCTGATACAGACTTGGATGATGTCATTTGACAAAGGTGATGTTTCATCATTGATTAGTTTATTCATCAGAAGAGTTAAAATTAGGGTGGAGGGAAAATTAAAAATTATCCAAAGCGGCCTGTTCCTGTTTAAAAGTTGAGCTTGACTTTCTAGTTTTACTAAATGTATTATCTCGATATTTTGAGGTGCCATATTCTCTCTGTAGTTTCTTTGGTGGTGGAGTCAGAAGGACAGTCTGGGAATTCTTTTGGATAGTGGCATGCTGGTGGCTTCAAGGGGCTTGGCGTCAGGAGCCTTGGGGTGAAGTCTGCAACTGCTTGCCTGACCCTGGGTGCATCTCACAGAGGTTTTGCTTCATCTTATGAAATTGCCAGCAACAAATGTTCTGCTTAAAGGGGAACACTCCCATCCTGTTGGTGGCAATGCAAAGTGGTGCAGCCAGTCTAGGAAACAGTGTGGGGGTTCCTCAAAAAGTTAAACATTGAACAACCCCATGATCCAGCAATTGCTCTCCTAGGTATTTACCCAAAGGATACAAAAATGCAGATTCAAAGGGGGTACATGCACCATGATGTTTATAGCAGCAATGTCCACAGTAGCCAAACTATGGAGAGAATCCCAAAGTCCATGCACTGATGAATGGATAAAGCAGAAGTGGGATACATATATATAATGGAATATGACCCAGCTTCAAAAAGAATGAAATCTTACCCTTTGCATGTATGTGGATGGACCTAGAGTGTATTAAGCTAAGCAAAATATTTGAGGAAAGAGAAATATCCTATGCTCTCACGCTTGTGGAATTTCAGAAAGAAAACAGATGAACAGAGTGGAGGGGTGATGAGAGAGGCAAACAAGGAAATAGACTCAACCTTGGAGAACAAACTGAGTGTTGCTGCAGGACAGGGGCATGGGGGGAAGAGTTAAATGGGTGAGGGGTATTAAGGAGGGCACTTGTGATGAGCACCGGGTACTGTATGCAGGTGAGGAATCACTAAATCCTACCCTTGAAGCGAATATTCCATGGCATGTGAACTAACTGGAATTTAAGTAAAAGAAGAAAGGAAAAAGTGTTCTGCTTCATGAAGAGTGAGGTAAAATTGTAGTGATTTGGGCTGTACTATTCTATAGACGAGAGATGTGAAACACCCTGTTGTAGGATACACTAGTTTCTTATCACATAAGGAGTCCTCAGAAAGCTGCAATGAAAGATTCAGGTCTCAGAGCATGTTCATGTTCCAATGATGTTTTACAGTTTGCACAGGTAGGAAAGAAGGTGGAGAGAGAGGCAACAGAAGGGGAAAGCAGGTGTGAACCTTTCATTTGTTAGCATTATAGCTTTCTCATGAAAGCTTTATGTCAGTGTGATTTTGGAAGCAGAGGGGGAATCCGGGAGCTTTGCAGGAGACAGGGGGGAGTTCCAGGTCTGGGTAAAGCTGACAGGGGTCCCAGAGGAGAGCTGAATGCATTCTGCAGCAGGGTGTGTTCAGGGTGGGCTCCAGGGGTGGCTGTGGGTCTCCTGGGTGAGAGTTGTGACAGGTGAGGGCTGTGTGCAAGTTCCTGGCTGAGGACAAGTGAGGCACTGGCTGAGAGCTGGCAGAGAACCTTCTTCTGGGCCGCCATCCTCACCCAACACACAGCCTCATCTTCTGTTCCTGTCACTCCAATTCAGACTTCTCCAAAGTTGAGTGAGAACACATCAAGAGCATTCTTAACAGAAGGGAAAGCATGTGCAAAGGCTCTGGGGCAGGAGAATTTCAGGTATGTCCAGGAGCAGCAAGAAGGACCTATAGCCACAGGAGACAGCTTAGGACATGACCTCAGAGAGGTGTCAGAAAGCCATTCCAGGGCTATAACCCCATGAGACCCTGTTTCACTGGGCCATCCTGGCTACAGTGTTGAGAACAGATGACAGAGGGTTGAAGATGGCAAGGGAGGTCAATGACGAATCTTTTCCAGGATCTCAGGCACTGTGGACCAGACAGGTGCCCTTGGATGGAGTGGTTAGACATATTCTGGGTCCATTTTGAAGATGGAGCTCGCAGGATTTGCTGATGGGTTAGCTATTAGGAGCTGGAGAACGGAGGAATTGGGGTAAATCCCATCTGTTGTGGGTTTTCCTGATTGAGGGGAAGGAGAGGTTTTCTCAGGGGGTAGGAGGTAGTCCGTGTTCCGCATGCTGAGGAAAGTGCCTTTCCCGGTGGATCTGCTGAGGTTTGTGTCTGGGAGTACCTTTCACATCTCCTCCCTCAGCAATGCTCAAGTACAAGTATCCCCCACTTTTTAAACGTTCACAGTAAGACACTGGGCTTTCTTGAAAGAACTATGTTATTACCCAGCTTCAGTAAGAGGAAGAGACCTGAAGAGGATTTCCCTCTTATGAAAAAAGGTGAACAGTGAGAATAGCGTTCAGCATCTGTTTTGGGGAGAAGCACAACAGAGGCGGCGTGCACCCCAACCAGGTCCTTCCGCTGGGATCCGCTCTCCGCATCCAGCCACCAGCATTTTGAATGGTGTCTGTGAGCCTCTGCTTCTGCTTTATCTTCATTTATGCTGGGCCTCCGTTAGAAACTTGTGTCCTGAGGCCTAAGAAAAGCCAAAGAGAGGAATTTTGGAGTCTGAGCACACTGTCTAATTATTCCGTGTAAATTAATGGTCATTCCTTCTTGACACCATTTCTGCTGTGCAAGGTTTCTCAGAAGCCCTGTACTTTCAAAGAGCAGGGAAACCTATACCCCATGCTGCAGGGTTAGTTTTAGTCTCCATGCTGGACAGAACATTTCATGACTGTCGGATTTTCTCACTCAAACATTGAGACTTTGACCACCTTCACCCGTTTCTAGCACCCCATCTCCGAATCTGGCACCTACCAATCTGCTCTCAGTATCTATGCGTTCAGTATTTGTTTATTCCTCGTGGAATGTACATGAGAGCATCTGGTATTGGTCTTTCTGTGTCTGAGTTACTTGGCATAAGGACCCCAAGGTCTGTGTTTCCATGTCTGGTTCTTGTGAATAATGCTGCAGTGAACGTGGGAGTGCATCTGTCTTTTTGAGGCAGTATTTTTGTGTTCTCCAAATCAATACTCTGTAGAGCCATTACTGGGTCATGTGGTAGTTGTATTTATTTTTTCAGGAACCTCCATACCGTTTGTCACAATGGCTGCACCAATTTCCATTCCCACCAACAGTGCACAGTGTCTCCTTGTCTGCACACCCTTGACCCCACCTTGTGTCTGTCTCTGGGAAAATTGCTGTTCCAACAATTGTGAGGGGATAGCCGATTGTGGGTTTGATGATGTTTCCCTGTCGATATTAAGTGATGTCGAATAACTTTCTCTGTCTGTTGGCACCTGTGTGCCATCTTTGGAAAGTATCTATTCACATATTCTCCCATTTTTAATACAGATTTTTTTTTTGTTTTGATTTGTACGAGTGTTGTGTGTATTTTGGATATTAGCCTCTTCTCACACATATGATTCGCAGATATTTTTTCTTATTGGGTCAGTGGCCTTTTAAGTTTTTGCTGGTTTCTTTTGCCAAGTGGAAGATTTCAGTTTGAAGTTGTTCCACTTGTTTATTTTTGCTTTTGTTTCTTTGCGTTTGGTGTCGGATCTGAAGACTCTTTGCCAAAACCTATGTCGAGAGACTTAGTACCTGTGTCTTCTTGGAGGTTTATGGATTCAGGTCTTATGTTCAAATCATTCATCCATTAAAAATTTTGGTGGTGTAAGAAATTGACCCAGTTATATTCTTCTGCCTTTAGTGTCCAGTTTGCCTGTTACCGCTCACTGTAGACACAGTCCTTCCCTCATGGCATATCTTCTGCTGCTGTGTCATAAGTTAGGATCATCTACGTGTGGGTAAGTTTCTGAGCTTTCTGTTCTGTTCCACTGACCTTGGGTCTGTGTTTATGCCAGTACCATCCTGTTTTGATGACAACATCTTTGTAATCTAGCTTGAAATCCAGGAGTGTGTTGACTGCACCTTTCTTTCTTCAGGTTGCTTTGCGTTTTGGGGCCTTTTGTGATTCCATACAAGTTTGAGGACTGTGATCTATTTCCTTGAATAATGCCACTGGAATTCAGATAGGGATTTCATCACATCTGTCCATTGCTTTGGGTACGATGGACATGTTCACATAATTAACTCTTCCAGTTAAGGAGCATGGCGTATGCTTCCATTTGTTTGTGTTGCCTTCCAAATCTTTGAACCACACATTCTGCCCCCCTCGACACACATGTTTTTCATTTCTTTTCTGCCATGTGTTGAGTGTACTATGTCTTTCGCATTTTTGGTTACTTTTATTCCTAGATTTTTTTTGATGCAATTGTAAATGGCATTGCTTTTTTAATTTCTCTTTGCGAAAGTGTGTCATCAGTATACAGAAATGCAAGAAGTTGGGTCATCTGGGTGGCCCCATAGGTGACGTGTCTGCCTTCAGCTCAGGTCATGATCCCAGAGTTCTGGGATTGAGCCCCGTGTAGGGCTCCCCGCTTATCGAGGGTCTGCTTCTCCCTCTTTCTGACACTACCCCTGCATGTGCTTTTTCTCTTCCTCTCAAATAAATAAATAAAATCTGAAAAAAAGTAAAGAAAACAGGTCTCTGTATATTGACTTTATATCCTGCAGCTTTCTTGAATTTGTTTAAATTAACAATTTTTTTTTTGTGGAATCTTTCGGGATTTCATGTCATTTACAAATAGTGACAGTTTTCCTGTATGGATTTCATATCTTTCTCCTTTTTTAAAATGATGTTAGTCACCCTACAGTACTTCATTTGTTTTTGATGAAGTGTTCCATGATTCATTGCTTGCATATAACCCCTAGTGCTCATTATGACACGTGCCCTCCTTAATACCCATCACCAGGATTACCCATTCCCCTACCCTCCCTTTCTGCAACCTTCAGTTTGTTTCCCAGTGTCAATAGTCTCTCATGGTTCATCTCCCCCTCTCATTCCCCCCCCTTCACTTTTCCCTTCCTTCTTCTAATGTTACATGCTATTCCTTCCATTCCACATCGGAGTCAAACCTTATGATAATTGTCTTTCTCTGCTTGACTTAATTTCACCTAGCATAATCCCCTCCTGGTCCATCCACCTTGGTGCAAATGGTGGGTATTCATCCTTTCTGATGACTGAGTAATATTCCATTGTATAGATGAACCACATCTTCTTCGTCCATTCATTTGCTGAAGGACATCTTGGCTCCTTCCACAGTTTGGCTATTATGGACATTTTTGCTATGAACATTGGGATACAGGTGTCCCTTCTTTTCATTACTCTGTGTCTATAGGGTAAATACCCAGTAGTGCAATTGGTGGGTCATAGGATAGCTCTGTGTTTAATGTCTTGAGGAACCCCCATATTGTTCAAAAGTGCCTATACCAGCTTGAATTCTCACGAGTAGTGTAAGAGGGCTCCCCTTTCTCCATATCCTCTCTGACTTTTTGTAATTTCCTGTCTTGTTAATTTGTTTTTCAAGATTTTATTTATTTATTCCACAGGGATAGAGATGGCCAGCGAGAGAGGGAACACAAGCAGGGGGAGTGGGAGAGGAAGAAGCAGGCTCATAGCGGAGGAGCCTGATGTGGGGCTCGATCCCGTAATGCCAGGATCACGCCCTTAGCCGAAGACAGACGCTTAACCTCTGTACTACCCAGGTGCCCCCTGTGTTGTTAATTTTAACCATTCTAACTGGTATAAGGTGGTATCTCATTGTCGTTTTGATTTGTATTTGCCTGATGGCAAGTGATGTGGAGCATTTTTTCATGTGTCTGTTGGCCATTTGTATGTCTTCTTTGGAGAAGTATCCCTTTGTGTCTTCTGCCCATTTTTTGGGTGTCGAGTTTGAGGAGTTCTTTATAGATCTTGGATACTAGCCCTTTATCTGTAATATCATTTGCAGATATCTTCTTCGATTCCATAGGTTGACTTTTTGTTTTGTTGATCATTTGCTTTGCCCTGCAGAAGCTTTTTATCTTGGTGAAGTGCCAATAGTTCCTTTTTTGCTTTTATTTCCTTTGCCTTTAGAGACGTGGCTTGCAAGAAGTTGTTGTGTCCAAGTTTGAAGAGTTCTTTTGATTTTGATATGAGACAGGAATCCATTATCTTTCTTTCCTGATTGTATTCGAGTCCTCTGTCTTTCTTGGTGAGTCTAGCTAAGTTTGTCAGTTTTGTTTATCTTTCCAAAAAAGGCAGCTTTCATTTTCATTGTTTTTTTTTTTTTGTCTTTTTAGTCTCCGTTGGATTTATTTATGCATTCCTTTTTGTTATTTCCTTATTTCTACTAATTTGGGGCTTTGTTTGTTGTTTTATTTTCTACTTCTTTACCACATAAATCAAGTTGTTTATTGGAGACCATTCTCATGGATTGATGAAGACTTGAGTTTCTATGAATGTCCCCCATAAAGCTACTTTTGCTGCATCCCTTATGTTTTTGTAAGTTGTCTTTTTCATCAGTGTCAAGGTACTTCTAAAATCTTTTTTGATTTCTTCTTTGACTGTTGGTTGTTCGGTAGCATGTTTTTAATTCTCCACATATTTTTTTAAGATTATTTAGGTATCTGACAGAGAGTGAGACAGTGAAAGAGGGAATGGAAGCAGGGGGGTGGGAGAGGGAGAAGCGGGCTTCCCGCTGAGCAAGGAGCCTGATTCCAGGCTAAATCCCAGGATCCTGGGATCAGGACCTGAGCTGAAGGCAGATCCTTAACAACTGATCCACCCAGGCCCCCAATCTCCACCTATTTTTGACTGTCCCATTTTTTTCTTGAGACTGATTTCTAGTGTCATATCATTGTGGTTGGACAAGATTTGAAGCAGAAGGTGAAGAGAGCATTCAGATAAAGGTTTGTTTCCTGAAGGGTTTTCTGAGGGCAGAGCATGAGTTCCGTGGGATGGAGGAAGGTTTTGTGAGATGGGGGGTGGGGTTAACCCTTGTTAGAATTACTGACTACTACCATGCAGGCTGTGTGCTACTGTTCACACCGTAGTCCTGATGGACTTGTACTTCATTAGAAATATTTTCTAGGAGGTGTAGGCATAGCCTTCTCTTAAAGAAAGGTGCCATGTGGGTTCATGGCATGACCCCAGGTCACCAACCAGGATGTATGGTATTGTGGGTGATCAGAAACAGGCTTTCTGTGGGAAGTGACAGAAATAAGGTATGGTGAGCTCCATGACCATAGGTGAGGTCCCGAGTGACCCACTGGGTGTTGGGTTCTGTGGATCTGTCTCATCAGGTGCTGTGGAATTCAGGGACACCCTCCTGTCTGTGGATTTTTGTGGAGACAGGTAGACATCAGTGTCTGGCCAGGCATGAGGGTCGCACTGGCCCACCACCAGAGGTGCAGCGTGCGGGGGAGCCACTGCTTGGTTTCCACGAAAGCTGCCCAGCGTCTGTGACTGTGATTCCTAGCAGCCGCAAGGGGAGAGGAGGCCGGGGGTGGTGCACACTTCCTAGACTTGTGGTCAGGTCTAGTCTGGAGCCCACTGAAGTCAGCCACACCTGGCCAGGAGGCACCCAGTCAGTGTAGCTTTGGGCACTGCTCCCATGGTACTTCGTGCCAGCTCCATGCTGCCACCTCTTGCTTTTCATCATCATCTTCAAGGTCATGTGACTCTGCTCTTGCCCCATGGCCTCCGGGGTATTGTCCGTCCTCCATCTGGCCCTCGTCCCTGGTGCCCTGTGCAGTCTGATGCCAGGGTAGCCTTCTCGAGACAAACATCTGGCCCTGATGGAACACTTCCATGGATCTCGTGTGATGCGAGGATGATGCCCTGCCCTGGAAGGGGGCTGCAGGTCCCCAATTAGGAGAGCCATGTCTCCCTTTTCAGCATGGCCTGCCCTCCCCTCCGTCTTCTTCAGGGAAGCTCTCCCCACTTTCTGAGCGGACAGCTCTGAACTTAAAAATGAATATTATTTTACATATCTCTATGCCTTAGTTCATCCATGGCATGTCTTTCAGCCCCGTTAGTGGGGTTTTTTTTTAGCAGTTCTGAAGGGCTGTCTGCTCATGGAGGGGATGACTAGGGTGGGACAGCTTTCCCTCTCATCTCCCTCAGCATGTCTCTGAGCCCTGAGGCCAGCTGTCCTACTGAGGATTGAGGGACCCGAGCCAGCCCATCCTGAACCCAGGCTGTGTCAGTTGTGTAGACTGATGTGTGTTGGAGCGGTGGGCAGCCGGCATGGGCCAGGGGCAGGCAGTGTCTCCTTCTCATTCCTTCCCTCCCTTCCTCCCAGAGGTAGCTCAGAGCAGCCTTCAACCCCTGCATCTCCAGATCCCTTGACCTGTGCCTCCTGTGTTCAGCTGGTGACCTTGGAGTTTCGCATGGATTCTACCTCCCGTACCCTCTCCTGTAGCAGTTCCTGGATCAGGGGAGGGGTTGGACCCTTGTCTGTTTTGATCTTCTTCCTGTCCCGCACCAAGCCCACCCACCATTGCATCTTCCATGTATGTGCTTGGAAGCAAGCCCATCCACAGGCAACCTATTAGCCAAATGGATCCAGGCAATGAACATTGAAGTAGAGATCCAGGATCCATAATAAACCTGCTCTGAAACCTGTCCCAAAGTCTGTGACTCTCTCACACTGAAACAGAAACAATAATAGCTTTCTGGACTGTGAAGTGACATGTCTCTCTAATTCCAATCTTGAATGCATAGGTGCTGAACCTGGACAGAAAAGGACCATGGCTCCCGTGGGCTGGGATCCA
Organism: Ursus americanus; assembly: GCF_024610735.1. Taxonomy (NCBI): domain Eukaryota; kingdom Metazoa; phylum Chordata; class Mammalia; order Carnivora; family Ursidae; genus Ursus; species Ursus americanus. Next base: position 2,386,853 of record NW_028273625.1, read on the forward strand.
TAGTAAGAACTCAGTGAAATCTGAATTCGAGGCATAGAGTAAATAATTATTGTAGAGCGAATCCTCCCAAGTAGGGCTTATGCACAGTGCACAGGAAAAGCTTTTTTAAAGAGGTTCCTGAAAGAAAAATCTTTTGTTAAAATTTATTTTAATTCCAGTAGAGCTAACATACAGTGTTACATTCATTTCAGGTGTACAATAGAGTGATTCAGTAATTCTATATATTACTCAGTGGTCATCAAGAAAAGTGTCCTCTTAATCCGCTTCATCTATTTCACTCATCCCTCTATCCACCTCCTCTCTGGTAACCATCCATTTGTTCTCTATTGTTAAGAGTTTGTATTTTCCCATGCCCATACTCAGGCAACCCTGTTTGGGTAGAGTTTCCGTGTCCCCTGCAAGGGTGAATGGGGGTGGGCATGCTCTGGGCCAGTATTTCCAGGCTTTTGTTCCCTGGCGGCTTTCTCTGGTGATCTGCTGTGCCTTTTCTGAGAGTCAGAGCAGCAGAGGCTGAATTGTCACAGAACAGAGGGAATGCGGCCCGTTCTCCACCCTTGTTCTGGCCACTTTAACTCCATTACTGTTGGTGCTGCTCAACCCTGTAGCATCCTGGGATGTGCACCCCACACCTGGTGTCCCTGGCCTCAATTCCGGGGCTAGTGCATCTCTGTCCTTTGTGTTTCTAATGCTGCCAGCCACCAGAAGACCTGATCTCTCTCTGGAAGCTCCTGGTCTCAGTCTGGATCCCCTGAGCACACCGGGATTCCAGAGTTCCATGAGAAGCCTGGTGGCTCTGGCACCTGGTTCAGGGTCTCAGTCTGCTGTTTCGCAGGTGCCTACCGCAAGTCCGCCAGATCCCCTGTGCAGGTGGCCTGCCAGCCGCCAGCCGCCCCGTGGGCTCCCGGGTCTCCTGGTCTCAGTCTATGCCTGGTGAGCACACCAGGATTCTGGTGTTCCAGGAGAAGCCTGGTGGCGCACGCTCTGGGCTCACCGGTCTCAGTCCACTCTCTCCCGTGTGCCATCCATGAGTCCGCCCGCTCCCTGGTGCAGGTGGTTGCTGCTTCCGGGGGCCAGAACATGGTGGCTCCCCCCCCCTTCCGTTTATCTTCTGATATCTGTGCCCGGTTTCAAGGCTCCCCGCTTCATACCTCAATACTCAGCGCTGGAGATGTTCATTTGTAGAGATCCAGATGTATCTTCCTGCCTCTCAGGCTGATTCCGTGGTTGTTTAGGCTGGTCCGGTACCTATCCAGCTCAACTCAGGGGACCTGCTGAAAAAGGGGTCTCCTACTCCTCCGCCATCTTAACTCCTCTCTTGTACCTGAAATAGTATTTAAAAACACTCAGCTCAGCCTCTTCTACAAAGTGAGCCAATGCTTATAAACATGGCTAAAATATTCCCTTACCTACGATGACTTCCCAGCCATCGTAGTTTTTAAATGGTATGACTGTGACTTACATTAGTCAACATTTGCAGAGAAAGAACTTAGTGCATCCAGGGGGCACTTCATGTTGAAATTAGTTTGTGACAACGAGCTACTGTGTTTTCTTCTGCAGTCCAAGGGAATGGTGCCAGACATCTCTAACGTGTCTAGCAGTTCTACAATTCCGATTTTAAGTGGTCTGTGTGCTTTAGAGATTTGGGCAAGAGAAGGGCAGGAGTCCAGAGACTGTGAACACTTCTGTTACCTGTGCTGACCATGGAGCAGGTAGCCTTCTGTGGGCATCATTTTGATTTCTTGGTACTCTTGTGAAGGTGCTTTTGTCTCAAATTCCTCCATTTAGGAGTAATTATAATGATGAAAGTAATTTTTATCTTATATCATCTGTGGGCCCTGATCCTGGGCTCCCAGGGAAGCTATCCTTTAACATTTTACCCGGCTCAAAATGACTGGGCAAAACCTGAAAGCATGGGCCCTATTTCTGCCCCAAGCACATGTTGTACATCTGCTTCGAGAAGAAAACAATAACCAAAAATGCCAACATAAAGATAAGAAAAAATAAAGAACCTCTTTGGCTCCCATAAGATTAAAGTCATACTGACATGTACATACTGAAAATGCATAAAAACATTGCATTTCCTAAAGCCCAAGCCTTGGAGGGTCTGAGAGACTTGCCCAAAACCAGGCACACCCCAGCAGGGAGGGCTGGTGCAGAAAGGGAAGGGGCAGGACTCTGAGGGTGGTCTGCAGCTAGAGGGGTCCCTGGAAGGGGCCAGGTGTGTGGGGGGACCCCGGCCCACGACCCCACCCATGCCTGTGCTGGGTGTTGGGTCGAGCAGGCGCTTCTTGGGCCCCCTGCACTTTCAGGGTTCCAGGGGTTTGAGGGCGGGTTGCCCAGCATCCAAGGGGCTCAGGCACCACCCTCACCAACCATTCACCGCTTGGGGGTGGAGCTATGTCTCTGTGGGCAGTCCCAGACTTGCAGTGGGTTGCAGGCTTGGGGCAAAGAAGGGGCACTGAGAGAGAGAGAGAGTTGCCCTGTGGAGATCCCTGCTGGTGAGTGAGCAGCGTGCACTGGGGTGGGGGTCCGGGGGTAGGGTGCGCCCCAGGTGGGAGGCAGGGTTCTGGAAGGGCATGTGGAGAGGGTTCCTTGTGGGGACTCAGGTGAGTTTTCTTTTTCCCTTTAAAGTCTCTTCTGCCCCATGTCCTCAACTGACTTTATTCCCCATACCCGTGAACTCCAGGACACCCACTCACCTGAGCTTTTGTGGGATGGGTTGCAGAATTTCAAGGTTTCCCCTGTTCCCCTGGAAGAGTGTGGGTAAGGACTTCACACAATCCCCACCTTCAGTTCTCTGACACAGTGCAGGTGATGCATCTTGAGCAGTACCCTGAGTTCAGCAGGGTGTGCCCTGGTCCCCAGGCACAGGTGTGGCAGTAGCATGCCCCAGAGCCGTCCCCCAACTTCAGCATTATGCCCCGTGTGCCCCCGGGTTAGTGGTAATTGGCTATTAGAATCATGCAGGAAAATCCTCCAGGTGGGGGCCTGGAGGCGGGCATAAACCAGACCCCACTCTAGTTGCATTGGGAATAGACGAATTGAGGGTTTCTTTAGAAGAGTAAGTCTGCTTTCCAGAAAAGACAAGGTCATTGGTCTATTGAGAATGAAGATAATTACTGCTAAACAACAAGTATGTGTTGCCCCTTCGCCCAAAAACCGAAGCAGGTGTGCAGGCTTTAGGTCAGAGGCGCCTTCTTCTCCCCAGCTGACGGCACTTCTCTGCTCTGGCTCCAAGACACCCGAGGTTTTGAACGTCAGCATCGGAGTCAGCGAGGCAGCTTGTCACAGGACACCAGTGCTCAGAGAAAGCACAGGTATGTTTGGCAAAATGTCCTATCTATGTCAGGGCTGGAGGTAAAACCTCTCATTATCCCAAAACCTCCTGGGTTTTTCTCTTTTCTCTAGTTGAGGCACAAAGTAAAATTGAAGTAGCTGTCAGCATTCTGGGTTTGGTACAAGAATTACTTAGTTTCCCTGCAGGTAGAACTTTGCAGGGGATCACAATTTCTCTGTCCATTTATTGCTTACAAATGTATTTTGACCATCTGTTTCCTAGCAACCCTCTTTTATTAGAAAGGGAAGGTGAGGTTCACTCTGTGCCTGTTTGTAACATCTAATTTCTTCCTTCATCTAACAGTGTTTATTCAATTGGGCCTAAGATATGGTTGAGTGACCAGCATCTAGAGTTAGGTGGCTTATTTTCATCTGATACAGACTTGGATGATGTCATTTGGCAAAGGTGATGTTTCATCATTGATTAGTTTATTCATCAGAAGCGTTAAAATTAGGGTGGAGGGAAAATTCAAAATTATCCAAAGCGGCCTGTTCCTGTTTAAAAGTTGAGCTTGACTTTCTAGTTTTACTAAATGTATTATCTCGATATTTTGAGGTGCCATATTCTCTCTGTAGTTTCTTTGGTGGTGGAGTCAGAAGGAGAGTCTGGGAATTCTTTTGGATAGTGGCATGCTGGTGGCTTCAAGGGGCTTGGCGTCAGGAGCCTTGGGGTGAAGTCTGCAACTGCTTGCCTGACCCTGGGTGCATCTCCCAGAGGTTTTGTTTCCTCTTATGAAATTGCCAGCAGATAATGTTCTGCTTAAAGGGGAACCCTCCCATCCTGTTGGTGGCAATGCAAAGTGGTGCAGCCAGTCTGGGAAACAGTGTGGGGGTTCCTCAAAAAGTTAAACATTGAACAACCCCATGATCCAGCAATTGCTCTCCTAGGTATTTACCCAAAGGATACAAAAATGCAGATTCAAAGGGGGTACATGCACCATGATGTTTATAGCAGAAATGTCCACAGTAGCCAAACTATGGAGAGAATCCCAAAGTCCATGCACTGATGAATGGATAAAGCAGAAGTGGGATACATATATATAATGGAATATGACCCAGCTTCAAAAAGAATGAAATCTTACCATTTGCATGGATGCGGATGGACCTAGAGTGTATTGAGCTAAGCAAAATCATTGAGGAAAGAGAAATATCCTATGCTCTCATGCTTGTGGAATTTCAGAAAGAAAACAGATGAACAGAGTGGAGGGGTGATGAGAGAGGCAAACAAGGAAATAGACTCAACCTTGGAGAACAAACTGAGTGTTGCTGCAGGACAGGGGCATGGGGGGAAGAGTTAAATGGGTGAGGGGTATTAAGGAGGGCACTTGTGATGAGCACCGGGTACTGTATGCAGGTGAGGAATCACTAAATCCTACCCCTGAAGCGAATATTCCATGGCATGTGAACTAACTGGAATTTAAGTAAAAGAAGAAAGGAAAAAGTGTTCTGCTTCATGAAGAGTGAGGTAAAATTGTAGTGATTTGGGCTGTACTATTCTATAGATGAGAGATGTGAAACACCCTGTTGTAGGATACACTAGTTTCTTATCACATAAGGAGTCCTCAGAAAGCTGCAATGAAAGATTCAGGTCTCAGAGCATGTTCATGTTCCACTGATATGTTACAGTTTGCACAGGTAGGAAAGAAGGTGGAGAGAGAGGCAACAGAATGGGAAAGCAGGTGCGAAACTTTCAATACTTAGCATTATAGCTTTCTCATGAAAGCCTTGCGATTTTGGAAGCAGAGGGGGAATCCGGGAGCTTTGCAGGAGACAGGGGAGTTCCAGGACTGGGTAAAGCTGACAGGGGTTCCAGAGGAGAGCTGAATGCATTCTGCAGCAGGGTGTGGGAAGGGGTGGCTGTGGGTCTCCTGGGTGAGAGTTGTGACAGGTGAGGGCTGTGTGCAATTCCTGGCTGAGGGCAAGGGAGGCACAGGCGGCGAGCTGGCAGAGAACCTTCTTCTGAGCCACCAGCCTCACCCAACACACAGCCTCATCTTCTGTTCCTGTCACTCCAATTCAGACTTCTCCAAAGTTGAGTGAGAACACATCAAGAGCATTCTTAACAGAAGGGAAAGCATGTGCAAAGGCTCTGGGGCAGGAGAATTTCAGGTATGTCCAGGAGCAGCAAGAAGGCCCTGTGGCCACAGGAGACACCTTAGGACATGACCTCAGAGAGGTGACAGAAAAAACCATTCCAGGGCTATAACCCCATGAGACCCTGTTTCACTGGGCCATCCTGGCTACAGTGTTGAGAACAGATGACAGAGGGTTGAAGATGGCAAGGCAGGTCAATGACAAAGCTTTTACAGGAACTCAGGCACTGTGGACCAGACAGGTGGCCTTGGATGGAGTGGTTAGACCTATTCTGGGTCCATTTTGAAGATGGAGCTCACAGGATTTGATGATGGGTTAGCTATTAGGAGCAGGAGAACGGAGGAGTTGGGGTAACTCCCAGCTGTTGTGGGTTGTCCTGATCGAGGGGAAGGAGAGGGTTTCTGGGGGTAGGAGGTAGTCCGTGTTCTGCATGCTGAGGAATGTGCCTTTCCTGGTGGATCTGCTGAGGTTTGTGTCTGGGAGAACCTTTCACATCTCCTCCCTCAGCAATGCTCAAGTACAAGTATTCCCCACTTTTTAAACGTTCACAGTAAGACATTGGGCTTTCTTGAAAGAACTATGTTATTACCCAGCTTCAGTAAGAGGAAGAGACCTGAAGAGGATTTCCCTCTTATTAAAAAAGGTGAACAGTGAGAATCGCGGTCAGCATCTGTTTTTGGGAGAAGCATGACAGAGGCGGCGTGCACCCCAACCAGCTCCTTCCGCTGGGAACCGCTCTCTGCATCCAGCCACCAGCACTTTGAATTGTGTCTGTGAGCCTCTGCTGTGCTTTATCTTCATTTATGCTGGGCCTCCGTCAGAAACTTGTTTCCTGAGGCCTAAGAAAAGCCAAAGAAAAGGAATTTTGGAGTCTGAGGACACTATATAATTGTTCCGTGTAAATTAATGGCCATTCCTTCTTGACACCATTTCTGCTGTGCAAGGTTTCTCAGAAGCCCTGTACTTTCAAAGAGCAGGGAAACCTATACCCCATGCTGCGGGGTTAGTTTTAGTCTCCATGCTGGACAGAACATTTCATGACTGTCGGATTTTCTCACTCAAACATTGAGACTTTGACCACCTTCACCCGTTTCTAGCACCCCATCTCCGAATCTGGCACCTACCAATCTGCTCTCAGTATCTATGCGTTCAGTATTTGTTTATTCCACATTGAATGTACATGAGAGCATCTGGTATTGGTCTTTCTGTGTCTGAGTTACTTGGCATAAGGCCCCCAAGGCCTGTGTTTCCATGTCTGGTTCTTGTGAATAATGCTGCAGTGAACGTGGGAGTGCATCTGTCTTTTTGAGGCAGTATTTTTGTGTTCTCCAAATCAATACTCAGTAGAGCCATTACTTGTCCATGTGGTAGTTGCATTTATTTTTTCAGGAACCTCCATACCGTTTGTCACAGTGGCTGCACCAATTTCCATTCCCACCAACAGTGCACAGTGTCTCCTCATCTGCACACCCTTGACCCCACCTGGTGTCTGTCTCTGGGACAATTGCTGTTCCAACAGTTGTGAGTGGATAGCCAATTGTGGGTTTGATGATGTTTCCCTGACCATATTAAGTGATGTCGAACAACTTTCTCTGTCTGTTGGCACATGTGTGCCATCTTTGGAAAGTATCTATTCACATATTCCCCCCATTTTTTATACATTTTTTTTTGTTTTGATTTGTATGAGTGTTGTGTGTATTTTGGATATTAGCCTCTTCTCACACGTATGATTCGCAGATATTATTTTTCTTATTGGGTCAGTGGCCATTTTAGTTTTTGCTCGTTTCTTTTGCCGTGTGGAAGATTTCAGTTTGAAGTTGTTCCACTTGTTTATTTTTGCTTTTGTTGCCTTTGCATTTGGTGTCCGATCTGAAGACTCTTTGCCAAAACTAATGTCGAGAGACTTAGTACCTGTGTCTTCTTGGAGGTTTATGGATTCAGGTCTTATGTTCAAATCGTTCATCCATTAAAAATTTTGTGTGTGGTGTAAGAAAGTGACCCAGTTATATTCTTCTGCATTTAGTGTCCAGTTTGCCTGTTACTGCTCACTGAAGAGACAGTCCTTCCCTCATGGTGTATCTTCTGCTGCTGTGTCGTAAGTTAGGATCATCTACGTGTGGGTAAATTTGTGAGCTTTCTGTTCTGTTCCACTGACCTGGTGTCTGTGTTTATGCCAGTTCCATCCTGTTTTGAAGACAACAGCTTTGTAATCTAGCTTGAAATCCAGGAGTGTGTTGACTGCACCTTTCTTTCTCCAGGTTACTTTGGGTATTTGGGGTCTTTTGTGATTCCATACAAGTTTGAGGACTGTTATCTATTTCCTCGAATAGTGCCACTAGAATTCAGATAGGGATTTCATCACATCTGTCGATTGCTTTGGGTACGATGGACATGTTCACATAATTAAGTCTTCCAGTTAAGGAGCATGGCGTAAGTTTCCATTTGTTTGTGTTGCCTTCCAAATCTTTGACCCATACATCCTGCGCCCCTTGACACACGTGTTTTTCATTTCCTTTCTGCCATGTGTTGAGTGTACTGTCTTTCTCATTTTTGGTTACTTTTATTCCTAGATTTTTTTTGATGCAATTGTAAATGGCATTGCTTTTTTAATTTCTCTTTGCGAAAGTGTGTCATCAGTATACAGAAATGCAAGAAGTTGCGTCATCTGTGTGGCCCCATAGGTGAAGCGTCTGCCTTCAGCTCAGGTCATGAACCCAGAGATCTGGGATCGAGCCCCCTGTTGGGCTCCCCGCTTATCGAGGGTCTGCTTCTCCCTCTTTCTGTCACTCCCCCTGCTCATACTTTTTCTCTTCCTATCAAATAAATAAATAAAATCTGAAAAAAAAGACAACAGGTCTCTGTATATTGACTTTATATCCTGCAGCTTTCTTGAATTTGTTTATTCTAACAGATTTTTTGTGTGTGTGTGGAATCTTTCGGGATTTCATGTCCTTTGCAAATATTGATAGAATTCCTGTAAGGATTTCATATCTTTCTCTTTTTTTAAAATGATGTTAGTCACCCTACAGTACTGCATTTGTTTTTGATGTAGTGTTCCATGATTCATTGTTTGCATATAACACCTAGTGCTCATTATGACACGTGCCCTCCTTTTTTTTTAAAGAATTTACTTATTTATTCGACAGATATAGAGACAGCCAGCGAGAGAGGGAACACAAGCAGGGGGAGTGGGAGAGGAAGAAGCAGGCTCATGACGGAGGAGCCTGTTGTGGGGCTCGATCCCATAACGCCGGGATCACACCCTGAGCCGAAGGCAGACGCTTAACCACTGTGCCACCCAGGCGCCCCAACACGTGCCCTCCTTAATACCCATCACCAGGATTACCGATTCCCCTTCCTCTCCCTTTCTGCAACCTTCAGTTTGTTTCCCAGTGTTAGTAGTCTCTCATGGTTCATCTCCCCCTCTCATTCCCCCCTTCACTTTTCCCTTCCTTCTCCTAATGTCCTCCATGCTATTCCTTCCATTCCACATAGGAGTCAAACCATATGATAATTGTCTTTCTCTGCTTGACTTAATTTCACTTAGCATAATCCCCTCCTGATCCATCCACGTTGGTGCAAATGGTGGGTATTCATCCTTTCTGATGACTGAGTAATAGTCCATTGTATAGATGAACCACATCTTCTTTGTCCATTCATCTGCTGAAGGACATCTTGGCTCCTTCCACAGTTTGGATATTATGGACACTGCTGCTATGAACATTGGGATACAGGTGCCCCTTCTTTTCATTACTCTGTGTCTATGGGGTAAATACCCAGTAGTGCAATTGGTGGGTCGTAGGATAGCTCTGTGTTTAACGTATTGAGGAACCTCCATATTGGTTTCAAAAGTGGCTGTACCAGCTTGAATTCTCACGAGTAGTGTAAGAGGGCTCCCCTTTCTTCACATCCTCTCTGACTTTTTTTTTTATTTCTGTCTTATTAATTTTTTTCAAGATTTTATTGATTTATTCTACAGAGATAGAGACAGCCAGCGAGAGAGGGAACACAAGCAGGGGGAGTGGGAGAGGAAGAAGCAGGCTCATGACGGAGGAGCCTGATGTGGGGCTCGATCCCATAAGGCCAGGATCACGCCCTGAGCTGAAGGCAGACGCTTAACCAATGTGACACCCAGGTGCCCCCTGCCCTGTTAATTTTAACCATTCTAACTGGTGTAAGGTGGTATCTCATTGTAGTTTTGATTTGTATTTGCCTGATGGCAATTGATGTGGAGCATTTTTTCATGTGTCGGCCATTTGTATGTCTTCTCTGGAGAAGTATCTCTTTGTGTCTTCTGCCCATTTTTTGGGTGTCGAGTTTGAGGAGTTCTTTATAGATCTTGGATACCAGCCCTTTATCTGTAAAATCATTTGCAGATATCTTCTTCAATTCCATAGGTTGCCTTTTTGTTTTTTGATCATTTGCTTTGCCAAGCAGAAGCTTTTTATCCTGATGAAGTGCCCATAGTTCATTTTTGCTTTTATTTCTTTGCCTTTAGAGACGTGGCTTGCAAGAAGTTGTTGTGTTCAAAGTTGAAGAGTTCTTTTGATTTTGATATGAGACAGGAATCCATTATCTTATTTTCCTGATTGTATTCCAGTCCTCTGTCTTTCTTGGTGAGTCTAGCTAAGTTTGTCAGTTTTGTTTATCGTTCCAAAAAAGGCCGCTCTCATTTTCATTTTTTTTTTGTCTTTTTAGTCTCCGTTGGATTTATTTATGCATTCCTTTTTGTTATTTCCTTATTTCTACTAATTTGGGGCTTTGTTTGTTGTTTTATTTTCTACTTCTTTACCACATAAATCAGGTTGTTTATTGGAGAGCATTCTCATGGATTGATGAAGACTTGAATTTCTAAGAATGTCCCCCATAAAGTTACTTTTGCTGCATCCCATACGTTTTTGTAGGTTGTCTTTTTATCAGTGTCAAGATACTTCTAAAAAATTTTTGATTTCTTCTTTGACTGTTGGTTGTTCAGTAGCTTGTTGTTAAATCTCCACATATTTTTTTAAGATTATTTAGGTATCTGACAGAGAGTGAGACAGCAAGAGAGGGAACGCAAGCTGGGTGGTGGGAGAGGGAGAAGCAGGCTTCCGAATGAGCAACGAGCCTGATTTGGAGCTAGATCCCAGAATCCTGGGATCAAGACCTGAGCTGAAAGGAGATCCTTAATGACTGAGCCACCCAGGCCCCAAAAATCTTCACCTATTTTTGACTGTCCCATTTTTTTCTTGAGACTGATTTCTAGTTTCATATCATTGTGGATGGACAAGATTTGAAGCAGAAGGTGAAGAGAGCATTCAGATGAAAGGTTTGTTTCCTGGAGGGTTTTCTGAGGGCAGACCATGAGTTCAGTGGGGACGGAGGAAGGTTTTGTGAGACGGGGGTGGGGTTAACCCTTGTTAGAATTACTGACTACTACCATGCAGGCTGTGTGCTACCGTTCACACCATAGTCCTGATGGACGTGTACTTCATTAGAAATATTTTCTAGGAGGTGTAGGCATAGCCTTCACTTAAAGAAACATGGCATGTGGGTTCATGGCATGACCCCAGGTCACCAACCAGGATGTATGGTATTGTGGGTGATCAGAAACAGGCTTTCTGTGGGAAATGACAGAAATAAGGTATGGTGAGCTCCATGAACATAGGTGAGGTCCCGAGTGACCCACTGGGTGTTGGGTTCTGTGGATCTGTCTCATCAGGTGCTGTGGAATTCAGGGACACCCTCCTGTCTGTGGATTTGTGTGGAGACAGGTAGACATCAGTGTCTGGCCAGGCACGAGGGTCGCACTGGCCCACCACCAGAGGTGCAGCGTGCGGGGGAGCCACTGCTTGGTTTCCACGAAAGCTGGCCAGGGTCTGTGACCGTGATTCCTAGCAGCTGCAAGGGGAGAGGAGGCCGGGGGTGGTGCACACTTCCTAGACTTGTGGTCAGGACTAGTCTGGATCCCACTGAAGTCAGCCACACCGGGCACAGAAGGTACCCAGTCAGTGTAGCTGTGGGCACTGCTCCCATGGTTCTTTTGGGCCAGCTCCATGCTGCCACCTCCTGCTTTTCATCATCATCTTCAAAGTCATGTGCCTCTGCTCTTGCCCCATGGCCTCCGGGGTATTCTCCGTCCTCCATCTGGCCCTCGTCCCTGGTGCCCTGTGCAGTCCGATGCCAGTGTAGCCTTCTCGAGACAAACATCTGGCCCTGATGGAACACTTCCATGGATCTCGTGTGATGCGAGGATGATGCCCTGCCCTGGAAGGGGGCTGCAGGTCCCCAATCAGGACAGCCATGTCTCCCTTTTCAGCATGGCCTGCCCTCCCCTCAGTCTTCTTCAGGGAAGCTCTCCCCACTTCCTGAGATGACAGCTCTGAACTTAAAAATGAATGTTATTTTACATATCTCTATGCCTTAGTTCATCCATGGCATGTCTTTCAACCCCGTTAGTGGGGTTTTTTAGCAGTTCTGAAGGGCTGTCTGCTCAAGGTGGGGACGACCTGGGTGGGGCAGCTTTCCCTCTCATCTCCCTCAGCATGTCTCTGAGCCCTGAAGCCAGCTGTCCCACTGAAGATTGAGGGACTAGAGCCAGCCCATCCTGAGCACAGGCTGCGTCAGCTCATAGACTGATGCGTGTTGGAGCGGTGGGCAGCTGGCATGGGTCAGGGGCAGGCAGTGTCTCCTTCTCATTCCTTCCCTCCCTTCCTCCCAGAGGTAGCTCAGAGCAGCCTTCAACCCCTGCATCTCCAGATCCCTTGACCTGTGCCTCCTGTGTTCAGCTGGTGACCTTGGAGTTTCGCATGGATTCTACCTCCCGTACCCTCTCCTGTAGCAGTTCCTGGATCAGGGGAGTGTCGGACCCTTGTCTGTTTTTGGTCTTCTTCCTTTCCCACACCAAGCCCACCCACCTTTGCATCTTCCATGTATGTGCTTGGAAGCAAGCCCATCCACAGGGAACCTATTAGCCAAATGGATCCAGGCAATGAACATTGAAGTAGAGATCCAGGATCCATAATAAACCTGCTCTGAAACCTGTCCCAAAGTCTGTGACTCTCTCACACTGAAACAGAAACAATAATAGCTTTCTGGACTGTGAAGTGATATGTCTTTCTACTTCCAATCTTGAATGCAAAGGTGCTGAGCCTGGACTGAAAAGGACCATGGCTCGCGTGGGCTGGGATCCACGGGAAGAACCCAGTGAAATCTGAATTTGAGGCATGGAGTGAATAATTATTGTAGAGTGAATCCTCCCAAGTAGGGCTTATGCACATTGCACAGGAAAAGCTTTTTCAAAGAGCTTCCTGAAAGAAAAATCTTTTTTTAAAATTTATATTAATTCCATTAGAGCTAACATACAATGTTACATTAGTTTCAGGTATACAATAGAGTGATTCAGTAATTCTACATATTACTCAGTGGTCATCAAGAAAAGTGTCCTCTTAATCCCCTTCATCTATTTCACTCATCCCTCTATCCGCCTCCTCTCTGGTAACCTTCCGTTTGTTCTCTATTGTTAAGAGTTTGTATTTTGGTGTGTCTCCTTTTTCTCTTTTAGTTATTTATTTTTGTTTGTTTCTTAAATTCCCCATTAGAGTGACATCGTATGGGATTTGTCTTTCTCTGACTGACTGATTTTAGTTAGGATAATACTCTCTAGCTCCATCCATATGGCTGCAAATGGCAAGGTTTCATTCTTTTTCAAGCCGAGTAATACTCCATTGTGTGTGTGT